>NC_051188.1:26514078-27761792 GCF_015220075.1 Falco rusticolus
TTTAAGTCTCCTGTTTAACTGCATAACTCTGATTCCCCGATGAGGACTGCAGGCAGAAGTGGTGCCTTTGTTCTTTCTAATGCAGCACACACCCGCTGCACCTCAGAAAAATGTTCTGGCTCTACTTAGCAAGACAAAAATGACTCGTTGCCTTTTCTGATCTGCTTGAAGGTTTTTGTACCAAGTTTAAAGATGTATTTCCAGGGAGTAATCTAAAATAATACAGAATAAAAGCTAAGGGAAGTTGGTACATAATTTTAGTGAGGCTCTGTTCCCAAAGAATGGAACTGCTCACTCTGTACTGTACAGAGAGACTACCATTGATTTGGGTTACAAAAGCTTCCCACACATTCTACCGAGGTTCTTCTGAGGGAGAAAACTTGGAGCTGTAAGGCTGCCTATCATTTCAGGATTTCAGAATGATGTTCAGTTATGACAGGGTACTTAAAAGAAAGAAAAAAAAAAAAGTAAGCTTGATGACTGCATAACATCATAACATTCCTGTTTCAATGCTGCAGCAGGACAAGATGCTGCAATTTGAAACTAAAGGCAAGGGAGAAACTCTTCCACCCAGGGGAGGAACTGGATGCAGTGGTGAAGAGCTTCAATCAGTATAGCCACAATATAGGTCATTTTTCAGAGCATCTGCCTCTTATTTTATTGATCCTTCTGATTATTTGCCTATAAGAGAAGAAACGCTGTTAAAGCTTTCCTCTTCCTACAGACATACAATATGACATTCAGTTGCTCCTCTCCCCCTCCTTCTGTACCATTTAAGAGAGCAGTTCCTACTGTATGCTGTGAAGGATGACTGGCATTCAGTTGGACTCAGCACAAGAGAAACCAGAGCTTAATTTTCTTTTCTAGGACAGCCCTCCTCCATCTGCAGATAGAAGACTTCAGGTTTTTTACAGGGATGCCACATTTAAAAGCCACCCCTCCTACAGTATTATTGAAAACTTGCCAAAAAAAGGAAAGTCACACCCTTTCTTTCTCATCACCTCCTTCCCCCTACAAACAACCAAAGTATAAAACACAGCAGGCTATATACCAGTACCCCACATTTAAATATTGCTGCTTAAATAAGATTTAAATGAAGTTGCAATATAATTTTGGTTGAAAACGTTTTTCAGGAAGGTGTTATTCATCTATAGTGACTCCTATACATCTTTACCCATTTGCTCCTTTGATCCCACATTTACAATTTAGTACATGTTTTAAAATTAATTTTAGCTTCACAGCATTATTTCTTGCTCATGTCTTAATGAAATTGTTCATTTAAAGAAACATTCAACTAAATAGCTTTTTGTCAAAAAATGTATTGGTTAAAATGTATTTGTTTTGACAAATACTTTAACTGAAAACGTCAGACATTTTGTTAACTAATGGAATACTTGTAAATGACTATAGGTTTTTATTTTAGGAAATAAAAGGGTTTATTTCCTTTCAGTCTTGTGTTACAGAAATGGACCCACACACAGATTTTACCTAATTATTTGGCATGTCCATACTACAGATACTGAATGTTCATGTCAGGTTTATTTGTTGCTAAATTTAACCAAAAGAGTGACAAGTTCAAGTATCAAAGTTCCTGGTTCTTGGCCAGTTAGAATAGCCCTGTTCTTCCTGTTTCATCTCTTTAGATATTATGCGTGACTCAAACTTTGCTCACTGTACTGAGAGCATTCAACACTAGTATCAGTCCAACCGTCTTTACGTAAGATACAGAAATTTTGCCTATCCCTGATGAAAAAAGCAGGTATCAACAACTGCTTTCTCAAAGCTGCTAATCAACTACAAAACCACTAAAGAGTTCCTACTTCTATGACTTATTCTCCTACATAAATAAGTTTTTCCACCGTGTCATAGCAATGAAATATTCAACACTTCCTACATTAAAAACCTTCGTGTCATGCTTACTGCACTCTCACCTGGTTTCTGTTCCTCTGGTTCTGATAGGCCCTTTGATTACTCTTTCCTACATTAACTGCTTCATATTTGCTTTATTAAATCTTACACTGATTGCAGTCCGTGTTCCCAATTCATCAAGATCACACTCTATTTAAACAGATTCCTCCAGAGTATTCACAATGCTCCTCAATCTGCCCCAGAACAGATGTGTTCTGGTTTAGAAACTGAAACATCCAAATATCATTTTTTTCTTTAAGGCCTATAAGCCGCCTTCTTTTCCACAAATATATAGAAAACTGAATGTGCTGGAGCACTGGAATTATCTTGATGTAGCAAGAATAAAATAATAGAATACAACAGCATTTCAGATAGCAATATGGACTACTCAGACAACAGAAAACAGAGTGCCTTTTTGTATTCCAGGTGCTCTCACTCTAAACCCAACTGCTTAGGTGTAAACTCTGCTACCACCTTGATACCCACGTGGGGCACTGACCCTATTCACAACTCTGTAGCAAGAAGTGGACAGTAAACTACTCTGTATCAGAATCAAAAATGCCTTATATGGACTTTTTAATGATCATGAGCTTCTATAATTTTAATCTTTTTATTTTTAAGCACCAATACAGAATTATAGCATAGAACCATATAATTGTTTAGGTTGTAAAACAGCTTTAAGATCATAGGGTGATTTTATTCTCATGTGAACACTGCGTTTCTCATTATCAATGTCTAGTGTGCCAGGATCATTTCCTGCAACACATGCGTGTTACAGTCACCTCCTTCTCAAAGTTACTTCCTCTCTAACAAGCATGTAAGTATGCCACTTAAACACTCTATAATTGCACTAGCTTTAACTTAGATTTTGTGTGGGTGTAAGATGCAAACACGGATTTCATACACGGAGAAACAGCAGAAGGTTAAAGAAATCTTGATCATAAGCATAAAAGATATACAAACAGAACAAAAGCCCTGGAGTATGGAATCTAGATGTTGTGCTCAGGAGACCATTTCACACATAGAACAAACTCCACAGGAAGTGCCTTTTGTCAGAATTTCCTAGATTTTAAACTAACAATAGTTGTAACTACAAATTGAAAAAGGAGGTAATACTGAAATACACAAAAAGAGTAGTTAAAAGCTCAAAGAAAATGAAGGAGTCTCCTAGAAAGCCTTCAGAAACAGACAAATGATTCAGAGGCGTGTAAGAAATCAAGAAAGAGAACATGAGACAGCAGGATATTTCAGGGACAACTAGAAGAAAGTGTCAAAGGTTCAGCTTTTGGATGCATGCTATATAGCAGCAGCTGCAGTTTGCAATTCAAATTAATGCAAAACAGACACATAACCTGGCTGCAAGGGAAAGCAGGTGAAGATATTTTAAACCGCAAACCTTCTACTTAAAAGTCAGCATGTGCATTTTGGGCAATGTCTGTCTTCCCTCACTTTTAATCACTTTACTCTGGCTATTCCACAAGATGCCCCCAATCTTCCCCTATTGCCTAGCAGCTTTAAGAAAATCACTGCTTAAATCAAGCCAAAAAGATAATTAAATGCTCTTCAAACTGAGATTTCACTCTATGAGTAAAAGTCTCTTACAGTTTTAAGCTATTAAAGCTCTGAGGAGTTTTAAATAGAAGTTTCTGAGGTCCAACACTTAATGGAAAACCAAATCCACCAGAACAACTGATTTGGGAGAGGCAATCAGCCTTAACTACTTAATATGAGTTCTATTTTCAGCAACATCCAACTCTGAATTCAAAACCCTATAATGTGTTGCTGGTTCCAGTGAGAGCATACCATATTGCTTTCTGAACTTAAACTCACTTATCTCTGATAATTTCACACCCATTTGCACTCATTTTTTCCTGTTTGTAAAGTACCATACCCTGTCCTGCCATGCCTCAAGTTCCCGAAGACTTCTTTGCCCTTCTGTCTATGACTTCAGGAATTCAGTCCTATGGACAAAGCTTGATTCCCTTCTTGGAAGCCTTCTCAAGCAAAAACATTTCATTGTAATAGGTGGTTTGACCTACTTCAAAAGAGATTTTTGGAAAATGTGTAACAAAGTACTTAATAAAATTTAAGAACAAACTATGAGTGATATACACCTAGTCATATTAACCAGTGACATCAGGATGACAGTCTCAAAGGAGCTTGGTTTATTTATAAAATTCTAAGATGTTTTCAGAGCACTACCATCTTCATTCAGTACAATGGAAATATTTTAACCTACTGGTAATTGTATTAGTTCCTAAATCTGATTGAGTCTGGACATTCTGCCCTCATGAACTGGCACACAGTAGTGGGGACATAGATTCAGAAAAGATTAAGTCAATACTTCCTACAGGATTGAACAAATTAGTTTCAAGCTTGAAGACGAATGGAGGGGGGAAAAGGCAGAATACATTGTACATCACTGATTTAATAGCACTTAATATTGTTGTCCCTGTAGAGCCTCTAAGCCTCAGTCCCACTTCTACTGAAATTCACAGCAGAAATCCTCAGACACACAGAGTAAGGAAACAGAATTGTATCTCCAACTTCTATACACAGCAAGCTTCATTTAAGAAGGATCCTTCAAGAGGCAGAGACCTGTATTCATCTTGAATAACTTGGTGAGCACCTGAGACTTATGTCATTGCCCTAGACTTGCTTTCTACAGAAAAAGAATCACAAGAGGCAATTCCAGACCAAATAGGTAGAACATCCAAAGACATTCATGTTTCTTGCTGCTCACTGTAAGAACAGCAAAGTGCATGGCTTAAGAAGCTGGAAAGAATTGAAAATAAGTTAAGATGCTTCATAGTTGACTGCAGTTTCAGAAAAGAAACTGGGTTCACAGAAACTTAATTAGAAAAACATGGTATAAAATTGGGCTGTCACTACCATCTCCTCCACCATCAGTAGTTTTGGGACTATTTTACCAGTATCAATTACATTTTGTGGTGTTTTAAAGATCTTGGTTCCTATAAACAGATAGAGAAAAATTAAAGAATTAGGTTTCACAGAAAAACATGGCTAGTAACACAAAATTTATGTAGTTTGCCCTCTCAGTATTCATCATTCATGGAACAATTTCCTTCTACACAACAGCTTGGCAAAAACATGTTGAAAATAAAAGTAAGTAGAAAGAAATAAGTAATCAAGGACATACTTGCACTGTCTCAGGTAGCTGTTCAAACTTGAGCTTGATTCAAGAGTTACCAACCTTCAGTTTATTAGTGCAACTTTTTCAAAAGAAAGATTGCCAAGATTTTCCAAGTGTTTGCGAAAAAAATTCAAGGTCTAACAATCCAAGGATAGAATTATACTAAAATGCTTACATTAAAAAGCAGATATTTAAATTCTAATAAGCTGCATGTAGTATTAAGAATTTTTTCTATGAATAGTACAATATAATTTCTTAGGAAAGAAACACATGATACACAAAAACTATGAGAGGAAAATATTTTTTTTAGATTATACTTACAATTCTTCCAAATGGCTGGAAATTCTTAATCCTCTTGTAACAACTTGGTTTAGAAGGAACAGAAATAATCCAAGATTCATTATGCTTTTTTACAGTCTTATTACATCATGCCACTTCAGAGAGAGGAAATACATACCACACTTACTTATGCCAATGAAAAAAATATTACAAACAATAACAGCTTCAGAGAGTAAAAATAAAATTATCCCAGTGAACATGACAGTGTGTATTGTCAAACTGTCGAGTCTTCAAACTACTGAGCTCAGCTCATTCAGTGAAAGTCATGAAATACAGTATCATAACAGGATGGGGTAGCAGAACAAAGAAAGTTTAGGATGACTACTATTTGAAAGCATCACAAAAGGATTTCAGCTCTTGACAGAGAATGTATCTGGTCCTGAGACTACACGCTACTGAGCAGTGGAAAATCTTTTCAATTCTCACCAGTAATTTCATGCCCGTCTCCACAAAATAGTTGTACAACATCAGAGAAATCTGCAAGCACTGGTCCAAGTCCTCTTTGACCAAACAAAGAAGCAAAAAAATCACTCCCAACAAGACCATACAGTTGGGGGTGTTTCCGTTTGCTTCTCCTCTCCTGCCCGCCAGTCAGCAACACACAAATCAGAACTTAACTGAATGAGAAGCTCCTCTTTGTTATATTGCACATTTAAAGCAATGGAGCAAAGTCCAGGTGGACGTTTATTCTAGTAACTGATAGTTCTGAATGACCACACCATTTCCTTTCCACTAAGGCATCCTTCCCCACACTTGCACAATACCATACTCCACCTTTGAGGAGCTGGAAATGACCTTTCTTTAAAAAAGGCTTCTGACTGTACATAAACTCTCTAATGAGTAACTGGATACCCTTATAAGACAGTAGGATCAATTTATGTGATATTTAAAGCATACTGAAGCAGATATGCAAGTTTTCAGTCTTACTCAATTAATAACAGCTTTTTTTACTTTGCACAGCATGAAAGCCAATCTAAAGGTCACAGAAGATGGCATCTTCTCTTAATTTTCAAAGTCAGCCTACAGTTCCTAAGGGATGCCAGTTAGCAACCCTGGAAACTGCTGTTGTGAGAGAGCTTTTAGAGACAGAGCAACACAGTTGTCAGTCTCAGCTTAATAGGAACTGACCTTAGACAAATGACTGAACACACTGCCTTCAGTTAGGAATGGGCTTCTGTTCACTCCTTTATGGAAGACTTTATTTGAGTAACAACTAAAATTGTTAGTCAATGCCATAACATGACATCAAAACAGCCTACCCAGAGTCACAAGGGTTCAAGGACCTATCACAGCTCTCCTCTAACACCAGAATAATACCAATCACCCGACACTGTCTACCCTAGCATGTCTTTGAATTATTTTGAACCAGATTTTTATGCTTTTCTTAGTAAAGTACAGTCTAATTTATAATGGAAGTCCACTTCTCTCAATAGAATTCTAAGAATCTTCTAAGACCCCCAAAGCCTATCACCACCTGTAGAGACAGACAATTTTGGGTCTCTGATATTTTTTTGTTGTTTTTCATTCTATCATATCTTCAAGAAGGGGCCTTTTCCCCAGTATTAAGAAAAAAATCCTCATCTTTTAAGTCTTTTTCCCAAAATCAATTTCAAAACATCAAAGCCAGAAATAATACATATTCCAGAGAAAGGAAGTTTTTGATTAAATATAGTGCAGGTAGGAAGGAGGGAAAGTGAGATACATTAAAAGCTGGAGAGACACATTTTGTTCTTGGAGTGTCTTTCTCAGCTACATAACATGGTAGTGTGTCAGCATCTCCCAGACAGGGTCCTAAACTTCATGCCTAAAATTAAGCAGCATGGGTATTTTCTGAGGGGTATGTCCATTTAGCATTCATATTAGAAGCCCTTTAAGAAGAAACAGCTTGTACAGTGTAAATGCAATGGGTTTCAGGTCCCCAGGTAGTAAAGTGCCACCTCAAAAAAATAAACACAACTTTAGCTGTTGCTTCCCTTTTAAAATGCTTACATGCGCTGCAGAAGTCATTTTACTTAATGTTTGCTACCAATTAGTCAGCATCTGCACAGCTACACCTCACAGCAATTGCACCATGGTTCTCTGGTCAATCACACCACCCCTGTGTGCCTGTGGCTGGCAGGGAGCTCTAAAGCCTTCAACCAAGGAGAGACATTAAAGTTACTGCACTCAAGATATGTCATACAGAAGGTAAAATAGCACTTCTATACTTTTTTCAAACTAGGAATAATTTTAAGTTGCATGTATCTCGAGTGGACTGTAACTACAACTGAAGAACAAATAAAAACAACATGCACAACCAGTCACCCTTAAATGCACCTTCTATATTAAGAATGGAACTGATTACAAATGCTGATATGAATCAAAATTACAGAGCACACACAAAACGAGTCACCTGCTGCACATAAATTTGATTTTTCTTAACATTTGTTTTGTCTAGACTGTCATATAACATAAGCTACATACATGCCAAGTAGAGAATGTCTTTCAGCGAATGACACCTACCTTGTTGTACATAGGCTTTTCTGTACCAAGGACAATCCAAGTCTAGAGAAAGACATTTGAGATTTTTAATCCATCCTACAAAACGGTAGATTTGGTCAAGAATTTACTGTAGAATCAGACATTATCATCAAATGTTTTCCACTTGTTAAGAACAAAACAATTTAAAAAGCACATGCTCAGTTTAGGTGTAGGTGCAAATGGTTGATTCCTTTTTCTTGAAAGAGTACTTTCTTAAAATAGTAGTAGTAAAAACTAAGATATTAGGTGCCTTCACATAGAGGAGTCCACAGGAAAGGGAGTTTGTATCATAAGATATCCCCCTTTAGAATGGGGTCCCAATAAAAAACAAAAACATTACCCAATGAAGAAGCTTCAAGCTTTCTAGCACTGTCATGTTCCCTTTCCTTGCAGCCACAATTTTTTAAAATATCTATTTTTATGGCTTAAAGCAAGGTTTTTGAAGGACATCCTATGCCTCTCAAACATACTTCTGCAAGGTATGCCTTTAAGTAACAGTAGCTATATTTCATATTTGTAAAGGTAATTTGATTTGTAATAATGTATTTTAAAAGAACAACAAAACTGATAGTGACTTTTATTCTGGTATCTCTGCCACTGACTACTTATCTGTCTGGAGTCAAACCCACAGCATAACACATAAACTGAATAATTTGCATGATTGCATCTTGTTAAGCTAAACAAACCACCTGTTCAAATAAGTAAGTCCCATTATAAACCAGATGTTTCTTCTGCTAAAAGTGAATAGAGGACTTACAAGGTAACAAAGCACTTTTGTCCAAACTTAGTCTTTGTCTAAACATACAAATTGTAAATATCCTGTACAAATACACACATCATAACACTTCTAAAATGGCACTGTTACACAATTTTGCTGTTATGTGTGACCTTTGTTAGTTTTCTGCCATTTCAGTCATTAGTGTTGTTCTAGAAGTGTATCAAGTAAACAGAAACCAGAGATCGGAGCTTGCAACACAGCAACCAGGCTCTATCTCCACAGGCAGCTTGCATCCTTCATGTTTGTATTGTGTGTCCACACACGGCCTTTTACAAAATTGTATTTTAATGTATATCAAACTAAAAATGGCACCTTCTGTTAAGGGAAGGTTAAAAACCAAACTGCAACGTTGGAGCTACAGTAAAGCAAGACATATTTTAGCCAAAAGTAAGCATTCCTTCTCTGTACAAGTACATGATAATATTAAGGGTCAACATTGACAATACCTTTTAATGCACTTAAACAACCTTTTAATCTAAGAAAAAAAAGAGTAATACAGTAAGAGCATGTCCTCATGATCTGTATTCCTACAGACAGCCATTAAACCTACTCATTATATTTTTATTTTCCTCACACAGCAAAGTCGGCCAGGAAAACTTCAAGACCTCCCCCAGAAAGGTTTTAATTTTGACTCATAAAACTATTAAACATTTCTAAGAGTCCCATCATCATCTTCAAATCCTTCAGTATCTTACAGGGAGGTGATTCTCTCTCTTCCCCTAGAGTACAAACAGTATCAGTTCCTTCTACCTCTATCTATAAAAATACACATATACTATTCTAGACACAGTATGAAACCTATCCAGCTTTGAGGAATCATTAATAATTGAACTGCAAGAGTATACTAAATGCAGGCCACCAATGTGCTATATGATCAGATTGCAGTTGTATACTGTGCCCCTTTTAGCACAAGTTAAATTATATTCTAAAATTTCAGAAACCTTGAAGTCAAATACAGATTGACAAGTTACAAGGAAATGCAAATAAACCATTAGTCACCCTGTTTATAATAAGGAGAAACCAATTTTAACAAAACTAAATTAAAAGCACGAAATCCTTCTCAACCTCCCTGATGTTATACAGCCTTCTCAATGCCTCCTGCAGCTCAGCCGCCTCCTGCAGAAGGTCTTCCACCTGGGCACACCTTCTGGGGGCAGGTCTGCTGCCTGTCCCCACCCCAGGAAAAAGGTCTGGGCACATCCTGCAGCCTGAGGTCTGCACTGCAGCCTCTCCCTTCAGCAGCTCCGTCTGGGTGGAGGCATCAGCCACCACCAACATAGATAGTGCAGACGCCCCAGCCAGAGCTGCAGCCTTTGCTCTCAGATGAATGCCCACCATTCTGCCTTGAGAGTCAGGTAGGATAAGGGTGTGACCTGTGAGGATGTGTGACCTGTGAGGGTGACAAGACACTGCCACAGGCTGCCCAGAGAAGCTGTGGCTGCCCCATCCCTGGCAGTGCTCAAGGCCAGGCTGGATGGGGCTTTGAGCAGCCTGGTCTAGTGGAAGGTGTCCCTGCCCATGGCAGGGGGGTTGGAACCAGAAGATCTTTAAGGTCTCTTCCAACCCAAACCATTCTGTGATTCTATGAAATCCCAAGTAAATACTACACAATACTGGAAAACATCAGGTTTCAGTCCCTGAACTGCTGCTGACTCAATGAGACAAGGTTGGTTAATTTTGTTGGGGTTTCTTTTCTTGGCAATTTTTGGGGTTTTGTTTCTTGGATTTGGGTTTTTTGTTTTGTTTTTTTTTTTTTTTAGCTTGGGTGTGGGGTTTTTCCCCCCTTTCTTCTACTATTCCATCATTTAAAAAACTGAAATGGTTACTACAACACATGTACTTAATCAAGCTCCCTGGAGTTATAAGGAACACCCACAAAACATTATGTACACCAAAAATTACTGAATTTTCCAAAACCAAGAAGGAATTTTGGGGATGGAGGAAGAAAATTAATATCATGGAAGAGCTTTCTTCCTAGCAATAACAACTTTCCTCAGGTACTAATTGTGCAAGCACTACCTCTCTCATCAAGAGAAGTTTTTTACATTGTCATCAAATTTTATAGGCCATCATTCAAATTCCTTTTAACTGAACATAATATTTATTAACATCTTTTATAGATAAAAATCAAACATCACAACTAACCAAACTGTTGGAGGGAGAGCATTTAAGCTCAATTCCTCAATGAGTAGGGTCAGTATGGGACAGCCACCTAACTCGGATGCCCAGTTAAGACTCTGACTCCTACTACTTTCTATTAGCCTGAGGCATCTAAAAATAGTTCCCAACAACAGCATACATACCCCATTACCCACCTGCAGTAACAATACATGGGACTCATGCCAATTTTTGCCATGCGTAGGTAATTCCAGTGTTGGCTTCATAAAATAAGTCACAAGAGATGGCTGTACAGAATAGCCTTTCTCCAAGTTACATTCCCAAGGAATAATCCTAGAAGAGTTTTATTCTCTTAGCTTACAGTAAATTACTTTTCTTTGCTTGAGGCTTTAAAATTGTATTGCTTTTTAAGTTTGCAATGAAAAATTTAATCACAGATTTGTTAGATTTAGTCAGTGAACACAGGCTTTTCCAGAACCTTCGAAGCTCCAGCAGGAGCCACAGCAGAAGTTCCCAACTATAAATATTACTGGAAAATTTTTGGATTTACTATGGATTTCCTCCCAGTAATCATTCACAGCTTGAGTTGAGCAATAAAGAAATCCATCATCGTGACCCCAACACCATCTGGGAGATCAGGTTTTTGGCATAGAAAAATGGAGCAGCAATTGCCTAGCAGCACAGGAAATCAATGACTTCCCTGTGCAGGGGTGAGCAACAGGCTGCTCCTGCTGAGCATGGGAATATTCATTTCCCTTTCTGCCAGCAAAGCTGCTTTGTACACGCAGTGAGCAAAGCCTTCGTTATACCAGTAGAACACACACACACTTTCCCCCAAACCCTGCCCTTACCAGTAGGATTAGGCAGCAAGGTATGCAATTTCAACTGTAGAGCCAAAAAGGGATGGAACGTGGAGACACCAGACCTCTGGGAGAGCCTTTAGACATGTAGGTTTCAGGCTACCAGGTAGATAACAAATATCCCAGTACACCACTGATTTGAGCTTATCTCAAATCCCATGACTTAACAAAGGATTCAACTGAACTTTGACAGCATCAGGGCCAAGAAAACCTGATCTTCCCTTTCGCCCCGGTAGTAGGAAAGTAACATTTACTTCCAGCAATTAGAGCTCTAAAACAGGTGTAAAAATATTTTTTTCATTTTAAACACAACCATTAAAGGGGCATTTGGAATACAAAAAAAATACAGGCAAGCACATTATCCAGAAGACAACAGGCCACATGTTTCATATGTCAGGCTTCATAGCTAAACCACAAGTTTATTTACATATACAATACAAAACAGATATGCAACCCTTTTTACTGAGAAAGTTTGTAGGAATTAGAATAGACACTCAAGATCTTCTGTCAAGGTCACAGCAGAGACCACCACTGATCTCTGCAGCTTTAAAATCCCAACTCCTTCCTCAAATTTACTAGCCTTGGTGCTCCCTGGAGCATGAAGCAAGGTAAGAAGGAGTTGAGAGTTTCCCCAGACCTTTGCTGCAGACAAAAAGAACTTCACATCACATTTTTGCTCCAGGTCAAAGCTCCCAATAAAGCCACAGTAATGGGATCATTACAGGCATATATGCAGTCATCAAGAGCTGAACTACCAGTCTGCAACTGGTGTCAAAGGTTACTGATACAAAACAGCAGATGGAAGGGACTTCTGGTCAAGCCAGACTTGGCCCTGATTTGAACCAGTGCTCTGAATAAGCAGCTTGTCCATTAACCAGCCCTCTCTGAGATCAGAGGGTACTGTTGTAGCTGATTACAGTGCTGTGCCTGAATATTAACCTCAGTAACTGAAGACATTTTAGGATCACCACCAGATCTAGCTATTTACCTGTATCAAGCATATTTTGCAGTGTTTCCTGATAGGTACACTGTTACCTGTATATCTGTGAATTGTTGAGCCTAGAATCTCTAAACTACAGATACATTACAGCAGAAATATCTTCGTCTCTAGCAGCTTCTAGCTTCTCAGGAAGACTGTTTGCTCATCTTCCTACCCACATTCTATCTCTATCAATTTCTTCAGTTTAATAACTTGCATTTACAGTTGTAACTATCTGCCTTATTTCTCTAGAGTCACCATTGCTCTAATTCAATTCAGGTCATGCTGAAATTAGTCTTGCCCTTCATCAGGTTAACAGCTTTTCCAGTTTTGCTATAATTAATACATGTCCATAGATAAATTACAAATAAAGTGAAAGACAAAAAAGAAGTAGGATTACTATGTAATATTTTTTTCTTGTCCCTCCACTTGCAAGTTCAATAAGTCTCTCAAAAAACCTCACCCTAATGCAACTTAGTATGTCAGATAAAAAAGTGTCACTGCTTGAAGGTATTTCATAGAAGGAATAACACACAACCTACAAGATACTCCTCAATAAATGTGGGCAACTACATAATACTACCTGTTTTCCTGCAAAAGGAAAAAAGCTCACTCATTTTCTAAGCTTGCACCTTCTTCATAGTCCATTCTAACTGCAGTAAGATTCATCATTTGGTCACTCTGGACAGCGGTAGACTTGCATTTATCACAGTGGAATGTATCCTCACTGTTTGTTCTTACAGTTTACGGAAAGTCAAGTACAATGACTCATAAAACTGCTGCAAGAAAAAGCTGAAACAAGTTAACAGAATGAGCTTCTTTAAAATGACATCCTTCGTCCTACATTTCCGGCATGCAGAGCAAAAATCACACTTTCAACTGACAGATTTAGAGCTATTATTTATCATAAATGGCAAGACGATCACTGAGGCCAAGTAATGCTTCATGATAAGATCTGTGAGCAGTTCGGGAACATGAGTATACTATAAGCAGTGGAAGGCCTGGTTCTATGTTCTAGAGGAAAGTAATTTTTTACTAATGAAAATTATATTCACTTCATGCTGAGAATTATCATAATGAAAATTCTTACCTGTTTTCCATCTAGTGTGTATAAGCGTTTAACCACCCCTGAATCCAGCTTGATGGCATCGGTTATATCAGTAAGAACCTGTTCAAATGAATGTGCTGTCTTCTTGTTGAGCAGAATCCGGACTGCTTTCCGTGGTTTCACTCCACTCCTGATGATAGTGACTAGTTTAGGCCTAATGAAATCCTTATTCTCTTTTGCATCTGGAGTACCTCCTTTAGCAGTGGCAAGAGATGGCACTGAACGAGAAGTAGAAGTTGTCTTAACATTCACTGACCAGTTTGGGTTTACATTCTTCGTGTACTCCAGTTTCTTGAAGGGTTCTATGGAACCACATACATAGCTTTCCCCTGTGGAAACAAAAGTGCCAGACCAGCAAGTCAGATTGGAGGGGGAAGGAAAACAGAAGGAAAAAAAAAAACCAAAACCCACACAGAAATAGAACAAATCAAATTATTCTCAAATTATTAAACATTATTCTTATTATTCTTGATCTACAGTGCATAAAATATTGATCTTGTCCCTTCTCAGATGCTACAGACTATAAAATCACCTTTAAAGATCACTTTTCAGCTAACCATTCAGAAAATGCTATTACAAAATCCTTGAAACCTACAGTTCTTCGATCAGAAAACACCATCTGCAGTGGGGATTGCTGCTGTCAGTAAGTAGGGTTCATATCTAATCAGCTGCCCACCACATTATCACAGTAGCCCCCCAGCCTTCATGCTTAAATGGCCTGCTCCTAACAAAACAGCATGCCTCAAACACTTCAGAAGAAATAATATGAAATGTTCTCAAAAACTATAGGTTACAAGCAACTTTCTATAAAAGGTGGATGAGTATCATGGGAGATTTGTTAATATTTGATTGTTTAACACTTTAAGCAGCATAAAATGTATAAGCAAGAAATCTCACTGTATTATTCTACTGACTCAATATATAATATGGTGGAGAAAGGAAGGCAAAAAATAGTTATTACAGAGTACTTGCAGTTAAAAAAAGTGGATAAATAGTTCATATTTCTATTGCAGCATTATCTACAATAAAATATTTTCACGAATACCACACCCACACAATTTCTGGGGAGGGAGTACCTTAATTCAGTCCAGCTGCAGGCTCAGGCTACTGCAAAAGGGGCACCTGCAGGTGCCCCCAACCTCTCCCTTGAGCTTGACTGACTGACTGCACTGCCAGTCACACTGGGTGAGTTGGACCGGCTCAGCGATCCGATTGAACAACGCGAAGACAATATTAATTTTGCAACAAGCTTATCCAGTTCACCCTTCTGGCTGCAAAAACTCCCCAAAGAAAATAATACTAGATCCAGCAAGACCACACCTTCTGGCAGCCTGCAGTTAAACTCCATTACAAATAATGCAAAATCCTATCCTGAACAATACCACAAAAACATCTGAGATGTTTTAATTCTTCTGAGTTCAGTAGTTCAGTGTCTGAAAGCGTAGAGGCCTTCATGTTAGCAGTTTAGCACAAGATATTAAAAATAGAACAAAACTCAATGATGTACCACGTATGCCAAAAAAGCACATAAGAAACGAAGATTTTCCCAACAATCCCCACACTAAGGAAAGAGGACACACAGTTCAATTACTAAAAGAAAAATAAATATTTAAATTTTACTTCTGGGCACAAATTTTAAGGTTTCAGGGCACCCAACCCAATCCCACAAACAATACAGCACACAAGGAATTGTGGCCAATACACAGTTATCACAGTTAGAAATGGGGTAGGGAGAGGGGGATCCACTAGGACTTGAGGCCCCGGATGCGAGAGATTCAAGTTTGTTGTCATGATGCTCCAAAGGTGGGACAGTAACACACTGTATGGTGATTATCAGAAAAGCAGTGGAAGAACTCCAAAAGAAAACAAAGCAGAGAAACATGTGAAGATGGACCACTGAGCAGAAAAGGTAAGTGCAATGACAGCATATGATCAAGCAAAAACCGTAAAAAGATTTTTGGGGGTTTCGTAAAGTATACTTATAAAACAGAACAAAAAAGAGTGGGAGATGAAGTAAGACATTCCAATGCTTACTAGTCATCATGTAAATTCAAGTTAATCTACACTTTGCAGTAACATCTAAAGTGCTAAGAATCTAAGATGGAATGTTTCCTTTTATCCATTGTATATATCTGAGATAGATAGATAAATATGGTAACATCAGAACAGAAAGGTGTAACCACAGCAATGATCCCAAAGTGATCAAATGGTACATATACTCTTTCATCCATGTCCCTATCCAATATTCTTAGCACTAGCTACTCAGTTACTGCAAGGTCAGAATGCATCCACAACACCACATCCATAAAATTAACAAGTTTTTAAAATCATTAAGAGCATTTTTAGGAAGGGGGGTGGGGTGAGGGGGGCAGGGATAATAATAAAATTTTCAGGTTCAGTGCTATCAGAGAAATTGTTCAGTTTAGTTGCATGAAATAACATTTATTTAAAGGCAAGTCTTCATATTAAAACTCACTTCTCAAAGGGTAGGTACCTAAACAAATGGCGATGCACATTGTACCCAGAAGATTTACATTTACTTTATTAAGAATTCTTTTTGTTCCCCTTCTTGAAAGGCTAGCATTCCACATGATTTTTAATATCAGCTATATTTAAAGGTCAGATGGGTTCCTTGTAGTGTTTAATAGCATATGTCAGCTCTTCATTATAAAACTAATCTTGTGTAAATGACCATAAAAAAGACCAATACAATCACTGAAGTCATGGGATTGTTTTAACATCAGACTTCTTTTTCCTTTCTTCATTTCCAACAGTACTATATTACATCAATATTTGCACCAAGATTTTTATTTTCCTTTAACAGGCTATTACTTTGCTACAGAATATCTTGAAGTTAGAGTATCCAAGACTTTCTAAGATGAAATACCTTTAGCAAGAGCTATGTTATACAGGAAAACAGAAACACACCTTTTCCACAATTATGTTAAATGTAAGACTGTTTATACTTCAAGCAAAGTCCCCCTTCAGGGACGTTAGCCAGGGACTGCAGTTCTCATTCACAGTGGTCTTAAGGACCAGGCCTGTAAGAACAAAAACTAAATGGACAAACCCACTATGTCCTAGAAGTATCTTACATCTGATCTTAAGATCAGTAAACCCTGTTTTAAGGTGACATCCAGCAAATTTTAAGTACTCAAAACACTAGAAACACTCAAATACAAGCTTAAATTTCCTGAACATGGGACATGTCCACGAACATGAACTGACCAGTTCAATAAATCCATCTTCTGCCTTAACTATTGCTTCCTCACCAAAACTATTAGGTGATGACATAATTTGGGTGGTCTTTTTTTAATTTTTATTTTTATTTTTTGTAACCTTTGCCTACAACTGCCTCACAGACAACAGCCTCACCCCCCTGACTCGTACCTGAAGGAAAATACACCTCCAGGGGTAATCCCACTGAGCACCACCAGCCCTTGCTCTGGGTCAGGCCTGAGCACAAATACAGCCCACAAATGTCGGCTTTGACTAACTGACAGATGGAGGAAGAAGGTAACAATCTTCACACACTAGATTTGTAACAGAATATACATGTTGAAGAAGGAATCTTTGGAGATACTGGATTAAACAAAAGCATAGAAAAAACAGCCCACCTGTAGTATCTGCTTGACTGCAGCTCCCCAAGAGAGGGGAGCGAGCATTTCACAGTACAGTCAGCTGTAACTAATGAAATTTTGACTCTTGATTACAGTATCAGTAGCCATTAGAAAAAGAAAAGCAGGACACCCAGCTGGTTTGGGATATCTGACATCTAGGGAAAAAAGTTATTTCTAAATCTTAGAAAGTATCCTTTTCCTGAACACCCTCCTACCTCTCCACAGCAACATGAAATGAAACACACAACACTAACTTTAAAAAAAAAAAAAAAAAAGGTAAGAGGTATACAATTGCCAGTTTTGAACCAGTAATCCTACAATTTAAGTTGTGAAAGTACTCAACATGTCAGGACATTTCACATGGAACAATTACAATAAAACTGAGCATTGATAAGCTAATCAGAAAGCTAATCATTTAGAAAGAGAGATTCCAAAACATGGTTTATGCTTAAAAAAACCCCACGAACATACCACCTGCAGTTATACATCTGCTAAAATTCAGTGCTGCAGAACAACTAGAGCCATGTAACAATGAAGGACTTATAGGTCATGATAGAATTTCATTACATGCTTCATGTCTTAAAAATATAATTTAAAGAATAATATCTGTGTACAAAGTGACTGCTCAGGAGGCATCGAATCATTGCCTGTAAGTACTGGAGCTTTCCTGATGCAGGTGCTGATTCCCTCTTTGGCATATTGATACTAGCCGTTAGTTTGTTTTCTTTAGCTTTCTGATAGTCTTACTACAAGAATGATCAAGGCATTACCTCTTGAAAGGTATTATTTGCATTGCTTTTCTGTGCTAAAGGCTTTTTGGCCTAAAAAGGCTTCATAAAGAAGCCAGCTCGTCTTAGGTGAAAACCCTGGAGAAGGAATAGAGAACCTGTTTGAATCACGCAAGCAGAGAGGAAACCACCAACCCCTCTTTGTGAAAGCAGCAGGACCGCCAATTTATTGAAAATAGTGTTGATTCCTTGTAGCAGATGTGTGCTAGGAAATAAAAGCTAATCTACAAGCCCACCAGAGATGAAGGAACTGCAGTACTTGCACATTTTGGTGGTGAGGATGTGCAGTGCAGCGGTTGTTCATTGTTTCCCCAACAGATAGGGCAAGAAATAGATTAAGAATACAAGGAAGGGACTGGCACCCCCAGAACCCCATGCAACAGGCAAACCTGCCCTTTTTCATTTCCATCCTTTGGTTTTGTCCATACAAAAGGCAGAAGAGCAATCTCAGGGTAAAGGATGAAGAATTCTGACTATCCTTCATCACACAGAGCAGATTGCAAAAGGAAAATTACGTGAACCAAATAAATTACTACCTAATAGTTCCCAAATGTGTTAGTTAATAGAACAATAACCTACTTAAGCCACATTACCACTGCCTTGTCTTTCTGCAGTGTCTGAAAAAAATGCAACAGTGCAAAAGAGATGGAGCATCTCCAGGAAATGAATTTGACCTACCCATGTTCACATAGACACCAGATGCATCAGAAACTTTAAATCAGATCTCCTCAGACCTTTTAAAGGGCTTATTTCACACATGGTTCTTTCTGCTTGGCTCAGACTGAAATGTTTTTTTCTCTCATCAAAAGCTAAGTGAAAAAATAAGATGTACTTCCACCCCCTCTGGCCCATAATTTTCCACAGCCTTGCTACAAGCAAGATAGGCATCATACATACTTAAAAAATAACTGGAAAGCACCTAGAAAAAGAAACCATGGGCCCTTCCAAGAAGTTGTTAAGGAAGACACAATGTGAATCAACTGGTTAAAGGATTAATCTTCTGAAATTCATGAAATAATCAAATAAACAGTGCCAGAACAACGCTCTACCATTTTATGCAACGGGATTATTCAGCTGTTTGTTTATTAAACAATGTAAGGATTGCAGGCATTTCTGCCACAGGCTCCAGTCCAACTTCCACTAACTCTGATAGCCCTGGATCAAGTCCATGGTAAATATCCAGTGTAAATTCAACCCTATAAACAAACGTCCACATAGTTTCAGCTCTACAAACATTTAAACAGATACTTTACTATTAATATTTTGATAGCATATTACATATGCATATGAATCTTTCCAGACCATCAGTTCCCACCTTCTGAAGTAGGCCTGACTTAGGAAGAAAGAGCATTAGCTCCAGAGTGCACCAGAGACCACATCAATCAATTCCTACATCCCTGGCTGGGCTTCTCACCAGTGCAGCTGGAGCGGGTGGCAGAGTCAAGGAGGCTGTAGTAGTAGCAGGTAGGAGAAGAAACAGCTGAGACAAGAGGAATGACGTGCCAGTGGGAGCAGCAAGACCCACACAAAAAAAGTTGGGAACTCAATCATAGCCCATCAGTTTAGCAAGGAGGCACTGCCTTTTGAACCCTCCCTCCACTGGCAGGCAGCTTCTCTGCTGCACCAAAGACAAACTGCCTGCCTCCACTCACAAAAGCCTCCCTGCCGTCCTCACGTGAGCCTTCATCTCCTCTGTCACTGCAGTGAGGTTCACATCTCCCAGGAGTTACTAGCCAGTTACAGCCATTACCAGACATTAAAACTGGTATATCTGTGCTCTTTTAAACTGCTCCTTCAATGAGGACTGCTCCAAGATAATCCCTGGGAGACATCCTTTTTCAGATTATTCCTTGAAACAATTTTGGCCATTACGCCTACTCAAAATGTGCATGCACACATACAAATCTTTATAATAGTCTGGCAATGCATCCAATATTGACATGTGACAATATTCTTTTCCAGTACTCTCTCAGGCTTGTGGTTTGGGGTTTTTGGTTTGTCTTTGACTGCCAGTTCTCTGCTGCAGAGTTCATCTTTTGTGTTAGGTATTGTGGAAACCTACAACAATTGATTTTGGTTCATACTCAAGACTCTGAGGTAATATTATAATAAAAATTAATGAGAAAGGGATGCAGTTCTGGCTATGGATTGATTCTGTGGTCTTTGTTCCACATAGCAGGACCCCAGGAGTAAAAACTGTAAATAATACTCTTTGTTTCAGAGTTATCCTGCTCATTCCAATCTATTACTGTTCTTGTTGCACTGTTTAATGGTATTTTGGGGGTTAAGACCCATCAGTCCACCTCTGCCTTCAGCTTTAAAGATGGTACACTTCTGGAAAAGCAAAAGGCATTTAGTCCTTTCATGACACTTTGTTTACAGCTAGACAATTTAGCCTTAAGAGCAACTTCATCTTGATAGTTACTACATGCTTTGCTTACAGGTCATACCTAGGGAATAAAGTCATGTCACATTTGGAAACCATTCTTTAAAGGTAAGAGGACCCTGAACATCAGGTCTGACAAAAAGGAGGTAGCCTGAATGCATTGCATTCTCCTCTTCTCCTGTCACCTTAGAGGAAGTAAAGTTACAGAGCACTGTAAAAAGTGAAACTTTTTACAACGGTACATACCCCTTGTTACCAAATTCCAACAGATCTCACATGCCCAAAGTCTTAAAAAAACAAACCCTACAGAATTCATTAGTTTCAAATAAAAGGAAGATGTGTTCACACACCTCAAAGTAACCTGCAACACCAGCATATAGCCATGCCAGCTCTGAATTGTCTGAAGGACAGAACTAAATATTACTGAAGCAAAACAGCTCCTTCACAACCTTTTTCATTTGGGCCTATCTTTCATGCAGCTGTATGTGTTTAGCTCTGGGATGAAAGACAGTGGTTGCTGTCTTGTTTCCCCCAGAAGCTTCTCTTCTTCATGTACCATATAGGAAGGTAAGAGTCCAGTAACTTCCTCATAGGCATAAAGGCAAAAAAACCCCACCAAATCAAAGCCTTAGATATTTACCTTACAGCACAATCACAAAATTGAATGTCCTTTCCAATAAAGAAGGAAAAAAAGGAGAAAAAATATCTAAATTCATAACCGTCTCATTAAATGAATCCAAAGAGTAAGGGAATAGTCTCACTAAGAAGGCAATGCTTCATATTTCAGTGGTTTGAGTACAAATGTAATTTGGCAAGAGGCAAAAATCAAGTGATTTTCCAGCTATTTAAGCACAAAGAACAGCTTCAAGCTAATTAATGCTGTACCAGACCGGCCAAACTCTAATAAATTTGTACAGTAAAGAGTGGAAAGGGTTTACATAAAAACCATCACTGAGCTAATAATATATGAACCTGTACTCTTCGCTGTACTTCTACAGCGAAGCTCTACAAAGGAAACAACAAAATAATCCACCTTGCAGTCTTATACAAATAGACAGAAGTCCCCTTTCAGAGGAAACAAGGATGAAGCTCTCTACTTGCACACAAAGACTGACTTCTGTAAATCCCAGTGTTAACGGCACAAGAAAATAAGATTGTCCAACTTGAACTATACACAGGGAGGATGTGTTCATTGAAAAGATAAAGAACAAAAGTTCCACAAAACTAAAAGAAATCCCAAAGCCCTTCTTTAAAATAAACTTATGTTCTTGTACTGTCATTCAATTTGACTGGCTGATTTATTCTTTTCTAGGTATTATTCTTTTCTAGGATGCCAAAATAAAGCAGTCTTAAAGGTTGCTGGATTTGTTTCTGCATTCAGTTCCTTCTTTTCAAAAGCTGATTCTGACTGGCAGCAAAAGACGTTGCAAATCAACATTAACATCAATGATACTTGCTTCTTGATGAGCATACCAATCAAATAAGCATAATTATTTATACCACTACTGAGAAAAAAATGCACAAACACTGCTTTTAAACAGTTGTTGATTAATATTGGTCTTTCCTCACATAAATTGATTTTCTCCACCAATTAAATGCTGTCCTGACAAATACAGATCTAACTCTGCCCTGATATTCATAGCATTGATCTTAAGTTTCCTTTCCATTTCACTAAAGCTACAGTCCTAACCCCCAAAACCCTTACTTAGATAGACAAATCCACCACTTCAATTTTCTTTTTGAGCATCTTCATGTTCTCTCCTACTCTCCTTTTCATGCAAGGAGGATTATAAAGAATGTCCTCTCAAAATTTCTCCTTAAAAAGTTTTCTTCTGTTATGGCACCTAAAGGAGACAACTCAATGATGGCTGAACAACTGCTACGCAAAGATGTGCTTCTCTTTCAGGAACCTTATTCATCATTAGCCTTTTCTTCTCTCCCCACGTTAGCTGCCTTCTGATCCTCTCATTACATTCTGATACCGCAACTTCTCCCACCCAGTGCCAAAATTTAAAATCATAAAGAAATTACAGTCTGTTACAACTCTAATATGGCTGTCCAGTGGCTATATATCCATTTTTTACAAGTTTGCCCATGGTACGTTGGGGCCAGGGGCAGGATGGAAGCAATGATGAAAAAATCGTTCCATCTTTATTTTCTTTGAATGCAGTCAAGCACCTTCATTTAAACTTTACAGATAAAAAGCAACCTCAGCTATGGCCATGTGCTATTTAATGCTTTCAGACCTTATACATTCTGATGTTTTGTACTAGGAGCTACTGCCTACACACGTAAGAAGAAATCCACTGCAAACCAGAAGTACTTTATGTTGGAAAAGCTACTGTAGCAATTTGTAAAACTTGTAAAAGGCACTATTAATATCCTAGGCCAAATATTTTTATTGATTAATGCTGACAACTTCTTTTGTCAACAAAATTGTCACTGAAGGAGTGATAAACTCCTTGTCAATGGGCAAATTAGCAGCTGGGATCTCCAATGTTTGATCATGACCAAGACCTGTCAGTTCTGACCAAATCACTGGTAATGCCTTATACTGTGGGTACATGAGCCTTATTTAAAATCAATGTAAGGATGCCAATGAACTAGGGAAGAGGAAAATGTAAAAACTAGAGGGAAGAAAAGTTTACAGTCTACCCCAGCTGAATCATGGCTACAACATTACTCTTTTAACAGGTTGCCTACATTTATACTCTTCTCCATGAGAGGAGAGTATTTTACTTAAGGCACATTTACTTGTAGGGAAGAGTTGGAGCTCTTCACTAGGTACAGACAGACTTAAAAAAAAAAATCCATCAGAACTGAATTTCATGTAAGTTTCATCAGCACCATGGACCTTGTCAAGTTTAACTGACTAAAATCTCATCAGCATTTTTAAACATGCAAGTTCAAAAGAACCAGCAGATGCAATCTTCGAGGTCTAGGACTATCAACACTACATTAACAGAAAGGGAAAGGTCAGACACTGTCAACAAGATGGAATTAAGTAGCAAAGCAATAATATTTCATGGCACAATTTTAGATACTCACAATTCTAGTTATACTATTGAAGATCCTTTCTTTATCAATAAGAACGGCAACACTATTACCTATTTGCAAAAGACTTAACAGATTTGACAAACACTGACTCAAACATAACTTTACACCTCCAAATCTTACTGCTGACCTTCTACTAGCTGGTCCAAGGAGGAAATCTTCTTGGAGCCGTCAATCGTGTAGATTGTTCTCACTCCCTGGGGCAGATTCACATTGTCAGACAGAGTTCGGGTCAGATCAGCCAGGAGAGCTTCAAAGGATCTAAACCGGTCAGGGGAGATGGCATATACAATCCCTTTGAAATACCGGTCTCCGTTGCGATAGAAACGAACTTTCTTGGCTTTTTTCTCAGAACTCAGGGTCTGTAGAGTACGGGTTCGGTAAAAGCTGCAGTGGGCACTGTGAGTAGGGCTGGGCAAACCATTTACCCGGGACCCTCTTCCATATCGCTGCGCTTTATCACGCTCATCAAAATGCTCCAGCTCCATATCTCTCCCAAAGGACATCTTGAAGTTCAACCTAAGGGATGCACAAGACAAAAGAAGTTTAAGAACAATGCACATTTTTAGGGAGCTCACTTTGAGACTTCACATTCTATACATAGCACTTACAGAGGACTACTTCCCAGTTTGAGACAAACATCTGAACGAAACCATGCTATGTTCACATGTTCATTTTACAGCTAACTCTCTTGCCATGCCGTAAAACCTAGCTCGTAAGTTAGGCTTTTATACACCATAGAAATGCCACTCATGAAACCCCTTGCTAGCAATATGCAAACATTAAAAAGCATTTGTTCAAATTCAGTAAGAGCTCCAAAAATGAGGTGACAAAGTTGTGCTACTGGAAAAAAAAGAACAAACGCATCAACTTTCTACTTCTTCTCATGTTTTATTCAGGTGTGATTTGAGTCCAGTCTACCCTTTAGACTGTTCACCCCCACCAAACTGTTTGTTCCAAATGTGATCTCAGGAGAGGCCATTTCAGAAGGGCAACCAGTCGCCAACAAGCAAGCAATGAAGTACTTCTCAGAGGAACAGATATTGCAGGTTGGTGAGGAGAATCAGGACTACCACTTAGTGGGTCAAGCCCACGGTTCAAAATTCCTTGCATATTCTAACCGCTGGTTTCCCTACAGCCTAAGCTTTGTAATAAATTACTTCTGTTGTCCTTGTGCAAATATTTTGCATACTCTGAACCAACAGAAGTGCTCAAATGTTACAAAATCAAGATTAGAGGGACATGGGAAACTAGTACTTTCCAATGAGCAAGCTACTTCAGTGCTCTGTAATGTTTGCAAGACTTATTACTAATACCCTAGACCTAATATTCAAATTGATTAAAGTCTGACAGCTTCTTTTGCCTACAAAACTATCACTGAAGTGATAAATTCAGTGTCAACAGGTAAATTAGCAATTGGTGTCTCCCATGTTTGACAATGACAAAAACCCGTCACCTCTGACCAAAATGATCCCCATTGTTCAATATAGTTCACATAAATGGAAGTTCATGTTCTAAAATGAAATCAAGAAGGTAGATACTTCTGTTCCTTTTTACAATCAACACAAGACTAAAAATACTACAAATTGCACATTAATCTTCACAAATAAAACCAGAAATATGAAAAAAAATTAGAACAATCAAAAGGTTCAAAACACATTTCTTTTAATTTCGGAGCCACCTAGATTTGCAGTTGTCTGCAGAACAGCAGAGCACAGTAAGTTTATTTATAGCACAGATGCACAGACCTAATTTAGAAGCAGCCTCTCTCATTGATTTCCAATAAAAAGAAAAAAAATAGCAAGCACAAGCTTTGTTTCAACCACCCATAACTGTGGGACCATTAAGAAAAAAAATGTATTCAGACCAGCTGTAAAACAGTAGGAGGGAATACAAAAAGGCCTATGGATGCTCTTTAGCTTACAGAAGTCTGTATTACACCAGTGATTATACAGCTGGACCCTGATGCTGCAAAGCTGTAGGGGATGCGCTCAGCAACTTCTCAGAGCGGTTCATGTGCTTGACTAGAAGAAACACCTAAGGCACACCACTGCAAATGCAGGGCCTTAGTGGCAATTATTTTCCCTGCTCTGTTTACAGCCCACAACTTATTTTGTTACATTGGCACAGGATCATGTGTTTATGTGTATGTGCAAGATTTATATTTGTAAATATTTAAAGGTACCTAACATATATATATAGTACAGTAATATGTGTGTTTATAAATCATATATATATGCATATATGTGTGTATATATAAAAAGAAAAAGACTAACATATGCTTTTCCTCCTCAGTATACACACACCCCACTTCAGTGAAAAGAACAAGAACATTTGCTGTGGCATCTCACTGATACTTCTCTATAGGTTAAATAGAAAACATCACTTCGCGGCCACAGCTTAGGATCAAGATTATACCACCAAGGTTTCCATGTAAAAAAAAAAAAAAAAAAAAAAAATTGTCAGTTGTTTTACCTCATTTCTAATTCCAATGAGAAACTGTTATTTGAACAATCCCAGAACTCACAATTCAGAAGCTGTATCTCAAAAGCAATGGCTGTGCCAAGAAAAATGGATTTTTCTTAGGTCTGCTGTTTCATGTGCTCAAACCATCTCAAACACATGCACACACACAAAAAAAGGAAAAAACAAGTTTACATGAAGATATACTTTCTAAAGAGACTTTCAGCTTTACTAATTTTGGATGGGGGGAGGAAGAAGTGGGAGTCACTGCCCTTTCTTCCGCACACTTATGCTTTAATCAATAATGGCTGTAATTCCCAATTACACCCTTTAAAACAGAAATAGAGCTCCCCTTGAATACCACAGTCCTGCTATTTAGAGAAAAGCATGTTCAAACCACAAGGTCAGAGCAGACAAAGAAATCCTACACAATTTGATCCGATCAGATGTTTCCATTTGGGTGTGTATAAATACACAGTGGGATATATACACAGATAGAGGAAAAATGAAAGGACACACCCCTGGAAAACCACCATGCCCAACACTTCACACCCTATACATCTGTTAAAGAATTATTTATAATGCAGGTGTGGGTGAGAAATTACATAAAACAATCAGACATGTTGATTAAAAAAAAAAAATCAAATAGATCACGCAGCGATGCGACTGGGACCCCGCGAAATCACCCAGGGACTGAGCAGCACACTAAGTCATGATGGAGGGGAAACGTGGATCCATGCGGCAGCCGCTTCAAGAAAAAGGGGGTTCATGCTGCTGGGGCAGGGGAGACGTGTTTGAAACGCAGCCAGCCCGTTGAAGGCGGCACCGAGCCCCTCAGCCCCACGGCGGGCGGGCGGCGCGGCGCCAACCAGTGACAAACCCGAGGTGCGCTCGCCCGCGGGCCACCGGGGGAAGCACCGACGGCGCTGCCCCGGGCCGGCGGACAGCCAGGCGCCCCAGGGCGGCAGCCCGCGGCAGGGGGCCGGCGCCGCACGCCCCGCAGCCCGGCACACGCCCCGGCACACGGCGCCCGCGGCTGAGCGGGGCCGCGCGGGGGAAGCGCTGCGGAGCGCGGCGGAGGCCGCCGCCCCGCACAATGGGCACAGGTGCCCGGCGGCCGCGCCCCAGCGGCCGCGCCGCAGCCCCTGCGCGGGGTGGGGGGCGGCCCCGACCCCGGCCCCGGCGCTCACCTGTTCTCCGCAGGCTGGCGAGCACCTTCTCCCTCAGACCTGCCGGCGGGGCGCGGAGGGAAGACGGCGGCTCGAAACGGGAGGCGGCCAAATTGCGGCGGCTCCCCCCCTCCCCCGCCGGCGACCACCCGGCTTTAATCGCAGTAGTTGCCGCAGAAAGCGGCTCCGCTGCCTTTGTTACGCCTCCCCTGGCTGGAGCGCGCTGCTGGGGAGCCCGGGCTGCAGCTGCTTCGCCTTTCTTCTGCTGCTGCCGGTTGCAGTGATTTGCATTAGCCCGGCCCTCATTGAAATGCGGCTCTTCACACCAGCCTCTCCCTGGCGCTCTCTCCAGAGGGCGGCGCCGCCGCCACCGTCTCCCCCTCTCTCTCTCCCGTTGCGGGCCCTCTCTTCGCCCGGCGCTGCGGACCGGCCGCCGGAGCCGCCCCCGGCAGCGCGTCCTGCCCGCGGGGCGGCGGGGGCGAGGGGAGCCCGCTGCCCGCCTGCGCCCCCCGGCAGCCCGGGCGCGGAGGGGGCCGCGCGGCGGCGGGGGGTTACGCGCCGAGCGGGCCCCCCTGAGGTAACTCTGCCGCCCGCGGGCTGCTGCTTGCCCGCCGCCCCGGAGCCCCGGCCGTGGGGTGCGCCCGGTGGCGGCCCGCCTGCGTGCGGGGCAGGGCCGTGCCTGGCGGGGGCTCCCTGCCGGCCCTGCCAGGCCCTCGCCCAGCATCCAAAAAAACACCTTTGGAAGTATTTTGACCAAATGCGTCACTGGACATTTCCGCGA
This sequence comes from Falco rusticolus, assembly GCF_015220075.1. Lineage (NCBI taxonomy): Eukaryota > Metazoa > Chordata > Aves > Falconiformes > Falconidae > Falco > Falco rusticolus. Next base: position 26,542,104 of record NC_051188.1, read on the forward strand.
GGTTCGCCTGGTCCCAGAGTAAGAGAGCCCACGCCCAGACCCGCAGCTCGTGGACAGGGCTTGGGTGCTGAAGGTTGGTTTGTCGGGGGATTTAGGTACCAAAATTGGAGCCAGGCTTCCTTACACGGCTGGCTTAGTTACACCTGACCTTGGGGGTGACTAACCTCCACAGATGCTACAGTTTTTAGGCGGAAATTTCCTAGAAGATGTATTTGCCCAAAGGCATCTCGGGCTTCAGCTGACTGGCGCCTCTTGTGCCTGAGCCCCTCAGGTCTTGGAGCATGTTTGCTAAATCAACCTCCACACAAAAATTCAGCCATAACTGATGCTTTCTCCTCCAAGCTTTGGCTATTCTTCATTTTTATTTAAAAATCTAATCTCAGTGGTTAAAACATTCTCAAGGTAAAGGACCTGGTTTGCTTTTCTTTGTGCAACAAAGACTACAACTGTCTTCTACTTGTCAGGTAAACATCCCACAGTCCAGAGGGACATGGTAGGGAAGAAAACACAGCCTGTCCCTTCCGCTGAAGCTGCTCCACTTTGTACTCTGAAAGAATTAAAAATGTATTAGATCAGACAGAGAGAATTAGTCTGTAACCTCGTGGTTGTAGCACTCAGTTGGGAAGGACAAAAGATGGCTTTGTGTGTCTGTATTACAGACCATTTATGTGTTTTATATCCATAAATCCAGAAACAATCAGTGGAGCAGGGACTTAAGCCCTGGGTGCCCTGCTCCCAGTGATAGACCTCTAATCAGAACAGAGGCTCCTGCTTAATCTGTCTGAAGGCAAATGAAGCCTTCCGTCTACAAAAACTGTAAGAGGCTCAAAGGAAGAAGGGGATGGAGCACTCCTTTTCTGTTCCCCTAGAATAGTCCACGGATAGGATCTTAGGAGACAGGAGATTCCCTAAAGGAGAAAAATTAATTGTTGCTGTGTCTTCATCCTCCTGGAGGAGTTCTTTAATCATTACAGATACAGGAGACTTCTGGCTACACTTGTTTCCTCAGTTTTTGAAGGAGAAATGAGCACCTAAAACCTTCAGGAAAACCTCTGCTCGAAGGAGTAATAGCATTAAAATACCTGAACATCAAAGAGATTCAGAAGTCAACGTACAACTCTGTCCTCAGCATGCTTTTACCACCTAGCTTAGTTTTTGTGGATCTTCTTCTAAGGCACCTAATTCTTCCCCTATGGTCAGTGGGTTGCTGAGGCACTTTACTAAAGATCACAATTTTTCAGATGTGAGTTCCTAAAAATTGAGCACCTCCACATCGAGTATTTCACCAGCTACATTGCTTTTTAGTCTACTGTTTCTGAAAATGTCTTGGTCTGTGATTAGACTTAACAGGTACGGCGATATTGAGAATGTTGGTATACTTGATGGAAGAATGGAAACTAATTTTAAAATAATTCTGGTCATCTCGCAAAAAAAAAATCTGGTTTTAAACCAATTAGTTTGTAGGTGAAGAATCAAATAAGATATTCATGACAGTCTTAAATGATAAGAAAAAAACAGGAGATCGCAAAGCTTAGAAGTGGACAAGACTATCCTGGTTCTGACAAAGGATTGTTCTTTAGCATTCTTCAGTGCTGTTTTGTCCAGTTCATTTTAAATGCCTCAAGTAACGGGGCTTCTAATTCCCAAAGGAGACATCTCTTTGAAGTTGAATTCCTCCAATTGTAAAGATTTTATTTTTTTTCTGATGATCAGGTTAATGGAAATTTCTTATGTTTCAGCTCATTACTTTAGCTATAGTGGCCTGTGTTCACGTACATAATTTATTTCTCCCATAGGTGTTTACATGTCTCTGACATGTATTATTCACATTTAGCCTAAGTGTGCAAAATTTCACAGATGTTGAAGAAAGATCTTCACTCTGATGAAGTAAAAAAAAAAAAAAAAAAGTCAAAAGAAAAGAATACAAATCAATACTAAAGTATAAACTGAATAGGAAAGCATCTTTTGAAATGTGTTTTGTTCATTTGTAGTTTTGTTTTAACATGAATACACCACACAGCACTGTACAGTCTGTTTGCCTTTGTCATGCATGCTTGCCATGTTTTTCTTTTTAAAGCACTTTGAAAGATGCTTTTCCTTTACCTTTTTCATGTGCTTGTCCTCAAATTAAAACAACATAATTTAAATAGAAACAAAGCTTGTGTAAATTGTTTCAACAGTTATATAGTGGCCTTGTTAAAAAAGCGTACTCTTTTGCTAATGCAAAATTGTCTTTCGTTGTTGGACAGACTTTGGACTATTGCGTTTCCTGAGCCCTCTGTAATGCATTATTATAAACCACAATACAGTCACTTCTTAATCACACTTCAGATAAATTAAGTAACTTCAACTTCTCATCTCTTTACTGTTAATCAGGTTTTTCAGATCCAGTATTTCAGTAGTGCTTTTCTGAACATTTCTAATTTTTAAGCACCTTTGTCAAAAGTGTACAGTAGAATTGGATACAGTTATGTCACCACCCAACACTGCTGTATCTGCAGGCTGTACCAAATGCCTTGGAACATTGTTCTGGGAGCTTCTCTTTAGTTGGCTAACCACTGTGACCCCTAAATCCTTTTCAGAGTCACTGCTTTCCAGGACACAGTCTCCAGTCTTCTAAACGTGACCTACATTCTTTGTTCCTGCTGAATGACCTTGCATTCAGCTGTCTCAAAAAGCACGTTCAAATGATCCTGGCTTACTAAAGGATGTCAATTTCCCCACAGAGAAACTGTTTTTTCTTTGAATTATTTAGTACTTCATGCATTTTATGTCATCTGCAAATTTTACCATTAATGCTGCTAAATGTTTCTTCAGATCACTCATAAAATCCTGTAGTGGCAGAGGACAGCATTTTCTGAAATGTGGGGCTCAATGCCCCGAGGCAGCAGTATCAAGGGTGTGTTCAGAGCTCATTCCACTTCTTGTCAGAGAGGCATTCAGCTCTCTGGAGGCCAAACCAGACCAAGGGAACTGGTGCTAGCGTGGTCACATATGCCCGTTCCAGCAAACAGCCTGTGCCAGCTCCCAGCAGGGATCTGAGCAACTGGAGCTGCAGGCGCCAGCTGGGCACTGCAGAGGCGTGGGGTGGGGTGGCAGAGCCCTGGCACCAGAAACGTGTTGAGAAGAACTCGCTTGTAAAAAAGAACAGACCTCTACAAGTTCCTCAAGAATTACCCAAGGGATAATGATTAGCTGTTTGTAGCTACTTTTGAAGATCTGTCATTTACCTGGTTTTTAATTAATTATTATTTGTTACACTGATTTTGTATAAAGCTAATCACTTAATTAGATTGATGTACTGCTGTCTGTCTGTTGCTTTACAGAAGCCTATGTCGATGCAGTCACCTTCATCAATCATATTTGGCAATCTCACCCAGAAAGCTACTCAATTTGATGTGCACATTGGCACTAATTACACAATCATTTTCTGTATGGATTATATCACGTGTCAGGCCTTCAGTTATTTTACCTGCTACTGATTCCAGCATAGCTAGAATTATATCATCAGGGTCATGTTTTTTGTGTAGACAAATTGTAACCCTGGCTTTAACTATGTTTTTTATTACTTCCTTAATATTCTTTACTTTCTTGAATAGCAACATTAATTGTTCAGGCATAAAACTAATAAATTCTTTTTAAAGTTAAACTACCTGTATATTAAAAAATATTTGCTTATTATTTTAGGCAAAAACATGTGGCATTCTTGACTGGGATGGCATTGCATTATGCAGAAATACTTGTTGAATACTTTTGTCTGTTCTGCATTGTTATTGACAACTTCAGCTGTTTGCTTCTAATAACAGACCTACAGTTTTGCTGGGATTAATTTTGTTCACAATGTATTTTTTTTAATTCCTCTTTGTCCTTAGTATTTGTGTCTGTAAAATTTCTCACTGATGATTTCTCATATGTCTGTTGTTGATATTTCACTTGTCCAGACTTACAATAATGAGTAAATAAGTTTTTGCTATATTATCTGTCCTCCTGTATTTCTTTTCAGTGAAGATATTTTTAACAAAAGACAACATCCTTTCTAACTGCACAACTGGATTTTTGAATCTAGTAAAATCATTCACTGCTAAAGACTTTTTTGTCTCCCGTATAACTGACTTCTTCAAGAAGTTCATCCTTTTAAAAGCAAACTATAGACTAGGATTTAACTCTCTTTGCATACAGCAGATATAATTATATGCTCATCATTGGATAAAACATTCTTAAAGTGATTTCTGCATATTCGCCCACCGGAAAGAGGTCCCATTGTGAAGTGAACATGTTTTGTATTGGAAAATTATGAAATTTCACTTTTTGATATTCCATGGATATTTTGACTATGTCCACAAATGTTCTACAGAATGGTTTGTCAGACTTATGTGTCTTTATTTTTTTCTTTCAGATATTGTTGAGATGTTTCAGATACTAATATTTCTGATATTATTAAGGGCATGTTTAAACAGTTTTGTCTGATTTTATTTGCTTGCTTGCATTGCTTAACAAATTGAACCTAAGCCCCCGTCATTCAGGATTATCAATTATAAATGAACTATCCGTGTGGCAGGCTAAATCATACCTGTAAAACCTCTCTTATCCATCTCCAAAATAGTCTCCATTGTCATATAGTATAGCAAGAGATATATGTAAGTAAACTGTTACTATAATCTTTCTCCTTTCCAGTTTGCCAAGAAGCTGAAATAAAATAATTCTGAAGTGCAGGATCTGAACTTTTGCTGGTCTTTGGTTCAAACTAATTAAAGTAAATAGATTTTTTTGCTGACTGCTAACCTTTGGCAGAAGCATTTAAAATAATTTAAAATATGCATGTTCACAATAACCTCAACTCAACAGTATTCACATACTCTACACTGAGGATTTGAGGACTGTCTTTTTTTTATTTTGAGAGAAAGCTGGTATGTTTTGAGAAAAAGCTGGTATGTTCTATGAATATAAATATACAAACTACACAGGTTTTTTTAATGACCTAAGAACAGCATACGTGGTAGTTTCGTTTACCAGTGTTTTAAAAATAAGTTGGAGGGGCTAGGGCTGGGACACAATTTTTACATTGTTTTTAAAAAGAGCTTGCTTCCTGAAAGAATATAGAGAGTAAAATTCTGCATCAACTATTGGCACTTTTGAAGTAAATCTCCAAATAACTCTTTTGCCATGTGGGTCTTGTCAATCAGAAGAGGGTTGCAACATCACAATAGCTGAGGCAGGATTTTGTGAGGACAGGGAGCAATAGACCTTAGCTCATTCTCAGGGAAGTGATCAGGCAGTGTGACCTGTCACAAGTCACTAAAGGATGTGTGAGGGCAGTAAACAGGAAATAATGGGGAAATCTCAGGTCATTTGAAGAGGAGAAATGAAGTAGGAAGACATTAGTGACCTGGGAGGTGTCTCAAATATTCACTGTATAGGAGTAGTTTTTTCACCTTCTAGATGCCATTTTTTTGTGATGCACTGGCCATATGAGGTTGTCAAGCAGTGTCTGCTGGGTTCCACACCTCCTGTTACAACCAGAATCAGATCCTTTGAGTAGCATATATCTTTTCTGAGTGAGGATTTGGATGCCATCCTCTCCTGTAGTTTATTCGCAGGTTAAAGGTGTAAGGCACTGGCTGTTGCTTTAACAAGACCACCATTTCTCTCATGCAGGTTGAGTACTACAGAGGTCTATTGCTTATGTAGTCTGAAAAGGCTCATTTACTGATAGTCCCTACACTTGACCACCCCATGGCTAAGCACAGCAGCAGGTAGAATTGATTTGATGACATTTAATTAAAGATTTATCTACATTATGGCTGAAAATCCAATTCTCGTTAATTTAGAGGAGTTTCAACCTCCAAACTATCATGATAATCTTAAAGATTTCAGTTTGTCTAATACCATTAGTGCACAGATAAATAGTAGTGTTTTAAGATCCTGAGCAGCAAATAATTTTACCTCCAAAGTATTGAAAATATAAAGTCTAGAGAAGTACTCTTTAATAACATCTCTGTTGATGCTAATTCAGATATGCTTAGCCACCATAAAGTTATACACTGCTTTAAGGTTCACCAGATAAAAGACAAAAAAATTGATCACAGATCAATCCCAAATACCTTATTGGGGATTAGGACTAGGATCAATAATAAATGCTTTATTGCTGAAGAAAAACAAAGGTAAATATACAGGCAGTAATAGTTTTAATTAGCAGTGGTACTGTAAGAGTAGTTGTGACTCTTATGGTAACATAGTTCAAGGTAAAATCAGATCAAAGTATAATATTCCCACAGTCATCACATATTGTGTCAGGGATGCCCAGGTTGCCAAAATAGTATATACAGAGGAAAAAGAATGAAAGTTAGAGACTCTCTTTGCAACAAACTAAACAGCTAGTAAATGGAGAAGGAAAGTAAACATAACTGATAGTCTTTTCCCCTTCCCCCAAAGAAAGAACTTAAATGCCTACGACTGGAGTCAGACTTTGGGAGCCTCAACACAAACCTGAAATCTGCCCAACACGCTACCCTTCTGGACTATTCCAGGTACCTCCAGTTCTACTGCACCAAACTAGAATTACCCAAAGCTCATTAAAAACTTGACTTTGAAAAATTTTCAGACAGTGACGTGACAATGATCTGAAATGATTCAAAATTAAATTTCTTTAAGAGCAGCTATTTATAATTACTTTTTAGAAAACATAAGGCAAAAGCTCTGGGCTGGGGTAGATAGATGTTTTCTATGATTTTGAAACTCTATGGATTGCCAGCTCAGTCCTTTAATAGGCAATATGGCCATTGTCATACATACATACATACAGTAACCATGTTTGTGTGGGGAAACTCATGAGGCCTAGAAGAGAATAGGGTAGCTGGCAGTTCTGTGTCACCAGATAACACTTTTCCTGCTTCTCTGTGTGGTGAGATTTTAGAAGTTTAGGCACAGGCAACGTGAAATATATTCACATATAGCCTTAAACGTGAATTTTTATAAAAAGAGGCTATTACTGTTAATAGCCAGAAAGAACTCAAACACAAATCTTAAGATTACATTAATTGTCGATAGGAAGGAAAGTAGTATTAAGCAAGATAATCCACAAGCTCCTAGATGGTAACAAAGCAAAATCTAATTTGCCATGAAAGTGGAATTCAGGGTCCTCTGTTTTGAAGAACTAATTGATTTTGCTTTATTAGAAGAAAGTTTAGTGTAAAAAATCCCTTGAAAGTTTATGAAGGGCTGTTTTACATAAACAGAATTACATCTCTTTGTAGCTTTAAAACACAGAACCTTTTATATCATTTTTGAAATTTCAGTAAAACCAGTCCATGTGGAAAACCAACATTTTTAAATCTTAACAATTAATTGATGATATTGCAGTAGACAGTGACATTAATTTTTTTTTTTCTTCCCTTTTGGATGGTGTAGACCTAGGGGAAACTGCCTCCAAACAATTATTGCTGCTTTGTTTCCTCAGTGGAATTTTACCAGGATTATTACATTTAGAATTATCTGAACAACAGAAACCCCATTTGTCAGTTTAAAAAATGGCTGGGGTTTTTTGTGGCTCTGGAATGCCATCGTGGAAGGTGTCAGACATTCAGTAGACACATGGAATTACTGTGCACCCAGAAGCTCTGATGGAAGCTAGTTTCAACCATTTTTCAATCTTGTTAATTATGCAGTTATCAGAGGAAGATCTTTTCTATTCTTCCATTTGTCAGATTTCTTTTCAAGTATTTCTAATTCCTTGATCAGATATCCTTTGTAAAAGATCTCACAGCGATGCCAGTATTTCCATGTAAAATCAAGGTTCCCCTGTAAAGCTAGGTGACAAACACTCATTTCTCACTCAATAATGCTGCTGTCTGGTGTGATGGTAACATCTTACATTTCTAAGTAGTAAGTTATTTTGGGGGTTGAAGAGTGACCAAAGTCATGGTTGCTAGGCTTTTTTTTTTTTGTTTGGTTGGGGTTTTTTGTTACTCTGAGTCTGCTTTTATTTATTGTCTGTGAAATCTCACAGTTCTCCTATCCCTCATTCATCCTTGGAGCTGAAGTACTCTAGTTATCATTCATGACTTACCCAAAAGGTCTGATGAGTTTCCTTATCCAGTAGACTTTGTCAAGCGTCATACAATGAAACAGATCCTGCCTCTCATCTGTACCTCATGCATTCATGCAGCGTAGCACTTTGCTTTCCTACTCTATCATGTTCCTCAGATGATATCCTTGCTCTGCAGTTCCTTCTCTCCCTCCCTCCTCTCAATCTCATGCTATAAGGTGCCAGACACATCCCACACCATACACCAATCTGTAGTGCTCTCTCATGCACAGAAGTTGATAATTAAGGAATATATAAAGATGTAAATCCTTGTTAGAAACAAAGTATGCTTTGCTTTGCAGAAGAAATAAAGCTTTTAGAGAGAATTAAAGAACAATTGAAGATGTGTTTATCTTAGTTTAAGACCTACAATTCCGTGATGGTCATCTATGAAAGCCTCAGTTTTATCCAAATATCCCAAAAGCAATGACCATGTCTCAGTTTTCTTCTTGCAAACTGAGCCTTGCCTCTGTCTTACAGGGTCCTTTTTCACCCTGCTGTCATTCCTTCACCTGTGTTCTCAAGATGTGGCCCTTCTGGTCTCGTCTGCTCTGCAAGAGTCTTCAGAGCCTGTGGCTCTGGGTCATTGACCTTTCACAGCTTATATGTTTGCTAGAGTAGCTACATTGAGAAAATTTCTTCCTTTCTGCTTGTTTCCTCTGGCAGAGTGCTGCCAGATCACTCCTAATAGAGCAAACATCATCAAGCAATACACATAATCTTCCGCAGAACAGCACTAAATTTAACAGTCATTAAAAAATGCTGCTAGGGATTCAGGTCATAGACCTGGTACTATTCAGCTGCCTACAAAATAAAAGACTAGCACACCATCTTAATTGCACCAGATAATTATGAATTACAATCAGAGACTCTTAAGATACGTTAACTCCAGAAACTGAGGGAGCATCTGAAAAGGGGAGGGAATTAAAATGAAGTTGCTAATAAAGCTGAGATTTTCCTTACTATGCATGTTACCATGTCAACCTGAGTTATGCAGCATCACATTTGAGATCTATTCAAGACCCCTTCAAAAGCTTAGCAACTAACCAAGATGTTATAGATGGATTTTCAGCTGATTTTTGCATCTTTTGCATGATAAATGCTACTTAACCACATTCTTTTTCTGGTTTAATATCAAATGAAACTGAGCAAATGTTTAATTATGTCCATGCAGATGGTTTATTATGTAAGAGATAATTGCTTGTCCCACTTTGAAAGTACTAAACCATGCAGAAAACATGAGGCTCAATCATTTTAAGATGGCAAGTAATTGAATATAAATTATTCTTTCTTGCAGATAATATTTCTTATTAGATAAATAGAATAATTCTTATTATAGCAAAGAAGAACATGCAACATCGGTATCCTGTGTATGTATTTGTTTCAAATGGTTTAACTATGACTCTTTCAAGTTAGTACACAAATCTTTCCTCTGTTCTAGCTTCCTTCTTAAAGTCAGCCTAGCTTTCCACTGCTGTATGGCAGTGGTCTAAAGCCTTTGTTGAAAACTGAAGTAATGTAAAATTTGTCAGCTGATCTTTCAGAAAAAACTTTTCTTTACTAAGTACTTAAATATATGTAATGGCCTTTAGCATTATTAATTTGCTATTTAAAATATCTTACATACATTATGAGGTGTATTAGTTTCAGTTTCAGCATCTTAGTTTTGAGGATTATACAAGCTGGTACACACGAGTACCATAGTAGTAGATAGAAGCTGTTGAGGAATTACATTTTTACCCGTTTCCAATGTTAGCTGAGCTATCTAAATTTTGAGAGACGAAAGGTGCAAAACAATATCCCATAAAACTAAAATAAAAGTATCAACCAGGATTTTTTTTATTTATTTAAATTCACATTCTTAGTAAAGAAACTAGACTTTTGCCTTTTTTTTTTTTTAACTAGAAGTCTGTATCAAACCTTCAAAAGGGAATAAATCTAGAAGAATTGATAAGTTCATTGCACAATACCATGATAATTATTTAGCTAGGTGAAAGTCACTGGTAATGTAAAAGTGATTAAACACAATTTATCATCAGATGCAGAAAGTTCCCTCACACTTAAGAGAGATGCTGAAATAATTGTTCCCAGAGCAGCAGAATGAATGGAGCTCAGTCGGTCGCACATCTTGCCTATATTGATTCTTAGATGTCCAATAGCGAATCAGTTTCTTAACCTTTTCCTCTTCATGGACACAAATACCCTTTCCCGCTACCCAGCTGTCTAATTTCCTAACATTTTGAGGAATTCAATGTACATGAGCTCTCTCCTCATGTCCAATTTGGTTACAGGTTCCAGGGGTTGCAAATGATCAGGAGGCAGCCGATGGACATGACTTGCTCACCAAGGGCAGCAGATTGGCAGGGGTCCCTCAGAGAGTCTTAAGAACCTCTGGGGGAGGATGGATGGTCTCCACCTTAGCATTGCCACAACCATGTTAAAAGTTCAGAAAAAACAAACTGTAGGTGCTCCGTTTGCCAGTACTTTTTCCATACTTTAGAAGACTTAATTTTGAATTGAGCCTCACTGCATTTTCTGAGTTTCATATCCTTAGAAAACAAAGCCAAACCAGTGCAGAAAACCTCTGTCTTGTGAAATGTCTACCAGGCACATCCATTTATGCAATGCTTGTATGTTCCTTGGGCAGCTCAGCATATTCCCCAAACATCCGTAATCTTAGCAGGAAAATTGTCTTCTTATGCTACTTCTTATTCCACAACGAAGACAGGGCTACAAAATAATCAACACTCCCCTCTGTCTTGCTGAAGTTATGTTACATTTACAGATAGATAGCATGCAGGAGCATAACCCTACTACCTACTAGTTACTGAAATACATAATTCCTAGACTGTGGTTTCAGGGATCCCATATTTTATCTGATCACTGGTGATGCTGGATAGAGAAATAGTTCAGCAAACAGCGAATATTTCAACCCATGAGATACCCACAAGTTTTTTTGTTTTCTGTTTTCTCCCCTTTCCATTGGCAAAAGGGAATAGGGAACAAGAGGGAAATGGAAGCAAAGGGCAAAGGTAGATTAGAAAGAAAGAAGAAATCAGAACAATAATTACTTTTCAGTTGTTTGTATAGTTGTGATAAATGTATGTATAGCAAAATATGTGCTTTTGCCAAGCTTATGAAATAAAATAATACTGTTAGAAGTCGATAGCTGTGCTTTGCAAGGGAGTGAAGTGTCCCTAAACAAAGGCTGAACTCATAGTAGGATGAATACTTAAGCATCTGGGATAAAAAATGTTTTTTCCTCCTTTCTCATTAAACAAGGTTTGTTTCATTGTTGCTGGGCATGTATGGTGAGCCCTTCAGCTTCCTCACTGCCACATACCATATAGCGCAAAGCTGGAAGAATTGCCCTAAATTCACCATTTTTTCTGTGGTTCTGTCTGTGTAAGAAGCCATGAAAACTGCAGGAAACAACGTTGTAATAACGATTTTCCTGAACTCCCTGCAGAGTTTGTGGTGTTCATACTTTGTCATCCTCAAACTAGAGAGGAGACACAAAGCTTCTGAGTGAAAAAGGATAAAACAAGCACAAAGCCAGGTGAAGAAAAAGAGGAAACAATGTAAAGATAGACCTTTAAAACATGTGCTGCATTTTATAGCAATATTATGGCTGTGTTTGATGATAACATGCATGTAAAAACTCACTGGTCCTGTCAGTGGATATGTGTACTCTCATATACATCTGTTACCATATGCACTCACAGCTATGTGCAAGATAAAATTAAAATTGTAATTGCAGGTTTTAAAGAGTGCTAATTACTGCCCGTGTTTGGTCAGTCCCACTTATATTTCATAGTGTGCCGACTTAAAACAATGAGGTGCTGTATGTCTTCCAAACTGTACATAGAAGAAGTTTATATGAAGATACCCTAAACAAACAATTTATCATATTTTTTTGTTACAAGATAATATAGCTTAAAATACTAACTACTCTCACTTTGGTACGTAAGAAGTCCCAGAACATTTTCCTATGAGTAGAACCCAGCAGAACAAAGGCAGAGCAGGTACATTTCCAAATTTAAGAGACGTTAGATAAGTGTATGTTCTGAGAATTGAGGGACTGCATATCTATATAGCAAAGAGGAATGATTGCCATGTGGGAGCTGAGAGGAAGAAACAGGCTGCTCTGTTGAAAACTGAGGGGGAGAATGGTTACATAAAGACAAAAGACAAGGTACTGCCTACAAGCCAGATACAAGAAGATATACTTTGGGAATAGTCAGTGATAATGAGAGACAAACAGGAAAAGAAAAGGATATATATGTACACACCTCAGACACACTGCAAAATAACACAAGGAAGGTTAACTGTTTAGTGTTTGTACAGATCCCAGCCTCTCCATCCTTTTTCTTATGAATTTCTTACGTATCTTTGTTGTTGTTGTTGGATACAAGAATGAGCTAAAATGTAGGAAATCAAATTGCCTTGTTTTTAAAAGAATTTGAAATATGTGGCAGCATCCTTAAAGGGAATTTAGTTTATCCCAAGTAATCATAAATCTACCTCTCAGAGACCCAGGGTTAAACCTACAACATATACAACAAACTTGGTCTTTGAGAGGTACAACCCATTGGTGTCTCAGGCTTTCATTTGAGAATGTTTGCCATCATGTGATCTGTGCAATACATGCAAGTATATGCTTCCTATCTTAACGTTTGTTAAAGAAAAGGCTGCCATTTATTGTATGATTCAGTATATTGCAGTAGAGAGAAGATACACTGGTGGCCCTTTACATGTCACTGTAATACAAATAGCATGTAAATAAACCTTAAAAGCTGAGGGCAAATGTAATGGGTCACTGGGCCTAAGATATCCTTTTTCTTAGTCTCAGTTTAGATTGTAATCAAGGAGTTCTTACTCTTGCAGTTACTAGGTTATGTGTAGAGCATTAAGGCATTTATAAAATTAGCAGTTCTATTATACTAATAATTGGAAACTGGTATTGGTCATTAATTGGACCAGTAGCCTGTGGAAATTAGTACTGCGTGATAAAGGGAGAAGGGGGTATGTCACACATTTGCTTCTGCCTCTCCCTACTAAGTGCTCTGGAAACCCTGTTGAGACAAAATGCCCAGGCTTTAACAGAGGGAACGTATTTGTGTCTTGCCATGACCAGCAGAAGGCAAACCCTTTATTGTTCTGGTGACACAGTTCTGAGTTAGGACTCAATACAGAATCACGATACCATGTCTGTCTCAAGTAATGACAGACAGCACCTTCTCAGCTTTGTTTCTACCCTGGATCTTCATAAAGATTTAATCCTTCAGCTTGTCCATCACCCTGTTGTGCCTCTCTGGTCCTCAAGTATTATCTAATTGTCTCGCATGCTTCTATCATCCAGGTAGAATATGTCAGTGTAGGATTCCTATGTATCCTTAATCACAGGCCCAAAGGCTCTCTGTTGTCTTCTGTGCAGATGCAGGTAGTCATACAATAAAATAAAGAACAGTGATGACAGGCTCTGAATATTGTCTCATTTTACCCGAAAGTGCCAAATGAAAACTAGGAAATGAAAGTAAGTCCCCACCCCACCCCTAAGGATTGTTGTTAACAGTCCTTGGTTATGAAATTGCAGAGAATGGAGAGATTTCTTTGCAGATTGCTATGAAGTATCTTCTGAAGAACTTTTCTGAATGTTTTCTTTTCTGAGATTGGTTTTGGAGGTGAGAAGATGTTTTATGTTTTGTGTCTTATGTTCATGTTTTATCTTGACCGCAGCAGCAAAAAGGTACCATCAGGCTGAAGATGTCTGCAAATTAATTAAAAAAAAAAAATCAAGTCAATTGTCTTTAGACTGGAAGCATTTTCCTCAGTAAATACAGATATTGATGTTTCATCTTTAGCCAGTGATAGAAAGACTGCTTAGGCGAGGAATCTGTATCATGAAAATGTTTGCTTTCTAAAAGTAAACAAAGAAGCAGTTTCTAAATCACCAAAAGACAAAGAGCAACTATTAGAGCGGTGAGATGAAGAAGACACCCAAGAGGAGAGCTCAGTGTGGGTGACCTAGACTGATTGATACAGGACGGATAATGCAATTCCTATCAAATAAACCAGGATTATGACTCAACAGCATATTTACCTATATGCTAATTGAAGTGTATACTTAAGCCCCCTAGAAATCAATAAACTTAAGCATTGATTTAAAACTCTTTCTTTAATTAAACTGTAAGAATCATGGAATTCTACTTTGTTTAGAAATAACACAAAATACTATGTATGCCTAGTAGTTTTAAGAAAGTGCTAGGGAATTAAGAAAAAAAAGTGCGATTGCGTAAGGAAAGATTACATGTGCTGCTCAAAACTGTGCGAACAGTGCTCATGAATGAACTGAGCTTCACTAAAGCATAGCCAAGTTTGCAGAGCTGAAAAACTGTATTTAGCCATTTGTCTTAGGTTTGCATTTTGTATTGAAGAAGAGCTCACCTTGATTCAGTGCATTGCTAACAGTAGCAAAATTCTTAATCATTTCAAGGGTTGCAGGAGCAGTAGACCTTTGACATATGAATGAAAGGTGGGGATGGATATAAAAAAATTTAGTTTATGACTGGTCACCGTTTCCCCAGATCAAAAAGGCATCCATTTTATTATAGGTTAGTATAATGTACCCTAGGGGCTGACTAACAGTCTTTGAAGTCACTGGAATGCAGATATTTTTATTGAGAGGCCATGGTGGAGCAGGCTTACACCAAACTGTCTTGCTCACTTGAACCCTGAACACAGTTTGGGACCCAGTGCAAAAAATACCTAAGTACATGATTAATCATTAAGACCCAATGAATGTAATTATTTGCATTAGTAAAGTAATGTATATGCAGAAGTGTATGCCAAAGACAGGTATTTAGACTTATCTAAACATTTTTGTGGAATGACACACATAAAGGTGTCTGGATAACTCAGCAAGGTACAAAAAACTTACATGAAGTATGGGCGGGACCAAAGCATGCATATTTTGTGCAGGAAGGTGTGTATGTGCGGGTAAGTTCTCCTGTTTGTTGCCACTAACACAATTGTTACTTTGCCATCAACTGCCTGAATAATTGGTGGTTTCTTTCTCAGTTTCTTTGGCTGTACTTACATTGCTAAATGCATTCACTATAGGGAGATCCCTCGTGCCATGCTACATGGCGCAGAATATCTTATGTGCACACCTGGACTTGTCCCACTCACACAAGCCGGCTGCATGCACACTAGCTCTGGGCTTCCTTCTCAAGGACCAGTTGCTTAGAGATATGTTTTTTAATAACTTTTATTTTCTAGTTGAAATTGTCTGAAAAAAATGTGAAGATCTTGCTTCAGCCTATCAAAAGCAGTATTTTTATAGCATGAAACAGAAGGCATGTACTACCTGTCTGGGGGAGACATGTAAGGTTGCTTGAGGCTGCAAAGCCTACTGAGGGTGGGTTGGGAGAATGTAACATTGGAGTTCAAGCTTGTCCAGGCTCGTATCATCCTTAGAGAATGGGGTTTGGACTGAATTATGTCCAGAAGTACACCTAGTTTTTGTTTTGCAGGGAACTAAATGTTTCAGTCTGAAACAGTGCTTACTGCTGAACTAATATATACAGTATTGATGATCAGGGAGCCAAGACCCAGCAGAAAATTGGGGAACTAAGATATTTGGTAGCTATTAAGTACCCGTTGAGAATAGATTATGAAAACACACTTTCCCATTAAGCATTCAGAGAGTCTAATAGCTCTGAAAAATATAAACAAGTCACCTGTGAAAAATGACAATATGAATATTATTGCTTTTCCTCAGACATTCAACTGCTGCCGTATAAAACCCTTTTTGTTTGATAGTCTCTCTCTAGTATTAAAAATAAATGCATTTTTAAATGAATTTGCTATCTCCTGTTATCACAGACTGAGGCTGACTTTTAACAAGAAATACGATCTCAAAGAAATCAAGCTCAATGTCTTGCTCTAAATCAGTTCCACTTGTTTCCATCTTTCCTTTAACATCAGTCACATTGTTTGGAAGCAACCAATTAAACAGCATATGGGTTCTGGGTTTCAACTTCACCAACTGCTTAGTAAAAAAATTAAATTATTCCTACAAGTAGGTGTGAGGAGCACAAAAAGGTGTGAGCTTGGTGTTAGCAGATCCTCCCTTGACTTAATTCAAAGCTGTAGGAACACATCCTCCAGAGACCTAAGAAAAGTAGTCATAAAGAAGGTGGAAGTTAAAAAAGTTGTGTTCTAGGCATCTGAACCCTTTCACACATGCCTGTGCTTCCCATCAAGCATGCATGGGGAACGAGGAATAACAAAACAGGATGGACAGTTAGGTGAAATTAATTTTATCTGAAATTTCTAGACCTCTGCATGTTTTAGGTATGATCCATTTCACCTCGTGAAGACTGATGCTTCTGGACATGCAGCGACACAAGGTATTATGGATATGAGCTGAAAGCATTGCACGCCAAAGGATATTAGCCAACTTTAGGTGCCTCAGTGTTTAATGGGCAGCCGACTAGGGAATTGCTGGCATGAGAATTTCCTGCTCTCCTTCACATACTCAATGAGGGGAGAAAAACTGAATAAATAAAAACCATTGTGACTTGTGAAAAAACAAGCAGCATAGTCAAAGAACTCATAGACGTGGAAAGATTACAGAAAAAAAGTACCAAGATGCTTTTAACTGCACACCACTGGTGCAGAAACACAACTATTTTTTGATACTGTATTTCACAGTTACAGGGGAAAAAAAATAAATCAAAAAAATTAAACAACAAAAAAATGTCCTTCAGGCTCAGGAACATTTAATGTTTGCTGGCGTAATAGTACTGTAATCTTATTAAACGTTGGTCTTAATTGTTCCTATTTTACCTATTAGGTAAAAGTTTTGTGAATCAAGTCCTTACAGTGCATATTTAATTCACATATTTCAAAGTTACTGAAAATTTATTTTCTAATAGAAGCTCTTATTATCTTATTGACTTTTTTGGCAGAACAAGGCCCCACCAGACATTAAAATAATTTGCTTTATAAAAGGAAGTTCTGCTACAGTTACTCCAGAAATCTTCAGAAACTATTAGAGCACTCTACAAAATGACATATTTTAGACACTAAAATGTATGTTTTTACTATGCTAGATACTGGAAAAAATGTCAAGAGGTAATTGATTTGTTCCAGTAGTGCTCTAAAATAAGTTCCATTACATCAAGCAATATTTATAGAAAACAACATTGAGAGAAATTGGTTTCAAGGCAAAAATGATTACATATTACATAGCACCTTGTGAACTTCCATGTTATTATGAACTATTTGAATATTGTGGTTTCCATAGATTAAATCTCTGATAAATGAAGTTGTGCTTCAATAACTGAAAAAATAATTTAAAGAGTTGCTTGTTCATGCTAGACCTTCATTACAGCCAAAAAAAAAAAAAAATAAAGGCAAGGTTTATCTTTTATTTACTAGGTTATTCAACAAATTCAGAGGTTATGGCAGTCCCAAAATCAAGAATGGATCAGGAACAAAATAGGGTAATATGGAGTTACGCTGTGTATGATAGTATTCGGCCTCCAACCTTATGACCAGATGTGATACCAGGTCTGTATTTCAGATTAATCCAAAATTGCAAAGAAGTGGAATAATTTACGTGGCTCAGGATACGATGTCTCATGTAACTGGCATCAGGTTTGGATAACAGATAGGCTGTAATTTAGATTAGTAGAACCCCTACATTTCAATCATTAACATGCATTCCTCCATTGTAGTTTTCCTTAACAAAAGCTAAGCTTTGTTCCCCAATAACTCAGATTTACGGTAATGTGGTCCCCACAGAGAAAAGAACAATTTCACCTCTGAAAAGGAAGATCTGTAAAACAATGTATAGGATAGCATTGTTAAATAATGTATTTTGAGTATTAGCCAGTAAAAACTTACTGTATTATATTAGACAGTAAAAACTGCCATACACAATAATCTGGCTGAGCTTCATAAGCCTGCATTTGGCCCATCGCTTTTGTCTCGTACCCCAAACACGTTTGGCTCTGTAAAACGCACTTTTGAGTTTACAGTGTAACAGGGACAGAAAAATAGTTTGAGAACTAATTAATATTTGCAAAGCATTTGTGTATTCCAAATGTTTTGGTTGTATAAAACAATTTACAGTCAATATTTCGTGTAACAGGTTAATTGTCTGAATTGTCCATAAACCAAAAACATCTTAATTTTTTAGTAAATCTTTCAGCGTAACAGCTATTGTATATATTGTTTTATTCACACAAGTCTTTAAGAAAGGATGAGAAGTGTGTAAAAAGCTTTACAAAGCAGGAGGAAGACAGAAAGATAATACAGAATAAACTGGGCAATAAACTTCATTTTAGTAAAATGGCTCACAATAATACCTAAAATAATAGGTATATGTCCTTTCTGCTGTCTCAGATTGGCAGCCCATTCAGAAGCAGCTATTTGAGAACATCCTGCTAACGGTGTTTTCTGATAGGGACTTCATGTAGGAGACATGAAAATAAAACTTAATATCTCTGATTATGGTCTACAATATCGCAGCAATAAAAGATCAAAAAAAACCCCATCAAAATGTCACAAGGAATAGATTTACTCAATGATATTGAATCAACATTCCCCGGAACATGACAGATGCATAAGTGTGCTGCATATACGCAACTCCCACGTGACTTTTCTGACTGGCGTTGCCATACTGCCTTATTTATGTACTTTTAAAAAAGTGTGTCCATTCAATTGTGTTCATGAATTTGATTAAACTGATTTTAAAATGCAGGTAATGTTCAGATTAGCTTTCCTTCCTGCATTCCAACCAGAATCTAGATTGTCTTCTGTGCCTTTCTGACTTAAGTGATGATTTCCACAGGATTCAGTAGTGACAATGCTGTGCATATTTGTAGACTATTTTCAGATTCCATTGGGTGACTTCTAGAAGAATCTATATCTAGCTGTGCATGAAACTGCCAGTTCCTCACATCAGCACTGACAGTCCACAGGCAGTCTAGGGGTTAAACTAATTAGGAAATGTATTTTTTTCAAAATTCCTTCATTTGGATACTAAGCCGTTTTAGATGCCTAGTTGTTCTTAGGCACGTCACAATATTATCAGACAAAACAGACAAGGCTTTCGCCACAGTAAGATGAAGTCTGACCAAATATTTATCAGTCATTAAAATTTCTGTGTGAAGTTTTGCTTTACTCTACACACTTTTGTAAGTTGTGTTAGCCTCTTTATAGCATCCACTTCCTATTTTGACAATGCACAAGAACTACATGATATTGTTTCAGATCAATATTGGACTTAGCGTGTCAAACTGATTAGTGATTTTTTACTGTAATTTTATATTCCAGTAGTGTAAGCTCAATTGTTTTCCAGTACACTGTATGCATTATTTTACAGCAAACTTCAGAGGCTTTTCTGCTGCTGGAAGCCTCTTGCAAATTAATTCTGTTTTGACTGGACGACAGGATATCAGCAGGGGATGACTAAAAACCAGCAATCACAAAAAAAACCCTTTCCCTCTAGGAGACTCAAACTCAGCTGGAATGCAGACTTCTTCTTGGACGGGAAGGAATTTTTAATTATGTAGAAAAAATAGCTGAATAAAGGAGAAAATATAAATAATTAACAACCAACTTCACCCCGCAACAGCAAGAATTCCTCTTGGCTATTTTAAAACAGAAAATAATTAGTCTAGTATTTCAGAGTATGAGAAATAAACTACTTTTGCAGATACTCTTTTATGTTTCCTAGAATAGAACACCCCAACGTGACTGTGTCATTTAAACATTTGTAAAAGGGAAGAAAATCCTCTGAGTCTCCTTATGCATATTCTGATTAGCTCATGGAAATGTCAGAGTCTTCACACACGTAACTGGTGTGTGAAAGTCTTCAGCGGTGAAAGGCAGAGGGAGGAAAAAAGCCTAGACACTCCACCTTTGCTGTAGTCGTGTGGCTTTTGTAATCAAATGCTACTCCCCAATTTAGAGAAGTTGAAGACTAAGTTCAGAATAGAAGTTAATTGAAGAATTGTGACAACAGCTGTTAGAACTGAAGGAGGACTTTGTTAGAGTAGGTTGCCAGCATGCAATGAATCGGCCAAAGCGAAGGACACAAGACAGTGACAAAAGCAAGAAATCTGAACTTCAGTATGAGCTGGCACATTGATGAATGTCTAGTAGTATTAGTTTTTCAAGATAAATCAAACTGGGTAGACCACTAGGTTTTCTTCAAAAAGCTCACACCCTAACAGATAGAAAACCCTCCTTAAAGAGAACTAGGTAAGCTTCATACAAAAACACAGTGGGCACCTGAATTCCAGGCTGACTTTCAGGGTAGTGAAAGTGAGGTAAATTCCATCCTGCAGGATTCACCTTTTCTCGGAGTCCAATACATCCATGTCCTTCTTGTACTGGGGAGCCCAAAACTACACACAGCACTCTAGACAGTCTCACAAGTGCCAAATTCATGACGAGAACCACTTCCCTGGACATGCAGGCTGATGCAACCCAGGAGGCTGCTGGCTGCCTTTGACATAGGGGTGCACTACTGGCTCTTCGTCAACATGTTGTCCACCAGAGCCCCCACACCCTTCTCTGCAAAGCTGCTTCTCAGCTCTTGGTTTCCAGCCTATGTTGGTGTATGGGTTTTTTCTACTCCAGAGATGTTTGCATTTTCTTTTTTTGAACTTCATGAGGTTCCCGAGGTTCTTATAAATCCCTATGTCAAATTATATTCAAGCCTAAATGAACTGAATTTTTCACAGATTACATAAAAACAAAAATAATCCTTCAGATGGTTCTCAGAAGCACTGCAAATCTGCAGGGTTGCGTTCTACTTGCCACTAATATCTGAATGAAACTGGTGAGTCTAATTAACACTTGATGCTTTCCATGAGATAAGTGTTTTCAGCTAAAACAAAGTCAGGAACTCAAATATATTTCAAATACATTAGTTTAGCTTCAAGCCCACCATTTTTCTTTGACAAGGCAGCTGTGTAAAGTTATTTCATTTTAGGAGGAAATGTAGGGCTGAACAAATCTCAATTATTTTTTGAAACTTCAGGCTTCTTAGATCAGGCATTTTCATAAAGAAATCTGGCATTCTTATGAGCCTTGGTGTCTGTTCTCCTTTGTGATCTTTAGCTTTATTTACTGCCTGTAGGCATGGGTAGCTACAACCATTTCAGGAAAAGAAGACGTTATTGGTATTTTTATCCCAGTTATGCAGGTATCACCAGTAGAATACATTGCTTTCAGGTTTTGCATGGACCACGAATTATGGTAGTCTAAACAGCCTTTAATCTTCTTAACGGCATGCATTTTACTCCTCTGCAAACTGACAGTGCTCTGCCTGAAATAAAATTAAAAAAAAAAAAAAGGAAACGGTCTTATTATTGCTATTATTACTTGCAGCACAGTTTTTCCTGCTGATGGCAAGGGTAATCAAGGTGATGGAAACCCACACACTTAATTCTCACTCAGTATGTTAAAAGCTGTCAAGAGACAAGTCCTGAGCTCCTTAACTTAGATAAACCTCAACTGAAAAAAAAAAAAAAAGTTTATCTGAATAGTACTTTAAACTTAATATCAACTTGGGCACATAGTTGCCATTAGTTTAATGAAAACACATTTTTAAATCTGGCTCTCAGCTTATATTTAGGTGCCATATATAAACTAGATAAAATAAAACCCATAATATTTTACCCTGCCCAGATAGTCAGACATTTAACAGAACACATTTATATGACAATGTTTAAGAATTTAATTTAGCGAATTGCAAAATTTGCTTTACCCTGACAAACTCTTTCTATATACATATGCATATTTAAAACTGTTCTACAGTGCTTCAAAACACTAACTGGGGAAAGATTTAAGACCTTTAAAGGTTAGTGAGAGGTGGTATTCCCTGAGGAGAACAAAGGGAGAATGAAGGTCCTTGAGAGACACTGGGGAGGCATTTCCAAATTACAGGAACTGCTGGCAGCACCAGAAAAAGCAGAATTAAGTGATCTTGTAACCTCTTACTAATGCTTACATATTTGTGCCTAGATCAAGCCTCAGGGCAGAGACTGTGTGGTTTTGTTACATTTTGTTATTTCACTTGTACCGATTTCCTGTTGTTCAATAATTCAGAGCAAACTATACACTGCACTAGAATGTATGGCTGTAGTCCTTTCCATGCATACCATAGCATGGCATGAACTCTGGAGAAGACGGTCTAACCTGTGCCGAACATCATCCCACCTTCTCTTGAGAATGCTTGCATTGTATGAGTCCATTCCTGTGGCTTGCCCGCCTGTAGACATCTGGGCTGTGATTGCTAGATGGAAGCTAGATCTGATGGCTTCAGGACTGAGGGGTCCCAGTCCCTGTCCCATACAGCCAGGCTGCCAACAGGATTTAGTCAAGAAGCCTATAGTATAACAAAACAATTACCCTCCTTATTCAGTGTTCATAGTACAGGTCACTATGACGTGGCAACCGGAAATGTAACATTTTATTAGTGTTGTTGATCCAGAACCCCTCCACCCTTCTTGTACATGCACAGGATTTTTTCTTCCTTTTTTTTTTTTTTGCCTTTGCTCTTTCCAGATACATGTCCCAAGCAGTCTTTCTGCTTCTTGACTCACATTGTTGCAGAAACTTAGCAAAAGTTGGAACCACTAGATTCAGACCAGCAAGATATTTGCCTTTGACTGATGAGCAGACTTGCGCCAGTGTGAACTCACGTTCCCTCTATATTCTGAACCGTATATTGATCCCCTCTAGCCCCAGTGACGAGTATGGTGCATCTCTGCTTACAATCTCAAAAATGAAACAAACAAAAAAGACATAAATCCTGACCAGTCAGATATTGGCATATCTCTGACAACTGTGTCATGCTGCAGTCACAGAGTGCCTTCACTCACAAAAAACTCTGCCTCAGTAAAGCTGAATTTGCAAATATGGAGAAAAGAGAAGATTTGTACTTCTGCATGCTTTAAAACTGCCTGTGAAAGGCAGGGGTGAGGCCTGAGGTTAAGACAGTCATTGAAGAAAGTGGGATTCTGGCACAAAGAACCGGATCAGTGCAATCTGCACTCTCCCACCACCAGAGGAAGGAGTAATTTATGGTCTTTTTAACTGCAACTGCTTTACCCTTCTTTCTGTATTCTAACAGAGCTTGGCTGCAGGCTGCCTGGCTGATTTGATGGGAAAGTGAAGATAAGCACCTCTGTAATGAAAAAAAAAATAATCTGCTGCCTGTAAACAAGCCCTGCCAAGGTCCTCAGCAAGATCCTTAGGACAGTTGAAAGCCTGGACAAGTGCTTGAGCATCTTTAAATTTGATTATTCCCATTTGTTCACAAATGGAAATCAAAAGGTCACTAAAGTCAAACCCGGTTTGAGTCTCATAAAGTAGCGCTGCAAACTATCAACATTTCTTTGACTAGGGTATTGCTAGTGACTTGCTGCAGTCTTGCACTGCCTCTCTTGTTGGCACATAGCTCCTTTGGCAGCTGTGATGAGTGAAAAATCTCCCTTGGTGGCTCTTGCATGGTCATTTCTATTAAATTGCCAAGTGCCGTATTCCAGTGGGTGTTCCAGCTTGTTAGAGAAGGTGATAGATAATCCTGAGACAGAAGTCTGGCCTTGGTTTCTGGAGGGCAAAGCACTGCACAAACATAAAAAATTGACTACCAGAGCTGCTCATGGGAGTACCTTCAGGTAACTCATAGCAGGGTGCTAAAGGACTTGGTCTCAGAGAGCATCTATGGTATGTCTACATATACTTGATGCCTTTATAATGACACATATAGCCACACAAACAGCACTCAGAGGACCAACAACCCAGGCTATCATAAGACCAAGAAAAATTACTCCTGACCAGGGGTGGGTTATACACTTGCCAAGATCCTCTTGTGCATGTTACATACACCTGGCATATTGACACTCAGCAGGGAAGATTAACGACTGAGATACAGGTCCTGAAGGACCCACATCTGTCAGGAATACCTCTGTGCCATGACACAGGCTGATGGTGATGGATGTCAAGGAATTAGATGCCTCTTACGGGTCCTTTCATTGCTTTGAAGTGTTTTTGCAATGTAAATACAGGAGAAAAAATCAGCTGAGCACAGGGAAATTTTTTTAGGCAGGGTGTACAATGCTGTGAAGCATCCTAGAAGGAGTTCAGAGTGCCTGAGGCATCCTGTCTTGGATATATCTTGTATAACCAGATAGTACCTGAAGAATTAATATAATATCATTTCCCCCCCTTTATCTACTGCAGGAGATCAAACAGCTGTTCATAGTAATAACTTAATTTGTTCTCTAGTTAAAATAATTAGAAGAATGTATATTCCCCATGAAAGCAAGCTGTGTTGCAGCAGTTGCTTAATGCATTAACAATACTCTCTATCTTAGCTTCTTCAGGTAGGAGGAAAGCAGCACAAGGTATTCCCAAGGAGTATAATCCCATTTCACTTTGTGTGCCCTGGCTTTCTACCACAGTGGAGGAGCTCATAGACAAAACTGCTACATTCCTTGAAAACTAATGTTCATAGAAGTTGTACATTACAAGACTTAGATTAACTAGTTATTGGTAATATTTTCTTTGTTTCATAAAGGCATAAGTCTTAAAACTGAGAAGGTGCATCAAAGAGCAAAGCCAGTCCAATCTTTAAAAAGTAAATATTTATCCTCTAGAAGTATTGCTCATTGCTACTCTTTTACTTTGCTTCCATGTATTTTATTGCTTTTTCCCCTACTCAGCATGATGCAAATTTTTCAGGTTAAACCAACTTCTTCTTCTATGTCTTTTACCAAGCAGACACTAACATTGAAATATTCATCTGTAGTGTATGCTCTTTACACTTTTCATTATTAAATAATGGGATTGTAAAATCAGCATTTAGAAACTTCATAAAACCTAACAGCCATATCAATAATGAGTTTGAAAATATTTTATCCTTCATTTTATGTGCTCCATAATGCAGCAGCAAATCATAATCTATATGTGGGAGACTTTCTCTATGATTTTTTTTTTCCCTAGAAGTCTTGCATATTGGAAGTTATTTAAGGTGCGTTGCCTCTTTTCCCTGCCAGCATGTGATAAAGTTCCAAAACAGCCTTGCTGATTTACATGGCAGTTCTGTAAGGGACTCTGCAATGGTGCTTATGGCGGTTTGTTTGCGGGGATACATTTCCTGCTAACTCATTACTGGAAGTTTGAAAATGCCTTGAAAGAAGGCAGGCCTCTCCTTTCATTCTTCCAAAAGTTGGGAGAGAGTGTGTACTATCACTACAGTCATGAAGTTTTTCTTCCTATCTAGCTAAAAGTCAGCACTTTAAAAATCTAGCTTAAAGATACATTTTAACAACAGGTGTCAAAGGCAGATTCTTAGGTGAGCTGGATGGTGTGGAAAAGGAGGTGTCAAATAGTGACTTGCAGACATAAAAGCATTGAGACTGTGAAGCTGAGAAATCACACTTCTGTGTTAATCACAAAGGGACTTCAAGAAAACTTTAGAGTTTAATCTCATCTTTGTACTTTTGGTCTATTTTTGTTCTGGAATGAGGGAAAAGTTGGGTTCACCTTTCGGTTCTTATGCAACAGAACAAATTTAGAAAAATGTTTACATTTCTTCCTGAAGGTTTTTGCTCTGTGACTATAGCTATTATAAAAGTGCTATACCAACAAGAGCTTAGGAAAAAATGTTGCATTTCCCTTACACTGTGCAAATGTCAGCACCGTGTGCACATCCACTCCCCTCTGCCAGCACAGCTCAGTGAGTTTTAAGCTGAATAAGAGCCCCTTTGCAACTCAGTTGGTTCTCCTTGCTTAATAACCTCTTTCTTCTAAAACTACAAGTTTTCTGTTTGATGAAAAAAAAAAAAAATCAAAGAAAACAAGAGAAGTGAAGAGATGGAGGAAAGCATGGACCATAGGCAAGGTTAGTTCTCTTGCCCGCTCTTTGAAGAAGGAAGCAGAAGGCAGCAAAAGCAGAGCTGTGTCATACAACTTTTGTGTTGTTTCCTCTGCTTTTCAAAGTGCCTTGGCTATTTGATCTTTAGCAGATAGATGCTGTAGTCATTGTTTAGCAAAAGCCTTATCTTCATATGCCACTTTAGAACTATATTTCATAGTGAATGGCAACACAAACTTTCCCTAGTGATCTTCAAAACAACTTGCAAGCAAAATGGCAAGCTATCACAGTATCATTCCCTTAATTTCTCTTTCTGAGTCTCACTTTTATATATACTTTTTTTTTTATCATGCTTTCTCAATGCATGTTGGTGCCACTTGACCTTTAAATGTCAAAATCCTTTTGAATGGCATTTACTGTGAACTCTGCAGCCATATACCATATGTGCCTAGCTAATATACATAAGAATCAAGAGATATATTTCATGATGCACAGCGAGACTTATGAATTCATTTTATTATTCCTATCACCTCCCCACCCCCATGAAAATAAATTTTCAACTAGCTACTGCTATTTTAGGAAGACGGTAGGGAGAGCATATACTGGCAAGCTGATTGACATAAGTCAGCTAACTCTTCCAGCTAAAGGTCTGAGTCTGCAAGCTGTTTCCTGGGGGTGGATCTCTATGCTAAGATTGAGAAGCCTGCAGAATTTAAACTGAAATCAGCTATAGCTAAGCTATAAACACTTACTTTAGCAGTTCTTAAAGTAAATAACCACTTACAAAGTGAAGTCGCTTTACATATTATTGTTACCACTTTCTGTTTGCTCTTGATCAGGTTTAACATAAAAATATTCTCTGTATTTTATTTTTTTCTGTTTGTCTCACATTGGGCAATAAGAAGAGGTTCCCATCATTGCATCGACCTGGATAAAATCTGAAATAAGAATCAAATACCCCATCTTGTTCCTTGAAAAGTTATGGACAAAGGCAGAGCACGGGAGCCAGTCATGAGGAGAGAACTGAAAATATTCCCAGTGTAGACAAGTTTCATTCAGGCTCATCTCTCTAACCCAAAGCTGTTTGGCAATGATTCAATCGTAATAGATGTTCTCTACCAATCTCAGCTAGGACAAATAGCAGATTTTGTCCCATTCTCATGCCAGCAAAAAAAAAGGAAGATGAAAGGTCCCCTTCCTCCATCAATTTCTGAAGCAGAACATGACAGATTTTGAAGCCATTAATTGAGAAGTATGCTCGTGGGATGCTGCAGGAGAGAGTATGGTTTTCCATTTGTGACTATACTTTGGTTTGCAAAGGTGTACTTGTCTATTTTACCCATTGGCAGGTCTTTCTGCCTACAGAGAAGAGGTTTAGCCTTCAGGAAGGGAGGATGAAAAATACTGATAAACTCGCCACTATTTCTCTCACTCACTTGGTCTAGACTGGTGGAAATGGCTGCCACAAAGAAACAGGATCAGGGCTCTGCTGGGCTGCAGAAGCCATCCACAGCCTGAACAGCCTGCAGGAAACTAGTCATTGTAGAAATCTGGGTATTACATCTTGCTGGGTGGCCAGCCAATAAACTCAAATAATCCCATTTTTGGGTGTACAAACAATGTAAGCATGCACAATTTCCACCATTCATTCAATTTTCTTCTTTCATCTTTCTGCTTTAGAAGGCATGGATTCGTTTGCAGGTTTTTACCGGTGATGCCTGTCGCGTTGAGATGGAGACGCCTCTAGAACATGACAGAATTATAGTGCTTACAACACCCACAGAAAACAGTTGCTATCCCACAGACAAGTGAGAAATTGAGTCACCATATCATCATCATCTCCTACAGCCCAGCTGAGTGTCCTAATTATAACATCATTCCCTATTCAGAATCATTTAAGTAAAATGAATCCTTAAAGGTAAGTACCTCCGTAGTATTAAAGAGCCTTGCTGGCACAATGAGCTGTCTCACATTTGAATTACAGACATCCAGGCTAGATCATGACCTTCAGGATGACCTCAGGAGGTATTGTAGGCCAAAGCAAGGGCTCCTCAATATTCACCCAACATAGTGCTCTATCCTGAAGTAAACAGCGCATGGCCCTCACTAGGAACTTTCCTCCCAGCCATGCAGAGCTCATGTCCCCGTGTTCACTAGTACACATATTAACCCAGTGCTACATAGGTTTACTGAGCTTTCCTCCCAGTCAAAGGAGCTAACTTGATTACTTAATGGCCTTTAGAAAGCAAATTTGAAAGTAATCGTCTATTCTTAGCTCAGCTAGTTCTCCTTTCAAAAACGTTTTCCCAAGAGCTCAGCTCAGATGAATGGGATGTTGCCCACAGAGCTGTACAGCTTGCCTGCAATTTCCACCCACCATCCTGAAGGAGGTACCTGACAGTTAAAGGTACAATACAACACACACAAAAAAAATGAAAATCCTCCTATTACAAACCAAAGAAAATCCTCTTTCAGTTAGATAACCGTCACCTGAGAACAAAATCACAGGTATTGCAGTTTTTGTGGTTTGTCATACATTAGCCTCAAGTTTTCTCACATGGTGCAGATCTCCTCCAAGTGGGCAGGCGTGCTGCACGTGCACTGCCCGCGAGTGCTATTGCACTGGGAACATCGGTAACGGTCATGGCAGTAGGTACCCCTGGAAACCGATACCTGGATGCCTCCATGCTGAAAACACTGCTTTCAGCAGCTGAAATGGTGCCTTCTACCTGAAAATTCAAAAAGACCAAGGCTCATAAATAGAACGTAAGTCATTAAAAACCTTCGGTATGAAGTATTTCCCACAGATTTGTTTCCATGTTTTTTTATTGAAAATGAAATACATACTTTAGAACAATAAGCATTGACATTTGGTAGTGTGATTTTATTTTTTTCCGTAGTAACTAGTGTTCTTATTCCAGGGAAGCTGTACTGTTAGACATGGCACATATCCTCTAGGCTGACTTTGATCTCCTACCTTTTCTACCAGAAAACTCAAGCAGCTTTTCTCAAAAACTATCTGCATTTCGCAGGTTTGTGATTCCACTACTCAGTTAAGAGCCAGGTGCCTCAAAGTAACTTTAGCACGCAACTATGACATTAGCACCTGTAAAGCTTTCACCACACTCCTGGTTTAAGGCCAAAGGACAAGATGTGTACAAAAAAGGAAAGGCTTAGTTGATAAGTGTCACACCTGGAGAGAAAATCTCTGGTATTTCTGCACGCACTGAAGAAGCCTAAACTTATCCTTCCTGAGAGTCAGCAGCTTGACTTATCAGCTCATAGACAGAATGTGTTTGATATCACTGCTTTGTTAAAATTGCCAAAATCACAACTTTAGGCTCTTTAATATCAGTTCTGTTTAAGGGCAGTTGTATTGTGTTTGCTTGGCAGGTTTTTGGTGGCGGGGGGGCTACAGGGGCGGCTTCAGCGAGTCGCTGCCAGAAGCTTCCCCCACGGCCCTCGGGCCAGTGCCAGCCGGCTCCCAGAGGGACCCGCCGCTGGCCAAGGCCGAGCCCACCAGCGACAGCGGCAGCGCCTCAGGGGCTGCGGATTGAGCAGGGGGTAAAACCCCCCTGCGGCAGCGAGAGAGCGAGCGCAGCAGCCCCGCAGCCCCGGGCGGTGCGGAGGGGCCGGGGGGCTCCGGGCGCCGCAGCAGCGGCTCCCCCAGCCCGCGGGGCAGCCCCCGGCGGGGCAGGCTGTGCCCCCAGCCCACGGAGCCCGCGGGGGAGCAGGCAGCCAGCTGCAGCCTGCGGGGACCCCACACTGGAGCAGGTGGGTGCCCAAAGGAGACCATGACTCCGCTGTGACCCCTGCCCAGCTGAGGAGAGGAGAGATAGACTGGCTTTGGTGGGCACCTTGGGTCCAGTCAGGGTCAACCCACCATATAATTGCAAAAGCAAAAAAGGGAGACTGACCTCTTATATTTTAAATAAAGCTTCATAGGCAACTACAAAGAGAAAGAATCAACATGGTAAAAGCATCACTCCCAGAGATGTACATATTAGAACTCTTGATTTGCTGAGGAAAGGATGAAAAGGTTACACAAAACCTCTTCAGCATTCCTTATTAAGGAGACCTTTTCCTTCCACTTGATTATGATTACTCTGTCTTCTTATACACATACAATTTCATAACATAAAGTGGTATTTTTTAAAAACCAACCTATTTTATTTAACCATTATATGTTTGGTTTAATAAAAATTATTCCAGCAGAGCATTTTCTGTTTGTTAAACACCAATGAATTATGGATGACTGTGGAATACATGTTACAATGCGCATGCAATGACATCAGCAATGTATTTATTTCTGCACTGTAGAAAATTATTAACAAGAAACCATCAAAAGGCTGAACTGTTGCAAAGACATTTGAAGGATTTGAAATGGAGTACAGCACAGAATTTTATGGTTAAGCTGCATTTCGTCGTGGAGTGGCCAATAACTGAAACAGAAGCTCTTACCAGAAAGAGCTGCCCTACTCGGTTTGGATAAGATAAAGCAGAGTTGGCAGGAGATCTCCGCCATTCATGGTCATCATCTTGACGATTGGACTGCTGGCTGGCTGGCTTAGGCTTCCCCACACTCGGCATCTGAGGGCTGCAAATCTCATCCTTCAATTTCTAACTTTTCCCATGTAACATACAGACAGTATTAGTGGCAGATTCCCTTTCTGGAACCTAACTTTCAAGCCCTGTATAATTTGAGCCCTCTTTGAATTTACTCTGTGAAGTCCTTTGAAAATCTGGCTCTTAATGTAAACCTTAACAACATATTCTGTATTATCTTCTGTTTGACCCTTTCTAAGGGTCCAGGAATCCCCTGGATGCTGTTAGCCAGTCTTTGCACAGATATACTGGGCAAGTACCTTGGCTATGCTTATACTCCACAGCTCAAGAGGAACGCCAAAAGCATGCAGGTTTACTTTAGAGCATCTCTCTCTTTTTTCTTTATACGAGAATTCAACCAGTCCATTAAATATATTAAACTTTATCTTTGCAAGTAAATAAATCACACCCTCAGCAAGCCTCTTCTGTAGCAGAAGTATCTTCTTTGCTTCTGAGCACATTTTTAGATGTAAAATAATCAAAGGTATTTCTTAAGTAAACCTTTCAAAGGCTTTTATAGGGTAACCTTCCTGCTCTCACTCTGCTTTGTACCGTTTTTTTTAAGCTGAAGTTTATATTAAGTTTGATACTACAATGTTTTTATAGAAATTATGAACTTTCTCTCAAAATAACTCAAGCCGAAGCCTGAATGGACCAGTTTTATCTTTCACTGCATAATTCTATTATTTAGATTTTAGGAGGGGTTGTTTTGGGTTGGGTTTTTGTTGTTGTTGTTGGCGAGGTTTTTTGCACATCATCAGAGCTTTGGCTGAGAAAGCAGCAGGGTGCTGTTTGTCCTCTGCAGCGATAGCATGTTCTTTTTTCTATTTTCTGTATCTTTGGGCACAGAGCGTTCCTTCTTCCTTTCTGAGAAATGCCATGGGCACTGCTCCTAAATGATAGTTCCCCGAGACCAGACAAGTAGTCCACAGACCTGCACTAAGCAGTAAAATTTTATTAATTTCCAGTTAAACTTTTGATGGGGAGAGGAGAGAGGACAGACAGTTCAAAAAGGGCAAAGCAGGCACTGCTGCGGCCAGTGCTGGCACTAGGAAACAGATGGTGCTGGGAAATCACCAGGCAGGCCAGAAAACAATCACTGAACTCCTCTATGGCTCAGGCTTGAAGGCGACCAACTTTAGTAAAACAAGATGAAGGAATAAGTTTGCAGTACTGTGAAATGCTACGGTGGGAAAGTATGTGCTGCAGATACCAGAGAACACATGCACAAGCAATTAAAGCAATTACCTAGGCAGGGCAGACTACTAGGAGGAACAAGACAGGTATTTTTGCCAAGGTTTTGGGATATCCGCCATGAAATCTGCTATAACTTCCCTCACCGAATGCCAGCCCAGAGTGTGAAATACCAGATCTCCCCAGAGGCTTTAGCACTAGTTCACATCTCTTCCACCTCTGCATTCGTTACCCTTTTCAGGAATTGTTAATTGCAGTGATGTCCACATAGTGATAAAATAAGCCAACAACAGAGAACACGCTACTATTCTGAATTGTAAGAATCTGTCAAACGCTGATATCTAACATTAAAAGCATGTGTGTTGCTGTAATTGTTGAATTTTCTCCTAATCATCCCACCTCCAGAATGGTGGCTAAGTTACGTGTGAGATCCTAAGACAAAGGCTGGAGGGGTCGGAGGGAGGACAGCGTAAGTGCATGAACTCACTACTGTAAGGTAACTTGTACACACATGCCATGTGCTAAAATTGTAAACCCTGGACTGCCAGTAACAATCTGGGGCATGATAATCCCTTAATGAGCAACAGCAGGTGCTGAAGTGCTTAAAGTAAATCACTCCTGCATTTTAGCGAGCTGTTATTTATGTCATCGCTATTGACAAGTGCAAATCTGACAGGACTGGTAGCAGCCAGTGACCTCTGCTACTGAGGGCTAGGAGCTGCAGGGGATCCCCGGGCAGGCAGGGCAGGCAGGGCAGACAGGGCAGGCAGAGCAGACAGGGCAGGCAGAGCAGACAGGGCAGGCAGGGCAGGCAGGGCAGGCAGAGCAGGCAGGGCAGGCAGGGCAGGCAGGGCAGGCAGGGCAGGCAGGGCAGGCAGAGCAGACAGGGCAGGCAGGGCAGGCAGGGCCTGTCCCACTGCCCCAGCCAGGAGTAGGGCAGGCTGACAGGGTGCCAGGGGCAGCCCCAGCACCAGGCACCTCCCTGGGGACAGGGACAGCCAAGGCTGGCACAGGACATCTGCCCGCAAGTGGAGTTGGGGGTCGGGCCCGGTGAGCGGAACCAGGGTTAGACCCAGCCCAGGGTGGCAAAGGCATCACAGCGTAGCTTTGTGAGTGTGGTTTTGTAATAACAGGTTTTTAGTCTTCTGATTTTTCTTTTTTTTATAAGATGTATTTTTTCTGTCTCTGCTCTGACAGATTTGGATTGTTAGGAATTCCCATTGCTTGTGCAGTTTAGCATGCCTGTGGGTACACCCAGAAACACCAGCCACTGGAGAGGTGTTCATACAAATTAAGAAGCGTTAGCCAAGGCAGCAATGACCACAACGCAACACAGTTTCACACTTGGTGCTTCACTGCAGATGTCTGGAGTGCAAAACACAGTCCAGACATATGGTCTTCCACTCTTCTCTCCTTGCCAGCCACATGAAGGACGCATGGTTTTCACGCCCCTCCAAGGCAGGACAGCCTCGGTGGCACAAGAGCAGCACCCATCCTCGCTGCTCAGGGGCTGATGGCAGACCATCAGAGGCTTGGCCTGAGAGGTGATTTCTGGTGGCACCCTAAGGCAAGGCAGGTGATTTAATCCAAACATTTTAAGTGTATTTGGACAAATTATTCTTGTCCTAGAGATATATTATACTAATGAAGTCATGCTATTAGCCATTGCAGCCCTGGCAGGAATTGCAAACTATTTTAATCCTTCAAGAACACATTTGCCCAGCCAACAATTTGACTTGTCATTAGTAAACTCCTAGCTCAGCTTTTTAAGAGATGGGAACACACAAGAAAGTATTGATCTCTAGGTTATTGATTCCTATCACAATTGCATCAGATTTCTTCTAAGGTCTGTAGCAAATTGATCTGTGGGCTATATTTTCCCACCTATATATTGGAGGTCCACAGGCTTCAGGGAGGGCTTTTTAGAATAATGCAGCAGCTTGTTGCTTTGATTTCAAAAGAGCGTGGAGCTTGCCAGATCTCTTCAAAGGGAAGGAAAAAAAAAAAGGTAATTTGTCCTTGTAAATGCTGATGCAACATGAGAATAGATCTGTGGGCCTTGTAAATAGAGTGCTTAAAGAACAGGTCCTCTGTTGTGTGCTGGGCTGATGCAAGAGGAAAAGATCAGCCCAAAGGAGAGTCAAATCGCAGCTCAGTATTTCCTCTTGGCTCAGACTCTCTACTGATCTTGTGTGTCACTCTCCTTAACCAGAGCAAGAAAAATAGGCATTTTCATGAACAGGATTCACCGTACCTAGCTACACGCTGGACAGGTTATTCTGAATTTGTAATCCTGTATTCTCTTTCTAGTTAGTGGAGAGAAATCCAGTAGATGTGTCATCTGATCCATTATAAGCAGCTTTGTTATAATGAGAGGAACTGCTCTCTGAAGGTGTCTATTTTTTCTCATTGATTACACATGGAGTACACGGTGATTAGCTCAGACTTAGATGTATGACTTCTAAGCCCCAAGCTGGGACAGATGATTCCCATGCTCACATTTCTTTCTTTCCCTTTTCTGCCCCCTTTTTTAAGATTTCTCAGTATCCTATTCCTAATCAGCACAGGATGAGTCAAGGGGGCACACCCTTGTTGCTTCATCCTTCTCCCAAAATAATCCCTCAGCTGTGCATGATTTCTCTGCTCCCCAGCCTGCGTTGTTCCATTACACCACATCATTCCTTAGCAGATTCTCCATAGGACACTAGCTAGTTGTGAGGAGGGATCAGACAGCTGCAGGAGGAAGTGCTTGTTGTACAGAGTGGTGGGGGGAGCGAGGCATCTCCTCAGCCACACCTCACAAGGGGTCCTTCTCCTTTCATGGCTGACATTTTTTCCTTTGACAAGATTTGCACAGCAACTGGTGACACTGCTGGGCTGTGTTCATTGGGAAACGCTCCATGACCCAATAAGACATGAATCTTTATTGGTAATTCTTTTCAGTAAGATGCAGTGGCGACAGCTGTTTCTGCACCAACATAGCACCAATGTTATCCATTTACATTGTAAGACAAAAGAAAACCCATTTGATTTAGGTCAGGCCTACTCAGGCTCATTGTGTTTTTACCAGTTGGCTTCCTTCCAGAACTCACGTATTTATCTTCGTATCACTTTTCAGCACCAGAATCATACTATTCTCCCCACTGTACGGGTGGGTTCCTGGAACAGAGTTCATCTTCTCCCAGGCAACAAAGTGAGGGGTGAGGATATTACATGGGAACCAGAGTGTAGGAGCTTTACTAACATGGAAGTAAAGCTCTGCTGCATCCATCAGGGAAGGCCACGCCAAGGAAGTCTTTGATATGGAATCCTGATGGAGTAGTGGTGATCCTCAAACACGTGACAGGTCATGGCAACGGCACACTCCTAGCTGCAAAATTTGAAGAAACTGCATTGCCTACACTTAGAAGCCCAGCTCCAACTTAGGAACTGCCCAGGTACCCGTGGGCATGAGCACAAGCAGCTGTTTAACCTCTTCTAGCAAGGTGCACTGAAGCATCTGCAACATCAGTACTGTGTTCTCAGCCTTGCTTTGCCCCTAGTTATAACAGGCAAAGGAACTTCAGCTGGGGGAACTCGAGATGCTCAGAACTGCCCTGTGCTAAGGGAGCAGGCTACTGTCCTTCTCAGTCCTGAGCTCTGTACTGTGGGTGAACAAAGTGCAACTCCCGTTGCTGTGTGACTACCACCAGGCACATGCCTCTCTTTCCATTCCTATCAGGTGATGTGCCACCATCTCTGATTAAGGAAAGAACATCTGAGAGTTTGGTAAAGAGTCACAATCACAATGGGAAATTTCTAGAAATGAATGGCAAGGGCCCAGCTAAGCCAGCTAGCTGTTTCCTGTTCCACCAGCCAGAATACACAAAACACCTTCATTCTCCTCCATGAGAAAACTTGTGGAGTCTTGACAGTCATTTTAAGAGTATGTTGCCAGCCACACAGAGCATGCTACATGGAGGACACAACTGTGGTGGAAGCCACCTTTGTGACAGGCAGCACCCAGAACGGCTTCAGAGGTTAAACCCATTCCAGTAGCTCAGCTGTTGTTGGTTCTTGCTGAGAGGACAGCACAGCCTGGGTGAGCCTTTTCTGTGGAGTGGTGCATTGGTTTGCACGCAGAACCATAGGGAAAGACTGGTCCCATGTGCATGCTGCTCCTGCAGACGTGAGATACTCGTTTGGGCTCTACACAGTTTAGTCAGTAGCTTATGGCACAGATTAGCGAAGGGCAAAAAAACTGGATTCCAAGCTGTAACCTACAAGGAACTACATACAATGTTTGTATCTTTGGAAGAGAAGGTTAAACTGATCTGCCAAGATAAATGACGTACTGCCAACTTTGAAAAGCTTCATTATCTGGTCTAGAGCTGTCTGCCATTAGTGTGACACCTGTATGTAAAGAGATAAAACTGTTGCAATTAGCTGTGATTTTCACCCACGTACTTTATGTCTGCTTCCAACCAGAGTTAGTTCAAATTATTGTTTAGGTTTGAGACCAGTCTGGCAGCAGCAGCAGAAGCTTAATGACGCAGAGGTTGGTTTGTTTGTTTCTTTCTTTCTTCCTTTCTTTATTTGCTTGCTACTGTGTGCATTACAT
Organism: Falco rusticolus; assembly: GCF_015220075.1. Taxonomy (NCBI): domain Eukaryota; kingdom Metazoa; phylum Chordata; class Aves; order Falconiformes; family Falconidae; genus Falco; species Falco rusticolus. The sequence continues at coordinate 26,578,494 of NC_051188.1, forward strand.
TTTTAAAAATGCCTGCACAGCATCTTCCACTACTGGAAATGTGTTAAAGGTAAATTATACATCTCATCTGGACCAGTGGAGATGGAATATCACAGGAATTAGGGAAGGTGCGAACTGTACCACCCAGTCAGTTATTTATATTAAGAATCCATTAAACAAAGTATTTAAGCAATGAAATATCTTGCTCATTGTTAATGTCCTGAATGTGAGGAAGCTCATCACCTAAAGTTCTCTGGAGTCTGTGGTTATACTGCATAATTACATAATAACCACACAGTCAATGCCTATCCAGCAAACATTTTAATTTTGTTCTGTCATAGAGGAATACAGTGGTCCTATACTGATTTATCAAAAAGAAAAATCATGATTCAATACCCTCTTAAATCATGAGATTATTTTTTTAAAAAAAAAAGTTTTTCAGGAAATAAGAAATGTTTGCTTACCAGAATTTGAGATTTTTAATTCATATTTTCCAGCAACAATATGGGTAAATACTTAAAATGTCATAATTACTTCAAAATCATGACTCATCTGAAACCAGTGGAGTTACATGAGTAACTGTGTAAGGGAAGCATACTCTCAAGTCCTGAATTAGGGTATCAGATTTCTTGTTTCATCAATTAAAGGCACTTACATGCTACAACCAGTGTATCTGGAATCCCAATTACATTCTGTGCTGCAAGAAGTTTGGCCAGATTCAAACATTCAGCTCTAATTCTATCTTTCTCTGATGTTTAGCTCCATTCACTCACTGATCACAACTGTCAGCAATTCAATTTCCCATTTTTGTCTTCAGATTCCTCCAGTTTAGGATATGATGCACAGAGACTTCAGAGGAGACAGATTTACCCTGCAATGGTTAGCAACATCACAAAAGATCACTCTGTCACAAAATCAGAGAAAAACCAGGCGTCACTACACACCATTCTCTACTTTAAATAAGCCTAGCTCTGTGATTCAGTCTTCTATGTCTAAAATAATAATACATAAGTGCTTTGAAGGATTAATTACTCCTAAATGTGCTGAAATATTCATATAGAATATAATGTATAAAGACATGTAACTGTTCATTGCCACAAATGTAAACAAAATCAATTTCAGAGCACAGCATAATAGTAAAGAAAAAAAGTCCACACAAGAGAAATTCAGGAATTTCAAAACACTCATCCATCCAAAACAACAAAGCCAAATGAAAAATTCCAACATAATTTGGGAAAGCTAGCAGTGTAAAAAGTTTTGCTCATGTCCGAAGAAATAACACAAAACACTTTTGAACCAAAAATTTTGCTGTTGCAAGGAAACTTGAGTCATCAAACAATCACAAGGGGTGCCCTTATTTTCAGAAAGGCAGGAGGAAAATGAAATGCCAAATTCAAAGAGTAAGAGTACAGAATTATAACCATTTTGCACAGCAAACTTTACAGCTGCCACACAATTAGAATGGTCAAACACATGTTTTAGGGCTTAATTAGCATACTACTGAGTTTCAAATCCTGAGGTTGCTCCTGGCAAGCTGAAACAGGGATGAAGTAGGACAGTCTGCTCTGCTCCTCAGGTCATTACTGTACCAAACTCTAGCAATAAACGACTCTTTCTAGGCTTAAAAAAAAAAAAAAAAAAAAAAAAGTCTCTTTTTAAGTCCTCAGTAAGGACTACCCATGAGGGAAGCACCCAAGTCTCCTGCTGTGCATAAGTGCCATTCTACCATATTTGTGCAATGTTCCCAGTTATTCTGAGGTGCTACTGGGACCAGACTCAAGTGCATTGACTAACATTTGATTCAGAGACAGCAGTAGTAAATGTCTGCTGCATGAATCCAAGAACTGGGTATTTTTCACTACTGCAGATGTCCCTTGTCTTTTATGCCAACAGGACCATTATGGTGATTTTTTCCCTCTCCTTCACGATGACAAATGCCAGCACAATCAAAATTTGGAATTTTTCCATGTGAAAAACAGAAACAGAAGAGTGCTAACCTGATCAGCTCTGCTATGCTTTCAGCTGTGACTGTGACTAAAAAACTGGCCAGGCAGGCCACCCTGCTTATGGAAGAATAATACCAGGTGCATCACAGTAACATAAGAAATACCTGAAATAAGCCTCATACTATGAAAGAGGAAAAAAATGGGGTATCCATACAGAATATGCTGTACAATACTGCAGGCCTTTTCTCTCTGCATTTTAGAATGCCATCACTGATCTTTTTGTATGAGTTTAATTACAGCCTCACTTTAATGCTGCCAGTAATAAGGAACTATTAGTACTGCTCTTAAAAAGGCAAAAAGCTTTGTTAGATACTGAAAAGAGCTAGGGATGCTCTTAAAAATAATAAAGGGCAGTCAAGCAATCACGTTTGCTCTGCCAAGAGCTTTTAAGATGTAACCCAAAGGCTTGAAGCTTCATTACCAAAACATTTTTCCTGTTGCCACTTAGAAAAATTCTGCTGAAGTTTAATGACTAAAGTGTAGGTAGTGAAACTGCAACAATAATTGCATGCTTAAGAATTAAAATACAAAGTAGTTCTACTTTATTTGAAGAGATTACTTTAAATACTGGCACTGTTTTGGATCCTCAAAATACACAGATCAGTGCCACTGAAGAATACATAGAGATTTTTATGGAACCCAGACTGTGGATACAAAGGTTCATCTGAGAGTTCAAATTTAAAATAGCAACATACCAATATCAGGAAACATAATGTGTATACAGTGTTTAAAAGAAACAACCCATCCACAAGATAGGCTCTGAAGAATCCTTAATAAAGTGTTCTGTTTTTCTTTCATTTCTACCCATTACCAGCGCCTAAAGTAGCTGGCAATGGTGCTGTGCTTCTAAACCGTGCAGGCAAAGTGGCGGTCAACACAGGAGCTGTGGTAAGCCAGCCTCTGAAAGAGTTACATTTGGAGGTGTTCTGTCTTCTCTGCTACAGTAATAAAGCTTGTAGAATATAACTTTAAACTGTAAAGGCACTCTACCGTATGGTATCATGTAAGAAATCAGACTGGCTAGCAAACTATGCTGTTGGTCTTTCTAAAAGCCAAATGAAAGGCATGTTCAGCTGTACCAACATCAGACTACTTGAGAAGTTCTTTTTGCTGCCTATATTGAATGGGCATGCTCTTGGATGGAACTGTATCTGAGATTTATTGGTTTGGGTGTTGATACAATACTTCAGGTTACATCAGCATGCCTTTTTCTTCTTCCTGGCTGAGAGGTCAAAAATGTTCCAGGATTGTCTGTTTTCAATGGCTGCCGTGTAGTCAAAAAGTTAAAGAATCTACCTAGCGTACAAAGACATTAAACATTCTCCAAGGCTTCCAACATCCTGGCACACAGAATCACTGATAAGAACCAGAATGGAAAGGGTCAGAGATCACCAGAACAAAGATGGCAACTAGAAGAACAATTCTGTCAGGCAAAGGATCACTTACATTAAGTGCCATTAAGACGACATGCCAATCTGGGTTTGGCACAAATACCTTCATTTTCAATTTGGAAACGCTCCGTTAAATTTGGTGGTGTTTTTTAAATGATTGGAAGTTCTTGGCATTGATATTAAATTAGTGCTTTAGTTTGGGAAGTTGCTTCACTCCTAAAGTCTTTTTAATTGATCCTTTTTGAGGATTAACCATCTTCGGGTTTCCTGGAACACTGTACCTCCCTCTGAAATAAAATGGGTGAAGTTAGTTATCAAGTGTCACATTCCTTGTAAGCTTTAAATGCTATAAATTTACATGCTTTTTATATTTACATAACTGATTACTATTGTGAATTAATAAAGCTGACTGAGGAAAAACCAAGTATATTTCTGGGTTTGCAGGCTAGCAGAGCATCTATTCTGCATACAAACTCCCTCCTCATCTCACTGTTCCTGACTGCTTCCTGTTACCTAAATGATGGCGTTTGAAGAACGTGAACAGAATACTGAACACCTGCACAAAGAGAACGATAACTGGCTAAGGAGACATTACATAATCCCCATTAGGAAATGGAAAACCACTTCATGTCAATGTAGTTACAGTTCTCTGCAGGTATTCCACTCTGCTCTGGAGACCATGCTCTTGAGCCCATGATCTTACATAGGAAATGCTGCTCACCAGACTTGTGCTCCAGACCCTTCACCAGCTTCACTGCCCATCTCTGAACATGCTCCAGCACCTCACTATCTTTCTTCAAGCAAGGGGCCCCAAACTGAACAAAGGATTCACAGTGCAGCCTCACCAGTGCCCAGTACAGGGGGATGGTCACTGCCCTGGCCCTGCTGGCCACACTGTTTCAGACACAAGCCAGGGTGCTGTTGGCCTTCTTGGCCACCTGGGCACACTGCTGGATCATGTCCAGCTGGCTGTCAGCCAGCACCACCAGGTCCTTTCCCTCCAGGCAGCCTTCCAGCCACTGTGCCCCAAGCCTGTACCACTGCAAGGGATTGTTGTGACCTAAGGGCAGGACCCGACACTTCTTGTTGAACTTCATGCAACTGGCCTCAGCCCATCGGTCCAGCCTGACCAGACCCCTCGGCAGAGCCTTCCTGCCCTCCAGCAGATCAACAGTCCTGCCCAGCTTGGTGTCACCTGCCAGTTTACTGAGGATGCACTCAATCCCCTTGCCCATAGAGATTTGGAACTACTTCTACTTGGAGCTTAGAAGATTAGAACCCAAGGCCCCAGTTTGCTCAATAATTGATTATTCAAATAAATCCATTACTCAAAATCAATTGATTAATCTGTAGATCACTGTAGAACTGGACCAAGCACACACTGTGTGTCTGTGTGGAATTCTGCAGGCAGCAAAACCTCTTTCCACCCAAAACCAGTTGGAGTTACAGACTTGGAAGCCAGGTAGCTGCAGCCAGTGCAGTGTTGAAACTGAGCTAATAAGCCACGTTTATGCCCGAGTAAAACAGTAAGGGCTCATGATGACATTAAATTGGCTGCTCAGATTTCATCAGAGACATGAGTCATCAAGACATTCATGTTTTTCCCGACCGACAGCTAGCTTTTCTTCTTCTTTTCCTGTGAAATTCTGTAAGAAAGACCTTTACTGAACTTGGCTTCTAGGTCTGAGTGGCCAGGAAACTGAATGCATTGACAATTAGTGTTCAGAATTGCTACTCAAAAATGTTTTGGTGTTGCTTTAATATGCTGGTTGGGTTTTCCAAACCTGCACCTATAGTTAAACTTTAAGCATAGTTTCTTAGTATGGTTTGGAATCCAATGAAGGCAGACATTTTCTGAAAGGTCAAGAGAAGTGAGAGAAAAACTCTGGACAGAAAATTTTCAAATTATTCTCAAGAACATGTTTATTTTCAGTCATGCAGGTCTTCCCTCATTTGAATAAAAATATTTCATTAATGTCAGCTTGAATGAACAGCCTTCAGGCTGTAAATCAAAACATAATTAAAAAGGAATAATATAACAATGGCTGTGCTAACCTTGTGATGATCAAAGGGTCCTTACTTACATTCTAGTGTTTCCTTAAAATACAAACTATGCCAAATCCCCATTCTTATCTCCATGTTGCCAACTAAAGCCAAAGTTTGACCTTAAAGTTCTAAGTCCTAGTTATAAAAGCCAGTGCTTTGTAAACCATGTTTTTTGTTAGTAAGGGCAATTTAAAAGATGAAAAATTCCCTTCATGTGCATAAAGTACTTTGAAAAATTAAAAAGAATCCCCTGAGGGAAAATGCGTTGAAAGGGGATATTTTGTTACAATATGCATCTTCTGAGACGAGCAATTACAGGGCACTATTTTATTTTACACTTTATTTTCTTTTGTTTGATATAAAGAAAATTACAGAAATGTACTGTCATATAATTTCAGCATAAGTAATGGTCTACTAAAATAAAGTATAAAAAATCCCCAGATAATCACAGTTCTAACCCTCAGCAAATCTCAATATCTGGCTGATGATATTTAACCTTCCAGCAGAGACAGTGAATTCTAGTTCTAGCTTCCTGACCTTCTCCACATGAAGTATGTTAAACATCACTGGGACCAGAAGCAGCAGCTGGTGGGGTCTGATGTACCCCCTCAAACCTATACATGCTTTTTTTCTGTATTAAGAAACTTTAGTTATAGTCTTTAATTCATATTGTACTACATTAATTCATATTCTTTTAATGTCATCTCCTCGAGCATTAAGATCTAGTGTTCTGATTTCTGAAATCCTGTGATTCTGTGCTTACACAGAATGAAAGGATAAAGCTAGTCAGCAAATATACCTACACAATTTCATGCTTATAATTTACTCATTACATTTGCTGAAGTTCCCAATATATATTGGGTATGCTCGTTTTGATAATATTGGTAAGTGGGTTTATTGGTAAGAGTATTTACTGTGAGATACTAAATACACAGAAAACATACTAGCTCAGGAAGTCTCCAAACAAAGTATTTGGGAGAGCTCCAAAAGCAAATATTATATCTGCCTGCTTACATACTTTTGTTTGTTGGCATCTACTTATGGCCGCTGGAGGCAGGATACTGGGTCCAACACAATTTTGACATGAATCCCTATATTCTTCGTATTTTATATTCTCAACATTTTCAGTCCAGCTGAAAAATAAACGTCCTCCAATTTCAAGCTCTCCCACAAGCACTACAATCAGAAATTAATTTTATTTCTATGTAGCTCAGAGAGGGTGGGCTCTTTTCAAATTTAAATTTATAACCCATGTAACTAAACAGAAATCTGTTAAACAATGAAGTCTTTATATGTTGTCATCTAAAATCACTCACATTATCATCCACAAAAAGCTTTACAACCTCTATTAGCTAAAAAGGACCAAGCAAGGCATTTATTTAATTGAATCACTCTTAATGGACTAAAGGGTATACTTGCTATTCTCAACTCTGCAGTAATACAGAAAAAAATGATCCATTTTAAAGGCAGGTTGAAAGAGAAGGACATCAGAGGTATTGTAAGATTTCAGAAAGGCCACTTGAATACATCTATTTTCAATATTGCAACATACTTAGTATTAAATAAAACTGATTGAAAAACAGTATCAAATATTATGTTAAGATTAATACTTTGTCAGTAGAATTATGCTCAGTGCTATTTACCATGAACAGAAAGTTGCAATATTCAAAACACAGTATTTAGCAAAAAATAATAAACCAGAAAACAGAGGAAATATAAAGAAAATTTACCTTAGTATCTGGTTTTCTCTCTTGCCAGTCAGAGCATTTGTTTTTTGCCTTTCAATGATTTTAAGTGTAGCTGAGGTCTGCAATAGCCAATTTTTTTACAAAACAAGTTAAATGCTAACAACAATCACAGTTAAAGAAGTAAAATATTTCCAAACTAATTTTGACCCGCTATGGCCTTATCACCATAAAGTACTTTAAGCAGATATTATACTGATGCCTTGTTGATTTGGAGAATTGAACACATGCCAAAATCCCTTGCTGTGCAAAAATACCATTATTTATTGAGCTGAACGATCAGAGAATACGTAATTTCAATCAGCATGTTTTTGGTCATGCTACCTATAACTCCACATTTTCAATGAAGAAGGATTATTTTTCCTAACATACCTCCCTGAATAAGAAACAAATTATAATCACTTAATTGTATTTTTGAATGATTAAACCATTAATTAAGGACAGGAATTACTTGAAAAAAACATTAACACAGCATGGAAATCTCTGCATACTCTAGAAGTTTACTTTACTGGACACATAGAAAAACCCCTCGGTTGTTACCCTGGGTCTTGCATTTAACAGAATCCAAGCAGGACTAAATAACTTGGTTCCCTCGTTCCTTAGCTCCAAGGGTTCCCTTCTCACCCAGCTGCCTTCACCATGTTTACCATTACTTTACTGCATCTCAGAGGGACAGGCATACTGTGGGCAGAAAATTAGAAAATGCAGAAAGTTTAGGGCTTGCCTGGCTGCTGTGCACACTTGGGTATCAAGTGTAAGTGAATAAAGTTTTCTCAGCCCCTTTAAACAGATCCATCAGGAACATGTAATAAATACTTAATATATCATGATTATCATGTATCGGCTACATCAGATCAGTGGAGGCTTTTTCAAAGCCTACAGCTAGATTTTGGGGCTACCTAAACAAGGCTCAAGCTTTGGATTATTACATTACATTAAAATGCTACATTTTATAGCATGTGTGAAAACATCTTGCGCTTGTGAGAAAAAAATTCTGGCACTAAAAAGAAGCGTGTCTCACTGCTTACAAGACAAAAGGTTTCTACTGTGCTTCCAAATATACAATGCACCAGGCAAGTGTTCTTGACCCAGTTGTAGCTGTAACTAAAACAGTCTTTTCAGAGTGCAAGCATAAAAATGGAATAGGATCTGCACAGATTTACCCTCTTGAAAGCAAGAAATTTTTTACACTTAAGGAACTCTAGTACTAAAGATGGTGACTAGTATAATTCATCGTCTTTCTAGGCAGATGTGATTCTGTGACACAAGGCAAGGCCTGTACTACGATTGCCTTCACCATTCTTTTAAGTTATTACTTATATGAATATAGAGTGCCAGTATATACGATTATTGTCCTTAAAAGCCTCTTTGCTGGTAAAGTTTACTCCAGACCTATTCCAACTAAAACGAGCTGTTATTGCACAAGCAGATAATTGTGATTAATTGTGGTTTTTTTCTGCAAAGAATTCATAATCGCAAGTCAGAGTCTACTATACTAGTAAAAGGCATGAAAGAAACGGCCTTTTCAAAGTTCTGCTATTGTTCTTTGCTTCTTAAACTGATTTCCGAATAATATCAGAAAGTGTTTTGAGATTTGTGGAGTCCAAATCCCAAACCAACATTTTTTCAGACAGAAAACAAAACAAAAAAAAAAGCAAGCATGAATACACCAGAAACCGTTGGTGCCTCTAGCATGACTTCCCAAGTTTGTGAAATCTTTAATTTATTTTAAAACCATCATTTACAATTTACTATATCCATATAGATCCAGACAAGGCAAACAACAAAAGCACTCAGAAGATATTTTGTAAAACAGCAGAAAAAGCACTCTATTATAAAAAAGGTAATTAAAAGAAATGGCTGCTGAGAAGTATCTCTGCCTTCTGCTTCTGCCACAGGCTTCAGGAGGGATCCAAAACAAGCTAGGAAAAAAAATCCAAATACCTGGGATTTTTTTAACACCTAGTAGTGGAAACTTCCATTCTACAATTTTTTTAATATGTTTTTTTTTTTACTGTGGGCTATAGAAAAGCACAAACATAACGAGGAAAAAAAGCCTAAAAAGACATTATATACATTCTCTGTAACAAAGAGTGTCACTGTAATATATAATAACAATATCCTGTAGTATATTTACTTTGGAATGTAGGGAAAATGTTAGCCTATGAGTAAATCCTTCTAACTTGACTACTACCAACATTACTGTGCAGACTTTAGAACAGAGAATTACAGCTGAAAAAGTCTGGACTGAATGTGAGTTTACTTCTGCCTCTATTGTTAAAATGAACTGTTAAAAGGGAGAGCGTATATACACAGACTTTAAAATAATATAAAGGAAACAATCAAATCAAATCCATACCTGAACAAGACCTGAAAAGACCAGAGGAGCCACTGGTCCTTTTGTAACCAACAACCAACCATGATTAGGTTGACTGCCATGTTCAGATTAGCAATGTAAAACATCAGTGTCTGATCACACAAACAACTCACATAGGCTCTGCTCACAGCTCAGGAGGAGGGACTGATAAGTCCCTGGGAAATTCATTTCATCTTGATCTAGAACAGGTGTGATGGCTTGCACCTTAAACATGCTCCTCTCTCCATAGGCTACAGAGGAACCCTCTACAACTACTTTAGATTGGGTGTTTTAACACTGAGAGATGATAGGGAGATTAAAGTGAAGAGTATTATTTTGCTCTCATATGATTCTGAAATCATGGGGGCAAATAACTGACTACTGAGAATAAAATGTGCTACCTACCTTGAGTGTCAGTGGCAAAATCCTAGTCCCTAATGCTCCATTTAAGCAACATGCCAGTGCATATACCTCACTTCAAATAATGCTTTATGCACATTTAAGTGCTTTTCTAGGCAGCTGAACAGAGGCACTCCTCTTACTAGCATGTTCAGCAATAAAATCATCTTTTCTTTCCTATATTCTTCCTCCAGCAGTTCCCAGTTTCATTGTTAATGCAAAGATATTAACAGTTATCGTGGGCATTTACTGGGGGTTTTTTTCTTGGTTTCATGCTGGAAAGTTAGTTTAAGCAATTCTTTCAGATTTCCCAGAGCAGCAATGAACCGTGCAAGAGAATCAGTTGCCCGCTGTGCAGACACATGGAAACACTGCTAATTACAGCCTTTCACCCCAGTTAGCTATGACAGGGATTCAGTGAGTCATTCTTGAGTATCACACTAAACTATTACTTTTACATAATTCAGAAATTAAGAGCTCTTTCAGACTAAGAAGTACTAGAAATCTTTACAGGTTCCTTCAGTTTGCAGTATCAATTTTTATGTATTACATAATGTGCAGCAATAAAATTTAACCTCTGATTTCACCAAAACAAGGTATCTTATCCTTTAGCTTATAAATTTAATTGAAATACATGCTGTATCATCATTCTGAGCTGGATGGCTAGTTTGTCTTTAAAAGAATAAAAGGAGAAATACAAAAAAGAGGAATTGCTACTTAAGGTCGGTGTCACTACTGCTAAAAATTTGGTTCTGTTCTTTTCAACTGAAACATTAAACTGGCATAGCACTCCTGCGACTAATGGATGGGCAAGTATCAGAAAATTGCTTCAGCTTTCTCATTTAAGGGCACTGACTGTGCTTGGGAACAATGAAACACCAACTGACACAAAAGCAAAAATAGTATTTAAAAATAAATAAACTGTAGCAATATCTCAATTTCTAGCTCTCAAAATGTTTAAAAGGCAGCTTTTGTAATGGATTTGGTAGATGAATTAAGTGACAAAAGGCTTTGACCTAAGGTGTTAACAGATGCTGTTGCTATACTAAGAAAGCATACTGATTTTTAAAAGTTATTGAGTCACACATTTTTCTTACCTGTAAAATCTCTGAGAGGTATATGCGCCGCTCATTGTTAGCTTTGTGGTAAGCCTACAGTTGAAATAAGGGATATAGGCTAGAATTAAGCAAAATATTTTAAAAGCTTTTTTCCAGTGACATATTTTGTGAAACTATTCTATTGTCTGTTTGTCAGACAACATAATGGCTTTCATAGATTAGAGGCATACAGTGATTACAAACCTTTGCTTCTTGTTCCAGGCTAAGTTCATAGTCTTTTAGCTGATTCTGGAGCCTTTTCTTCTCTTCTTCTAGTTGTTTAAGAACCTCCTTTAAGGAACCCTGTGGTTACAGTAGATAAAATGATGTTTTATAAATATTTCCGTTCTGTATAAAGATATCATCATCATAGTCCTTATTCTTCAAGCATTATGATGTTTGTCATTCTAATTGCTTCTTGTGCACTTTTTGTTTACATGGTTGTGCCTGGTACACTGCAGAGACAAAGGCAATTAACCATATGCTACAATTATCAAGTTATGTGCTACACATTTCCACTGTGTTAAAATGATACAGATACAGTTTTCCACACTGCTGCTCCTTGATAGATTAGTAAAGTCACCCTGTGGTGACCAGCAAGAATTGCTCCTTACTGCTAACAAAAGTTCACTCTGATGGGTCCTTTTCGGTAGGAGGAAGATTTCAGATCTCACCTGTACATCCATTTCCAAACCACTTGCTGAGAGAGCTGCTGGACTGGCTGAAGAGGCACATGGGATGTCAAAGTAACTCATGACAGCTTGGCTAGAAAGCAGTATTTTGTGGGGCAACTATCTGTCTTAGGTGTGTAGCCATCTACCTTGTCTACAATTGGGATGAGCTAGACCAAGAGTGGTAGAGACTGTTTTTGATTACTGGCACTGGAAGCAGAACACACACCCAAGCAGGTGCTCCTCCATTTCTAACACGGGAAACTGCTTCTCTTTCATAAATTGATCCACTCCATCCACTAGAGACATTCTTACTGGGCGACTCTAAATGTAGATGGCTTTTTTATTTCCTTGTCTTACATTATTCAAGTTCAGTTTATAACTGTTTGTTTCTCTATTGAAATGATTTCTAAGATAACTGTTCTCCTTCCTCCCTGGTGTTTGCCCTCAGCATGAATAGACAGAAGACAGGAACACATTTTTTCAACATTCATTTTACTAGTATAAATAAGATGAGCTTTTAAAAATCATTTTTCACACAGCTGGCTGTCCTTTCCTCTAATCATCAAAGTAACCCCTTTGTACATCAGGCTGGAGCTCAACCTTCTTACGGTTGGAGAACAGAACTGTATTGAGTATGTAGTACTCCAGAAGCCACCTCACTGCCCTGAACAATGTCAGTAATACTCCTGTAAACTGTGTACAGAAGTTTTAGGATTGCATTTTCCTTTTTCACAGCTGCACGGTGATGGCTCACAGTCAACAAGGGATCAGCTGGAATACCCAGATTCTCCTCTGCAGCATGTCCAGGTGATCAGCTCTCAATTCATAACAGAATTTATTTACTATTTCCTAAATCCCTTGGTCTACACTATTAAATTTTAATCCCATTTTAATAATCTAGTCTTCAGTGTTGTTCTTTTTCTAAACAACATCCAGATCCCATTATATTACACAATTGGTATCAGGAGAGATATCACAACCTATTTCTACTTTGTGTATCAAGGTCATGCAATAAGTGTTAAGATTACTCCTAAACTGGTTCTGGAAGAACTCTGCTTGTACTCCCCCAGCAGCCTCCTTCACTAGTCGCTGCTATTACGTTCCATTTTCCAGCTCTTTAGTCCTTCACAAACCTACTAATCTTCTTTTTCTCCAAATTAGTTATTTTCCATGTGACATGGTATCTTTATCAGAGGTCACAATGAACATGATTACTGTATTTATTGTGACAACAAATCTATTGTCTCATCACAGAATGTCAACAGGTTTGCCTACCATCCATTTTTCAGTCTTGTTCTGCATTATTCCTCTCTTTCTCTATCTTAAAACTGAAACGAAAAAAATTCTTTTCTCCAATGCACACAATGCCATCATCCACAACTTTATTAAAACCACTTGCTATCAGATCAGTGATGTAGCAAGCCTGTTCTTTCAGAATCCTAAGGTACAGATTACACATTTCCCTCAATTTAAGCATGCCCAGCTCCTTGAGTTTTCCTTAGGATTTAGTTACTGTCATTTCCTCTTCTAGGCACTGGCTGACATTAGATATTTCTTCCTTTGTCTTGCATTTTATTGTGTCTGCCTTTACTGAAAACTTAGGCAATATATACACATTTAATTTAAAATTAATTAATTCATGATAACTTGATCTGACAGTTTTTTTGACTGGCTTTTCTGCAATGTTCTTCTAGATTTTCAAATTCTAAAAATGCATTCCCTCCTTATTATCCAGTATTTTCTGACAAAAAGTGTTAACTATTACATCCACTGAGATCTGTGCCTCATCATTATTACTAGGCACTTGGGTTTTAGTCTTTATTTACAAGTATCACATACAATACAATTTCTGGAAGTAATCTAATAATATTATATCCAAATTAATCCATCCAAGTTTTATATTTATATCTATATTTGACTGTATGTATGGGATTCAGTCTAAGGTGAAGATATCTACATTTGAGTGTCCATTTGTGAAGCTCCTGCTAAGCATCACAGTCAATACAGCCAATGATGCACAGCAATTCATTCAGCTGAACAGCTTCAGAGCTCAGTTCGGGGGCCATCTGAGATGCCCTAGAGGTTCCAAGACATTGATGTGTGGCAGGTATGACACATGGGTTACGGGAGACACATGTCCTTTTGGAGCAGCGGTGGGCTACTCTGCACTGAAACATCTGCAAACCTCTTTGTTTACACAACTATTCCACAGAAGATGCCTGCTTAGATATATCTAGATAAAAGACTCTATACTCACTCAACTGTATTAATGAGACCTGTAGTAAGAATTCAAGATCTAGCCAAGAGGTAGACAGCTATATATAGAAAAGAAAATATTGGTGTCCTAATATTAGAGCCATATTGTTTCAATACATATTTCAATATTATTTCCCAATATTACTGTGACTAAAATTTGTTTTCCTATCGATCTCAAGATGAATTAACCCAAACAGATGATGAAAGAATGAACAACACTGATGTAAAAGTCTTTCACACCTGCAACATACCGTATCTATCTCTGTTTTGATCTTTCCTGCCAAATGCATACCTTTAATAATTATCCCTTCTTGTTTTCATTATCAGTGTTACTACATATCAGGCTAGTCAGGTTCTTCCATTTGTCTGCTTAGGCCCCCTGTATAAACAAAGTATCCTTTTCAAAAATTTTGTTTATTTTTATTTCTAACTCGAGCATCTCCCTAGTCAGAATAGCTGAATCCTTTCACTTTCTGTACTGATTACCTTATCATTGCCTTAATGATCAGTTATTTCTTCTCATGACCTTAATGCTTCACTATGCATTTATTTACCAGATTTTCCTGGTACACATGGAAAGGAAGATAATATGACTCTCCCCAGATATTCTCCCTTTCTTTTTTTCATGTATTTTTTTTAATTTCCCTATTTATCATGCAAACCTCAGATCCAGAAGGCCAGTGCCCTTATATCATCTATTTCTCAGAGAGGTTATGAATGCATGCTAATGGTAAAAACATCCCAAACCTAATATAAGCCTTAAGGGATCAATACTGGGTCTGGTCCTGTTTAAAATCGTCATGAATGATCTGGATGATGGGGCACAGTGTCCCCTCAGGAAGGTTACAGATGACACCAAACTGGGAGGAATGGCTGATAGGCCAGAGGGTGGTGCTGCCATCCAGAGGGACCTCAGCAGGCTGGAGACATGGGCTGACAGGAGCCTCATGAAGTTGAACAAGAAGTCCGAAGTCCTGCACCTGGGGAGGAACAACCCCATGAACTGATATATGCTGGAAGCTGCCCAGCTGGAAAGCAGCATGGTAGAAAGGGACCTGGGTGTCCTGGCAGACATGGGCCAGCAACGTGCCCTTCTTTGCAAAGGTCAGCTGTATCCTGAGCTGCATTAGGCAAAGCATTCCCAGCAAGTCAAAGGAGGCGATGCTTCCCCTCTGCCCAGCCCTGGTGAGGCCATACCCGGGGTAATGTGTTCAGTTCTGGGCTCCCCAAGGGAGACATGGACATACTGCAGAGAGTTCAGTGAAGGGCCATGGGGATGATTAGGGGACTGGATCACCTCTCCTGTAAGGAAAGGCTAAGAGATCTGGGATTGTTCAGTCTAGAGGAGAGAAGGCTGAGGGGGGATTTTATTGATGTGTATAATCACCAGAGGGTGGGTGCAAAGAGGACAGAGCCAGGCTGTTTTCACTGGTGCCCAGTGACAGGACATGAGGCACTGGGCACAAGCTGAAACTCAGGAGGTTTCCTGTGAACATCAGGAAACACTTTTTTACTGTGAGAGTGACTGAGCAGTGCAATAAGTTGCCCAGGAAGGTTGTTGAGTCTCTCTCCTTAGAGGTATTAGAAAAACATCTAGACATCATCCTGGGCCACTGGCTCTAGGTGGCCTGTACAAGACAACCTCCAGAGGTCCCTCCCAACCTCAACAGTTCTGTGATTCTGTGACCTTCATTTTATTGTTACAACTGTGCCCTCCATCCCTCAGTCAGTACCTTGGCTGAACAGTTCAGTTTCCACTTTTCTGGGCATCCATCCAGCCTCCCACAGTATTATTCAGTCTGTTCCAGAGTGAACTTGAAAATACCATTTGTCATTTCTCCAAAGATTATGTCATTCTTATAAAAGCATTTTCATCTCAGGTCCATAACTTATATCCTTGATTTTGGACATCATCAAGCCATTCTATTTTCTCGATGTGTAAAGTGATAGTCCTACCAATGGTTTCTAACAGGGAGCCACCAAGCATATACATCTCTTACATTTACTTGTTTGAAATCTCCAGTCTTCTCCTTTCTATCATCTGCAACTCACTGTGTCTTTTATTCTTTTCATAATTATCTATAAAACACGTTACTTATTCAGCTTCAAATTTTATTTTTCATAAAATTTGCAGTAACATTTCTGGCTGTTGCTGTGAATTCCCTAGGAATGATTTCCATTGAAGTCAAGATTTTGCAGGAGCATGGCAAAAGGCACAGTACTTGTAAAACATGTTGCCAAGAGAGAATAACCAGTCCCACTTTCTTTTTTTTTTTTTTAAAAAAAGGAGCTACAGAAGAGCCTCATCTTTCAAGAATGTTTCACACATGACTGAACTGTTATTAATTTTAATCTGTTACAACAGACACACTGGAGACATTAAAAGATTTGGGGGTTTTTTGGTCTTTTTCTAATTAAAACAGAAGTACCTTGGATGCAGATGAAATCTTTCTCCTAACACAGAAGGCTCCTATAGTTAACACTGGCCCATTCAAGGAGAAAAAGTAAGCTGCAGATTAAAGAAAAGATTTGGCCAAATTCCACCAGGTTCATATGCTATTTCATTACTTCAGTGTCTGTACAGAATTAAACAAGACAGATACAGAAAACCTCAGCACTGTCAAGTGAGGTAACTAATTTTATTTTTTGCTTTCTTTACCTGACTGCATATTAAAGATCACAACCATGTGACAGCATGTTTTGTAGAACATATTTTGTACCACCTACAACATATTTTGTATGACTACAGTCAGCTTAAACACAGTAAATACAGAAGTTCATGATGCTCTCCAGATTTGTTCTGTGCAAATCCACAGCCCACTGTTTATTTCCTCACTAGATTGTCCATCAATGTTATATCAAACAGTAAGACTAGGTGTTGCAGCTGTTACTCACAACAGAGCAATTTGGTATTTCCTCAGTGATTGTACTCATCTAATTTCTTTGAGTTCTTTCACCTACAAAGTAGGGGTTTAGATCTTTTTTCATTTAATCTTTTCAGAAGCACTGTCTATTTTTTGCTGCCAATGCAGCTGGTGCAGTGCAGATGCCTGGGCATTCATTCAGCTCTAGAGCAAGGATGATATCCAACCACAAGCAAACAAACGGTGCACTACACTGCTTCTCATGAGCAAGCAGACG
This sequence comes from Falco rusticolus, assembly GCF_015220075.1. NCBI lineage: Eukaryota > Metazoa > Chordata > Aves > Falconiformes > Falconidae > Falco > Falco rusticolus. Next base: position 26,595,584 of record NC_051188.1, read on the forward strand.
AAAATAGATTGATACTACAGTATATGGTTACCATCCCTATATTATCTGGGTGCCTCATAATTTGAAATGTACCTATGCTTACAATTCTCCTGTGAAATAAATTAAAAATTATTCCCAATGTATAGCTTGGGAAGTGAAGCCCCAAATCAAAAAGGGACTAGGGTCTAAATTGCACTTCAAGCAGAATGCTAATGCAGCAACCTATGCAATCTCTTACATTCTTCACATCTGATTTTGCCATGTAACTGAGGTAGGCATATGAGCTGTTGCTGTTGTGGTTGCCCATAAGCACAAGCTTAATCAAGCTCCTTAGTTTGCTGCTGAAAGCCTTTACGGAGTCTCAAAGCAAAGCTTTCTGGTGATCTGTCTGATGGGGCACAACCTGAGAAGCACGCTTCAGCCACATCACATGAGGAAGGAATACTGTCTAACAGCCTAAAAAATAACTCACAAAGAGTTTAGATGGGTTGCATTTTAGTCCTCTGCCACCCTCAGAGCTTCAGTTCTCATATCTCATATCCTGAGAGTGCCCTTGCCATCATACTTAACTGCTACTGAGATATTTTTTTTAAGCCAGGCCATCAATCAGTCAGAAATGCAAAATTTACATGAATGGAAGAGGAACAAGTGAGAAAGGCTGCAAGGTCATGCTTACTTCTGAAATTTCAGACACAATTCTTGGATGTTTCTTACCAACTTGCAATTACACACTGTTTTGAATCCCAATCTAGCTGCCTTTCTCCCAGTTAATACCTAGGAAACTTAGGCAGCTAACTCAGTGTTCTGACTTCTATTCCTGGGTCCACGCACCTAACTGATGATGCAGAGCTCAGCGTAGCAATACTGAAGTTCTTATAGGAATCTAGTGATACAGGTGTTCCTACTCAACTAAAAGACCTCCCCAAGTCCACAAACACTATAAAATGCAATTTCAAAAGCAGTCACAAGAAAATTTAAAATAGTAAAACTTCAGAGAGCTTCTAGAGACCCACTTTAGCTAGGACTATTGTAAATTACCTCCCACCCCTACTTTCAAGGCACTAATTGAAGTGCTAGCTGAGACCTTAGGCATCTGGAATTTTTAGCTGCTGCACAACATTACAAATCAAGAAGTGAGAAACTCCAGCACATGAACTCAGCCAGATCATTAAGGGCTGGATTTGTCTTTCCTAAATTCTGTAGGAAGGAAGCAGAAAGAAACCTCACCAAAACAGATTCAATTCTCAGTGCTCATGGTTGTATGATCAGCTTAGTGCTTAATACAACAAAAGCACACAAAAGCAAAAGCTCACAGAAAACAGAGTTTAAAGCATACAGTAACACAGACTTATAGCAGAGTTCTTGGAGCACAGAAAAGTGTCAATACAAAGCAAGGACCAGTGAGAGCTCAAGAGAACCAGAAGGAGCCTCCCAGTATGCAGCACTCCCCCAGAGGGGGAAATTGCCAACAAAACTCCAGGATGAACCAGTAAGATAAATTCTGAAAAAGCTTTTAGAAGTGGTGTAACTGAATATTGAAATGGGTTTTCAAAGATAGGTTTATTACAGGTTCTTCTACTAAGTTTTGAATAGCTGGACAATGTGTTCCTGAAAAGGAGACATAAGCTAAGGCATTTAACCTGAATTTAAGATCCTTTAGTTTTCAGTAAGTCATCCATGTGAAACCACTCTGAGCAAGCTGCTAAGCTAAAAGACACACTGAGATTTTAAATGAATACTTTCTTTATGTAATGGAATTTTGCAGGGCTTAGCAAGATTCACTCTCAGAGCAATGATACATTAAGTCTTCTGTCCAGCAGTGACCAAAGCCCGGAGTTCCACAAAGGGAACACCAATTCTCCAGTTCATCTTTTTTTCACACAATTTCCTTTTCATTCGACTAAAATTACAAATTTCACTTAACACTTGCCAGAAAATGAAATTATACAGAATGACACTGCAGCTGAATTTTTAAGGCCACCCACATATGTTGTACTCATTCTGGATTTTTCCTTGCCCTGCTACCAGTGGCAACAGAGATGGTAATTTCCATAAATCATTTCACAACAGACAAGGTGACAAATCCATGACACCATCAAGAGGCTCAAACTTGCTTTCACCAGAGTCTAGTTCCTGCAAACTATTGATCTTTATGGCAATTTGCTTCAGCTCTAATGCTCTTTAACTTTTCTCCATGAGTTAAAACAGAAGCAATATATCTGTCAGTCGTGTAGAAAAAAAAAAGGAACACAAGAAGCCTTTGCAATCCATCCTGCTTGACATTTTAAATCAAATGAAGTTTTGTTTAGAAAATAAACACTCTTCCCTCCAACACTAGGAGCTGATGTTCATCAGCTGATTTAGCTGAATCTTTTAACATGTTTTAAACCCATCAAGAGCAAAAAGCAATACATCTTTAGTTTTGTTGTAACAGAAAATTATATTAAGTTGATAACAATAAACTCACTAGTCATATGCTACCGAGAAAATGATACACAAAAATTATTTAGCATATTTCTACAGAAAATATGCACTGACATGCACTCGGTATATACGCACGGATCCTCTAAGGGCTTCAGGAGAGGCGCAGACAGGCTCCCGGCACTTGTCTAAATGCCAAGTGCCCCCTCGCGGTTAGCACCATCTTCATAGTCAAAACCAGACCCAGAGCTGAACTCCACGCACGCAGCGCGTCTTATGTGCACCAGACATGTGCAACAGCCAGGGTAAAGAAACCAGCCTGAAGACTTGGAAATCTCAGGCTCCTTCAGTGTAATGGGTGTGGGGCACCGCTACCCTAAATCCTGGTGTCAATGGTCTCCACAGCATCACTCCTAGAGGTTAGCTGCTGACTCCAGGAGGAAGGCGGCAGAATGCAGCCCTCCGTTGCCATGGTTCAGATTGCCAGAACAAGTTGTTGCTGGCTCTGAAATGCTTCACTTAGTATCTTTTCTGGTCGGCCTGATTGCTTCCTTATGCATATTCTCTGGAAGATATCCCAGGGTCCCAAGTCAACCGATGTCGATGGACTTTTTAAGAACAGCCAGTAATAAATGTCCCTTGCCTGCAAGATTTTTCCCTGATTGTTTTCTTTGAAATATAAAACATATTCTGCCTCTGGGAATACCACAAAGTGATGTAAATAAAATTGCCTGCTGGTTTGTGCAAGGCCACCAGGAGGACCAACCACCACCACTATGACAAGGAAAATAAAAACGGCAAAACGAAAAGGTCTCTTCAAGGCATCCAAAATACTTGTCTGAGGTCAGATGAAAGGAGTAGGAAGGGGAGGTCTGCAAGGAGGCAGGATACAGCTTAGGGCAGTCAGACCAGGCTGCAGAATCTTCTCCAAAATACTCCCAAGTTTCACAAAAGACAGGATACCAGATTTCTTATTCCCACAGAGCTACTGGTGACTTAATCCAGCAAGAGCAATAAAGTTCATTTAACAGTCACTTTCTAGTAGAATTGTCAACATTTCCTATGACATTATAAAGTGCTGACATTCCCTATAGGCAGTTATCAACACCTACTGAAGTAGAGTCTTTGTTACGCGTTTTCATAAACCCAACATTCCCCTCCTGCCATGTTACCAACACCTTCTCCAGTGTGACACTGCCACACATTCTACTTACAGTATAAAACTGACAGCCTGAACAACCCTGAGGTGGTTGTGTGAGGGTCTCAGTTCTGCGGTCACTGCGCTCTCAGAAAGGCAGCTTTGCGCAGTAAGTATCTGGCCCTCAATGTCAGAATTTTCTCAGCTATGGTGCTGGAGACTCCTGAAAATGGTGATTTATCACACAAACCTTGGTTCCTTGGCTAATCTTAACTAGAGTGTTGCTAAGGCCATGACATCAGGAGTGCACTCTTCTGAACTGATTTTGCAGCGTGCTTTCCAGTCTTTGCATAATAAAGCCACTATCCAGGGATTCTTTCTTGCATAAATGGTGAGAGAGAAAGGAATAATTTTCTTTCTGCTTTTATGGGAAATTATGTTTAACAGAGAGCATGTATTTCACCAAAACTCATGTAATGAAAAGATGCGAACAAATGAATGCAGCATGTTTAAGAGAAGCAAGGAAAATTCACATCATGTTATACTTTAAAGAGAAGGCATTCCTTCTGTAATTATTTCTGAAGTACTGTATGACATTTGTATTACTCATTGGGACATAAAGGAAATTACTGACTAAACAGTTTTCATTGCTGAAACTCCCCTGTGCTCCCTGTGCTCTTTACTATTTAGGTTATTTTTATTCTGCCCTCAGTACACAAAAATTATTTTCTAAACCTTGCCTGTAAAATTTGTGTTCAAGGTATTGGTTCTGCATTTACTGTCATGTGACATCTACATTTTTTTTGAGACAAAAAGAAAAATATTATCTCAAGTCAATATAAGGACTTCAGAAAGATAGTTGTATATTTAAATGGTTTAGGGGTGTTTTTAATAGCAAGGAACCATTCATTAGTACGATTCTGATTTTAAAGCAAAAATAGCACAAGCCATCTGCAATAATCATTGCAATTTACCAACACAGAAAATCCTCAGTGCTTCCTTGCTCATCACTCCAGAATTTACATTTGTATTCTTCTTTTTCATTCAGGTTTTTATAGCTTGCTGACTGCCAGGGTCCCTAATGACGAACCTTTTTTTATTTTTCCTTTAGTGCTTGATATCAAGAAAATATTTCATGCTACCTAGCTCTAGGTATGAATGATGATGGGATGAATTACTCTACAGAAATGTTCTTCTCTCCTTCTGTTGACTGGCAGGACCTTAAATGACTAGCTGAGTGAGATAAATCTAGTATCTTTGAGGTATTTCCTGTGTTAAATAGAGCTGAAATTGCTTAGGAAGTTACAGATTATTAGAGGTCCTTCTAATAATTCTAACTGCGTGATTCTGACTTCCTTGAAAAATTAGAAAGGTTGCTAATAGGTTAAAAAGACTTGCCAATACTACTTAATTTTCTACATATGTTGCTCAAAACAAAAATGCTGTTGGCATATTATAGAAATTGTATCACCTCGCTGGAATTAAGTTTGAATGTGATTAAAGACTTCAGCATCTGACTTTTCAGAAATAAAGACTTGTAAAGTGTTTTCATTTCCTAAACATTCAATGTATTATTTGTTTTCTTTTTTCCTGTGGTTCTGTGACATTCTTACAACAGTCTTTTCTTTAAAATGTGTACTTGTGCTTTTTTACCTCTTCATGTTTGATGCATTAAAACTTAGAATAACGCGTACACTGTGGTGACTGTAACTTCAGCCCTAGACTTTAAAGTGGTCAGACCTAAAGCTGGCTGTTTACCTACACATATTTAAACTATTTTCAGGAGAATGTCTGTGAGGAGACTTAACAGCGCAACGTTAAGTGTCTCAGGGATGCCACTGGACTTCATGACAGATGGTTAGAGATACACATGCAGGTAGAAGCAGAAACACAGGTTGTGACACAGATGCTTATTGAAGCTTTCGTAAGCGTGTTTTTCAGTGAAAATGCAAAAATCCCCCAGTGGTTGTCAGAGGGAAGCTAGAGAATAAATTTCAGTGTAATATATGTGTACGCCAGATTTTTGGTTTATATGCATAACCATGAATTTCAGTTTTTATTGAACAGATGTAGATGCTTAAACTCACCTTCACAGGATGAAGGAAAAAACTAGACCAGGATAAGAACATCCTAATGCCTAAGAATCCCTAAATAGGGTGTTTGGAATTCTTACGCGTGGACAGAAAGTACTGGATTTTTATAACTGTGCAGGAGTCCCGACTAAATGCTGAAATGATCTTAGAAAGACCCTTGAGTGGACCTTGAGTGAAGATAGCCTACTTGTTCAGATTTTTCCAAGACATTTCATAACGGAAATCTAGTAACAGAAGCAAGGCTAATAGAAGCTAAAAGTAAACAGGATTTGAAATATGGGGAGGGGGGCGGGGGTGATATGGTGGACTCTTTGTAAGATGCTGGGAAGGCAAAATGGATGGTTGGGACTTATTTTAAAAGGCCAGAGAGGGACTGTGTGTGGGGGTGTCCTCATCCATGCTCACTATAGGGACGTGTTCTATGGTTTTGTAACCCAACAGAAGGAAAAAAACTTAAGCTAGATCAGGAAGGAATCTCATGCATTAGCAGACTCTCCTTTAGCAACCTTAAGGACCATTTTGCTGTTGGCATTCATTCTATTCTAAAGAAAAAAAAAATATTGAAAAGATTTTGCTACTTGCAGTTGACTATCAAACCTGAAGATTTCTTGAAATGTACTGTTAGTGTGTTGAGGCGATAAAAGCACAACACTGCATGTAAAATTTTGCTTTTATATCTGTAATGGGATTCTCTGCAGTGATATGTAATTACATATTAAAGGCCGTTCTTAAGAACTGACTAATGCTTTTTCTGTATTTATATTGTTTTCAGAATACAGAGATGATAATGCCCTGATTCCTAGGAACTCATCAGTAACTGTTAGGAGAGCCCTGTTGGAGGAGTTAAAGTAACCACAAATCAGATGTTACGTACGTAGCCATAAAGCACTGTAGTCTGTGTTAGGGTTTCAGCATATTCACTTTTTTTTGTGGATATTGGTTCATTCAGATTGTATCTTTCTTGTTAAATTTGCTGTTAAGTTTTGTTGCCACAGGGTAGATTTTACTGTACCTGTCCCAAAGCAGACAGACTTTTTGGCCTGCTGGGACATGGGATTCAAACTCCAAGAGTGGTAACTGTTCAGATGATTAAGTTGGGTTTGCTCTTGGGGCTGATTTTTCTGAAAGTCAAGTTGTAGATCCTGCTTCCTCTACATGGAGAGATTCCTTATGGTATGCGTTTGCCATTATAGTAAAGACAGATATGCATTGTAGTGTAAACTTATAATTTGTTCCCATCACCCAGCAGTCTGACTGTCAGCGTTTGACTGTTTTTTTCCCTTTGGGGGAGGGGGGCAGGGATATTCTTACATCCCAAATCTGGGGGGTTTTGCACACTAGCTCTGGAGGAAAGAACAAGACTTCCCAGCTGGCGAACCAGACAAACAAGAAGTTTCATTCTTAAGTGATTCCTATTAGTCTCCTAAAGACAATGTCCATGTCAGGCAAGAGAAAAAGAATAACATCCTAAAGCATATTGCTTTTTTTCTGCAAGTATGATGAAGGAATAGTTAATCCTTTCCAACTTGAAACTCAGTAAGCAGTTTAGCACATTCCCAAATGTTACTAGTTATCTTTCTAAGTCTGCTTTTACCCTAAGCTGGTATCTGTGCTCCAGATTTTATTTCTGTATTCCTAAGATTTATGGAGGATGGAGAATCAGGTATATTGATAAAGTTAGATATTCAAATGCAATTCTGACTACAGGTTCATGGTTGTTGTTGATGTATTCATACAGTCCGGTTCTGTATCAGCTATATCAGCATGGTTTGAATGGCCATGTTTTCCAGCCTTCTTAAAAGATACACTTTGTCTCCACAGTTAGTAGATATTATTAAGCTGTGGGTTTTCCATGTCTTTCTAAGGTTAATTCTCAATAAATAAAGTATAACAAGTTACAGCATGTCTCAAACAAATAGTACCGCAGCATCCTGGTGCCCATGAAACATTTGCAAGTAAAACCCCCTGAATTTATGTGGCTCTGCATATAAACTTTGGGCATAATGCTGAAGTAGTTGCAGTGCTTTCAGACACTACCAAGTAATTCTGGATGCTACAGTGTTGTGCTGCTAAACATGGCTTTGTTTTGGGGGTTAATTTAGGTAGGTATGCTTAGTGCTGTATTGCCAATGCATCTGTTTCTGGTTGGATGGCACCCCCTCCTGGTATTCAAATGCTGCCCTAAAATGAGAGGATAGAAGCAGCCACCATCAAAAATCCAATACCTGTATGTGGGGATAAGGAATGAAGGTCACTGCCATCCTAACATTGAAAATGAAGCAGGCAGGTTAGCTTTCTATTCCTTCAGCTGGAAACCTCGAGGAAACAGCTGGTGGGGTGGCTAATGTTTGGGAATGATGAATGCATGCTGTCATGGTTGGAGAGGCCTTCAAAAATGCGTTACTTGCCTTGTAATATGTTCTTCAAGGAAAATGGATAAAGATAATCTAAAGTATTTCCGTGTGCTTTTTCGTCTTTGGGAGGTGTGCGGCTGTAATTGTAGCCTGGTGATGTTCCAGCAGTGGCAGGAAGAATGAGCCTTTCTATTTTTACAGAAATCCCACAGCAGCCTTTGCATTGCCTCTGCGCATAGGACACTTTGGATGATGTATGAATTGTTTATTAACTAGATCAATGGTTGCATGTTTGATTCATGATGAGTAGCGTGCAGGTACAGACCAATGAGTATACGGAATCTCAGCAAGTGTTTGTGTATCATAAATACTTCCTAAAGTATTGTAACATTTTCAAGATGATCTTAAAGCAAATTCTGGCAATTAAGACCTTTTTTTGTCAAAGGTCTCCTCAGTTGCACAAAATCCTAGGAACTGCTTTCACGTGACATTTCTACTGCTGTTTTCAGTAAATATAGCATATGACCACAGGTAGTGCTTTGGCATGTTCATGTCTGAGTATGGTAGGTACCTGAACCCAGTGCTTAGGCTTCCACAAAGAAACACTGTTCTAAAGACAATGCTGCTGCTATTTTATTTCTTTGTCAGATTACTGATTTTTTTTTTCATGTAAGTAAACATGCACTTCAAAGTGTCTAGACAATTACTGTTCTTTCTTAGAAACCAAAGCATTGTATCTGGCACCTATTTGTAACACTAGGGCTATACAGTTTGGCTGAAGTTACCCTTGTAATTTCATGGCTGACTATTTAAGAACACAAAACTGTAGTATAGACTTCACATATAGCAGAGAGAAATTGCATAGTATAGCAGAGAGAAAATATCTGAGGACTTCCTCCTGCACTGTTGTATTCTGTATCTTAAAGTAATTGGTGACAAATTACAAATGGGATTTTGAGGGGTTTTTTTCAGTTGCACTGAATATACCAAGAGAGCAGTGTTTATGTATACAAATGAATTTCCACATTCACAAGACTATCAGAATATAATGTTTCGATGTTCAGGCTTTATAATCTGTTTTCACTGATTTATGTTGAGTACAAGTTCCAATCACCTTTATTTCTTCTTCTAGAAGTCGAACGGAGCCAGTGAGTGGAACATAAAAAGCAGTATGTAAAAACACAATCTCAAACTTTTTTCTGCACGCTGCACCCAATTCTAAGCAATGTAGCCTTGTATTAATTCTCCAAACATTGACAACGTATTTTCCAGTAAAACATAGTATACGTTATAAATCCAATGTATTTGATTCAGCATAGTCGAAACTGAGCAATGCTATCATTTGCACGGTTCTAATGAGAACATTGATATTTGTGCCTAGTAACACATTGCATTTCATACTAAATATGCTAGAATATTTCCTGTATGACTGTGTGCTGTACAGATAATGTATGATCATTTTTAGATCATGTAGGTTCAAGGTTTGCACCACTGAACTTGGTGCCGTTCTTTATTATACCACCACACTATACCAACACTTTCACTTTACTTGTGCCCCCTTTAGAAAAGGGGCAGCATTTTTCTTCACGTTTGAAAACACTGTCATTCTGCTGCTAGAACATGAGTAACTCACTCGAGGAAATACTGACTGGTAATGGCCTAGATCTCCATTTGCCACTTGGGTCAAATGCTATGCGTAATGACAAATTTCAAAATAGTCCTTACAGTACAAAAATTACTTTGTGGTGGTTTTGGTTTTCATCTTTAAGTATAACTGCTTTTTCTTCATTAGAATGGGGTGAGGCATTACATTAACCCTAGATCACTGGATCTGATCACTTGATAAGCTGTTAGGATAACTTAATCTAGAAATTAATGAACTTGAGGTCTGTGTTCTGTGAAGGATACAGCCTCTGATTCTCATGGAATGGTATACAATCAATTTAAAACGGAAAACATTTTGTAAGTCTAAATTGGCCCTCTGTAATTCTATCACTGGGTAGTTCAAATTCCTTTTTGGACATGAATGCCTCTCACTGCGAGCCTGAGTTAAACTGGCCCAGTGACCCTAGTAGTTAATGTAATGTGTTTATGTAAAACACGTTTATAGCATTTGAACTAATTCAGATTGGGTTTTATTTCTGTAAAAGAGTTCCTTTTATCTTTTCTTATTAGCATGTGTATAAACACAAATCACATGTTCATAAATAAAGTTAGCAGTCTTTTAGCCTCAAGTGTTCTGTGGCATGTCTGTATTACATTTCTAAGATGCATCTTATCATAAGCTAACACAGCTGCCTCAAAAAAAAAAAAAGAAAAAAGGAAAAGAAGGAGAAAGGAGAAAGGAGAAAGGAGAAAGGAGAAAGGAGAAAGGAGAAAGGAGAAAGGAGAAAGGAGAAATTAAAAAGAAAAGGAAAAAGGAAAAGGAAAAGAGAAAGAGAAAGAAAGAGAGAAAGAGAGAAAGAGAAAGCGAAAAAGAAAAAAAAAGAAAAAGAAAAAGAAAAATCCTGGAGTGGGAGGGAAGACAGTGTTGGTTATAACTAAGTAAATGAAAGACAAAGAAAAAACTACACTGTGTTCATAAATGATACCTGTATGCATTTAGAAAATCATGCGATATTAACTGATTAATTTACAAACTACCCTGAAAATAAGTTTCCTATAGTGACACTTCCTTCTCAAATAAACTGAAATGTATTTTTTACATCCTTTTTAGCTGAAAATTGACAGCTTCCTTAACCTTCTGTTTTTTAAGCAGTTGTAAGCATTGACAAGGGTCCCTCTCAAATATATTCTGAGTAACAAGTTGATCTCAGGAGGGTTTGGTTATTTTAGTTTCTTCCCATTAACCACATAGGCACTCTTAAGCTGTCATAGGTTTGGACTTTGTTTTGAACAAATACAAATTACACTGGCTTAGAAATGGCCCTTTCAGAGACACTCAGAGGATATAGTGCAGGCTTTCAGACAACAGTAAACTATTGCCATGGTTTGATTGTAGAACTTGAATATGTGTTTAATTTTTCTAAACAGATTGATGACACTTCTGTACCTGTTCTCTGGCCCAGCTTATTGAGGTATATTTAGATGTACTTTTTTGTCAAATACTTTTTTTAAAAAAGGGGTTGCTTTGTGTTTTTAAACCTTATGCTGTGATCTATAGCTGGATAACTGCTGTAATGTGAACAAAACTTTAATTTAATTTTTAATAATTTAAAGTATTTAACTTTAAAATGTGTGTATATTTTGATACTACCCTGTAAATTGTAGTTCCTAGTTCAGGAAGATAGAAGGGGAGGACCATATCAGCCTCAGTGTAATGTTGCAGTATTACCCAACTTCAAGACAAAAAGAACTGTTTACAGACGCTTCAGAAGCTGTTTACCATTTTTCATATGTTTCATTAATTTTGCATTGGGAACTAACACAATTTTTACAGAAGAATTTAATTGGCTGCAAATTAGAGACATCTCATGGCCATTTGCAACAGTCAGAATAGAAGTGTTTCTGGAACATTGATGTTTTGTATGACGATTGTATGGCTATTTTTGAATTTCTAGTCATTATAGTTACAGATCCACAATTTGAATAGTGCACTACTTCATAAATTGTGGTATATAGACAGTGGACAACACAGCCTAATTTGTTTGAACACAGACTGTGAAAATTGTGTAAACGTACCTAATTGCTTATAGGAATATATGAATGTGTATGTGTGGCACATTAGGAGACATGACCTGAAAGTGCTGTAATGCCATGTTTGCCACTTGCATTTTTTGCTCAACAATGTGTAACTTTGTCTGGGAAAGCACTAGTGATTGCACTTGGTGAAACAATGTACTGCTAGCCAATGAAATTACTAGTCTTTGACGTTACAAAGATTAGAGAAGGCAGGGCCTAATGCAGAGGAGCTAGTTCATTCTTCTGAAAATAAAGGACAAAGCTCATTTCCAAGAAAAAGAAACCTCTTCCCACTGGGAACTTCTTCCCTCACTCATGGCAGAAATATAATGGTGTAATTTCAGGGGGATTACTTTGGAAAGTAGCTACTGAAGGAAATTGGTCTCCCTTAGTGCTGCCCCTAAACGTGTTCTTGGTTCTGTAAAGTCATGTGAAGTTTACTCTAACATGTGAAAAACTGTCCACTGGTGTCCAAGCCCACTTAAACTTTTGATAAAATTCAAGTATTTCAAAAAATGGAGGTACATAAAGCAGCTCAAAACTTACTCTAATCTCTTTAGTACAGACTGGCACAGGAGGTAATGTGTAGTCATAAACCAAAACTTTTTACTATCTATTAAATGCCATATTTGAATTTTGGTCTATTCCTAGGAATGTTTTGTGGCATTTGGATGTGTTTTGCAAACCATTTGGGTTCAAACAAATTAGTTAATAACCTGTAAAATTCTCTGCAAATATTAATGGAAGTTGTTTCATAGATGTCAATCTAGATCATGCTACCATTGAGAAAAGAGCTGTATATGAAACAACAATTTAGTAGAATGTGGAAACTAGTTGGTTGCTTTTGTGAATGAATGCATGTAAAAACAAAAACATGAATGGTTGATCTGAATGATAGGTTCTTGAAGGTCTAAATAATTTACAGTCACTCCCTTCAACCCTGCTTGTATCTGGACTAGTGTGGAATAAATACATTTGAAGAAGTACTACTTAAAAAAACATCAGCTGGCTTCCATAATTTGAAGATCTAGTTCTGCATAAGGTTTATATTACAATTTATATGTTAAAAGGACACTGTCAACTGGAAAAAGTTTAGTTAAATCACTTAATATGAAAGTTAATGAGGAGAAACTATGCGGTTTGGTCTGCCTACAGCACATAATGGTCAAATGTCTACTGAAAAAGACTCTTTTGTCTTGCTGAGGGATTATAAAAAGCTTGATCTTTTTTTTCTTTTTTGCTTCTGTGTCTGAAGCTGAATTTCAGCAAGCAAACCCAACTGCCTTGACTTTCAAGTTGTGTGTCCTTTTGACGCTGCTAAATGTAAATAATGCTACTTGCACACATCTTTCTCAAATGCACAGTGGCTAGCTTCTTCAGATAGTCTGGAGCTTAAAGACCAGCTTAAAAAAAACACTGGCTAGTATACTTTTTTCTACACATAGCTTCAACCCACTTGGAAGACAACTGGATTAGTTACACAACTCCTTACCCGAGGTAACTTACCTGAGTCTCCTTGTAGCCTAATGTGTGTGCAAAATACTAATTACCTGTTAAACAGACTGCCAATCTGGCTGAAGCCAATGCTTCCAAAGCAGATAAAAAGCTATGATGATACAGTCTTGCCATGAATACAATCTAGTCAAGTAAGTGTCAGATATGTTCTTTGGAGGTTATGGAAATATTGTAGAGATTTATTTTTTTAAAAAAAACAGAAAGAAGGTATGCATGTGTCTCTCCTTTTTTTCTCCCCCAAAAAACTTCTAGTTACGCAAAGAAACCCTCGGGTCCACCTCTACCATCATACACCTGCTTTCATTGTGGAAAACCTGGCCACTATAGAAAGAACTGTCCAACAAAAACTAAGATTGTACAGGGGTTCTAGTGTTACCAAGCTTTTAAGGTTTTTTTTCACCTTGACAATTACATAAATACATGAACACTCATAGTAAGAATTATTTCTCTTGGGGTGAAATACGGAACTTACGTGGCAATGTTGCAAAGCCTTTCAAAATTCAAGGGAGACCTGGAATAACAGATGTGTAATTTTTTTTCTAGGTCATACTCACCAAATATGTCCATAGATCTTTCTCAGTGAACCTTCACACGTATTTTCATCTATTTCAGTAGTACCATGTTGCAGTAGTACCCAACCTAACCAGCTGCAACAAGACTTTTTTACCATCCCATACCAGGCTAACTTCAATAAGCAGTTTCTGTGCCTTTCCCCAGCATGGCCACCAATCCCCCACAAGATTTCAAAATTTAATGTAATGTTTGTGCTGTTTCTTCATCCTTTTCAGGCCAGTCCACCCTGCTTCTTGCCTCTGCTGCGTTTGAAATCTTCCTTCTCCAGGGTCCTCTTCCAGCCAGCCTCTCCTCATCCAGGCCCCCTTCTTTTCTCCCAGGGCCTCTCCTTGTCTCTCCTACATCCAGGACACTTTCTTCCCTCTGCTTCTTCTGGGTCTCTCTTCATCCATTGCTCCTCTTCATATGCTCCTTCTTTTTCATACCCCTTAGAGCTATTTAACTACTTAGGAGGAACCAGCCACAGCTGCACCTTATCTACATCAGCCAACCCACCGCCCCAAAGCCAGCCCACAGCTGTATATTATCAATGTTAATTAACCTGCCTTTATTCCTCTATAATTCCTCTAAAGTACTGAATTTTTTTCTGGTTCTAACTCTTTTTAATGACAGTTCAAAGCCTTTAAAATTTCATATAAAAACAAGATGCTTCTGTTGACCACATCTATTGAATATTTGTGAGTTTTAATTACAGAAGCCTCTGGTTGATTATTCATGCTGTTTAACATCAATCACTGAAGGTATATACATGAGGTATGAATTCAACCTTCATATATAAATGGTGAATATAAGTTTCCCCAGGGACTGCTTCAGAATGCTGAATTAAGCTCTCACTCAGAAATTTGCTTTGGAGAGGGAGAGAGTTTGTGTCTCTTCTCTGAGTGGACAGTGAACTAAGGGATATTTCACTTTAAGGATACTGAAGTTATGCCAAAGAATGTCAACTGAGTTCAAAACACTGCTCAAGCCTTTGGTACAGCCTGGCTACATTCATTGAGGAAAGTGGATATTTCAGTCAAGCAACCTTTCACTAGGTAAAAGGAGAGGATTAAAGGCTTTCACTGCTTAGAATAATCACTGAAATGTCATTTTAAGTGTGGGACTTGAGATATGTCTGCACTTCCTTTCCTAACAGGACAAAAATTTTGAGTCTGTTCCCAGAATTAAAAGGAGCACAGGAATTCCAAGGAGTTTCATGATGCAGGTGAAAGATCACAATGCAAAGGGTGTTATGATGACAAAGACTGGGAAATATGCAATACCAACTATTAATGCCTAAGTATGGAATTAATTGGACTGACCAAAAAGTGAATTAGAGAAACCATGCACAAACGTCTGAGTGGCAATGCAGCCAAGCTGGCCAGCCTCTGTAACTGCAGAGGAGGAAGCACTGTCATTGTATCTTAACTTCAAAATCTGTGATACTTTCTAATACTAAAATAGGGTGATCCTACTGTTCATGCCCCTAGAAGCTGGGTAACTTTAAGGTATGCTAAGAATCTGTGCTTCTGCAAGACATTTCAGTAGTGTTTACCGTTGGAGTCATTCTCTGAAAGCTCATTTTGCTTCTGGTTTACGTTTCAAAGGCTTCTTGCAAAATTTAACAAATAGCTGTTATACTGAGATTTCCTCCCCCTCTGACTTTTAGCAAATCTCATGTGTGAAACAGACTGAAGTATTCCTGTTGCTATAAACTAAGAAAATACTACTGTGTGCTGACAAGAGTGGCTGTTTTAGAATGCACTTGGTAGCACTTCTATTTTTCTGTCATAGATCTCCTTTTGTAGAAGTTTTAACATAGACTTCTTTCATTTATAAAATTTAATTACTCAGAGACTAACTTTAACCCGAACCAGCAATTTACATTTACCCTCTGGCAAAGGAGAGGTGGGATGCACTTCACTGCTTTCTACCTGTCAAGCAATGATTCTTTCAGTCTGATCTAATTTCATAGTTGATGCAATGATTAAGGAAGTTCCATAGAAAGAAAATTGTTGTTGCTCCTCCCTGCCTACCCTCCCCGCCCCCCCACCCCCCGCCCTTTCTGGTATTGTGGCTAGGCTAATGTGGAATAAGAAGACTTCCATTTATTAGCTTCCTTTGATAAAATCCAAAGGCGGGAAAAGTTTTCCTTTACCCATCTTTTACTTTTTTCTTTTACCTTCCTGCCCTGCCCTCCCCACCTATGGCCGCCCCTCCCGCCCCCCGGCTCGAGGGAAGCTTATGCTAGAGGGAAGAAGGAAAAGCCTCCCTTTTTATCAGAGGAGCTCCCCTCCTCCTCAGATGGTCCTATTCCAGATGAGTTATTATGTCTCATTTGTAAAGATACAATAACAGATGCAGTTGTTATTCCCAGCTGTGGAATGAGTTATTGTGATGAATGTAAGTGCTACTCCCATGTTTGTTAACCTAAAACATCACAATGCATTTAGTTTGTCCACAGCCCCTTCTCTCACGCAAAACTATATAGCCAATGCTGGTGACTGACTGTGGCCTGCCACAAATGGATAGTTAGGTATTTAATCCACATTCTTTGCCAAGGGAGAGTTGGTTAAAACCTTCAAAACTCAAACCCACTCATGGCTTTTTGAGATGTGTTTTATTCATTAATCTTGATGTCGGTGCCTTCTCACCGTACTAGATAGTGGAAAGACCACTAGTCAAAATATCATGACACAGCCTACTTGACATCTTCAAATGTTACAACAATGAAATACCAAAACTGTACAGCTATTTGTTGCATACTAGACATTTTTTACACTATTGAACATTTATATCTTCATGTTCTCCATTCAAGACCACATTCACCCATTAATCATCTACGTATTTGTATAATTGATAAGAACCCTCAAAATTTCCTTAGTTTGGCTAAAACCTATTTTGATGCTTCTAATTACACAGAAGTACTAGAAGAGCATTACTGGAATCTGAGGAACATATATGCCCATTGTGTCATCAGACAGATGTTTCTCCTGATGCCTTAATTGCCAACAACTTCCTATGCTGGGTAACATGATGACATTTTTGTAAACTCTAAGAAAAGTCTATTTGTAAACAGCTGGAAGAGAAGAGTATATTAATTTTCATCTCCTTAAACAAGGTTAAATTACATAAGGCTACATTTACTTTTCAAATGCATTATCTGTTGTTACAGAATCTGCAACTCTTTAGGGACAACCTAGCAAATTCAGGTCATGCTTTTGTTTAACACGATTGCCTGTCTTTCAAATTCAGTGTTAACACTGAAGTACTTTAACTACAGATACTCTGAGTTACCAATCTTTAATATCAGTGTTTCATGTGACATGTTCATATCTCTGTATGCTGATTTATTTTAGGCTTGATAGCATTTACAGGAACACACAAGTCATTTTATCCTGTAGAGACTTTTGTTCATCTATCTACTAAAGTGTCAGATGACCTTTTTGTAAGTGTTCTTCTGCCTCTAGGCTGAGAACAACTTCATCAATGGAACTGGCTACACAAAAGGGCTCAGTAATTAGATTCATCAGCAGCTGTCACCACCACCAACTCCACCACCACTCGTGACTGTAACACCTCCTGCTGCTCTGGTGACTGCCACTGAACTTTCTAAATCTTCCTCTCTGTTAATCAGCAGTGTGTTGGAAAAGAAGGCAAGTTTTATTTCAATATATGCTGTTGAAATACTGTATTTATTAGAGCTTATTTTCCAACTGTTTGCATTTACTCACAAGGGCTGTCTGGTTCCTGTACTAAGACAACAAGCATTACCATGTCTTCTGGGCCACCAAGAAGGAACAATACCCACAACTGGAAAGTGACTGTAACTTTAGAATTTCTTTTAAAAAAATTATCTTCAGATGAGCTGAATGGGATTGCTTTCTTTTTCCTCTCCCCATTCCAAAAGGTCATCCGATGAAAACCAGTACAATTCACTCAGCAGGTGGCAGACCAGGCTGAGAATTGTATTTCACAGAAAATCAGTCTATGATGACTTGTAACCTGTTAAACCAGTCTGTAACATGTACTTAATTTCTACAACAGCTGATTTATAATTAAGTATGCACAGATAGTTGCGGAGAATACAAGTGGTAACTAATTTTTCAGTAGCTCTAATTGGATTGGTTTTAACAAAGAAGATCTGTGCTTGCGGTAAAATTACTTCAAATAAAACTCTAGTACGTGACTGAGGAACTGTAAGCACCTATCAAAATTAAACATAATTACAGAATGAGGTGGAAAACCACCCTTTAGATAACTGGCTGGACAGGACCGAAGAAATTCATTTCCCAATAGAAATCAGCCTCCAACATTCTATTTTCAGTGGCTTAGCTGATAGTGATTGAGCAAATTCTTGGAAAAGTCAACGCTGTTATTCTATGCCAGTTTTGAATTTCTGCAATTTAGTCATCTCAAATAGCCAAGCTGCTTTCTCCCAGCTGGAGAGAGAGAGGAGGCTGTTTTCTTTGTTAATGCCGTGCCAATATAGTCCTTCCTTTTGGTACATATTTATTATAGATAGATTGTAAGGGTTTATAAAAATGTATATAATGTTAATATAAATGTAAAAATTTATCTTAAAGGTAAATCAAAACAAAAAAAACCAGTATTCATCCCACAGATTATCTAAAAATCTCAAATTCAGTAAGCAAGGAAAGAACAATTCAGAGACAAGACCAGGCCAATTAGGTCACTACGAGGTAACAAATCAGGAAACATACATGGAAGAAAAGAAGCTTGAGAGAAGACCAGCTAATATCTGTGCAGTACTTTGAAGCTCAGAATTGCAAAGTATTAAGTGTATCAAGAAGTGGCAGAGGAGCAGTGGGCACTTGGCACCTGAGAGATGGGAGTCTCTTAAGCATAGGCAGCCTCCACCCACAGTTGCAAAACTGAGTATAAGGCGAGAAGACTGAGGGAACTGCTTGGGGTGAGGATGTGGAAGGCAAGTATGATAATCAAGAAATGAGGGTAGTCTCAAATAAACAGAAAGCAGGGAGAAAAATGCTTAAGTTGAGAACAGGAAGTGCTCACCACCAAGTTCCTGCTTCATTCATTTTCCTCTTTAAAATCAATGCAGAGCATAAAAGGGACACAGGGGTTTGCGTTTCTTTAGAAGTTCAAATTGAGGACATCCGCATAGCAAAGGTACCTAAAGGACTCAGACCCCAGCACTACCATTGTAACAGCAGTCTTTGTGCATATGCCTCCACCTCCCTTGCATCCTCCCCCAGCCCATGCGCTTTCTCTTCCACTGGCGGTACCACCGCCACCATTTCCTCCTCAGTTTCCACTTGGTCAGCCTCCATCTGCTGGGTATACCTTCCCCTGTTCCAGGATACACCCCAGCTCCTGCAAACATGTCATCAGTCAACAGCACTACCAACAGCACATTCAAATACCATCCCAACAACAGCAGCACTTTCTTTATAGAATCACAGAATCATTTAGGTTGGAAAAGACCTTTAAGATCATTGAGTCCAACTGTTAACCTAAAACTACGAAGTCCACTACTAAAGCAGGTCCTTAAGTCCACCTCTACATTTATTTCAATACCTCCAGGGATGGTGAAACAACCACCTCCCCAGGCAGCCTGTTCCAGTGCTTGACCAACCTTTCGGTGAAGAAATTTTCCCTAATATCCAATCTAAACCTCCCCTGGCACAACTTGAGGCTGTTTCATCCCTGTTACTTGTTACCTGGAAAAAGAGACCAACACCCACCTCATTACAATCTCCTATCAGGTAGTTTTAGGGAGCAATGAGGTCTCCCCTCAGCCTCCTCCTCTCCAGACTAACCAGCCCCAGTTCCCTCAGCCGCTCCTCATCAGACTTGTGCTCCAGACCCTTCACCAGCTCCGCTGCCCGTCTCTGGACACGCTCCAGCACCTCAGTGTCTGTCTTGTAGAGAGAGGCCCAAACCTGAACACAGGGTTCGAGGTACGGCCTCACCAGTGCCCAGTGCAGGGGGATGATCACTTCCCTGGCCCTGCTGGCCACACTGTTTTGAATAGAAGCCAGGATGCTGTTGGCCTCCCTTATGCAGGGAGGAATTTTACGGAGAATGGAGACTTAAAAAGGAATACGTATTTGGCTCAATGAAATTGCGTTGTTTTTCATTGTTGTATTCTGATAGCATATCAGACTGCAGTCACACTAAAGTACATCCGACATAAGCAAAAACGACAAAGAGTTTTATCCAACAGACTATTTCATTGCATATGGTAAACATGCAAAACTAAACCAAGACACATGGAATTCTATAACATTCTCCAAAACTTGTAGGAATTCTAAACTGATTTTGGTTAACTAGGATGTTCACCTTTTGCACTGCATGCAGTACACATTTTTGCATCTTGGCCATGTTTTGTTTCTTGGTGTCTTTTTGGAATAAAGGTCAAGCTATAATTGTAGTAACAGTCAAACTGATTTTAACAGCGAAAAGAAGTCCAAACTCTATGAGTTTATGAATGATTCTCCTACAGGATTGATGGCATATAGGAAGATTCAAAAGGAGCACAGGTATTCATTTTCCAGGTAAATGTTTTACATAATCCTAATGAGAAGGAGATTGTCTAGAACAATCAGAAAGAGTTCCAATCCACCTCTCTCTGTCATTAGATGGACTGGATGATTCAAGGGATCAGCAGCGACAGGAGTTTCATATGTAGGTCACTAGCTCGAAAATGGCAGGGATTACAGTTGACTGATATTTATAATTGGGTAGTGGTTGTTAAAGAACAGGTGCCTTTTTTACTAAAGCTTCTCTGTAATGACATCCTTCACCTCCTGACAGCCATGAGCAGGCTAGAAACTGCATAGGTGTAGTTTCTGCATCTCCCTAGTCTGATTGTAACTATTACCTACCTCAAAGCACTTTGTAGGAGATATGTGAGAGACACTGCCTTAATTTTCTCTTCTGTCTATCTCATGTGGATACATAAAGAGATTTTAACCTGGACTGCAGACTGGTTAAATTTTTCTTACAAATCAAAAGATCAGACTTGTGTAAGGAAATCTCAAATAGGAGGAGAAATGAGCATATGTGGAATAAATTGTGAAGAAAAAACTCAGGGTAGCTGATGTCTTCTATCCTCAAAAAAGCCCATGGGCAGGAGTCTGAATAGCTCTCTTAGTAATGCTGTCAGTATCTTTCCTAGAGCAATGGCATTCA
This sequence comes from Falco rusticolus, assembly GCF_015220075.1. NCBI lineage: Eukaryota > Metazoa > Chordata > Aves > Falconiformes > Falconidae > Falco > Falco rusticolus. The sequence goes on from NC_051188.1 coordinate 26,616,493, forward strand.
TTACTGGAGGCTGAGTTTAGCGGCTTTTAGATATGATTTTTCTTGAAATGTGGTCACTATCCTTAGTTAGAGCTACAGGTATGTGCAAAATTTTGCTACAATGTTTGGCTAGAAGCCAGTCCTGCATGTAAGAATGCAAAACAAGTATTTTGCACCCTGTGCAAATTGCCAAATATGCAGTCAAGTTAAATTGACTAAGCTGGCATTTTAAAATGGAGCTTTACTGTCTTCAGGCTAAACCGTGTTTTCTTGATGCTTGATACTGTGCTGTAGCTACTAAGGCTTGCTCTTTTTGCATCTTACTGCAACAAGTATTTGCACTGCACGTAGCTGCTGAGCAGTGAAAAATGTGCACGTTCACGTACCAGTAGAGGCCAGTATACACCACCTTAAATCCATCCATAACTAAGTAGTTCATGTGATAGAAGTGAGTGGAAACATTTACCCTTCCTGTATGTTTTTACACTTACAAAGCAGCAGCTGTTCTGGCTTATAAGCAGAAAATTTACATGTTACCATGCTCTTCAATTTGCAGTAGCAGTATGTCAGCAGCTGAAAGAAGCTCTGACATAAGCATATGGAGAGGAATAAAAAAAAAAAAAAAAAGTGAGAAAAAAATTGGTGTGAGTGGCTGTTTTAAATTAACTTCATTCATTTATTTTGTGTTGTGGGTCTGGGTGGGGTTTTTTCATTGTTTTTTTAAGGTCCAAGTCTCCCTACAGTGCTTCATCTTGGTCTGGAAGTTTGTATCCCTATTCCAAGCCAAGATCAGGTTCTTCCCCCTCTTGCTCCTGCTCTCAATCATTTAGTTGTGCCCACTCTCACTCCTACTCATGATTGCCGCCATATCAAAGAAGAGGCAATGGGAAGAGTCGTAACTATCGTCGTAGGTCAAGGTCACATAGTTATCCCCATTTAAGGCCAAGGTCACCCTCATACAGAAGATAACCATGCAACACCAAAGTCTCCAGTATTGAGGCCACTCTCCCACTAAACAGACTACACCTTAAGGGGAAGGACAACAGGAGTGTTTCAACAGATACAGAGAAGTTCCACCATATGATATGAAAGCTTACTACGGCAGACGAAACCAAGAGAGCCCATTACAGCAGAAGATGTTGAAATGGGCTCATGCTCCCAAGCAGAGATGGGGATAAAACTTTGGTTGTGTATACCTCTCTATAACTGCTTGCTTACATGTTGAAACAAGAATGTATATCTAATTTATCCACAATTGGTAGAAGTAGGACGTGAAGCCATTACCAGATCAGACAGTCCCCAGTCTGGTAAGAATCTTGTGTCTTTGTTAATTAAATGTAGAGTTGGAACATAATTGATTCTTCATCATCTTAGCTAGTGGACTCGTCTTTTCTCTTGTCTGTTCCTATTTGAAAAAATACTGAAGATTTAGAATTGAAACAAAAGCTGTTTTATGAAGCATTACAAAAGACAGTGCTGTGTATCTCACCCATTATGACTATACGCTTTTTTCCTCTTAGCACTAGTTCTACAGGAGGAAGCCCCATTAGAAAGAGTGGAGAAAATCCAGATACAAAAGGAACTGTCATTATGAACATGGAGGAGTATAACGAGGATATAACAGCACTTGCTGAAAATGTCATTATGATGATCTAGGTCCCTCAGTCAAAGTGGAATAAAGGTGACTTTGAGTCTGAAGAGGAAGATATTAAACCTACCTAGGTGCCCACAGACGTAGGAAAACCTGCTAGCATAATAAAAAAATGTGAGTGCTAAGCTGCCAAACCCTGTGCAACACAATGAAAAAGAAATAGAGCCTTTGGAGGGAACACAGGTCTGCGAGGCACACAGCAGGCAGAGGTGAGGACTTTCAGCCCAAAGACAAAGCAGGGGGTAAGGCTGGCTAATGTCCTAGTCTGGGTGTTTTCATGTAGATGTGCCTGTGTTTTGCATCCAGCTTGCACGACCAGTCTGTTCTGGATTTTCTTGTTACTACTAGTCAGCATTTCTTAAGACCCATCCCACTTTTACCACCACTTTCTAGTGTGCCAGTGAACTGCTTTCCATTGTGCCCTGTCCTTGTAGTTCTGACTGTCCCCGTAGACCCTGGCCTTCCTGCGTGTCTAACCCTGCCTCCTAACGACCTGGCCGCCAGCACAGGAAGGATGCTGGGGCTGCTGCTGCTGCTGCTGCTGCTGTGCTCACTGCCATCAATTATTCAGGGCCAAGAGGCAGAGCGAGGAGGCTGGTGCTGCAGCAGGAGGTGAAACTGTTGCATAATTCATTAATGGAGCATAGTTTTTGTCTCTGTTTCCTTCTCTGCAACTCCCTCTCCCTATGTTTCAATGCTTTCCTGTGTTTCTTGTATCCCGTTGCATTTTAATTTCTCTTTCTATGTTTCTCTCTCTCTGGTGCCCTGGTCTTATTTTTTAATGCCTCCCTCTGTCCTGTACTCCATCACTTCTAAAATTTTCTTTATTTTCTTCTTTCCATCTCTCTGTTCCCATTTTTTAATTATCTCCTGTGTTTCTCATACCCCATCACTTTCAAAATTTTCTTAGTATGGTTCTTCCTATCCACCCCAGCATCCTAGTTTTTTTAATATTCCTGTGTTTCTTGTACCCGATCAGTGTTTAAATGTTCTTTCTACATTGTCCTCTATCTCCCTGTCTTTATGCTTTACTTCTTATTTATATTTCTTGTACTCAGTTGCTTTTTAAAATTCCTTCTATGTCCCCCTCTATCCAGCTCCCTTTCTTGATTTTTTAAAAGTTCTTCCCTATATTTCTTGTACCCATCACTATTTAATTTCTCTTTCAACATTTCCCTTTATCTGCCTCCCTTTCCCTGAATTCTAATTCCTTATTTTTTTCCATATACACTGTCACTTTTTAAATTCTCTTTCAATGCTTCCTTTTGTTCTCATCCATGTTCCTGCATTTTCATTCTTTCCTATGTTTCTTGCAGATTGTCCCTTTAAAAAATTTCTGTGTCTGCCTCTGATTCCCTGTCCCTGTTTTCTAATCCCTCCCTGTCCTGTACCCAGTTGCTTTAAAAATTTTATTTCTATGTCTCTATTTATTTAGTTTCCTGTCTTTTTTTTAATTTTTTCCTTTCCATAGTACACTTTGTCAATTTTAAATTTAGTTTCTATGGCTACTTTTATGCAGTTCACTGTCTTTATTTTCTAATTGTCTCCTGTCTGTCCTATGCCCTGTCACTTCTTCCAATGTCTACTTTTATCCAAGCCCTGAATCAGCATTTTTAATTCTTTCCTGTGACATGCACCCCGTCACTTTTAAAATTAATTTTGTGTGTCTTTTTTCCCCTATTCTTATTTTTTATTTATTCTTGTCTTTTTCCTTAAAGCCATCACATTTTAAACTATGTTGAAGTTTATCCACTTTGCTGTCCCTATTTTTTATGTTTTCCTTCTATCCTGTGCCTTGTTGCCTTTTAAATTTTCTTTCTATGTCTACTTTAACCTATTCACTGTCTTTCTTTTTTAAGTTATTGCTGTCTGACATGTAGGACATTGCCTTTTAAATTTTCTTTCTATGGCTAGTTAATTAGCTTTCACTGTTCTTTAATTCTTTCATCTGTCATGTACCCCATCACTTTTGAAATTTCTTTTCTATGTGTACTTCAACCTATTAACTGTCTTTATTTTAAATTTTATCCTGTCTCTCTGTGCTGGTTTTGGCTGGGGTAGAGTTAATTTTCTTCATAGTAGTTAGTATGGGGCTATGTTTTGGATTTGTGCTGGAAACAGCATTGGTAATTCAGGGTTGTTTAGTTATTGCTGAGCAGCGCTTACACAGAGTCATGTCCTTTTCTGCTTCTCACACCACCCAACCAGTGAGCGGGCTGGGGGTGCACCAGAAGTTGAGAGGGGACACAGCTGGGACAGCTAGCCCCAACTGACCAAAGGATATTCCATACCACATGATATCATGTCCAGAATATAAAACTGGGGGAAGAAGAAGGATGGGGCAGACATCATCAATAATTTTAAAATTAGGTTTTGTGTTTCTTTAGCCCCCTGGCTTTTTACATTTTCCTTCTACTTACATGTCTTAGTTCACTGCCATTACTTAATTTTATTTTCCTTAATCCCTGTTGTTCTAAAAATTTTCTGTTTGCTTTTATTCCATTCACTCTTTTTTGCTGTCTTTATTTTTTTTCTCTTTCCTTATGGCACTCACTTTTTAGTTTTCTTTCTACATCTCCATTTTAGTTCGCCGTCCCTATTTTTTTTCCATTTATTTCCCCAATTTGCATTGCTTTTAAATTTTTGTACTTTTATGGTGTTTGCTCTCTGTATTTCACTGTCATTTCTTTTAAATATCTCTTGTCTTTCCTTAGTGTCTTCGCTTTTTAAACTTTCTTTCTACGTCTGTTTTAGTTTGCTTTCCCTATTTTTTAGTTTTTCCCTTTATTTCCCTCATCCCTTTTGCTTTTTCAAATGGTTTTTCTATGCCTACTTTTATTCCCTTCACTGTCTTTTAAAATATTATTTCTTCTCTTTCCTTGGCACCCTCGCTTATTAGTTTTTCTTTCTATGTTTCTGTTTTAATTCATTGTCCCTATTTTTCACGTTATTTCCCTAATCCCCCTTGCTTTTTAAGTTTTCTACTTTTATCTATTCGCCATCTTTATTTCAATGTCTTTGTTGCTTGTCACTTTTAAAATGTTCTGTATCTACTTTTATCCCATTTGATGCCTTTAGTTTTGAATTATTTCTTGTTCTTCTGTCTCCGTTCTAGTTTGCCATCCCTATTTTTTGATCTTTTCATCTTTTAATCCTGTGGCTTTTAAAATTTCGTTTCTCTGCCTATTTTTATCTACTTTGACATCCCTATTTTAATTTTTTTCCTGTCTGTCTCATACCTCATTGCTTTTTAAATTTTCTTTCCATCACCAGTTTTATCAATGGGCCTCTTCTCATTTTTTAATTCTTTCCTGCCTGTCATTTAACACATCACTTAGACTTACTTTTTATGTCTGCTTTTATCCAGTTCACTGTCTTCACTTACTGTTTCTTGCATTTCCTTAGCACCTGTTGTGGTTTAACCCCAGCCAGCATGCCGGGAATTGTAGTCCACCACGGGACAGCACTGGAAAGGGACTGCACCAGGCAGAAGAGAGGGGACTCTCTGCACCCCAGGAAGGCTGTACCCTGTTGTTGTGCCTGATTTAATTTTTGAAATACGTTGCTCAAAACAAAATCTACTGTCTACTGTTGCCATATTATAGAAATTGTATCACCTTGCTGGAAGAATCACACTGCTATCTTTCCAAGAATCACACTGCTATCTTTCCAGAGAGCTTCATACAACCATAGAATTATTTAGGTCAGAAAAGACCTTACCATTAACCCAGCACTGCCAAGTCAGTCCACCATTAAACCACAGCCCTAAGTGCCACATCTATAGGTCTTTTAAATACCTCCAAGGATGGGGACTCAGCCACTTTCCTGGGCAGCCTGTTCCAATGCTTGACAACCCTTTCAGTGAATAATTTTTTCCTGTGCAATATGCATAAGAAATATATATTCCTATTCATACCCAACTGCAAGCTGAAAGCTGAATATCATAGCGTGCTTTTGATTAACATACACACACACACAATTTTATATATACCCACTCTCAGCATTTTTACTTTGAGCAAATGTGGATTGATGACTGGCTGCAAAGCTCTTTGTTTTTCTACACCCACTCACCACATCTGCTCTTTATTCTCATCTGTGGAGAAGCTAAATATTCCCACCTACTCCCTCGAGCAACTCTCCAAAACATAAAAAGGATTTGGATAAACCTATATGCTTAAACAGCACAAAATAATCTGTGTATTTATTTTTTTTTCGTAGTGTTTTATCTCCTAAAAATTTAAATAAAACTGGAGCAGCTCTGCATTCTCCAAGAGTATCTGTAAATATACACTGACTTTTCCGATATCTTCAGTGAAAAAAAAACCAACATAAAAGATATCTATTTTCTTCCCCTCTTTCCAACTCCTGAAAATCAAAACAAGGAAAATGAAATATTTCACTAAATCCCTAAGGACTTTTTTTTCTCCCCTCTGGACAGACCATAGTCTTTAGGACAGTACTAAAACTGGCAAGAATGTTTACTACCTGAAAGCCATGTATCAGATCAGAAAGAGCAGTTATTCACACCCTGCTTACAACAGATAATCATTCCTACTAATAGGCCATGAAGCTTCTTCCAGGCTCAGTAAACTCCCATTAATCTTCAGAATCTGAAGCACAAAAAAGTCAGATGGAAACATTTCTGTAAGCATAAGCAACTGGAATAAAAATCATCACAGGCCTGCCTTATAATGTCCATTATTCCTACTTATGTGACAAGGCATTATCACATCTTTATCTACCTTCCCTATTTACAGAGTGAGTAAGACGCAAGGTGCAAAAAATTTCAGCAGACAACAGACTTAAGAAAAAATCAGTACTGAATATAAAATTGTTTTCACTTTATTTACAACTTTAGAAGAGTAGACGGCCAAAATATTTGCTGGTTTTATCTTGCCATTTTCTCCTCAAAATCGCAGAAAAATGTTTTATGCTTTGTTGAAATGCAGGTCATGAAATACGAATGTATTAAGGAATAACATTTTCAAAATGAAAACAGATACTTCCTTCAGTGTTGCAAAGATTCACTGTACAATGAGGAATTCCTGTAACTCTATTATGCAAAACGTTACTGCAACTATTCACCTATGTTACCACAGCTGATACAAAACTGGGAGTAGTGACTGATACACCAGAGCACTGTGCTGCCATTCTGAGGGGCCTCAACAGGCTGCAGAAGTAGGCAGAGAGGAATCGTATGAAATTCAGTTCACCAAGGGGAAATGCAGAAGAAATAACCCCAGGCACCAGCATATGCTGGGGCCCACTGGCTGGGAAGCAGCTTGGCAGCAAATGACCTTGGGGTCCTGGTGCGCGACAAGATGACCACAAGCCAGCTATGCACTCTTGCTGCAAAGGCAGCCAATGGCCCCCTGGACTCCCCATTAGGAAGAATGTGGCCAGCAGGTTGAGGGAAGTAATATGTCCCTTTTCCTTAGCACTGGTGAGACATATCTGAAGTGCTGGGTCCAGTTTTGGACTCACCAGTATAAGAAAGATATGGACTTCCTGAACCAAGTCCAGCACAGGGCTATGAAGATTGATTAAGGGACTGGAGCATCTGACAGATGAAAAGAGGCTGAGAAAGCTGGGACTGTTCAGCCTGGAGAAGAGAAGGACCCCAGCAATGTGTATAAATACATGATAGGAGTGAATGAAGAAGAGGGAGCCAGCCTCTTCTCGGTAGTGCCCAGTGACAGGACAAGGGGCAATGGGCACAAATAGAAACACATGGAATTCCATCTGAACACAAGAAAGCACTTTTTTTTTACTGTGACAGTGGTCAAACACTAAGCGAGTCCATGATTTTGTGATCAAGGTTTAAGATTTTTCATTTATTCACAGAACTAGCCCAGCTACTCCTTCTCATATGCCTTACTGCAGATTCAATCACACAACCTTCACTCCGTTAAAATTTTCACTGCTTGGTTCTCCCCAACATTCAGGTCTTACGTACCTCCTAAATAATGATTTTACTCTATAAATTTATAAGTAACTGCATTATCTGAAACAATAAAAAAGGAAGCAGGACTGATTGTTGTGGTTTCTAGACCAAGGCTGCTGGTATTTTTTTATCATGAGAAAACAAAAGATTATACAAGTTCTTCAATTACAGTGTTATTTATTGCTAAGCAACTAAATGTCATAGTACTCACCACAGGCATTTGATCAAAGGTGCGAACAATGGACAGTTTATCTACAAGTAAGCAGAAAATTTGATCCATTGATATAATTTCAACATATAATCACTAATTGTATCAAAAGCCAGTTATGAATACGCGTTTCTACCTGCTGGATTTCCACGAATAAGCTCCATCTTGTCCTGAAGAATATTTATTTGCCTTTCTAGCTGTTTGTTCAATTCTACTTGTGTCTCGTATCTGGTTTTCCATTCATTACCTTAAAACAAATACAGGATTATTCTATCTTCCACATTATTTCATGCTGTTTAAAGTAAAACTTAGCATTTTTTCAAACTGTTCCCACTTTTTTTCTGGAGACTGAGAAAGTCTCAAATTAGTAATCCTCATAATGAGGATCTTTGCATACAAAAGAGCTCGAAAATATAAATCAAGGGATTTTTTCACAGGGCTTACTGTGGCCAGAATATTAACCAACTCTATGAATTCATGTTATTCATAGTATCATTAATAATTAATGAAGAAAGCAAACATGGCAGCATGTAGCATTCCTTAAGTTCACATTTGCAACATCACACCTCTAATAGCCATGTCTGAAAAGGGAAAACTTGTATTTCTAAATAAAAATATGTATCTCTGTAGGGCCTTCACAAAATAATTAATATTTTTGTGTTTCCTAATCAATTAGCAAGACTGTTGTAATTCACTTACCTTCATCTTCAACACAGCAAAGTCTTTTTTCCAGCTCTCTTACAGTGTTTCCTAGTTCAAATATTGAGATTTCAAGGATTTCCCTGTGGTATTTAGAGAAGTCTATAAATTCACTATTGCATTAATCTTATTATTAAAATTACAAAGAATAAAGCAAATATATTTTCAGCTGAAGCATCTATTAGTCATTCCTATGCAATTACATCATCTTGCCCATGCTTTTTTAACGTATTTTTCTCTACAGATACTACAGTGCCTTAAAAACAATGGAAGCATTTCTATGTCATTAATAAAATTACTTCCATAAAAAACAAGACCAGTATTTCTTAAATTAAAAAATGTCTAGCAGACCATCAGAATTAAACAAATGTAGAAAAGACCCTGGCCTTAATTTTTCATTTAAAGAAGATGCCCAAGGAATATGTTTTTTGAAATGGGAATATGCCTGAGAGATGTGCTGTTTGAAATTCTAATTAATTCTTCATTTTGACTCACTAGTCAATGATTGTCATTTTCTAAATTGTACCCATAACAAAAACAATCAAAGCATACCATGTATTATGACTACCAGAAAATAAAGCCAGTGATTACATTGAATTTAACACAAAAAAAACCCAAAACCAGGAGCTAAAGCCATCATGTCTTTCAGTATCTTAACCTTGTGGGAAAATATATTTCTGGCAATTGATTACTTCTGGTGGGGCAGCCAGACAGCTGGCAAGTACTATGGAAACTGAGCTCTTTCTGCCTTGGAAGGTATGACCAGCAGCAGAAACTAGCAGAGGACTTTGGTGAGAGTACAACCCACCTGCATGCAACAGACAACATGCTGAATGACTCTCATCCTTTAAGATGTTACTTCAGTGTGCTACAATGAATCATAACCATCTCAATCACAGCAAAAGAAAATTACTGCTAACTAAATTATCGGCCATATTTATGCCAACAGCCTGGTTCTTTTTGGAGATGTCTATGGATAAATTCTCCTGCCTATGAGTTCTCAAGAAGTCAGCCCACACCAGTGTAGGTTGTAAGAAAAACACACCACACCACAACGCAAAAGCAGTTTGTGATTTTGTCCTTTAAAGTTGTTTGGAAAGTCAAGGTTTAAAAAAAAACAACCAATGGTTCTTGGGTGCCTCCATTTTTCAGTGCCCAAACTGAGATACTTCAAAAGAACTGAGACCGAAACTCTTCAAATAAAGCCCTTTGGAAAACGCTTTATAATACCAACATGACTATAGATGCCTTTTAAATCTCACCCGAGTTCATTAAAACAAGCAAGAGAGAAAATAGTGTTGTCCTATTTTTTGGTGTGTTTTATTATTTTAAAGGGGAGCTTCCATGTCAACACGGATCTTCTCTTTCTGAACATGTTCATAATGAGAAATGCTCTTAAGGAAATAGTTAATTGGCCTATGAGACATCAATGCTCTGATGATAGAGCTGATTAAGAAATGGTACCACCTGTTGCACTCCTCATGCTCACATTCAGTTGGTGACTTTCTTTTCTATAGTGTGAAACATCAGATTTCAACTGAAAGCTGCAGAAGCAAACCAACCCATCTTAAGAAACAGAAGAGGTATGCCTGGAATAAGGAAAGCTGAAGAGCTGAAATAGCAAAGAAATATAAAGAAGAGTAATTTCACTGCAAGAAACACACTGGAGAACAGCAGGAGATGTCTGAATGGCAGGGGAGAGCTGGGTCTTCCCCTCCCTCCTTGCTCCATTGCTCTTTTTGTCTCTGCCAATGTTAAATCAGAGACAGGGGGACAAAGGCAAAGAAATAATGAAAGTATTGGTAACTTGCTGGAGACAAAATGGTTGTGGTGAAAGCCCCAGCAAAAGTTAGACTTGAAACATATAGGTCAAAAAGCTTAGATGCAGGAATACCAAAGGAAATTTGATTTCTGCTGCCTGTTTGCTTCCACTCCAAATGAAATATGCAGATGGCTAGGAAGAAGAAAGACAAAATCTTACTACATTGCTGGTATCATTCCAACACAAATAGATAAAGTTTCTGTAAATCAGATTTCTATCAACCTCTCAGTGCCTGGAAAAGACGAAATGATGACGACAGTGAGTGCTAAAATGGGATTTTTGGAAGGAAGTAACACTGAAAATTAGACACAGTCAAAGCTGTAACTAAAGCTGAGCTATCAAAATGAAATTGCTTTCCTTTCTAAAGAAATCCCAACCAGGTGCTTAGATGGATGCAGAGTGATAATACAGGAAGAATCAGTTCTTTACATCCAGTGTTTTCAGTTTTTAGTTTATGTTACCATTACAAGACTCTATACAACATTGCGTACATTAGATTTTATTATTCTTTCTGCACCATTAGCAAAACTGCCAGACAACTCCAATTATATTTTGTCCTGATGAAAGTGTGTACAGAAATGATAAATTGTCAGGTGTCAGACTGTAATTGCTACACTGACAGAAAGCTGTATTTTCATTTGGCAACTGAAACTGGTTTTTTTCAAAAAAATCCAATTATTATTATACATTTAATTCTCCAATAGCACCCAGAAAGTAGCCAGGGTGGAACCTCTCTATTTTAGTCAGTGTATGTGCAGTAAATCACAGTCCCTGCCCTAACAGAGGATGCAGAAATAAATCACATTGACCAACTTGGTAAATATTTCAGCTTTTTAATGTAACAGAGTATTTTGCATTTCTGGAGTTATTTCTAATTGTGACAGGAAGTGATGGTCACACCATATATTTTACTGTGAATTTAATGCAGCTGTGCCTGCCCAAAGACTCAGTCTGTACTTAGAGGGACTGTGGTGTGACTTTCCTGCAGCCTCACATGTGCTAAACATAGACACATTCAAGCACTATGAATCTTTCCCATGTCAATGGACAATTTATAGTCATCACAGAAGAAAGCCCTTAAATCCTTGAGGCTCACATTTAAGTCATCAGGGGAGCATAACTACATCCTTGCATACTAAGCATAACAAGAAAGCTCTCTTGAAAAGGGGGAAAAAGCACAGTGCAGAAAAGAAGGCTGTGATTGAAATGATAAAAGAAAAAAATTGCTAAGTTTCTCTTTAAGACAGCGTACAGGTGTTATTTTACTTGAAAGTGACAGCCACCTAGGATGAAAGCCATTTTCTTGCACATTTTGCTATCCATATCTGGATATCTGCTACACGTATCAGGCAAAAGGCTGCCTGAAGCCATTTTCTGTAGTGGAGAGAGAAGCCGGTGAAACATTACAGGAGAAGCTCAAGGCAAATCATCAGTTCTAGGCTATCAGCTCTATAACATGACAGATCTTTACCGATTCCTGTGGAAGACAAAAGTATATAGATGCCTTCAGAACCTATAAATGAAGCAGAAACAATGCTGCGCAGTGCAAATGGCACCACAAAGAAGAGCATATACAGTATTGAAAGCTACAGACTTCTCACACTCGCAGTCAGGAGCGTGCTGGGAAAATGCTGCAGCCTTCCTGGCAAGCAAAGCCAGAGAAGCTGAAATCTCACAAGCTGAATTAACACACAACTCCATCAACATCAGTAAGTAGCTGACATGCATATATATATGGCTTTAAGATCTCTTTATTAAGATGTCTACTGCAGCATTATATGCCTTCTCTCTTTCTCTCAGAAACATTTGCCATGACATTTCCCAATCAAAACCTGTACTGAATCTTGATTACAGTAATTCAGAGTCAAATTTAAGTTGACTTTCATTAAAGCCTTTGAAAGATTTCACAGTACTACATCCACAATCACCGAGAATCAGCAGGTACTTTAGGTACAGACCCCCTTACATATATGGATGATTGAATTTACTCTTTGATGTAAAAAATCTCTTCTTCATGACTGTTAAATGAGAGCAGGAGGTGGGCTGTTAGCAAACTGCCTAAATGGTACAATAATCAAATAAGCCAGTAAAAAGAGGCATGGGTGAGATGGCTGTGAAAGAATGCAGACATCTATCTGCAAGCCAGTTATCCTCATCTTGCTTTATACCCAATGGAGAGAAACAGGCACCTCCTAGGGTGTGAGTCATCTCATGCTAAAACAGCCAGCCAAAGTAGGTCAGATGAATCACACCTTCAAAGAGCCCTTCTGTATTCACTGACTACACATGCCACTGGTTTAGATACAGATGTCTAACAAGCCTGGTCATCAACAGTCAGGTTGAATAAACAATCTCTGTGAGATCGACAATACTAGTATTGTCTATTTGCACACACAAGATACACATGGGAAACATTTGTAGAATCCACCTGAAGCAACAAGTCTTTTACTGTCATGCCATCACAATAAAGTTTTTTATTAAGTATATATATTCCTTTCATTGGCAAATAAGCCACCACTTCACAATGTGTCCTGGACTTCGGGCACAGTCTCGCAGAAGATTCTCAGGGATGTTAGCAAGAACTTAAGGTACATAAAGAAATCAGATTTTCATTAACAACAACAACAAAAAAATATATCCAAGCAGTGCAAGAAAGCCAATACCATTCTGCAGTTGATATGTAGAACACACATCCCACTGGCACACTACTATTCAGGAAACATAGTAAAAGGACATTTGCTTACATGTTGCAAGCATGTCTAAGCTCCTTTTTGTGTCATTTCAAACACGGAAGCTGTGTACCTATTTTGACTCTGTTAGTATTGGTTTCGCCCTTTCCATTAATGAATACACATTTTATAAAGTCCATAATTGCAGGACTAGTTTGAAGAGATCTGCAGCCCAGACACTGAATGAAACATTATCCAGGGAGAAGTCAGCATGGAATAAAATGTTTGAAAATTGTATGGAAATGTAAATATTAAGGGTCTGACTTAAGACAGCATGGGAGCTTCTGACGTTTTCTAACTTTGAATTTATTAACATTCAAAAGGCAATCATGTTATTTAACACAGGGGAAAAATGTGTAACTTCCTAAGCAAACTGAGGAAAAAGTCTAGAATCCCACCACTGCAGGAGAATCAGCAATCATCAGAGCACTGAAACATTTCCTGCTTAAGCAAGGGAACTAACAGGGAGCAGTAACCAGTCCTCATCTTCTCTGCAAACTGCAGTAGAGAGATGCCATACCTTCCCTGTAGGTTTCAGAGATATTTGCTCATAGTAGAGAAAGGTGAAATCCAGCTTTCCAGATTTATTCAACGTTGTGCAAAGAAGTGTGTATTATGACCACCTCATTGTCCATCAGGTTCTTCTTCCCCCAGTCAGGCATGCACCCACGTAAGGCCTCTAATGTTTTTACTCCATCATGGCTTCCAGTCCCAGTGTACTGGTTTTGGCTTGGGTGCGGTTAATTTCCCTCACAGTAGCTCATATGGTGCTGTTCTGGATTTGTGATGAAACAGCGCTGATAACGCAGTGATGCTTTGGCTATTGCTGAGCAGTGATCACACAGCACCAAGGCCTTTTCTTCTCACCCCACCCCACCAGCGAGTGGGCTGGGGGTGCACAAGAAGCTGTGAAGGTGACACAGCCAGGACAGCTGGCCCCAGCTGACCACCAGAGTATTGCGTACCACCTAATGCCTTGCTCAGCAATAAAACCTGAGGGGGGGTGGGGGGCAGTTTGCCAGGGCTGCCTTGCTTGAAGATTGCCATTGGCCAGCTGGTGGGGAGCAACTGGAGTTTTTCACATCGCTTACTTTTCTTGGGTGTGTTTGTTTCCTTTTTCTTTCCTTTATTACTTATTACACTGCCTTTGCCTCAACCCACGTATTTTCTCAGTTACCCTTCCGACTCTCTCCCCCATCCCACTGGGAAGGCAGTGACCACGCGGCTCTGCAGTGCTTAGCTGCCTGCTGTGGTTAAACCATGACGCCCAGTCTTGTCTTCCTCGGCTCTTCCGCACCAGCCTCACCTTTGGCTGAAATTATTTCTCCTGCATCTTCAAGCTCCTCGGGCCAGGGCCAGCGCCAGCCCTTTGGCCAGCTGTCCCTGTTGGCCACCGTGCCCCGTGACACACCCTGCCCCACCGCTCCCGGCTGCGCTCCGGCCGGGCCGAGCCGTGTCCCCCCCGGGCGCACAGGGCCTCCCAGGCCGCTCCGCACCCCCGCATCGGCCGGCGCTCCCGCCCCAGGCAGCAGCCGCCATTTTGCCGCAGGACGGCCGGGGCTTCGGCGCGGCTCCCCGGGACAGCTGGCGCCTGCGGAGCTCGGCCTCAGCCCCGTCCCCGCCGGGCACTCACTTCTTCCGCCTCTCTCGCCCCAGCTCCAGCGCCAGCCGGTCGGGGCCTGCCGCTCGCCCGCCGCCGCCATCCCCCATGCCGCCGCCGGCCGCCGCCCAGCGCGCACTCCCCGCGTCGGCGCCGTTGCGCGGAGCGACGGCCGGCGCTGGCCTGAGGGAGCGGCTCGGCGCGGCCCCAGAGGCGGCGAGCGGGGGTCCTGGCCCCCGGCCCGGTCACCCCTCGGGGCGCTCAACCCCAGATACCGCGGATCTCCCGCTGCCCGGGGAAAGCGGAGCGGGGGCCGCCCAGCAGCTGGCGTCGCCTTTCCCTGTGGCGGTGCCCCTCAGCCCGCCGGCAGCCGCTGCCGGGAGGCGGCTTCTCCGCTCTGTCAGGGAAGTCCCCAGCGTGTGGCTCGGGCCGCGCCAGGAATTAATGGGAAAAAACACAATACAGGTTTGGCCCAGTTTGCGTGCTGAGCTTTTTGGGACCTGGGATGCACAAATAATGTGCAGATTGTTCTGAACACTTGGACGTAAAGTAGCACGGTTTTAGGATAAGCGCTTTGACCCACACATAAAGGCTGGCACAGCATGGCAGGGCCCGATGGCCAAAGGGAGCCCAGCCGGCATGTTGGCATCCCCGGCAGTTGTGATCAGTGCTGGCCATAAAGTAGTTTGCAAGAACCTAACTTGCGACAGAAAGCTTAAAATAATCGGCCTTAATCATTGCTGATCAAGTCAATTAGTCAATATACACTGGCTAATATTTTAGTGGTCTGGATTCACGCTCAAAAATGTTTGATGTTGCATTTTTCAAACAAGGAATTTCAGATCTGATGGCTTCCTCAAGGTAAAGCTTTATGGGTGGACTGAATTAACCTCAGCTCAATGCTGCAAGAGTGGCATCACCTCTGCCAGGCTCTCCCTGTCACCTTCTCCGGCAGCTTCAGTGCCAGCTCTGACATCTAACTCCAACAGGCCAGTGCAGCTCAGGAAACCTAGAAAACTTGTACCAGGGAATGCATTTAATGTTTGCAGTTTCTGCTGGTTAGTGAGCTGAAACGGCTTACCAGCTACTCAGAAAAGCCCCAGAGCTGACGCAAAAGACAGGGTGAGACTGACAGCGACCAGTGTACTCTTGGATCAACTCACAATTTCACGCAACCTAGTGCTCGTTAGAGGAACTATCTGTTCGCTTTCTCAGGAAAGAGATGGACTGTAATTTAGCTTTACTGGTGTACTATGAAAAAACACAGGGTGTATTTTCTCAGTTCAAGTAATTCTGTTGCATAAGTAGCAAGCCAAAGCCAACAGCCCTACAGCTTGTTGGGTAACACAGGCACTGCTCTGAAGTTTAAAACAAGGGTAAGGGTTATGTATTACCATTACTTTTAACATAGCATAAATCAGCATTGCCATCCAAAAGTTGCCCCTGAAATCTTGTGAAATTTTAGGCCTAAGGTGCTAGTGCATGACACTGGAATGGCCCAGTCTAACACTTTATTGATACTGCAACAGCGGGGTCACTAATCCAGTGTCTGGGGGTAGAACAGTAGGATGGAGCATAAGAACCTTGGTCGTAAGAAGAAAAAGTCATTTTAATTTCATTTGTCTGACAGATTAGAGCAGGAGGTGATTTTTGACAGTCTCGAGTTATAACTGATGCTATCATCTAATCACTGAATTATCACTTGAGGTGTGGATTGAATTAAAAATTGACTGAAATACTTTAATCAAGAAACAAATTTTAGAAGAGTGCTGCACTGTAACACATTTAAATTTAGCTGCTCATTTTGCCTTCACAATTTACTGAATGCTACCTTTTTAAGATATAGACTGAAAACACATTCCATACCAAACCAGTAATTTAAGTAATGACTTAGACCTAGGTTAGCATCCATAAGTAACTCAGTGTAGTGAATCTTAACAGCTAAGGTGTTAATCAGTAACCATTTTTCTTGTTACAAGTTTTTGTGAAGAACTGCTTCAAGATTTAACTTAACCAGCCTACTGAATAGTTCTCATCTGGAGGGCACATTCAGAACTCAGAAAGAGCCCTGAAATCACACAGAAGTCTGAGAACAAAGAGCACATGGTAACAGGGCTAGATCCTGGCCACCATGTACTCTCTCTGCCCCAGGAAACCCTTCTTTGACCTACTCTCCAGGATACTTTCAGGTCCTAGCCTCAACTCAGATTACAAGTTATCCTAACTAGGTAAGTTCTCAGGAACATAAAGATGAGCCCAGACCATACAGGTTGGGTTGGCACAGGACAGCAGGTATAACCATGTGCTTCACCAGGTGGTTTGGGAACTGGAGTGGGAGAAGAGCCAAGGCGTCTTGTGGACTGAGGTCCTGCGTGAGCATGGTAAAACTTCAAACTGTCAATATTTTTAACAATCACAGCAGTAACATAATGACACTTGCAACACATGAGAATTTTCCTGCATTTCTTTATTCCAAATAAATTGGCTAAAATTGGATATGAATACCTATAAAGCTGCTTTCATTGTTTTAAGGCTTTTAATGTTATTTTTGAAACTAAAATTTTCAGTAAGATAAGTTGGGAAACCTGGTCATAATGTTTGACATTATGTGGTTTGAAAACAGAATTTTATACTTGAATACATATCTTCAGATTATGTGAAGGCAATAAAGAGAGACTAAGACAGACCAGGTGCAGAAGACAAACATTTCAGTTATGACTTAATTTAATTGTTAGAAAGAACTAGTTATTTCTGTAGCACCAGTAACTAGGGTATGACTGGCTGTGTGGACAAGGAAAAAAGTGGTAGATGTATATTTTGACTTTGCCAAGGACTCTGATATAGCCTTCCATAGTACCCTTATAGCCAAATTGGCGAGTTACAGATTGGGTAACTGGGAAGTAAGGTTGCTGGAAAATTGGCTGGGCCATCAGGTTTAAAGTGTGGTGATCAGCAGTATGACCACTTTACTCTGGGATCAAACCCTGACCTAATACCTTGATTCTTTATTAACAACCTGGAAGACTGGGCATACCTTCAGCAAATTTGCCAATGATGATGAACTGAGGGGAGCAGCCTCTATGCAGGTGGGCAGGGCTGCCTTTCAGAGTGGGGTGTACAGCCTGAAGAGGCAGGTCGCTGAAAGGAACCTAATGATATTAAATAAAAAACAAATCCAATGTCTGGGATGGGAAAAGCCCATGGATCTGTACAGGCTGGGTATGCTAACAAGAATGCAGCTTCATAGGAAGAGACATGGGGTCCCTGGTGAACAAGCTGACCACGAGCTGGCAACACACCTTGCAGCAAACAAGGCCAACAGCCTCCTGGACTGCGTCAGAAGAACATAGCCAGGAGGCTGATGGAGATGGTTCTTCTGCTCAGTTCAGCACTTGTGGGACCACATGCTGGAGCACTTAGTTTTGGTCCCCCAAACAAATCCTAAGAGCTCCCTTAGGTCAGAGGCTGGCACACCTGGCCTATATTCAGCCTGGAGAAGAGAAGGCGTAAGGAGATCTTAGTGTTGTCAACAGCTACGTAAGAGGAGGGCATGGAGAAGACAGGCTTCTCTCTAGTGTGCACTATGGAAGGATAAGCAGTAATGCACCTGAGTACCTATAAAAGTTTTAAGCCCAGTATAAGGGAGAAATATTTACCTTTACCAAAGTCAAACTTGGCAAAGGTTGCCCAGAGAGGTTGTAAAGTCTCCATCCTTGGAGATAATCAAAATGTGAGCAGAACTGACAGAGTACTGTGCTCCAGCTGGACCTGTTTTGAGAAGGAAGGTGGATTACAGATCTCTGTAGTTTGGGACCTCTGGAGGTCCCTCCCAACCTACACTGTTTTATGGTGAGCTAGTCAGCATGTTTTAGTGGAAGGTAGTTCTACCAATTCATTTTAAAAGATTACAGATTTAGTTTGTCAGTAAATATTAAGATAGACTATCCCAAGATGGTTTTAAACTGGCATTAAACAAACTAACCAACCAATCCACCCTTGCAATCTAGAGGAATCCATTCAAATGCAGGGGTCTTAGACTTGAGGTAAGAATAGTTGTTTATACAGACACAGCATTAGCTTAGGATGACTTAGAGGTCATTAAAAGTAATCTTCTCAAGACAAGATTTGAGACCACTATTGCAGCAGAAAAGACTTTGAACACATTATTTTGGAAATAGAAATGCAGTAGGAAAGCAGGTAGCAGTTCACTCAGTAAACAGCTCAGTAAGACCACTTCTAAGACTGCCATACATCAAAAGATGTTCAGTGTTCAAAGGAGAAACAAAACCAAGCTGGAAATAAAAACCTACTAAGATATGAGGCTTAGAGAGGTTAGCGTGTAGTGTATAAAAGGGAGAGCTGAGATAAGGCTGTTGAATATGGTAGAGGAAGTGGGGAGAACCCTGTGGAGTTGCTGCCCAGGGCCCAAGTAGTGACAACTGAAGCAGGGTAAATTCAACAGCGTAATACTTTCAGCAGTGAGAATTAACTAAAGTTTGGAACAACGTAAAAGGGAGTATCATGGATGTATCACATTAGAAAATGTAAAATGGGGTAGTAATTATTAAAAAAAGAATAACTTTCATCTACTTCAAGACAAATTTGAAAGAGTACATGTGAAGTCAGCAACAACAGGTTCAACAGGACAATGCTCGTCTTATATGAATGGCATTCAAATATTTTTCCTCAGTGTGCTACAATTTAAGTCTCTTGAAGACTGTTAACACTTTGATCTTAACTGTTGTTTTAATCCAACTTGTTGTTCTGATGGTTTATATACAAAACTAAAGGACATGAGCTACATATGAAAGCAAAACAGGAGGCAGAAGGAAGATACAAATACATACATCCCTGCTGTAAATGAAGTTCATAACAAAAATGCTTTTGCGAGCATGAAGTCTTTAGTCACCTTAAACTAATTATACTTGGCAAGTGACAGACTGTAGAAAAAGAAAGTGTTGTAGTGGACTTTCAATGGACCTTTTTAGTTTGAAAAGTTTTAAGCTCTAATTGATGAGCTTATTTCTATCGTAAATATTGTAAATACCCTAATACTTTTCTTTTTTTCAGAAGGCCTAGTCTTTCCACTCCTTGATCCGTACAGTAGCTTCATATCATAAAAAGGCCAAGCACAGATTAACTGATTTTAATTTCATCTTTATTTCCATAAATCAAAGTTACACCGCAAGTGGTTAGATCCTTTGTTTCACATTTCTCACCCTAAGTACAGGCTTACAGTAGCTACCACAAAGTGTGCACCTATTACCATTCTAATAGACGTTAGTCATTACTGTATTTTTTTCAATCTGATGCAAATATCATTTGCTAACAATCATTTATAGTTATCTTCTCCATTTACATGAAATGGAGGGAAGTTGTAAATTGGTGGTGTTCTGTTTGCTGCAGGTCCAACCAATATTAAAATGTGTAGTAGCAGCTTTAAAACTCAATAATGAACTGTTAAATAAGTAGCAGTGTAAAACCATCTCAAGGGTTCTACGTATGGAGTTACTTCACACTGTACTGGGAACAGAATGAAAAACCTACACAGTAGGGTCTATCCTATTCCACACACACCTCTTCATTAAAAGGGCTTGACTTCATACCCTTTAAAGATGCACCTTGTGCAACTATGAATTTAATAAAGATGCTGACTGTTAGAACTATTTGTTGAAGCAAATACATGTTGTCTTCCATTAGGAGGCCATGATACATACTCTGAATCTTTCTGGATTGGCTGAAAAGTACAAATGCATAGAAGTTCCTAGTGTCCCCTATGGATTTATTTTTATTTTTTTACAGAAAAATACTTTATGCAAAACCATACTTATCTTCTCTACATAAAAATCAAAATTTCAAAGAATCTTTATATATTCCTTATGGAGTCAACTGGAGAATACATTTTTCTACAGTTGTAAATACCCTCTTTTAAAAGAAATGCTTGCTATCTTTGGTTTGCTTATATGCTGGATGGAAAAAAAAAGTTTTAAAGGGAATAACTACCTAGTTACCTGAGGTTCATCTTTCATTTCTTCTAACATGAGCTTTGGAAAGATTAGCTGTTTGGTAGCTGAACAGGGAAATTCTCTACAAAACAACAAAACACAAAGCTTATTTTAGTAGTGCATATTAAATAAGACAAGCTGTTTTAGTAAAACTAACTCTTAAGGGTAGTTAAAAACTAAAACTAGTAATCCTACTTGTTCCAGAATCAGTAATCCTATCTGTTCTGTATCACCACCTTCTTTACAAATATAAAGTATTACAAAAATATTCACAATAATATTTCTATATTAATGTATTATTCCATATTATATTTTGAAAAAGTGCTTACAGAGGCAAGTTTATTAACTGCAAACTTACATCCTTGCAGTTGTCTAAAGCCCTGATCAAGTTAAGACCCTTGTTCAGTACAGAACAAGGACTTAACACAACTTTCATTTTTCCATCTATGAACACCCTCCCTACTTTAACATTTTCATGTCATATTAACAGTTTCTTGAAAAGTACAGCGTGATCTGTGTTAAACTGCAGATTAGCAATGTGGTTAATTCTAAATAGGAAGTTTCATCTCTAATGTAAGGCTTTGAGAAATACTTCATTGCTTTCATTTTTTATCCTTCTTCTCATTATCCAATACTTTATATTCATCTAACACAGCATGGCCCGTTTCCTTTGCAGTTTTCTTTACAACAGCTTTGATACCAATACTGTCAATGTTAAATGCTGTCACACCAACATTGATTGCAGAATTCATAGCGTTGTCTGTAGCATGGCCAGCATCATCTCCATACCTTAAGAAAGATAGTGGTTTTGTAGATTTGTATACTTAGTATTTTAAAGCAAAAAATTAAGCATTACCAAAATAATAAGCACACAGCCTGAATGTCTAAAGAATAAAATTAGAAACTACCAAGCCATTTGAGCAAGGGCTGCTCCTCTATCAGATGAATTACTCTTTAGAGTTATCAATATGCTTCTGGCCTTTTTCCTCTGCAAAAAAACTTCCAGCCTTTCTCCCTCCTTCCTCTAGTTTTGATGAGAAGGCTTATCTATAGAACTATAAAGGGGTGGTGGTGTGTGCAATAACCCCCCAAGTACTTTTTCACTTAAGTTCTTAGGCAAACTTCCTAATACCCTCTATATCCCCCCATCTAAGTCCTCACAACTAGACCCTTGAAGCTGCTTAATCTTCTCAGTCTGTACCATGGGTGGCAGCACTGAGGAGGGAGGGCAAACTGTCCTGCCTTCTCACCTGTTACAGAAAAAGGGGCAGGAATCGCCTCGGGCATATTTTAGCTCTATTGGTACCACCACTGCCAGAATAGTGCTTGGTTAGTACTTGTCCTCTATCACCTTTGCCCATGCCTACATGGCATAAAATGATACTGTGTCTCATGTAACAGCAACCCACTGGCATGTTAGTTCAAAATCTCCAAAGCAGACTTACTGAGGTAGTGCACCACTGTGCTCAAGTAAATTAACTCAGCCTAGCAGGTCTCCTGGGTACAAAGACCTGCTGACACAGCTACGCTCACACACTGGAGGTAGCAAGGTCCCTACAAAAGCGTTCCATTGTGCAGTGAAAGCTTATCTGAAGTAATCTGGAATCAATGCAGTGGCAAAGGGGAAGGAGCAGGGAAAAAGGAGAAGTCATACAATATCCCAAAAGACTCAAAAAAGCTGTCTTAAGGCTATGATGAAAATTGCTACAAGATAAAGCCTCGGGTCTCTTCACTGGGCTGTGGGCCCAGCTTCTTTATGCTTTAGGGGGTAAGTCAGCAGTCTCATATTAATTACTCAACTGTGAAGAAAGGTGCACATATACACCAGTATGGACAGCATACAGGAGGACAAGAGTATAGTGAGAGCAGGAACTCCAGCTGTTCTGGGCAACCAAACATTTCCCGAGAGAGCACTGTAATCAGACAAACCAGGCCAAAGGGAAGTATTTCTGGCAGCATCAGAATCCCAACAGTTAGTGGAGTTACTTTTTCCCTGTGCTTCCTGAGACCAGAAATTCTTTGAGGACCTCAAAGTAAGGCCAGAGAAAAGCACAGAATATTGAAGAACCTTGAAATCTATTGCATTATCAGTACAGCAGCCATGGCATGATGGCTGGAACCAACAATGAAACCAAATAAAAAGAATTAGTGCTTCTTTTGTTTTATTTTTAATTCTCTGATAGAGCAACAGCCTTGAATCACCAGCATCAAATTTGCAGAGCACAGAATTAATCTCACAGCAAATGTGCAGTATTTGTCAGTTTGATTAGTTATTTGCACCTCAGGAACATCATAAGCCAGTTTTATACATCATAAGTAAAACAGGTAACCTCCTTTAAAGTAAGACTGTAGCTTATCCAATACAGTCAGATAACAATTGCTTAGTATTTGATAAGTGATTTTTCAATTTGCTTGTCTCAATTGCATCATTTATCACTTTTGCTTTTTTAAGGAAGAAAGCTGGGCAGATGTAGATGCTGCAATTATTTAAACCACTGTAAAAAACCCACGAAGGTAGTAGCACGGTACTTTGGCAGAAGTATCTGAAGCTACGTTTGCCCCCAGTTCTGATCAACAAGCACATATGATGAGCATCTCTTTATAACTCCATCCAAAGAGGTATTGCAGCTAAGTTTTTTATTAATTTAGAGACACTGTGCTGATGCTCCTTCAGCTTTGTTTCCATTAAAGTGGAATTTAGCACATTCGCTGAAGGATTTTGAATGGCAGAAATCTTTGTCACTGAAACAAAAGCCAGCATCCAAAAGATATATATTATGTAGTATTTTAATATATTTATATAGATTTTTAAAAGATCACATATCAAATATTTTAAAATATATCATAATTAACTGCAACATTTAATTACTTATTGGTTTTCACTCTTAGTGCCTGTTGACTGCTGATCTCCATATGTCCTATTTTTATATCTAAAATAAAAACATTAATGTGAATTCATGTGAAACCTCCTGATATTCCTATTAAGTACAAACATTAGCAACAAAGCACCACTGACTAGAACTTCACTATCTAGCCTCTTTCAAATTCAGCACAACACAACCCTGAATGCCAATCCACTTAATTTTGTATGCTGTTTACCTTGTTACCTTCTGGTAGTAGCCTGTACGCACTTTCAGCAATCCTGAACATCTCTTTTGTGACACCTATTACCAGTTCCACAAGCTACATGTTTTTGCTTACTCTTCACTTTTTATTGTAATACATATATTGCCTTTTTTTTTTTCTTTTAAGGGGTATATTTCATGTCTTGCAGTTATTTTGATATATTCCCTTATTCTCCACAGCATCTTCCAGTACATGCACTCAGTTTTGGTCTTTCCATCATCTTAATCTCAAATGTTACTAACCTCTTCCCCTATTATCTTTTTCTAAGAATGCCTGTATTTTGCAAGTCAAGTCTATTGTATTATTGCTATTTATGTCTTAGATTTCCTTACACAGTTCTCTTTTTTGTACATCCTCACTTTAACCAAACCTGCTGATAGATGGAATTTTTCCATTTTTCTTAAATTTAGCTAAGTAAATACATACTACATAAATTCAGGACCAGAGCTGAGAAGTTTAAAACAGTAACGTTTTTAATAATGACATTGTAGTGTAGAGCAAAGATATAAATCTGAACGTTACTTGTAACATAGCCTGAAGCGGTAATATTTCTAGAAGAGAGCTAAAAAAATACTTACCATGACCACTTACTCATTTAATCTTTTTACTTACAGGAGATGCTCATTACTGTGCACTTAGCAGCTTATCATGTGCTGCATAGAGTAAAGCAAGTATTTCAGTTAGTTTCCCTGCACTTTCATATACTTTTTTTTGCCAGTATTCAAACACAATGACAACATGCTGTAGAAGATGAACCAATAAAAACATAACTTACTTGTATTTGACAGTTTTTACAGTCTCAGTTGAAACACTTTTAGCAATGCACTTTGCTGCGCTTTCTAAACCTTGCCACACTGTTGAAAACCCTGTAAAAATGAGGAGCTTATGTGAGTTCATAGCGTTGAAAAAAGTACAATTACAAAAGTATATGGAATTTTTATTACCTTGAACTCCACTTGCTGCCACCACCAGAGCACCATCAAAAGTGGATTTACCATCTTTATCTTTCTTAAGGGATTCTGGAACTAATTTGCTGCCATGCTTCTTCACGTGTGGAGCCAGCTCCTTTCCGACACAGCTTGCTATAGAACACACTCCCTCAACTACCGTAAAAGAATAGTATGCAGATTATTTAGTAAGAACAAAGGTCATCTTTCTTCAAAAGTCCTTCCTTCTAATTAGAACTAAGCTTCACTGAAGTCTTAAGCGTTGCTTCTATTTAAACGCTCTTACTTGAAAGACAGACTTTAATCCAGGCTTAAGTACCCAACTGATACAGAAGCAACCTTATTTTTCAGATTCTGCACAACTCCAATTCCTAAGAAATGGGTAAGGCTGGCCTTACAGCTAAAAAGAACTTTAAAAGAAATACGTACATGCCCTGCACTCAAACTGTTTCCATTGCTTTGTTACCCCCAACCTGCAGATAGGTAACAAGCTGTTTCTTTCCTCACTTGTCTTCACGAGAAGTCTTTCTTACAGTCTTTCCAGCTCTTCAAAGTACTTTTGCAACATCCAGCACAATTTGTTTTTTAAACTTGGATGAGTCACTAGACACTGGACATAAACATTAATGCAAGTAAGTAACACAATGAAGTTACCGAGAGCTGCTAGGGTTACCAAGCACCTCTGAACAACCAGCCGTTTCTATCTGGAAGTTTATACATAGTCTAATAGACTTGTTTCAGGTGTGTGTATTTAAAACAATGCCCACACACACACATTCTCTAATGGTACAATATGGTAGTAACCAGTGACTATACAGCTTTTAAAATACACTGTTATCAATTTAAGAAGAGAGGTACCATCTTCAAATAACTGTCTATAACTTAGAAAAGCATGCCAAACTTAAGACTGTACAGACTATTCTTTTAAGAAAAAAATGCCTCAAGGCCATAGAATAAGTATTAGTCCTAAAGTATGTCTCTCACAGGAGGTAACTAGGCACAAACTACTGATCTCTGGATTTCATCAGCTCAGTCCCTCCCCTCTAGGTCATTGGCTAGAGAAACCAACCCCCATTTTATGAAATATTTAAGGCAAAAAATAGAATATACTATGAGATGGAAATTTTTACCTAAGAACTGGCTGACTTTCACAGCTCCTCCAGTAGCCTGTTTTGCTACATGAAGTCCCTTTGCTACAGTTGGATTGACTTCCAGAGGTTTTTCTTCTGGTTGAATGTGTTCTCGCAGTTTAGAAGCTCCTTTGTGGATAGCTTTACCAGTATATTCTGCTCCTTTTACCAGGCCCCAGCTTACCCAAGACGCACCTTCAAGGCAAAAATTGTTTTTCTTACAATGTACAATATTACAGACTATGATTCCTACAGTTTTCCCTCCTCTGAAACACTGACTTTACAAACATTCCTGATAACACAGTCTGCAATTATATTCTTCCCTGCATGGGCCAGCATGAATTCCTGAAGCGATTTCGGCTCCTACACCACCCACAGTTTTTCAATTTACTAAAGTTCAATATAGCCATCTCTCATCAATGTCAGCTTAATACAGACATTCAGTTTTTTAATAAATATCCATGCCCCAGTTGGGTCAGAAGGACAGAACTGCACACCTCAACACTACTAACGTTCTGAAAACATACAACCCAACCCTCTAGCCCTCCTAGCAGATTTATATTTATTACAATCAGTTTGTGGTCATTAGTATATTCCAAAAGTTCGCAGAGGGAAAAAAAACTTTTATCTGCAGAAATCACAACAGATACCTGCTTTAATAGAACAATTTTACTCCTGTATGAGCAGTTATATATCACGGTGGTTTGAGTCACAGGCAGAGATATCCTGACATATAGTCAACTGAGGAGCCTCATGAACAAAACTGTTGCCAATGTGTTTAAATTCTGCACGGTTTTTATAAAGGTTGTCAAAGTATCCTTTAGATGATCACAACGAACTGGTGAACAACTACTTCTGACCACTCAGCTTCTACTAGCACACATGTGTTTAGGTGAAAATACTGTTTAAATGTTACTCACAGAGCTTTACATTCAACACAATCCTCTTATTACAGCAGTACCTGATAAGATTCCATGGGCAACTTTCTCACTCCATTCTGGCAACTCTTTCTGATTTTCTGCTCCTTCAGGTTGTGGTTGGATACGTACAGTCTGAGGCAAGTTAACTGCATCACCAGAGGCTTCTGAAGGCTATGAAGAAAAAGTAAACATCTGAGAAGCTACTTCCCAATGTATCATCAGGATTTCTGGTTTAAATGCTTCAGATCATACAGATCTGATATCAAATCATGTTAATATTGTGTATTCCTTGGGTAAGTGTACAGAAACTCAAGCAAGCTGTAAGTGTACAAGCAACTCAATTTGCACAGAAATGCTGTGCATTCAAAAAAGCTTATCAGACAGCTCAGCACTTCCTGTGCGCTTTCTTAATCCAGTTACAATAGAGATGTGCTTGCCAATACGGCCATATGGTCAAGTAACTAAGGAAAACTTGCAATACAAACTAACTAGCAATACAGATAAGAGACTCATCAACCTATTATTTTTATCTTCTCAGAGGGAATTCACCTCTGTTGTTATTCAGTATGAGAACTGCAGTCTTTGGTCAGAGAATCCAGCTGCACTAAAAGAATGCAGCTGTTCTGGTTGTTTTGCTCCTTACCCTTTCCTCTCAAATTAAAAAATAAAGGAGATTATTCATTCTACGTGCCGTTGATGCTGTTGCAGAATGGCACAGCCAAGGACCATATCAAGCTCCCAATCTAAAGCTGGGCAGATAGGTTCTGTGTGATTTCATGTCAAACACTAGAGTTTCTGGAGTATATGTTAATCATTCAAACACAGCAACCACCACCACAGTATGGTTAGTTTTTCTAAATGGTACAGCAAAACTTTACACAGTTCACAGACAATGTATAATAGAACTTTAACTATAGAAAGCAAAAAAATTGGAATAGATTTAGGTTTTTCTTAGAGATTCCATGTTTAGGTCTTCTCCAATGCAAAAGTAAAAAAAACCTCCAACACTTCCGTGATTGAAAACACTGCTAGTTAATGATGGACAGAAAGAAAAAATCTTTTTGTTTAGTCTAGAAAAGTCTAACTGACAGCATTCATAGATGAAACCTAGGAACAGAACAGAATACAGAATAATGTTTGATATTTCATGGAATTCTTAGATTCCCCTGAAATATTTACTGGAAATAAAAGCAGGGTATGTCACAAAGATGACTGTCGCAATAAAAGAAAGCAAAACCAACACTAACAGAAAAGAGTAGATTAAGATTTACAAGGTTGCTACCCAGAAGATTAACAATGTATCCCTGACATATACTGTATCATCAATTACTGCTCCACCGCAGTGTGAAATCTCCTGTTCAAGAAAGACCTTTAGCATGTGACCAAAACACTTCAGGGGCTGGACAGGACAAATAACCTTAATACACAGCTATAGCTAAAAAACAACCAACCAAAAACAGTTAAAAACCCCCAAACTATGTTCCAGATATAATTTAATTACACCACAGTTTGGGTCACTATGTAGAAAAACAGTCAACAAGACTTCTAAGGACTATACTAAAGAACAGAAACTGATTGCCTAATAGGACAGGTGACTCAATACTATAATTAAATTAAATACAGTTGTTAATTAGATCCTCATGAGTACTGTGTAAAACAGACACGTTAAATGGCCATCAGATTAGGCTTTGAAATATTTGTGCTATATCACGTTTTTTAAAACTCCAGCAATCTGCTCATTTGCAAAATGTGGCAGCCTGCAGTAGTGAATTAGCTCTTGAACAACCAAAAAAACTCCAGCCAACCCCCCCACACACACTACACAGCACACCATACATTGCCGCTGTCAATTGAGTCTGGAATCTCAGCAGTACCAGCGTCTGTTTCTGTGACAATTTATTATTATTTTTTTAACATAAAATTTTGGAATCACTGTCCTGGAATTTACCTGGACTTTGTGGCCAGACATCTGTTTAAATTTATCTTCAAAATGCGCTCTATCAGTTGCTGGGAGCTCTGAAGATAACCCTACTCTCTCATGGGATCCTGGCACCTGTGACATTGTATCAGGGAACATTAACAAAAACATGGAATTTGAGGACAATAAGGAACTAATGAGATAGCAAGTTTGAACTACTACACATGAAAAATGACAGGATCTTATCCAGCAAGTCCTGCATTGAAATATCACATAAAGGTTCTGTAGTACCTTTCCCTTTAAAACAAAAATTAGTGGCCTCCTGTGCCAGTGAAGTTCCTTTCTGAACTCAACAGGATTTACACAGTAACAGAACCCCACTCACACAGCATGCTGCAAACTGGTCTTCCATCAGCACTGCATTCAAATCTTCATGGTTCAACATGATTTTGTCTTTCACAAAAAGATATAATCTTGCTATGAGCTTTTACGTAGTTATTGATTACCATTCTTCCTGAGATGGTGCTCCAGTGCTCTTACAGTAACATTTTTCACCTTGTCTCCAGTCACTGTATCTTACTGCACTTTGTTACACTGTTGGGGTTTTTTTTTCTGTTTTCTCAATCTGCCAACATCTTAGTGCAATAAGGAACCAGATATGTCTATTTTGAGATCACATTTGAATGCAGATTTTTGAGATACACGCTATTTTCACAGGTTTGCTCTCAAGTGGCTTAACATTTTTGAACTGTTAACACGTTTGGGCACAATATTCCAAGAATGGTATCATCAAAACTACACAGAGAGCGTGTGCATGTGTGTGTACACACAGCAGAAAACGTGCTTTCTCCTAAACACAAAACTTTTGAGTCCTACATTACCTTTCGGAAAAATAGAGAAAATATAAAAAATGGTCTCCAATTCCTCTCTGCGCTTACAAATCTGTACTTTAAAATTTCTCTTCTCCCATCTCACAGGCCTACAGCTTCATTACTAGGTTGTTTAATCTTGGATACTTTATCGATTTCTCACTGGTGAGCTTACCAAGCAAGACACAGAACTTCGCAGTTTCACACAAAAAATACATTGACCATTTGCACCTTTCCTTATCAGCTTAAACCAGGCAGCCCAGAAATTCACCTGGATTCGAAGGTCAGACATCTGTTTTAAGAGATCCTCAAACAGCTCTCTGTCAGCTGCTGGAAGTTCTGAAGACAGCACTACTCCCACGTAGGACCCTGGTATCTGGGACATCGTGTCAGGAAACATGTACACTCCAGTATTGCAGCACAGAACAGGAGACTGGTTACACATTAGAGGATATAACCAGTCACAAACCTAGAGAAGACAAGCACAAAAAGGAATTAAAGGATCCTTTTAAAAAGAAAGGTAGGTAAAACATACTGATAAGCATCACAAACTTGATTTTGTATAAAGTTTTGTAAGAAAAATAAAAAAGCCTTATGCCATCTTGGGGGCGGGTAGAAAAAGCAAACAAAAACCACAACAGCTTCAAAACAAAAACCCCACATGACTGTTCTTGGTTAGTTCTGACAGTCCAATATGGAGAAAATACTAATTTTCACAGGACTGTAATTCAGACTGGTAGTCTCTTAACTAGGTCTCGTCTTGAGGCCCAGGTGTAAAAGCAGATGACAACCACTGCCAAACAAGTCAGAACTCACAGCGCCTGTAGATCTCAGGCTGGGTTTATATGATTGGATAATGAGACTATATGTCTGTTGTTGGCTGACTGTTGAAGGCTGCTAACACAGGTGGAGGTGAACTAGCAGACCCAAAACCAAGAAGCAGTTTTTGTTTGCTCCTCCAGGTTTCCGCTTTGTGGATGAGATTTCCAACAGCCAATCTTAGCAGCAAAAAGGAGATCCAGAAACCAGACCAGAAACACAATGTACATTACAGAACATGCCCACATGAAGCAAGCATGGACCAAAAAAATTCAAATAACGCATCTTTTTTATTTGTAGTTCAGAGTCTGGGTTAACACGGGCCCTCAAATTCCACATTATCAGCTGCCCTAACTGTAGTACCTTATCACTAGCTCTGACCGAAGCAGGTAGCGCACAACCCCATTTTACACCAACACGTTACAACAGCTGAATTAACACATCTTCTCTATGGGAGGAAAGGGAAGTTCACTTAATGAAAAGACATGTTAAGTCAACTCCTTTAGAAAATGGAATTCACCAGAACAGTCAGCACCTGACAACCTTTGGAAGACAGCTGATTTTCGCAAAAAAAAAGTCATAAAAGTATGTATTTGCACAAAACCATTTTTCCAACAGCTGTAACATCCTTCATATTATCACACAGATATTTAGGCTCAGAAGAGCAAGAACTTAAGAAAACTGCCTTTTAAATTTTTATGACAGCTCTTGAAATTCAATTAAAGGAGAAAATTATTTTCCTGTTACCTGAAGAAATGCAGGTGGACGATTCTGTGCCATCTCACTATCTGTATCCAGGAACTTCACAATGCGTAGATATCCAGGATATGAAGGAGCACTAACCTGCCCATCAGGAGTTACAAAGAAGATTTGCACTCCTTGGGGAATCAAGATCAGCTCATCTGCATCCACTCCCAGGTTTTCAAGGGGAGGTGGCTGAGTACACTTACTGTAGTAGTCCTCACCTACAGAAGAAAACTCCCCTGAGTCCGTGCCATAAGACACGGTAAAATGGCCGTTGGTAGCTTGAGGAGTATAGGCAGGAGGTGCTTCATTTGGCAGACAAAGAGGTTTTGCAGATGATGGACTCATAGCTGGAATTTGCCCCTGGCTCGCAGTTGCAACACCCCTATCTGCTACAGGTGGTTGATTTGGTACAAACGAAGAATTAGGGGCAGGGGGTCGTTCTGGTTTTTCTTTAGAAGGAATGGATGGGTACAACTTGGGCACCCCAGCAGGGGCATCCATCGCAGCAGGACTTGCTTGTACAGATGGCATGTTTTGTTCTAGAATGCCGAGTCGAGCGTGAACATTTTGGAGGGTCTCCCTCATCTTCTGTTGCATTTGCCTAGCAGACTCCCACTGGGACCCTACACATGCAGGACCTTGCGATGGAATGCTAATACCTCGGAGCAAGTGGTCAAGCCCTTGCTTGTAATAACTTCTTGCCTCTTCTTTCTGACCCCGTTCATCGGTATTCAGTCCTCTATTGATAAAAATAAAGGCTTTCCTGTACTCTTCATTAATAGCTTTAATATTTGCATCTTCTTGCATAACTGGATCCTGCAGTTCTTCCATTACTGCAAATTGGAATAAAGCCCATTAAGCATGTTCATAGATGAAACCAAACAATATTTACCTTAGAATACCTTCTAACCAGTTTCTAATGATGACCACACTGCATGTATTAGCAGAAAGCTATCTAGTTGCTTGGTGCAGTGCCTGCTACATTATGGTTATCTCCTAATAACCTCCAGATTTAGAATATGTGACTCCAAGGCAGCAAGGAATTGATAACCATTGCACCTAGTTACATCACACACATGCATTTTTTAGAAGTTAAACATCAGAAGAATATGAACACACCTGATATTAAACTTTTCATCTAAAAGAAGTATTAAGATCAGTAGCAAATAGAGTAAAAAAAATAATTTAGAAACATCTAACTTTTCTTTTGATAATATTTTCAAAAAATCTTTTAAGATATTAAAAAATGCAGTTAACATTTTGTCTATTTAAATAAAGGCTGAAGTTACAAACTCAGTACATTTATTTAAGTAATTTAAGGTAAAGCACTCAAAAGATTAAAACAAATCTTGATAAACTTCAACTAACATCAACACACAGAATGTGAAAAAATACTCTGAACAGTTAAAGCTGTGCTTTACAACATGAAAACAGGGAATTTCTTACTTCCTTTACAGTGTTTATAAAGTGAGAAAGACAATTGGTGTTTTCACTTTCTTGCACCCCAGGTGACAAAAACTTGGAAGTACCAGTATCTATAAAATGTTGTAGCTTTTATGTCTATTGCACCAACTGAACAGCAGAAAATAATCCAATAGGTTTATGTGAACTCTAAAGTGTGTAAAATCACTCTTTTAACTGAATGCAGGTCTTCAGTCTTGGCCAAATGCAGCAAATACAAATCATTCTTGGACTAACACCATGTTTGCAACACACAATGTAAAAAAAACTCCAGTGAAATTTTTTGCTGACTGTGTTGAGAGGCACTGTCAGTTCAGAAAAACCAGGTTATACTAGAAGAGAATAATGATCATGGACAACAAAAACTGGATACTTTATAAAAATGAAAGAGTATGTATTTTCAGTAAAAACAATGATTCTCTGCTGTAAGCTTGATGGAAGAGAGAAAAATCTAGAGACATCTGTCAATCACAATGATAGCAAGCTACAGAAAACATGAGGGTAAGTAAAATCCAAGTGCAAAAATTAAAATACTTCCATTCCATGTGCAGAAGCATTAAAGCCACTGCACACAGCATTGGTGAGACCTCACACAAGACTGAGCCACATTCAAGAAAGCTGTACCTGAACTGGAAAAGATGTGCAGAAAGTTACTGGTTTTTTTCTGGTGAATCAATCACTTTTCTTTTGCCTAGAGAGGCAAGTTTCCCTTACCAAGCCAATAAACCAAAGGCTAAGTCACAGGGGTCCTCAAACTTTTTAACCAGGGGGCCGGCGCGCGGATGCAGTGGCAGGCAGTCATCTGCGGCTGCTTGGTTTCCCCCCCCAACCCCCGGCGGGGGGGGCGGGGGGGTCTGTAAATACTGGGGCTGGACTGAGGACCCTGGGGTGCGTATCTGGCCCGCGGGCCATAGTTTGAGGACCCCTGGGCTAAGAGATTGGATTACTCGCTATGAATATACTGGATGAATGGAAGAAAGTAAATCAGGAAAGAAGAGAAGAACTACTGAAATCCAAACTCATAATAAAAACCTGAAATTGTACCTACATTTAAGTTTATTTAATGTCTCTTCTTCTTTTAGTCTATCAATAAAGTAAAAAAAAAATAATTAAAAAAATGTGTATCATCCAGAAAATATCCTTCCTCTACTCCAACATAACCAAAGAAACTTAAGCAGTGCAAGTCATGAAAAGATTTTGAAGGAAAGATGAAACATTGGGCTCTATTCCTGCATCCTTTATGATCAAAATGCAGATAGCATTTATGTGACTGATGCATCTGCAGTCACAGGACCTGCCATGTAATCTGGAACGTATCTGTATTTTTATGACATGACAAAATCCAATTTCATGCAAAAGACAAGATGTGTGATTTTAGTCCAATGACAGACACATAGCTAGGAATATGACAGGGATGGCTCGAGAAGGCAGCCCACATGGAGTGGATCAGCAGCAACTTGAGCCACCAGGCTTGCTGCCCATTCCCCACCACGTAGCTGGAAAACAAATCTTGGGCTGGAGGAGATTTTTCTGGTTGATTGCAATCACCTGCTGCCAATGTGCTCCGCATCTTTGATTTAAGCTGAGAACAACACTGGCATAAGAATAAGTGTATATTTAACAACAAGGACATCAGGTTTAGAAGTTTTAAGTATGTTTCTGACCAGCACAATAGGAAGCAATTAATTGGAAAGAATTACTGTCAAATATAGCTGGATCCTTACATGAAAGATTTTACTTAGCCATGTCATATATTTTATGAGCTGGACATTAACCATTTAATATGTGCATAGTCAAATAATTTGCTAGCAAAAAACCCCAGGGACTCCCAAACCACATCATCTTGCGTCAACACTTGTTTTTACTAATGAAAAATCAAATCTTCCTTTTAAGAAGGGCATAAAGGTAAAAAACAACCCAATATTAAAGAACTCTGATTTTAAAATTACTGTAGGTTTCCAAAACAGAGAAAATGTTTAGAAGAGTGAGAGACAGACAAGTTTAATCTAATATCACAGTTTATTTCTTTATGAGCAAAATTTACCATTTTTGACTTTTTTAGAGCCTGTGAATTCATTCTGTAAATGAATTTTGTAAAAAGTCTGTAAAGTCCATTAAGGCTTTAAGTAAACAGTTCATCTGTGTGAACACAACTGCAGCACCAGTCTATTTTGCTCCATGTTTTTTATTTGTTTCTGCTGGGGAAGGCTAAGGCAAAGATACTTAACAGCTTTTATATCATTTTTTTGCTAATGATTGTTAGTACATTACAAAAAGAGGCATCAAGTAAAATCCTAGAGTCATAGCTACATTTCCATTTAATAGTGAACTAATTTACTATTCACTGTATGCTCATCATACTGTCAACACTACTGTTCTTGCTAAAGCTCAGTCTTTATTCACAATAGAAAAGGTCTGTAAGAAAACAGATGTCAGCACGATCAGTGTACATACAGCACTGGTACAGCCGTGCACGGCGGAGGTACAAAATCTGGCTCAGCAATTCAGAAGAGTGGGTGTTTTGCAACTCTTC
This sequence comes from Falco rusticolus, assembly GCF_015220075.1. Classification (NCBI taxonomy): domain Eukaryota; kingdom Metazoa; phylum Chordata; class Aves; order Falconiformes; family Falconidae; genus Falco; species Falco rusticolus. Next base: position 26,651,600 of record NC_051188.1, read on the forward strand.
TCTGATCATTTGCAACATACCAAGTTTGCAGTGTATGTACAGTATAGTTACCATGAACCTATGCATTAGTGTGGCAAAGCACTTGGAGGAAGGAATTAATGGTATATCTTAAGTTTAACACAAGGTAACTAAAAGTCAGTCTGAAGAGCCGAATTCAATTAATTCTTATTGATTTATTAAAATTAATACAAAATAACGGATTGTATAAAGTAAGGAAGCCAACTGGATTGCTCCCTCACAACACAAGAGGAAATATTCTCTGAAACAGAACATTTAAGTAGCAATCTGTATGCAAGGAAGATCCTTGGTCATTATTATTTTCAGTATTATGATCTTAGTACAGTATTTAAGTGTCCTGCATGCTTTGATATTTATCTGTAATCAGTTTCTGTACAATGCAGAGTCTTATTTCCTCTGTTTCAAAGCTGGAATGAATGGCAAGGTGTATATTACTAAATACGAGAGTGCCACAAGTGAACCTTTGATCCTACGGCCTGCACAGACTGGCCCAGATCTGTACTACTCGGCACTAAGACCAAGAGGAACTTCTCCTACAGGAAGCTGGCCCAAAACAGAGCTAGGAAAAGAGCCAACAGGCACTGTAGATAATCACAGATCAATCCAGTGCCTGAGCTCATTCCATGGCCCTTTTTCATTTATCAGTACACATATAGTCTGTGTTTTAAATGACTTGAACAAGAGAGGCTAGCTACAGTGCAACACGGAAACTCGAGTTCAATTTTATATAGTAAGCTAACATCTCAACTATCTGGCTGATCACCCTTCCTCCAAAGCAGCAAACCCCACTTCATTAAAAATATAATGTATATTTAAAAAAAAAAAAAAAAATTACAGCTTAATAATGGATCTCACTGCCAGAAGGTAAACATGAAGCCTAAAGCTTATTAAGAGGATTAAATATTCTTACTGACAGAGGTAGTACACTCTTTCCGTCTCACTATTTCTGAAACCTGGGGAATGTAAGGCAGGAAAAGCAAAAAACAACAAAAAAATGCAAACCACTTAATCAAAGAGCTGTTCCTGCATATCAACTATTTTACTATCAGCCACTGATTTCAAAGATGAAGAGGATAAAGGAGAACTACCATGCAGACAGAATTGTTTAAGCCTTACTTCTGTAGGGAAAGAGCAATTAACAAAGTATTAGTGACTTTCAAGAATTCAGAGAACAAAACTGAATTAAAACAAATGTTATAAAGGATTTAAACTAATACATGCCAGGTACTAGCTGATAAACTAAAAGCAAAAAACTGTGGATTTATTTAGGTTGTTTAAAGTAGCCCTTAAATTTTTCATTAACTGGTGGCCTGCTGCTAGTATTTAAGCACCTAAGGCTAGATAATACCAACAGCTACACAACAGAAAGGCAGTGATCTGACCTAACATGGTCATTCTTACTCTCAAAATTACTGAGGACTTCAGTAAACTCCCATCTTCCAACATTTCAACCTACAGCAATACCCCCGCACCTACATTCACCCAGCCAGCACATCCACTTCTCCTCTGGGTACTGCTGCTTGTTTCAAACACTTTTCTGCCCAGATTAATACCTCCTGACTCCTTGGTGTGTATTTCCATCCACAAGCACTCAACACAGAGCTTTTAGGCTTCAAGGGCCTACTTGGCACTTCTCTGGAAAGGAAATTGAAAAACCAGTCGGGCAGATAATTCCTTTCACCGTGTAGCCGTGCTGCCCAGCCTTGAATTTTCACAGTGCTCATGTCCAAAGACATTGTCACTATCCACCACCGAGTGGCCAGAGACTCCGACAACGTCATGGAAGATGCAGCGTTACGTAAGATGGCTACTTAATATTTTTCATCAGCTGCACGCCTGCCAGTTTCCGATCACCGCCAATAGATTTCTCCACATTCAAACAACTCCAGCCCAACCCGACGCGAATCTTTTAAAAACCGCAAAACACGAGGAACAGTCTTCCGAAGTACACTGACAAGTAACCTCTCAGTCCCATAAGGAGCTACGCAAGAAATGACCGCGGTTACTTCAACCCAGCCTAACCACCCGCTGCCCCGCCGGCTCTCCCGCACCGGGGCTCGCCGCGCTGAGGCGGCACCGCGCCCCCCGCGCCCCCCGCGCCCCCCGCCGGGGTGGGGGCTCCCTCCCGCCTCCGGCGCCGCACACCTGCAGGCCGGCCTCAGGCCTGAGGCGATACGAGCCCTCCGGGCGCTGCCCGGCCCTGCCCAGGCCCGCGTCCCGGCTCCCCGCCGCGCACACAGCAACCCCCGCCCCGCCGTCGCTTCGGCACCGCGGCCGCGCTGCGGCGCCCACCCCGCGACCTCCTACCTGCCCTGTGCCCGCCCCGCCCCAGGCCTAACAAGCCCCCTCACCGCAGCCCGCCGGGCCGGGCCGGGCCGGGCCTCCCCGCGTCCCCGGGCTCCGCAGCTGAGCCCCCCTCCAACCCGGGAGGGCTCGACCCCGGCCCCGCCGCCGCGCTCACCGAGCCAGACCCCGCAGCCCCAGCCGAGGCCCAGCCTCCCGGGTCAGGCGGCAGCGGGCGGGGCCGCCGGCACGCGGCCCTGGCGTCACCGCGCGGCCGTGGCGGGTGCGGGCGGGGCCGGCGCGGCGGGAGCGGCGCTCCGGGGGCGAGCCGGGGGGCAGCATGGGAGCGTAATGCGCTGTGTGGTGATGTTGGATAAGGATACCCACCGGGTAAGCACAGAAAACCTGGACCATTTTATGGGACCCCACATGTAACATTCCCAGCCTTCAGGCATGCCGTAAGCATGGTCCTCGAGTCCAGCCTAAGGGAATTTTTTTCTGGAAAGGGGTCAGCGCTCTTGGAGGGTCTGCTGCGGCAGGATCTGCTGCAATGGAGACGGGAACGTGAGAACCAGGGAGACTCTGCAGAATGTACCAGCTTCAGTGGACTGGGAGTTCAGTTTGTTAATTAAGCAGCACATTAAGTTGACAAAAATGGTCAGAAGAGAGTACTACCAGGGAAATACCTGGCTCTGTCTCTGTAAAGACCGGTGGTAGCAAAGCTCTTCTCTTGGGTGGTTTATAGCTAAACACATCCCTGTTGGAACAGATTATAGTGAAGCTGGGCACGACAGAACTTGAATTATTCACAAATGTTGATTACAATATTGAGGTGCTGCTTGTTCAGTTCAGAGGAAAAACAAATTCAAATGCTGATGAAGCGTGCTAGCATGCCTCTTTGTCACACTTGGAATAGTGGGCCACTTTATTAGATGGCAGCTATGTGTTTTCCAAAATGATTTGACATACAGTCAGACTGCAGAGAGCAGTGGAGGTGGTGAAATATATTTCACCTTTTTTCCTTTAGCATCAAAGGTGCAAATTATGCTGCTGTCAAAAAAGAGACCATTCAGGGGCAAGGACTCTGCACTTCACAAGCCTGGAAGTGATTTTTTTATTACTATTACTAATAATAATAATAATGATAATGACGATGATGAATATTCTGAGTTATGCAATTTTTCCTGTTTTTTTTGGAGGTGGTTTGGTTTTTTTTATTGGGGGGGGGGAGGCTACACAGAAGATTAAAAATGCAAACTTGAAAATGCAGAATTACAAAGCAGTGTATCTCACACTGTATCCACAATTAAACATTTTTTTTTAATGCTCTTAATGTTGTGGAGGAACAGTTGTCTGCATGCTGATTTTACCTCATGAATTCGTTTCTCTGGGAACATGAAAGAGCAATTCTTGTCTTCTGGCTTTTTGTGGCTCACACCACCAAGTACTAATGTGTCAAACTGAAAAATAATGCATAGCCCTAATGATATCAAGTGTTGTTTTTTCTACTGTTTTTCAGTGGACAAGAGTGGTTGGGCATCTGTGATAAGTTGCGTTAATCACTTGAACGCATGTAGTCTCTTCCCTATTTCTTAAGAAGCTGTAACTCTCATTCAGCTCTGTGTATGTGTACAAAAATACGCATACCCAAACTTCAAAGTAAGTTATTCCAAAAATTGTATTGGCAGATTTAGGGCCTTGTGATATACTATATGTAAGAAAAAAGATCAAGATTTTGTTACAGATGACTTGGGAGAACATCTGTTTTCCTAATCATTTAGGTGAGGCAATCTGGGGCCCTGCCTGTGGCAGTCTTCTTGTAGTGTCTTCTTGTCTTCTGGCTTGTCTTGTAGTGTCAGCTCTTCACGATTTGAAAATCAGGCTAACCTCCTGTTGCTTGAATTAGAACGGGTCTGAGGGCTGTTAGTCTGTGAGTAACAACATGTTTTCTTGCATCTTCCTTTGATGAATCTGATATTGGCCCGTTTTTGGACTAGACAGTTCTGTGAACTGGTCCGGTGCAGGAATAGATGTCATACAGCGTGTCTTGTTTGGTAAGGGTATATGAAATACTAGCTAAAAGACATCTGCTTATGTAGATTTTCTCTCCTTTTATGTTTCAGGTAAGTCTGTGTTTGGATAGGATTCACTTTCTAGTTGGAGTGCCACTGTGTGTGTGCTAGATTACGTAGACTTTCTTTCTCAGGTGAGAAGTGGATAACTTTCCCGATAGCTTTGTACTTAGAAATGAGACTCTGTTTTGTAATTAGGTGGCATATCTGTCATGTAATTACGTCAGTTATCTCTGCCTAGGGAAGAAAGTTGAAGGAGTCACATGTCTCAATTTGTTTTTCGAAGTACAAGCTCCTCAAATTGATGGGCAGGAGCTCAACCAGAATGATTCTAGTTATCCACTGTGTAATCCCAAACAACAGTCTAGCTCTGCACAGCCCTGTACATAATATTGTGGATGATGTGTGGAAACAGGCTGTGGAAATCAATTCTTCTAGTTCCCAAGACTAGGTGCTGAGACCATTCATGTCCTTCTCAGTATCAGGGCAAGTCCTGTGCCTGTCTTCTGTTTCTTCATCCTTTGGTTACCCATAGAGGTGCTGAGGAGGATGCTTGGTGTATCAACATCTTGAACATGCAATGATATGCTTCCAAAAATTCCTCAATATGGAACTCAAAGAGTACGGTTTGAATACTGAGTGTTCAGCTGACACTCTATATAAACAGTTTCCAAACAATTAATAGATCAAAATAATAAGGGTATTTGTTAGACAAAGTGTTTTGTAGAAATCCTGATCTTTGGTAGATGAATCTCAAACTGGAAAGAGGATCTAGACTTCAATTTACAAACATGTGGTTTCAACTTTATTAGTTACCCCAATCAACTGAAGGCATGTATAAACCTTTGAAAAATGAGGTCCTGCATTTGTAATGTAAGTCATTCACAAGGAATAGCTTGCTCACCGTCAGATGCAATGATTTTAATCTTGTTCTGATCTTTTCAGTTTTCTGTCAAAACTGTATTTTATAACATTATACTATATTTTAATAATAAATGATGTCTACACCATTTTTAAATTAACAGAACTCCAACTGGAATTTTTATATCTCAGTCCTGCTCTATTCTAAACTGAAACTGAAAGTTTGTGTCTAGCAAAACTGGCCTAAAGATATACTGTTACTGTATAGCTAGATGGCAGTATTCACATTGCTTTGAGAAAAACTAGGGCTATTTGAAAGATTGTCAGCAAAATCTGTCTGCTCTGTAAGTTAAATGGTATGGTCCTGTTTTGAAATGGGTTGCACACGAATGTTTGAATACCTAATATATCTGAAAATCTATCCATTTCATTTAGGTCTCTAAATTGGAGATGCATAATTTGGCCCTACAGGTAATGAGTACGAAATGTAGTATTTCCCTGTTCATCTAAAAAGATAAAAATTTGATTATGTGTCTACATCTTTCAAAACAGGCTAATATATTATTATATATGATTATTTTAATTTGAGAGTTTTGTAAATAAATAAATAAAATAAAATAAAAACATTCATTTTACATACTCTGCTTAAAATTTGAGGCGATATTAATAGGAAAACTGAATCTTTGCCATGGACTCAGCAGACCTTGAGTCATTCTTATAATGATCTTTTAGTTTTTTCTCAGTAGAAAACCTCCCAAACCTCGTTTATTTCATTACAAAAGCAATTAAATGCAGTACAGTAAAATGCAGATGCTACTGAACATGTCTATAATAGGCTAATCTGTAAACACAATGAGCAGGGAAACAGATTCCAGCTTAAAATCCCAAGAAGCTACTTTAAGCAGCATTATAGGGAAGCATATGTTTATGATAGTAACATGAAATGCTACAAGGTTGTTTTGATGATATATGAATTTTCATCCTTTCAGATACAGAACAACATACTTATTCAACAAAGTCTTTCTGAATGTCCACCAAGCTCCTTCCATCCGTCCCACCAAGCCTTACCTATCTTCATTAAGCGTAACCCCACCACCTCTTGCTTTGCCCTCTAAATGGACAAAGGCACTTTTTAGAACATTACCACATTTTTCTCCCTACTCAAGAAATATGTTTATTTGTCTAGTCCAGGCTACCATGCACAGTGGCATAAGCCTTCCAGTCCTTCATGTGTCAGCCCACATGGAGGTGAGACTGGGAAGACCTGGGACAGGGGAGCTTGGGCCCTGCTGGCTCACACAGTCTGAGGCTTACACAGAGCTTCTACTATGAGCAGAGTTGTGGGCTGGGTCCACCTTGTCCTCTCAGCTTTTTGGAGGATAACCAATATCCTGAGGCTAATTTGCTAAAACCCCTGCTTTGCCATTATATGCAACCTTGGCTGACTGACACTTTATGAGAAACAGAGTTTGCTTCCATTCAGCTGAAGACCAGAGCAAGCTGCAAGGAGCTTAGTGGCAAAAAAAGCACAGAGGAGTAAGACCAGTAAGATATGGGTATGGGTATGCATAAGGAGGAGACAAGTAGGCTTGGGAAATAATTTCTGTGCAACACAAGCAGTATTTTGTAAATAATAATAATAAAAAAAAGTGGGCTAAGTAGTGTTGCTTTGTATTTGCTATTGGATATAAGATGCCATGTAAATGGCCAGTGACAACTGTGGATGGTTTAGGTCATTTGAAGGAGCATCTTGGAAGGTATTAGGAAAGTTGAATACTCTGGACGTTTGTTCTACACTATTGCGTGCTGACACTTCTGCATGAACAGAGTTGTGAATTCTTCACTTATTCTCATTCTTGTAGGCAGTTGTTCATGTGTTTATTTCAGTTGAGTGGAGGCTACCAAGTGTGACACCCATCCACAAGGAGAATCCAGGGAACTACAGGCCTGTCAGCCTGACCCCAGTGCTGGGCAACGTTGTGGATCAGGTCACCCAGAGTGCCATCACGCGGCATGTGCAGGACAACCAAGGGATCAGGCCCAGCCAGCATGGGGTTATGAAAGGCAGGTCCTGCTTGACAAACCTTATCTCCCACGACAAAGTGACCCCGCTTAGCGGATGAGGGAAAGGCTGTGGCTGTTCTCTACCTGGACCTTAGTAAAGCCTTTGACACCATTTCCCACAGCATTCTCCTGGAGAAACTGGCTGCTTGTGGCTTGGACAGATGTGCACTTCACTGGGTAAAAACCTGGCTGGACAGCCGAGTCTGAAGGGTAGTGGTGAGTGGAGTTACATCCTGCTGGTGACCGGTCACAAGGGGTGTTCCTCATGGCTCAGTGCTGGGGCCAGTCCTGTTTAATGTCTTTATTGATGATCTGAATGAGGGGATCGAGTACACCCTCAGTAAGTTTGCAGGTGACACCAAATTGAGGGGGGAGTGCTGATCTGCTGGAGGGCAGGAAGGCTCTGCAGAGGGGTCTGGACAGGCTGGACCCATGGGCCGAGGCCAGTTGGATGAGGTTCCACAAGGCTCAGTGCCGGGTCCTGCCCTTAGGTCACACCAGCCCCAGGCAGCGCTACAGGCTGGGGCAGAGCGGCTGGAAAGCTGCCTGATGGAAAAGGACCTGGGGGTGCTGGCTGACAGCCGGCTGAACATGAGCCAGCAGTGTGCCCAGGTGGCCAATAAGACCAACAGCATCCTGGCTGGTATGTAGATTATACACATATATGTGTGTATATATAAAATAGCATAGCAGTGTGTCCAGCAGGACTAAGGCAGTGACCGTCCCCCAGTACTCAGCACTGGTGAGGTCGCACCTCAAATCCTGTGTTCAGTTTTGGGCCCCTCACTGCAAGGGGGGTGTAGAGGGGCTGGAGCACGTCCAGAGAAGAACAATGAAGCTGGTGAAGGGTCTGGAGCACAAGTCTGATGAGGAGTAGCTAAAGGAACTGGGGTTGTTTAATCTGGAGAAAAAGAGACTGAGGGGAGACCTTATCACTCTCTACAGCTGCCTGAACAGTGGTTGTAGGCAGGTGGGGGTCGGTCTCTTCTCCCAGGTAACAAGCAATAGGACAAGAGGAAAGAGCCTCAAGTTGCACCCGGCGAGGTTTAGATTGGATGTTCGGAAAAATGTCTGCCCCAGAATCATTGTCAAGCATTGGAACAGGCTGCCCAGGGGAGTGGCTGAGTCCCCATCCCCGTAGGTATTTAAAAGTCATGTAGATGTGGCACTTAGGGACGCAGTTTAGTGGTGGCCTTGGCAGTATTAGGTAAACAGTTGGACTAAAGGTCTTTTCCAACCTAAATGATTCTATGATTCTATGATGCTATTTTTACTGATTTTGCTGCTAACTGCTTAAAAATTGTCTCTAAATATATGCAAAGTTATATATTCATTTACTAGTGAGGTGGTATTATTTCCTAGAACCTACCTGTCCATGACATTCCTGTGCGGGGGGTTCACAGACGCAGAAAAACGCGGGGAAGCTCCTGTGCTGAAAGGGCTTGCCATCTCCATAGTAGACTAAAGACAGCAGGCGATACAGATGAGAAGTCCAAGAAAGCCATGGGACTGTTCAGAGCCACAGTCAACCTTAAATTAAAGTAAATTAAAGAGCAAATAGTGTTGTGTTGTCTTCTGAAAATCAGCTCTGCTACACACTTTTCGAGGGTCCATGGGGACAGGATGGACATGGACTGTGTGTCAGACAGGCTGGCTCCCTAGCAGGGGGAAAGAAGAGGGAGAGCCAACAGGAGTGCCTTTGCTCAGGTGCCACTTCAGCTCTGACACTAGTCATAAGAGCCTTTAGGACTGGGCCAACCTGATCTAGAGGACCTAGCCAGAGGAGATCCTGGATGATGTGGGCATACTGTCTTTCCTGGTAAACTGTTGCTGTGGCCTTGGCATTATAACAGGGGTGAATTTAGCTCTGCTATCACAGTTCAATTATTTATGAATTTCAGTTCACTGTCCTTGGAAATACCATTGACAGAATCTTTTCTGCTGCTCTCTGTAATTTCTTATCTCTAGTTTATGGGCTAGACTGCAGAAAGCAAAGAAGGCTAACTATGTAGTGTGCGGAGGTGTCAGCCTAAAATCAAACAATACTGCAGCGAAAATTAGGTTTTGCTCAGTGTCTGTCTATTCTGCAGACTATAGGATAGTACAGAGATGCTTAAACCTATTCTCAGTATTTCTGCATAACAGTGAAGGTTATACTATGGACATATCTACTTGAAATCATAATGTGAATTCTAACCATGATTTTATTAGCAAAAATGCACCATTACATTTCTATTCAGTAATTCTGGTCTTACAGCCCTCTTCTGACTGCCTTGCTTGCTAATGCATAGACTAAAAGGTTTCTGAATTTTCTTTATTTCTGTAAATCCAATGCCCGTGATTTTTCGTTTATAGGAATGGGATTTATATTTATCAGCTCAGTGGAGGAAATCTGCCATCAGAACCTGAAATGAATCTCCAGAGTTTTTGTAGATGGGCAATATCAACCAAAGGTCAGTAAATTTCATAATCAAAAGCTGTATAATACAGAACAAAGGTTAAGAGTTCATTAAAACTCATAATCAGAGGCTATAAAAGTTGAATGAAAAAGTCACCTGAAAGTTCACAGCTCCATTATTAATACTTATATAGGGAGCTCAGTGCAAAGCTTGGCCTTGAGTGTACAAGGGAAACACGCTAGGTAATACATTACTTGTAAATATGATTGAATTTAATTTTAAATTCGCCAAAACAGCAAAAAATGAGACTGTGATGGTACAGACACCTACGTACATCCTCAGTGTTATGGACTGCCCTGTGGTAAATGGACCTACATGTGTAGGATTTTGTCCAAGTGTGTGTAGAGAATTTGTGACCCATTAACCACTCTGTGCTTATGCTGATTCCTCTTTCCTAGGTTAGAAGGCTGCATCCTTTACTTAGAGATACCTCATGGTTATTCCAGCTTGGCAACCACAACACTTAAGCACCTGAAGCATATATAAAACTTGAACTTTAAATAAAAGTTTCTTTGTTATTGGCTTTATGTACTTCCCTAGGTAAATTACCTAGTACAAGCACTGGAATGTTGTTCCACCATTGTATAAATAAATTACAGTAAAATTCCTGTTTTCTTCATTCAGTCTTCTTGGGTGAAGGAGAGTTATGTATTAAATTTAGTGAACATGGAACTCTCCTGAAATGAAATAGGTATTTTTTTAATTTTCTAGAAGGTATATTAGACTTCAAAATTATTTTAATTGAAATATTTAATATCTTTCCTTTTTATACAGGGATTACAAGGAAAATCCTTCTGGGGCTAATTTAACACAAACAAGTCCCAATAACTAGCACTGGGAACTCTAACCTGCTGGATAAAGTGTCTGTATGATATTGAAATGCAAGTAACAAGGTTATATCCCAAGGATTACATTTTTATGAGAAATTTTTCATACCTTTTATTCCCTCAGTGTTTGAGACATTATTGTATTCCAGTACAATTATTTTATTACCCTCAAATATTACTTATTTATTGAAATATTTAAGAAAATATAATATGCAGCATAATTAAGTCTAGATTTTTATGTGCATAGGTCTTGATACGTGCTCTTAGGGAATTAACCTTGTTTGAAGTCTGTACTTGTAGGACGAAAATACCCTTTCACTTTCCCTCTTGCAATTCAAGTGAACTAATATTAATTTAATTCTTCAAAAGCTCAGGAATTCATGCTGTCTGCATACTAGCGGAGTGCAGAGAGGCTGAGGGCATAATTACCTTAACAGTCAAATCATCCTGGTTTAAAAACCAATCAATGAACCCACTGGTGAAGAACTGTTTCTTTTTCTTTGATTTGGCAAGTTTTTAGCACCACTGATGCTGTTCATGGTAGGTCCTCATCACAGTCACATCTGCAGACCTGATGGGATGATGAACTGCAGTGTGGAGGTGGGGAACTTGTCAGAATAGCCTTGCTGCCAGAGAAAAAGGGGCACCACTTGCAACCTAAGGATCTAAAATACACCCTCTAAGCTATTTCTCAGGTATATAGTAGATAGTAGTTAATTTCTTTTGTTAGCATAAGCTAACAATAAGTGATAGGACAGGGATCACCATTCTTTGCTGAGAACAGCGACTCTGCAAAACTAAGGTGCCGTGAGAAAGGTACACTTCTGTGCGTAAGGAGGCACATGCATTTGGAGGATAGGGGCTTGCATTATCCAGGAAAATAACTCCTCCACACAGTATCAGCTGTAATGGTGAAAGGTAAATTCACTTTCTTCACAATATGCCATGTCCCTTCTTGAACTGTTCAAATGATTACTTTGTTCTAATTTACAGAAAACACGTATTTGAAGATACTAATTCTGACTGGGTTTTACTTGCAAAGCACTTCAAATTCGATAAATATTCAATACATATTTACTCAAGCAGAACCTGTTCCACTGTTCTTGTCTGCTGCATAAATTTTTCAAGTATTTTCAAAAGCTGCCGGAGTAAAACTACAGATATTCAAGAGCAGAAGATTGTTCTCCCGGCTTCAAGGATGGGTAGTTCAGTGGCTTACATAATTTTCTTGTTTTGTTTGAAGCCTTTAAAAAAGAAGTAATTCCTGTAGACATTTTTATTTGGTAGGTGTGAAAACAGTGATTGTATAAAAAATGCTTTTCGACTGAAACTAGGGTGCCAAATGCAACCTAAATTTGAGTTAATCCCTATTGAACTGAATTCTGTCTTAACAGGATTATACACATCAGAGGTGAGACAGCTTCTAGTTCTTTGGTCTAGTTTGAAATACGTACAAGTAAGACAGCTTATATCACCTCTGACACAGCACTCATTTTCTGTATTAGGTCCTTCTGCCTCAGGTTTTGCACGTATTATAAGAGCAACATTCTCTGGTGTTGTTAGCTATTGCCCTATCTTTGATGTTCCCTTCTGGAAAAGATTATAGCCAAAAAGATCTGGAAAGAAATTAAAAATCAATAATAAAAATAGGAATGCTCATTTAAAGCAACAGGTATGGCATATACTGCATTTCCCTAAATACATGCTGGGAATACTCCTTTCTAAAACCATTCTTGCCTCTTGAGCAGTAGTTCTGCTCTCTTGTTAGCCAGCACTGACTACACTAATCTGTGTAATAGCACCTGATGTCAAGACCTACAAATGATCCTAGATGTTAGTTTATATCAAATACACTCAAATAGCATTGTATTAAGATGCAATGAAACTGTGACTCTTAACATAAAGAGTGATGAACCAGACTTCGTGAGACTGATGGACAAAGAGAAGAAGCTAACATAAACAAGCTAGTGGGGCTGATATCACATATAAGGAGGAAATATAAGACAATGTATGACTGATGCAGTACGATATAGGTATGGAAAACTGAAATGTTTTACTAACAGTTCAGTGATATCCAGGACATTGCACTACCTGGGCAAGGCAACAGTAATTCTGTGCTAATGTAAGGGCTCTGGAGGGAAAAAGAGCCTGTTCCAGGCTAGTGCTTACATACGCTTTCTGACTGTAAAACGGGAAAACTTTCCAAACTTGATGAGGTAATGGGAAGTTTTATGTTATTAAGAGTAATGGGCTAACAAGTGTTCATTGTCAATCTTGGTCAGTCTAAAGTACCTTGGAAGCCAGGTGGTATAATTAAATCAGATTGAGCAATTACGCTGGAAATACCCACATCAAATGAAGACGGTTCAGAAGTTTCTTGGACTAATTCTGTCATTAACTGCAAAAAAACCCTAGCTAATTATCTTATTATAGTACACTGTTTAAGCCTTAACCCATAATCAGCATAATCAATAGTGTTACTTTGTGGACACATTCTCAAAAGAAACATTTTACTTAGAAAACACATGTGTAAATGTCATAGGGCCTTATGAATAAAACATTTGTTATTAAAATTATTGAACACAGTCCTCAGCTAATCCCACCACTTTTCCACTGTTAGACGTGCTTACTGTTGTAAAGGCTGTTGCCATGTGTGTTCTTGAAGTACAAAGCATGGTGCGGTGCTTACTGCCACCAGCTGCTGGCCAGTGCAAATTATCCACCTTGTGCAGTAACCTCTTTCTGAGGAGCAGCAATAGCAGCTGGAGTTGGTGAGGGCCAGGAGCTCTTATAATGGAAGCAGAAAAGGACATATGTCCGAGGCCTTGTTCATACTTTGTGATTCGATTTCCATACAACCCAGAAAGTGTCTCGCTGTGAGACCCAAGTTTGCTGTGAAGCCCTTGAAAACCAAAGCAGTTTCGATCTCCAGATAGAAAGAAGAAGGTGTACAGAGCCACCAGGGTGTATTTGCACACTGACTCCTGGAAAGGTGTCCTCTGCACATGAAAACTCTTGTGTGCGGACCCAAAACAAAAGAGAATGAGGCTTCCCAGTCTTTCAGAAACCTGAAGGAGTGAGGATATCCCCAGGTGCAGAAGCTGAATCTACGTCTCTCATCCAGTTGCCTTTTTCTCTTTGCAGATATTTTGATCCTCCTTTGTCACTCCTCTAGGGCTGGAGCTGAGACAGTCTAATGCCTCCAGTGCACCATAACCACAAAGCAGTTGCAAAGAGGTGCACCATCATGCACAGTATTACATAAAAACACCGATTTCTTCAGTTTCCCTGTTGAATAACTATTCCATAAAGAATCAATGATTTGGCTCTGTTGATTGTTGTGTATAAGTGTTAGCAACTAGGTTGGTCCAGAGCTGTAGCCTTGTAAACCACATCTTTTGCTGCTCTTTTAAAACGTCAGCATTCCTAGAACTATCAGATCAGAATGTCCTCATGGTCAAGAATTTGGGAGGAATGAAAAGTCTCTAGGTTTGCTGGCTGTCCACAGCTGTAACAGAGGTGGCCGGTGCACAAGGAGCTGATTCCTGGCTCCCCTGAGCACAGCTGTTGCGGGAGCTGACAGCTGGATTTGGAGAAAGCCCAGGAGTGGTGCAGGGGGTGGGTCGAGCAGGCACTCCGGCACTGCTTTCTCTTTGTCAAAGTATCTGCATGCCTTGCACAAGTGACAATAAGGACCAATTAATTTGGAAACCTGCAGGAAGGTGGTACGTCTGTTATAACTCTTGGACATTTGGAGTGATGATGGCCTAATGATGTGGAGCACCAGTGTGCTGAGAGCAGCTGGGGTGTTAGCAGTGGTGCTGGCAGGTGTGAGAGCACTGGGTGGCCCAAGGGATGGTGGGGGAGCCCCCGCCAGGCAGCTGGGGACCGGGATGGTCCAGCCCGGCTTGGTGTATGCATGGGCTGTGCCTCTGGGATCAGGGGGCAGATGCATGCTGCTCCAGCAGCAGTTGCTTGAAAACTGACAAACTCCATCTCACTTCACCCCTGCCACGTCCCACACTTGAAGTCCTTGCATTTCCCAGCCTTCCCCCATGGTCCATCCCTCTGTGCCAGGAGGCAGCTGCCTGCACTAACCCTGCAGTTTTGAGTCACTGTGAGCAGCAAGTCCTGTGTATCAGCTGGAGAAGCTGACTTTCACAGCTCGTCCTGTATCATTGCTGTAGAACCCCTGTGGGCTGTTCCTCAGAAATGGCTGAGTTTCTGTGATGCCTTTGCTGGTGTATGCAAGTAATTAAAATCTCTGTATAAAAAGCTCTTTTGAATGAAATGTCTTATACAAGTATGTTATTATCATTGCCAAAAATGGTGTTGAAACCGTGCTTATCTCTATCTTGTCTTTCCCGGTTTGGTTCCTTTAGCAAAAGGCATAATAATAATGAATAATGTGACAATACCATCTTTTTCTATTGCTTTAGTCTTCACCATGTGTCAGTATTATCTTTCTCAGCAGTCATCATTGCAATGAGTGAATAGAAACTGTTATTAGGAGGCTGCATTACAGCTTAAATTGCACGTAGCAATCACCTTGAATTTGATTGTCTGTCCTTCAAGCAAATTCTAAGCGAGAAAACCGTTAGTGATACCTTGGTGGTCCTGATGTACAGCACCTTTACAAACAAGTCAAATGTTAATAAATTAAGTTAATTCCCAGAAATAATGGCCTGTGTTCTTGGAAATGAAACTAAATCCTATCACTTTACTGGATTCTTATTAAAGCTGGACAAACACTCGGTTTGTGATTTGGAGACTGCCAGTAAAGCAAGAATATGCATTACTCATCTACTCTTCACTTCTGAGACTAGAATCAGATGGAAGTTGCATATAAACGTTCTGTGTTGTTCAATAAACAAATGACAATAGAGGCATAGAGAAGGTAGCTCTTGATAAACAATGACTTATGAAAGAATTCCTAGACAAGCTGTTACCAGTGGATGGGAGTGGCCTCCCATGTATTTAATTTTGGTGTGAGTTTCTACAAGTTGATGTGTACACAAGTGCTAATTAGCATGACTGTACATCAGCTTGAAGCTCTCTTGGTAGCTAATACCAGCAGTGCTACAACTAGCTGTGTAAATGAAGAAATGTGTGGTGGTCACTGTTGTACTATGCTATTGGAATTATGAAGATGTTGCAGTCACTTGGTAAAAGACTGCAGGCTAGAGAACCAGGTATTTTGGATCTTAGAGCAGTAGGGCTAAAATCTATATAGAGCTTCAGGTGCAATATTCATTTCTTGGAAATAGACTGAGAAAAAACATTTTTTTTCAAGTAAGAAAAAAGCTATAGATGTTTTTAAAATCTAGATATAGATCTCTGCACCACAGAAGATGGCTGGCAAATGCTAAAACAAAGACCAAAGGGCACTTGAGAGAAGCATCCTTGTAATCTTTTTGCTGCTTTTCTTCTCACCTTACCTGCAGCTGTTAGGCATGAAGAGGTGTGCTGTGGAGCACCCCACCAGCTTTGCCTACCTGCCTGTCAGCAGCCAGCTCTTTGTTTTTCTTCTTTAGTTACATCTCTTAGCTTTTCTTTGACTTTATAAGTCCTGTGGTTTATCTTTTATTGCTCACCAGAGGGAGATAACAAGAATAAAACTCTTTGTTCAAACAGTGATAAAAGCACGAGAGGGAGAGATGGACTCTTCCATCTTCCATCAATCAACAAAAGTCAGTCTGAAAGAACCCTGTGTGTGTGAGGTTGTGGATTAAGCAGGTGCATTGAGCCCATGTAGGAAGCAAATGTGATGCCAGAACAGTTTGCTTCATCCTTGTTGCAAACCACCTGCAAAAGATTTGCAGGAGAAAATTACTGTCTGCAATGATTCATATACATTTCTACCCAGAACATCTCTCTCTCTGTGGGAAGGGAAGCAGTGACAAATTGTTCGAGATCGTGGGTAGCCAAAAGATCCTGACCCTGCAAACTGCATATCAGAATCTCCTGTAAGCTTTGGGACCAGTTTGTGGCAGCAACTCTCCCAGGGTCCCAGCACTTCATTTTTGCAGGATGAGGTTACACTGGGCAAGTGGTGATAGCAGCCTTAGCAGCACATGCTGGTTTGCTTTTTCCCACCACAGAGAATTCAAATAGTCCCCTCAGCACTTTCTGCCCCCTGGGGGGGTCCATCTCCTGCCTGAGGACTGTTCTAGACTCATGAGACAATGCGAATCAAGAGTGAGAGGGTGACCACTCCTGTTCTAGACAGCATTCTGAGCACGAAAATCTCAATTTTGCTAAATATAGCTTTTTCACCAAGAGATGTTTAACATACAGAAATCGGAGTATAGAGCCCCTGGTGGGCCAGATTATTAGACTGAAATTCCTTCTCAAGAAAGGTATTTTTCTCTCTAATCAAAAAATGAAATTACTACATCACCCAGTGTCATAGTCTATTTACACTTTAATTTTTCTAATTGAAGACATTCTTATAAAGGTCTCCCCTGACCGCTGCTCTAGAGCTGAGGTGGCTGGGAGTAGCCTGTATGGTAATTACAACACAGAAAGGGGACAGGGTCCCCTTTAGTGTCTCTTAGTCAAGGAGACATCTGACATGAAGCCTCCCTCATCTTAACTTGGGATGCCTATTACCTGAGCCTGCTGCCAACAGCACTGACAATTTTGTGAATCTAGGCTGTCATTCCTCACACTTTTCAATGGTCCTAAAACAACCCCTCAGAAAAAAAAACAACCCAACATTTCCTTTGTAGCAGAATAAAATAAATGCAAACGCCTGAAAATATTTATTTTATCTCAGTATCCCTTCTTCTTAGGTTTTTGGTGGGATTTTTTTATGTTGAGCCACAAGGAAAGAAAGGATATTGGCACAATCCTAATCTCTACTACCAGGCAGAGGATTCAGACCTTGGGGGTTTATTACCAAGAGAGTGGGGGAATAGCCCCTCTCCAGGTAGCAGGGCTCTCCCTCAGTGAGACTTGTTGGCCACAGACTCAGCTGAATGCCAGGCACGATGGTTGATATGGATCTTGCTACAAAGGGAGATTTTTGTTCCCTGAAAAAGTCATGCATTTTCCTTACTCAGAGTCTGTGCACACTCTTTTCCACATGATTTCAAAATACACTCTTTTCAAAACCATTGTCAAAAGCATAAAGAAACAAAATTATTTTTCCTTAAATACCGCATATCTTATTTTTCTTATGATCTTAATTTTGCAGTGGTTTTCTACAGATAATGCTGCACATGGTACAGTATATGTCGGCAGGATTATTCAAAAGCCAAGCGCAGGGGAAGGAAAAATATAAGGTTTATCTCATTATCTTTAGGAGCATCCAGATAAAATTGTAAATGGGTGTTTTCATAAAGCTTTCCAGTTCTCATCACACAGTACTAATTAAAGCTTTGTATAAATTTGCACATCTTGTCACAAGCACAGAGAAAGTAATGGGAAAATTAAAAATGCAAGCTTTGCTGACATGCACGTGAACTTTTAATTTTGCATATTTTTTCTATCTTTGTTTTGAACAAGAATTTGAAGAAGAATTTTGCAGGGGAATTTAATGCTCTCCTGTTAAGAGAGCTCTTTCCTATGTGTGTGTGTATTGCTGTACTAGCCCTAGCAATACCTGCACGCTGAACACAAAATTCACGCATGGAGCTGAGCTAATACAGACACACGAGACATTCAGCCTTCTCCCAAGAGCCTTGCAATACAATTTAAAATAACTTCCAAGCTTGAGGAGTAATAATAATTGGGAAGAACGAAGGGAGAGGGACAGGATATCTCGGATAGCACTGTGACACTCAAACCATTGTAGGTTTAGCTTTAAGCCCTTTAATTTCCTATGCAGTGAGCATTTGGCTGGGTGGATATTACTGGCTGCCTCTGATATCAGAGAAAAGCAGGAGCCTGTTCCGGTGGGAGCTGCACAGGCAGATTTGTTCAGTGGAGTATTTCTCCCCTCTGAAGGCCACTTAGTGTTTCCAATGTGGCCCAAAAAAAAGCTCGTCTTCCTGAGAGCCAGACTGCCTCTTTAATTCAGAGCAGCACCAGGGTGTGATGGTTTCCTCATTATTTGAGGTATCTCTCTCCTGTCAGTCAGGGTTGCCTCTGCGTCAGGGAGCTGATGCACTCCACACTGCAAAACTTTGCAAGAGGCGAGGTGATGTTCTCATTAAAGAAACCATGAATCCCTTAGGAACATCCCAGCCTTCAAGAAACTCGGTTTGTTGTTTGACCTGTTTTCTTCAGAAAGGCTGCTGGAGAATGCAGAGGAAAGGTCTGACATATGGTACCCACACTGACACGTTGGGCAGAATCACAGGAATACGTTATTTATGAATCACTCTGT
Organism: Falco rusticolus; assembly: GCF_015220075.1. Lineage (NCBI taxonomy): Eukaryota > Metazoa > Chordata > Aves > Falconiformes > Falconidae > Falco > Falco rusticolus. The sequence goes on from NC_051188.1 coordinate 26,670,516, forward strand.
ATTAATTCACCTACAGGTCTCTGGAGAATACAACTTGTAAACAAAATTCTTAAAATGTTACCTGAGGTACTGCACAGCAGATCAATTAATAATTATTAATCCACTAATAATGAGTGGTTTTTACAGTTTAATAGAGCTCTGTGCTGAACTTAAGTGAAAGGTTGTTTCAGGTGGTTGTAGGGACTATAGATTTTCTATGGGGAGGTATGTGTTTGATTGCTCACTGCCTTGGATTTTGTATAATCACATGCATATGGAAAAAATGCTGGAAAGCTGTATCAAATCAGACTGGTAATGACACACAGTTTGGACAGTTGCAGGTGACCATATGGGTGGAGAATCAGAACCTCTTCTGTGAAGACAGTGGGGAAAGACCAGGCTCCAAAGCCTAACTTAGACAGTAAAAGATAGGAATATGTTTGTAGCAACTCATTAACAGTGCATTTATTCTATGTAGCACTTCCTATAGTGGCTTCTGAATGTGTCGTTTTAGTAGTCTTTTTTATTACCAAGTCTCAACAGATCATGCAAAAAAATGAATTGTGACTTGGCAGTCACAACGTTAGTCTGCTGCACATTTAAACAGACTGTTGAAAGAGAATTTTTTAACAGCTAAAATCCAAGCACCTGGCAAACAGAATGTTTTGCAAGGAGATTGGTTTATTTCACTTGACAGTTTTATTAAACTTTAATCACCTTCTCAGTGCCTGCATTGTCTAGTACCCACTGTTCCTATGGCCTAAATCGGGGACTTCTAAAAAGATGAATACTTATTTTTCTGATTCTTAAGCACAGTGCAGTTCTGCTGTCTTTCATTATTAACTGTAAACCAGAGACAGAAATCGTTGAGATAAAATGAGGCAATAAAACAAAATTAAAGTGCTGTCAACACTAGATTTGTCATGAACTTAATGAGCTTCGCCATAAAGGGTTCTGATTATAGGTAATATTTCACAATGCCATTCATCACTCAATGAAATAATATACTTTTAGGAGACAACTGTTACTGTGTTCTGAAATTATGATGGCACTTACAGACGAGACTGATGTGTGCTGTGAGCAGTTGCCATTGCTGCTGTGCTCCAACTAAAGGCTATGTGCATTGTATGAAGTTAAAGTTGTCTCCTACCCAGTGTTTACATTACAGAAAGTTCAAAAAGCAGTAACAGGACACCCAGCTCAGCTTGAACTGTCTCCTGCTAGCCTTTCCTATGGTTTTATGCAGATACTCTGTTTCCCCCACTTCCCTCCAGTCTCCACATCTTCCCCACGCTGCAGAATGCATGTGACACGTGCAGCTGAGGCATGTTACAAGTCAGTAGCCAGAGGTATATGATAAGGCTACTGACCTGTCTGGCTCCCCAGCCCCATTGACCAAACGCACATTAGTAGGCAAGCCTCACCTCACAGAGACAGCCTTTATGGCAAGCACTGTGCAATGTTTACATTTCTGGCACAGGGAGCATAGTGAGACACTTTAATTGCTCTATCCTTGCCCCTGGTACCTGGGAAGCCTGCCCTCCAGTTGTTTTCTAAGAAAGTGAAAACCCTGAATAATTTACGGAAGAACTTAAAGGCAGATTTTCCAGCTGGGTCAGATCTTTCATTTACCCTTAATGTTTTTTTCTCAACTGTAAATCTAGTTGTTTCCATAGATTACTTTCACTTCACATCTGTGCAGATGAGAAAATGAGGTCAGACAGATCTGCTAGGTGTAATCCTCTACTTATTTGCTTGAGGTGAAACTTAAGGTAGTTGCCAAACCTGTAAAAACAAGAGAGGAATGAGGATCTATCAGCACAATGACCCACATCTGGTGGGTGTGCACAAGCAATATCAGAAGGGCCTTGCTTGATGGGGAATCTGCTTGGAAACATCTTTTGTGTCCACAAAGAGCTGTGTAGAAATGACAGTCTGAATAACGAAGCAGCTGACTTCAGTGCGGACACAGGTACTTAGATGTCTAAAACCTGGAAAACATTTTAATTGTGCCTGGACCATTACGCTTCTTGTTATTTTTAGCTGCCATGACACAAAAGTTATTGGCTGGCTTTCTTGTTTGCAGAAGTTGAAAAGATTACATCAAAGCTAATCAAAAAGGCAGTTTTAGAGCTGAAAGCTATGACACGTCAGTCCAAGTTGATGTGCAGAATCAAACTCTACGACTCAAGGAGTTATAAAGCAGGTATATTTATTACAGTGCCAGGTGCAAGGGGGATTGCTCCTCCTAACTTGCACACTTGATTTTACTCACAATACATATTTCATACAGTGAAGCTGGTTATAGTTCCACCCAAAGTCTACACCTCCTAACTAATTATTGGTTAGCTGCTTTCTTGCTTCCATTTAAAGGTACAGTTCATTTTAAATTTACTATGCATGCTCCCTGAGCAGAGGATCCACCCTCTTTGGGGGGGCCATCTGAGTAGGAGGTCACAATCTCCCACTACCACAATTATTTTACCCTAGTGTCCTTGAGTCTTATGTCTTCAGCAGTTTGTTTCCTTTTAGCAGTTAGCGTGGCCTTGTCAGAAGGCTCCTTATTTACATTCTTGTTGAGCTCATCTACATCAGTACTAACTGTCCCCTTCTGGGAATGCTGAGTGGGCTGAGCTCCAAACCTTCTCTCGCAGACAACAAGGCTCCCGCTTGTGTGTTGATGGTTCCTGTTACCTATGTAACTCCTGCCTGCAGCACAGTTTTAGGTTTTTTGCTATATTTTCTCGCATCAAAGTCCTGAAAATCCTTATTGACGCTGCTAGTCTGACTCACACCACTGCTTCCTCCTCATCAGAGCACTCTTCATCTGGAGGAGTATGGTAGAGTCTGAGAAAATCTGATCACATATTAGCTGCAATATTCAATGCATCAGTATTTCTGAAGCCAAGAAATAAATACTTTATATGCATTATGACTTTAATTGGTGACCTGATGAACAGTATTCTGTATTCCTCAAATACGTAGTCATTGCTTTCTTTTAACCACATTTTGTCACTGATCTGTGTGATATCAAGACATCAGGACATCAAGAATGTAGGCCTAAGCTATGGGCTATAATGTGAGGCTATGACAGGTGTTCTGGGTAATCTGATATGGACAGGGAAATAAAAAATCAAACCCACAGCTAGCTGTGACCATTATCAATGGCTTACAGCTTACAGTGCACACAGCACTGGACTCAGCATTGACACTGAGTTAAGTAGCACTGAGTAGCCCAGGGAAAGCCAGGGAGCTGTAAATCTGGGACATTTTCTGGTATCCTTGTAAATGTCAGCCAAAGCATATATAGTATCGTTTTGCTTTTTGATGCATGCCAAATCACTTTAGGATTGTGATTTGTAAAAGTGATTTTCCTTCCTTTCTGGGGCACTCTGGAAGATGCTGTTAAGGTTGTGAAAAAGGCTCGCTAGCTCTTTAACAAAGTCCTGACCCCAAAAATGCTGGAGTAAATGGAAACCCTCATTTAATCTCTAGTCATGGTTAGATGAAGTCACAAATCTCCTGGGATTCATTACAAAATCCAGAACAGTGCAGCGCAGTTCAACACCTGTAGCTTGAAAGTTTACTCTGCTCAATAGCTGGGGAGTTTTTGGACCATCATTTCCCTTTGGATATTCATAGCATGTGGACATGATTTTGTCTTTGGTCTTTCTGTTATTTCACAGGGATGAGATCCAAGCTCGGTGCCCACCACTGCATATACAACACAGGACACCCTCAGTCCAGTACCTGTGTCACCCCACACTCCTCAGGACTGAGAGAGGAACCACCCACCAGCAGCCATGTTTCTTGGTAACTTCCTATTGTCAGACCATGGTTACTCAGGGCATTATGTCATTTGTTTCAGCCTGTTTTTATTGACTGGGTAAATAACGCTCTTGATTGCAGCAGTTACAGTTTTCCCTGTGGTTATGTTTGGCAGCAAGCTGCTCACCCTTCTTTAACTGCACTGTTAATTAGGAGGTCTATGTTTCCCTTCTTGTCAAAAGCAACTAAGCTCCCTGCCACTGGAATCCCTCCTCCTCTCTTCTCCTAGGGTGAGAGAACAGTGATCGTTTGCTTGGTTACGCTTCAGGTTTTCTGTATGCTTTTAATAAAATCTGTAATTAATACTTTGAGTGGGTGGTTTTTTTTTCCTGTGGCTGAGCACATTTTGTGCACAATTTTTAAATGGCAGTAAATAAAATAAAGAATACGTAATTGTGCTCCCAGTGTGACACTGACATTTCTCATAACGTGGCAATAGCCTGAGTGGCTAAGTGTGAATGTCTAAAAGAAGTCAGCATTGTATTTGTAACAAGCATCCTGTCTTCATTAACTAATCAAGTCTTACATGGAACAATCTGCCCAAACACTGCCAAAGATTTGGCAGTGTTAAAATCCAGGGACGCTAGACTTTCTGGGAACACAGAGTAAGCTATTAGTGCCCTTTTCCTGGGTTTTAGAAGAAAGCAGCAGCAGTCTTTGACCTGTGAAAATCTATAAAGAGCATGAAGAGCTTGAATGGACTCCAGCTGAAGCCAAAGATAAACTAGACATGTCAATATAAGCAGAAATGAGCCCAAAACATCCACGTATGGGAAATGGATAACTAGTATTTCTAAATACAGAGTTTATATTACTTATTGTCATCAGATATCACAGCTTGTGAGTTTGGTTTTAACTTTAAAAAAATTAGACATTAATACGCTTCTAGATACAAAATAATCACAAGAGACTGTGTTCATCTCACATAACTTGTTGAGACAGTCTCCATCTTTAGCCAAAGGAGAGACAAAGGCACCTCCTGAGGCTGACTCAGCTTTTCAGTCTTTAAGCCTCAGTTTAAAATGAGAAGTGCCCTTCTCTTGCAGGGGAAGATAAATTTCAAATTTGTCTTCAAGAGAAGATAAATTTTCAAGCAAGACATACTTCACTTTCCATACCTGGACTACAAGAACATTTCTCTGATTTATATGCCACTCGTCACTATTCACTGTAAGTCTGGAGTACCATGAGGATGCAGCACTTTTTATATTCAGACAATATGCACATGAAAGGGATTTTGTATTTTTCTGAGTAATAAAATGTTGGTCCTTGTCTGAGGTAGGCTGTTCAACTAGATGAATCACAGGTCTGCCTGGAAGACACATAAACCTATTAATGTATTCTTATTCTTACCTACTTTCATATTCTTTTAAGAGTTTTACATTAGCTTTTAAAACCTCAACTTAACTTTCTAAATGAAGTCATATTTATGTAGCCTTTGAATAAAAAATACATATATTGGCTCTGAAGAAACATATTATTCTCTAATATGAAGTGCCTTGTTCAATACTTACAAGTCCCTTACCACTTTGTACTGTAACATTTCCATATAGTTTGATTTGAAGGCATCCAACTATTTTCAAGTTTTGAGAAACTACATAGGTAGGTTCATTACAATGCCTTAAGACAGAAATCACAAGATGCATTTAGAAACTTGAGCCTGGGAGAGGATAATATCATATGCCATATCCATGCAGCCTTCAGCATCTATTGTGGAGATACAAGGAACGGCAGCTATCACATTGAAAGTATGGGTTAGATAAAGTGACAGGGAGGCGGATGGAAAACTGCCTGAAATGCCAAGCTGACAGGACTGTGGTCAGTGGCACAAGGTCCAGATGGAGGAAAGTCACTACTGGTGTACCCCAGGGGTCCATACTGGGGCCAATCCTGTTTAACATCTTCATTAATGACCTGGATGATGGGAAAAAGTGCACCTTTAACACGTTTGCACAATACAAAACTGGGAGGAATGACTGATAAACCATGTGGGTGTGCTGCCCTTCAGAGGGACCTCAGCAAGCTAGAGAAATGGGCTGTGAGAAACCTCATGCAGTTCAGTAAGGGGAAATGCCAAGTACTGCACCCGGGGAGGAACAAGCCCAGGCACCAGCATATGATCAGGGCTGGCCAGCTAGAAACCAGCTTGGCAGAGAACAGCTTTGGTGTCCTGGTAGAGAGACAGGTCACCACAAGCCAGCAATGCACTCTTGCTGCAAGGGTGGCCAGTGGCCCCCTGGGCTGCATTAGGAAGAACATCGCCAGCAGGTTGAAGGTGGTGATCCATCCTCTCCACTCAGCACTGGTGAGGCTCTGGGCTCCTCAGTAAAAGATGCATATTTACTGGAGGGAGTCCAGCACAGGGCTATGAAGGTTGATTAAGGGACTGGAGCATCTGACAGATGAGGAGAGGCTGAGAAAGCTGGGACTGTTCAGCCTGGGGAAGAGAGGGCCCAGAGGGATCCCAGCAACGTGTATAAATACATAATAGATGTGAATGAAGAAGAGGGAGCCAGCCTTTTCTCAGTAGTGACCAGTGACAGGACAATGAAACATGTGAAATTCCATCGAAACACAAGAAAGCACTTCTTTTTTACTGTGAGAGTGGTCAAACACTGGAACACATTGCCGAGAGACGTGGAGTTTCCACCTGCGGAGATACTCAAACCCAACTGGGCATGATGCTGGGCAACCTGCTGTAGCTGACCCTGCTTGAGCAAGGGGGCTGGACTAGATGATCTCAAGAGTTCCCTCTCAACCTAAATGATTTTGTGACTTTGTGATTCATAATCCTTGAAAGTCCTGGTATTGCTAATAGCTTACTGTTATGAATGACTGCTTACTCTGTCTTTGTAAAAAGTTTCCAGAAGATTGGTTAAAACTAGTCCAAACACATTTGTTGGGGTTTTTTTTTCCCCCAGAAAATTGTATTACTTCAATGAAAATGCCTATAAATGTTTCTCCATGTATTTAATTTTTGAATATTTTCATTTCAGAAAACTTTGAAACTCCTTCATATTTGACTTTATGTGGTTTTATTTATTATTTGTAAGTGTTTCATAACAAATTAGGAACGGTAGTGCTACAGCATAGATGGAACATCTAATTCTTAAAATCAGTAACAGCAGTTAATACATTATACTGATTGAAACAGGTGGGGGTTTTTAGCATTAATATCTAAGGTTGTTTCATTTTAATGTACAGGTAATCTAGAGAAGGTATTCTGTCCATCCACAAAGTAGTAATTTATCTTCATGGTTCTAGAGTAAAATTAAAACAGCAAAAATTTTTCCTCTATGTATATGCAGTATGTTTGGTTTTGGTGCACATTATATACTACAATAGGTATTTTATGAAATAAATCAACATTAAAAATATTTAAAATTAGGTTCTCAAATTTTTTTAAAAAAGTTTTGCATAGTAATTTTTATGTGAAAATCCCATTTCATGGGAAACTAAACTGTGTCTTCAGGCAAGGAAGACATTTCAAAAACTCATAATTTGCAGCAAATTAGGAATTCTGTTTCAATGCTCTCAATTCTTCCAGATTATATGAGTGTTTTACTCACATCTGTTTCATAAGCAGCAACAGAGAAAGAGCATCACATAAAAAGAGGATGACCTGATCTCCTGCATGTTACGTGTACATAAACCAGCGTGGAAAGTCTCCCAAAGTCGAACAAGAGTTTCTTGTGTCATCCCAATAAATATGAGAGTAGAATCAGGTGTAGAGGTAACCAGCTGGTTATTTAGATACTAATGAACCTTTCCAAGACTTCAGAACATTGCTGTTTCACAGGCACGCATCAGAGAAGTCTTTCTGGGCACGTCCAGCCTGAGAAGCTTCAGTTTCCCCGAAAGGGGACTGGTTGCAGACACTGAAGATGCTCAGCGACATCCAGGACTGGTTCCAGATTGTCACTGGTGAAAAAGCATATTCTGGGACTGCCGAATAAGCACGCTGGCACTGCGTGCTGGGGAGGGACCCCAGAGAAGGGGAACGACCATACAGTGCTTGAGCAGGACTGCTGCACAGAGGAGCTGGCCCTGCTTGCTGGGGCGGATCTACAGTGACAGACACTGGGTCATTCACAGGCAGAAACATAATCACCATGTTCCAAAAGGGATGGTGATATTAAATGAACAAACAGGGAGACAGTAATTACAGGAGAAGGGGAAAACAGTGACATTTATGCCCTGTTTTGGTATATCTGGCTCCAAAGGCTTCTTTATTTGCCCTAAAACAGTGGGATCCTGTATCTCCATCACCCTAGAGCTGAGAATGCAAGAATCATTCATAGAGCATCAATGCAAGAATCAGGTATAAAGCTGTCAGCAGTACACAACTAGATGATGGAAAAGTACCACCAGGAAAATTCTTAGTGGTCTTAAAGGACATCACGCATTGCTGTCTGAAAATAAGCTCTGAAACCCTAACAAGCTGGTAAAAAGATACAAGCTCTCTACTCTCTTGGTACTAAGCAAGTATAAAATATAAAAGAAGAAAGTTTGAATACGTATGCCATACATTATAAGTTCAGTAAATGAAACAGAGTTTTGTAAGTGCTGTCTCTGACAGTATATTCTATTTCAAGAAAGGCATTTATTTCTTACTATCTTATCAGTATCACGGTGGTAGTCTGTAAGCTAGAGATAAATAGAAATTATTATTTTTTCTGGCTAACAGATGAATACTTAAAGGCCTGGGCTGTTTTACAGATAAGGACTCTTCTAAAATGACTATAATTCATTCACCTCTCAGATGTGTATCTTTTCTCAGGAGGGTATCAGAGGCAAAGGTTTCCCTTGCTTTAGAGACAACCTATGGATGCTTATTAACTACCTGAGAATAGGACGCGGTTGGCTTCTGGGGTGGAAAGCAGGGAATGATGAAAACAGGGAGAGGGCAACATCTAGAGGACAAAAGAATGTGACACCGAGCTCTTGACTGTCCAGACTAAAAAAGGAGTTTGCAGTTACCTTACTGTGTTTTCTAAGGAAAGAGCTGCTTCCAGAGTAAGGAATTAGGTAAATATAAACATGCAGGTGAAAGCTTACTAGTCAGTGATGTTATAGCCCAAATATAGCTCTACAGGAACTAATTTTCAGATAAGAGTTGTTTTGATCTTAGAGGCCAAACAGTCTGTTAGATCATCTCATTAAGGTTTCTATTTATTAACGTACCATAGGATTTTTTTCCCCAGTTACTCCAGTATACAGTCTGGTAGCATGTGTATTTTTTAGATAATGTATATCTTAACTAAAGACATACTGAAAACATGGAGAGACATCCTGGTTTCCCCCGGGGGGTGTGTGCTCTAATGGGTAATAAATCTCATTGTTACAAACATTTGCTTTATGCCTAATTGGAATCTGACTGTTTTCAGGTACCTGTCATTGAATCTTATTATCTCAGTGTCTGATAGAATAAATGGGCTTTTCAGGCTTGGTATCATCTTCCCGTGGGAGCCCTGATGCAATCCTGTCATCTTTCAGTCTTCCACTTAGTAAGATGTTGAGATATTTAAATGTCTTCCTATAAGGTTTAAGTTGGGGTTTTTTTAATAAAAACCTCCACATCTTTTTTTTTTTTTCTTTTTTTTTTCTTTATTCTGTTCTGCATCCCTTGCTATGTTTTCAACATCTTTTTTATATGCAGAAATTGGTTTTCCCTATTAAAATCATCATTCATGTTTTCTACATTGTAGAGTTCTTATTCTCCACCACACTGAATTTGGAAACTCAAACTCTATGATATCAAAGCTTCTTGGCTTTCCAAGTTGTAGCCAAGATGAATGTTAGCAAGCCAAAAAGCACAGATGACTACACGAACAGAGCTTTTTAAATTTTAATCTATGTGAAATAGATGTGCTGAATTTTCCAGTCCTCTATTTCCCCTAATTACCCATCTCCACTACTTATATACAGATTTGCTCTCTTTATTAATTGAATTATCTTATTGTTTGTATTTCTTTATTCACAGTTAAGATTTTTTTATTCACACTAGACTTTTAATATCTCTCCTTCCCACAAGATCACTTTTTCCCACTATGCATTGCATTTTCATGAGAGCTATACGCTTGCAATTACAGGTACTCTATAAATCATCATCACTGTGATCCATGGACATAAATAAACAAGGGTGATGAAAGACCTTTTACTGCTATCAGTTATAACATAAAACAGGTTACACAGACAAGCTGTGACCTGTGAGATCAGATTGGTATCTGGAGTTTTAATCTCTGTTCTTGGCTGCAGTAGAGAAAAATAGCTATCATTTATCACTAGCAAAGCATGCAGTAAGCAATAAGAATGTGTGAGCTCAACTACATTAAACGTTAGCTGCTGTGTATGTACATACACATCTACTACAAACATTTATTAGCAATATGCTGTAATTATGAACACAGATTCATTATGGACAACTTGAAACAGCAGAATTCAGATAATTGCAATGGGAAAGTGTAATTGCAATGAGCAAGTATCATTAACTAATTTACTCAGATAATCAAGGGCCAGCTAAAATTACATTGTGGAGAAACCACACAGTATTCCAATTAAAACACATAAACGAAAGAAAAAAGGTAGGGGATCTCTCCAAGTAATGGCACAGCTTGGCTACTTGTGTTTCTTCTTTTAATGCACTTTCCTGGCCATAAGGCTAATAACTCTGGTATACAGTTTGTGATGAACAGTGTATTGTTACAAGCCGCTATATAGCTGTATTTTTCTTTAGTTTGAAAACAACAAGACTGCAATACTCCAGGTATGATCAGTAAAGTACAGCCTATTTGCTTCACAGGTTATGAAATCCACACTAATGGGTTGTCTAAGGAGCTCATCTAACAGATTTGATGAAGCTGATCACTGACTCTAGGGAAAATAGGGGAAAGAGTGCCAGGCACATGAAACCAATGGGCAATGGCTGTAAAGCCATCCTCTGTCTAAGCACCTGTCTCTCCTTTCACCCGTGCAGGGTGGCATAAAGTCATGTACTTAATATGTAAGACACAGAGTTCAGAGGACAACCTCTCTTCCAGTTCAGATAAAACCATTACCGGACTGCAGCAAAACCGGATCTTGCATGCAGAGCTAACTGAAAAAACAACAGTTGCTTGTCATGATTCATTGTGATAAATAGTTGTCATTCTGATAATTCCCCCCCAAACCAAAACATACATTGCTTTTGTTCAGAGGTTGTTCTTGCCTTCAAACAGAGATTTTCAATTTAATTTGAAATAAATTATTGTAATATCAAAAAGTTAAATTACTGAAATACAAGATACAAAAGTTTTGGTGCTTGATTTCTTTCTATTATAAGTCAAAAAAGAAATTCCATATCAAACTGCTATTCTATTAAGAAAACTATTAAAACGCCTTCAGATAATTATAGTGATCAGTTCTGCTCACATACTTTAATTTAGCTGTAACAAGGATTTATGGTATGAATTTTAGCATGTGGAAAGTCTCAAAGAAGTTACCACCCTGTCAAGATACAGCATTTACTCTGGCCCTTCAGAGCTCTGTTGAGCTGAGGCCTTCATGAGCGGCCTTTGCCTTCACAACACTATAGATGTTGATCATTGCACCTACTTTTCAAAACGACAAAGAAAAAAAAAATATTTCGCAAGATTATTGCTGCTATTAATTTTGCCTCAATTTTTGTTAATTATAGTTGATCTCCAACTAGTCATGCATACAAAACTCATCTGCTTTATATGCATGCAAGCCACTCTACATGAATTAATAACACAACCAAGTAGAACTGAGAGCAACAAATAATAAATAACTGTTCTTTTAACATCCAGATGCTGCACTCTGAGAAGCTGTCTGTGATTTGTTACCTGCGAAACAGAGCCCAAGGGTCAGCTTCTATAGGATCATCAAGTCAAAACATGAATTTTTTTGAAACTTTTCAACTGCCAGCTTCTGAGTAGGAATGAACAGCAGCTGTCAAAAACAGATGAATAACAGATGCTATGAATATAGGGATCATAAATTAGGAGCCTGACTGAGAAAAGCTCTGCTATACAAGGGCATTTTAGCACGCACTTCAGCAATACCTGGCAGAAGGACCTACCAGTGGAGCTAGATGGTTATTAAAGGGAGTGATCTGAACAATCTGGAAATGTCTATTTCTGAATTATGCAGACCTCTTTCAAGGTTCTGTCAAAGTTATGGGTGTTTTCCTGTGTCATTTTGAAATTAAAAGGGCTGAGATATTAATGCTCTGTGAAGGACATTAATTTAAAACATGCACAGTGCTAAAGCATGCTATCAGCTGCTTTACGATACAGAGAAGCTTGTAAAGGAATAAAATAAGGACAGCAGAAATATTTGAAGTTCGTTTTTTTCCCATCACATGCAGCACTAAAGGGTATAGATTATATTTTATGATTGTGTTGATACTGAAAAATCTCATTTTCTTGTCCTTCTGGGTGAAATGGGAGTAACTGCAGTGGTGCTGGGCAACGTGCATAGTCACAAAGCTAGCAGGAGCAGCCCTAGACTGCTGTGGAGAAGCAACCCCAAAGCTGGAAATGTTTGGAACTGTATTTGTCGCCTGTGAGACCACTTGATTCAGAAACATCTTTGGGGTCACCTTCAGACTATTCTGCTCATACCTCGTAGTGCAAGGCACTGGGGCTAGTGTACTTTATGATCCCAGTAAGAAAGGCACTCAGACTCAATAAGCTATTGCTTAAAATACCATTTTCTGGAGCTATCACAAGAAAGAAAAAGAACAGAGATAATCTTATGTCCCTTCAGGTGCTGCGAACTCCAAGCTGTGCAGTGTCAGACAGACCTTTGTTCATGTGGTACAGATCCCACCCATAGAAAGCTTTGGTAACACTTTGGTTTCAAGACCTCTGAAAGAATTTTCTTAGATTAAAAAATTATTTTATTCATCATTTCTACCATCAACTAACCATGTGTTCACAGGAGAACTTGCTGCTCCACTCTAAGATAAAGACAAGGACATGTGAGTGGTGTAATCGACAACACCGAGTGGGAGCTGCCAGTGGGCTCCTGTTACCACCACCCAGCTGAGCTTGTGCTGCGGACAAGACACCTGCACAGCCCAGCACTGGCCTGGAGGACAAGCTGTACGGGCAGCACAGTGCAGTGCAGCACCGGCTTGTGCCTACTTCACTGTTGCGTGTATCACTAACTCTTTGATAAACTATAGTCTTCTGGTTAGGTTTGCTACAGCCCTAAAGGGGAAAATCTTGTACCTGCTTGAGGGTTTTAGGCTTTTCTTTCCTGCTGGGGGCATCAGCTGGTGCTCTGTGCCAGCTTGGTAGCTTCTACTGCTCCTTGAGGTGAGTTCTGCCTACTATCAGACATGAGACACGGCGGCAAAGGATTGTTGCTGGAGGGTCCCTTTATTATCTAGCATGAGGGCGACGGGATTTGCAGGCAGGCTGTGCTGTAAGGTCAGGGGCCTACGGAGATAATAAGGATGCAGAGTGCATCAGGTTTCAACCAGCATCAACCATGCCACGAACAAGGCAGCTGGAAGCACAGAAGCGAACGTTCTCCCGCTATAGAGGGAACAAGATGCCTGTGGCTCTGTCTGGGATGTAGGATATGTTGCTGCTCCCCTTCCTTCGTCACACAGACACCTTGGGACTTTCACAGGTTATTTCTGTTTTCAATAGCAAGTGGAGGATGAGTATGTGCACAATACAGGCAGATCTCACAGTCTCACCTTGCACAGCCTTTGCCAAGAACACAGATGGTGTACTGTAGCTCTGAAGGCATTCAGCATCCAGGGAACAGGAATCTGCTTTTGAGGGCTGCTCTGGGACCATCATACTCTTCTTACACCAGCCTCACATGGTTGTCTCTGGGCTGTTCTGCAGAATGGATTTTCAAGAACACTCTGCTTACTAAGGTCCTACATTTATTGTCCTCCATTATGCCCCTGGCTCTGTATCTCCACATCCACTTTACATTTAATTTATATGCTACAGTGGTATGCAGTGTAGTAAGAATCAGAAATTGTATCATAGCACTCCATGTAACAGAATGGGCTGCTTGGTTGATCTTGCAGGCAATATAAACCTTTCACAGCCTTTCACACTGGTTGGTGATTTGGCTTGAGGAAAATCAGTCAGTTCACTTTGCAGGTAAATTTCAGTTCACAGATACACGTAATGAGTTATTAATTTAGGCCTCTCTTTAGGAAGAAAGCTTTAATTCTAAGCCTTGGAGTTAACTGATCTTATGAAGTCGGTATATTTAAAAATACACAAAAGTTTGTGTACAGCAGACCCCTAATACCCATAGAGAAAACATAATTTTGCACAACATAAAATTGCATGTGTGTGGTGGTTTGTGTGTTTTCTTTCTTATAACTGAAAAGTTTAGTGCATGAAACCTAGTGGAACTTGCTTAATAGAGAACACTGGCAAAGTTATGAAAGCAAATTTAATCAGTAAATTATTCTGAAAGGCAAATATAAAGTATTTTCTAGAGAAGCCTAAGGAATACTGATGAATTGCAAATTAAAACTATGTAGACATCATTCAAAGAAGCATCATAAAGGGGAAACAGATTTTTAAAGTGCATCATGTAAGCATAAGCAACAGTTTATAGAAACATGTCCATTGGAAAAAGCTACTTTCTTTTACATCCTGTGAACTACAGTTGAATATTACACATAACCTCAATTGACAAGCGTACATGTAGCCCTATTTAAATTATACCAATCAACACTACATAATCAGTACAACCTGCACCATTAAGTTTAGATTAAGTTAGTTAACAAAAAGGAAAAAGAAAAGTTTATAAACATTCCAATATAGTTTCCATCTTCTAGCACTCAGAATATAGTTATTTTTCTAAAACTTTCCTGAAATATTTTAGAAAAGCAATTTACTGCTTTAAAACTCTGATTTAAGCACAGTATTTCTTCCTTATCTCTGCCCTCTTTTTGCTTGTGAAGGCAGCAAAATAAATTATAGCTCTGGTTTTCTTCTGTTTTTTTCTTTCAGACAAGTGTAACTTTGCAAAAGCTAAGGGCATTTGGAAAAGTTATGGAACAGCAAAAGGAGAAACACAAGATTAGAGGAAACTAGGTGGCAGACATTACTAATTTGATTGCCTCCTGACAACCTCTTTGGGTTACGGCTGGGCTTCTTTTTGAGTTTCTGGAGGGTGCTGAACAAGCACAATTCTTACTCTCAGAGCTTTTCTTCTATGCTTAGGAATACAGGCTCAGAAAACCCTAGAGTATTAGGTTCTCTTATCTATCAAAACAGGGAGTCCACGTGTCTACTGCCAATGGGGACTGGTCCCTGGCAATGCTATCCTTTGGATTATGCTCCCAAACTCTTGAAAAAGCACAATCTGCCATGAGCCTGCACTGCAGCAGGCACCATGTCAGAGCTGTACTAACAACTGTACAGTATAGATGACTGAACTGCATGGTACTGTAAATTTTCCAGCCATTTTTCAGGCACTATCATAAGCCAACCAATACAGACTGTGTCCGTGTCTGCCTGTGCTACCAGCGATAAGTGACCCTATCTGTTAGGTTGTTGGGTGCACAGAGCATTTTCTCGTTGGGCTACAGAGTTGTCCAAGCTCACAGTTCACAGTGGGCTTTCATGCAGAGGAACACTATGTAAGCTTGGACTTGAGCGCTGGTTTGGGCCTGTGCTAAATACCCAGTACAGGTAGAGAAAGCTAAAGCCATCTATCCAATATATGTGGAGAGCTGGTGGCTCAACCAAGGCTGTGTTGACAACCCAACAACTTGGGTCTTGTTTGTATGCCTTGGACAACAGCTCCTGAGCCCTGGAATCATGTCATAATTGTTGGCCATTTTTGAGATTTTGGTAGTTCAGAAAAACACTGAGACTCAAGATGAAATCTCTGTATTCTTAAATAATGTGAGATTAATTTACTGATATGATAATCAAAGCAAACTGCAGCCAGGGAACTATTCACAACCCAAGGAATCATAGCCATATGAAAGAAGAGAGGTCATGTTCTTCACTTTTTTGGTGCTGTAACTGCGAACATACAACACAGTCCTGATAGGACCCTGCAGGTCACGAAGTCCAGACCCTGCTTTTGCTGTCCAGGAGATTTCATAATCCTTTTTAAAAACTTTCTGAACTCAAAGCCTGCTCCCACAGCACATTTTCCAGGGTATTATGCAGCTGTGCATTAAATTTGCCATGCAGTGGGACTTCCAGGGTTGCTCTGCAATAAGCTGACCTCAGAAAAGTCTGTGGCACATGTGGACCTGCTGTATGATTGCTCGGTACATTGGTCTGAAAAAATTTGCTGAATATTGCATGTGACCTGGCCAAGGTTGCCATAACTCTGTTTAACCTGCTTGAATGGGTTTTAATATGAAAATCCAGCTCTTCAATCTCTAAAGAAGCCCTCTGTGGCACTTCTGGGAGGTCTGACGTCAGGGGAGAACAGGAGATCAGGCACAGTCACTCTCCATGCCCTGGATCATGAACTGAAGCCTGTGTGGAGCTTGCTATATAAAACCTGGGATGTAACAGTTGCCCTCAGAGAGGAAAGCAGGAGCCTG
Organism: Falco rusticolus; assembly: GCF_015220075.1. Lineage (NCBI taxonomy): Eukaryota > Metazoa > Chordata > Aves > Falconiformes > Falconidae > Falco > Falco rusticolus. Next base: position 26,686,882 of record NC_051188.1, read on the forward strand.
TGCCTGCTCCCACAGCATGGAAGAAGGGAAGCCCCTTTAATTAAAAGAGTCACCAAAATGGGAAATTTCAAAATTCAAAGCAAAAACTGCAAAAAGTAAGAATAGCTAAGGAAAGATTCACAAGACAGAGACTAGTCCTAACCAGCCCTTTAATGTCATCTTTTCCAGAGCCACCAAGGAAGCATCCTGCCAAGTCAGGTATTGCTCTGACTTCTCTGTCTTCCTAGAAATCATAAGACACCAATTACTGCAAGAAGCCCTAAGGAGTCCACTCAGGAAGGCTTCAGTTTCCTCCTAAGCACACACAGGGAAGCTCAGAAGTAAATGATTAATGGCCCAAAGCTTTATTTCATCTGCTGCTACAATTAAGTAGTGGCTGGCAAAGCTCACTGGCCTCCCTCAGGTACTAATCCATACTGGGCTGTTTCAAAGAGTTCCTGAGAAACTGGAGCATAGATAACCTCATTAAAAGCTATTTGAGAGGTGTTTCAGTTACATTAATGTACTGTATGACTACTGAGGATATCCATATGCTGCTCATATATAAAAACAGGAATAAATCATCTGTTGGGTAGCTGAGGTTCTTCAGCTATGTCTAAACAGTATATGGATATGATGGGTATTTGAATATAAAGGATATTCACTGCCTAAAGACAAATTTAGTAAATAACTTCCATCCATATATTTGTCTAGGAGTGACAAATGATATTTGTATCAATGTAAGTTATATGTTAGACCTGTGACTACCAAGTTAGGACATTCCTCATGAGAAATACCACATGGAGAGACTGAGCAATTAGAAAAATAGGTTTGGACAGAGGTAAGATTATTTTTATAAGCTACAAGCAGTCTTCACAAACATCATCTACCTATCTGAAAACATGCACTTGCATAATATTTCATCTATCTCAGTATCATAGCTAGATGTTTTTACTGAAAATAATAATAATAAAAAAACCCCAACCACCAGCTCTGGCACTGCCAAAGGAAGATACCTTGAAAGAATAGGTGGTATTTTCAATGTTGACAAAGAATAGGATAACATTTTAAAAATCATGAAAAAATAAATAGCACTTAAAATTATTCAGGCACAGAGCACTGTGTCTATAAAGATAAGGGATGGCACCACCCCCACTGCCTTCCTGATGCTGGTACCTGTGTCATAATTTCTTTTGTACTGGACCTGCAGTTCATGGAGTTTATGGAAACCCAGTTCAGAGAACTGACCCTGCCAGTGACAATGCTGTGGTGTTGTTGTGGCTGTGTTACTTCTGAGGTGGACCATGTCCTTGGTCTGTCTCACAGGCACACACATCCTTGTGCCAGCAAGAGGGTGGCAGCAGCAGTGAGTGGCTGGGAGTGGGACAGTCCTTGTCCGCAGCAGGCAAGACCATGCTGAATGCAAACGGGCACACAACCAGGGTGCCAGGGACGTAAATGTCCCTGGGGATCTGAGCCCTAGAACCATCATCTCATTGATGTCCTGAGAGAATGAGTTTCCTAAATCATTCCCTTATTTTTCATATTTTAACACTTCACTCTTCAATATACAGCTGCTGTTCTTCTCAGAGGAGAATTTGAAACTACTAACCAGTATTGATTTAAGGTCAGAAGAGTAGTGCCAGCTACTTAAAATATAATTAGAGACTGAAATCAGTGTCTTGATACTCCTAAATTAGAAAAACATTGCTAAATATTAATTCAAAGTGAAAGATAATTTTTGCTTTGATGGAAAGATCCCATTTTTTCTTCCCTTATTGATAAACAGTTTGAGACTGGGCTTTTTTCACTCATAAAACATACATTTCAAAAGCCTTCTGTTTAACAAATGTTGTTAAAACTGAAAATGTTAATTAAAATGTGGAATTTAGAACGTTTTGATTAACATCCACCTTCTTAGACTGCTATGGATTCTACATCTATCATAGCACAGGTTTTTTCAAGATTTTTTAGTAGCCCCATCAAAACAATAGGATAAAGGGTATTTAAAGTTCTGCTTAAGCTGATACTTAATTTCAAAGGCTGACAGCTAGGCTAATTTTTTCCAGAAATTAAAACTTCGCATGCAAATATTTAAAGAAGTGTCCCCAAGTGAAGTCTTCCTTGTGGAAACCTGGGGTTTAGAGATGACATGAAAGAGAAGAACACCAAAGTACAGTGTGAACAGTCCCCCTGACCTGCATTTGCCCACACCTGTAGTTGTGGCAGCTCCACTATGATAACTACCTGCTTACAACCTTGTTGCTGCAAGGACATGGAGCTCCTCTTGTCAAAAAGGAGAAGTAGTGTTATGTGGCCAAGGGATCAAACAGAGGCAACATTTTTCACCTTGAGATATACCACTTACCTCCTATAGTACAGTGGGGGAAAGGGGGGCAATTAAAAATTAAACATAAGCAAAGTGGGGGGAAAGATACAGACCTTAACACAGCCTGGATGACAAAAAGTGCAAAAAACAATTCTGGCATAAGACCCTGCTTGATCTATCCAAATTGTTGATCAGAGCTCCCTCATTCCAATCACACTGGAGAGCATCTCAAGAAGTACCACAACTGCCAAGGCACAGACATTTTTGACAGTAGTTTCTTAAACCTGCTCTTACAGATCTGCTAAAAGAGGAACCCCCAGTTTCCTGTGCTGTCTCTTCTAGGGCATCACAATCCTGATACCTAACTTAAATCTCACACTGAGGTTTCAGCTGTTATACCGCTTGCTCTTCTGTCTCCACCATGGACTTTCAGAGGGCTCACATGCCACCCAGGCTACATTCCTGTTTGTTCATGCCAGGCCAGCCATGAGCATGGTGACTTGCGCTCAGTCCGAGGATCACTATAACCTCCTGATTCTCCTTCACAGAGCTGCTACCTACCTGGCTGTTCCCTGTCCTGCATTTGGCAGCCGATGGCTCTGTCTGACCTTGCTCTTGCGCTTCAGGAGCATCCTGCTTTTGCAGAACATTTTTCCAGTTTGTCAAGATAATTCCTGAAATCTAATCTTGTTCCCAGTGCAGTCACAGCCCTTTCCAGCACCATCCGTGGCGTTACCCACAGGTCTAGCGAGCGTGCTCTCTGTGTCGTTACCCACAGCACTGGACAAAACGCTGCTTGATTCCTTTTACAAAGCTCCGTGTTTCCACTGCTGACAGCTGAGAACTGCTTTCATGTACGATCAGTCCTGCCAGTTGTCCCCTGGCTTAGACTTTATCAAAGCGTCACGGGAGTCAAATCCACGCTTAAATCAACTAAATCTTGGGTTTCCTTCCTCCCAGAGGGAAGTCAAACTCTTCTGGCCTCAGCTGTGCCCCTAACGCTGCGGCTGTCGCTCCTGCACCCCTCTCTCACACCCTGGGCGCTGGAAGCAGCGCGTCGCGGGGGGCGGCGGCGCCGGGGCCGGGCGCTCGGGCTGTGCCGGGCGCTCCGCGGGGCTGCGCCGGCCGCTCCGTGCCCCGCGCGGGGCAGCGGCCGGGCCCGCGGCGGGCGGCACCCGCCGGGGTCTCCACGACGCTCGGGCGCCGCTTGCGTTGCCAGGGCGGCGGCGCCGGCGGTTGCGGCCCGAGCTTCCAATTGGCAGCGGCCAACAGCCGCCGCCGCCCCCGTTGGCCGCCGCCTATATAGGAGCGGCGGGCCGGTAGCCCCGCCGGCGTGCGCGACCTGGCCTGTCCCGTGAGTGGGGCCGCCCGAGGCGTAGCCACCGGTCTGTGGCGGTTCGGGGAGCGGTTCCCCCCCGCCGATTTCACGCTGTCGCGGTGCTTGCTTGTGGGTTTTTGTGGTCTCCGAAAGGTATCGACGTCGGGGCGATGCGCCGCACGTGTGAGACGAGCTGGGAGGGCCGGCGGGAGCCCTGCCTGGCCCTGCCCCGCAGCGGCGGGCGGACCGTGCTGGGGATGCTTACCGGGAGCGGGCAGCAGCGGCCCGGCGGCCAGGTGAGCCCCACCCGCGGCGGCAGCGGTGCCCCCTCCCTCCCCGCCGAGGGGCCGCGGCCACCTGCCGGGGGTCCCGGGCCCGGGGGTCCCTACCGCGCTCCGGGACCGGCGGCGGGCGGGCACGAGCCCCCTCTCGGGGCTGCAGGTGGGGGCTGGGGGCGGCGGGTGAGCGGTTGGATCGGGCTTCTGTTAACGAGCGTGAGTTTCCCGAGAAACCCGGCGAGTAACTGCTCAGTCCTAATCCGTAGATGCTTCCCTGTGGAAATCCTTTGAGTAAACAATCCGTCCTGGAAGGGAGACTCGGTGGGACTATGTGGGCACTTAAGCCCTGAAGTGTAGGGGGCGGTTCAAGAAAAGTCTGTTTACTAGTGCTTACCCGCTGCTGCCAGCCTGGCTGTGCCCTTTCAGGGTGCCGGGGCCCCCCAGAAACTAAAGGTTCACACCAGGGTCTGTGCACTGCTCTTCCTTGGGCCATCCTGGGCTCTACAGGTGTGGTGGGGAAATGTTACTGCGCTGACTTACAAGACCTAAAATAGCAGCTACTACATGCATACAAACTCCTCTTGGTTGTGACAGTGTAAAGCTCTGAACTTGGTTGGTAACTTACTCCTAGTCCTAGGGGCTGTGATGTTTGAGCTCAAAAGTTCAAACTCCTGTTTGTAACTTGGCATAAAATGCCTTTCTTGCAGGTGACGCCCTTCATGAGGCTGTGACAGTGCCTGAGCACTTCCTTTTGTTACTCTGACTTGCTGCACTTTAAAGCAGCTGCCCCTTGCTAGAACGGAGTGTGGAGCAGCCCCATCAGAGCTGAGCAGCACCCTCACCTTATTCTCCTTGGTGTGGTGGGTGCTGGAGATGAGGCTACTCACATGACATTCACCAACACCTCTTTCTGTGAGCAGCCTGTTGCAACAAGACAGCAACAAGTGGTACTTCTGAGGCACCAGCTGTAGCTGGTGTTTTTTGCGGTGAATTTTTGTTATTGTGACTGTTGGGCAAGGATACATTTTCCTTTCTGAAACAAGTGATACTCACTGTTGTGTTCTGTTCTTCCTGAGCTGCCCTTCCACAGCATTACTGTGTGCTCTGTTTCAGGGTGCCAATGTTCTTGGATGCTTTTCTGGCTCTGAAAATACCATCCCTTCACATCAAAAAGATTCGTTACTCACCTACATGGTCAATGCTGTGTCAAAGCAAGGGTTTTCTATCTATGTGGATGATCCAGAGCAGAAAGAAAACTACAACTGCCAAGTGGATGAAGAGCTAGAATCAAACCTGTGTGAACTGGGTACTAGTGCAGTCACATCCAATGTTCACCTACTGCTGGATCTGAGTACAGGTAACTCCTGTTACTACTCGGATAGTATCTACAGCACAAGTATGTATAGGGCGATTATGAATTGTGATGCTGGTAAGCTAGTGAGTAGCTTATGTTACAGCAGGTAACACTCCAAGAGAATTTGGATTGTGTCTACATGAGTCACAAAGCTTCTGTGCTGGAAACAGCAGGAGAAGTTGAAGAGGCTAATTACACAAATGTCTTGCTGCTTCCTTTTACCTGTTAGGGTGTCCTATGGTAATGGATATATCTATCCAGTCCCAGCCTGAGGATCACATGGAAGATGCCGTAACTCTGACTGTGGTAGAGTATGCAGAAGAAATTCATCAATACCTGCGAGAGGCCGAAGTGAGTGGCTTGTTATAAGCTTATAGGTACTTGTGGCCTCTGTGATAGGCTGCAGTACTGCAGAGATGTATGGCTGCCGCAGGGTAACCCAAGGCAGCCACTGAACTACAGAATAAAGCAAGCTGTAAAAGCCATCTCTGAAGGCAGCATCTAGACAGTGATGAGATCTTTCAGAATTCACTGTGTCACAGAATGGCCAAGTTTGGAAGGGACCTCTGGAGATCTAATCCGACCCCCTGCTAAAGCAAGTTCACTTAGATCAGGTGGCAGAGTCACATCCAGGCAGATTTTGAAGGTCTCCAGAGAAGGAGACTTTACAGCAGGGGTCCTCAAACTTTTTAAACAGGGGGCTGGAGCGCGGATGAAGTGGCAGGCAGTCATCTGTGGCTGCTTGGTTTCCCCCCCAGCCCCCGGCAGGGCAGGTCGGGGGGGTCTGTAAATACCAGGGGCCGGACTGAGGACCCCAGGGGGCCGTATCCGGCCCGTGGGCCATAGTCTGAGGACCCCTGCTCTACAGCCTCTCCAGGCAAGCCCGTTTCAGTGCTTTTTCACCCTCAAAGAAGTTCTTACTCATACTCAGTTGGAACTTGTGTTTCAGTTCATGCCTGTTGCCCCTTGTCCCTGAAGTTTCCTACCATTGGAGCAACTCTTGACTCTTTGGGGTGAAGAATACTTGCAGACAAGAGTTGAATGCTGCAAAAATACCGAAGCAGTTGGATGTGATCTCACTGATGGTTCTCTTGCTATAGTAGTAGTTTTCTCTACCTTTCTGTATCGGAGCAATAAAGTGCAGTCTCCCAATAGGAAGGGGAGGTGGGAGTGGGGAAATATCACTTCTTTTTCACATCCCTCTGAATACCTCCTACATGCTTGATGGTGAAGGCTGTTCATAGTCCTGGAAGTCTTTTACTTTCCTACTTTATTCCTGTGCCTTGAGTGTAGAAGTTTTCTGGAGATGCTACTAGATGCCAATTAATACTACGAGCACTATAATTGTAGCTAGTAGTAGTAATGAGTTATTAATAGTGGAGCAACTCATGCTTCTTTTGGTATAAGTATAAAGAACATTAATCAGCTCAGCCATCAATGGGTCTCTTCAGGGTGAGCATCCTGATTGTTCAACACTCTCTCCACACAGGTAAGATTCAGGCCCAAGCCCTGCTACATGAGGAAGCAGCCAGATATCACAACAGAAATGCGTGCCATCTTGGTTGACTGGATGGTGCAAGTAGGGGAAGAATATAAACTTCAGACAGAGACTTTGTACTTGGCAGTGAACTTCCTGGACAGGTTTCTTTCCTGCATGTCTGTTCTCAGAGGGAAGCTGCAGCTTGTAGGAACAGCAGCACTTCTTCTGGCTGCGTAAGTGTTTCATCTCCTGAAATCTCAGTGAGCTAAACCTTATTTTTAGACTGAGTCTTTTTGTTTAATTTGAAGGACTGAAGCTTACAGTGGTAGGTAGCTTTTCATGATGTCTCAAGATTAGCAACTTTGCCTACTTTGGCACTAGCAAAATTAAACATTTAATGTTTGTGAGGAACTGCAGCGGGGGAACCTTGTAACCATAACAGCAGGAGCAAAACCACTACTGTATTAGACTGCTAGCCTATAAGGTTGTAGTAGATTCACAATTTTAATCTGAAATTAGCCCTAAGCTGCTTTAAGTAGATGAGGTACCCACCATAGATGAGTACATGAGTCTGTCTGGAGTTCATAGTTACTGAGACTTCTTTCTGAGAGCTTGCTATCAGGCAAGAGTTAATGATATGAGTGTGTTTCTACCTAGACTGATGACTTGGAGTTCCTCTAAACATCTTTGCCCATACTTGAAACTAAATTGTTACCTAGCCTGGAGAAAGAATTAAAATAAGAGCTCTAAACAAATCTTAATGTTACATGCCTGTCCTTGTATGGGTCCAGCAGAAACCTCTCTTTACCATAACTCTTAAGCTGACAAATGTGCTTTCTGTATTCCTCCTTCAGGAAACATGAAGAGATCTACCCTCCAGAAGTGGATGAATTTCTGTATATAACAGACAATGCCTACGGAAAAAGGCAGTTGCTAAGAATGGAACACCTGCTTCTCAAAGTGTTGGCTTTTGACCTAACAGCCCCAACTATCAACCAGTTCCTCCTCCAGTATATCCAGAGACATGGAGTCTGTATAAGGACAGAGAACTTTGCAAGGGTATGAATTATCCTCCTTTCAGGACTAATGGGGGAGAAATGACCCTAAAAACAGAACCACTTGTATTTCACAAAGTTATCTGAGCAGACAGGTTCTGCTATACTATGCCCTATGAGAAGATACTCTTTCTCATGCCAGGTTCTATCTGGGATGGCAATAGGCCTAAAGGTGGATGTTTTGTAGCCTACTAACCTCAGGAGGTGGCTTGTGTGCCAAGTCCTCTGGATGTCTCGTGGAAATACCAAGCTTGGTCTATCTGCCTGGTCAGGAATAATGCACTGACTGGGCAAGTAGGTGGTAGAAATCTGATTTTTTTTTTTCAACAGTGCCTGCATAGGAAGTCTGTGCCAGATGTGGTGGTACTACATACTGCTGCACAATGACACAGTATATACCTGCATGGGCAACTCTGCTTAGAAACAGTTTAACCCCACCTTATAGCAAAACATCTGACCTGCTGCTTATCTGCAAAGGGTGTAGGATTGTACAGTGACTGTACTCCAACAGAGCCCAAATTCTGTTTCTGAGAGCTGTCAATTTATCCCTGATTCCAAGTGAGGTCCACCTATGTGAACAAGAGCCTCAGAGGATGGAAAGAATGTCTTATTTAACACCCCTCCACCCCCCCATTTATTTTCTAAGTCTCTATCTGTAAAATTAAATCAGAACTGATGATGGGACCAGAACTTCAGATTAGTGTAGATCATTTAGGCTTTGATAAAGTATGGTCTTTCTGTCCCCACTGAAATGTGCTAAAGGTTATTCTGTAAGACCAACAGGACTAGAATACTATTCTACCCACCAGACTTGTAACTTGTGGTACTTTTTTTACATGAAACTGAGACCACTGACAATTCTCGGTGCCTGTTGTATTGGACTGATTGTACCAGCTAGGCTCAATCTCTTTGGAACCTGTGGGGTTTTTGTTCAGTATCTTGCAGAGCTGAGTCTCCTTGAAGCTGATCCTTTTCTGGGGTACCTTCCTTCACAAACTGCTGCAGCAGCCTACTGTCTAGCAAACTATACAGTGAACAGGTCTTTCTGGGTAAGAACAACTGCATGTTAACTAGTAGCTCAAGCATTTTGTCTTCATTAGAACTAGGTTAAGAAGTAGGAGTAGCTTCAAAGTATGTTGTTATAAAGGCTGGAATCCTAGGATCAGTAATTGTTTCTGAGCTAATGGAACCACCTGATAAATTAATGTTAAATCAACCTGAAATATCCTGCCTCTTTTTCTCAGATGGGAGAGACCTTGCTGTCTTGCTCACATCGTCTGTACCTAAGGCCTTGTTAGTCTTTAATCTCCAAAACTCTCCCCCCAAATACAATTCAGGAGCTTTCTGGGAGGGAGGGGAGAGCTGCATGTGTGTGTGTGGAGTGATTACACTGAGTGGCTGCTTTAGTGTAAGCCTTGATAGGCCTCTCAGCTGTGTGTTGGAGGAATAGCTTTAACAGAGCAGGATGCACAAGAGATCTAATGGATGACACATGCTTAGAGAAGGAGCTGCTTGTCAGATCTCCTGGCACCAAGGAAGACCTAGAGTGAAACTGATGGCAGGATATAGTTAAATTCTTTTCAAGCCTAAAGAATCTAGAGTCAGCACTGATGTAGTGAAAATGGTTTCTGCTCCTGTAGAAAATGTATCTTCTAGATGAATGTTGCCTACAATAGAGTAATACTGCTTTTTTTCCTCCTCTGACCAGCCGGAAACACTTGCTGCATTCACTGGGTATTCATTAAGTGAGATAGTGCCTTGCCTGACTGATCTGCATAAAGCATGCTTTGATGCTTCCCATTGCCAACTGCAAGCAATTAAGGAGAAGTATAAGCATTCAAAGTAAGTAACCAGGAAGCCAGTGTTCTGTAGCTTGGAGGCTATAAGGACAGGATGACTGGCAGCTTGGGCTACAGCTGCTGTGGCTGGCAAACGTCTCATAGTGGTCAGCTTCTGTTTCTCAAATTGGAGCATCTGTCAGCCTCTTGAGGGGAAAATTTTCTGACCATGACCAGAAGAGTAGTTCCTACAGAGGTATATAGATGTATTGGATAACTATTCTTCTGCAGCATTGCAGGATGATAATCTTCCCCATTGTATTGCACAAGATGTTATCTTTAAATTTGTTAACTAAACTGATATATTTAATGATTGCATTTGTATTCCAGGTACTTGCAGGTGTCTCTTCTGGATCTCCCAGCAGTTCTTCCTCAACAATAGAGACTGTGGATCTTGGACTTGAAGGTTACTTTGTCCCTGTCGGCAAAGCTGGTCTAATACTTCATAGAGCACCACAGGTCATGCATTTGTAACCACAGTGATCAGAATGTGTTTTAGCTTCTATTTTTTAATTAGATGTCCCTTTTTAAAAAGGATATTAGAATATAGTTCTTAATATAACTGACAGCACTTTGAATAAATGTCTTATTACACTTTTCCTCTGAATTCTGATTCCAGTTAATATCTGCAGTAAGTGAGTAGAAAGGGTTGTGGGTTTTGACAAAATCATTGTGAGCAGGGCTTTTAAGCTGGCTGGAGTGGATCAAGTGTGACTCAAACCAACACAACCTGACATCTCCATAGACATGGGTGATGTGCTGCAGTACCTTACCTGCTGCTTCCTCTTCTATGAGAAGATCGTGTATCTGTGAACAGAACCTATGTTCTGCAACTTGTTGGCCAGATCGCAGCAGAAACATCCAGATGCAAGTGGTCTATGGTGGTCTTCTACACACAAGTTCAGAGCTCAGTGTTGAGGTAAAAGTCAAACTTTATAGAAGCAAATAGGGGGGATTGCTTTGTGGGGAGCTGGAGGAAGGGAAGGCTGTGGCAGAGCCTTAGGAGCACTTCAAACACTGCTAGACAGACTGCAGTAAAGAGCAAGGCTAAACTATGAAGTGCTGGAACAGTGGAGTTGAGCTGGATGGCTGCTGTATCATATTTGTGGAATTGAGTAGTCTTACAGCATAGCTGTCTGAGATGACTTCTGCCTTTATAGTACTGTTGAATGTGAGTGCTCAGCAGTCTCTAGAGGTACCTCACTCTTAGCAGGAAGAAGGGGGGTGATGGTACAGCATTGTCTTATTCTGAACTGCTACACTGTCTTGTGGCCCCAGTTATTTGTTAGGTAGTGTTTTTTAAAAAACAAAGCACCACCTTGAGTATTCTTAAACACAAGCCCTATCCAAAGTAGTCACAAAAACAAAAAAATCAGTGAGTCAACATGTAGAGAACTATATTCAGCTCATCTAAATGGCAAGATAAATCTGAGGTGTTCTTTTACTGTAAGAGTTTAAAACCTTCAGTGCTTAGCGATTCCTAAGAGAGTAATCTGTACAGGGCATTATGTGTTTCCAAGCAAGAATATGCTTAACGTTTGATGCTAACATGCAATTCAGCAGACATACTAAGTACCAGCTAACAAGACTTTTCAATTTTAAAACCTGATTAGACAACTGTCATGATGCTCTTCTTAGCTTCAGGGCTTTAATTTCCCTTGTGTGCAAAACGTTCTTCCCCCTGCCTCCTTCTTGTCTGGGCTGGTGAATCCTAGTAGTGCAAACACTTGTATTCCTCCATGTGGTGGATGATGCCAAGAAGGTCTAGCATTCCCATCAGCAAAAAAGGGGGGTGAGGAACCCAAAACTTGTGGGTCAATATGAAGGCAGTTTAATGAACTAATAGCAAAAGTCACACATGTGGAAGCAAAGGAAAATAAAAGATGCTGTTCTCTACTTCCTATCAGCAGGTGATGTTCAGCCACTTCCTGGGAAGCAGGGCTTCAGTACACGTATTGTTTGTTCCAGAAGACACATGTCATAATTAATGGCCCCCCTTCTTCCTTTTAGATCTGAACAGATGTCATATGGTATGGAATATTCCACTAGTCACTTTGGGTCAGCTGTCCTGGCTATGTCCACTCCCAAGATGTTGCCTGCTGGTGAAAGAAGAGGAGAAGGTTGGACAGGCAGCCTTCATGCTGTGTGAGCACTGCTCAGCAGCAGTCAAAACACTGGCGTGTCATCACCACCTTTCTAGTCACCAGTACAAGCACAGCGCTATGAGGGCTGCAGGGGGGCTCAGCCAGACCCCATACACTCTGAAATGGAGATAGTGGTAATGACTGATTCACTTGTCTCAAAGTAAATATCCTTTAAGGGAGGGGAGCATTCAGTTTTAGTCTAACCCTTGCAGTTCTTAGACCCTTGCCTCAAACACTTCCTAGTCAAGTAAACAAATCTGTCTTGGTTATTTACTGATATCCCATGCTCATGTCTGTGGTATCCACTTTGTGGTCAAGGTCTAGATCCATGGGTTGTCTCTACGCAATGAATTTCACAGCTTGTGGATGAATGTCTTCAAGGTGAGCTATGAACTGCACTCCTGCCTGCAGCCAACTCCTTTAAAGCAGATGGCTGAGTACAAGGGTCAGAGCTAGTGGTGCCTAGTTACAATGAAGAGCGGTGAATTTCTTGGTTGCCTCTTCCACAAGGAATGGTGACTGTACTGACCAAGAGTCTTGCTACATCTACCAGGCTTACAAGTACTTGTTTATGGTGTTTCAGGCTGAACGTAAGGTGTCCTGAAACCACATGTTAATAAGACTTTCTCTACCCATAAGTAATAGTGCTTACTGAGCCGTGGTTACTGTAGTATTGATTATTTTGGGAGCAGTGGTGGATGTCTCAAGTGCAGAACTATTTCCTAGTATTACAGCAGTTTGAGGATACTCGTATGGTCATGTCACAATAGTCATGGGGAAAGGGTGGATTTTGACCTTAGGAACAGTATGACCACAGTCACGTCTTGTGTTCCTGGGCGAACAGATTTGGTCCATCTAACACAGTATGTGTCTAGGTCTGAATTTACTAAATGTTTTATCATGTGATGTCTTCCTAGAAGCCAAACTTTCACTTTGTTTTACTTTTTTAGTTTATTTAGTTGCAAAACAGATATAACAGTTGCATTTAACTTCCTTGAAGCTTTAATTCTCTGGTATATAGACTTGCCTGACTTTTTGTTTGTTTGTTTTAACTATATTTGAAGAAGACTGCTTTGTCTGCTTTCTTGTTTGTTTTGTCATTATTTTGCAACTGAAGTAGTGGCTTAAATATTCTTTTAGTCCAAAGGCTAAAAAGGGGAAATGAAAAAAAGCTAAGTAGTTAAGGTGAAGAGTCACAAAATTCTGCAGTATGATTGCTAATAACAAGTTTGTGCAAGATGCATTAAATTTTAATTTGTGAGACAAACTGATCTAAAGTGGTCTCAGCTGAGATCTGTGGCATTTTGAATTTTCTTGTTCTATCCTCAGTTCCTTTGATATTTGTCTTACTCGGAGCAAGGAAAAGACTTATTGGTCTTGTATGAGTGAGCCTTGACTCTTCCAAGGTGAAAACTGCATGCTATCTCCTCTCCCATTCTATGTGAGTCATCAGACTTAACTGTGGTCTACCCCTCATGTGGGCTCTCCTCTGCAGCTGATACTTGAGATCAAGATATGAGATGCTTCAGTTGGGCATATTGTGGTAATGAAGGTGAAATAATGTTGTTTTAATAAGAGGAAGTGCTTAAATGCAGATGCAAAACCACTTAAAAGTACTTAAAAGATGTACTGAAAATAATCAAGTATACAGGAATATGGATTTATAAAGCAGGAGATGAAAGCAACCCAAAAGAAAGCTTTTAAGTTTTCATTGAGGTAGTTACTATGCTATACAGAAAACTTAAGACCTGTAAAGCTCACAGCCTTGTATGATGTTTGAAACAAACAGGACCAGACTTCCTGAAGACAGCCATATTCTGGAAAAGAAATAAAGGAGAATCAACACTAAGGACTGAACAGGGGCAGTCTCCATTCTTGACCATCCCACTTAATGTCTTGCAGACCACAGCCACAAATAAGACCTCTTTTTTTTTTTTTTGGTTCAGGAAATATTTAAACTGTTGCAGTTTCAGAAATGTCAACCCTGATCTTGCTCGGTTAGCTCTGCTGTGAAGGTCAGCCTGTTGACTTTCAGCACGTTATTTCAAAGGCTGAATATTGACTTCTATGCAGGTCACAGTATCTTCCTCCCAACTAAAACCTACTGGGACACTGAGAGTAAAACCTACTGGTAAGACAGCAGGCTGAGCACTTCCAAGGAGCTTTGAATGATCATTAAATATTCTGTGGAGTGGGTTGGAATTGAGAAGTATTGAGGATCTTAACTTTTGATCTATGATGTTCAATTCAAGAGCTCTTCAACATTGCTATCAGAAACAAACAAACAGCTCCCTAACCTTATTCTAGCAGTTTCCATACTATCATGCTGTGACATTCAGAAGATCCAAATGTCTGTGGTTGCGTGATCCTGTTTCTTCTGTGTAATATTTAATTTTTTTAACCAATAACTTCTAACATTAAATATTGTAGCTGACTGGTGTCCTGAGAAAGCTGTTATTTACAGCTGGGGATGTATTGTGCATCTGCTGCTCCCTTAAGATTAAAAAGGACAAGCAGAACTCAATACTCTGTGGGAAGGTGCTGCTTTAATAACTAGGGTCTGTCTTTGTTTTTCTCTTCTCTGGAGTGAGTTAAGGATGTCTGAGAGGTAATTGGGTAATTAGAGAAAATGATTTAACTGTGGTCCGGACAGTTAAGCTGTTAATTCATGACTGAAGGGTGGCAGCCTTGCTGGGAAATCTGGCTGTGTGATTAGCCTGTGTACGTACCTGCTTGCTGTCAGTTCTACAAACGACTAAAATTAGATCACTGAGGTTGGTACTTACCTTAACCACTGACCTTGAGGCAGCTTGTGGGGCTGCTCTTAAGGATGAGAAACAAGACAGCAGTGTCAGTGATTGCTTCCTGGAATTAAGCTTTGTGTCTTGCAATTTTCCTCAGCGTTCGCTGCCCCAGAGCAAGGTATACTGAAGAGCTGTGCAGACTCTGCTAGGCAGTTATGAACTGGAGGAGGTACAGGCCCGTACCCTGTCACTCAGATGATGTAGAGCCCTATCAAGCTGAGTCTTAAGAACTTTGTTAGGTCCTCTGCTGGTTTTAGTGGATGTATGTATTTTCCCATTGCATCAGACAAGAGTCTCACTGAATACTTATTTTTACTTCTTGTCTGCTTCGTAGTTCCTCTCTTGTATGGTAAGCTCAGACTTTCTCTTGGATGCTTGTTCAGACTGCATCCACTTAATTTACAAAACACAAAGCTTTGCAAGATAAGATGCCCATAATGAATATCCCTGGCAACATGTTTATGGGAAATGTGCATCTTACCTGATGTTCCTGCAGAGATTTAGAGAAACTCTGGCTTAGTAAGCCTGTGTGATGAGCAGCTAATATAACCAGTCTCAGCTGTTCTGTGCCCTGCTTGGGATTTGTCAGCATAGATGGCAGCAGTGCAACATTGAAGAGAATTAGCACAGACAGACTTCCAAGACAGTCTGCAGAAAGATGCTGAGCATATGATACATACAGTTAATCCTAAAATACATGCCTACTCTCATCCAATTTGCTTGTGTTTAATCTAAGCCAAGCAAGAAAGACCAAGCAGTCCTGTCCCTAATCCTCCTGAAGATGTGAAAATTATGGTTCTTTCCTTGAGGTTTGTACAGTCTTTGTCTAGCTAGGCTGTGCTAGTACTAAAAAATTATTGTGAGCTAGGAAAGGGCTGGTTTCTGGCCAAGTGTCTGTCTCCCATTGGCTTGTTTCCATGATGCTTAGGGCTAGCTCCTTTTTTTAAGGAGATTTGTCCTGGGGAGAGCTTGTTCAAGCAGGACAAAACAGCCAGTATGAGCTAACAGGCCGTGTGGGTGGCTGTGCTTAGTGCTCGTGCTTGCTATTTGCCCCTCTTTTGTCTTAGCAATGTGCCCAGAATGACCAAGTGACCCTGTCACTACATAGCTGAACTATAAGAGAGTCCTCAGTCTTTCAGATGTTCAGATCTTCTTCATGTGAACACAGAGGAGCATTACTGGAGCCAAGTGCTGGAAGAACAGGCTAATGATAAAATACTGAGTTTTGGCAAGAAATAGTCTTCTCCCTCCACCATCTGCAGCCAAGCTGCTTTTACTTTCTGTTTATTATTGTTTGTGTTTTGATGTGTAAATAACTTGAAAAATTAGGGAAGAGAGCCCTAGACCCCACGGTATTCAACAGTTAGGCATTTGGTACTAATTAGCAAGTTGCTTACAGTAGAATACTGTAACCCTATCTCTATCTAGGCAGAAACTGGAGTGTGATGTATCTCAAAAGAGAATCATCCTTCATTTGGTTCTTTTTGTCCTTCATAAGGAGGATAGAAATATCTGGGAATTAAAACGGATGGCAAAACAGGCTGCAGATGAACAGCAACAGCAGTGCTGTTCTCCCACGTAATGGAGTGAGATGTTGATGTGGCAGAATCAGGTTCACTCCAAATCACCTTTGCATTGCATGTGCTTAGGAACAATATACGTCTCCCAGTGCCGTGATGTATTGTCACCTGTATTTACTGGAGAGGCACATAAAAATATTCTCGGTTTCAGCCACACGAGAAGACCTTGAGCTTTTTATGGTGTTAAACCAGAAGCAGGGAGTGAAAGGATTCTACCGTCAAATACTAGTGAGGCTGCGTTCCGATGGTCTCCCAAGAATACAACCAGAAGAGGGCACCGGCGTCCATGGTCCACGGCTTGAGGGGAAAGTCGACCTCAGCGTCTCCCAAAAGGATGCTGGGTCAGAGTTCAAGCAAGCTATTGGTCATGGACTCGTTTTTAGATGGTAGGCTAGAAACATGTGAGATCACTGCAGCAACAGTTATGTGCAGTTATTTTTTTCATTAGATGTAACCAGGATTTAGTGAAGCTGCAATGTAAGGCTGTCAGCTGTGCTGTCTAGCTCTCACACATGGTGCTCCAGGGACACTTGAAGAAAATAAATGCAACTTTTCAAAACATCTGTAGACTTGTACTGTGAAATGCGACTTTTTGCACTCGTTTATCTAGCACTCTCAAATCTTTTTCCTTGTTGTACAAATCAGACTATCTGATGTTGATTTGATCTTAAAACCTTCTTCAGAATAAAAATATAATGGAACCTGTTAATGTTCATGACATAAGCATTCTGTTAAGACTCTCATCCATCAGACCTGTTTCCTTATACTGCAGGTTGGGCAGATAAAGCTCTTGTAATATCACAGAGCTTGTACGGCTTGTGCAAGAGAGGGGAATTCCTGCCAGATGTTTCAGCCCTATGTGGAGGAAGGGGGGAGGAATAAAATAATCAACAATAACTTTTAAGTTAGAATGTGTTCCTCTTGCTCACTGAAAACTTCAGTGTTAACTCCTGTTTCAAGGTAATCTAGCTGGATGGAGAATGGTTATATATGAGAATTACTGCTCAGTTCATGGTGTTAAAAGTGACATTTTTTTGGATCTTAGTCATGTTTTCTCTGTTCTGTTCCCAACTTCAGTTTCACTTTTACAAGCTGTTCAGCCATTCAAATTACACGTGGTTTTTGTGTTTTGTTTGTTGTTGTTTTTTGCGTTTTTTTTTTTTGTTTTTTTTTTTTTTTTTTGTCTTCAGCTATTTCTAAAAGGTATTTGCTCCCAGCTTTAGCCTCTAAACAGAAGGTACACTGGTGGAATCAGTGGTAAGCTTGTATCCAGAGCAGTCATCCGAGTGCTGCAGCAGTGATCTAATATTACTCAATGCAAAACTTGTCAGTAAAGCATTTTCTGAGTCCAGTGGAAGTGTGTTCTCCTTGGTCAGTTATGTTGCTGAACTGTAACTGATTCTAGGCTCATTATTTTTGAGCTTTTGTGGGTATCCATACAGATGTATTTTGAATTAGTTGCTGAACCAGTTGTCATGTGCACAGAGGCATGGACTGCCTGAGGCGCTCCATGGGCATTGGCTAGAGGAAAACAAATCTTTTGTTCTGGCAAACAGTAGCAGCTTTTGGGAAGTGTTGCTGTCTCTGAGTAAAAGAGGTATGGAGGCAAGCAGAGCATGTTCACATCATGCATGTGTACGTTCAGTAGGCACTTGAGCACCTGTGAACAAATGCAATTTTCCACATATGCCTGTGCATCTGCTAGTTGAATGTTGTACTCCTTCCTCTGCCTTTTTTCTCTTCATTCAGTAATTGCTCACAACTTTCAAGCAATGTAGAAGAAGGATGTGGCTCTGCAGAGGCTCTTTTGCCAGCAGGATAACACTGTGCAGGGCTCCTGGCCCAGAGCCAGCAAATAATAAATCTCTCATCATGCAGAACTGACACACTAGAGCTGAACAGAGCATATTCATTTTTTAAAGCATCTCCTTGCACCGAGTCTTAAACATGAAGTTGGCTCCTAATCTTTTAGTTAGTTAACCTGTATCACCTGGTGAAAAGACAAGCCCAGCAGGGAGTACATAGGCTCTGATGGCTCTATTTTTTCAGCAAGTAATCAGAGTAGAAAGCTCTGCTGTAGTTTGCCAGTTCATGCCTTGCAAAGCTGTACTTTCTGTAAATGGCTTCTTGTCTTAGTGCGTGAACATTAGGCCATCATGAAACTCACAGCACAACCACTGCCAGTGCTCCCAGGCTGCTAAGCTGGGCAGTGTGTAAGGGATATACGAGTAGGTTCTGCTGTTTAATACCATTCTCTGGGCCAATTCAGAGGTTACTGACTGGGAACTGCTGATCTCTGTAACTTCCACTCATTCTAAAGCAAATGCTGACTGGACTTAAACTGGGAAAATCCTTTATTTTATTGTCAGATGAAATCTCCAGAATCTTTCATAGCTATCTTGTAAAAAGAAAAGGATTTTATTAAAAAACAAAACAATTAAAAAAAAAAACAACCAAACAAACCAAACTTAAATTCACTAATCTAATTACCAAGAAATGACGTTGTCCAATACTGTGCTGAATTGTCTGTCATAGAACACAATATTAATTAAAAAGTTGCTGTTTCCCACATCTGGAGAAGAGAAACTTGTGGAGGGTTTTCCCATTTCCAAATATCCACGAATGGTTGAAACATACTTTAGAAACTTTGGGGTTTTTCCTTGTAGGGTGTGACATGAGTGAACTCTAAGGATGCTCAAGGAGATTCTGAGAATTTCTTTCTGCTAAATCGTATTAAAGATACTGAAAAATTCAAGAGTAAAGTTAAATGGTGTAAAATTCAGTGTAATATTAAAGCTAAAAAAAAAGCTTATTACAATATTAAATGTAGCAAATCTATCTGTCCTTGATCTGTAAGTGACTTTGCTAAAGCATTAAAGGTTATCACTGGATTTTTGTTTACTACCCTTTTCAAGTGCCACTATTACGAAGTAGTGAAATCTTAACTAAATCTCATACTGTCTTCAAATAGGGCCTGCATTTCACCTGGCTTGTGAATGACCCCAAATCACTAGCTGCTTGCCTTTTTCCAGAAACAGGGAAAGGCTGTGATGAGTACTGTATCCAACAGTAAATATGATAGAAATGTTCAATACAGTGTAGCTAGCCAGTGTTTACAGTATTGATTGTCTAGAGAGGATTGATTCTATATCAGCTCATGAAGTGTTAACCACAGCTTGTTTACCCCATGGTCAGAGTTTAAGATAGGAACACATTTTAAAAATATTTTGACTATCTATGCTCTGCATCCAGGTTTGATGTTGACAATTTCTGAAAGCCCATCAACAAAAGAAGTGCTGACTTGGAACTCTGCATTATGTGGTAGAAAGCCTGGCTCCTTGCATTTTTCTCTAATGAAAGTTCTACGTGTCACTGTAGAGAGCCAGGCAAACACATGAAGCCTCCAATATTCACCAGTAAGCACTTGGAGCAAAATGAGTGGTCGTCTCATGTTGGATGATCCCATCATGCAGGGGCTGAATAGGGGCATAGTTTCCCCTTGTTCAGAGAGCTCCTGATATCATTTTTCTTTTGCTTAATTCATTGTCACATTTGTATTCGTTCTGTCTTTCATAAATGCTTTGTAGGGTGCTGCTGAGCAGAGTGCTTTTCACTTGTTTGATCAGTGGTTCTGCTCTCTGGACCTTTTAAGTTACTCTGTGTATGAAGTCTCACATTGAACTTAGAGCCATAGAAGAAACCTCTTTCTATATATATAATTGGAAACAAGTGGTATGTTAAGATAGTTATGGGTGATGGTTAACTAGAAGGTCTATTGCAGTTCAGACTGGCAACAAAAAGGGATTGGGTTTTTCGCTCAAGAGTCAGAGTGTATAGAGGCCTTAGTTGACACTGTCCATATAGATGCATGGATTTTTAAGGTCAAAAGAGATTATCAGACAGTCTGATGCCTTTTATACCTGTTTAACCATGTTTGACTGTTGCTAGATGATCATGTTTATGCCTGTTTAACATGTTTGATTGATGATAGAACCTCTCTATTTTTAACTTCTACATATCAGACTCTCATTTCAAGTCTTTTTTTTTTTTTTTTTTTCTTTTCCCAGCTAGGTTAGAGCACCTTCACTAACTGTATTTTCTTTCCATGTGAGAATGTAACCACAACGATTAAGTTGCCCCATGGTTTTTCTCTTGTAAACAAAATTAATTGAGGATTCTGAGCTTTTTATGGCAATCAATTATTTCTAGCTCTCGTGTGTTTAAAGCACTCCTCTCCAGTTACTGAACATCCTCTTAAAACGTGGGTGTCAGAAGATGGGGTGCAGCTCTCATCATGGTCTCATGGGCACAGTAGATGTCAGCTGCAGGACTGCAAGGCCCACAGTCCCTGAAGAAAGTAACTTTCTAATGATTGTTGAGAATAAGTGCTGGCAACTACGTGCTGCTGAAGATACGACTCTTGCCGAAGCCTGCTTGTAATGAAAGCTGATTCACCGATTTTTTTCCCCCAGTGTATACAAATCAAAGGCAGAAGGCTGCCTTTGCTCCTGGCAAACTACCAAAGCCATCAGTTAGGCAGGAGTTGGCCAGATGTCTTGTACGCTGAGAAGCGCTGCTAATATATACTAATTGTAATTATTATGCCAGTATTAAATATCACCATCTGTTTTTTTATCTGAAGTCAATGCCACTAAAGGACTTTGAGCTCTTCAAGGTATTTCTTTAAGTTTCAGAGGTGACTGCATGGATTTTGGTCTGTATTTTGTTTCTAGTAATGCTCACCTCAGTGGTGCTTGGGTGGTCAAACAGCTGGGACCTTTTAATTCTTTTTTGTAAGTGTAGGGGAAGCAAGTAATTAAGGTGAAGGAGGCTAAACACTTTACGCAGGTAAAACTCTGAAGGGGGAAGGCAATTTTGTGCTGAAGGATGCAGCAAAGCCTGAGGTGTGGCATGGCACCTTTCCTATCAGGATCGTGCGAAGGCCTTCCATGTCTGTGTGAGGGCCGGGGGGATGGAGGGCCTGCAGAAGAAGAGGATTGAGTCAGAGATCATCTAATTACAGGGGTGTACTGGGCGTCTGTGGCCAGGTGCTGGCAGGGGGCTGCAGGGCCTCTGTGAGGAGCGGTGGGGCTACCCCGTGCCAGGCTCAGCCAGCTCCAGCCCACCCGCCGCAGGGCACGGCTGAGCCCCTCGGCCAGGGTGGTGGCACCTCTGGGAAAGCCTGTTCAAGAAAGGGCAGAAAATACCAGACAGAGGGTAAAGCTGAGGGAAGCAGGGCTGGAGGAAGAGGAGGTGCTCTGTGGTCCCAGAGCAGGTGTCCCCTGACAGCCCATGGAAAGGATCCAAGCCAGAGCAGGGGGAGGCATGAGGCAGATGGAGCGGCAGAGAGGAGCCATTACAGAGTGACCGCAGCCCCCCATGTGGCTCAGAGCGGGGAGGTCTGGAGTCAAGCTGAGCCTGGAAAAGCAGGGAGGAAAGCTGGTTTAAAGTTCGCCTCTGTTTCCCACTAACCAAATTGGTAGTTAAACATTTATTTTAATTGGCAAAAAATTAAGCTCATTTTCCCCAACTCATATCTGTTTTGCCCAGGACTGAGGAAGCAGGGTTTGTTTAGCCTGAAGAAAATGTGGCTAAGGAAAACTTAATTGGTTTCAACTGCTTAAATAAGGAAGTTTGTTAGAAAGCCAGAATGGGAGTTCTCTGAGGGGCATAGCTGAGGCTGGGAGGCAGCAGCTGCAGCAGGGGAGGCTCTGCTTGCACATGAGGAAAAATACTTTACCATGAGATTGATTAAACACTAGTGCTGGTTGCCCAGAGATGTGGTGGGACCTCCATCCTGGGAGATGTCCAGAGGTCGATGGAACAAGCCTGGAGCACCTGCGGTGGCTGTGAGGTTAGCTCTGCTCTGGGCTGGCAGCCTCCAGAGGAGGAGCCTAACCTGGATTTTTCTGTCATCCCAGAAGATGCACTGCTGGAATGGGGAAACATAACTGTAGAGGGACTGTTTTTGTCCTGTGTTCCTATTCAATGTGAACAGCTAAATGTCAAATAAAATGACAGTGAAATATGACAAGAGCAACATTATGTAAAAAGGTGTGGAGTAGTCTTCTTATCACCTGAACAACAAAGCCTCCACCTTTTAATATGTTACTATGTGAACTTGTTTTTAGTTATACACATATGTATATGCATACATACATATACATAGACATTGAGAGGAAAATGGTGAAGGGTTGTACCCAGGCTGCCTATGGTCAGTGCCTGACCTAAACGCCATGACTATTAAGGCTGAGAAAATGCTGACAGTTTTGTGCACCTATTTCTGAGACCTGGAAGAAAGAAGCTGTGGTCACTAAGAAGTAGTCCAAGTACAAGTTAATCCTCAACAGTAAGCAGTCTCCACTGCGTTGAACCGTAGGATGCGTAGTACTGCTTGGGATACATTCTGCAGAGCCCAGGTCAGTACAGAGATCAAAAGGCAGTTGTCTTGCTGTAGCTTCGAATCACAGGTATGTTGCTTTGCTGCCACACATGGCAGAAGTATACAGTTCTGATTAAATGTGTATCATACATGTTAGTAATATTTTTGTTTCATTAATGCTTATGAAAGCCATGAGAATGAAAATATTGCCTTCTGCTTTAGGAATAGGCTGCTTCTCTTCTTTCACAATCGAATTTATGTGATGCACATGCACCTCCTCCAATCTGATGGCCTGATCCTCAGAAGTTTGAAGTGGGAGATACGAAATTTATTTTAATAGTGAAGTGCTCTACAGCTGTGGTTTGTAGAGGGGTTTTGTGTTTTTCCTGCCTTTGTGTGCATCTGTGCACACAGCCTTTGACTGGTTTGAACATGTTCTTGGTCATCTGTGTGCTGACACCCTCTGTTAATTTTGAGATGCTGTACAGAACTTCAATGTGAGCTCTGCCACCTGTGGCCCTCAGTTCTTTCATAGTCACCTCTGTCATACTTCATGACAGAAATGTTGTCATAACCATTTTCACATCAATTTGATCCATTGTGCTGTCTGCTACTATGATGAACAGAAACGTTATTTGATAACTTTGAGCTTTGTACCCTAGAAGATTAAATAAAAACAACTTGCTCCATGGCATCCAGTAACTTTATTAGAAACAATTTTGGGCTAAAGCTGAACTTGATGTTGGGTATGATAGGCTCCAGCTGACTGACCTAAGCCATTGAGGAAGTTTTCAGGAGTGTCTAAATGACCTAGAAGCCTAGGTCTTCTTCAGTTTAAAAGTCTTGTGCTTCTGATTTATTTAGGTACTTAAAAACTGTCAGAATCAGTGATAAGGCTTGACTGGTGCTCACTGTGCAGCTTGTTCCCATTTTGAAAATGTGCTAAGTATGTTAACTAATTCACTCCCCTCTAATTTATTTTAACTGTTGCACAGTTAGCGTGGTGATAGGCTATTGTAAACAGTGACAATGTTTCTTGCATGTTGTTTAGGAAAGACCTTATTAGTACTGCAGAAGCTGCAGTGTTGTTAAGGTACCAAGAGCAGAGATGTAGCAGCCTGGAACATCAGTGAAGGTTTGGGTTTATCAAAGCAGTGCCAGTCTCTATTGCTAACATCTTCTCAGGCAGACTCATACTGCAATTTTTTTGGCCATCTAACACTTCAGTAAATATTTTAGCATTGTTCTTGATTATGGCAGCAATTTAAAATAGTTTTCACATTTTGAAATTACTACATATACTCATTTGTTTAAACTTCCACAGGAACCAGTGCTGTAGAAAAGTCTCAGGAGTAACCTAAAAAGAAACCCCTATTCTGTTCACTCCAGGGTGGCAGTTCTGCATATTTACATGCTGCCTCTACATTAATAATTCTACTCATAATTTATTTCCATTTCTGGAAAAGACTCAATATGGCATTAGATGTGTTGAGCAGATCAGCAGCTGCAGTGTTTATAATCTTTTACCCTTTCATGTGTTTTACGGGAAATGGCTTCAAGTCCATGTTGGTATTACCCAAGCAGAGCAGCTTCATGCACTTTTGTACAGTTTCTTTATTTTTCCAGAGATTTTGCACAGTTGTTTTGTAAAATGCTATGTTTATAACTTCCTAGAAACAGATGTAGTGTTTACTGACTGACTAAGATGAACCTGGGAATTGGGTTTCAAATTGCTTCGAGGCAGAAAAGTAGAGTGGGGTTTTCAAAGGCACTCTGTGTAGATCCAATCTTTATTCCTGTTGAAGTAGGTGGGAGTGTCAGAACTCCTAGGCCTGCTTGAAAGAATGATGTGAAGCTTTTTACAGTAAGTTTAGACTCATTTTCTTACAGTTTCTCTGTCTGAAAAAATGAAGGCTGTAATAATCCATCACAACCATGTTAGTTAATGTCTGGCAAGAGGAACAAAGTTTCATATAGCAGGAAAAATTGTGTACTGATAACTCAGATTTTTCTGGTTTGGTGTTACAATGATCTAAGTTTGCAAAAACAAAAACAAGGATCGGAGTAACTGGGCAGACATCTGGGACTGGTGATGTGGTCAGATAGGGGATCTGGTCAAGAACAAAGGCAGCTAGTAACATGCAATGGTTGAGGTGCAGAGATAGGTGCTTGTTTGGAGCTCTCTAAGAAAGAAGGATTTAAAGAGCTAGAAGAGGTGAATATGGGGAGGATGAGCCTGACTTGTTAAAAAATCTATGTAATCTTCCCTTCCTCTTTCCAGAAGCCTTTGTTCATGTTAGAACACCCAAAACTACTTACACAATCAAGAGAAGAATAAAGAGGTGAGGGGGGGAAAAAATAAACAGAAGGAAAGTAAAATTCTCCAAATCTTTTGTGCTTGATGCCAGTCCTACCAGGGGTAAGGCTCTTGCTGAGGGAAAGAGGAGGGTGAAAAGACTTTGTTTCAGCTTGTCTTACAGGACTGTTTTGCCCTGGGGCATCTCTGGATAAAAGCTGTGGGGCAGAGGCACCTGCTGTTGGTGGTTTACATGCTCCGGAGTTCCTGAATTCAATTCTGACTCTGCTAGGGCAGGTTAAGTCTCTTCAGTTTTTCATGGTAATTGTGACAAATGGGAGAGCCCAGGGGCTCAGCTCTTTTCCTCTGAAAATCAGGCTTTCTGTGTGGGTGGCTGATAAATGTAAGTCTTAAAGCTTAAAATATCTGCTTCTGGTCTTCTGTACCTTTTTTTCACCTATAAAGGTAAATCTATTTCAGCATAGCTTTTTGAAGATATTCTGAGGCTTTTTCCTGAGCCATTAGCAGGTGTAAAACTGTGTACGATACAAGAAAACGATACACACTAGTAGAAAGAGTATGAACATGAAAATATTTCTATGGGTACCCTAAGGAAAGAAAAACCTATTTACCCACTACTGAAGCTTGGAAGACAGAAGCGTTAAATGCTTTTTCTGCTTTAACCTTCACCCTTTGGCGTTTATAGTTGGACTGTTAACTACTGTTAGTGCTGACAAGATGAGAAGTCCAGCTATGATAGATGTAATGTTGAAAGAATGAAGGGGAAGTAAGTTACAGAAGACTGTAAAAGGCAAGTTTAGGGGTTTTTGATAGGTGAGGAAAAAACAAGAAAGGAGGTACTAGGGAATTATAGATTACTTGGCCTCAGTTTTGAACTGGAAATACAACAGAGGGGATGTTAAATCAAATTATTTCTAATCACCTAGAATAACAACTAAGATGAATAATGAGATGAATAGTTGTTAGGTATGAGTTAATCATATATCAGCCTAATGTCCTCGTAGGATGGGTGTTGTAAGTAAAGGAAAAGTAAATATGTCATGTTTTCTTGATTTTTATTAAGGCTTTTGTCTGTAATGACACTCACATAAGAAAGAGGAAACCTGGATTTGATGAAACTGAATGGGGTTTTATGATTGGTAGGAAATGGTACTCAAATGGTAGTTGTCTCTAGCTATTTATCCAAATGGATGTTCATTAATGTAAAAATATTTTTACTAATGACTTAGATAAGTAGATAGCATGCTTATAAAAGTGCAGGTGGCACTAAGGTGAGAAAGAGCGGTGATCCATGGAGAGACAGCTTCGGTGCATGCTGCTCAGAGCAGTAAGGGAGGCTCTGAAAGGGTCTGGAGGGAGTATGGCCCCTTGCCTGCCACGCATGACTGCTGCAGGAGACCTGGCTTTGCTCACCTTCAAGAAGGGAAGGCAGAAGGGGTCTTCAAATTTGGTTATATAATACCTGTCTTCAAATACAGGTAAGGGAGAGAATAAATCCCAGGGGCAACAAGGACTAACAGGCTTATATTACAGTGATGGGGGTTTTAGTTCTCTCTCAAGGGAAGAGCTATGTAGCAAGATAGCTGAGCATGGAACTTGGTCATCTTGGTGGTGTTGCTTATGGAGGTATTTATGCAAATAAATGAATTATTTATGCAAATCAGGCAGGTCAGGACCTATTGAGAGCAATACAGGCATGGGTGCTGCTGCCTCAGGAATGGGATGGGCAAGATAAATACATGAGGAGGTACTCCTAACACAATAATACGAGTTTTATGGAAGTACTATGTGGAACCAGTAGGGCAGAATTCAGATATGACACTGTTCTCTCCACATTTTCCCAGGATATGAGTAAAAATATGGCTCTTTATGGCTTTTTACCTACCACTTCTGCCAAATCAGGATCTAGCTTGAGGGCTTGCTGACTGTCCAGTTGATTGTTTTTGCTCATACTGGTACTTGTTAAAACAT
The DNA here is from genome assembly GCF_015220075.1 of Falco rusticolus. Taxonomy (NCBI): domain Eukaryota; kingdom Metazoa; phylum Chordata; class Aves; order Falconiformes; family Falconidae; genus Falco; species Falco rusticolus. The sequence continues at coordinate 26,713,711 of NC_051188.1, forward strand.
GGTTTGGAAATGCTGCTGATGCCAGAGAAAAGAATAAAAGCCAGCTCACGCTCTCATGGCTCTGTGGACTCAGCACTGTTCTGTGTATTCATATTGTCTTTGATGCAGTTGCAAATAGCCCTGAGCAACAGAATGGCCGTATAGCTAAAATGAATGTTAGCCAAAGGGACTTGACCCTGTTGTACATGTATACCAAATACTCCAAATTAAATAAAATAATATTAATAATGAAAATGTGGTGGGTAAATATAGGGATCTGACAGGTTCTGCCTTAATACTTATGGAGATCAGTATAAAGCGGAAACTAAAATGCTGACATGAATTCTCTGTGTAAAAGGGCAGGTGGCTTGTCTCTGTGCACTCTTTGGGGGAAGAATGTGAGCTGTCCTGCATTAAACCTATGTACCACCTGGTGCCTTGCCTTTCTGTGCTGGCAGCAGTGATAATGTATCTCCTAGGCTTTTAACACGTGAAGTGTCCAAAGGCATCTCAGATGTGCTTTCTTGGAAACATCAGTGGAGTATGTTCTATAAGAATACCTCCCATACCACCCCCTCTGTTTTTCCCTTATGGTTGGACTTGATTTTAAAGGTCTTTTCCAAGCTAAATGATTCTATGATTTTAACTTGGTTACTTGTTATTTCTTTTGGATAAGAGGAAACTACAGGAAAGGTGAAGGTAACTAAAGCTCTGGGACTTTAGCTTTTGAAGGCTGCTCAGCTAAAGCCTTTCTCATGTGGAGAAAGAACACAGAGAATGAATTCTGAATTTCTGTACTATAAGTAAGATGACAGACTTCTCTTGTGCTCTGTGTAGACCGTAAGGAGTTCATCCCATCCCGGTATAATTCAGTAGGAATTTACCTCAGGAGGTCTCTAGTCGAGTCTCTAGCATGAAATGGGATCAGCCGTGAGGACAGAGCTGATTGCTCAGGACTTCATTCTACCTGGCCTTGAAAAACTCCAAGGATGGAGACGGCACAATCTGAACAACCTGTTCCACTGCTTCACTGTCCTCAAGGTGGAAAAGTTTCTCCATATAGGCAGTTTAAACATCCCTTGTTTCAACTGATAATTACTGTATCTCATCCTCTCATCATGCATGACTGTGAAGACCCCAGCTCTGTTCCCTTGACGACCTCACAGATCTCCTTGTAGGTATTGTACAGCCCTTTTTCTTCCCCAATTCCACTAGTAAAGTGGTTGAGGGTTTCTCAGTTTTATCTCTAATGTATTTCTCCTTGGGTACCAGGAAAGCATCAATACCTCCATTTTCACAAGCAGAAAACTAATCTCAGCTAAGTGAATTTCCTAGATTATTTACATGTTCTGTTGATCTGACAGTAAGGACTAACTCAGCTCCAGATTTAGACACATAAGTTTAGGTTTCTGCATCACGGTTGCCTTCATGTGAAGTGAGTGTCTGAGATCCCATTATATTCAGTGGAGGTGAAGTCAAAACAGCCATCAGAGCTTCGAGGTCATTTTTCTCACAACTTGGCATGCTCAGCTGTCTTGTTCTCTGGAGTCCACTACGTGTGCTGAGTAGATCTCCACTGGCTATAGTGGCATTGTCTCACACGTAGCCACTTGCATTGCAGAGGCACAAACTTGTTCCTGAACCTGGAGCTGAATCCCACCATAAGAAACTGGCTCAAATTGATCCAGGAAGTCAGTAGCGGAGTATTATTTGAACTCTCATCTCTCTAGTCCGTGCTGGATGCCCTACATACTGGAAGAGTCATTCTGTTTCAGAGGAATTGTGTGATTTTGTCCTGTGAATACCAGAGGACAGGGAGGCAGAGTTTGTTGAAAGCAGCACTGGTAGGTTAGAGCATGGTGCGCAGTGGGTTTTTTTCTTATATACAAAGCTTGTTTGACAGTTCTGCGACAGCATTTTCTATGGTTTCCAGTTCAGTGGCATTGGGTCTAAACACTTTGATTTATTATCACAAGTAATTTACTTAAAACTCAGACAGCCTCCTTTTGGACTGACATATGGGAATGACAGTGAATTCAATATTGAGCAAAATTAATACCTGTTACAAAGGTGAAATCTATGCACATGAAAGTAGAGTGACAGTTGTAATTATGTAACACTTTTTCTAGGAGATGAATAGTTGCTCTGATCATAAAAAGCTTTAGAAATGCTAATGCTTTTTGTGGTTACTGACGTGAGTGTGCACTATTAAATATACGAAATAAAAAAAAATACTGAAAGAGCTGTAAAACAGCTTAGCTGTTCAGAGGATCTTGCTCTGTGGTATTTAGCTGTACATCGATGTCTCTGTTCTTTAGCTCCTCAGGCTCTATCAGATTGCATTCTGTAGTGCTGGTTTGACATTGCTAGCATGGTGGTATCCCAAGGAGTCTGTGTCTTTCAGGATGAGGGTTTTTGTTTAGCCAAGCCAGGAAAATGATGAATGATCAACTGGAAGTGAACACAGGATGACACTGGGCTTTGCTAGTGATCAGGAAGAGTGATGACTGCTGTTTGGAAACCCTCTGTCTTTGGAGTTTAGATGTTTCTTAATTTTTATTATATTTATTTTTAAAAAAAAGCTATAAGGAGGCATAGTGTGAGTGTTCTATGTGTATGGGAAGAGAAGACAAAGTCTCCTTTTACATTTTTTGTATCCTGGGAAGATAAAGTTGGCGGAACTATGAAAAATGAGAATACTTAGAAATGTAAAACTGTAATACAAAAAAAGTAAACAACTCCATTATCTCTTCCATACTTCTGAAACACACAGGTCTCCCTTTTTCTTTCCATTCCCACTTCTTATTCCTTATGAAAAAATATTCTGAAATGGAAAAGGCAAAAATCTTAAAATCTGTAAAGCTTCATATCTACAATATGCTTAGTGCTGCAGTGATATAATCTATGTACAATTCTGGTTGCTCACATTCAACAAAATTGAAGTCTACTAAGCAAGGAAAGGTTAGTAGGATGGTTGGTCCTTTCTGATGAATCTATATTGCTAGAAGAAAGCAAACCCAGCTTTACTAGTTTATCCCAGATTGGTATTCAGCTCTCTCCAGATACAATATTTATTGTTGTATGAACATTGGGAGGGAAACAACCTCTTGAAGCTAAGCAGCATGAAAAGATGGAGCTCAGAAAGTTTATCCTGGTTCTAGACACTGTGGAAATGAAATTCTGGAACAGTCTTCCAGTAGAAACCATGGGTCAAGAAGGAGCTTACTTGTCCTGGATTATGGCAAGGGAGTGTAAAATATGATACTATGTGACGGCACACTGAACAAGTGTGCCTACTTTGCTCAGTAAAGGAGCCCAGGGAACAAGTCCAACTTTTCCACCCATTTGTTATTACTTTACTTCTTGGTGTTACTTTCAATGCCAGCTAGCACTCTCAAAGATGCCATTGAGACATGATTCCACAGACAGTTTCCTTCAAGGCTTCTACCTAAAAAACATGATATAAATGTGACTGCACTCAGGTGGGTTTGCATGGTCCTCCAACACTCATAGTGGGTTTTCCGCTCGTAAACATGCTCTTATGCCACTCCTGGGGAAGTTCAGCTGCTGCATGGTGTCTTGCCAGCTCTCATATCCAGAGCCTGTCCACTCTGTAAGAAATTGTAGGTCTCCCAAGTCAGTGCCTGCAAATCAACAGTCCCACTTAATGGAGGAGGTGATACAAAATTAGCATCTGTATCTGTACAATTACTAGGCTTTTGCTCCCAGCTTGTGGAAGAAGTGGTAAGAGGCCATCCATGGAAAGCTGTACAAGGTCTTAGGGTCTAGTGGAAATGTTTAGGAGCCGGGCAACCTGAGTCTATATTTCCTTTCAGTGTGTGACATAATATCTTCCCTAGTTTTCCCTGCTAGGAGAACTGATTGACACATATCAGAGTCAAGCCCATGTGCATACCAGTATGTAGGGAGTAGGCACTGTGGGCACTGACACTCAAATACTACCTAGAAAGCAGCTAAATGCAATCACTTAGGCATTGCCCGATTCCAGAAGGCTTCTCCAAAACACATGATCTCTCTAAAGGTGGAGGCTTTCAAGGGGTCTCTGGGAGCCCGGTGGTACTCACACCAGGTTCCCAAAACACTGGATTATTTTCTGCCTTGTCATTATGCCCAGTCTAGTCTGGGCCAAGCATTGGTGTGAAGAAGAGGTTTTGCAGAGTATTCTTGGATAGGAGACTATCACCCACCATTAATTTTCCACTTTCTGAAAATAATTGCTAGTGGTTATGTGTTCGTTCAGGGCAGCACAGCTTGAAAAGCACCTGACTGCTTGGTTCAGCTCATAGAGTGAGTTATGTGACATCCCGCCGGCTGAATAGCTGCTATAGGTAGCTCCCAGATCAGCTATTCACTCTGACATCTTCCTGAAGCTATCTACTGAGCAATCCCAGTTAATGGATGCTTTTGCAAAAATTGTAATCTTATACGGTTGTGAGCAGGGAACGACATACATTTATGGGGTGTTCTTGTTAGTAGTTCAAGCAGTACAATGACAGGAAGAGTGTATTACAGAGAGGTCTGGTATTTCATTTCAGAAAATGATATCCCTGCTTTATCCTTATTATCTCTAGAAAGCAATAGTTTTCCTGCCATTACATGTATGCTCTTTTAAAGTGTAAGGAGCCACTGGATTTCTCTGTGGTTCAGGCAACGACAGAGCTGGAGAGCTAGTGGCCACCTCGTGGAAAGTAAATGAGAACTGATGGAGAAGGAGCAATGGGAAAGCATGTGGAAACCCTGACTTTTCTCTTTCTTTTCCTCTTCGTTAGTGCTAGCTGGTGGCACTAAGCCATAGCCTACGGTGATGAATCATACACATGGACTGTGAGGAAGCCCAGAGGCGCTCTGCTCAGAGGGAAGGAAATCCTTGCAGGCTTTCCCAGTAACATGGACAAGAAAGCAATGTGAGCAGCCTTCAAAAGCTAAAGTCCCAGAGCTTTAGTTACCTTCACCTTTCCTGTAGTTTCCTCTTATCCAAAAGAAATAACAAGTAACCAAGTTAAAACCATAGAATCATAATAATAATGGTTAAAGGGCTCCGTTAACCCCTGCATTTGGGAAGGGCATAGAGTCACACTTAATCTATTGTTTACCAAGGATGTAAAACAACAGTGTGGCCTCAAGTTTGCATTTTTTCAGAGCTTCTGGCCGTAAAACCAGTGAAACTCTGGAGTTCTTCCATCGCTACACTGCTACCTTTCAGGATCAGTGGTTATCATGGGTATGTACACGTCTTTTTTTGAGCAGCTTAGGTGCTGACAGCCATGAAGATTTATATAAAGGTTCTGGCATAGCTCACTTTTTGAAAGGCTGAAGCTTGTTCTAGAATACTTCACAGGTTTTCCTTCCTTTTTTTTTATACTATATTAAAAGCAGTGTTTTCTGTTTACTCATTTTATCAAGCCCAGTTTTTACTTGACTTACAGAAACAGTAATAAAGCCTATTTCTTACCTTTTTTTCTTTAAAGAAGACTAATAGCACATGTACTTTACCCAGGCATCAGGTAGCTGAAAGAGATTTTTTTTTTATTGATGTCAGGTAAAATCAGAAAATAAGCTTATGATTGAAAACTATGATTAATGAACTGTTTTGCTTTATACAAGCTTTTTATATATATATGTTGCTTTATATAGGTCACAGGAGGAGTGGCCATCTTGTGGGTAACTCCTTTGGGATTGAAACAGCTGTATGGTCTGATTTCTTAGAAGGAGGGTGTGCTTTTCTTGTGATTTCTGTTTAATATGAATTCAGGTTGGGTTAGTTTTAATGATAAGATTTTATATTATATGTTATCCTCATATCCAGTCTTGATTTCTTATGTATATTTTTAAAACCTAAATGTCTACAGCTCACCATCCTTCTAAAGTCCATTACTCTTCCTTTCTTGTCATACTTGTTTTACATGAGGAAAGTTTATCAGATGATTACAGATTATGATATTATCTAGGTAGAATTTGCTGCAGTAGATAAATGTAATTTAATGTAATTTAAAATCATATATTTGTCTGAAGTTCTATTTTCCTTTGTTTTGAAGTTGTAATGGTTGTAAAGAGTTTAGAGAGGAAGTACAGAATTTTCAAACAAAAATAAAATAAAAACCACATCTATCTTGCATGCTAAGGCTCTTCTGTCAGACAGGATAGAGGCACTATGCAATCCACTTTCATAACAAGATTCTTCAGAATTATTTTGCATGTACTGCAGAATTTCATCACAGATGAAAAAGTACAAACATGCTCTATTTTTCAATAACCAAAAAATCTGACTACTTCGTAATTACTAAAATTTCTTTGTGATACTTTGAGGTCTGTCCATTTGTCTAGGTAATTGACATAATATATACAGGCCAATGATTAATTTATTGATTTTTGGATTTTACAGGAAACATATTTTTGGATTTTAATCTGACTTGAACAGACAAGGAGCATGTTCTTATCTGTACTGTCAGGAGGACTGGAGTAGCAAAGTCTCCTCCCTTGCCTTTTGATTATATTTAAACTCACTACTCATGCTTTAATTGATTTTTTTATCAAATGACTTGAAGCTTCCAGGCAAATGAACCCAGTTTAAATTTTGTGTTTATTATCTGACAATATGAAAAGCCCACAGTTACCAGTTTGTCTTAATTTTTGTAGGCCAGTAATGTTATAGTTTTTGTCAACAGAGGCAAGCATTCCTTATGCAGACCAAATCTCAGAGCCTAGGGGCTAATTTGTAGTATCTGCTAGCCACACAAGCATGCAGGCTCAGTTTTACCTTCATTGTAAACAGCAGTGAATTTCTGTCTTTGGGAACACTGGAAAAACAGATCATCTGTGGCAAATCAGGGCCGTCTGAGAGGAGATGAATTCAAGCAGTATTGTATAAGAAGCCAATCCATGCCTCTGGAGTAACATTCTGCACATCACTGATGCCTTCAGCAAGAACTTGACAAGCCAGTTTCCCAAGAGAAAAGTTAGACATAAATGTTTTTCTCAGCCATGTTCCATGATCTTTCTTCCTGGTACCTGCATTATATTTCTTTCTCTACCAGGCGTGTCAAATATGCCAGTTGGGCTCTGGCCCTCCTGAGGTTTTTATGTGGGCCAAAGATCCTCCAGAATCAAAGCTTCCATATGAATATGCCTTTAATGCATGGTAAATCTGAACTGTATCTAAGCACAAAGTACAGGCCTTTTATATATTTTTTCATCAGTCAGTGAACTTTTTGCAGTAACAAGGTGGAATTAATTTAGTCTAAAACTCAAACATCCTGTCTAAACCAGCTGCCTGGGCTTGGACTCCTTACAATCAATCAGGAGGGAAAGGTACACTCAAAAGCTGTTACCCCCATGTCTCACACACATGACTTGAGATGAATGATTCCCTAGAGGCACCTATTTCTTTCTGTTGATGCTACGGGAAGCTTAAGTTTCACTTTTAATCTTAAACATCCACAGTGATCCCAGACATATTTCCCTTAACTGTTTCATTGGCATCATGGGTAGTAATGATGATGTAATTGCTACAGGAAAAACATGAAGATAAGAGAAAAGGGAAATGAAAGAAAGGCATGGGGGAAAAAGGGAAATAGACCATTTTTCTACAGACACTAAACAAAATTGTAACATGAAACAAAGGATACAAATAGAGTGGTCCTAAAAAGCATTAATTTTTCTACTGAATGAGGTGGCAAGGCACTGAATAAATAGCGACAATTATTTATTATTTTAGGGCACCTTCTGTCCTTCAGCTTTTCTCATGTGTTCTGTTGATATCCCTAGGATATGTTGTGTTTTGGTCTCAAGATTAAAAAGCACTACATTCGTAAAAGCCTTTCCTCTTGGGTTGCTTGGATGCCTCTTTTTCTTCTTTCCTAGCATGATCTTGTTTCTCCCTGCTGTCATCTCCAATGTCTGGATGTGATTCCCCAGTTTCTGTCTCTAATCTTTCTGGTTTTCTAACTGTGCCTCCTGAAAGTATCAGAAGCCATCTGCCACTGATTAAAAATGACCTGTTTCTCTTTACCCTCATAGTTCAGATCCTTGCTCATACTTCCTGAGAAGTTAAATGTAATTATTCTGCCAGAAAGTGAGTCTCTTGAGTACTCTAAGAACTCTGTGAGGCATCAGGGCACCACAACACCATGTGATCATTTAGAATTGATCATCCAGTGCAATGCACCTGAGGAACTGACATAGTCTTAATCAAAATAGGCCTCCACAGAGCCAGGCTACAGTGTTCATGTCACAGAGGTGAGAGCATGTAGTTCACTGACTCTTGTCTCTCTGTGATGGAGGACAGGAAAAGAGAAAAGGATATTCCTCCTTTAAATTTTTCCATAGATACATCTCTAACCCTCAGTGGGGTTGAGAGGGGCTTGATACTTTAGATCCCGGGTTCTCATTAGTTTGGAAAATTATACTTAAGCTTGTTATCCTAAGTCAGTGATGTCCTAAGGAGGAAAGAGCTTTTGTTCACAGGCTGTGGCAGCACTTCAGACGTCTGTGGCGGATGGCTGTGCAGTGCCCACACCTCCTACCAGACTCACCAGTAGTGCTGCCTTCCCTGTTGGAGCCGATGTTGTTCCTCCTACCTGACACTGATTTTTGCAGTTCTCCACACTTCAGAAAAATACTGTTCTATCTCAGGGAAAGGTTTAATTATAGGTTTGGGGGTGGGTTTTTATCTTTCTTTATTTTTTTAGGCTCTTTCTTACTCTTTGGTACCTGAAAGCTTTGTTCTTTAGAAATGCTGGGCAGGCAATGGAAGACTGCAGAAACAGTTTCTCTGCCTTCCCAGTTTATGCGGAAAAGAAAGAAATGTGTTCTTTTCCAGCAAGCTAGGGTGGGTTCAAATAAGTAATCTCTTCTCACCTGATTTTGCAAGATGACTTTCTGGATCTACTTAGTCTCATAAGATCCTGTTCATAAATCTTGAAATGATTACCATTATTTTGTCAGTGATACGAGTTGCTCTTCATTCTAACTCCCAAAATCCAGGAGGATTCATGGAAACCATACCTCATGTTTGGGATGTGAGCAAAATATGTTGTTTATTAATACAAAGGGAGCAATTAAAAGATGCTAACAATTGAACTAGATGGCATCTTATGCCACTTCTGATGCTGAGAGCCCCAAAGTGACAGCATCAGATGGACCCCTTCTTTGTGTACAGTGCTCTGTGCAGTCCCATTTGCAATGAGGCATGGGCTGAGAGGGTTTCCCACTTTTATTCCAGCACATGCTCTTTTTACTCTGATTATCCTTTGCAGCATAAACAGCTTATACACCATGCAGTTGCAGGCTGTTTATAGGGAGCTACCTACTGCTAAACTTGTTGTCAGACCTTTGTGCACAGTCACCAGCCCCTCATCATAACAAATACCTTTCATGTTTCTGCTACAGTTGCCATTTTATGAGGGTTATTTTCTCCCATAAACCTTTGGATTTTTCCTCTGCAGATTTTCCTTCTGCTCCTTTATGAATATTAGTCTTAATTCAAAAGCTCAGAACACCCACAGTCACTAAGCTAGAAGTAAGCTATTTTTGCATTTTTACATTGACTCTGACTGTAGATAATAACTCAGGCTCACTGGTATTTTAACATTGTGACCATCCTGCTGAAAATAATTTTGACACACTTCAATTTCTTCCTGATGTCTAGTTAACAGATAACTGGCAGCCTCATCATAATATTGGTGTACTTTGGTTGTGGTAAGAGAAGTGTGAAGAATCACTGGAGGAACTGCAAGTCCTGTCTGTCTTGCAGGCTTATTTTAATCTTTGTAGAAGCAATTCTGCTTCATTGTCACTGAAGTTCTTGTGACAGATCCACAAAATAAATAAATTCTACCTGTCTCCAAAGAGAGTTTTCTTTTTATCTCAAAAAAGCAAGCTAAAGTGAAGACAGTGCAATATTTCATAGGATATGTGTGGAAAAATGCCTTTTGGGTTGCTGCTGCCAAAAAAAGAGAAATGAAGAATGAAAAACCTTTGACCACCTCACTCATTTCTTCTCCTCACTCTTCAGATTTAGCACTAATCTAAGTGAAGTTGCAGCCTCTTGAACGGATTGGATTTTTTTTTTGCTATTAACTGAAGTACCTCATGCCTTGTTTGCAGTTCTTTGTATTCTCCTAAAAATGCAAAGATGCACTTTGATGCAAAGTAAATGCAAAGAATCATTTTTAGAATAAGAAATATCTCCTTGGTAGCCATCAGGGAGATGCTGGTTTTCAAGTCACTGTCACTGCCTGTAGGAAGACTCCACTTTGCTATTGCACTGTATATTTGGTATTGTAGTGCATGCTCCAAAACTTAGAAGTACTTTCTTCCTCAGCTACTGGTAGTTCCTGCGTCAGATTAAACAGGACTCTTCTTAGCTCCAGCAGAGTTCTACCTCCTACACCAGTACACTGCTCAAAATATGTAAAGTCACAGGAAAAATGTCTTCTCCAGTCTATGGCAAATAGTATATGAAAATCTTGAAATCCTTTCTCTTCTATATTGCCATGATTTAACCTCAGTTAGCAGCTAAGCATCACACAGCCACTCTCTCCCAGTGGGACAGGGTAGAGAACTGGAAGGGTAAAAGTGAGAAAACTCATGGACTGAGATAAAGACAGTTCAATAGGTAAAGCAAAAGCCGTGCATGCAAGCGAAGCAAAACAAGGAATTCATTCACCACTCGCCATGGGGAGGCAGTTGTTCAGCCATCCCCAGGAAAGCCGGGCTCCATTACGCATAATGGTTACTTGGGAAGACAAACGCCGTAATTCTGAATGTCCCCTCCTTCCTTCCCCCAGCTTTAAATGCTGAGCATGATGCCATATAGTGTGGAATATCCCTGTGGTCAGTTGGGGCCAGCTGTCCTGGCTGTGCCTGCTCCCAGCTTCTCATGCACCCCCAGCCCGTTTGCTAGCGGGGAGGTGTGAGGAGCAGAAAAGGTCTTGACTTTGTATAAGCACTGCTTAGCAATAACTAAAATATCCCTGTGTTATCAACACCATTTCCAGCACAAATAAAAATCGTAGCCCCCTACTAGCTACTACGGAGAAAAGTAACTCTATCCCAGCCCAAATCATTCATGCTACCTGCGACTAAATGTTTTGACCTTGGAATTGCCTAGGCTGTGTTTTTATATTTGCACAATATGTAAGGCTTTCAAATCCAAACTATAATGTCCAAGAAAAGGATTTACATGTAAAGAATGAATGAGAATTAAGCAGTAAGATTCCTAGAAATTGCGTGTTATGTTGAGATAACCCAGACCTCAAAGGTGGCTCTTGAACCAGTTGTCACTGACCTGACAGGAGTGTTATCTCACATGAACACAGTCCTTGGGGTGTGCTGCTGGCATAATTAACTGGCAACTGGAAAAAAATACTGTGTGCAGGACTACATGAAACCAATCATTTAAGAAGCACAATATAATTTTCTATTAAATGTGGTTTAACCAAACTTTTCAGTTTTGCTTAGGGGAAAAATTTTGCACATTTTAGACCAGATTCTTAAAAGTATTCAGACGCTAGAATGACAATGAAAATCTAGCCCTCGATTCATGTGTTTCTGTGGAAATGCAAAATGTGTAAGTTATGTTCTGTTCATTTCTGCTTAATTACATATCCCCCCAAGGAATGAGCTTTAGTAAGTTCCATTTTTGCATATTAATTTCTTAGCTAGAACATTTCATCATAATGTTGAGAAAAGAGTAACATTTAATCACCATTAGAGAAGTGGGAGCTTTCGGAAAGTGATGGCGGCACATAGGCATCACCTGGGGAGCCATTCACCTTCGGGTCACTTGTTCCCATTGAGGTGTCCTTGGGAATAACCAAGAGCAGCTCCTATCTCGTGGTGTTTCCCTGCTTACTAGTAATGAACTTGTAGACTCAGACCGTCACCTTTGCCTTGGCTGCAACTTGGCAGCGTCAAAAAGACAGTCAAAAGTCTGGGTGGCTACAGAAATACTGGGCTAACTAGAAACTGGTGTTCCCATAAGGGAGGGAAGCCTCACCTGTGTGAGGGTGACTTGCTCCACAAAAATGCCCTTTCTGCAAACAGCCAGAGGACTCTGTTTCCCACCTGACACCAGCATTCTTCCTATGTCAACTCCATATTAGGATTTACTTTGTCTAAGATGTCAACGTGCTAAAGTCCTGGATGTAAAAAATAAATCCCAACAACCACACCGTTATTTTTGCCCCTGGCCTGTGGTTATTAACAGGTAAGTGCTGTTCCCTCTTGCCCATATACACTAATCAACAAATGGCCTGTCCCATGAATGCCCTTGCTCAAAATGCTGCAGGCTCCTCAGCGTCATCCCTAGTTTCTCACAGAAATGAGGTTTTGTACAGTTTATGTGTGGAGTGTCAGCCTATGCTGTTGGCCAAGTCTAACCCATATGGCTTAAAGGGAGCTATCTAACCCTCCAACAAGTCTTGCTATAATAGTTGGCTGGGTGGAGGGGAGAAAGTCTGCATGTTCTGACTGTGAAAAAGCTTGCAATGTTCACCTAAACAACAGTCAGAGAGAGAGCATACGTGAGAGACCGTGAGGGAGAGCAAGAGTGTGCATAAGGATACACCTCCACTTGCTCCCACTCTTGAAAAGGTTCATATCTAATGCACACTTTTTCAGTTGTCAGCATGAATCAACCTAAAGAGAGAAATCCAGGGGAAAACAACCTGCATTAGTTCTGCCACCCATCAGCCCTCTGATGTAATTGATTCAGTGACAAGCCAGAGACACTATTTGATACATCTGTGTATATTACATGAATCACACTCTAAGCTAGTTAAGATATAAGAACTTTGCTTGGTATTTTATGAATCATACTCTTCAGACATGTTAAATGCTACCAGTCACTTTTTGCTATCAAAGGAGCACAACATTATCTTCTGATCTTCAGAAACAACAGTTCCGAGGGTAAGTAAAATAAATGTATTTCTTTGATTACTGAGGCTGAGTAAAGCACACTTCAGAGGCTCCAGAGCTGGTAGTGATAGCTGTATGAAGTAGAAAAAATTTACTTCTGCTATCTTGCTTGTATAGGTATTTCACATAAAGTCAGATGAGGTCAGTGAAGTTAAAAGACACAGAGCTAATGAATATGAGACAGATACCATAGAATCATTTAGATTGGAAAAGACCCTTAAGATCATTGATGTAATTTAGCAGGTTCTTCAGTCATCAGAGTTAGGTTTGATGCCTTTGCCTCAAGGGAGGACAAGAAACAATTTGAAAAATTCAAGTTATGTGAAGTATAAAGGTACTTTTCAACTTGTGCCCTTTCTGCTATACAACTGAAATGAGGTGGCATTCATGAAATTTTAAATTTGTTGCATTTTGAAGTATGGGTGAAATGAACTGAAACATGGAAGTACGTTTTCTCCTGTAGCACCCTGGAAAATAAACTGTTGCAGTCAGTCATTTTCTGGAAGGAAAAAAATTCTATTATGCTGAGTTTCTTATTTGATACCAAGCTAGTCTGCTTTGCAGAGTTAATCAAACATTGATTCTTGGACTAATTTTCACTTTACTGTGTGAATGTGTGATAACAGAGAATTTCTGTACTGATGAGGTATGCACACTCAGTTGCTTTCTCTGTCTTTGCCTCTGCAAAGCTTGGAAAAGCTTTGAACTCAAGCCACGAGGGAGCTAGAAGGAATGAAGAGGCAAGCCCTGTGATCAGAGGCAGCAGATAGAACCATTACGTGCAGTCTAGACATATGTCATGGAAGTATTTAGTCTGGGAGAAATGCCTATGTCTTGTGTTACTTTCTGCTGTGGATGGCTTTTGGGGACCTCTGTGTGGTTAGCAGCCACAGCTTTTCCTTGTTACAAGGAAGAAGGATATTTCTTCCTAAGCAGCATGGGTTCTTGAGATGGGATTGTTGCAATGGCACAGTACTGTGAGGTCTTGACACTGCCCTTGGACTGCAATTGTCAGTATTACTCCAAGTCAGGTATGCATGGAGTAATCTAGGCATCGTCGTTGCTTGTTTCCTGTGGGAAGCTGACCTGGGGTACTCAATGTCTGCAACTTCTCAGTTGGTGTGCAATGTGAGCAAAACACTGCTCTTTGTTACATACTCTCCTGCTGTGGGTGTTGCCATTTTTCTTCCTTCACAATGATCTAAACTCTTTCTATGCTGAGTCATTACCCTTCCCTCAATCTCCTAATCCCTGGGTTATTATAAAGCTGCATGTGCAGAATTCCATGCAGTCAAAGACACTTTATTGTATTTTCCAGTATTCCTTTGTCAAGTTATATAACTTCTTTTTGCCTTCTCTTTCTTTTTCTAGGTTCACTCAGCTTTGCACTGGCTTCTTTTCAGTCACACCACACAAGCTTGTAACTATCAAGGCAGAAGCTTTCTTTACAATTTCTGACATCTGGACCAGCCTTCTTGTAAATCTCTGCCCTGTTGACTCATAATTTCATTTTTTTTGTTGCATGAACATATTTCTTCTCCCATCTCTTTCCCTTGGTTCATCTCTCCCTCCAAGACACTGTAGCTTTTCAGAATTTAACTATTTTTTCACTTCATATCTGAAGCCTGAACCCCAAGTCTAATATTCAAAAGCTGGGGCTTCTGTCCTTCCTCAGTATATTTTGGAATTGAAAGATGTTAAACCTGAACCAAGTTCTGCTAGGTGGTTTCTGAGAGTTGTTAAAAGAGACAAATTTATAGATGTTTTATTAAGATGTAATACTGGTTGAGATGCTCCCAAGTGTTTGTTTTATGGTTCAGAAGACAGTTTGTTTCAGAAGAAATTTCCTCTCTCTCAATGAAGACAGCATCTTCAGAACCCTGTAAATAATTAACTAATAATGAAAGTTATCACTACTGCATGTTGTACACATGAAGGTGAATTGCAAACATTAACAATTAGATGAAAAGATGAAATTTCTTCTCATTAAAAAAAAAATTATGAAGAGTTGTCACTCATACAATTAAAGAGATGTCCCTTCTCCACCTGTCAGAGATGATTGCCTTTGTAGGTACAAAGGCTCAAATCAAGGGTTCACTCATGTTCCTTCATTTCAAGAAAGATACAAATAAAGTGCCTAGCACTCTCTTTCAGGGCCTCTCTTTCAGGGCCCATGTCTCTGTAATGCTAATAATGGCAGGAATGTTCCTCCATTAGGCCATGAGAGATTTAAATCCATAAATAACTTGAGTGAATAGAAACAATTTCCCATCCCTCAAGTGACCAAACTGATTTTTTGTAACTTACAGAGAGGGAAAGTGCCATTAATATTGAACGGGAACTTGTCTGAATGGATCTCATGTGATTTCTGCAAGAAAAGGCAGCCCCTCTGTGAAGCCAGAGAGTGCCTGCTTAAAACACTTTACAGCTAAGGTTAGTGGTAAGAGCTAAAGCAGCAAAGTCAGTACACTTGGTAGTTTACATAAAATTAATTTATTTTTGCAAGAAAGTCAGGGCCTCACACTGCCGATATTTTAATGAAATATCACAGACGCTTTAACAGAAAAAGTGATCTGTTCTGTATCATGAAACTAGAAGCTGATGAAATGAAGAATGAGGACAAATGTCTTAAGCAAAAAAATGTTTTATCACACATTCAAATGGAATAATGTGTGGCTTATTCATCCATCTTTCTGGCTGTATATGAGCATGACAGAAGAGCAGTACCCCGGGGAGCTGGCTTTCATGCCCTCTGTTCTGTTCAATATCCACAGGGTAGCTGTAACCTTGGAACGCAGATTTTGGAGGACAGTTCAATTTTTCCAATTCAGCTTCTCTAACAGGAGCCTTAGCTGATATTACTTGACTGTCAAGGTTTGTTATATGGGGTATTGCCAGCCACTGCATTGGTATGAAAGGAGCTTGAAATGAAAGCTGAGGACATGCGCTGCATTTTCATTCTGAAGCCATCTGTGTGGCAGGACAGGTAATTAATTCAGCATGAAAATTAAAAGGCATAACTGGAATCTGTTAGAGAAGTAAACAAACTCCATAGCAGACTGCTGACTGGAGGAGGGGGGGGCGGCTCTGCAGCCTGACTCCTGGATATGAGACTACATCCCGTGCAGTCCCTTGCAGGAAAGTCCTTACGCGCTGTGGATACCTTCTGCTCACATCAGCAGGGAGACCAGCCCACCCCGTAGCCTCAAGTCCTTCCATCAATGGGGCTGTGCGGGGCCTTCGCAGCCCTTATCAGCCTTCCCATACTGCATGGCTGTCTCTGCTGTAAAATCAGTCCTTTGTTTCCATGTAGACAAAGAATGTCCTAGAATTTAATAAGCAGCTGTGAGGGAACACAAGACAAGACTGATTCACCTTCCTTTGCAGATTGCCACTTGCTAGTTTGTTTTTGTTGCCTGTTTGAACTACTGTCAGCTCATCATAAGCAGCCAAAATCCACATGCCCCTACTTCTGGTAATGAAGTACAAAACTAGACTAGCTGACAAGGTATTTTCTAACCGAAAGACATTTTTGCCAGGGTATTTATTTAACATAAAGTTGCACAGAGAGTGTCACAGAGATCTTAACTATGAGTTTACTACTACTAAATAACTGAAATGCCATATGGAGGTATTTAAAAGATGTGTAGATGTGGCACTTAAGGGCACGGTGTAGTGGTGGACTTGGCAGCGCTGGGTTAATGGTTGGACTTGATTTTGTTAAAGGTCTTTTCCAATCTAAACAATTCTATGATTCTGTGATTCTATGAAATGTCAGCGGAGAACGTGAAGTAATTATACCCACTGAAACCCTCCAATTAAGATGTTACTTTCCACCAGAGACAATGGGCAAGATTCTGTATCCAAGGTAAATCCACAAAGCACTTTAGAGGCAGATTGAATTTCTATTCCAGCAAAAGATAGTAGAATTGATGTTATTAATTTCCTTTTATGGTAGTAGCCCATCAGGAACCTAGAAAAGACTTGCCCAAGTTATTTATATGGTAAACTGAGTTAAGCTGGATAACAGTATATTTCACAGGCCAAAACCTTTTAAGAAGCATTCACTAACAATTTAGATTTCTTATACTGAACAACCGCATCACTGCTGCAGCAGATTTGTTGGATTCTGTTTATCATGCTCCTTGCTGAAACTGAAATCACTTCAGTTAAACATTTAAAAAATCTGGGCCATAACCTTTTCTAACAAGGAAGATGCAAAAGTGTAAAAGCTTCAGCCTTCGCCTTTACAGCTTGTTCAGGGTGGCAGCACAAAGTGCAGATTCACTCCATTTCATTTGTACGCAGCACAATCCTTGAATTCCTCAATTCTTATTATAGCCAATAGAGTAAATAAAAGATATATATAACCAGATGAAAAATATGGAGGAAAGATGAGAGGAATAGTAAATTTAAATCCATACAAAGTTATACAAACTTAATAAAACTTACGTACCTATTTAATAAAACTCTACACAATGGAAGACCTTCTGGAGACACAAGTGAAAAGGTCACTTTCACAGTCTTGCTAATGTAATTCCTGTTCACAAATAATTTTGTCAATGTGACACTGAGTCCTGTGTGGACTTAACAGGCAGGGAAGCTCAGTGTACCTGGCACAATCAGAGCACACTTGTCCGTGGCAAAAACATCAAACGATATTCACATGGAGGATAGGGCAGTGGCTGATCTCAAATTATATTTATATTGAAGAAGCCTGTAAGGCCTGCAAAGGGTTTTAAGCTACTGTGACACCTGTGTTTGGATGCTAATCACAGTGATAGAATAAAAATGTTTAACATGCAGGCTTATAAACCTAGTGCTTTCCTCTTCTCTCTTTTGACAGTATTTTCAATCAGAGTGAAATTTGATCCTATGAAACTGGTTGTCTGCAGTTTTAGAAATGAGTACTTAATTCTTTCTGTCCTGTCTTCTAGCATTCCTGGACAATATATATACTTCACATTAGAAGAATTATCTAATTATTTTAGTCCTTGCAGCCACTTGCTTCCAATTTCTTCCCTTACCTTTGAATTAGATAATTGCAAACCCTGATGCTTGATATCTGCTAATCACCTACTTAAAGTATTGATCAGAAGCCTTCAAGTCTCTCAGAGATGAGAAATGACCACCTAAAGACTTGATTTCTGAAGAGGGAGACATATGGAAAACATGTCATACTGAGAGTTTTATATAGGAAATGGCATTGCCGGAGGCTTCACCTGCCTTTCAGCTGTGCCTGAAATGTAAAAAACATCCCCTCGAACCCCACCCATATACCTTCTCCCATGGCTGTTGGCTCTGGCTGTTGGATAAGCTTCCATTTAACAATTAGCAACTTTACCTTTTCCCCTTCACAGCTTCCAGATATTTAGACATGAGTAATCAGAACAAAACCCTTAATGTTTTTATTTCTCTTTTATGGTTTTAGAAGAGTTTCATTAATGGGTTGGAATCAGAAGCTCCTATTTTCTGTTTACATATACACCCATGTAAGTAAATCAGGGAGAGACAGAAGTTCAATGCATGAACCGTCTCCCACAGAGATCCAATTAAAGCTTGCTGGGTTAGATTTTATTAAAAAAAAAAACCAAAAAAACCCAACAAAAAAACAGCCTCAGGTTTTCACAGCTGAATCACAAGCAAGTTCTTTTCATAAAACATATACATATACTCAGTGCTTTACAACCTAATTGGGGTCTTGGGTTTAAATGATTCACATGTTGCACTGAAGTCTGCTTTTTTAAAGGCATTCTAAAAAAACCCAAACAACAAAAGAGATTTGGGACAGGCTGGAGAATTAGAAAGGTTATCAAGAACAAATTAGCACCAAAATTATTCTGCCTTCTGCATGCAATATTAAACAATAATAAATGCCTTTGAATGTCTCACTACTTAATTATCTGTTTTGAAAATGAATTATTAGTGAAACAGACAATTTTGGCTTTAACTAAGTATGAGACCTTGTGTTGTGAAGACCTCTGTGTTAAGTCACCCAAAAGAGTGTTTTTGTCTGTAGTTCAAATGCAAGTACCTATCCTTCCAATTACCTAATAATTTGTTTCTGCTGTACAGGCACCCCTGGGTGTAGAATGTCATCACAGGGTAGAGATAGAAAACTTGATGAGCTAGTAAGTTTTAAATAAAATCCTGTCTTTGATTTCCTCCCTTGCAGTCAATCTTTTCACATTCACCAGTTCAGAGGAATAAGGGAATTCTCCAGGTCTGATGGGTGTGATAAAAAGACAAGTGTCCTGATTTTTGGCTGGGATAAAGTTAGTTTTCTTCTGGTACAGTGCCATGTTTTGGATTTAGTATGAGAATAATGTTGATAACACACTAGTTTTAGTTGTTGCTAAGTAGCGCTTACTCTTAAATCAAGGACTTTTCAGTTTCCCATGCTCTGCCAGTGAGGAGGTGCACAAGGAGCTGGGAGGGAGCAGAGCCAGGACAGCTGACCCGAACTAGCCACAGGGATATTCCACACCATAGAACAACATGCTCACGATATTAACTGGGGGGAGTTGGCTGAGAGGCACTGATCACTGCTCAGGAACTGGCTGGGCTTTGGCCAGCAGGTGGTGAGCAATTATGTGGACAACAGTCCTTTTTGGCACCCAATATAGGGCTTGAATCCATGACCCTGAAGCAGCAACTCCGAGAGCAAATAAATCAACATTGTGACCAGTCACTATTAAACTAATACAGTAAATGCTTATAACAAATTTGTAAAAAAGGACTGTTGTGTTTAACCCCAGCCAGCAACTAAGTAGCACACAGCTGCTCGCTCATTCACCTTCCACCCCAGGTGGGATTGGGAGGAGAACTGGGAAAAAGGTAAAATCCATGGGTTGAGATAAAAACAGTTTAATAATTAAAATAATAATAATAACAATAATAATTGTAATGAAGACGAGAGAGAGGAATAAAATCCAAGAGGGAAAAAAACCCCAAACAAACAAGTGATGCACAATACAATTGCTCACCACCCACTGACTGATGCCCAGCCATCAGCACTCTACCAGCTACTAGGAAGAAAATTAACTCTATCTCAGCTGAAACCAAGACAAGGCACCAAAAAATTGACATACTATGACTACTGTACTAAATTGGAGCAGTGACCTCACTGGCTTTTCTTTCACAGAAATCAAGCTTTGATGAAGAGGCCTGAACAGAGTAGCGGGGAGTTAGAGATTTACGTGCTTGTATAACTTCTACACACTGTTTTCCCTCCACTAGCTCACACAGTAGTTATTCTGGGCACCAACAAAGTCTGAGATTTAGGTTAAACCACTGTAATTAAGCACACATAATGCAGTTGTGAGGTTCCCAGTACCTACATCCTACCCAATCGTCTAACACTTCTGTAAGATGCTACATTCTTTCCTCAGTTATATTTGTGGCAATAGATTTTGTGGTGAATTGTATGTTTAAAAAATATTTATTCTACCTTTGCATTTCACAGATGCTCCTTTGAGAGAAGGTGGATAGGAGAATCTAATTCACCACTTCATATTGTGTATTCTTTTATGTGCCAAACCCCTTTCTTACGTTCCTTCTTTACGTTAATAGCCTATATTTCTTTACTCAGTCTTCACTCTAAAAACCTTTCATCATCATTGCTGGTCTGTGAACATGTTCTAATATCTCCCAGGCCCTTTTTTCAGGTTAGGACTATAAGAAGATTGTGCAATGGGATTATGGAAGGATAATAAGAAGCAGTGAGAGCAGAGGGAAAAGGCATTCTGCCATAACAAAGGGAAGAGTAAAAGGGAGTGAAAAGGGCATGAATAAAATAAGGAGAAAACATGATACAGATAAGAAAAATAATAGGACAAGTAAATCATTAGCCACTATATCGTAATGGTACGCAAAGATACCAAGTGGCTGTCTGTAGGAGGCAATAATTTCATGTTAATAGCCTCCCCACACCCTCCCAGGGGCTTGCAGGGCAAGGTTTAAATAATCTCCTGCTGGGAATGATTCCTCATTTTGCCTTTGGGGAAAGTATTGGGCAAATACTCACAAAGGGTCCCAATCAAACCACTACCAAGTAGTAAATTAAATACCAAGAACTGGGATGAGGGGATACAGTGTTGCTGTGTCAGAAGGAATATACTCTGAAGCTAAACAGAGGATGCATTGCAGTAATTTCTTCATTCTAACTGAAATACTTTTGCCTCATTTTATTACGACAGTGTTAATAAACTAGTACGCGTATCTGCTTGGCTGGGTTGGCATGGTGTCCTGGACAGGAAGTGGTGCACCATTCTCTTGGCCAAGAGTTTTATGTCATAGTTTCTTACAGCTGACTGATGGATGCTGCTGCAGCCAAAGCCCCCAAGCAAAAATGGCAATGAGAGGTAATTGGGACAAAGCTGTAGTTGTTAAGTCTACTGTAAATATGTTGGAAGTAGTCCCTACAAAGGATTGACAAAAAAGAGGGGATTCCACAAAAGTTGTGGAAGTCCTTACCACGAGATTACACAAAAGCTAAAACTTTCCAGAGTTCAAGATGAACCATAAAAAAGTTCAAGGAAGAGGAATCCATGGAGAGTTTTTAAATATATAGAAACTTTCTCTACCTGAAGAGGAACCTGTGCCAGAAAGCTTGGAAGCTTAAGGCTCTTAGAGGGAATATTATGAATGTTTGTCCTGATCCTAAATTCTTTTGTTGGTGAGATGGTGTGACATGGTACAGTAACTCTGAAATGAGCTGAAAATTTGAATTTATGATGATGTACTTACAAAGAATACTTCTTGTGATACCAAAATAAGCATGGATATATGAAAACCAAACCCACCAGAAATGCCAAAAGGCAATTATTTCTTGCAAAACAACCAATTCTTCTCTTATCTTTATGTTCAGGTTTTAGCAGAGACCCACACACTTTCCAAACAAGAGTCTGGAATCAAAGGAGATAATTCTAATAGGTGAAAGGCATGGACTCAAAAGAAATAGTTTTACAGCATGGTAATTTTCTCACAGCCCTTCTCATGCTACATCATTGATATTCTACAGAGGGAAATAACTTGTCTCTTTTGCTGTTTCACAAATGTTAACGATTTCATCATCTCTCCCCTTGCTAACATTCTCCTGTACTCAAAATCTGCAGACACCCTATTTACTTGAATCATCTGTATATAGTACAAACATAATAGTTAAACCAGTACTATTGCTCCCAAATTATTATTAATGTACTCTGCTGTTCCTGCTTCAGATGTGAGGAAGGGCTTGTGTGCCTGAAAATTTGTCTGTTGTTCCACCCAAATTAGTTCTAAAGGAAAAAATTTGTCCCTCTCTACAAGCTTTGCACCAATTAAGAAATACAAAACTTGGAAAAAATATGAAGGAGAGAAGAAACACAAGCCCAAAGAAAAAAGGAGAGAATATACAAATCATTACAGAGTGGATGTGTTAGGTCCCTGTTAGTCTAAGAAAACAAAATTAAAGACTAATGAGAATGAGATAGATTACTCCATCCTGAGGAGTGACAGGGATTAGATATTGTCTCCAAAACTCCCCCCCACACACCCTGGGGTTTAGGGGCTGATATTATCAAATGATGGGTAAAAAGGGAACAACTCCTTGCTTGGAACACTGTTCAGTCCTTCCATCACAAAACAGCAGTGTGGGGCAGTCCAAGTTAAGGGAGAAGCAGTATCACAGCTTCCTGCTAGAAATTACAGGATATATGAGCCAGGTCTATTTGTGTCAAATTGCCACAAGCCTGGTGTGCACTATCTCTTCCAATGCCAGGTTTTTTAACTGTTGTTGGGTAATGTGGTCACATACTGCCAAATTTTGTTCATCAGTATGAACTGGATAATCCACATGCACTTGGGACTGTGCTGGCAGATGGATTACACTTTCTGGTTGACACTTTGGTTGTGTAGCTGATGAAGAAACAAGAGGAACAAGAGGGTGAAAATGGTAATTTCTGGGTATTTCTTCAGAGCAAGTGCTCTCAAGAAAAGGAGACTTTCTGAATCATATGAACCACAGATGACATACCAATTTTCTCCCAAATTACTTGAGCAGGAAGATGTCTGAAGGGAGGGGAATTTTCTTCTGCAGCAAGTTCCCTCTATGGAGATCTGATTCTGGGTTGGGCCAGCTAGTTGGTAATTAATAGTGCCAATAGGAGATGACAGGTAGTGAAAACAGGCAAATTATGAAGTCCATGGCCATGCAGATCTCACTTCTAGACCTGAGAATGGCATCATGGTTCTGCTTGTTGTGGGGAGGTGCTACATGAGACAGGACACCGAGACATAGAGCTGGCACTTACTGTGTCTGCCCAAGGATGGGACTTCTTTCATTTTATTTTGCTGTCTAAAGGGTGTCTAGTTTAAATTCTTCCTACAATCACCACGTAGTCCCTAGAGAGAGGTACCTTTGCAGACCAGTTCACTCTTTATCTGTTTTATATACGTTTCTTAGGATATGCTGATACTCTCTGCAAGCGCCTATCTGTCTCTTTGGCTATAGAGAAAGGGAACCCAGACAGCTGACCTAGACCAGAGAGAAGACCTTAATCAAGGTGAATCTTCCTCAGTCTCTTGGCAATCAGTGATTGAAATGCTATTTTATCACAACTCTAGGATGCTTTGTCCATCTTCTTTTCTCTCTCTGGACTGTTTTGTGAGAAGGCAAGGTATTTTTGAGGTCATTTTCCCCTTACCAAAAGTTTTCTGTAGAAGATAGAGTTTGAGTGGCTGGCAGCCTGAAAAGGGCAGCAAGCAGGGAGGTAAAAAGAGTATTTTTGTCTCTGTAGCCTGTCTTCTGAGTTGGAGGGTAGGTCTGAAGCAAAGGAACTTTGAGGTGAGCTGACCTAAGTGGTTTTGAAGGAGAAAAAGCATCAGAAGTTGTCTTAAAGTTATTGAAAAGGGAAAAGTCCTGGTTTCAGCTGGGATAGAGTTAGTTTTCTTCTTAGTAGCTGGTGCAGTGCTGTGCTTTGAATTTGGCGTGAGAACAATGTTGATAGCACATGGATGGTTTTGGTTGTTGCTGGGTAATGTTTATACTAAGTCAAGGACTTTTCAGTTTCTCAGGCCCTGCCAGACAGAGGGCTGGAGTGGCACAAGAAATTGGGAGGGGACACAGCCAGAACAGCTGACCCGAACTAGCCAAAGGGATATTCCATACCATATGACATCATGCTGAGTATATAAATTGGGGGAAGAAGAAGGTATGAGGGGACATCTGGCATTGTGGCATTTGTCTTCCCATGTAACCATTACACATGATGAAGCCCTGCTGTCCTGGGTATGGCCGAACACCTGCCCACTGATGGAAACTGGTGATGAATTCCTTGTGTTGCTTTGCTTGCATGTGTGGCTTTTGCTTTACCTGTTAAATTGTTCTTACCTCAACTCTCGAGTTTTACATTCCTTTCTGATTCTCCTCCCCATCCCTCTGGGTGAGGGGGCAGTGAGGGAGCAGCTTCATGGTGCTTGGTTGCCAGCTAGGCTTAAACCACAGCAGTTTTCTGGAAACCTTTATAGTGGTAACATATGGGCTTTCTTCTGAGGTTTAAAAATAACAGTGTAGCGCGTATCACTGCATCATGGTGTGGAAAAATCAAATTAGATGGATGAAAAGACCATGTAAGAAAAGGAAACAGATAAAATAGGAGAAAATGGAGATTTAGGTTATTAATGTGAAACAAGAAAAGAAAGAAGTGACTATTTCCAAATGAATTGCTTTAATTATGTTGAAAATAATAGGTATTCCCAACATAACAATCTCTGTTTGTATGTAAGTATCTGTAGTAAGAAAATCATGTAATAGCCTGTAATGTACTTCCCTGAAGAGGGCATTGTACACAGACAAGAAGTTGTAATGATAGAGTTACTTCTAACAATTATGAAGGGAAATATCTAAATTTTATCTCAGGTTCTGCAAATTGAGGCTCCAGCCCCCCTATTCTCATTACATCCAAAGGCAGCCAGTGCTGTGGACCCGCACTTTCTTCCTCTTCTGTAACAAGTTTTTAACAAGTGACATTTGTTATTAGTCACATGTAAATTTCTTAGAGCAGCACCACTTGCATCACAATGATTAAGTACCAATAGTAGGTTTATTATCCACCAACCATGCTATGGCTTATAGTTTATCTTCATGTATTTTGCTGAGCTGAAACACAGCATACAGGAAAAAAAGACAAAAAAAAAAAAGGAAAAGGATGTCATTCTAACTTACACAAATATATCTAATTATATTCTGAGCCATTAGCATTAAATGAATTGCTGTTTCTGCTGGCAGCTGAGAGCCAGCAAGTTTCAGCGCTGTAGCTGTGCCTACGCCATCAGGCAGTGGAAATTTGTGCAGAAAACAGCAGCTGTCTTTGATGATGTTCTTAACATGTTGATGGGTGAAACAGCCTCTTTATGATGAATGTTGCTGTTAAGTGTTTTAATGCAGGAAAATACTTAAACAGTTTAGCCACCCTCATCATCAGCTGAAGGGACTCACAAGGGCTTCTGAATTTATTACATTAATCATGTACCCCATTACTTTTACCTTCAGATTGGTATCTGCATTACTTATGAAACCTGCAACTTCTTGAGCACTTTCTCTGTACTGCTTGGTCTAGCCCAGAAGTAATGTAGCGAGGCTAAGAAAAATCTAATTTATGCTGACATTTTTCAACTCACTGATGTGTTTTTTTCTCAGTCAGCATTTTTTAACATTTTTTCCCAAAGCCTGTGATACCCAGTGGTCTTTTTAAAGCCCCTAGGACTTGAACTTATGTAGAAATATTAAAAACTCTCCAGTTATGTTAAAAAGACAAATCAAGACTTTGCATAACCTTGAGTTTCTAATACTGCAGAAATAAGCACATTTCAGATCTTGACAATACATTCCTCTGCTCTGTTATCTACATGTCTGTGAGTTTAATTGTTCTGGCTCTATCACAAAAAATCAAATCTGCTTAAGCTTTTAGTCAACCTCTCATGCTTTATAAGAAGGGGAATTAATTTTAAAAAACATTTTATTAACTTTTTTTCTTTACTGCAAGACAAATTCATTGGCAGTCATTGCTTCAAATTAATTAATGAAAAAGTAACCAAGATATGGTGCATAAGAGGGGAAAGGAATAACTTAAGATATCACTCAATATATATTACTTAGTTATTTATTTAATTTACTGTATTCCTTATCCTGCCATGCAGGAGCTCTCTAAAATCAATAGAATGCATGAAACAGCTTCATGTCCCCAGTCTGTAAGAACTTCTTTTCTCCATTCTAGTAAACGAGGAATCTGCCATTAATAAGACTGAATCACAGCTAAGATTTTGTAAGACTTGGAACATGGCTTAGTCCCTGTGTGCAAGAGAAGGCCTAATGGAAAGGCAGAAGTTATTCATGATACTAGCATGAAGATGGCTGGGTGGACTTTCTACTTACCATGTCAGAGATCTGCTTCCCAAATGAAGATGATGGATTCAGAAGCATCAGAAGCAGACATTTTGAGATTTAAATCAAAGGAACCCACAGAAAAACCTGGACTTTTTGGTAGAACAAGCACATAATTTTTTGAGCATTCAACCCTGGAACAGAAACTCTTTTAGAGAAGAAAAAAGGGTAGGATTCACCTCATTAGAGCTGTGCAGTTAAAAGATTGTGCATCTGGACCACTTCCCCTAGACTAAGCTCACTAGAAGTCTACAGAAAGAAATTGATTTTGCCACCTTCTACAGGTTCCCATCTATCTCTCCAGTGTGTGTGTCTATGGAATGACTCCACTAAATCAGACATCCAACTTTAAGGGATAAAATGTTGTGGGGGCAATTTCAGCACTCATTAACCTGGAATATTACCCAAATATTCAATTTAAGAGGTCATACTTCAAGCCTGAATGTTTTGGAAATGCCCCAGAATCCTTGGAATTAACTCAACCTCCATCCTACCTTCCATGCATAACCATCAGTATGGCCTGTGCTCAGTGTGTGTTTCTACACAATTAAAACAATGATCCTGTAAAGTGTTTGGAGATCTGAAGAGAAGATATGACTTTTAACATTTACAAGGTTATTATGACCATCTTTTGAAAAGTCAGTTTAAATCAAAGGAGCTGAAAAATGAAAATGAAAGAAAATGACTGGATATTTCAATTACATACATGACCAACAGAAGGGAAACTTGCATACACTGAATGGAAGAATTTCATCTGCAATATCATAGAGTCATAGAATGGTTTAGGTTGGAAGGGGCCTTTAAAGGTCATCTAGTTCAGTGCCCCTGCAATGAGCAGGGACATCTTCCACTAGATCAGGTTGCTCAGAGCCCTGTCCAACCTCACCTTGAATGTTTCCAGAGATGGGATATCCACCACCATTCTGAGCAACCTGTTCCAGTGTTTTACCATCCTCTTTGTAAAAGATTTCTTCCTTATATCTAATCTAAATCTACCCTCTTTTAGTTTAAAACTGTTACTCTTGTCCTATTGCAACAGGCCCTGCTAAAAAGTTTGTCCCCATCTTTCTTATAAGCCCCATTTAAGTATTGAAAGGCCACTAAAAGGTCTCCCTGGAGACTTCTCCAGGCTGAACAACCCCAACTCTCTCAACCTTTCTTCATTGAAAAATACGAATAGCAAGTTTCAATTTCAAAGCACAGTAAAAGATGTTGGATTAATTTCTCACTCCAGATAACATCAGTTACAATTTTATTAGATAGAGGCCTTTGAACATTATCTTGATCCTTGATAATTAGTAATAATGATAAAGGTATAGTGCTTAGGCACTGGGTATTAATTTCACAGACATCACAGCACTTCACCTTATTATACATGCCACAAAGTAGCTTCAGGTTGAGCTCACTTGCTTTTTCTTCCCTCACCTGTTTTGCAGTACTGTAGTCCTTGGCAGTTTATGCAGAATCAATTCATCCTTGATCCCTCTGAACTTATCCCATAAATAAGTACTTTAGAAACGTCTCCTGACGTTGCTGCGATTGACAAGGGAGGAAGCCTCTCTTTGCTCAGAGTAACTCACCATTTCATACCAAGGCTAACCTAGGTTTTGTCTCATCTGGGATGACTGATCTTTTAAATATTTATAAACCACTGATCATACTGAGTCATCTGTTGTCAGTACGTGAGTGTTTTCCTTTTTTTTTTTTTCAGTGAAACTGTGCAGCAGTTAATTGCTCTGGGTCTAGACTTCAGCTGTGTACATAAAGGCAGCTCTGCAGAAGTTGGTGGAACTCTGCTGGTTGACCCCTACAGAATTATGCAGTCCCTGCACCTCCACAAGCATCTTTGCTGGTAGAGAATTTGCTTGTTGGAGTTTGGTTTAAGCTTTGGTTTTGTTTGGAAAGATGTGGTAATGACTCTTAAAAGATCAGGCTGTGAACAGAGTAACTAACAGAAGTGCTTGCCTACTGAACTTTTTCTTCTCTCAATACATCCTATTAAGTCTTTAAAAAAGTCATCATCACATCTCAAAAAGACACCTGAGTCCCACATGGAGGTGTGAGCCACCATTCCTGGTGTTTACTAAGCTATTTCTTCCTAACCTGCCTCAAGGCTTTGCTGACTGATAAGCTCATTGTTATCTGTTATTGTAAAGGTGTTGCTGTGCAGCAGCACTGCTGCTTAACTCACTGCCCGATCAGGCAAGGTGCTGTGCTTTGGGCATTGCCAGTGAACTTCAGAAAATAAAATGTTAAACCAAGCACCAAACTATATGCTAAGGTGGGGAAAAGAAAGGATGTAAATGTCAAAGTATTGATATTCAGGGGCACAACCTCTGTATAAATGAGTATAAATTAATAGTTAAAATTCCAGAACATTTCTTACTTCCTCTGGGACCTTGAGGATACCATCACAATTTTGACAAACACATATTTGGCAATGCCACTACATTGTTACACTTACCAAATGCCTGACATTTGCAAGGATAATTTTTTTTCTCACAATTTTTGTGTACATTTTCAGGTCACCTCTCAGGCTTTGACCGCAGAGGTTGAGAGGAGATGTGGCTGACAGCAAACATCACCACAGGGGCTTTCATTTAACTACTGCTACCTGGTGGCACAGCCTGTGGAGCTGGCTCAAGCTGTTGCATGCTTCCAACACAGCAGGGCTTTCCCTGGAGTAGTCCACATTGGTACATCCACACTCACTGGTGTCCTCTGAGCTCTCTTTGGAGCTATATAACATCACAGAATCATCAAATCATTTAGGTTGGAAAAAAACTTTTGAGATCATCAAGTCCAACCATTAACCCAGGACTGCTAAGTCCATCACTAAACCATGTCCCCAAGAACCACATCTACATGGTTTTTAAGCACCTCCAGGGATGGTGACCCAACCACCCCACTGGGAAGCCTGTTCCAGTGCTTGATCACACTTAACAGTGAAGACATTTTTCCTAATATCCAATCTAAACTTCCCCTGGCACAACTGAGACTATTTCCTCTTGTCCTGTCTCTAGCTATCTGGGAGAAGAGACCGACCCCCACCTGCCTACAGCCTTCTTTCGGGTAGCTGGAAAGACCAGTAAGATCCCCCCTGAGTCTCCTTTTCTTCAGGTGAAACCACCCCAGTTCCCTCAGCTGCTCCTCATTAGACTTGTGCTCCAGACCCTTCACCAGCTCCGTTGCCCTTCCCTGGACACGCTCCAGCACCTCTACATCCCTCTTGAAGTGAGGGGCCCAAAACTGAACACAATATTTGAGGTGCGGCTGCACTAGTGCTGAGTACAGGGGCACAATCACTTCTTTAGTCCTGCTGGCCACACTGTTCCAGATACAAGCCAGGATGCTGTTGGCCTTCTTGGCCACGGGGGCACACTGCTGGCGCATGTTCAGCCAGCTGTCAGCCAGCACACCCAGGTCCTTTTCCATCGGGCAGCTTTCCAGCCACTCTTCCCAAGGCCTGTAGCCTTGCATGGGGTTGTTGTGACCGAAGGGCAGGACACGGCACTGAGCCTGGTTGAACCTCATACAACTGGCCTCAGCCCATCAGTCCAGCCTGTCCAGACCCCTCTGCAGAGCCTTCCTGCCCTCAAGCAGGACAACACTCTTGCCCAACTTGGTCTCATCTGCAAACTGACTGAGGATGCACTCGATCGTCTTGTCCAGATAAATGATAAAGACATTAAACAGGACTGGCCCCAGCACTGAGCCCTGGGGAACACCACTTGTGACCAGTCACCAGCTGGATGTAACTGCATTTGCCACCACTCTTTGGGCTCAGCCAGCCAGCCAGGTTTTTACCCAGTGAAGTGTACATCTGTCCAAGCCACAAGCAGCCAGTTTCTCCAGGAGAATGCTGTGGGAAATGGTGTCAAAGGCTTTACTAAGGTCCAGGTAGAGAACAGCCACAGCCTTTCCCTCATCGACTAAGTGGGTCATCTTGTCATAGAAGGAGATCAGGTTTTTCAGGAAGGACCTGCCTTTCATAACCCCATGCTGGCTGGGCCTGATCCCTTGGTTGTCCTGCACATGCCATGTGATGGCACTCAGGATGACCTGCTCCATAACCTTCCCCAGCACTGGGGTCAGGCTGACAGGCCTGTAGTTCCCTGGATCCTGCTTTTGGTCCTTCTTGTAGATAGCTGTCACATTGGCTAACCTCCAGTCTTCTGGGACCTCTCCAGTTTGCCAAGACTGCTGATCAATTATGATGAGGTATCTCTCATATTATGCTATTTTCCTGCTGCATGGACTGGGGGAACCATGCACACACCCCTCCCCACCCTGTCCCTGCTCCACTCCTGTTGTAGCCATTCACCAACTCTTATGCACCAGTGCTCCTACCAGCACCCATGACCAGCAATCTTAGCTGCATCTCACTTCTGCCTTCTTAGGACATGTGTGGACACATCTTCTAAAATGGCCCCTTGTCAGAAACCTTTCTTACATTGGATATTTGAATATCACATGCTAGTATTATTTTTAATGTCTATGAACATTAATGATCATATAAGTGGTTGTCTGTTGCAGAATGGATGAAAGAGAACGGCCACGGTTCCATAGAAGGACTGTGTGATACAGCTTTTGACATAAGTCTGGAGTGAACCAAGCTAGGCCGCAGCGAGAAATTACCAGGCTTGCTAAAAATGGAAAATTACCAGGCTTGCTAATAAGGGAAGAGAGACAAGGTTATGCTGACCTTGTGCCTAATGTTGTAAATAACTTTGAGGAATTCGCGTAGATAAGAGAGAAAAAAAAAATATATGTAGTTAGCTATCTGCAGAAACCGCAAATAGGAGGACGTATGAAAGTGTAATCCTTTAGAGCTTAGCCAATCAGCAGATGATTTGTAGGCATAATTAACTGGAACTGTATATAAGACATAATCGCGCCGTAATAAATCTAAGCTTGCTTTATCACTCATATTGAGTCGGCCGCGTGCTTCCCCTCGCTCGTCGCAGTTGTCCCCATTGTTAAAGATGAATTGAGTGCCTTTGGACGGAGGAGGAGCAGGACCTGTAATAGGCATTTGAATAGTCACTGGTGATTTTCAGAGTGTTCTTTACTAGGATGTGCTCTGGCCAAATCTGATACCACAGGGAAACCTCTCAGTTCCTACCAAACCCTACAGGAACTGAGGAAACTGAGCACTTACAAGACCAGGTCACTTGGCATCATTCTTGCTGAGTAGGCCATCTTCTGTAGTTTGCAAATCCCTGAATCCCTCCTCAGCCCATGGAGGGGAGCAGACACAGCAGTATCAACCAAAAGACTGACAGCTGTGATTGATACTGAAGTGTTTCCTGCAGGGGCAGATTGTTAGCATTGAAAAATGCAGGTGGCCTCTTCAGACAAATAGGTTTCTTTTTTTTTTTTTTTTTTTTTTTTTATATAACCATTCTGATATGTCCTTCCTGTGGAGGGCATAGTTATTCTTATCTCTCCTTGTTCATTAGTCTTGTTGGAGATTTATCTCTCACCTGAGATAAAAAAATCCTGTAATAAGGGTAGAGTGCCCCAATGAAGATATAAGAAACCCATTTGTCATAAATGTTACTGCTTTCTCTATTTGCTGATCCCTCCAAGAACCTAGGACAGAACGTGATTCTCCAGTTTAATTTTGTCTGTTTGTTAAAGATTAGAAATAATTGTGGATCATCCTCTTTGGATCAGCTTTGGGAGCTGATTTGGACTGCAGTGGGATTTGTGTGCGTGGAGTGATACGTCTTAGATATAGACCCCGGCTTACACATCAGCCTGGTTGCACACCAGAATCACTGTGGCTTAGGGAGTAAGATTTATATCTATTTTTCTCTAAGAGATTGCAAAGCAGTTGAATGGAAGCAATCTGCTATAAACAGCAAAGCCAGGTGAGTGCACCATGTGCACAGCACCAGCTCTTGCATTCTGCAGTCTGATCCCTTTTATTTGCACCGAGCTGCTCGGCACAGTGGAGGTTGGTAGGTGGTGTTGTCAGGGAGCTGGTTATTGGCCAGCATGCACCAGCTCAGGGCCCCTTAAACCAGTACATCTCACCCATCGCCCTTAGATGTTGATAACACAAGAAACCGCCATCTCTGTAGATGGTGCCTGGAGCACCCATAGTCTGTTGTAGCCCACACAAGTGTTAAACTCTAAACCATCTTCCTTTCCTACATGAATTATACTAACAATTTTTTGAGGGGAGAGCAAAAAGAAAAAGCCTGAAAAAAACAGAAACTCTAATATGTGCAGAAGTGATCAGTTTGAGCAGGCACCACAAGAACCAGCAGTGCAAATCTCTACCCTTTGAACTGCAAAAAGGATTTTATTTACTGACATGAATGAGACGCTAAGGGAGGAATGCAGGGTGAATGCAGGCTATACTTTGTCAGTGTACTAAATTGCTGTTAGTAGGGAGAAGAAAGATGATGAGGGTGAGAAATCCTGTTTTTCTGGAAAACTACTGCACCAAGGGCAGAGTCAGGATCACAAAAAGGAAGGTTGGGCATATGGGTCTGGTGTGATCCTTTTGAAAGGCACCCGTGTTAGTAAGATTTAAGTCGCCTGTATCAGAGATTCCCAACCCATACCCAACCCTACTGCAAGTGACAGCTCATCTCTGCATTTATTGGACCGTAAAATGAAGCAATGATACTTGACTATCTTCTAAGGCTGGGAGATAGCATCTTAATAAAAAGTTCTGTGAAGTACTTTTCAATAAATAATAAACAGTAAGGAGACAGACATTTTGAAGTTATCAATCAGCTTGATCTTAGACAAATACATTTTCCTGGAGCAGAAAGGGAAAAATCGCTGTCTCTAAGTAACACTCTCTGAATGGGCTTCCAGAGGACTATGTGAGGCAAAGGTTAACCCTCCCATGCAGCAGCAATGTACTGCAGCTTTGCACAAATGAATAACTTCCTACTTTCTTAATATATATAAGGAAAATAAGGAGTTTTACATCATAGGGTCTGATCAATTTCACAAGCCATTGCATTTCATGCCATCACTCATGTATGAAGACGCCTTATTTGGCTAAAGCATGTCTTTCAGAATGGTTAATAAGGCTGAAATTGAAAACACCAAAAAGTGGAGGATCTTGCTTTTCTCTTAGTTATCCTTTGTAATGGGAAATCATCCTCGCTTTTAAATGTGTGTATAATTTCTCATTGAAATATGTGATACAGCCTCAGCTTCCAAATGTCTATAAACACTTCCAAATACGCCTTTCTCCACCACAAGACCAGCTTCCCTCTGGGTACTAAGCCCCCCGAGCTGGAAGACAGGGATGAGGAAGAGCAGAATGAAGTCTCCACATTCCAGGAGGAAACAGTTAGTGACCTGCTGCTCCACTTAAATGTGCACAAGTCTATGGGGCTGGATGGGATACTGTGGTTACTGAGGGAGCTGGAAGAAAATAATTTATCAGTGGTCCTGGCAAACTGGAGAGGTCCCAGAAGACTGGAGGTTAGCCAGTGTGACACCTATCTGCAAGGAAGACCAAAAGCAGGATCCAGGGAACTACAGGCCTGTCAGCTTGGTGCTGGGAAAGGTTATGGAGCAGGTCACCCTTGAGGAAATGGCCTCAAATTGTGTCAGGGGAGTTTAGACTGGATATTGGGGAAAACGTCTTCACCGAAAGGGTGGTCAAGCATTGGAACAGGCTTCCCAGTGGGGTGGTTGGGTCATCATCCCTGGAGGTGTTTAAAAAACATGTAGATGTGGTTCTTGGGGATGTGGTTTAGTGATGGACTTAGCAGTCCTGGGTTAATGGTTGGACTTGATGATCTCAAAAGTTTTTTTCCAACCTAAATGATTTGATGATTCTGTGATTTGAAACTTCCCGATTATCCCTTTTTTTCTACCTGTAAAGGTACTTAGGCACAGGCAGCAAGCCAACAGTCTTTCTACTTGTGATACATTAAACAGTCTGATCTTGTCAAGTTTCTCACTGCAAAACATTTTCTCTGGTTCTCAAAGGTCTTACAAAAGGTCTGTATGTATTATATACGTATAGTTAGCTCAATCGGCCTGATTTCTCAGCTAAACCTTATTCTTCCCTTTATGGAGGTTGCAAGGCAGGTTTTCTGTAAATCCATGCTGGAAAATGAGGGATAGAAAACAGAGATTTCTTTTGATGCCTATTGGCGGGCACAGAGGAAAAAATACTCTGGGCTGCTTGAAAGCAAGAACAGAGAAAGTTTCAAAAACTGAGGAAAGTTTTTGTTGTTTTTTGTAGATAATAGGCCTCATTTTCTTTTAATCATATACACGAAAATATTCCTTTAGTATGTATTTTTTTCACATTTTGGTAGTGATCTGTTATTGTCCTTTTCAGGCAAAGAAGGAAAAAGAAGGGATAACAGGTTTCCTGACAAAAAGTGTTGTCTGGACAGGGATGTCTGGACAAGAAGGGTCTCTCTCTGTGGATTTACTAGCAGGGCTCTCCGTGCAAAAGATTAAAAAAGAAAAAAGTTTCAGGAACTGGCATTATCTAACTTAGCAAGCTGTAATGGTGTATTTTTTTAAAGCATTTAGATCTGAAGCCTTACTTAGAGACCACAAACTGTATCTTGGTAATTTTCCTTAGAATGACAGAATACTCCCTTTTGGAGATCAAAGAAAATGATCATAACATTACCAAAACTTCAAATATTTCATGCTGAAAAACAAGTTTTGGTAGCAGTAAAAACATATACTCTCTAAAAATACCTCAATCAAATAATAAAATGTTTTCATTGGATGAAATTGTAAGATATTTTAAGGCAGGAACAAGAGGACCTTCCTGGCTGGTTAGACATCTAAAGTACAGTCATCTACATCTGAGCTTGGCAGCTTTGCTTTCCTTTGGGGCAGCAAGGAAAAAGGCACTTATAGAACATCTTTCATGTGGTCTATTTTAGATAGCTCTTTAAGATTAAGTTAATCACACTCTAGATGTACCTAGATGACAAGCTCAGACACAGAAATCCACATTTTCATACGTATGTGTTTAGCCCCATGAATCCTGTCTTGGTATCCTTCTCCTCCACAATATACACAGCTTGAACCACATAATTCCCTTCCTTTTCCTCCAAATCCTCCCTAAAATTATCTTGCACACAATCTGTCTCGCCATGATGGTATTTCTGGCTTGTAAAGATTTCTATTTTGTAGATCTCTGTGCCCTTGAGTGTATTACTAATGCAGGCATTCAGTGATTTGGCAAGAATAGAGAAAGTTGATTTCCTAAGCTGCAGGACTGCTTTGAGTGCTGGGAAGTGAGTCATCTTGCCACTGTACAAGCTCCTTTTTGCTTTGGTTATCAGTCCAGACTCTTTGGATGCAGCCCGGTGGGTTCACATCGCAAAGATCATCTTCAGCTTTTCACATGACAGCTTACAAGCAGTACTTGTCAGAAGAGACAGTCTTTTTTAAGACGGTATCATCTGGCTTGAGTCATTTTCACCCCTTAGCACAAAAAAGTGTCTTGCAACATTCAACTATGTCACTTCTTGCTCTTTTAGGGATTTACAAAGACTATGTGAATTTCTGAAGTTTCAGAGAGATTTTGTGAAAAAGCTCCTATGGTTGTCCAAGCTGCAAAAAATCTAGTCTATGGAAAAAAAAAAAAAGAAAAAGGTGTTTCCTTTCTAAGAATTTTGCTTGCCTGCAAAGGCACTAACAGTCACACCTTGAAAAAGGGTGGAAGTTCATCAGTGCTCTGCCTGAATCAATGGCCACCTTACCTTACTGGTATTGCAGAATCTGTCTCTGCTAATTGTGTTTATTACTGTGGATAGCAAAATGCATGCAAATAATGGCTGCTTTCCTTTGAATGATTGCTGGACCTTGATTTTCTCACAGTGATTTTTTAGTGGCTTGAAGCAGAGGAGTCTGCTAGGTCATTTAAACCATGGCACTGATATAAATAATACTATCCTATAGGTTAACTCTGTAATTATTCGGTTTTTCCCCCTTTTGAAACCAAGAATTCTAAGAGATTTGATTCTACAGGAAGGCAGCAAAACCACCAAAGCATTGTGACACCTGTTAGAGACCTGAACCTTTGGTTTTGGTAGAAAAAGTTTTATAGTGTTTTTTGTGGCACATAGCATGTTTTCTTGATATCCCTTAATAAACATCAGCATTGCATCAGCATTGCACTGTCATATGGTTAATCCACACTCAGCAACCCTTGCAACTGTATTAGTGGCAGAGTTAGTCTTCAGTTCCAGAATCATTCCACCAGTGACAGAGCAGGCACAGTTTCAGCAAGACTCATTGGCTGTGCTATCACCATGACCTAGCTCTGCTATTTTATTTCTGCTGTCATCCATCTGTTGCCAGTAAAGGGAATAGGGCCAAGCAGGAAAGGCAATTCTTCTCAAACGTGTCTCTGCTTTCTTCATTACTAATATATTTCTCCCCACTTTGGGCCCACTCCTTTCTGCTTTGGGTGCAAGCTCTTTCCCTTAGTTTTTCAAGACATTTCTTTCTAGAGTTTGGGAGCATTTTGAGTTTCTTTTCTGTAAGGAAGGATCATTATTGAGGCGGTTCTTCTTGATATCGCTCTATGTTTCCTCCTTACTTTAGGTACTTTCAGGAATCATCACCACGGCTATCTGATCTGTCCTCATAGATCTTACCTAATTTTCTCAAGGGTTTTGAACAACACTTCGCCAGTATCTATGTCTTTCTGAAACCTAGATATCTCAAGACTTATTTGAGTTACTGTTCTTTCATATGACACTTGGCAGTTGTCTAGCCTGCACTAGTCCCAGCATAATGTCCAGTGCATCAATGCGGGAAATCCAAAACCTGTTTATTTTCCAAAATACCCACCACTTACATAACTAAAGTACACTTCAAATAGGTATATGACTGAGGAATATGTAAAATTATAAAGAACTGACTGAAACATGCTTGATACTTGTCACAAGTATTGCTTACAAATTTTATGCTTCTTCAGAGTGGATGTCATCAGGGGTATGAATATTGTCCAGCTAAGTAATAAGTAGTTTTCATGCCAGTCCAAGAAGTCCTTTTTATATGACTGTGGAACAATACTTCATGATTAAAATGCTGTCCTTCCATCTCCCTTTGGGCACGTCTTTGAGGTATGATGCCCGTTCCCATACATATTTCTCACAAATCTCTATCTTGGAAATCTTTATCAACAGTAAAAAAAATAAATCAGGTTATATGAAATGTAGCCTTCAAAAATAATGCTTTAAACACAATGCAATATTCCAATGTTATTTTTTTGTCTTTGCAATACAAATCTTGGTTCTACACACTTGAGCTATGTTTGGCAAGAACAGTGTTCATATGACTGTCAGTGACTGATCTATCATATTAACAGTGGTAACAGTGGTGGATATTTATCGTTTTAGAAAAGCTGATAGTTTAGAAGTAGCTTGTGTTAATGTGGATCACTGGGACATCAGTGTGGATCAGACCATTCAACCCAGTTTGGCCTAGATGTACAGGTGTAATGTAATCGTAAATGTTGGATGTAAGCAGACAAACATTTAGGTATAACTTCTTTTTTTCTCCATATGTTGTTCTTATATTGTTGTTCTTCTGAACTGGTAGTGTGGGAAGTCTGGCGGCAGACTTGACAGAACCAATGACATCATGTAAAATGTTTTTCGTTTTTCCACTAATGCAGTGCTGTATTCCTTATCTCATTTTGTTTCCTCAGCTGGTACCTGCCTTTGACCAAAGAAAGCAGTTGTATATGAACTAGCTGTATATATCCCTCTTATACTTTCCTTTTATAGGGAACTTAAACACTTCCAAGACAAAATTCTTCTCATACATAATTAAGCTCTAAAATGGGTCAAATACATGTTACCCTAAAAGTGCTTATTTCTGTCCACTGACCATAAAGACAACTTAAGCTGAAAGGTGTGCATGTATATGCCTACCGAATGCATTCCTGAAGCCTGGCTATTCTGAACCGGTCTAGAGCACCATAGGTGTTGTGACAGATGTTCACTGGCAACATAACATCTTGGATTTTGATCACAGTTTATGGATGCAAAGGATAATCTGTCCCTTCAGTTTTTCAGTAGGACAGAAAATAACTCAATCTATTTATCATTTAATTAAGTTCCACAATAACTGTTAATGATTTCACAACAAGTTCTAGGAAATTGTGCCTTGAGAATTTTATATATATATATATATATACACACACACACATATATATATATATATATATGACAACACAAAAGAAGTCTTACCAAAAAAGAAGACTTAACCTCATCAGCCAGGGTAGAGCATTTGATTAATTTCTTTAGCCAAGACATAGTTTGGGAAAAGTCTTCTTTTTCATCTATTAACATTGTGAGAAAACCTTCACAAAACAGAAACTAGTACATTGATCTTTGATATAGGTTGGGGTGAGAGGAAGCCATGACTCATCCACAACTAGTTCATATTTCACCTGACAATGACAAAGTTCTTAATGCCCTTTTTTTTGCTGCAGCATTTTACATGTATATATGTCTGCATAGTCAGTGCTTCATGGCTTCTCTGTCCTTATAAATAATTGTTTTATTTCTGTCTGAAAATATATTCTGCTGTACATTATTTAGATTTCTCAGACATTTCCTGGAAGTTTCTTGTCTGCCAGAGTCATTGCTGTCTTGTTTTCTTGACAAAGTAGAGATCAGAAGTTATATTGTTCTAAAGCTGTTGTGACATTTTGATGATCAGTAAGTGTTGTATTAGCTTCATTCAAATTTCTGGAAACAACAACTGTGACATGCTGGTGAATCCAGACAGCTCTTAGAAAAGTATCCCTTTAATACACGTCCTGGAGGGACATCTGTGTGACACTGGATCTCCTGAAACTGGTGAAGTACATATGTTTTCTTTCTTGCTTTGGAAAAGTTTCCACTGGCTCATCCTTCGTTAGGGCTTTATATTTATGAGTTGCCTGTGTATAGTAAACTCCTCATCATTCCTCCCCCAGATTGTCATCAACATCCAAATAAACAAAATAGACAATAAACAGTAGAAACAAATGTACAAACAGAACGAAAAATTGTTACAAGATTGGCATATTTCTACTACCATAGAAATGCTAGCACTAGAAGAAGGGCTCTATCAAACCACACAGATAGATAATTCAGCTAAGATTTTGCCAGGTACCAATTCTCCCCTGATCCAGAAATTATATATAGAGTCATCCCACCTGCAATGAGCAAAGCACTGAGGCAGCCTTTCATGGGCCACACAGAGCTGCAGTGATGGAAGAGTGACTTGAAGATGCAGGAGGTGTTGTTTGGCCTTGAGCTCCAGCAGAAATCTCTCTGAAGGACTCCGGTCAGGACCACGGTGCTGACCGCAACACGTGAGTGGGTCTAGGACAGTGCAGCCCTTCAGATCCAGGTCAGACCTGCTGAGATTTTGAACCCTTAGTTCTTAAAACAAAATGCAAATGAGGGTAGTGAAAGGGAAAATATCTTCTGTTAACACACATTATCTCATTAATAAAGTTCTGAGAACAAGACCAGAGTTAGGACAATCTTTACACAGACCATGTCTGTAAACTAAACTGTAGCACTTCAGCCGCATATTGTATTTGTTTTGGAAAAAAAGACTATTCCCAGTGAAGATTTTTTCATTGCTGGTGCCACAATGAAAATACACTTAGCAAATTTTTTCTGCATACTAATGAAGCAACCACTCATTTTAGCACCTCTAAACTTAATGGTAGCCATAAATCTTCTGACTAGCCTTCCAAAGTATCAGGAAATGAGTGTTTTATTTGGTCTTCTCTCTGTGGAACAGCAATATTTGTGATCTTCCAGTGGTGTGTAAGTTCATTTATCATTTCTTAATGAGGGAAGATGAGAGGGTCATACTGTGATCAAATCATTCATGTCTTCTACTCACAGGGGCAGAAGAATAATCATCTCAGAGGACTTTCCTCTTCAGTCATTGCACCACAACAGAGCCTTACTTTGTGTCTGTCTGAAGCCCCTCAGGGAATCCTTTCATGGTCATTTTCTTTTCCTGAGGAATGGCTGATCTTTTCTGAGGTGCCCATACAAGCACAAAGCAGGATGAGCTCTCCGAGCACCTGCTTTACCCGAGTGGCACTCACCTTGCCAAACCTGTGTGCTTGCAGCTGCCCTGTACCACCAGGTCTTCCCATCCTCCCACTTCTCCTGGCTTCCAAATTTTTCTCTAACTTGAATTTGTAACATTAATCTATTTAAGGATATTTTATTTGGGTTTTATTAATTAAAGAGCAAAAAAGAGGTTTTATTTTTAGCTTAGATCATTGGTCCCATGAGTTTACACTGACACATCTGTAGGAGGGTTGGTTTGGATTAGTTTGGAAGCAATAGGGATGGAGAGATGGGGAAAACATTGCTTCTTGCCTCCCTTGAAAACTTACTATTTCATGAAACTACATGCTCTGTAATGAGCCAGCCATTTCCATTTACTCTTTCTGGGTTTGTCCCCTTGTACCTTTGTTGCAAAGTTTTTTGCCCCTGGTGTTTGTGAGATGACCGAAGTTAGTCAGAGCTGCATTGCTCCAAACAATAAATGAAACTTTATTGCCCTAAAGAAATTTCTTTCATTTCAAAGTGGCTTCTATTAACCTCGGTTCAGTGAAAAAATCCAATAATGTAACTTCTGCAGCTGGTAATATTTTGCCTTACAAATATCTTTCAAATCCTTACAAAGGCAATTGTGAAAAGTAATAAGCAAATCTTTAGGGTAAATGCAGAAAATTATCTGATGATTAAAGACAAATTCCCCAAAGAATAAGCAAATTAAGAAAGTATAGTCTGTTCAAGATCTTCTTTAAAAGTTTGTTATTTTGATTGAATATGAAACTGAATCTCATGAACAAAATGACTGTGCTTATTCTTTTGACTTTCTATAAAGAAAACCTTTCAAATTATATGTATTCACTAAGGCAAAATGAAATGGATACTTTTGACCTGTTATCCTGTCTAGTTTATATGTACACAACACATACATGAGTGTACAATATACTTCTGATTTTACTAATTATGTTTAAGATTAATAAAATTCAGTTTATGTTTTTCAAAGAATTTAACTTCACTGTTTATATTGGGGTAGGGTAAATAATTTGTAACAAAGAACTCATGTATATTCTATTCAGGAGTTCTCTGTGAACAAAGCTTAATTCTTCCCAGTGTAATTGCCATTCATAATTATTTGCTCAATAATTCATGCAAATAATTTGCAGCCATAATTCATTCTTAAGCAGGTTCATTGAGCCCATTTGAATTCTGATCTGCGATGATTTGGAACATGATTATTCTGCGCATTTCTACCCTTGATGGCAGAGGCAATTGAATCAAACTTTCCATTCAGCATAAGTGCTCTTTTAAATTGGGATGGATTTGTGTGTGTGATTTAGTACCTTTCAGTGACGGAAGCAAATTGACTGCAACTCTTTTAATCAGTTGTCTGGTGCAACCTGAAACTTTTGATGACTAAATTCTTGCCTTCTGTAATTGGTCTGGAACAAGTTGTGTCATTAATCATCCTGAATGTAAACTCTTTGCTGAAAGATTACTAAAAGGCAAAACAATGTTTTACAAATTAAAGGAATATTTGGAATGGTTGTTTTAGGCTGCTGTTGATTACAGCTAGGTTAAAATATTCTAATTAGCTCAAGAATATGTACCCGTGTACTATACAGAAAAAGCACAGGGGAAAAAATCCAAACTCTGCTGAAATACTGTAAATTGGATAGTCTCTGAAAGCAATCCTCCTCTCTGTGAAAGGGAAGAGAGAGAGGGAGATCCTTCCTCTGTTATTTTCAATCTCAGGGATTTCAGTGACCAAAACGGCTTGAATTGGACAGAAGAAAAGGGAAATTCTAATTAATTTCTACTTGAGACAATAATTCAGGTACAATGACACAGACAACTGAGGAGGTTTTGTTTGGGGTTTTTTTGCTTTCTTGATTTGTTTTGGTTTTTTTTCCTGAGTGTTTTCTATTTGCCAAGCTTCGAGTTCTTGCTAATACCATTGCTGCAAAGCTCTCCCAATTTATTGGCAGAGAAGATGATAAATAAGTTATGACATTATTCAGATGAGATTTGGCCAAGTTAAAAATGGTGTAACGGAGTGAGTCCCAATGAAGAGGTGCAAATGCCTCTCACAGCAGGAGCGCTGGTATAGACACCTGGGGATGACCGAGCACCTTAAGCTGCAGAAGCAGAGCATTAAATGGTAGATGTTGAAATGCCTAATTTGTGACAAGCACCTGCCCACTTTCAAAAGGCAAAGTAACTTTTTAGTTTTTACAATCTGACACATGAGGCAAAAACTCTGGCAAGTGGTTGCTTGCTGTTGTTAGAAGGTTTTGAGGAATTTGGGAGACAGATTGGCTCTTTAGAGTTGAAACTACAGGATACCTCTTCCTGGAGAATCTACACTAAAGGGCAGGGAGAAGATCAGCACCTGCACTGCTGCCAGAGAATAGAGGCACCAAACTCCTTGCCTGCCAGGTTACTGTAGTCCTGCCTGGCAGACCAAGGAGAGACAGTGTTTGTCACAGCCATGATCCTTCTTCTAGTGCCTGAAAGAGACTAGATCAAGAAATCCTGCATGCTGATGATCAGATCTGCCAGACATTGTCAAATATGTGATGCTGTTGCAGCACTGCATCCTCAGGTCCAGCTGACAGCAAGGCAGAACATGTGTTCCCAGTTAGCACACACACAAAATGCAGATATACATATATATATAGCTGGCTGTACAGATTAGCACAGACAGAAAACACCCATCACTCACAGAAACATGAACGCTGCTGATGGGACTGAAGTCCACTAGTGGAGTAAGTGCACATGTATATGCACACAGAGTATGGATCCCTCCTGCAGCTGGTGCTGAATGCTCATTCCATCCTTTAACCCTTCTGGCATTCGGACCTATGAGCCTCTCCCAGTGAGCCTCACAACCCCCGCTTTAGGCAGGCTGATGAGGCAGGACCTCCCCTGGGGCCATGCCCTGGGGGGTTCCAAATCCAGGAGCTTCTCAGCCTCATGTACACCCAGCAGCAGCCGGGACTGGCGCTACCTTGGTATTGCTGCGTGAGGGAGTTCCCATTGGTGTTGCTCCTCTGCTCCTCTGTGTTTGCAGCAGTCAGCCCTTAATCACAGCACCTGACATGATCCTAATGATCTATTACTGATATGCTGAAGGTGGTAATTGGCAGTAAAACTGACAGTCATGTCCCCGTTTGTTACATTTTCATGTCTCAGTTTATATTGTTTCTTCAATAAACCTTTTAAAACTGACTCATCTTTGCAGCAAATGAGCTAAATGTGACTTCTTTGCTCATCAATAGCTGCCTGAGTGCTGCTGTGGGCAGAGTTGTCCCGTGCTGACAGGGCACAGCTAATGGAATTGGAGTTGACAATCAGTAATTATTTTCTTGTTTTGGTTCTTTGATTAGTATTTTTTATCTTGTCACTAATATAAAGCCTTGCTCAGTGGGTACTTGTTATAAGAATGAACATAGAGAAAAGGTTTAGATAATCATCTTTGAAAAATGAAGAGACAGCTATGGCAAGGACCACGAACAAAGAGCACGTGTAGCAGATATCTACAGCAGATAATTCTTATTTTAGTAAAAGCTTATGCCTGGAAGTTTCAGTGGAAGTTGAAGGATTCCTGGTGAGATCTTTATGCTACCAAGGAGAGATGGACCTTGAACATCTAGATTTCACCTAATATTGAAAACATGTTCTCTAGGGTTGGATTCACAGGCATTCAGGGAGCACACTCCTGGCTGCCTGGTAGCACCCGTACATGGCTCTGGAATCCAACTGGACACATGGAATTTTTGTTTATTTCCTTATATATATCTAGCCATTTTCCTGCAAAAGGTATGCTCCTTAGGAAGAACTTCTTTACTTTGAGCATGACAGAGCACTGGAACAGGCTGCCCAGAGAGGTTGTTGAGTCTCCTCCTCTGGAGACACTCAAAACCTGCCTGGATGCACCTGCCCAAGGTGAACCTTCTTTAGCAGGGAGCGGGGCTGGATGATCTCCAGAGGTTCCATCCAACCCTGAACATTCTGTGACATTGAGCAATGTTGTATTGCCACACTGTTCTTCCTGATCTTTCTGTTATTAGGACTGCAGTTTCTGGCTGAGCCAGTTCAACAAAGTCCTGCTCCAAAGAGCATATCAAGCAGCATAAAAAAGGAGTCTGTGCAACAGCATCAGATACCCTGAGTGAGCCTTTTCTGTAGATCTCTGTTTGCACTTCTGACAGCAACATCTTTAATAGAGGGCTGGATATAGCCTTTCATGTTGTCATTCAAAGAATATTTCCAGGAAAAGCAGAAATGAGCCAAACCAATACAATCAATGTCAGGGGGAAAGCCAATACTCTTTGTTTAAGGACTTACTGCTTATAGAACCCTGTGTTTTAAAATAAATTGATTTTCAGTGTCCTCTGACTGTTGCAATGCAAATTTACAAGGGAGTTCACTGGGTTTGAGAATATG
The DNA here is from genome assembly GCF_015220075.1 of Falco rusticolus. Taxonomy (NCBI): domain Eukaryota; kingdom Metazoa; phylum Chordata; class Aves; order Falconiformes; family Falconidae; genus Falco; species Falco rusticolus. Next base: position 26,758,549 of record NC_051188.1, read on the forward strand.
TAAGTGTGAGGTCTCAGGATCCATTATTCTAATGGATTACTCTGGTGAAGGCACATCCCCACTTGGAATTTGCCTGAGCTCAACAAACTTTTCAGTAAATCTTTGATTTGCTGTTATGTATGTGTGGCAGTCTTAAAGAATGCCAGAGGTGAAAGTCCTGAAATCCTTCCTGATGTCCTGCAAAGGAGCTGAGAAAGGACTTCATGCTTTGTCCACTGATAAGGGCCACAGGTGCTCAATGACCACCAGCTGCCTGATTTGCTCCATTTTTGGAAGCACAGACAGAGCTTTCTGCACTGTCCAGAGCCTTATTCATGTCCAGATGGAGATCAGTGATGACTGGTGTCCATCAGGAGTCTGTATTGGGACCAGTACTGTTCAATATCTTCATCAATGACATAGACAGTGGGATTGAGGGCACCCTCGGCAAGTTTGCAGATGACACTAAGCTGAGTGGTGTGGTTGACATTCCTGATGGACAGGGTGCCATTCAGAGGTGCCTGAACAAGATCAAGAAGTGAGCCCATGTGAACCTCATGAGGTTCAGCAAGTCCAAGTGCAAGGTCCTGTACCTGGGTCAGGGCAACTGATACCCATACAGGCTGGGGCACGAAAGGATTGAGAGCAGCCCAGCTGAGAAAGACTTGGGGGTACTGGTGGATGAAAAGCTGGATGTGAGCCAGTGATGTGTGCTCACAGCCCAGAAAGCCAACCATATCCTTGGCTGCATCAAAAAAAAGTGTAGCCAGCAGATTGAGGGAGGTGATTCTGCCCCTCTACTCCACTCTGGTGAGATCCCACCTGGAGTACTGCCCCTATCTCTTGAGTCCTCAACACACGAAAGGCATGGACCTGTTGGAGTGTGTCCAGAGGAGGGCCACATAAATGATCAGAGAGATGGAACACCTCTCCTATGAGGAAAGGCTTGGAGAATTGGGGTTGTTCAGCCTGGAGAAGAGAAGCCTCCAGGGACACCTTATTGCAGCCTTTCAATACTTAAAGGGGTCTTATAAGAAAGATGGGGACAAACATTTTAGCTGGGCCTGTTGTTATAGGACAAGGAGTAATGGTTTTAAACTAAAAGAGGGTAGATTTAAACTAGGTATAAGGAAGAAATTTTTTATAAAGAGGGTGGTGAAACACTGGAACATGCTGCCCAGAATAGTGGTAGATGTCCCACCTCTGGAAACATCCAAGGTGAGGCTGGACAACCTGATCTAGTGGAAGATGTCCCTGCTCATTGCAGGGGCATTGAACTAGATGACCTTTAAAGATCCCTTCCAACCCGAACTATTCTTTCATTCTATGATTGGCTCTGGGTATACAAGCCCCAGCTGTGGCAGTCACCTTTCCTGTGGGTCTATGGGGAAACAAACCAAAGGCCAAGCTAGCAGAGGTGCTCATATGCCTAATGTGGTAAATGACACACAGGTATTTTTAAAGGTATTCTAAGCACCTAATTCTGCTGAAAAACTGAAAAACATTTTTAGAGGTTCACAGGACTCTGGCTTGGGCATTGCATTATTTGCATCTGTGCATCTGTGTTATGATTTGGTGGTTTCTAATCCCAGAGTATGAAGGGATCCTTAAGCTAAGGCAAACATCTGCCATCAGACTCTTAGGCACCCTGAGAATCCCACCAGCACCCACTGGAAGTGTATCAGCATTTTGTACAGACTCTCAGATGGGCAATGTCTGGTAGAAGAACCTTGAAACATTTCTACTGGGGATGGTTTTCAACTTGTCATCTCCAGATGGTCTCACAGATTTCACTATCTGTTCTGGCCATTTGCTTCCTCCTCTTCCTCGCTGTTGTCAAGACACATATTGAAATGCATACTTTCTGGCAGTGTATTGGAACAGAGGGAACTTTTTCATTAAAATCCAGAACTGAAAATTGTATTATAATCACTGGGATGTTAAAAAGTCATATTTTGAAGTCCAGGAGATTTATAAGGTTTTAAGAGTTTTTCACTGAGTCTTCATGCTCCTGGTGAAAAGCTTTTAAAATTAGCCAAATATGTGTAATTTCTGTATTTATGCACATATATATGTGTGGGTTTGAGTTCTGCCCACATCTTCAGTTATTCTGGAGAACAGTGGGCATAATCCAGCTCGGTCTTCTCTTTCAGTGGTTCCAATCAAACAGAATACGGAATAGCTGTGGCCCTAAGCTACTGTCTGTAAGAACACTTGCCAACCTAGTACAGGACTTAAAGCAAAAGCTGTGTCTGATGGATCTCTCACTGTGCTCTGAAGTGTTTCTTTATCTTTTTTCCCCCACTTCTTAGGAGTTACAGACTCACAGTCCTCAGTTTTTAATTGCTGATACTGCACCTTCCTTCTCCCCACTTCTCTTTGTTCTTTGAAACCAGCTAAACTGTCAATCAGCAAAGAGGAAATAAAGTCATAAATATTAGAGCTGACAAAAGCCAGGCGATTCTTGCTGCTCAGAAATCAAAATGTGTTTTTCTTATTAAGAGACATTTTGGATACTGCTTAATTGCTTCTGAAAATTGATTGCTGCTGATACTGAACACTTTGATAAAGACAAGGTTATTCTGCTGAGTGCACTGCTAGTCTGGTTCACTGGCCGTATTAAAATGTTGATCTTCACTTCTCCTGAAACTCTGTTTTCTGATTTTCTGTGTTAATAATCCTCTGAGCATCCTGATATACATCCCTTAGTATATCAGTGAGTGAGTATAGTCACTCACTGGAACTGTTTTTCCTTTTTCTTCAGCATCTGGGGGGACACTAAACCTGAAACAAATGAATACTTGCTACCAAAAAGCAAAAGACCTCATGCTTGAAAAAGAAAATATGCTACTCAATATCTTTATTTTATGTTTTACTTCATCCCCAAAGTGAACATCTGGGCATCTTTCTGAGTCACATGCAGCTGTCTGTGGGAGGCCTAAAATTACAACGTAAAATACCTCACTCAAAACAGACCCTTCAGCTATGCTTGCTTGGTTTCTCATTCACTTTAATTTCAGAAAAAAATATAATATCTTTGAACTGAAATCTTAGGTTTTCATATTTGTATTCCATAAAAGCTGAAAATCTTATGTGAAATGACAGAAGGAACCAGGGCACTAAATTATTCAGAGGCTTGCTGAGAAGATATGGAACTTATCATAATGAAGGTTAAATCCTTGTCCAGGTTGCTGCTTGCTGAAAATTGCCTGTCTGCTTCTGCAGCTGAGGTGAGGTGTGTTGGTATTCTCATTGCAGAGCCTTTATCATCAGTTCTCTATCATATGATACGTTGGTGTTGTGCAGTGTATATAGAGTCTTGTGATGCCTGCTGCAGTCTGAACTGAAATAGTTTGAGTGTCATCAAGCTGTTGGGCACAAGAATGGGGTCTTCCCAGGTCTTGCTGGCATAGCAAGGCTGTTCCCGGCACCTGAGCTAACTTCATGGGAGGTGGCTACTCAGCATAGAAATATTGCAGCGTGATGTCCACGTTTGTGGCTGAAAGAACAGAGGTGAGCGCTCAGCTGGACTTTGCACGGGGAGTTTGTACACATGCCCAGAGGTGACCCCAACAGTCAGAGCTGTTTGGATAGCAAGGCAGGTCCACATTGCAGCTGCCCACAATGTGCCTGTCCCCTGTGCAGAGGGTATCTTGCCCATTCAGTTGGTAAAATGTGTTTAAAAACACCATAGACAGTTAAAAAGAAAAAAAAAATCTTGAGAAACAAGGAAGGAACTCTACCTTATATTTCTTTGCTTTTCTTTTCTGGAGAAGTGTGGACAAAAATGACTAAGGCTGTTTTCAGTAAATAAGGTCCAGCAGCCTCCTGGAGGAAAGACAGTGCAAACAGATGGGTTGTGAGGAGCATGGTGGCTTCTCCACAGAACACTACTCCCTCACCACCACCATAACTGAGTCTTTAAAAAGAAATAATGAACCTTGGTGCAATATATGCTCCACAATTTCTGTCTGTAACTCCACTATAATTCTGACCCTGCTGGCACAAGGTCAGTGAGGTTTTACCTGTTTTAATTTTGTTAGGGATATCTAAGAATTTCTTGTAAAATCTGAATTCTGCACTGGCATTACTAGTGGATGCCATTTTGGTGTCACAGGAAAGAGACTGGAAGTCTGGACTCCAGCTCAAAAAGCTCCTTGGTTTCACATGGGAGGAAAATGGCTGGTGCTGTTTACTACCCCTTCCAGCTTGTGAATTTAACTGGAGAAAGCTCTTATTTGTTCCAGCTAGCTCCAGTGAAAGTAGGAAAAGTCCTTCTGTTTTTAAGTGCAGAGCCTTGTGGAAACCATGACCAGCGGGTGGACCTGGCATGATAGCTGCCCTGGAGGCATTCCAGAACTCACAATCTATGTCTACACTACAAGTGGAAGAGAGATAGGGAGGAAACTTGTCGTCTTGAGGCCAAGGAGCATCAGCTGTCTCTTTCCCACATGGCTTAGGGCTCACCACAGAGCAGAGCAGAGCAGAGCTGACTATATGTACACTACGTTGCATTTGGCTTTGAGGGTTTTCTAGGTCCCGTGTAATGTCTTCTGGCTATAATACTTGATTATACTCTTCTTGTACATTTTTTCAAGTTAAGGCTACCTTATATTGCTGTTGCAGGCCACCAAATTACTGTTTCTATAGCTTAAGAACATATATTGCATACCTTGGCATGGGGCAGAAGGGCATATGGGAGTGCCTGAGTGTGCATGGGTAGTTGGGATAGCATTAGAGGACTGTGTGGGGCATAGGAAACTAAACGTGGTGCAGCCTCATCCATAATGTCTTTGCAGTTCTGTTTCTGGAGTGAAGTATATCCCTAATTTTGCCCAGGAGAAAACTGGGTGAATTTACTCAAAGCCCAGTAGAAAATGAACTATTAATTAAGCAGTGTAGCCAACCGAGGTGTGCTGTTCAAGCTTTGTTCCTGGTTTGTTCTCATTAGCAGTGTTAATGTAATTACTGTCTCTCTAGATTTTCAGGTCTCCTATGAGCTCCTGGTGATCTGTAGAGTTTATGGACAGGTCTGTCACTCATCCTGCAAGGAGGCAGCCAACATCACACAGGAAACCATGGCAGGAGATTTCCTTCTGCCCTCTTCCTTCTGTGAGATTTATTAGGAAATGCATGACCCAGTGACCACACAGGAGCCTTTTGTGTTTGTTTTTTTTTTCTCTTGATGAGCCCAGGTGTCTTTTTCTCTTGGTATCTAAGAGTTTTATTTGCCTAGTGATGTGGTATGTGATGTCACACAACAAACAGCTTCTTCCAGTTCCAGTAACAACCCTTTAGTGGTCCAGCCCATCATGGGAAGGATCAGCCTGTCTCCATGCATTTGATGAGAAAAGGCAGTCAGAATTTGGTTTAGCTCTAGCCTACTTTAACATTAGAAGAGCTGAAGCCTTTATATAGCTGCCTAAAGCAGGTTGCTAAACCCATTCTGAGACATCAAAATAAAAGGTTCCAGATGTGCATATATCCTGAGCATGGCAAGCAGACAAAGCTTTACATCAGCAGCAGTCCTGAAAATAAGGCCATTCTTAATGCAATAACTAATGCCTGCTCTAGGCTTGCAATATTTGGAAAATCAAACTGTAAATGTCAAGCTTCTTTCTGCATTTCATTTTGCAGTAATACTTAGCAATACTGATGTGTGTTTGTGCTTATCCAGAATCCCAATGAAAAAAGTGGGGTGCCTGAGGTGCTGTAATCACTAATGGCTGCTTACCCATTAGCATAGAAAGGCCTTTAAGTCTTCCCTAGGACAACTTTTCAGGTGCTTACATCTTACAATCTACAATCTTCTATAAATGGAACTTTGTCAATTTATAGTGCTCTAAGATGTCAGATACTTCTCTTTTGTGTGAGGTGATATATGAATCCTTCCTCATGGCAGCCTCCTACTTCCAATGAGCACTACAAAACCAAAAGCATTTAAAAGTGCCTGATATTTACATCTTTTAGCACCTTAGCCCAATTAATGAACTTATTTTCTCGTTAAACTGTCACAGTCTATTTTAAAATGAAATGCAGTGAAGGAAAGATAAGCAAGACATGTAGCCAAAATTTCCCCTCTGCTTGTGCTGTGAGTTTGTCAGCCTCCCAGTAAGTGCTGCCATTATGATTAAAGATGGCAGAACTGGGATGAAATTTGGAGGCGTTTTAATCAAATGACCCATTTCAGCTATGAAGAACAAATCTAGTTTATTTAGCACAGCTCTTGCCACAGTTTTCTGACAAAGCTTTGGTTCTTAGTGCTCTATTATTATAGCAGCATTCATCTTCTATTTGTTTCCCAGAGTAAGTTTCAAGTAGTTGCTATGGCACATACTTTCAAAATGGCTTCTTTCTACACTTCTCTCAAGGGAAAGAAAGATCATTTTCAGTGAAAAAACTGTGAGATAAGAATGCCAGTTTTAACCCACAGAAATATTTAAGTATTTTTTATTAAGTGAATTGCAGCAGTAGTTACTGCAGCCTAGTAATAGAACTCAAAACCAGGAAGCTGGACACCTCAGTTCTTCACGGCTACTGAAACTGTAGTACAAGTATTGATTCTGCCTCTCAGCAGGAATATAACAAAAATGCAAACATTTCCAAACAACACAGATTTAAGGTGGAACAGAATTCTGAAGAAAATATATCTTCTTTAATTATTGTTGATGAATATGCTAAGAGAACTTGTAACAGAATTTAATAAAGGGAAGGGAAAACAGCTGTGAGTAAATGTCTTGAACAGCTTTTTTTAAGTCATACTTCTTGGGGTGAATCATTATCCTTAAATTTACTTGAAATCTGAGCTTCAGCATTTTTTTTATTAATCAGTTTGCTGCAGTATTTTTTGCAGAATGATTATTTTTATAAAAATCTTGGCTTGAACTGTAAAAGACAATAGACAGCCTCATGACAAGTCTACATCTTGCCGGCAAAATTCCACCAGCAAAAGGTCAGGTCTAGTAAACTCCTCCAGAACAGATTAGGAAAACAAAGATGCAGTCTGTTATTCCATCAGTTCTCAGCTGGGATACAAACCAGAATTACTAGAGGCACTACTGGAGTAAGGAAGAACTGTGCGTATGCTATGTGCAATCTTAACATACCGGGTGAAATTCAGCTTTGGCTAATATGCTTTGTGCTGTCTTACTGCTGGCAATGTAAATTGGTGCTATCTTACAATCTCTGTTTTTTAACATAGTTTTATTAGTACTCATTTGCTGACTATCAGTTGAAAGACAACGAAGGTTTCTAAGCTTGAATGTCTGCTGTTATCTTACCAGGTCAACATTAAACATCTCACTGAATAATTCAAATTTGAAAGGTTCTGAGTGCTCCTGAAGGCAAGAGTAGATGCTCAAACATGTGCAATGCAGACTGCCTGTTCAGGGTTCTAACTTCTGGTATGCATTTTTTAAGATCATTAGCTTATACAATCAATGCTTTGCAAAGGTGCAAGAGAGGTCTGCCTCTCTCAGAGGGAAGTCAGAGAGGGCTGATGTGAAAATATTACAGTATTTGAAGAACAACCTCTTAATTAATCTCTGGCTTTGTCTGCAGGGGAAGGGAGAGGGAATGGAATAATCTCACATCACTACAGTGTAAATCTGCCTAACCCTCATCTTTGGTTACAGCTGCAGTGGTAAGGAAAAGCTGCAGGTATGTCACTTGCACCTGCAAGGTGATTTCACCTGGTCATAGTCTTACAGATTTAACATTTGCCCTAGTGGTTCATTTAATCCAGCATCTGCTGTCACACAGAGCTGTGTACAAGGTGCTTCAGAGCTGGGACTTACTGTATTCTGAAGCTGGGAACCTTCTCCCTGATGCCTGTCAACCAATAACTGAATTATAGAAAACACCAGTGAAGATAATTTCGGGGAGGACTGTCTACTTATAACTACAAATGTTCTTACAGTCCACATAAACAAGACCTTTGCCCCTCCTCACCTCCTGTTTCAATGAATTCCACATGTTAATTATACAGTGTACTAAAGAGAAAATATCAAAATTCCTGTTGCATTTCTTCTTCATTCAGCTCTTCAGGCATCCTCTGAGAAATGCATACAAATGTCAAAGGGCATGTCTTTTGGACTATCTGTTGGAAGTGAAACCTGATATGAACAGGAGTTTATCTAAAAAAAAAAAAACAAACCCAAACAAACAAAAACAAACCCAAAACCCCAAACCAAACAAAAAACCTCAAGAAAAACATAGTTTTCATTGTATATGGGTTTGAATCCAAACTGCAAAGCTGAATCCAGCAAACTGTGAGACAGGTTTGAATCCAAATGCTAATCCTAGTTTGGTGTCTGGTTTAGATGGATCAAGTCAGAAATACAGATCCAGGCTTGTCAAGGAAAGAGGTGGCTGGTGAAGCCAGATGGGTGTGATGGACCTTGTGAGGGGAGGTTTTTCAAGCTGAAGAGAGGGGACTGGCAGACAGGAGGTCTCAGCCCAGAACCTAGCTCTGCTCCAGAATTTCTGGGTCCTTAAACCAAACTTGCAAGTGTGCCATCATTTTGAGACCCAGACTTTGAAGCTGTTGATATGGGGATTCATTTTTCAAATGCCTGCTTCTGAAGCAAATGTGAAACAGCCCTTGTTGTGCCAGCACTGTGCCGATTGCCTGGCTACTGTGGTGATCGTTGCCACTGGGGCTACCTGCAGCAGTGGTACCAGTGCTTGTATTTCTGATCTGTATGATTTCATATAGGGAGGGTGAAACCAGGGATTTTTGCCACTGAAATTTCTTGTGATTTTCAGCACCTAATTTTAGCAAAAAGGGTGTTTGATACACTTTTACAGAGGAATACCAAGATTTTTTTTCTCCCACCCTTATGCCTCTTTTTTCCCACCCATTTTCACACTGCAGAATCTTTTGCTTCCTTTTCTTTCTCTACATGGTTACTGTGATCATTAGCTATGTCTTCATAATGCATGCTTTGCACCAGCAGATTGCATGCATGTCATGTTTCTCTTATATACTGCACAAAAAGAAAGAGGGTCAAATTTTACATTGGAGGGCTTTATTGCATTGATGTGAAAGAGTGTTGTTTTGCTTTCTGTGAGCTGGTTTGGATTTGCATGGCTGGGACAAGGACAAGAACAGTTCTTTGTCCACAGTATGTGTAGGTTACATAATCTTCAGAGCAAAAGGGAAAGTAATCAAGTATGTTTATTACAGTCAGTGCAGAGGATAGGAGTTGGCCACCCTGGGCTCCAGCAAATGTGGGAGGCTCCAGTGTGGTGTTGAGAGTTGGAAGGATAATTGATAACAGTTTGGAAAAAAAAAATAATTCTTGAGCTCTCAGTAAAAGGGTTAAGTGAATTTTGTAATGAAAAAAATACTGATGAGTTGTAAAACATTTATGGCCAAAATAATGAGAAATTATTCTAATTGTTGGACAGATCCTTATGATATAGCTGCTGTCTCATAAAAATTTCAGCAGCAACATGGTCCCCATCCCAGGCTGTTTACTGTCTAGAAGATGGATGTGCAAAAGAAGTCATCACCAAAGAAGCTTTCTTTTTCTTTTTCAGTTTAGTGGTTGTTTCATTCATTACCTTCCCTGTCATTGAAGACTATGAACGATTAAAGGTCATCAGACGAAGACAAAGAGATCTTTTATCCCTATGCATATACTACAGACTGCTACCAGAGAGAACAGTCAGGGGGATACATACCTTTTTGCTGAGCCAATGCTTTGGGGTTTTTTTGTTCTTATGCACATGAGCAGTTGCCAACAAGAAGGTATGTGCATGACAGGAGGGACAGGGACAGGACTTAAAGTTTCATCATCAGTTAAGAATCATAGAATAGAATCATAGAAGCCTTTAGGTTGGAAAAGACCCTTAAGATCATTGAGTCCAACCACTTCTCCCAGTCTTCCTATTCTTCTTCCTCCTGTTCCTCCTCCTAGTCCTTTTTCCCCTTTTCATCCTCCTCTTCCTCTTTTTCTTCTAGCTTTTATTTATATTATTCTTTTGCAAAACACTTCCTCCTGATTTTATTCATCTTTGTTCCCTTTCTTATCTTTCACCTTCCTGTGTTCTTTCCCCTTTCCTCTTCTCCAGTCTCCTTCTCATCCAGTTCCTCCTCCTTTTCTTCAGAATCCTACTACTACTCTTGCCTCCTGTTGTCTTCTTCTAGTCTTCCTGTTGTTCCCTCCTGTTGATGTCTCCTCCTCCTCCTCCTCCTCCTCCTCCTCCTCCTCCTCCTCCTCCTCCTCCAAAAAAATATTTAGAAAAGTACTCACTTCTGGAGGAATGGAATATTGGGAGACAGATCATTATCTAGAGAGCCATTAAAGTGTTTTATCTAGCTATAGAAAAGTAAATGGAAATGTAAGAGGAAAACAAAACAGTGTTAGATAATGTATAGGCAATGTTGAGACTAGTGTACCTATCCACAAGAGGATTAAATTCACTCCAATTTCATCCGGTCACATTTCAAATACCCAGAAGATAGGAATCCATCAAATTCCAACTGAATGTGACAACAACAGAACTTAGCTTTGTACATTTCTATAAAAGTGTAGAAAAGGTAAAAAAGGTATAGTGGCAGAGCAGGAATCAAGGGAAATTGAAATGCATTACGAATATTTGTAATAGTTTAATGAATCTTTTCCAAATTCTGTGTCAACCTTATAGAATAGACTAGATAAGTGATTCTCTGTGAATTTACAAATTTATGGCTGGTTCACTCTGACCTCAAAGGGAGAATTGAAATTGTGAATAAAACTTTAAAGGAAACACTCCCAATAGATTTTTTTTCTTTTCAAATGCGTGAGATTTCTTCCACTTGGGAATAATGTTATCTGCTCACATACTATATGGGAAAAGGACTTGGGCTAGAAGCTTCACAGCACAGAGAGAACAATTGCTGGACAGCATCCTAATTGCAGCGAGACCCAGTATTTTATAGTTTGCAGGCATTATTGTTCACCATATTTGCTACATCAGTCATTCTCTGAAAGGTGCTAATAGTGACTGTGTTATTGCAGTATCTGAGAGCCCCTCACACTCCTCCATTTAATTTGCCATAAAACTCCCCCCTGCAATTCAGAGAAATCACATTAGTTGTATTTCCAGCGGAGAACTGAAGCACAAATAGCTTAAGTAACCTGTCAGAGATGACACAGGGAGTCTGGTGGAGCTGGAAGCGAGCAGCGTCAAAGGCTTCAGCCACAGCTCCCATCTCCCTCCACAGCTCCCTACTCCCACCAGCCTTCCCTAGAGCCCTCTCGTGCTGCCAGAGCTAATGCACTGGTAGGAATACTGGATTGTTTTACAGCAGCATGTAGAATTACTGGAAGTGAGTTTATTGCTTTCTAATGGCTCAGGTCATTCATGCTTCAGTATTCATGTGGGAGTAGGCAGCCAGTGAGTTGAAACACTACTGTGGCAGCTAATGCAAAAGCTGAAACACAGCTTTAGCAGTGCACATGGCTTGCGTCAACAGAGGAGCAAAACCAGAGCTCATCCCAACATCCCTGCAATGTTTCTCTGCATGTAAGTGTGAAAAAACAGTCTGGTCAGCTCTCAGTGATTCTCTTTTCCTTTCCAGTCCATATTTATAAAACTTAGCTTTTGATGTTCTTGCTCCTGTTGCTGTTTGTGTTTACTGCTGACTAATTGTGTTCTGCTGGCCCTGCACAAAATTTGTTATCACAAGAAAAACATCATAGGCCAGATGACTGTTACACTTGCTACACGCATAGCAAAACCATAGTTTTTCCAGAGAACGCCTTCATCATCTGTTGACTGAGGACACTTGTGAATTGGACAGCTCTTCTGTAAGACACTAAACAGAGTTGACAACATCTGGCCAACCAACACCTACTGAGACTCAGTGGAGGAAGCCTGAAGCGTGGCTTTGATATCTGGAATCTGCAAAGCTGAGTGTGGTTGCTGCATGCCAAAGGCAGAACCTAAGGTCTGTGGTTTTCTTCTGCGTCTCTGAAATGGCTTGTCCCTCAGGTCTGCCAGGAAGGATTGCAAAGACTATAGTTGTACCTGGACACTTTCAGCTGACATGAAAACAGGACCTTTTGTTCCCTCATTGACAGCTGCACCCTACACCGAAGGGTCAATAGCTACATAAGCACACTCCTTTGTGAGGGCATGAAGATACTGAAAGGTGCAGAAAGACTTGAGCATGCCCTTCCCACACACTTTTCCAACTTGTGAGCCAGCTCTGGGGATTCAATAACCCTGTCACATAAACTGCAAAGAGGTCTTGTCTGTATCTATCTAGGGAGACAAGCCATGACTGACAGTGACCTTGCTCATGGTACGTTAAACAAGCACTTCAATCACAGTCACTCTGCTGCCTCCAATTTGATTCGTTGCTTGAGCATGAATTTTTCAGGACTAATTACATCTAATCATATGTGACTTGGGCACATAAGCAAACTAAAGGTTCAGCAGCAAGGCACGAGATGAATGAGAAACTGGCTGGCAAGTTGTCATGGTTTAACCCCAGCAGGCAACTAAGCACCACACAGACGCTCACTCAGCCCCCCACCCAGTGGGGTGGAGAATTGAATTAGAAGGGTAAGAGTGTGAAAACTCATAGGTTGAGATAGAGTTTCATTTAAAAAAAAAAAAAAAAAAAGAAAGAAAAAAAAAAGGCAGAGTAAAAACCCAAGAAAAGCAACTGATACAAAAAAACCCCAGTTGCTCACCACCCATCAACTGCTGCCCAGCTAGTTCCCAAGCAATGGCAGCCCTGGCAAACCTCTTCCTTCCCCCTACCCCACCCAGTTTTATTGTTGAGCATGTTGCCGTATGGTATAGGAAATCCCTTTGGTCAGCTGGCATCAGCTGTCCCAGCTGTGTCCCCTCCCAATGTTTTGTGCACCAGTGCTTACACAGCGTAAAGGCCTTTGCTGTCACACCACTGCTCAGCAATGGCTAAAACATCGCTGTATTATCAACACCGTTTTCATCACAAATCCAAAACATAGTACCTATGAAGAAAATTAACTCTATCTCAGCTAAAACCAGTATAGAAGGATAAAAAGCTATGAGCTTTAAGCTATGAAAAGCGAGAACATAGCCAATCCCAAAAAGATTGAGAAAAGCACAGACTGTCTCCAGGAAACAGGTAGATTATGCAGGACCTGTTTTTAATACAAAAGGTAGGTATGAAAGGCGAGATTCTCTTCATCTTTGTTTTTGGCCAAGGAGAGGACAGCATGCAAGGGCCATGCCATGATGGAATTGCTTCATTTCATGAGGGAGGGCAGCAAGATAAGATGGGCTTTGAGGGAGCAAATCTTGACAGACTCAGGCAACTGGTAGTAAGATCTCATGGAAGGCAATCAAATTGGAAATGGAATAGATGGTGGTTTCTGTAAGGAAATGCTCTCAAGAGCACAACTGCCAACTGTCCCAGAGAGGAGAAGGAGGAATAAGAAGTTTAGAAAGAAATTAGCTAATTACTGAGTTTTTCACTGAGCCAGGTTCAAGGGGGCACATAGAAACATCAGTGAGAAAAGATTGCTGAGTGCAACTCTAAAACATAGGGAAATCAGGAAAAAGAAAGACATAGAGTGAGATATCTTCTATCTCTGGTCATGGCACAATTTCTTATTAGCTTCTGTACGAACACCAGCAATAAGGAGACAAACAGGAAACGTGAAATCCATTACTAGTAGAGGAGGAAAACTATTAACTGATTATGCTTAATGCCTTTTGCTTGCACCTGTGTTAAATGGTTTCTTTGCCTTCCTTAGTAAAAAGGTTAACTGCAATCAATTGACTAATCGTTTCATACCCGTGACAAAGGGGCAAGATGCACCTCAGGCTGTACTGCAGCTGCAGCAAGCACAGAGCTGTGGGAAGCTGTGGAAGATGTGAGCTCCTGGGAGGCTGGGAAAGACATGGATGCTGCTGATGCCTGTGTGAGAGGGCAGGGAAGAGCCAGGCAATTCCCAGTCTCCAGGTCCCAGAAAGATCCTGCAACAAATAAGCTTTTTGGAAGCACTTAGAAGAAAGCCAGATGTATGAACTCTCATGGGTCTACTGAGATTACTTAGGAATCAACATCCCACTCCAAAAAAGACAGTTTGGTAGAAGATTTGGTAGAAGATGGGTTACAGTCACCAGCTGAATATGGGGCAGGAACTGCATGGTTTTGAAAAGGAGAGCAGGCAAACACCATCCCTCAACAGGAAGATAGTCTGCACACAAGGCAAGGAGCTGTCTGTCTGCTTCTCTCAGCTGTAGGAAGGCTGGCTCGGGATTTCTGTGACCAATTTTTGGTGTTGAAGAGAGCAAATAAAATGGCTGCAGGAAGGGGAAAGATACGGCTTTTGAGGAAAGATTGAATGGATTGGGCTTGTTTAGCCTGCAAAGGGGAGGCTAGTGTGTAGGTGTGAGATGGAGGAGAGGTGGCTGCCAAAAGGAAGAGAGAGAGAAGCTGATCTCTGCCTGGCATGGGACAGGTGGAAAGTTGCGGGTTTGTGCTGCTGCTGGGAAGCTGAGAGCTGTCAGGAGCCATTCAGGCTGGGAGGATCCTGCCCCCTGAGATGCCTTTCAGTTCTGCATCCTCCGAGTCTCTGTAAGAACCAGTCTCAAGGACCTGACAGCCAAACAGCCCCATGGGAACAGTGTGGGTGGCTCTGGGTGGGCTGGACGAGAACAATCAACATTTCAAGAGCAGGGCTTGCTGGTGGCATTGCAACTGCTTGAGACAGCCTGTGTTTAATGACTTCAGTGGCAAGCTGAAAAAGTCTTACAGACTTTTCTGGTACAGCTCCTTGGAAGCTTTGGTGGGCACTGATGTCATTGGGGCAATGCAGCATCAGCAACCAGCCCTCCAGGGCAAGGCAGGGACCTCACTCCCTGCATCTCATCCATGTGGTAGGGGGTGTTGGAGCTGAGACCTCACTGCACTTCCCAGAGCTCTGCAGATTTTGCCCCAATCACAGCAGTGACTCTGATCAGCTCTCAAATAAAAAGCCCACTTACATAAATCTCTGTAAAGACCTCGCAACTGCTTTTCACATTTGTCATGAAAACAGTGCTGATGCAGGGACAGAAGGAGATGAGAAAAGCATGGGATACTTGCAATTTGTGGGAAATAGCTATGCAGTCAAATCAATTGCTACACATGGGTCCCCATGGAAATAGGTCCTTGTCACGATATACCAGTGCCAAATTTTATCTCTGATTATTGTAGTTCAGCCTTGCCAAATCAGCTCAGCCAGTGGAGCCACATACTCAGCAGGCAGTGAGACCAGTTCCCCGCATGAAAGGCTGGGTCTCCGCCCTGCAGATGGACAGAGCAGCGACAGAATGAGACCCTTTCTACAGCAGACACATCAGCGCACAGAAACCACCCGGCTGCCATTCAAATGGCTAAAGTGTCTGAAAGTAAATTCAGTAGAAAGGTTTGTTAGGTAAGTGAAAGGTAGCTCTGAGGAGCTGTGGATCAGTGAAAGTCTGCAGCAGCAGCTTGCAGGATGAGTCCAGCTCAGGAGATATGCATGAAGTAGTTCTAAACTGAAAGAGAAGCTCAGAACCTGGAAAGAGGCCAGGTGTGACATCCTAGGTCCAGTGTGGCTGTTTTTCAAAAATCCCATGTGCGTTTTAGAGGATTCATTGGCTTCTGTACTGTTCCTACCTTAGCAATCTCAAAAAAGATTTTTATTTACATAAAATGCAGTTTCAGCATAGGTATGCTGTGAAGACCAGCATGCAGAGCAGAGTATTTGCAAATCAGGCATAATCTTTCCATGTGCCTTGGACACATGGTGGTAACTTCATTTTAGTATGCAAAGTTTGCCTTGGTCAAACTGCTGAGCTAAAAAAAATCCTATATGCCACCCTCAAAGCCTGAAAGAAACATTGCCAATTTTACAAGTGGTTAAACTAAGCCTGGAGGACTCTTGCTTTCTGAGACAGGAACTAACCATCTCTAATAGGTCCTTTCCATCTCTGGCTTTTCTGAAGCTACGAGTCTTTGAAGACTGTGACTGACAGGCTCATTAGCACTGAACAGCCTTAAACGCACACCGAATAACTTGCCGAGCTAATTAGAGGAATGCTGGGATAAAGAGAGCATGACAATAGAATATTTCTGACATTAATTAGAGGAAGAAAAAAAGCAAGACTGAGCTTCCCGAAAGAAATGTGAGTTGAGAGTGCGTAATCTTGCAAGATGCCGAGCACTCGGGGAGGCTTCGAGGCACAGTCCCAGGGGGCCATTGCAGCAGGGCAAAGAGCTGGGGCACGGGGCTCCCCCCACGGCAGAGGGATGCGCCCCAAGCAGACACCTGGTGAAAGAAAGCGTGGGGGTGGGGGACAAATAGCCTGTGGAAAAGACCAGTCTGAAAGAAAGAATGATTCCTTTCTACCTGTCTCCAACATGACAGGCAGGTTTTAATTCAAGCAGGTTAATGTGAAATGCAAAGCAAGGGGAACAAAAGCAAATCTAGCCCCAAAATAAGCAAAACTCAAGCTGAGAGTAAGGAAGTATGAGAAACAGAAAGCAGCCGCAGGGCTTGAGTGGTATTAATGCATTGCTGTGCGTCTTAACTGTCTCCCACATTGTTTAAAAAACGCACCAATGATTTTTTCCCATCCCTGTCCTCTGGCTCTCTCTAATTGCTTCCAGTTGGATGCCTCCAGGGCACATTTTCCCCAGGTGTTCTCCTACAGCTTCACAGGCTCGTTTTCCTTTCTGTGGGGCTTGGTGGCAGTGGCTGTGCCCCCTGCAATGTTCAGGGTTAAGTGGAGCCCTGCAGAGGGACAGCCTCGGTGGTCAGCTCCACTCCAGCCTTGCCCAGCCCAGGCTGGCTGTGCTGATCCCACCGCTCTGTCCACACACATATACAACCATTTCAAGCAGGAAAAGTGTTATCCCAAACTGCTGATATTAGCTTGGGAGAAAGCAACATGGGGTGATCTCTGCTGCAAGGGTCTCTAAGGGTCTTGGTGCACAGTGGCTGCCCTGCCCTGAAACCTCTGCACATGGAGATTCTCACTAGTGAGACTTGCAAACATAGCTGCTTATGTCTTTCCTTTTTTGAATAAAAGAGAAGGAAAGGTGCCAGTAACTTTCAGAGACTAGCCCTACGGTTGTAAAGAGAGACGTTCAGTAGCAGATGCAATTGCCATGTGCATCTAGAAAGGTGGTACAATTTTACCTCCCACAAGTAACACAAAAGATGAGTTTTCACAACTACTTCTTTCTTCCTCAAACCCACTATCTCATTTGACCTCAACATGAGGTGTGACTTTTCTTATTTTGGGCTTACACTTAAGAATTTTCTTTTCTCATATATAATTAATGGATGCATTTTTACTTATGGTGGTATTAAAATATTCTTTATGGTGTCTTTATATTTGTTCAAAGGACAAGGAGTTGAATTTCATGCTTTTTTCGTGTGTAAAATTTTCAACTTTTCTTAAAATTTGCTGGTTGTCCCAGAACAACTGATTGCAGCATTTATCATAATTTTTTCATGCTGATTTCTGGTGAAATACCTTGGAAGAAGCCAGACAGTGTGATTTGGATAGGGACTAGAACAGTATAAATAACAGAAAAATCACCCTCAAAAGTCACCAGGGAGAATGTGTTGGTTTTTATAAAGGCTTTTATCACCATCACATCCAAGCAGTGTTTTTATATTTAATGACCAAAGAAGAGTGGTTCTTCTGCAAGACACAGTATATGTGTTGCATAAGATTTTCTGAAAGCACAGGAGATGGTCAGCCAGCTGTTGAGGTTATATTAGGAAACCCTGTTCAAAGAAATATGTTCTGCATAAATCTTAAAAGCTGGTGATGTGACAGCCTTCTGATGAGCGTGAATTTCAGCTGGAAAAGCCTGTCACCTCCCAGCAGCTGCAACACGGTTCTTCCCAGCCAGTGCAGCCAGAGCCCCCTTGTTACCTCCAGTTGCTGCTGTGGAACTGATGGTTGTTCCTTTTGGGGATGTAAGAAGTAACTAAAACTTTGCATTTTTGCACCTGCAAACTAGAAAAAGCCTAGAGTTCAGACACAGTGGTAACAAAAACTTGACTTGGAGAACTAGAAGAGGTTTTCTTTCCTTTCATTTTCATTCCTTTTTCTGTATTAGTGGTTTGGCTTGCAAAGCTCTAAGAAATAGGCTCTTGCTTTCAATCAGAATTACGAGCATGGAAGTCTTAGCACACTCCTTCCTGGGGTAGCCACTGTTTTGGAATAATAATGAAGAGATTGTTGATTTTAACAGTAGGCAGAGGAAAAATTCAGGAAAATATCCTCTACCTGTAGAGGAATGAAGCTTGGTTAATTAGCAATGATAATATACAGTTGTGGGCTGGCTTCAGGGGCGGTGGGTTGGCTGATGTGGATAAGGTGCAGCTGTGGCTGGTTCTGTTAAGGGGTTGGGCAGCCAAGGAAGGGAGAGCAGCCGAGGAAGGGAGAGGAGGAAGAAGCAGAGACCACATGCCCTGGATGAGGAGAAGGCAGCAGAGGGACTGGCACGAAGAGTATGTTGGTATGATATGGCAAAAGACCTTGTTGCAGCTGGATGGTTTGGAGAGTGCTGTGACATCTACCAATGTAATTTGTGCCTGTGAAATATCCTGTTGCTTCTCTTTGTGGCTTTCCTGTGGGCATGTGTATACTGACAAAGAGCAGAATGAGGGTAGGTGCATGCTTGTATCAGCAAGGAGGACGCAGAGCCCCATTCATGGAAAAGGGCTCCTGAGACAGATCATGCCAGGAAATAAAAATAAAAATTGCATAGCCTCCCATGTCATGTGCCACAGAAACCAAGCAGTTTTGTTTCTCTTGGAGCTGGAAAACAGCACCTGTAGGTCAACATAGCTGGCAAATAGCAAACCTGTTTGGTTTGAGGAGGAACAAAAAGGAAAAAGTTATAAAAGTCACTTCTTAAGAGGAAAACTTAGTCAAACAATGCAGTCCAGGATTTTCTAGCACAAACATCTCCCGACTTCAGCCAGGCCCCAGAAGGGCGACTTTAAAAAAGACAAAGGTCCTGAGGGGAGGCAGGCACACCGACTACTCATTTCTTCAGATACAAGGAGGGCAGCATCCTCACCACTGCCCACTGTCAAAGCATTCCTGAGCCTGTTTACTAAAGAAGCAGCACCTTCCCACAGCAACACACTGGCAGTACTGAGCACCGCAATTATTTTCTTTTCTTGGCTTCCTCATCTCATAAGTATTCTTTTTTTCAGGGAGTGGGTGATATTTTCCTTATTTTTCTTAATTTTGTGGGAAGTTTACTATCTTTTTTTTTACTTCCACTGCAATTTCAAAACAGGTAAGAGCTGTAAATATACACTCTATTGCAAATCATAGGAAAAAAAAACCTCACATCTTCAAATATCCCAGAAGCAAATAATGAATACAACATGCAGAAACATAACACATATTTCCACCTCTCCCTCCAAATGTGAAACCTGATATAAAAAGGAAACCAAATGTGGGAACTCTGAAACGCTCACCTAATAATTCTGGCATTTCATTATTCTGGTGCTGTGTTTCTGGAAACCAGGGGAGCACAATGAGCGAAAAAAAGGAAGCTATTTCAAGGGATTTAGCAACTGAACAGGAAATCTGATTATAAATGTGCTTCCAGCCACTTTCTGCTAAAGCGAGACAAAATACTTTTAAGATAAAACACACAGAAAAAAAAAGTCCTAGAAAATTTACAGTCTTTCTACACCTTTTTAAATAGCTTGTAAATACCCATATAATGAGTCCTGTCCTGTTCAGAGCCTTTAAGTTCTGCTAGAGTGTAAAATGAACACTCAGGAAAGAAAAGAAATCCTCTATGCATGCTACTTTAAAACATCAATGCATGGATATTAAATACCGATTTAATGCTATAATAGTTTAACATTAATAATAAACTCTCCAGGCTTTTAGGATGATTTCCATAGTCCTTCTGAGATGTCTCAAAATTCCTTTCAACCTCATTGGTTTTGCTGAGATCTTTCCATGTAAGAAACAGTCTAGATTGGTGTATAGTCAAGGTTTTCAGCTGATTTCCATTTTTGTTGTTGTTGTTCTTGCCAGTTACAGTAGGAACACTGGAGTCCACCCGCACTGTGAAGGAAGCTCTAAGGCTTTTGGCTGTGCCAATTCAGCTGTCTCTGAGCGGCTGCCCATCAGCAGGCTCACTATTGACCAAGCAATGCTTAATGGCTTTCTGGTTACATACGCAGAGGTGCAAAATGCTAGTTTTCAACATATGTCAGATATAGGTAGATAAAGATCAGGAAAGTAGCAAATAGTTACACAACTGTGTCTTGTAAAGAAGGAGCTAGATATATTATATTAAACATATTATAACAGCATTTCCCTCAGACGCCTTGAATTGTCAAAAGGTATGAGTGGGCTTTTTCCCCATTTAAGTGAACTCTCCAAAAGGTTGTTTCTACTCAAAGATTGCTGTCTGGGCTTCCTCAAGTCAGAGAAGAGACTTGAGTGTCACTAAAAGCTGGTTTGTCTGTTTGGCTGCGGGTGGGAGGACCTGAAGTGCTGCTGAGCATTGCCTTTCTCCAGCGGTACCACTGAGGCAGTTCCATGGTTTTCAGGTAAGGGAGATCCCTGCTCATGGTGATACACCAGCTCCTTCCTGTCCATCTTTGCTTTGTTCTTCTCTGAAACTAATCATTTAATCTGAGAGTGCACAAGGACAATGCCAAAGAACACATGCAAAATGACATCCTTCCGCAAATAAATGCTCATAGGTAACTGCCAACAAATTTAGATTCCCTAAATTTCCATCCATTTTTACATTTGCTAATTAGAAAATTGGCAACTGATTAGGTGCATTTATTGTACCCTGATCTCAGCACAGCATCCTTTGTCTTGTGCTAGAGATTAAAGACCTGTGTGATTGCTACAAAAATAACCATAATTGCTATTCATACTCAGGGAGTTTTACAGGTATTTATCTAAGAAAAAAAAGCCATGAAACAGGTAGTGAAAAAAGCATGTTAGGATTTTCAAATAATTAAAGCCCAGACCACTTTGCCTGTCTCCCTCAGACTACACTGCAACTATGGAAGCCAATTATCACTTCTGTTTTGCAAGGGATCAAGTTTTGTCCATTAGCTCTGAATTTATGACAGAAGTCAGGAGATAAAGGTAGCATTCTTGATCACTGACCTTTAAAAAATACTTTTATAAAACAAAACTAATTTGCAACTTTCTGACCTAGCAAGGAAATATATCTATCAATTTTAAAAGTATCATCTTCGGGAAAGCGCCAAGGTATCATCACTCCAGTCACCTATCCTTTTATAACATAGATGATGTCATTTTAATATTTAGTTCTCTGTGGTCATATATTCCACAATGCATTTGGGGAACCTCATTCCACTGGTTAGACATAAACTTATTTTTATTGCAGCATATCCACAGTAAAAAATTATTGGGGGCCCAGTGAACTCACAAGTATGTAATGCACCACCCCAGTTCCCAAACGGTTTATCAGACCACATCATTCGGGCTAAGCATATCCTAACCTAACAATTATGATTTGATCACTCTCTCACTTGATTAGCAGACTAAATTAGCAAGCAAAGAGAACAGAGGTCTCCTTTGTTAAAGAAGCCTTTCTCCCATTTCTGTTATGTAGTGTATTCTAACCCACCCAGCGTCAGGAATCCTGATCCTTTCTTCTTGCACTTTTATATCTGCCAGCCAGCACCCTAGGGCCAGGATGGCCACCGCTGTCTCTCTTTGCTCTTAGACATATTACTATACTCTTCATATTACTATGCTCTTAGACATATTACTATACGCTATGTTGCTCTTCAGTAACAATTGTTGGCTTTCAGGTTTCTATAGATAACTGAGCATCTGTGATCTATCACTTGCTTTGATAAAAGATGGATTTAACTATGGATATGGATATTTTAAAATGAAATAAATTAAATCCAGCCTACTGGCCATGGAATGACTTGTTTATGTGGTGAGCTCTTCCAACTAGATTTTCCCTGAGTACCTTTTATTTATATTCTATATACAATGTAGGGTGAACCCAGCAGCTAGTTGCCTGTCCTTTAACTTCACATGTAAATAAAACACATAGGTCTGGATACACACGTGTACCCTAGTAATATAAAGGAGAATGACAGTTTACTTGTCTTCAATATGGTCTTGTGGACTTTGTGTTGGGATGCGAGAACTGTTATCTGGCTAAACTCCAACAGCTGTGTCGTAGTTCAGGATATGACTCAGGATCTACTTAATCTATTTTTTTCTCATAGCTCATCATAATTTGGCTTCTACCTGCCAGTGAGTTATGTTCCTCCATAGAACATGACTTCCAGTGAATTTGTTCTGAATTCTTGTTTACCAATTGATCACTTCATCTTCCAACAACTATACTATGAAAAAAGATTAGCTTCTACCCTGCTTTTTTCAACCAGAAGGGTATAAAGTGCTTTCATTTATTTATACTGATTGACATAAAAATGCTAAAGATAAATAGAGGACTATGCTCATTCTTTGAGAACAGCACCTGACTTTGTCAGGGTAACTGTTTTGTCATGGCCTGGTTGTAAAGTAATTTTAAAAAGATAAATATAATAGCTTATACAAAAGCTTGTACTATATATTAGTATTTGATCATTTTATGGTATCACAAAAGTAGAAAGTTACCTGAGCACACCTTCTTGGCTAGAAATCTTGTTTTGGGAAAAGATTGATACTGACAATTAGGTGGTAAGTGAAATAAATAAATTGTGTCTGGGAAAACAACTTTCTGGTGGCAGTTTATTTTTCCAGTACAACTGAAAAAAAGGTTATGCCCCAACTAATAAAAATTTACAGCAGGTGTATAGTAGTTGTGGTTTTAAACTTAAACCTTGAGGGAGATACTTCTTTTTCAGCACAGTAACTTCCTTTACCACCAAATCAGAAATCAAACAATACATAGCACCATCTTCTTGGCTGCAACGTATCACAGAGCAACCCCTGAGTTATTTAATCCATGCAGCAGTTAACATCTCATATGATAGGAGTCCTGTGGTACACATCAGGATACCTTATTCTGTTAGCTAACCACTATTCAGTTTATGTTTACATCACATCACCATTACGGGGCATAATGTCACCTCTCTTGGTCTTCCAGCAGATGTCAGGAACTAGGAGTCAAAACAACTGGACTCTTAATTATCTTATCAGCTGTCAGAAATGAAGTTATTTCAGCACCTTCATCTAAACATGTCCTGGTTTTAACACATCATCACATCTGAGGGTTTGTAATTCTGTTATCTAATGAACAAAAAGAAGCTCCTTTTATTTTTTATTTATTTATTTTTTAATCCTGAAGGTAAAATTGTAGACGTTCCAATCTCTTCTATTGCAGCTATCAAAACCCCATTTCAGAAATTAAGTCCCTTTTGTGTTACATTACTAAAATTACTGGAATCCTAATGGAGAAGAATTAGATCCTATATCTTAATGGATAACAGGGAAAGATGAGGGAATTAATTTATTTTATGTGCTTTTCTCCTATTGTTAATCATGGCAATAAAAATCTGCAGAAACCTACCTTGAGGAGTGAGAGATGGCAGGTTCATTTAAATGCAGGTTTTGGTGTTTATTTCCAGACTTAGGATTTTGGTAGAATTATAGAAACGTCAAGCAGAAGAGCTATCAAACCACTGTACTGGGAGCCATGCATCCTTGGACCATACTTGAGAGATGTTTGTTTAAATTTCTTAAAAGTACGTGAAATAAAAAAGATTCTAATGCATTCCTAGGCCATGGAAAGGATGGCAAGAGCGAGATTTGTTTAAGTATGATTAGGTGGAATCCACTTGACTTGAGGGGTAGGGAAGAACACAGCAAGCATGGGCCAAATTCCATTTCTCAGTCAATCTAGTACAATACATGTCCAGACTGCACGGTACGCAGGGTAAGTTACCTAATCATGAACCTGCTCCCAGAGTGGTTTGTATTCATACTAGGCTGTGGTATGGAAAGCAGCTACCAACTAACTACTGTAATTCTGGGTTTGTATGCATGAGACGCATGTTCTGCTGAGGCTCATGGCACAGCCGATGTGCTAGGCACAGTTAGTACAACTGTCCTTGAAAGCTTATCAGCATCTGACTTATAACCATCAAATCACGGCAGGGGGTGGGAGAGATTTGCAGCAGTGCAATTAAACGTTTCAAGTGCCATAAAGTACCCTACAAATATGAGCAATTCTGGGATCATAATTGCGGAAAAAGTGAGGATGTGAGTGCTGCAAGCAAATCCACCTTTTGGTAATGTATGGATTTTTAATGTTGATGTTGAATATTAATGGTACTAATTGACTTGACTTCGTTATTTGAGACATAAATCCACGCATTTTTGATCTGCAGGGGTTGGTAAACCACAAAACGTGAGTATCACCTTTGAGCGCTCTCATTAGCTTGTATCTGATTAACCGGGATTGTAGCCTAACCCCAAAAGAAGAGGGCTCCTGGTGCAAGCCCGCCTGTACCACATACCTAACTTAACTTTGCTGCCACATACACTGAACAACTAAGGAAAAAAAAATAATGTTAGCTATAGCAAAATGCTTAAATAACTAATTGGCACAGACTTAATATAGTGCTGTGCCATATTGGTATGAAATACTGGTACCATGCCATCCAACACACCAGGCAACAGGAAGACAGAAGGATATACGCTGGCTCTTCGTAATCTAACCTGACTGCAGGACACCAGCAGTCAGAACTGGGCACAATTAACAAAAATGAGCCCTTGTAAGCCATTTGGTCTTCCCAAACACTGCACTAAGGCAAGGGGAAATCAGAAACAGAAGAGAAGGCAGCGTGTGGCACAGGTATGTCTTTTGTGACTCCCAATATCCAAAGAACCCAAACAAAGAACATAGACATGGAAGCTGCACGGAAGCTTAAATGAAGAGAATAAGCAAACCATGAATAAGAGCAATGAGCAGAAAGTGTAGTCCAGGTCAAGACACATTTTTGCACAATTTTTAGAAAAATGAAAGAAGAAAAGGAAAAGGAATTTTCTCAGCTTATATGCAACTATGATGAAGGCAAATATTTAAGCTGCAAAAACAGGACAAGGCAAATAAGAAGCACCTGTCTTACATCCAGGTGTAAATAAAAATGTGTGCAGTGTGAATACTCTGGCTAATCAAAGCTGGAGAGAGCAAGAGAGCTTCTTGCAAATAGAAGGTGGTTAATCAAACTTGGATGAGAAAAAATAATGTGAAAATAATGTAATGTATGTACTAATTAATCCTAGAAGCAGCTAGGAGAGTACTCTTTTTTTGCACCTCATCAAATAATAGAGCAGAGTCTGCTCTGCCCGTTGGTTTAATAGGACTTCAAACCATTTGCAACCAAGCTTAGTTCTGGTTAAAGGAAATCCCTCATAACAGAAAGCACAGTCATAATTATTTGGATAATTTAAATTAGGAAATTTAAATTCAGGAATATACACAGAAATTCAGAACACTTATAATCCACAGTACTAGTTTTTATTAGAATTTCCATCAACTCTATAGGATTCACCTGCCCTTCATGGTTAACCACTGTGACTGAGAGAGCTAATTTGGGTGATGATAAGCTAAAATATGCCACAGATACCTTCCCTGCTGAAGTGTGAGAAAAGTCTGGACTCAGAAAACCTTACCTACTGCAGACAGACTTATTTTTCCCCAAAAATGTAAGCTAGCATTGTGTCAGTTGTGGCAGACTCATTTTTCCATGCAAAAAGAAGTTGCCTCACATGGGTCATGTATCAGTAAAACAGGTCCATGGGGGTCCATCTGTCAAAGTGAAATTGGACCAGGGAACAAATTTTACAGGAAAACTGACAGTTAATACATGAAGTAGAGCAATTTTCATATCCTTTTCTGTCCTCAGTCATCACAGCAGGTAGAATTCTACCGTCAGATTTTTGTTGAAAAGATTTCTCATTGTAAATGTGAAGGGCTGGAACTGTGCAAGTCCCTGAAGCTGTCTGAACCCCTGTGAATGTGACAAACAGCATCTTCATCAAAGTGATACAGGGGTGAAGAAAGAAAAATGTTTGGTCGCCTGCTAGGGGAACCACATGCTAAAGAGACACATGTGACAGTTTCTTTATGAAAAAGTGTATGTTTGTAACAAAATATTTATATTTTATGCAGAATAATTTGAAATAGGAGATCAGCTCTTGCTGTGGTGCTCTGCATTGTGAGGATAATTTGTGTCATAAAAGGGCTGTAATCCTCATTTTCTGTTTTAGGCAAATTGAGTTCACTCATATTTTTTGGAAATGAGGCACTCAAAAGTAATAGTAACATTCAAAGAACTGGAGAAGTTTTTTTGTAGTGTGAGACAGTGTTATGACCCAGACCAGGGACTGTTTGACGTCAAATGGAACCATCAGCAAGTACCTGGTCAGGAAATCCTCTTCATACAGCACCTCCTTTAATTAGTTATTTGGGAACAGGATTTTTGATTATAGAAAACGGAAAGGTAGATGCAGGTTTCACTGAACAGGAGTAGATGTCGGGAGATGCATCTATAAAATTGTCTAAATTGGCTCCAGCTGATAGGGAATCACCACACAAAAATCTGCTTGCTGTTAGAGAGAAAATGAAAATTCTGATAGTAACAAATAAATAACAAGTAATTATCAGGGGACTGTAATTAAATAGAATTTATTCTTTGACCCTCAACAGGAAGATACTTCCAGGAATTAGTGTTTTACAACAGGTTAGAGTAATATTGCTTGGTAACTGTTGTCTTAGAAGATATGTGTCTTCTTGCCTATAATGTCCCTACTCCAGGTTTCATTTTCACTCTCCCTATATGAGACAGCATGGGATGAGGTATAATTATGCCTTTTCCAATCTCTGAAGGGAATTAATTTTCTAAAGGGAACCCCATTCTAAAGGGAATAAAGTTGATATGACATATAAATAAGTCAGCTTTTGACATAATATACCAACCTACTAGCCTTTAAACTGAGTATTATTTAATTACAATGATGGCTGTTATAGTAAAATAAGCAATTATACACATAAAGTAGAAAAAACCTTGAAATTATTTTCTATATGATGTTGATTTAGGAGCACATCTCTGTAATATGTGTATAAAAATTAACTGTAATGTTCTGAACTCACACTAGTACCTTGCACACCAAAACACTGAAGCTGTAACACCACTAGTGAAAGTTTCCATTATTGCACCATGGAGTTAGCGCAAGCACGTGTTTTTCAGATATATGACTGAGTTTTTTGATTGGAAGCCTTTAGGTGCTAGAGTAAATTGAAGTACGAAGTGTGATATGCACAATTTATTGTGGTCACACCAACAGAAAGAGCAGCAGAAATAGCAGAAATTTTTTTCCTAGTGAATAAAAACAATGAGACATATTAGTTAGTCCTTAAATAAGGATATTCCACTTTTAATATAGATAATAATAATTAACTTGTGTTTCTGCCATTTAATCCCAGATCAGAATCTACATAAACAACAGTGCAAAACCAGAGCTATATTTCATTGATTCCTTGCTTTTATGCTAAGCCTTACGGCTGAAACTAATTAATAGTTTAACTTTGGAATCCCAGGTCTTTGCAGGTCCAGATCCAGCAGACACAAAATGCAGGTGCCTGTGAAGCAGGAATGCCTTAGTAGGTGGAGTTAGCCCAAGGGCCTTTGAAAGTTTGCCAAAATCTAAGCTGTTAAGAACAACCCAAGATGACAAAAAGGTGGGTGAGATTTGTGAGACTATGAAGAAATATCTGATGAAAACAAATAAAACTGATCATTTAAGAACTGGATTAATTTATAATAAATCTAAAGTTTTCCTTCTGTTGGTAATATAGGGACTATTTTGTTGCTACTGAAAACCACTAACTGATTTATATCAGTTATATGATGAATTATTGATCATTTTTTGCTTTTGGTTGCTGAACTGGAGTTTTTTTGCAGCAGGCAATTTTTTGTTTGGATGTAGTTATAACCCTAACTAGAATTTTGCCCCGTTATTTGGCAAGGATGTGGTCCTGTTCTAGACAAAAAAGACAAATGTTCTGTTGTACATATGGCCTCTTAAAGCTGTGTTTTCCACCAAGAAGATCCTGTTGCATACCGGTAATTGTGGTTCACACTGATGTGTTGGAGGTTTAGGTGACTTCAGATATTGACACACAGTGACAACCTTGCCTACTGTGTGCTGCTTTTTTTTTTTTCCCAACAAATGCAGAACATTTTTTGTGAAACATCACAGCCCCTCATCACATCATAAAAGGAAAAGCTGGTGGCCAGAAGCAGTTTTCTTCAAAATAGCATTTTGGAAGAAAGATGTGGCTGATTCAGAAATCGGACTGATATTTTGGGGTATGAAATGGCTTCACAAGCACATGAGAAAAAAATAAAGCCTGACTGTGCAACACAATATTCACAAGAGTAAGGGACGCTCATGTTTACAGTGACGGTAGCATTTGGCCCTGTATTATTGCTGTGATCAATAAAAGTCTGCTTCCTAAGGAAAGTGAAGAAATAAATCCTATATGTGTTTTCATTTCAAGGACAAGACCTCAGCCCTGCAGAAGTATACTTATTTAGACTCCTTGGCCATGACAGAAACTCCATTGACCCCCTGATGAGTGGCGACAAGTAGGATGAGAAAAAGGGATTGCATTTTCTTATTAGGAGTTATAGCAGCAATGGCTCTTATATTACAAGAAAGCAAATTTTACAGATTACATGCCTGATTTCCTATGGAAGTGGAGCTGACAATCTCATCTGTCTCATCTGTGTATAATTTCCTGCCTCTTTATATATTTTCAACGTTGGCCAATTTCAGTGAAAAAAATCTCAAACTACTAAATCCCATTAATTTTATGCAAATTGGCAATGTGGTAGAGGGAACCAATGTGAATTAGTTAAGGGACTGAGGTAAAGCCTGCTGGATGAGCTTAGTCTCATTATCAGACATTGGAGAATCCACAGAGCAAAAAGCCACGTAGATGAAGATGACTGTTTAGTTTTCTGGTGTAGACCCGACCTAAAACTTTAAGAAAGAGGCAGCCACCAATTCGATATATGTCCTGTTGTGATGCCAAATTACTGACACTTTAGACCCTAGACTGGAAAATAATATGATGTACTCACACGTTTTATGTAGGCTACACCTTTGCAACACAAATACATACTGAAATTTTGCACTTAACCATGTCAAGTCTAGTCTTTTTAATATCACTTATAATGACCTTTAAAATTAAACAATCCATGCCATGCTGTTGATAAGGTTTTGAAGAGGGAATAAAATGTGTCTGGGAAAAAAAATAATCTGAAATTGTTACATTCAAGAGAAGGGAGAACATTATAGAAGAGTTTTGCTCAGAAGAGAGCTTTGAATGAGAAGATTTGCCAGAACACATGCAAAAAAGCAAGCAGAGCACTTGCCTGCTGCTCTGCACTGGGGCTACAAGGAATTCAAAGAACAAAAGTCACTGAAGGACTGGAGAAAATCTTACAGTAGTTGAAATTGTTGGCTCAATTTCTTCTGTCACCAGTAAGATGTATGAGATACATTATGAAAGTGTTCTGGATTTCATCAAATGCGATGTATCTTTTACATTTTCAGTGGACTGAAAACCCTAGCAGAGTCCATTTTTAGCTTTAAAAGCAATTAAAAAAACCCTGATAGCAGAAAATATGAAAGAATACATATTTTAACAAATTAATAAAAGTAAAAATTAGTCTGTTTCACATAATTTGAAATTAAGAATTCTTAACCACTTCACAAATATTTAGTTGCTATGTGTATGCATGTACATACAAATGTAACCATGGAAGAAAGTCTCCATATGCAAGCTTTTTCTGGTTACAAATAAATGGTTTCCGAATTAAAAAAAAAAAGCACCAAAACATGTTAGTACAAGCTGGAATGGTATATTCACATATGCATATATATTCACATTTATATATGTAGTGCTATTCAAGCACTACACGTGCAAACATGAAAGTGTACGTGATATATGTACACTTGAACCCAAAAATGCAAGTATTTGTAATTTTTTTTTTTTTTATGAAGAGGAAACATGCTAACGGTCCAAATATAAGCCAGACTGCAAAAGAGCAGAAGATCAAAGAGCTTTAAGCTATTCTGAAGGCTTGGTTAATTTGTCAGGGTTTTTGACACCTGTCTGTGGGGATAAATGCTACCACATATCTTTGACACACAATCTGTCGCTGCCCTGGTTTTATTTCCCCCTGGAGGGGGCTGCTGGGGGTAGGCAGTGTTACCTGCAAAAGACATGGAATATGTGGCACCCACAAAAAGGTGATGAGACCATTAAAACTCTAGAAGAAATTGTGCTGTGTTAGCTGGCATCTGCATCGTTGCAGGATGGGCACAGACACCCCTCTTCTTTGCTAATTCCCTTCTCAGATCTATGTTTATCAGATTTATCAGGCTCTTTTCCACTCTGAAGTTTCCCTTAATTACATCCAGAGCATGGCACAAACCATCCTACCTCAAGAGCTCTCTCACTAACAGGCTGTTTTTTAGCCTAAGAGAAAACAAAAAACAGAAAACTGAGGGAAAAAAAGATAAAAATTCCCATGCACAAAAATATTGCTTTTGCTCCAGTTGTTCAAATGGAGCTGAAAACAGTTACGACAGAGGGGCTATCACCCCAGCTGGAGCATAGTGGTACCACGTAAAAACCTTCAGCCTGATTCCCAGGGGCTGACAGCTAAAAGGGAAAAAGCTAAAGTGCAGATCAATCAATGTGCTATATAGCAGCAAGAATAAGAGCTAATGTATAATTCAAACAGTGTGTTAATTAGTGGAACATAGATTACAAGCCCTGGAAAATGACAGAAGAAATAGCTTTACTTTGAATTTAAAAGCATTGTAAACTTGTGCCTGAAGATTATTTAATGACAGATTTTCTTCTATCAGATAATTAATAATTTATCAGTTATAAGAACAGGAGCATTTGAAAAAATTTTAAGCATGAACATCTGACTCAACTGGGTTACTCTAAAGGTCCCTACTCCCCTCAAATAAAAATACTTTGGTTTTCAGAGCAGAACAAGAACACCATTGGGAAGAAAGTGAAAAGTTCACTTCGGAAGAGGAGGGCCATGCTCTAGAAGGATTTAAAACTCAGTTCAACCACATTAGGTCCCAAACAATTGGAAGAAATTCTTTTATATTTCCCCTTAACAGATTTTAGCTTGACTTTTAGTCACCTGCTACCTGATTTTGTCAGCAATTCTGACTGACCCCCAGACGTTAAGCACAGTGTTAATGGCCTGAGAGATGCCCTCTGGTTTCTGTGGGCATTTCCTTGTGTCTTGAGGTCACACCAAGAACAGTTTTCCCAGAAAGGAGACCCTCTGGCAGTGCTCCCTCTTCTCCAGGATTGAAAGCTACTGTCCTGCTCACTGCCAGCACATATTTTTAGTTTGATGCCAAATATACCTGTACACATCCATATGCCAGTTTACATTAAAACAACATGCATCTCCTCCAGCTCCCAGGGAATGTCGCTTAGGGCCACTTTCACAGCAGTTTCCAAGCGCGGCCATGGCCCAGATGCTTGGCATCCATCACAGCAATGCAGAGCACTGTGAACGATGCCCAACAGCCCACCACAGCCTTGGGCTCAGGCAGGCAAGCAGCCCTAGGCACCAAAAAAAATCCCTTTTTGTCACCTTGTACTGGAGCACAGCACTTCAAAAGTAGGCAACAGCAGCAGCAACAGCAGAAAACATGATGCAAAAAGTGGGAAAACCAACTGATCTCTCCCAAAGCATGTCTGGGGTGAGCTGAGAACTGCTAGGTCTGAGGCAGACTGACCGATGCCTAAGCTGAAATAGCAGCAGCAGCTCACCCCACAGCTAGGCTTACAAAGCCTGGTGAATTGGAGGGTGTGTTATTGATTAAAGAGTGCAGAGCAGGTCTTTGGGGTTTTATCAGAACTAAAATGAATCTTTAGAGAATGTGGCTTCCCAGCTAAGAGATATGGAGTAAACCCACCTCGGATTACAGCAGAGTGACTTCACGGCCAAGCCATGCAGATGGGTTCATGACTAAAGAGCAAGAAGGGTTAAGGACTAACTTTGTGCCAGGATGAATTCCTGCTGAAATAATCAAGGCAAAAAAGCACACACACACACACAAAAAACCCAAAACAAACCCCCACAAAAAACCACCAAAACAAAAAAGTTTCACTAATAGGAGACTGAAAAGAAAGATGTAGTTTAAAGAGTCTTGAAATTTGCCCAGCTAATCTAATGAAGGAAGAGTTTGTCCCTTTGTGCCTAAAGAACTCTGCAGCACAGAAATGATGGTTTCCAGTCTGGGTCACCTGTATTTTACATAGGAATCTCAGACTCCTAAATAGTGTACGCCCCACTTCTTCCCACCAATGCATCCTAAAAGGATTTATGAGAAACTCATGCCCACCCACACCTGACAACTCTCCTGCCCTTTCCCTCCTGAGACACCATCTCCACTGATGGGGTATTGTGCTGCATTGGTGCTGGTCTGGTATTGTTATGTCCTTCCCGGTATGGGGACCAAACAGGACAAGGAAAACCCTAAAAATTAATGTAAAGGGCTAACATGTTCTTCTTTGACTAACCAAATATTCATACTGGTGTTGTTGCTCTTCAGCCTCCTTTTCGAGCTCCTCCCCATATCCCTCTGCTGTAATCCATCTCACTCAGGCCTGCAAAGAGCCATATATGTCTTGGGATAAAGCAGTAATAAATTAAGGAATGAATAACACTACCCAAAGAAGCAAAAGCTTCCAACAATGGCTATCCATTATTTATTTGTCACTATCAAATTAATAACTGCTCTTTGTCTTTCACAATATTGCTTTATAACTGTCTCGTATATGTCTTTTAAGAAAAAATTAAGACATCCATTACAATAAAAGCCCTTACCACTTGCACTCTGTTTTCAAAACACTTTACAAGCATTATATTATATTAATTAATTATGTGGTGTACATTAAAGTCATTGCAACAAATGTGAGATTATTGTTTTCTGACATCTAGAGTGCATATAGAATAGGGATAATAAGAAGATGACCCACAAAAGAGGGCCTTTGAGGATGGCCATGAAGATGTTCAAAGGGCTTTCTGAATCTCTCCTATGAAGACAAGAGAGCTGGGGTTGTTCAGCCTGGAGAAGAGAAGGCTCCAGGGACACCTCACAGCAGCCGTCCAGCACCTAAAGGGGCCCTACAGGAAAGCTGGAGGGGGACTTTTTACAAGGGCATGTAGTAACAGGATGAGGAGGAATGGCTTTAAACTGGAAAAGGGTAGATATTAGGAAGAAATTCTTCACTGTGAGGGTGGTGAGGCACTGGCACAGGTTGCCCAGAGAAGCTGTGGCTGCCCCATCCCTGGCAGTGCTCAAGGCCAGGCTGGATGGGGCTTTGAGCAGCCTGGTCTAGTGGAAGGTGTCCCTGCCCATGGCAGGGGGTTGGAACTAGATGATCTTTAAGGTCCCTTCCAACCCAAACCATTCTATGATTCTAAAACGATCACAGCATATCCTTTATTTTTATCATATATCCTGAGCAAAGTGTCTCTAAAGCCAACCTCAAGCATAGTCTTTTTGGCTCCCTTGTTTCTGTCAAAAGTAGAAATAATTTATGAAATGTGTGTGCTCAGACATCTCTGCTCTTTAAAAAGTGCAGCTCTGTAAGGCATCCAGGGTTCACCTCTGCATCCTTAGGTCCCCCTACCACCCTCCCCGTCCCCCCACCTCTGCTCACCTCCCACACACTGTTTGGAAGAGGGACCACGAACCCCAGCCAGAGCTGCCGTTTCTGCATGTAGCAGGTACCCACATCTTACACAGAGCACTTTGATCTGTGAAGATATTAAATGATATTTTCCTGTACTTATGTATGCAAAATACTGGGAGTAATTTAGCTCAAAAAATATACCATCACTAATTAGACTTCATATTATAAGAGATGAAATTCTTTCATCAGCCTGTATTTAACCACTACTGTCCCACTGTCATTGCTGATGACTCTTCCATTATTAGCACTTTTTATAATCAAAAGCAACAATACCTCCAGCCCCAAAGCCCAAAAGCAGGCCAAAGTTCCAACAGTATTTTGTGTGAATTTTTTCACCAAAATACGGAGCTTGGACCGTTCAAGAAGAATCAAATATCCTTCCTTTGACTTATTCTGAATGGATGGGATTTTATCCATTCAAATCCCTTTGAATTCATGACTGAGTGAATGCACATATGACTAGTAATTTTACCATCATCAACCATCCTACTTAGCATTTAAGTGAAATAACATTGAATGACCCTACAATCAGGCTTTATACCGTCTCCAAATGGCAATATTGACAAAAGCCTAGAGCCAATATATAATGTTGATTATTTTTCTACGTCTTATGTCCCTTTCTGCCTACATTATCACTTGAGTGAAAAATACTATTATTTGCTTTTGTCCATATAGTGATAGCGTTTGGAGGTCACACAGTCTCCTCTCACGTTGTGCAGGCTGGCAGGCGTGCCACACCACCAGCACCCGTGGCAGCAGTGGCTGCTACGCGTTTGGCCACGCTCAGCCCTGGCTGTAGCTTTGCTCCACTCTGAAACTCCTGTATGAAGCTGCTGAGGACTGTTTCCAGGCTGCATGTTGCTGCTTTCTCAGCGCTCATCGGGGCTATGATTGCCACTTTCTCATTAGCATTGATATCCAATGTTTTAATTGCGACATCCACCATTACTTCTTGCATTACATCCAATAGGGTGAATGACCACAGCTTTGGCTTTGGGATGTGTAGAGAGCAACCAGCACTTTACAGGATTGGCAATGATAGCAGCAGAACTACAAACCAGGTTACTTTACTCCTAGTCTCCTGCAGTAATCACAGGACAGTTTACCAGTGATATCCTGTATTTACATGCAAATCTTACCGTACCCATGCAGCAACCTACTCGTGTAAACACATTTTGCTTGAGCAACTGATGAATGTCAGCATTTTGTGGGTGAAATTTAAGCAATAGTGTTGAAAGTAGAGGAATAAATATCTATGAGAGGTTTGATTTGTAAAGTTTATTGAGTACGGGTTTTATTTCTTCTAACTGAGGTAATGTCAGAGGAATTAATTTGATTTCTGCTGAGCTATTGTAGATATATACTACTATTGCTGAGTGGATTAAAAAATAAATTATTTTTCTTTAAATTGCAAGGCCTTGATGATGAATTCCCACTGGCTAAAGCAAAACAATACATCTTTAAAATATGTATAAAATCTCAATTTATAAAATTTATGTAAGATTTCCTGAAATTTGCATGTATCTAGCTGATTATTAGCATTATTCAGAGCAAAAATAGCATTTGATTGTTTCTGTTACATTCAGAAGCAAATAAATCAATCCCAGGGTTTTCAGCTACTGGAGAGGAAAATATGTGGGTAGCCACGGCTTCCAAGACTATTCTAGCTAAAAGGAGACAAAATACACCTCAGAGAGGAACAATGTTCAATATCATAGTGAAACTATGTGATTAATAGAACAGCACCATATCAGACTGCTTTGATAGCTCGTTTAATTTCAGGCAGAGCCCTGTTCTCCTGACACACATAAAGCACCACAGCAGTAAGTCACCCTGTCGAGCTCCTCTTAGCACGAAGTTTTGGTCACTGGGGCTGTGACTATAATTTTAGTTACCACAGTGATGAGTTTGTAAAGAGACTGTCATCTGTAAAGCTGGTATCAGGCATTTACCTCCTCTGACTCGCATCCAGCTAATTTTTCTACTTAAGTGTTCATGCTGTGCTTTTGTTTTCAGAAAAGCTAATGAAATTAAGTGCCCTCTTAGAAATGCTTCAGTGTTTTCCAGAATATGATTAAATGAATGAAAGAATATTTTTATATATTATATATATGCATATATATATATATATATGCACAGCTGGGAGAGATAAATGAAAAGATGAGGTGTGTTCATATATGACTGTTGACTTCCTATAAAGCAAGCACACTTGGGCTCTGGGCTGGTTACTGTCTTAGCTGCAGATGGCAGCTTTAAATACTATAATTATTTCCCAAGTTAAGAACAGAGCTATACTACAGAAACTCAAATACCTTTGTCAGGTTTAATGGATGAATTCTGGCCTTATAATCCTACCATGGATATAGTGTGAAAAAAACAGAAAGGAAGCAACATTTACAACTATTGAGACCTTGCAGGCCTCTGGCAATGCGCAGGCTTTCTCTGCTGCAGTCACTTTATGCCCACCTGTATCTTTGCTGCCCGTGCAAGGATAAGAAATAGAGGAAAATAAGACTCTGCCATAAAGCAGTGTTAGAATTAGTTTGAAATGTGTGTATCACTAGCATAGTTAATTTTTTTGTACCTGGACCCTGTATTGCTTGTTCTGGTTTTAGACTTCTGCCTTTTCACCAAGCACAGAAGTATTATTTCAGATATATATCAACATACAGAATTGACAGAAATGTTACTATTTAAAAAAAAATATTATTCTGATATCAGCTAATAACTTCAGTGCACTTTAGTGAACCGGAAGCCAGAAGGCACAATATCACAACTTGCATGATTGAAAATGGGGACAATAGTTTGATAAGAATTCCTTTTATGGAACAGTGTGATACCTTGGCTTTAATTCAAATGATAACTTTGAGTTTTGATATTCCTTTTTGTAAAGCAGTGTCTCTGGCATTTGTCCAAAGAATATGTCAAAGCAATGAAGCAAGCTCACAGCGTGCCTGTCTGCCTGGGGTTATTGCTGTAGCCTACCAAAACCCACTGGTACAGCTTACAGCTACCATGTGGATTTAATGCCGTTACCTTTGTGAAGTGAACTGATAAGTGCTATGTTAATCCATTTAACTTGGCGTGGCTGATGGACTGAGACAACCGGTCTTCTTTCAGATAGTCTAGCAAGTAACTAGAAAGTGGTAAAACTGAAGACTGGTCATTACTGAGCTGGGCTTGATAGGAATAAGTTACTCTGGGGGAAAGGCTCCAGTATGCATCTCACATTGAAAGTCTGAATTTTTAGAACGAATTCCAATACTCTTCTATTTGCTAGGGGGAAAAATAATAATACTCATATATTCAACTTCCTTTCTGGGAATTCATTATTGATGCATAATAATAACTTATTTGTTATTGTTAACAAATTTATACAGATTAAAACCAGTTACTTCAGCTTAAAGGCAACAGAAATATTAAACCAAATCCTTCCTTCATCTGTGATGTTATTTGCTGAGGACTTTGCATCCATTACACTACAGCACATTCAAAGCTGAAAAGGTTGACCAAAAATAGCACTCTCTGATGTTTTCTTGGCTTCCAAATGTCAAGTCCTTCACAGTTCATATGACCATAACAAGGGACATGAATTTACCTTGTACTGATAGTCAGGACTACAGACCAAGAAACCCAGCATCTTACCACTATGTATGCATATATGTATGCGTGTAAATTATGAGAAAGCAACAAACAGCTGTACCGTGAAAAGCTGGTGGAGTAGTAATTCCATGAAAAATCAGACTCTAAGCAGTGACGGGTTTGTTGTTGTGGCACGGTGAAAAACGGGCTCCAGCTGAACTCCTTCAATTACTTATGAAGGACAACTTGGAACAGAGATTATAAACCAAATCATAAATTCATTTTCCATAGCTCTTCTGCTAACAATAAGAAATAGCTGCCAAACAGAATAATTTCACAGATTCTGATATTGGGAACCTGGCTCAATAAAACTATCTTCCAGACTAAGCAATGGGGGTAAATCAGTCAGCTTGTGGCTGACTGCTCCTTATAGTACTCTCTCTTCCTTGTCCCTCATGTGAATCACTGGTGCCCATGGAACTGCACATGCATAAAGTTATAAGAGAAGTGAATCATTTCCAGCATGCAGCTATTAACCCACCATCCTGAAACTGCTAAACTGTCTTTCTCAGACATCCCTCGAGTCTTCTCAACGGTGCTGAGTTTCATATTGCTCCATTTTATTGGTTAATGACAAATCTTTAGGAAATAAAACTTTTTTATAGCATGTTTCATTGGAAGAGTTCTCAAATAGCCTAGCACACAAGGAAGGATATTGGGAAATGAGATGAAGAGGTCTCATCAGAGACAACAAAACAGGTCATGTCCTCCAAGTGCCACCTGTCTCTCCTACTGCAGCACTGGCCCTCCATACGCCTTGGGTGATGGAAGCAAATAGAAATAGCAAAAAAGAATTGCATTTGGATAGACAGACATAAAATTGGATAAGAAAGCATAACCACCCCTATCCTGGGCTCTCTGTTTAAAATTTGAGAAGAGACTGTAAAGGAGAACCTACGGAGGCAGGAATAAGGGAATTCTAGCTTACAAGTGGTCTGAAGCATGGCTGCATAACATAGCATATATTATATGCTTGCTTTAGGGTAAGAGTGCAGAAAACTGCAAAGCTGCTCCACTTTCCACAATGAGATAAGGACTTCTAGTGAAGAGTCATTTGCCTATCAGTCTTAAGCTTTAGCATCCTTGACTGCAGTCAAGGGATGCCAAAGACAAAGGATCTGATGTCAATGTCAGTGAAGGATTCTCCTCACAGTACTTCCCAGAATCAGATCCAATTTATTTAAACACTGTCTCAATCAAAAAGACTGTGAAAATTGCACTTGCCATTAGTGTAGCTGAGTTTTGGGAAGAAAAAGAGCTTTTGTCACTTCTGTGTATCTTTGGTGCCTCTGGCCAAAGCTAACCCATGATCATTTGCCTTTGATATTATCAGACTCTGAACTGGTAGGGAATCCACTTCTATTTTTTCCTAGTATTTTGAATGTGAATAGATCACAGGAAGATGCAGGAACAGCTGCTATTTCTTCACTCTTGGTTGGTGACAGAAACCACGTTTTTAGGGTTGAGATGGAAAGCTGATCTCAGATCATGTGTTCTTAGGCTGGCATGTGTAGATGCACTCAGGAGCTGACAGAATAATTCTGATAATGTATCTCAGTGCTGATGACATAGTGTTTTATGTTACCACTCTCTGAAGAATTAGCTAAGGTTATCACACAGTTCATAGATTTCCTCTGATCCTGATGAAATGGGGACACTGCTGGCAAAAGCAGTATTACCTCTTAGGGACAAAAAGAAGCAGCAACCATTGACCTCTGAGATGCTAAAATGATCAAAAAAACCCTCCCACTTCTCTGAATTATAATGAAATTTCTTTTCTTACACCACTTTAGGTTATCCTCAGCTTGAATCTATTACTGTATTACAAAAAAAAAAAAAAGTGCCTTCTGAAGAGATAGAGACCTCCTTTGGGAATATTTCATCTGACGCACATAAATAGATGGGCTGCAGTGGCTCTGCTACATTCCCTGGGTAAAAAGCATCTCCATGTGAGATACGTCTTGTGCTGTGGGTTTGTTTTCCCTGCTCGCTGTCAGCTCGGCAGCTGGCTCTGTAGGGTTCAGACAGGAGGGCCCCGGTGAGATCTGTCTTTGCTATTGTTGCTTCTGCGGTTTTGTGGGGATGAAATTGATCTTTTTAGGGGATCATTTATCTTTGTGATGGAGTTCCTGATTTTCATTTATACTTAGGCCACTTTGGAGTGCTCTGGCAGTGTAATGGTGCTTTAAAATCAGCTCAGATCACATTTGTATTCACTTTAAAGCACTTCTGCTCTGACAGATGGTATCAAATGCTTATAGAGTACACAGGCATCAGATTTGTAATGTTTTGATTAACTAACAGCTATATACCCATCTTTTGAAAATGACATCAACATTAAGACACCACAGGTAAGGATACCAGAGTAGCTCTGCCTCAGCTATATCCAGTACTCGTAAGTAGATCATCTGATACAGGTGCAACAGCAGCCAAGAGTATGTCTGTGAAAAGATCTAATACAAAATTATGTCTGGAATGGCACTTTGAATGTGTAGTATAATGTGAGAAACTCTGATCTGGGAATTTATCAGTAACTATTATAGAGAATAGTGTTGGCTCATTAATTATGTGAACACAGCAATGAAAGTGAGGAAATGCACTATATAGCTGAGACCAGATTTTACAATCTGAAGGACATGCTCAAGCTCTTGAACACAGAAAAATGCACATACATATAATCTGAGCAAAATAACCAAGTGATTATATCAGCAAAGGACATGGGTATCAGTGAAGAACAGGGGTTGTACTGGCCCATGCAGTGATATGCTTTTAGAAGTTGAGGGTTGCAGGGAGTTTAAAGGTACAGAGCAAGGCTTGAATTTGGAAATCATGGTTTAGCACTTAAAGTTTTTCTGGCCCCACAGTGAGATCCCTGCAGGCACAAAACTCTTTTCAGATTGCAGTTCAATATCCCTGACTTAAGTAACAAAATGAATTTAAAAAAAAAAGGCAGGGGGGAGGGGTAGAGTTGGCTCGTCATTAAAACACCTAATTGTAGTGTATATTTGGAGGTGTCTTGTGTGATCTGGGTGCCTAAGATCCCAGTATAGACAGTGGAGAGCTATGGCTCTGCTCAGTGCTAAGATGCCCTTAGGCATCCTGCTTGCTTCCCAGTTACCAAGTAAGAAACCTGCAGGTACCCTATAGGCCCTTTTCATATCTACCAGCACTTTACAATGTCTCAGGTACCCTATGACATCTAAAATGTCATGGATGGCTCTCTATGGGCAACTGGATCAAGCCCAAGATGCCACAGTTTATGGGTTTAATCTGATATTACCAATTTTTATGTAAACTAGAAATCACTTCACTGAAATAGGGGAATTAGACCATGTGAACTCAGGGCAAGAAACACCATGGTCCTCCTCACAGAGAGAAAAGTCCTATTAGGCATCAGAAAAGCCACACAAAAGTACATGCATATGCATGCCACCTTCTAACTGATCTGCCTAGAAAAGCTTCAGGTGGAGCTTGCATCTTTGTAAAGACCAGAGGTCATTAGCCACAAGACACAAATCTCTAAGAAAACAAGTTTTTGCATTTCCAGTGCTTGCAGAACTACGTATTCATCATAAGTTGTGTATGAATTTCATCGCCTTTAAAATCAAGTGTAACTTTCTCATCTGACTCTATTACAGGATTTGCTGTTGGCTATTCATGCACCTTGATTCCCAGAAAGAAGTAGCAGTCCCTGGACACAAAAAGACATCACTGGCTGACCTTGGACATTATCTGTGTACTTAATGTACCTCACTGCAGATGTGTCCTAAAAAAAGAGCTGACATAAACATTAAGTTTCTGTGGTTAGTGTTAACTATTAACAGGCAGAGCTGATCCATGCCAGTGTTTCAGATCACAGATCAGCAGTGCATAAGGCGCTTGTACTTTTATTAACATGTGAATATATTAATATTATACAAGTGACATTTAGGGAAATTAATAGCCTGTTATTCCATAGGGCCCTCATTAAAGTCAACCTCTCCTGAAGTTGCTCGATGGTAAAGTTCCCAAGTGGATTAGTAGGAAGCATGGAGAGAACACACGAACTTTGCAGTGACTGCTCTTAATAATGATTGCAGGTAATTAAAAAGACTAGAGGCATCTGGAGAATTCTAGGTCTAATAGTGGTCTAACAGTATTTAAAAAACATCTAACTAAAGAGTCAATTGAGCTTTAGAAATCCTTTAGCTGGTCCTTGCATTATAGCTTTTATGTGATGGAGGAATTAGAAGTTAAATATTGGCTCAATAAGTCTTTAAAGACTTTTCCTATTTGCAGTGTTGGCCATTATTAAATAGTCATGTTTATGCAAATTATAGTGCAGAAGCCTTTTCAGTATTGGAAAACATTACCCTGAAAACTCATTAGCTTTCAGGCAACTGTGTTCACAAAAAAGTACAAGACAAAATATGTGCTGAAGGCAGTGCTACAACCTGAGTACAAGTCCAGGTGCTAAAAGGACGTGGTCAGGTTCTGGGAGGTGTCGCTACTCACTGCCTTCCCCTGGGACTTCGGCAAAGAGCAAGAGGAGAGCCAGCATTACTGAGGAAAAGTCTCTGTGCAAAGAGCAGAGGGGTTTATTCTCATCCTAGCTCTTAGTAGACCTGCATTCTCTCTATGTAAATACTGAAAGTGAAGATCTCAGCTGGACAGATGAGGATCTGATTTTCTAGGGTGAAATTTAGTTCTTTCAACTTCTCTGTGCTTATAACTTCGGAGTGTCATGAAGCAGCCCTTTCTGAGGAAGTCCCTAAGTTCCCTAGATGCTCAAAAGGAGAAAGATGAATGTCTGTAAGGCCATCAGAAAAGGTCGAGTAGACCTAATTCGTGCTCAAACTTAGATGAATAAGAACTCCCTCTGGAGGTTTTCACAGTCACCTACCACTTTCCATTGACAACAAAGTGAATTTAAGCATTTCGGAAAGACTCAGCTGCACAGCCTTAAAACATGGCTCTGTTTGATGCATAATTTGGGTGAGCTGCATCCAAACATGCACTTCAATAAATAAATTTGAGTGGCTTGGTGAGGACAAAAAAAGCCAGGAACAGATTTTAACCACAAAGATAAAGGGAGAAAGTTGGGTAAAGCATTTCTTTGTTAACTGATTTCATAACAGCAGAAGAAGTTCTGCATTTCACATTATAGAAGCCCACAGAAGGATGGGATTGTATCAGCTTCTTCAGTCAAAATTCCCCAAGCTGTGGTACACCTGGAAGTAATACTAAAGTAGAAAGGACATAGCAAAGCCAAGCAGACAGCATGGGTATAGCAACTCTGTTGACAGGCATTCCAGCAGAGTCGGGGAATCAAGAAGCTGCTTGCTTACTCTGTCACGTAACAACTCTGAGCAGTACAGGGAATCACATCAGGAATATTCAAAGCAGCAATAATAGTAAAATGGAATTTCTCATACTTTTTTGTGTTCTAAGGCAGAAAAGCCATTAAATCCACTGAAGCTGTACTGTCTCATAGACAGTCTAGTAGCAGCAGGTATGACGCTGAGCTCTGGAGGCCCAGCTGGACTAAGTATCAGTTAAGTCATGTCTTCTGGACATGCCCTTTCCAGGCCAGACCCTCAGAAGCAGCCATACTTATTCAGAGCACTCTCCAGACCTTCAGCCTGCTGCTCTGACTCCAAAGGCAAAATCAGTACTCAGCTGGCTGTAGGTACATTTTAAAAAATTTGAAGTAGCTTTGTAGGGACTTTTTTGTGTTCTCACCATCTGAAGACTCTCCATGCATTTTTCTACTTAGTTTCATGTTTTTTTCAGGCCTTCTCTGAAAAGATCCGTCTTCCTGTTTCTCTGTTTAACGCTCTAGCGGAACATTTTGTCTTTGCAAAACATTTTGAGATGCATTTTGCATGAAAGACACTGTCCTGAGGAAGGGCCAGCTCATACTGTGCTGTTTGCACAGAAAGTGAGAAGGAGGAAGAGCAATAAAAGAACAACTTAATTACTTTGGAGCTGTGATGCTTCCTG
This sequence comes from Falco rusticolus, assembly GCF_015220075.1. Lineage (NCBI taxonomy): Eukaryota > Metazoa > Chordata > Aves > Falconiformes > Falconidae > Falco > Falco rusticolus. The sequence continues at coordinate 26,801,942 of NC_051188.1, forward strand.
CTACCACAGCCTCTGCATGAGGTCCTGACACAGCTACCAGAGTTGACTGCAAGAGGCATGATCTTGCTGACAACTCCTCTGGTGCTGCTTTAACCACTGTCACTGAGCAGCTCACAGCAAATGAACAAGCCACAAAGAGCAGCAGGACATCAGTGATGTGACCCAAACTAAGAAAGCATCAGGAAATATCAGTGACCTCCGAAAAGCACAAAAGCCTTTCTGCCCTGTTCTCCTCTACTGAACAAATGCATAGCCTCTTCTAGCAGAGCTGCTCACCCCCCTCGAGAGGTGCTTTATCCAGGAAAAGAGTGACAAATTAGAGCACAGCTGCAAAATTAATTCCCACTCATTGCCTAAGTACTGGTACCTTTTTGTAGCCATACAAGCTAGGACAATACGACCTAACCTTCATTACATAGGTTGAGATTGTGAGACATACTGGATAGATCTGGAGCTGACTTCTGAGCTTCTCCCCAAGCCACAGAGCCAAGGATGACTAGTGGCTGTGCCTGATGGCTCTGGGGTAAGTACATTCATCAGCAGGAAGCACTTAAGGATTTCCTCATTCCTCAATGAACTATGTTTTAATCTAAAATCCACTAAAGTGAGAAAAGTCCAAGGGATCACAATTTGTTTTCTTTAGAAAGCACCAGGTGTTTTTTGGCCATGCTAGCAACAGCATGCCTGGCTTAGCAGACACTTCAGTTCTGTTGCATTTCTTTCGTTCCTCTTCTTCTTCCAGCTTGACCCTAGGGAGAATTCCTGCTGCCTGTCCTAGCTTGCAATTCCACTCCTGGAATAACTGAGCTGTAAGAGAAGCATTTCTCTTGGCTTCTTTCTTTTTTCAAGATTCAAACATTTTGCTTTACCACTTTTGCTTCTCCCATATCATTAGAATTCTGTACTTCAGCGCTTATCTATATGACAAAATCAAAGCTGAGAACTTTAATCCACCATCTGTTTATATCCAGTGACATTGTACCAAAGAGCCCTCTAGTCTCAGTATACAAATAGGAAAGTTTACAGCAAATTCTCAGGTTTTTTAAATGGTTTCAGCAAGATTCTTCACCTCTAATCTAATCATTGCCAGTAGTAGGTGCCTACAATATTTCTTCCCTTACAGTTTCAACAGGCTTTGTGTGTTATTGCCACAACAGCTCATGTAATCAGCCAGTCCACTGTCAAATGTGTCCTTTTCTGCAGTGGCTGCAAGTTGAACTGAGCCAGTGCTCTGCTTTCAGGTGATGGAGATGATAGCACTAACTTACACCCAATTCTTTTTCTGTTCATATACCATACACGTGACTTTCCACCCCAAAAAGCCAAACCTAAACAAAAAACACCCAAAACCCATAAAAACATTTACTTCCTCTTTAATAGGTGAAATATTCAAAGGGCATTTTTGCCACTTGAAAGCCAAACCCCTCTCTTTTGTATCCCACTGCATTCACAGGTTATTATCAAGGAATAATACAGTTCATTCCTTGGGAATGATTTTCCCTTTAAGATTTGTCTTTTATTTACTTGTTCATACGGCTTATTCCTCCAAAACCGACTTTGTTTCCTGACATCCCAAGTTCCTTTTCTAGTGAAACCGTATAGACTGTATCAAAGAAAGCAAATCTCAACGAAGCTCTTCCACAGCACACTGCGACCTGTGCACCCCCCCAAGAGCAATTAAAATGAAGAACAACCCTATCCAACATCCTTTTCCGAACTGCGCATGGACATTAGCCAGACACAAGACTGAGCTGCAGAGGGTGCATTAAACTCCCCATCTGCTCTTCACAGGGCCCGTCACTAATTTCTAACCCACAGTAAAGTCATTTGGCCAAAAAAATCATACTGGATGAGGCAGGCACAGCGGCAGCCAGCTGAGCCTTTCCTTCCACAGTGTCCACAGAAGGAGATGTGTTCCAGCCAGCCAGCATTTTCCCAGTCTGTGATTCCAAAGGATGTGATATCTGCAGGTAAGTCACTCTCGGACCAAACTAGCAAAGCCAGATTTTGTTCTCATTTACGCTACTTTATGGGCATCATCTGAGATGGTCTCGGTACCACTATTAATTGACTCCCGTTTAAATGATACCAAACTATCCCTGAGGGCCTCAGCAGCTGTCCTGAAACTTGGAAGAGTTTTTGGAAAGCCACCTGCAGGTTTCCGCTCCCCGGGGAGCCTGCTTTGCTGGCCCCCTCCTCCGGCGTGCCCAGCTCCCGGCTGCGGTGCCGCCGTCCGACCCCCCGCAGAGCCTCTGCCCGAAGGAGCCCGCAGCTGCCGCGGGCTGCGGTGCCCGCTGGGGTGCAGGATTCACGCGGTGTCCCGGTGGGCAAGGATCAGCCTCGGGAGCTGGGGAGCGGCGCTCCGGCGGTAAGTGCTGCGGGACAGCCGCGGGACGGCACGGGCCAGCTGTCACCGCGGCTCTGTGTGATGCCCGATAAACCCGGTGACTTTCACTCTCCGCACAGCAGTGAGGCGCGGGGGGGTTCGCCCCCCGCCAGCCCGCTCCGTGAGTGAAGCGCCTTGCCCGGGCTCACACGGGGAGGGCACGCCGAGCGGGCAGCGCGGCCCCCCGCCGCAGCACAGACCGCCCCGGCACCGAGCGAAGGGGCAGCGGCTGCCCCCGCCTCCCGGTCCCCGCAGCCGCATAGCGCCCCGGGGCGGGGGGCGGCAGGACTGGGGGCTGGGGGCGGCGGGCGGCGGCGGCGGGGCTGGGGCGGGCAGCCCCGGGGCTGGGGGCGGTGGGCGGGCAGCGCGGCGGGGCCGGGCGAGGGGCGGGCCGGGGGCGGTGCTCCCTCCGCGGCCGTGCGGGACGGCGGCGGGGGCCGAGCCGGGCGCGGGGAGCGGAGCCGGAGCTGGAGCCGGGCGCGGTGAGCGGGGCTGGCCCCGGCGGGGCGGCTGCGGGCGGGCGGTGCCGGTGCGTGTTTCGTCGGGCTCTGGCCGTCTCCCCTCGGGGAGCTCGGCGCTTCGGGGCTGGGCTGGTTTTGTGCCCCCTGCCTAAATCCCGGTGCCCTCGGGTTTTGCTGAGCCTCGGCTGGGTACGGCTGAGCCGGTCCGCTGAGAACTGTTGCTCACCTTTCCGCAGCGCCGGGCACCGTGTCCCCTCGCTGTCCGGTGCGGTGCGGAGCGGGTCTCCCAGCAGGTCCTGGAAGGCGCCGTGCGCGCAGGGAGCAGCGCCCGCCCTGCGCCCCGCACCGCCCGCCCTGCGCCGGGGGAGGCTTCCCAAGGTCTTGCCTTCCGTGTGCCGTAATCAAGGACATTTGGTTTTTACACGCGTTTAACCTAGGTATGTGTGAGGCCTCTGTGTGATTGTTCCCGAATGTGTCTTGGGAGGAACGTATTTTTGTCCTTACTGACTTGGTGGGTTGTCAAAGTGCTTGAATGGAACGAATGCTGCTTCGTTTTGGAGAAATTGCTTTTGCTGGAGGGAGAGAGGGCAGCGCGCTGGGAGAGCGTGGGGACAGCACCTGGGGGTGCGCTGCTTCTGGGAGGAGGGATGCCGAGGGAGGAAGGGCGGCACAGGTTGGTTTCCGTTTCTGAGAGATGCTGCAGACCAGGGATTTAATCGTGTGGAGCGTCGGGTCACCACTGTGCAAGCACATTTTTGGCTCTGTGGGTATAAGCATAGATTGCCACCCGTGTGCTCTTTCACATTGTTTGCAGGAAGATGACGGGAAAGGAATTGCTCCCTCTGCAAATAAATTGTAAAATGCCTGTCCAGTGTACTGGTAGAAGAGCTGAGCATAGGCAGCACAACGTGGAAAAAGAAAACAGGGTGGATGCACAAAAATGTGCCCTTTCCAATCACTTTACATCTAGCTAAAAGCTGCAGGCTGTTCAAATACCAACTCAAGTGGAGGTAATAAAAGTTTGGGACAGAAAGCAAGGGAAGCAAACTGTTGCTACCCTGGCAAACGCTAAACAGAGAGAAATTGGGAAAGTAGTGGTAAAGGGCTGAGTGTTTGCCATGTTGATCAGCACTGAGATAAGCAAAGACAATTATCCTAATAATATCCTAATAATAATAATCCTGAGTATTACCAAATTTAATTCTCAGGTGATTATGGCAGAATGGGAGAAAGATGAATAGAAGAAACGTGCAACATCTGGACCATATAGGATGTACATAGTGCTGGCAGTTTTATTCTGATAAGGCATCCGTCTGGAGGGTTGATGTGTGTTTCCTTATGGTTTTGCTTTTTACAGTCATTTTGACCCTGCTCTGGCTTTTCTGTGCCTGAACAGGTTGAAATGAAGCGCAACCTGAAACCACCAGCCTCCTCTCTGCTATAATGCCTAGAAGGGCTTGTCCCTCTTAGGGATGGCTGCTTCTGGTTGTAGCTGGGTACTGGCTACCTTCCTTCCCCCTCTCTTCCTCAGACTGGGTCGTCCATACGACCCAAGGTGGGGTAAGGAGTGGCAGGCATGTCACCCCTGCCTTCCTCATGTTTCCCTGGCTGTCTTCTGCTCTGGCATGCAGGCTTGCCTCCCTGCAGACTGCTACTTGCTTTCAGTACAGGTGCATTGCTGTCAACAGGAGAAATGCTGTAGGACCGTGAACTGGTGGGGAAGGGGTCCTTGGCTTTTTCAGCATCCAAGTCTACCCTAGTATTACCACCAAGCTGGTGAGTGTATATACATGAATGTATTTGGCTTAGGAAGTTATTGCTGTTTGCATTTTGTTAACCTTTTCAGACATAAAAGGCTGACTGGGATGGCTTGTGTCTGCCAAGTGTCTTGGTTCATAATTGGGTCTCACTGGTGCAGCACAAATTATAAATTGTATTCTGTAAATTCCCCATCAGAGGCAGGAAGCAGCACAGTTTTCCTCCTGGTGCCCCATCTACGCAGAAGCACAAGAGGAATTAACTCAACGATAGAGTGCATCCAGAAGTTACCGAAAAATCTGGTGTTTCTGATAGGTTTGAGGCTTGGAATTTAAATGCTATAAAGTCAAGACATTTTCACCTCTACCTCCTACACTCTCTTGCAAGCACTCCTCCCCTTGTGTCTTCATGACTGCGGTTACCTCCTTTTCCTGGCTTGCGCAGAGGAAATCCTGTTACGGCATAGTCGATCCACGGCACTGCTGCAAAAACCCACCTCTTAGCCTGCTGCTTCGGCTGCATCTCCCCTCTGTCAGTCCTCCTGCTGCTCCCTTTTCTCCCCTGCATTGGACACGTCAGTGGCAGGCTTCACTTTCAAGTGTCCTCAATATTCTCCCTGTACATGATGTACCACCTCTCCTGCTTTACCAAGACATACCCCCCGGGCTTTGATCAGCCCATGCTCTCAGCATCCACCTCCCTCAAGCTATCACCTTCGTATTTCTCCAAGCTTCACCTTGCACTTGCTTGTAGCTTCGTATAGGCACCTTGTCCCTCATTTCATGAATTTTCCTGATATGTCCCAGCACGTTTGCTTTTGCTGCGATGCCTTCAGCAGCTGTCTCATGAGACGCTGAGACAAGCCCTCACCTGTGCTGCCACCACCTCTGTCACTGGAATTAGTCTGGCTCTCAATTTGAGCAAAACAGTGTCCTCTAAAGCTGGGGCACCTGAGAGGCAATGTCACACAAATCACTCTATCTAGCACCAGCAGAAGCTCTCCTTCCATAGTCTAGGTCACCCTTGTTTTCTCTTTTTGGCATTTGAGGTGCAACCCTGCCCCCTTATGCTTTCTCGTTAATGCAACTCCCTTTGCAATAGTGGTGTATCTTTGCATAAGTTATTGCAGGCTGTTTTGCAAACAGTGACGATATGTAAATATTACGCACACAAATACAGACATGATAAAGCCACAGTCTCTTTGTCAAGGGAATGCATGCAGCCTGCATTGGTAAAATAAGGAGTGGCGTGAGGATGGAGATCTTTTCTGTTACACCATTGAGGGGAAACAGAGAATTGAAGGAGAAGGCTGTTTTCTTTCATCTCTGGGTAAAGCAGGCTGGGACACCTGAGTCGGGAAGCAGAGTTACAGCAAACAGAGTTACTGTGACAGCACATCTGTGCCTAAAGCTCAATAGACATTTAAGTTCACAGCACATAGTTGGTACTGAATCTTCTTTTTTAGGGAGAAAATATCAGAAACAAAATGATGCATTAACATTGAATTAAATGTACAAAATTCTGTCCTAGTTTTATATTGTGTCAGGATTTCTAAGGAGGTTAAAATCAAATCTGCTTGGCATTTTGGGGTTTGATATGGACTATATACTTTGTTTTTATAAAATATATTTAAGCCAGTGTGTCAGCTGAATTTTACCATAAGAAAGTGTTTTCTCATTACTCTGGACTCCATTTACTGGGTCACAACTTCATTAATTAAGGACTAATAACCCCATTGACTAGCAAAGTTAAGGGCCTGGAGTCTGCAGGGAGGGCTCCAGAGACGGAGGAGGACGTGCCCCCATGGAGTATGAGAGATGGAGCTTCTGAGCTACTCTCGTGTGTGCAGCCATCTCGTATGTCACCAGGCAGGATGCTGTGCTGCAGCACTGAAGGGGGACAATGGAGACCTTACATCTATTAATTTCCAGATTTAGCCACATTGTGCCCTAAAACTGTATTCCTGGTAGCTGAAGGGGACTGTGGCTGATATTTCAGAGGGGTTTTCCCCCCTTGCCTGGAGGGGTCTTGCGGGTCTGAGCTCTGCAAGTTGTTAGCTTCACAGGTGGTGAGTGTGATGGAGAATGAAAGCAAGCTCTGATAACTAGGACTGTTTGCCCTGGAGCTTGATATATTATCTGGTGGGTTTTGCTCTAAGTGACGTGGAGGAGCTGAAGCACTGCCCCATGAGAAGTCCATGCAGCTTCAGGAAGGGCAAACATGGTACACAGCCCCCCACTGCACCAGCCATTTGGCCCCAGGTGGGGAGCCCAGCCTTGGCCCGCTTGCCAGATAAAAAAGGTGGCTATCAGGAGCCCATAGTAAAAGTCAGGCACAAGCTAACAAAGCTTAATCAGCTTTTGTTTGTTTTGAGATTAACGGTGTCATCACCACCACCCCCCACACCTGCTGGGTGGCATCTTCTCTGGAGAGGCTTACTTACTGGTGTTGGTGGGAGACTCCACACAGGTGCTTGCAGCCTTGGCAGGGAGGGGTAGCAGGAGTGGGATGACTCAACTATGACAGGAGACAGCAAGACAGAAGCAGTTGAAATATTTTCATATACTTATTCCACTGAGGAAAATGGGCTTTAACTGATTTTTTTTTTTTACCTTCCCTTGTTTTTTGTCCTGTGAAGAAGTACATTTCTAATTAAGCAGCCATTCTGTCCTGCCCTGAATTTCCTGTTCAAACAAAACTTTTGAATCTGGGTTTACAAGCAATCAAACAAGAAGTCATTCCACAAAACACAGAGATTAAGGAATCCTGATACCTGCCAGTTCCTCCCTCTTCCCTGCTAACCTTGCCCTGGACCTCCTTTCCAGCTGAGCACCGGTCGGCTGTTACTTTGACAGTGACACCTTAGTGGCTGTGTTTGACTGTAGAAGTCAGTTACTGAGACCTAAAACTGTTAGCGAGACCCAAACGTCTGTGTGAACCTTCACGTCTCCTCTTCCTGATCATCTGCTGTCATTAAAATTTAGGAGCTTGACCATCTTTGAGGTTTCTGCCTGGGGTTGAGTTTGGCTGAGGGAGGCCCACAGGAGCAAAATTATTCAGAGTGGGAATAAAGGGAATAAAGCTGGGACTGGACACCAAGAAATCAAATATGACCTGTCACTATGGGCAGTAAAGAGTGGGCTTTTGAGTTTAATGGTGTGTTTTTTCAGCAAGCTGTAATTTTTCACAGGAAAATTTCAACAAAAGCGGGGTTTAAATATTTTTAGCAAACCAGCACAAGAAGGAGACTGATTTCCCTGGCGACTGCATGTTCTTTGGGTGAGATTCAGACTTGCACTCCTATGGGAGGTAGGATCAGGAGGGCCTCGTTTCCCCATCTGAGGTCCCAGATGCACAACAGATACACTCCTTTCCCCATTTGCATCCTGAGAGATACAAGGAGCAGACAGGTCCCTGCTCCCCATGTACCTTATCGGCGATGGCAGTGAATACAGTGTTTGGGCCAAATCCTGCTGTGCCAGAACATGGTCAGCACAAGCCTCAGCTGCGGGCTAGTGCTGCAGCTGAGACCGTGAAAATAGCTGTGAAGGGCATTAAACCAGTGCGAGAAGGGTGAAGGACTGTGGAGTATGACTGTGTCTGCCAAAGGGCATTAAAACAGTGCGAGAAGGATGAAGGACTGTGGAGTATGACTGTGTCTGCCAAGGGGTCTCCTGCAGATAAGCTTCTTGATGTTCTGGTCCAAATATTTCTGTGTTCTTCAAAGGTAATTAAAAGCCCAGGCCTCTCCATCTCGCTGTGTACACTTGCCATTTGAATATGAATGCATGCATTTAAAGAGCCTTGAGGATGTATTGTGATTTGTACTGTGTCTCTGGCATGTTTAATCAGCTCAATATTTGGGAGGCTCTGTTCCCTTCACCTTGCGGGGGCTTGGGGTGTTGTATTGAATGAAGGGCTAAATGGGCAAGAGCAGTGCTCTGTGTGTCTGGGGGTAGACGGACTAAAGAAGATTCTGCAGAGACAAAAGAGAGCTGGAAAAGAAGCAGAATGATGTGAACCATTTGTCTTGTTTGAAGGTGCAGTCCCTGTTGCATAGATCTGTGCCTCTCTTCCCTCAGGAGAGCTGCTCTGAAAGAAACAAAGGGAAAGGGTCTGTGCTTTGAGCAGACTAAACGGGGGGGGGGGGGGCGGGGGGGGGGGCGCATAGCACCGAGCTCTTTGTTACATGAGGCAGCTTTGCTAGAGAAAAGGTATCCAGGGGCTGCTGCATCCCCCTCTCCATCCCAGTACCACCACCCGCCACAGCCTGCGTGCTTCTGTGCAGGGTGATGGGTGCATGCCTTTGCGTCCAGAGGGTGTGCTGGGTCCGTCCCTAGAGAAGCCAACCTTGGGGTTCACCTGCAGCCCTCCAGCTCTCCTTCTGCATGGCGAGGTTTTCAGGAAGCTGTCCGACTCCCTCTGGGTGGAACATTAGTGTAGTCAGTGTTATCAAAACATTTGGATTTCAACAATGCTGACTTTTAACAGCTGCGCTAGATAATTTTCTTTATTGAACTTGGATGGGCTTAAACCATAAGTGATTCAGAAATTGAAGGGATGAAAGCAACACAACAGTGCATTAACATTTATCCCCAGAGATCTGCTTCTCTAATGCAGTTCAAACCAAATGTGCTGAAAGGGTAGAGCTCGGAGATGTGTAATGATTGTGCAAGCGTCTTTTCTTTCCCGGAGGGAAGAATGTTTTTGAAAGTGGCCCTACTTTTGCTTTAATCTGCATCATCTGGGATTATTTCTTCATATGCAATCCATCAAATTTGCTTAATTAAAAACAGTTCAGGGGCCACATTTTAATTTTAGGTATTGAACGAATGTAGCACACAAAATTCTGCTAGCTATCCTTGTGCATATACAGTATTCAGTTTGGGGATTTCATGTGAGTGAACTGCAGATTGTCTAAAATAAAGAGAATAAATAACTAATAATATGTAATCCAGAAAGACCTGATTCCTGGCAGGAGTCTTTAGGGGATAATGTGAAACGGAGTGCAGTGCTCCGGTGCTTGAAGAGGTGCCAGGGGACAGCAGGCTGTCTTGGTCCTGGAGCACTCTGCAAAAGAAGAAGAGAAACGTGTTATCAAGGCACGGTAAAACAGAGATCAAGATCATGATTTTGGTATTATACATGCAGTGCTGTAACTGGACAGCAGAAGGAAGTGGCTAGCAGGAATAAAACAAAAGCTAGGATTCCAGTCGGTTTGTTTTTCTCTGAAATTTCTGGCACCAAGAGCAGTCAAAATTCAGCACTTTTCTTCCCTGTCTCTTTATTAATGTAGCTTTGATTTGCTTTTTTATAGGGGCTTTTCTCAGCATGCACTCCCTTTAGCGTGATAACTGACCGCATTCTGCACATTGGACATTTGGCTTACATCCCCGTATCTTCCTGCTTGTAAGTATTTTATTCATTTTCCTTGCTTGTTTTTCTCTTACTTTTAAAGAGCAGATTCAACTGCCAGGCCCTGGGTCTGATCCTAGGTCATGATGTCTTTGCTTTACATTGATAGGGTTATTAACCCTATAATCTGCAGATCCATGGGAAATGTAAATGATACAAGCATTTCATCCTCTCTTGAATTAATCTAAATATCCTTATGGCTCTGAGATTTTCATTTTCCCAGCCTCACACAAAACCTCAAACAAAATATAACTTGATTTTAACCTGAAACCAAGCCATCTGGGCACTTGTCTTGTTAGATTTTAAAAGTCATAAATTTAAAACGTATTAAATCATAATAAAAAATGAAATTAGATCATAAATTAAAAGGAAGATTTTGCTTATGGCAGGAACTAGTTTTTCCTTTTCCTTGTGTGCACTGTTTTATTGAGTCAGTTGGTGACTGATCCTGTTTCCCAGGCAGAGTGGTAAAGGGATTCTCTGCTCCTGGTCCATCTGTAACAGGAAAAAGCAGCATCTTATTTACTCATGGTCTTTTACTTGCCAAAGGCATTTATGCAAGAATAAGCAGTATTAAGGATCATATTCTTTCTAAACTCCAAATGAGCAATCACTCTTTGCCTTTCCTACCTACATTTTCAATGGAATAAAAAGTTGCTCACTTCTTTTCTGTCCAGAGCTACTAATTTAGTTGCATGATACTGAATTGCTACATTTTTGCAGTCTAGAGTAAATTGCCTTTCAAGGCTGAAGAGTTCTATGTATGTAAAGTTCATTTAGTCCTTTAGTATGAGCGTGCAAACATATTTTTATTGGCATTGAATGCTTTATGTTACATGTCAGCTGGAAGGACAGTATGTGGTGATACAGTCCTATATGCTAAAGGAAATAAATGTAGAAAACGAACGTGGTGAGGGGAAAGATGAAAGAATTATAGGAAAGCTCACTGGCTTTCATATATGTATCAAATTAGCAAAGGTCATGAGAAATCTTTATCTTTTTAATAGATCTAGTGGAAACTTGCTGTCAGCTTTTGGAATTAATCACTATGATAACAGAACTTGGGGGGGCAACACACCTTTAGGGCTAAAGAATTTTCATCCTGGAAGTGGCATAATCATATTGCCTTGGGACTTGCACAACTGTCCTCCTGCTCTTCCTGCCCTGATGCTCAACGATGGAGAGGTGGTTCTGTTTTCAGGTCATGAGGGGATGATATCACTATCTGCTCATTCCTGGCTTTAACATTCCAAAAAGGCAAAAAAGAGCAGAGAACACGCTTGTGAGTTCTTTAACAGAGATAATCAATGTCATCTAATGAATGGCTTCTGCCTCCTCTCTCCTACTCAATACAAAGTGCTATCTGCCTCATATGGAGCAAGCAATTTTTGCATGGACCCAGAGTACCATCTTGCAACTCATCTCCCTTTCCTAGCCATTTCCTAGCCAGATTAATGGCCAGTAACTTCATCTAGGATCTGCTAACCACCAGATCCTCCCCATCATGGGGATGGTCCCAAGTCATCCATTGTGGATGCATCGTTCCACTAGTGTGTGTGTGTGCTTCTTTGACTCTCATCTCCGTGTCCCCTGGGACACACATGTGTGCAAGCAAGGGAACTGGATCCACAGGAGGACAGTGTGTGCAAGATAAGAAAGCCTGGTGGCCAGAGGGTCCTTCTGCCAGGATCCACAGACACCTGACATGGGCAAGCTTCTTCAGCTGTCCTGCACCGCGTCAGCAAGCAACTCCTGCCCTGCTTCACAGAGCCCTCTGTTTTGAAGATGGTAGAAATCTAATCTTTCTGTTGCACTCCTCCTCTGCCTTTCTGTATACCCAAAAGGGTTTTAAGTTTTTAGGGAAGGCAGGCAGATACAATTAACAGCATATTGATGTCTGATGGGATGAGGGACCTCACAGTGCTAACAGTGGTAAAGGCAAATTAAGCTCTCCTGTTAGGAGTCGTTTGCAATAAGGGCTTATCTAGAATGCCTTCTACCTGTAAAGAAAGAGTTGATGGGAGATTGTGACAAAAATGTTAGTTTATGTAGCATAAAAACACTGATTTTCTGTGATGCCAGTTTGTATTTCTGCTTAAACATTTTGAAGCCTCTGAAACAGCCAAGGTATTTCTCAGCTTGTAGTCACAAAAAGCCAGGAAGAACCAAGAAAACAACGTGCTTATCTATGGCTGATAAACTCCCAAGAAAATGAATCTACCAGACTTCGCTTTGCTCCCTGTTCCTCAATTTTTAGGGCTTCAGCAGTTGTGAGTATGCTCCATTAAAGTATATTTCACTGAGCCTGGAAAGACAGAGTTGTTGCATCAAGATACGCAGAGAAATACAGCGCAGGCAACCGGATGGTAAAGGATTTATGACACTGGGACTGTGAAAAAGCTGTATGTTTACTGCATGCCATCCTGGAAAGCGCTGCAGTCTCATTTAACATTCACCTTAGACTGAACTGGGAGATGACTATTGTCTCAGCAATGCTCAAGCTTAAATTAGATGCGTTACATATAATTTGGTACCAAGGGCATATGCTAATTGATGAGGCCTCTGCTACTGACCACATTTCCATTTTCTGAAAACACAGGTTTTCTGACAGGTGCCATCAAAGATGCAGTTGATAGCTTTGGCATGGCTACCCAGGCACGATACTGCATGGTGCCTGGGATTTACCTCTTGCATAGTGATGGTTTGCTTAATCCCTCACCTACCCAGTTTGCTCTGGTTTTGGTGAATTGTGCCTGTCCTCCACTTATCATGGGATAAAAGAAAAGACGAAAAACTTCAACTGAGCCCTGTCTACCATATCTGCAGGTAACCCTACCCTTTGAATAAGAGTGCTTGTTCTCACTTGTGAGAAGTGATTTATGCCGAGGCCATGAACAGAGGAACAGTGCATCACTGGAGGAAAATGCCTAAATAGTAGTTCTGGTTGAAAAGCAAGGATGTACAAATGACACCACATGTCTAGCAGAGCCTTTCCTGTGTACTAGCCCTCATATCTAGGGGCTAAAGTAGCAGAACAAAGTTTTGCTCTCTTGTATGTTGGAAATCAGCAGAGCGTGGAGCGGAGACTGTGCCTTCTCAGTACAGTGAGTTGTTTTACTGAAATGCATGAACCTTTCTAAGCAGTTTGCCCATCAGAGCAGCAAGACTGTGTAACAGTGGAGTAATAGCAGCAGGAAAACTCAGTGTCGGAAAGGTAGAGTATGACCTGGGACTTTCAGTGGCGGGGCTGGACTCGATGACTCAGGCAGCCTCCTCAAGGCATGCATCCCTGCCCTGGCATTGCAGCAGTGCCCCTGAGAAAGTAATCCAGATCCACCTAACACCACAAAAACCGAGTCTTCCACCAGCCAGGTCCCAGTTCTCCTGTCCTAGAAGTTTCCAGGACTGGTTGCGGGGGAAGCCTTCTCCTGTCAGGATCAGAGTTCCTCTGCATCTCCAATTTTCAGCAGCAGCACTTTAAATTCAGTCTTTGCCTGAAACAAACTCAGCTTTCCAACAGTAGATGAGGGCAAAGGACAGACTACTACAGAGCTTGAAAACTTTGGCTCCTTAGTTGAGTTCCTTGATCAGTTACAGCTCTGAGAAAGGCAACGGGTTTATTGCCATTAGCCACTTTGAGTTTTGCCATTATACTTTGAAGTCAGTGACAAAATTCCCAATCATTTTTGGGGGACCGGGTTTGGACTACATGCTATGATGTTGTTCTGTTCAGTTTTCACAAAGGCACCAAACCAATTACCAAACAAGAAGGTGAAGCTGACGTCTGGCTTTACTGGAGGCTATTCCTTTAGGAGGATTAGGGTAAGAGAGACAAATGGTTCATGACACTTACCTCCTTCTCCAGGCAGAAGCAGGAGCCCTGAAGCAGTAGCTGTGGTGCAGTGAATAAAACTACTTGTGGATTGTCCTCTTAAAGGCAGGGAGATCTGTTTTGTGGCATGGCAGAGGTTCATGCAGCCCTAGGGCTGTGTAGCCACATTTCAGTCCAGAAGGATGTTTGCACCCCAGCCCCATGTCACCGGCTGAGCCATCCTGGCTGCTCTCCAGCAGGATTGCAATGCTGGAATGGCACCAGGGAATGTTGTGAGGGATCAGGACCAGATCCATTTTATTTCTGTATGTGTTTTGTACCTTTCCTGTGAATACTACTCAGATGTCAGGACCAGATATGTTCACAGGCTCTATGATTTTGCTGGTTTATTCCAACAGCGTACAGGTGGTTGGTAAAAATCCTTCTAGACTGAGTAGGACTTTACATTTTATGTCCATATTTTCAAATGTGTGATTAAAACAACACAGATATTTTTTTCCTAAAATATTACCCAAAGAACCACTTCATCTGAAGCTATGTTTGATGGAGAGTTTCATTTACACATCACATCACTACACACTGTGTGAGGCAACTGGGATGTGGGCCACAATCATCTGGAACCAGAGTTTATATTGTCTCTGATCTCACTACGAAATAGTCAGTTAAAAATAGCCCAGCTGACATCATAAGACCTATAAAGGCTCTGATCTAGCAAAGTACTCACATCTCTGCTTAACTGTGAGGTTCTGATTAGTCCTATTTAAGACCATAAATTTTCCACTAACTTCAAAGAAAGTCCTACACCAAAGTTCTTCCTTGTACCAGGGCCAAAACTGTTAATGGTGGAAGTGGAATGTAGTGGATTTCAAATTTGTGAAGAATTTAAAGGCTTTTAACTTCTGTCATGTTAGAGAATTTATGTGAATTAATTCCTTAAGTTACTATAGAGCAATTCAATTAATATTGGATCTGCTTCTCATTATGACAAGTAATCAAGGATAAACATCTTCTATATCAAAGCTTATCTTTTAAGAAGGATAAATTAGCTATAATGTACTTAACTACTTCCAGAACATGAAATGAACACGTATTGTTCCATTAGTTAATTTTGGATCCCTAAATTAAAGACAGTTCAAAAGGAGTATAATCTCATCAGGATCTCTCTTTGTTCAGTTTGTTGTGACTTATTTCACAAGGTACAATAAATACTGTTTCTTGTGGGGCTAAATACTATTAGGATTATAAAATATTTTTGGTTCAGTATATTTTATGCATCAGTATGAGTTATATACCACAAGGGTAAGAATATTTTTATCTGGTATTTGCAGATGCAGTTTTGTACTCCTGCAACTCCTCTAGGCTATCGGGATGCTTGATTAAGACCACCAAGAGCTCTGCAATAAAACAATCAATGCAGTAAATAAACAATAAACCAACATGTGGAATGTAACCTTTTATCCATTAAAATATTACGGATGTGTACGTACTATTAAATTAGTGCAGGCCAGGGTATAGGCCTGTCATCGTCTCTCCTGTTGAATTAGCAAACCCATCTCCTTGGCATGGTTTTGGCCAGCTGGTACCCTCCAAGCAATGCCTGGACATATTTGGAGTTAGGACTGGCCATCGTTCATTCCCAAAGGCAGATATGATTTGGCTACCCAGCCCACGGACATAAAAGGGAGTTTAGCCATCTCGTCACAGTGTGCCACACAAATTGTCCCCTAGACCAGAGAATAGCCTTGACCTGTTTTATGTAGCGGTATAGATGTAGTTCTGAGGTATAGAAAATAAAATAGGGTTTTAAAACATAGAATTAGATTCTACCTACTGCTTAATGTAGTCCTTATTTACTCAGGCACTTAGGACTTTTTACAGCATATAGCATAACCTCCTAAATTTAATTTACAGTGCAAAAGCACAGTGGGTAACTATGCAAGTAACTTCAGTGGCTGCAAAGCGAACTCCTTAGCATTCGTCAGTGGGTGTCTCCGAGCCTGCTGTTCTTAGAGAAGAAACAGCACCAGCAGGACAGTGCCTCATCCTTCCCGAGCACCGTCAGTTCAGGCTGGGGCTTTTGTGGTACACCTAGTGCAAAAAAGTGTCAGCCCCTTGAAGAAAGAGGTACTTTACTAAGTTAGCAGAGTTAGCAGGTTTAAAGGAAAAATTGTATGGCAGACCATTGCTGGGAACAGTGCAGGGATGTTCTTGTGGAAACACAGGGAGATACCTGGGCAGTTGTGTTGCACACAGAAGGGGAGACCCCAGACGGTCACATCGGGCCTGATTCTCTCTGGCTGATGCCACCAGCGTTTGCTCTCTTTGTTGCCATGAAAATCAGTGGGATTTTCCTCAAAGCCTCTACCTGTGAGTTAGAGATAACTGTATTGAACTGGGACCACAGGATGAGGCCGAATGCAAGGTCAGGATGAGAGGGACCATGCTGGGAACATAGTTCTGTGTGAATATTGTCTTCCTCATGGAAGGAAAGCTTGCTGCCTTTCCTTGTGGTGCCCGAGTATCTGCAGTGAGAGGCTGACCACGCATGGTTGCACAGAAAGATTGCATGTAGATGATTATATGCAGAAAATGAGCTTCATTTCCTACCCGCTTGCACCTTGCATTAACTGTTTTGCATCAAAACAAGGGCAAGGGGTTACACCATGTAATTCAGCTACAGCACATCAGCTTTTTATAAGCAATTCCCCACCAGCAAGCCTTCTCTTTACACTTCCAGACTGCCCCTAGGGACTGACTACATTTGTTTAAAGAGAAGCAGCTGAGCACATTCTGTGCTGCTCTGACCGTTGCCAGCACCAGGGCTTCCAGGTCCCAACCCAAAGTGGCTGGAGGCAAAGCTCTTGCAAAGATGGGATTTCTTCCCCATTAGCGTTCGCTGCCCTCAGATAGTCCCCTTGCATTCGCTAAGCTGCCATTTGACCATTTTGTAAATATGTACTAAGAAAACAGGTCTGGCATATTTTCTCATTCTGGGTACCTCTGGTAAGACAGTATGGAATAAGTGGCTAATGGCTGAGGATGAAAACGTTGACCATCATGGTGTTGAGCAGCCTTGTGCATCTAGGTTGAGGAGCTGAAGTCTTGCGAGGGACTTTTTGTTCCTTGACTAGATCTTTTTCCACAAGACAAAGTCAGATTCCAAGATGCCTGTCCCATATAAAGTACATTTTTGATTGTGCCATTCCTCAGTTAAACAACTTGTGGTGGGAAAGGGTCAATTTTAATGACTGATGTGTAGGATTTCTCCTAATCCCTGCATTTTGGAAAACAAAGATATAAAGATAATTGTTAGTTAATGCTTTAAGAATGTAGCTTAGCACTCATATTAAATCACATTATCTGCTGGTAAATTTATCTTGCTTTTTTTTTTTTTTTTTTTTTTTTTTTTTTCTCTTGCAGTTCCAAAGGATACAATCTTACATTGTCCTGGGCTTGAGCAGTAAAAGATAAATTCGATCACTGGCTGATTGTCATCTCTTCATTGTGATGGAAAAACAGTCGCCTAAAATAAACCCTTTGTTATGCTGCTAAAACTGCCTTTGAATCCTAGATCTGTTGTGATTTATAAAACACAAACCCAAAAATGTCAGAACCTGACCCTTCATCTGGATTTGTAGGAAACATGGAAAATGGGACTTTTCTGGAGCTGTATCCCACATCCCTTTCAACTTCAGTGGATTCATCACCTGGCCGTTTATCCAACGTCTATGTCTATGTTTCTATATTCCTTAGTCTCTTAGCTTTTCTCCTTTTGCTATTGATCATTGCACTTCAGAGGCTGAAAAACATAATTTCTTCCAGTTCCTCCTACCCAGAATATAATAGTGATGCTGGAAGTTCTTTCACTAATTTAGAGGTTTGTAGTATTTCTTCCCAGCGCTCTGCTCTCTCAAACCTTTCTTCATGAAACTAAATGGAAGGAAACACACGGGGAGTGGAAGTGCTTTGTCTAGTTTCTTGGGGAGGTAGTGCATGCAACATTTACCTTAGAAGACTATTATGAAGAGGTGGCTTTTAAAGTTTCCTTAGGGTTTTTTTCTTTCCTTTTCCAGTCTTCATTTCTCTTTTACTAATGTTTTTTCATTTTGGACACTGGATAATGACACTTCATTATCATTTCTTGCCTGTAATAGTGATGCTGTCTTTCTCTCACACCTATACAGTGTTCATTAAGAGTATTCCTGCCAAATTGTAATACAGTTCTAACTGGATGTGTCATTTTTCAGCTGTAGTTGTGACCCCTTCCCTGGTTTCGCATCAATAATACGCTGAGTACTTTTCTTTCTCCTTTTTTAATTAGATAAGGACTTCTGGATGAAATCCCTATTGCAAAAGTATAAAAAATCTGCTTAAGTTACAAATAATAGGACAAATTAAAGTTGTTGGTATTTTTTTATTTTCACATCTTTTTCAGTATTTATTGATGTTTATAAAACAACTAAAATCCATTTCTTGAAGAATGTTGTTTTGTTTATTTGTACTCCCAACACATTCTGTATAAAGTCTCTGTATTTCAGTTTCTGAGTCTCTTTGGTTAACTTAGTAAAACGACTACAATAACGATGCTCACTGCTGAATGTGTGGAGGTATTTTTGGACCCTGTTGCATCTCATTTGCCTAATGACTTGTTCCTCCAGGGGGCAGCTTTTGCTGCTGAATCATAAATACATCATAAACACAACTCCTTTGCATCCTTCACTGATACTGTAGCTTATTCTTCCTGGATGCCAGTACAAACCAGTGGTTTCTTTGAAAAGATCTGCATACAGCAACTACACCTAGCAAACTGAGTAGCTCTTAAACTGTCCTGTACTGCACAAGATGCTTGTACTCACGTGAGCAGGGCCAGCAGGGCCAGACATTGCTTGCACTGGTGAGGACTTGCTGGGCCAGATTTTGTCCTGTAATTTCACAAACACGTGCTGGGCTGGAGAGGGGACACAAGGATCTGCATAATGGCCAGGCAGACCTGTGCTCTGGCCCTCAGGGGGTGCAAGGGGTACCTGCAGAGTGTAGGAAGAGATGGGCAGGAAAAAGGCAGTGTGTCTTCCCCTTTTCCCTATCAGCGTAAGGAGAGGACAGAGATGTAGGGTGAGAAATGGATGATGTTTCACAACCTCACTCCTCTTTGTGATGCCATACCTAGGTTATGATTTCCCTCTGCTCAAAATGTAACCCAGCACTCAGTTTCTGCAGTAAAATAACTAGCAGCGTTGTGAACAGGATCCTGTGGTCAGCTGGGAATTAAATCAAGCCAAATGATCAAAGAAATTATTCCATGTGCTGAGTGTGATCTGCTAAGACTGCAGCCCCACACAGTGCGGTGCAATTCCTTGCTGTCCTGCGCTACGTGAGCACAGCCCAGTCCTGCCACTCAAGTCTATGCAAATTAGGCTTTCATGGCCGGATCCAAGTCACTGGAGAGACTTGAGCAAGGGTATGGAAATGTCACTGCCATTTCTGTTGCTGGCATAACAGCATGCATAGCTCTGGGTGATGGGACAGTCTCAGCAGGAGCGCAGGGCAATGCTCCCCTGCACTACCACCCAGCAGATGACGGCTTAGGGGGCTGCAGAAGACCTCCCGAGCAGACTTGTTACACACATCCTCCTGCCAAGCTGTTAGCGTGTTCATCAGCAAGACACGTTCTGCCATTAACAGCACAGGCTTTAAAAGAGAAATTTGGATAGCCCGGTGTAAATATAATCATTAGAAATGCAGCTGTTCGGTGACAAACAACATACAGATGACGCTGGAGTCGGTGTTTTCAATTTTTAAATGTGAACCTACAGTATGGTAAGTGGTAATGCCTCACAGTGGTGATTAGCTCCTTACAAAGGTCAAAGAACTTGCTGACTACTAAAGAACTTAAGGTTGCAGGTTCTCTGAGCCAAACTGGTTTGATGAATATATTTAGTCTCTGGAATATTTTATTCATCCAGACAATTTCTTGTAAGTCACTTTTCATTGTAATTGATGATAGGCCTTGGGAAAAGACTTAACTATTTAAAAGGAATCAGGAAACATTTCCTTTCTGAAAGCTCTTCCAAAGCCCAAACCTGTAACAGAATGTATTTGTGTGTTGACTGGTAGATTAAAATAAATGAACTGTAAATCAAGACAGAGCAATCGTTCAACTATCTTCTCTTACTGACAAAGTTGTAAATTTGTTGCATCCTTTGCTGCAAATGCAGGAGTTTAATCACAACCAGAGGTGAGACCCCAGGTTGAGATGGATATTTGTTTTCAGAGATATGTTTCCCATTACTAGTTTATGCTTGCAGATACAGAGACATTTAATATTAAATACAGACTGTTGAAAACCCATCGGCTTTGTTCAACGAGCTGTTGTCAAACTTCACAAGAGCAAAAAGTATTTTTCAGACCACACAAAGTAGCAAAGGTAACTGAAACCATACATTGCATTTTGCTTTGTAGTTTGCTAGATGCTATTAATTTTTTCCCACTCAGCAGTGACATATGGGACTGTATACAGTCATCAGGATTTCAGCTGACTTGCACCTGTTCTCTTCAGGAGAGATTTAAGCAGAAACAGAATAGCATCAGGAGAAGCCACAGGCGAAAAGCACCATGGCATTTTTGAGGATTACTAAGTACTAGTTCTTCAAGGAAAGAAAAAAAAAAAAAAAAAAAAAAAGAGGGGGGAAAAAAAAGCAACATGAGAACCAGAGCTTGAGTTTACTTGACAGCACTGGAACAGGCTTCCTGGAGAGGTGGTTGATGCCCCAAGCCTGTCAGTGTTTAAGAGGCATCTGGACAATGTCCTTAATAAAATGCTTTAACTTTTGGTCAGCCCTGAAGTGGTCAGGCAGGTGGAATAGATGATTGTTGTAGGTCCCTTCCAACTGAACTAGTCTAGTCTAGTCTAGTCTGAACTAGAGTTGCAGGGGTTTTCCACCATGGTAAACTGAAAAACAGACTAGATTCTTCACTTTCATTAAATTTCTGTATTTTCTCTCTCCCCCTCTCTCCATTTCCCTTTCTTCCTGTCACTCACATACCAAACAGACCTGGACAGGCCGGAGAAATGGGCAGAGAGGAATCTCATGAAATGCGGCAAGGAAAATGCATAGTCCTGCACTTGGGGAGAAATAACCTCAGGCACCAGCACAAGCTGATTAGCTGGCAAACAGCTCTGCAGGGAAGGACCTGGGGGTGCTGGTGGACCCTAAATGGGATATGGCTCATCAGTGCACTCTTGCTGCAAAGGAGGCCAGGAGCATCCTGAGCTGCATTAGAAGGAGCACTGCCAGCAGGTCATGGGAGGTGATCCTTACCCCTGGCTCAGCATCAGTGGGACCCCTGCGTTGCTGTGTCTAGTTCTGGGCTCCCCAGTAGAAGAGAGATGTGGTGATACTGCAGTGAGCTCAGTGCAGGGCTACCAAGATGATTAAGGGACTGGAACATCTTTCATATGAGGAAAGTCTGAGACAGCTGGGACTGTTTAGTCTAGAGAGGGCTCAAGAAGATCTCATCAATGTATATAAATACCTCGTGGGCAGGAGGAAGAAGAGGGAGCCGGGCTCTGCTCAGTGGTTCCCAGTGACAGGACAGGAGGCAATGGGCACAAACAGAAACACAAAATTCCATCTAAACACAAAAAAACCCCAACATTTTACCATGAGGGTAGTCAAACACTGGCACAGATGGCCCAGAGAGGCTGTGGGCTCTCCATGTGCTGGGCAACCTTCCTGCAGCTGACCTTGCTTTGTGCGGGAGGGCTGGACCAGATGATCCTCGGAGGTCCCCTATCCATGCTGTGATTCTGTGATTCATGTCAGTGCAAAAATGCAACAGCTCTAGCTCGCTGCCTCCTGCCGATGTGTTTTCTCATCTCTGGAGTTGAGTAAACAATATATTTACTAGGGGGTGATTTACTCAATAACTTGTTATTAAAGAGCTGCTCTGTTCCTCCTACTACCAGCAACTTTTCCAGCTTTTCCACTGTCTTTTTGTGGTGTGGGTTCACATTTCACCATCAGCTTTTACCCTGAGCCCCTTTCGTTTTCACTAAGCCCTCTGACTGCAACAATGCCATTAGCTTCAGTGATATATGACTCCAAGACTGCATGGCTTGAGGTAGTTGCAAAGTGTACCTGGAAATCTATAGAAAGAAAAATAGAAATAAGGCATGGATAAGGAAAGAACAGAAGGAGTTTCTGGATCACACAGAAAAAATCAGTTCCTTTAGTTCAACAAATACGGTCCATGTGAGTGTATTTAATCAAAGAGTACCTCATGAAGGCTGTAGCAACCTCTATATCTAAGACTCCTCTGCACTGCTGTCCACCTTGGCCCTACTGCCAAGCTACATCATATTTGTCTGACTTCAACGTTACCAAATTATTCCCATCCTGAAACAGTATTATGCTTTTCACCTAGCAACTCTTCAGCTCTGCAGAGAGTTTATTCCATTGAAACAATTTTCTGCTTTCAGCCCTTCTCCCTCTGCAAGCTCACCTGAAAGGTTTTTCTCTGTAAGCTTAAAGTCTTGTCTGGATTTCCTACAGATATCTGTAAACTTGAGAACAATACTTACTCCTCTTCTGTGCAGCTTGTTCACCCTTCTCTTTCACTGTCTAACCCTGTGGTACTCTAGCAAGGTTGAATCCCCATGGAGCATCACACTGCTGTACTTGAGCTTTTTTCCTTCAAAGTAGTTTTTTTGGGGGTTTGGGTGGTTTTTTTTTTTGGTTTTTTTTTTTGGTGAGATCACTGGGAAAGACATCTGCGTGGGAACATTATTTACGAAGTCCATATACCTCCCATTCTTTTTGGTGGGACCGTTTTCACGGCATCTGTTACGGTTGTCTAAGGAAACATTGTGAATTAGAGCCCAGCTGCTTCCCCAGCTGAATAACCTTTTCATGTCAGCAGCCCCTTATAGGCACCCAAAGACAACGGCCCCACTCTGTGGCTGCAGCAGAGGATTACATGCCCCAAATTCAGGGTGTAAAAATAGCCTAAAGTCCTTTCTTTTTCCTCCAAGAAACGTGGGCTTGCCTACATTTTTGGCACAACATAGAGCAGCCCTCAAGCTGCTTCACTCTAAATGAGCAATGTGATTCCAGCCAGTGTGACGTGCGAACGGGACCCACCTGCAATCACAGCCCCCCTCTCACACCATAGCTCCATAAAGGTCCTGGCTCTGTCAGACCACCCGTAAGTGGGCTGGCCTGAACCAGCCAAGATGCTGTCCCAGGCTGGAGCTTGATCAGGGACACTGCTGGTGTCACACAAAAGTGTTTTCACAGCTTCTCCCAGCACTGTGCTTTGGAGATAAAAGCAGTATCAGCCTCCTGTGTACTTGTTTTCAAACCAGGTAAATGTGTTAGTATAATCATGGTAACCACCATGCAGGTGACAGTGAAGCAGGACCAGGTGAGATGAGCTATTTTTCACTTCTGCTTTCTTTGTTTTAGATCAGTGGGAGCTGATGGGCCACTTTAAGTCTAAAAATCCCAGCAGGAGGCTAATGGCATGCCTAGGATCTCCACAAGCTTTTAGGAAATAGGACTGGGCTCCTTTGCATTGCTTAAGTTCACCTTCTGTTCTTTATGGACGAGGGGTGCATTTGTTTTGGTGCCAAAAGATGTAGCTGTAAAACAATTAAGCTCTGTGAGCAGCTTCAGTTAAAAAACTGGAAGCAAAAAAAAAAAGTGTTTATCGAAGTATAATCTAACATATAATTTTTTACAAACAAACTTTGAAAGTTCTATTTGGAAAGTTGTATTTTTGATATCTATTTCTAAAGAAAAATGGGGAAAACTATTTGGTTGATTCTTTAAAAAATAAGTATTTTATTCCAGCTGTGCTGACAAATATTTCTGCCCACAGATTTTTCTGGGTAAGACATTCTACTGTTTAAAGGGGCATATAATTATCCATTTATTTCTCTGCCTTATCCTCAAGAAATGAGCATAAGTGTCTGTCAGCAATTTTGCCACACATTTACTTATGAAGCTGCACTCGTCATACTGCATATTGATTTGGTCATACAGACTAGGTCCTAGAATATGTTTACATAGTTCTTGTCATAAAATATTATTAGTATAAGATTGCGACCAAGCTATTAGTTAATGAAATGTGCCATCACTGTCCCTTCAACACACAAGTCAGTTTGTCTTTTGTCTTGGAATATTAGTTACAGCCTACAAATCATTAGCTTGACTTTATCTTGAGCCTGGACTCAGCAGTTGCTGACAAATAAGAAATGCAAAGGACATATTTCTGTTAGAGGTGCCCTGTGTGGTTTGCTCAGGGCAAATCCTGCTCCAGCTCCCTGGATGCTGCTGTTCCAGCACAGGGAGCTGTGTGCCAGGGGCTGTCTGCAGAAGTACTCCCTGGCTGCACCCCTTTTCCCAAACAGCTTCATTGGGATGCAGAAGATGGAAGTAAACCTGGAGGCTGGCAGATGATATTAAACTAGGACAAACTGCAAGCACCTGCCAGGACAAAGGAATGATACAAAGGCACCCACTGAGAGTAGAAGCATGGCAGGGAGCGAAATGAGATGCAGCCTGAAAAGCATGTAAATTAATGTGTCTGAGGCAGAAGTAAACTGGAAAAGGACCACTGGTGGTGGGAGAAACACAGGCAGCAGTGACAGAAAAGCATCTTCTGATGAGAGCGGGTGGTGAATTAGGCACAAAGAGGTAATACTGCAGCAAAAAGGTAAGTAGGGCTGCCATCACCCACAAGGCACGTGGTGCCTTTTTCTGCTGTCCTCAGTGCTGGGGCCGCATGGGGACAGGTAACAGTCAGTGGGAAACCGAGGCTAGTGCCTGGGCAGGTAACGTCTCTGGCCCATGCGTGGCAGGCCCCTCCACCCCCTCTGCACACCTCACAGGACCTCCCCTCCTGCTGCAGCTCTGGCTGTCGCTGCTCTGCTCCCAAATCCTTTGCTGCTGGCGAAGTATTTTCTGCTCAGGGCACGCAAGTGTCCTACTGCTTCCCTTACTGTGGTGCTTTTTTGCTGTCTCTTTGCATCTGACAGATCCAGAGGATTGCTCAATAAACTCTGCTTCATCTGGGATGCCACCAAAAGGTTCTCCCAAGCTGTCATGGTGCCTCCCTGCACAGCCCAGGCTACTGGGCAGGAGCCAGAGTAGCTGCCTCGAGGCATCCCCCTGACACAGCCTACAGCTCCTCAGCCCCTGCTCACCCAGGGCCACCAACACGGCAGGGGGGTGGCTGTGACCGATGGCAGAGAGAGCCTGGCATGCGTACCTAGGGCCAAGCGGTGACCTTTACAGGTCACCAAAAAATCCTTTGCCAAGCACAGATGGCACTAATGGTGTGACCCGACAGGTGCCTCCTCATCTGGAGACACTAGGTTAGTGCTTCCCATCTGGTCACCTGCCAGCACCCCAGTTCTCATGCTACATACAGCACACTTCAGCACATGTGGAACTTCAAAAACTGTTCTTCCTGCGTCCAGAGAGGGCTTCGCAATAAGAAATACCTCTGGCCTCCCAGGGATTTTGCATGTTATAGTAACATTGTTGGAAAACCCATAGGAGATTGCCCAGTCTCCATGGTAAGAAGTCTGAAGAACCGGTAACATACATTTTTAGTAGTTACTTTAAAATAAAAGCTGATTCATTGTTTTCAGTTTCCATTCATGTCTTAAGAGGTTGGTTTTGTTCAGAAAATAACTCCTAAGTGAACATGTCATTGTATGTCTGCAGGAATAATTTCCCTTCATTACCTACTCTATATTTGAGGAACCTGCAAATACATCATTTCAGACTACACCTCTGTGTTATATTCATGAAGAAATGGCCAGATTAGCAATTTCTGCTGTCAGTATGGAACAAGTGCTAGTGGAAGAAAATGGGGTAACACTAACGTCTGATTCCCAATAGTGGGTTAAAGGCTGGATTAGGTCTGCCAGAAAATTTTGTTGGACCCAAGTGGTTCCCATTTCATGGTGGCTGTTGGAGGTGTGGAAGAAACTGCCAACCCTGCTGATGCCGGGCAAGGGGCAAGTATGTACTTTGCAGTGGGTGAGGTGAGGTGAGCTCCTGTGACCCCATCCTCACCCAGCATGGGCGTCTAGCACATGTTCTCCCTCCTGCACTGACACGTTCTTCTGCATCCTCTGCTTTTGCACAGGTTGGTAGTCCAGGATGGACATGGTCCTTGCACAGATGGTCTGGAAGGACTGTGCCCAAGATCCTGGCTTGGGCAAGTCCACACGGCACACGTTTGATGGACTCTGTGACTCCAGTAACCTCCTAAACTCCACCCAGTGCCACAGGTGTGTCTTCTACCTCCACAAGTTTCAAAAGAGCAAACCCAGTGAACTTCCCCTTTAGCAAGTATTACACACCTTTGCCCGAGCTCTGTTCTCAGTTACCGATGTGGGGCCAGCAAAGTTGTCCTGGAGACACACATCCAGTGACAAGAAAAACATCTCATCTTCTGATGTTTCTCATAACTGCACCTGCACCACAACTCTGTTGGCCCAGCTGCTGTCTTCAAGTGGTTTTCTGTGGCTGTTGACACATAGGGTCAAATGTTATTGACCAAAAAAACTCTGCCATCTCCTTTTTCTTTTTCCCAGATAAAAAAAGTCTCTGTTTTTTCATTTAGGATGCAGAGAATTCTGGTTTCCATATCATAACATACGCAACCTACTGCTGTAGGTAGATACAAACATAATTTAATTATGCACACTTTAGCAGGCCTCAGTAGCTCCAGTTACATGTATGCATTGAAAAGGGGCCCAGCAGCTGTATGTAACATAATCAAGCACACTCCCCAGAAAAACTTTCAGCAAAAAAATTATTGGTAAACTCCATTGGATTAGAAAAAATTGTAGCTCATGTTGAAGGTAAAGAAGATTGGACTGACAGATTTATAATTGCTTGGATCTACTGAGAATTCAGAACAAGGCAAGCTGTTTGACCAAAGGCACTTTCTAGTGTCTAACTCATCAGTATTCATTAAGTGGGAATGTAGGCTGCTGAGATGAAGAACAGCAGACACAGTAACTTGAACTTTGGCAAGATCAAAAGCAATCAAGTTAGGTACTAGAGTCAGTGTGCTTCATTTGAAATGGAAGAGAAGACAGGAAAAAAAAAAAAAAAGCTTTGTGTGATTTTGCATTACAAAAAAATAATTGTAATTTTGTAATACCAGGGTAGTTACAGAGAGAAAGTGGAAAAAACAGCAAGACAGACAGACAGACTGGCTGATCAATGCCTTTGCTCATCTTGGGTCCTCCTAGCTTCTGTCATCTGGATTTATTCAAAATGGCTAACAAAAAGGCAGAGCTTTGCTGCTGTTCTCTCCCGTGCCCTAGTCTGTCTGAGTAGATGTCCTTTTAAAGTAACCCTGCTGGGTGGTCTCCTGGGATAGTCTTCTAGGATGGTTTTTGGTTTGCTTCCCCAAAGGCAGATCCCAGCAGAGGGAAAAGTAAACAAAAGCCAAGGAAGTTTTAATGAGTATAGAACTGGATATATAAATAAATAGATACACAAATAGAGTTAGAGAATAAGAAATTAAATACATAGAGAATAAAAAAATAAACACATAGAGAATAAGAAAAAGGAGTTGGAGAAGATGTGTAGAAAGAGGGGCAGAAGAGGTACAAGTTCAGTTCAAATTCTATCTTCCAGAAAAAAAAAAAAATACTGCTTTTCTGGCAAGCCACCCACCAACTACTTTTTATTTGAAACTAGAAACCCACCATGCAAAACAGATAAGTGGAAGGGTAATTAGGAAAACGGGTATGATACAGTGTTTGGGGAGCATGGTAATTGCTCTGCCCGTGTGTTCAGCTGCTCCAGGAAATGTGCCAGAGAGAACGGAGAAAAAGAGTCATCTCTGCAGACAAGAAATGATGGGCAGGTGGACTCTGCCTTCAGCAACCCCAGGATCTGTGAACTTTGAGTGGGGTTTGAGTGAGCCAGGATCTGCTCCTCATCTGCTTCAACCTACACCCCCTCCAGACAGCCCCAGGGACTGTCCCGGTGGCTTCAGGAGCCCAGGGCTGGTGGGTGCCAGCCACTGTCCCGCTCCCCAGCAGCCACCGTGCTGCAGGAGCTGCTGTGAGAGAGTGTGACTGTGATGTCTGCACACCGACCAGCTGTAAATGCCTCGGGACAGATTCATCGTCACCTAAAGCAGATATCTGACCTATTGTCTTGCCTGGAAAAAAAGTTTTTATACCCTTTTCTTTTTCTGTTTTGGTGGTGTTGTTTTCTATCAAGCTTAGTCATTAAAAAGTAACTTGGAAAAGCAGACCTTACATGCATCTGAAGATACTGACTTCTGTTAAAGTGGAATTGTCTGCCACTACAGGGACTCTGGCAAAGGGAACACAGAAACAAAGGCAGAATGACAGCAAAGCAGAGTACAGAAGTGAGGGACAGACTTTGCCATACATCATTCCCGAGGATGTCAGGATTTAACAGTTAATTTAATCTGTTCTTTTTTTCAAAATTAAAATGATGCTAGAAGCAACCCAGCTGTTCCCTCACCCCACCCGAGAGCTGTGTTATCCCACATGGTTGTGTCTGCACAGGTAGGTGTAGGATGCCACAAGGCTCCATCTGCTCCCTGGACCTGGCCAGTGCCGGTTTAGGGGCCATCACCTGTATCAGTGTAGTGCCATCCCCAGTTTATAAGCCTATATAACCTCTAGAGCAGCCCGCAGACCTCCTCTTGTCCATCTATCTCAGAGCATCAACAGGAAAAGCTCATAACTACCTGTATCTATCCCTGAAAACACGTGCTTTCTTCACTCATAGTGACACTACGAGCATGACTCCCAATGACATTTTTTCCAGTTAAATTATTAACTTTCACTGATTTCATTATCCCTTTTAACTTATAATAGTACTCAAGGTGACTGATGCCTCATTGTGATGGGCATGCTGAAACACAGTGATGGGCTCTGCCCATCTCCACATTACCTTGGTCAAAACGATTTTAACTTAAGTCATGTTCATGTCTCCATTTAAAAACCACCGATGGCCACTGTGCCTTTCAGTCATTATTTCCATCGGAGGTCCTGTTATTACTCAGTACTGTTCACCTTATTATCTTGTACTACACCCTCACAGCTAAAGATAACTTAAAATTTCTATGCTATAAATAATGCAGCAGCTCAGGAAGCAGGCCAAGAAGCACTGGTTCCAGCAGAAAAAAATTAGATACTTGTAATGCTTCTGAAACAAATGATGTGCAGGCAATGGGCAATGATTCTACTGCAATTAACCTGCAAGCAGCCAAAGTTGCAGCAGAGTCTTATACAGATATTTCCTATCTTATTCCATCTTCTCTGTTCACTGAAAAATACAGGTTACAGTTTACTGTAATGAGCTTCATGCATTTCTGTCAAAAGTGTTTGGATTAAATAAAGCACATTATAAACTGAAACATTTATTACGACATTTTTGAAACAAGCACACTTCTCAAATATTGCTTTGAACTCTATTTAGAAGTGATTCAGCTATGTCTGATTTTTTAAAAGAAGTATCCAAAGTATGTCTGTACAGATTAAATGAAACAATTTTGTTTGACCTAAAAGTAGAATTTTTTTTTTCAAAAACAGGGTCGTATTTTTGTGAAGAAAAATTATTTCAGATTGACCCGTGATTCATTTTTCCAATTATTTAATTCATCCAGAAAAAACCTAAAAATATCAGTTATTTATAAAACCTTAATCTAATTTTCTTTCATGACTTGATCCTAATGCATGTTTGCACATAAACCTCTTGTTGACCTCCATGAAAGTTATACATCTGAAGGGAACACAGAACCAGACTCAGCAGACAAAATTAGTGTTTTTCTAATTGCTTTAATTGGTGTTTAATTTTTCCGCTGTTTAGAGCCCAAGTTACTGACTTCTAACAGGAAAAAGAAATGTACGCTGGAATGAGAATGTAATCAGATAAGAAAAATGGTTAATATTATATTAGAGCTCCAGAAACAGAGCAATTGGTAAATGTGAATGTTTTCATTAGAATTACAAATACCACCAATTTCCATTTCTGTTGCCACTTCAACTAATTTATATTCATAAAACCACATCCCTGAAAATGTGTAAAACATCTGTTTGGAGAAACTGAGTGTTAATAACTAAACCATGTGCATCATCGTGCAGAGACCTCTGGAGCTGTAAGGAGGAAGATCATCTCCATTAAAGGCAGTGATTTGTGAGTTGTCCACAGGATGGATCTAATCACATTATTCATTAATTCAGTCTACACCAGCAAAAGAAGTGACTCAAAATCATCAACACGGGCACAAAGAACTTTATTTTGGGGTTTTTTTTCAGATGAAACATGGCAATGACTTTAGTGGACTCCCTTTGTATGCAGGTACTTCAGAAAGCCCTTTCTTCCCTATTTTCTTTAGGTTTTCCTGTTTTCTTTAGTTTTTCTGAAAGTACTGCTTGCCCTATGCATGTGGCACTTTACGCTAAGCAATCTGAGACCCTCCAGTGCAGTAACTAGGTGTGCCTTCACCTCCCACCAAAACAGCAGGATAACATTAACGGTGGTAAATAATATGTGCCTCTCCCCTCTCAAGTGTACATTTACCAATGCCCCTTACTGAATATTACCAACTTTGTTTAGCATGCAGCACAGGCCTTCTGCTGATAATAGGTAACATCTGCTTTAGATCAAAAGGGTAGGGGTGCAGGCAGATGCTGCTCATCCCAGCTGTCTGTAGCAAATTTTAAGTAGAGCTGGCATATATCAAAAATCACAGCTGACAAGATGTATTTTTAGCCACATACCTCTCATCTGGATATCAATGTACAGCACTCTGGGTTTTGGATTTTTAACAGTTTACTTAATTTCTTCAATACTATAGTAATCATTATTAAATATAGATAGATTTCCCAGAGTGGCTGCTGCAAAGAAAAATACTCAACCCTGAGTTTATACAGGGCCCTTTTCCTATATACAGACGTCATGAAGGATGTGTGATTAAAGATGGGATTCTCAGATTACTGCTTAGACCAGGAAATGGGGATGGAGAATTCTTTCCATCCCTGTCCTAAGTGCTGGACAACCTGTGCTAGCATGCAGGGAAGCATGCTGCTGCTTTCTCTCACAGTTGGCACCTATGAGCTCAGATCTGGAGGCTTTTTCCCTTAGATACCAAAACCGGGTCCAACCTTTCTTTCAAAGGACAACAAGTTGCTCGTTGTGCTATGAGGGCTGGTGTCCAGCGTCATGGCAAAGCTGGCAGCCAGGAGAAGGAACTTCCAGGCAAATATAGCTCAGCACTTTTAGCCACACAGTGGAGTGCTGAGTTGCTCTACTGAATGCCCCATAGGCATTAATGTCAGCACATGGGGGCTTACATAGTACAGAAAGACTTCAAGGAGTGAATTTGCCTAATTCTAGCAAGTCCAATAAAAACAGATGTGCTATTTCAATGTTTAGGCCATATAACTTGTCCAAACCTGGACAAATTTCCATGGCAATCTCAAAATGACTATCCAAAACTCATGGCTCAGTACATGAAGGCACAAAAAAAAAAAAAATCTTAGTGAGAAGGGAACTTGAGAAAAAGTAATGTATTTTTTCCTCTTCTCATTTTTTTACCTCCTGAAACCCTGAAAAAAATTTTTCTCAACTGGACACCTAGCAAGGAACTCGTAGCCTAAAGAAATACAATCTGGCCACACAGCCGTAAGTGTGAATATGATTTTGCAATGAAAACCATTGTTACTTATGTTAACCATAACGGGATGCTATATCATATGCATCTTCATAGAAGTTTTACAACATAATCCTAATATACTACATTACAATAAAATTATTAACAGGTCATAGTTAAAATATATATAATATGCTTTATTATTACACATAAATTAACACTTCAGAAAGCAATCATTGTGGTTCATTGAGGGCATTAGATTTCTTGAGACTTTTCTTTTTTGTATTACAGCCACAGTTGTAATACAAGAGCTAAAGAAACTGTGTCAGTGATTCCTATGAAACATCTGTGTCCATAATCTGGAAGCAAAATTCTGAGTGATTTATATCTCTGGGCTAAAGTCCCATGAAAGAATCTTTAAGTAATCACTTCAAAAGCAATTTCCTTTAGTACAGGATGTCCATGAATTTTAATAGGTCATAAGTATACAGTAGCAAGGATTTTGTTTCATGGTATGGTTTTCCTTCTCTGAAATAATTGTCAAATGTTCTTGAATGCACCTCAACACACTTTATAATTCAAATGAATCCTTAGAAGCCAGGCTTTATGGGATAGGATCACCTCAGGGAGCATTATTTCTTTCTCTTAAAACAGTACTGGTGTCATTCTATAATATAATATGCATTCTGAAAACATTACTTTCTAAGTTACTTCAGATACTTTCTATTTTGTTTTCATAAACCCCTATCTGAATAGTTAGATCTCTGCACCACTGCATCCTGGTTTTCTGGAAATCCCCAAAGATTTGTGGTTTTGGATGGTTGAATTACAATATTTTAATTAACAAATCATCCTTATTATTTAGGGATTATTTTGCTCCCCTGCAAAATCCAGAAGTAAAGTCTGGATTGAAAACATTGAAGAAACTTTTTCAGTGCATGTTTTTGGGCTTGTCAAGGCTATGATTTCTCAAAGCTATGGACCAAAAGAAGCCTCCCAATCATGATTTTCAAAACATACGCATGAAACACAGCTTTGTCTGACATCCTCCAAATGTTTGTTGACAGTGCCAAATGAGTTCGTTTTACTTTCTCTCACTTTCATATACACATATACATATTTGTATGCTTATGTGTATGCCACCAGACTCCTCCATCCTCCCAGTGGTTTCTGTCATTCTTCTCTGAATTTGTCACTTGTTTCTGGGAAGATGCTCAGCATCCCACACAGTGTAGCTCCTGTCACCCCACAGACCCAGAGAGCATTTGCTGGATTCCCACTTTGCAAGGAGATGTCTCTGCATAATGCAAGCAACCCCAAATTTGCCATACAGTGTGGCAAGCTCACATTTAATCTTTTTTTGCTCCTCATCACACTAAACCTTGTTATACTGTTGCCCTGGTTTCATGCTCCTACCAGGAATCTTTGCCTCAGCTGAGCTTCCCCACATGCTGTGTCTTACCTTTTTCCAGTCCGAACTTCATTTTGGTTTGCTCTTCCCATGTTTTTCACAAATCATTGTTATTTATTTGCCTGTGGTGCTGTAAGGCCACAAAAGATATTGCCTGGGGCACCCCCCCTGTGTTACACTCAATATTTGAAGATTCTCAAATGAAATAGCATTGGAGGAATAAGTGCAATTATCAGTGGTGTAACCCATGGATATACGAGGTACAGGGAAACCATCACTCCTGTCCTCCAAAGCATCTGGGTGAGTCTGAAATCAAATAGCACCATTGGAAGCCTGGGCAGAGGAAAGCTGTGCATGGTATGGTCAGGAAACGGAACCCTGGTCCACTCCATTAACCCCAAAGCCATCCTTTCCCTTAGCACCTCTTCATCAGTTCTTCACCTCCAATGTGCTTACCTTGTCCCAGTTTAGTTTGTCCTTAGGATTTCTTTTAATACTCTGTTTACTTCTTCAACCAGATCATTAAATAAGATATTAAACAAGTCTGCATGCGCCAACTTGATACATTAATGTTGACCATTACCCTTTGTTTACATATCAGGGAGTTTTCATCCCGATCAAAGTACCTATCAAGATAATTACAAGAGTGATATTTCGTAAGTGGCTCTATCTAGCACACCGTAGAGGGATTTTTAAAGGACCGAGGACATATGTTACCATTGTCTGGGTTGGACAACCCAGGCCTGTTAGCTGAAGCTGCAGAGCAGCTTTAAATTGTCCTGGGAACAAGCAGTGGGAGAAAGAAAACAAGCTATGCACAAACAAGAAGCCAGGTGCAGAGCAAGCCCTGGGAGCCGTGAAATCAACACACTCTCATCAGCACACTCTGATAAGGCACCTGCAGCATGCCCACCAGTCAGCAACACGGACCCCACGTAGCCCAGAGACTTTTATCCAATCACCTGTGTGTAAAGTCGGGTGAGAGGTCAGTTTAAGTTATAAATATGACCTGTTTGTTTAATAAAGTGAGCACGGCATGTAGCCATATTGGTGCGATTGTCGTGACTTGGCCGACTCTCCACAGGGGACCTTCTTTGGCACACTACTAAAATGTAATTATATTGGTGTAAATTGTCCAAGCTATCAACAGAATTAGGCATGTTACATCTGTAGAAGATCTGCTGTTGTTACCTTCCCTGCTTTTCTTCCCCCAAATTTGCCTGTTTGAGGCCGAGCCAAGGCTTAGGAGCAACAGGGGAGCTTGGGCAGTGGATGCGTCGAGCCATGAGATACTGTGGAGAAGATACGGCTGGGAGAGTGACAGACTGCTACATTGGATGAGGAAAGTCTACAGTACTGTCCTCTGTGGCTCCTGCTTTCCTTTCACAGTTGTCTGGGGTTTTCCTCCCTCAGCATTTTCCCCATTGCATGATGAATGATGGGAGCTTATCCTCATCCAAATGTGACTGCCAGGATCATTCCTCTCCTCCAGAGAAAGGAGACTACATTCCATTTTCTCTTCTTTTTCACATACATCTTAGAGCATGAGCTGCCTTGCTAGGGAGCTCCCTGCTCCTTGAGGTCAACTCCACCAGCTGACAATCCCTGTAAAAGACTTCCCCTTCCAGCAGGACACATGGAGTGACAGAGTTTGCTTCATTGCTCTTCATCTACTTCTTCATGGTTCAAACTTTAAACACCTGTTGAAAATCTCTTGCAAACTGTGCCTTCTCTGCCTTGTCTCAGCAGCAGCCAGCCTTTGGCTGGGAAGCAAATCCAGCTCCAGGAGCATCACTGAAGCTACCCAGGATTGATGACTTCTCCCAGGTACCATTTCAGCTATCTCAGGCTCTGCAGGAACTGGCTGCTCCCAATTAAAACCTAAATTTGCTGCATAAATACCACAGTCCCCATATGACCTGAATTCACTGACTTTTTTTATGTTTCTATTTTCCGGTAGTCCATGTCTGGTTTAGCAATTAACAGCAATTTTATTAGATCTCCTTTACTTCCTAAATGCTCTTCTTTTTTTTCTCATGGCAGACATAACCCTTTAAGAGACAGATAAAACTCTTCTTGTGCAAGTTTAGTTCCCTCACTGATTCCTGGAAGTTTTCCTTTCTGGCAGCCTTTTTCAGGCAGGAAGTGGCCTATATGAAAATGTGTTATATTTTTCACTTGGCTTTTGATCACTTCCAACTACATTTCCACTGGCTTTCCTACTTATACCTTTTCCTTAAAAGCCTTATCCAATTCCCTCTTTTTGTTTTGTTCTGTTGTCGTAGATTTTCTTTAATCTCAGTTTTTCTGTGCGGCTCATTAGTCTAGATGAGAAGATGAGGATGGTGGGGAAGAAGTAAAACAGAAGGCATTCCCAAGATCTCAGCCTTAGGCACAAAATTAAACACTTCATAGAAGGAGAAGCACCTTCTGGTACGGATTGCTTAGCAGTGCTACAGATAATGTTACCCCTTGCCATTGAAAGCACCTAGCTTGCCAGCTAGTGGCATGCAACCTCTGAGCATGACAGTATGAGAGCATAATACAACTCAGCTTTTATTCAGAGGGAGTATTTGCTGAAATTGCTATTAAGTGGCTGAAAAGGTGTGAAAATCACTTTGCTTTCTTTGTTTGCTGCAGAATCGTGGACTCAACTGATCTCATCACTTCCAAGATGTTAGACTGACTTGCTACAGTAAATTCTGTCCTTCCAAAATTGTCAGAGAAAATAAATATCTCAAGTATTTTGTGATCTCAAAGGCATTGCCATACCACAAGATGCAATGCCCTGTGAGGTAGCTGAGTACAGCAGTATTGCGGTTTACTTTGTTTTAAGCATGAAGATTTTGACAGAAGACTACCTAAAATAGGGAGTGTCTGAGTCTCACGAAAGGAAAAGTTAACAGGGCATCAGATACTACACTTCAAGCCTGACTGCATTATTTGGGGGCAGGAGGAAAGCCCCAGTTTTATTTTAAAGGACTCAAAGCTGTATTTTCAAATATGTGGCTCATCACTTCTTAGTCTCGGTAGTCAACTGTAGTATCTTCTCTGATGACTTGCAAAGCTATTTCTTAGAAGAAACAGGTAATTTTTAGTTGAAGCAAATTCTATGAAACAGTAATAAAACAAAAATCTTGAAAGGAATTCTGGAATATTCCACAATCCTGCCTGGGTTTCAGTGTGGATCTGAGGCATGAATATATTGACATAACTGAAAAAGAAATGCGGAAGGGTCATTGAACTTGGAAAAGTATTGGGTGTACAGCATGAACCGAAAGGCTTTGCCAAAGCATTGTTTGTGCAGTCTCTGTTTGCCTGCTCATTTGTTTCAGAAAGTAACAGTTTTTCATAGTGTTGAAGGTCCGACCTGTCGCGGTCAGGCTGTGCAGCCATCACTTACCATCTGCTGAGTCACTGTGTTAGGCAATGGGAATCAATGGAGTCACAGTCAGACCGGCCACAAAACGCCGTAGACCAGGACATATTTGCAATGTGTTTCAATGGAGACATACTTGCCTCTGTTTTTTGTACACCAGCACTACTCTTGAAACTTTCAGACTTAGCTTATTGTACTTGCAGCCCCAAATGAAATTTCAATAGTGCACAGGGCAATCCTTGCCCTAAAGTATGCCCAGTCTGAACACAATGAGGGGGGGAAACCCCCAGCTATTATTCTCCTGATTAGGTCTTTCAAGTGCGGCGTTAAACGCCTTTTCCAAAGTCATATTAGAGGCATGTGGCAAATCTGGGAATTGGATGTCAGTATCTTGAATCCTTGGCCAGGGTCTCACTGGGAAGGCGCTCTCCTTCTTTGAATGCTCTGTTAGAGAGCAGGCATGCTTTGTGCCTCTCAGCCCTCTGTCTAACCCAGCAAACAAATCTACATTCGCTCACTGCAAAGCGGCTACCTCTTTTACACGAGCTGATAAAACATGACAATACTTACAGTGATAAAAGAGGCTCAAGTTGTCCTTCTGCGCTATCCAAGTGACTTCGAAGTATTTCACTTTTCACTATCTCAGGGTGGGGTTTTTTTTGTGGTTGGGTTTTGCATTTGGTTTTGAGGGTTTTTTTGTTGTTGCTAACTGCTAGCTAAACCAGAGGGGATAGACATACAGGTAAATACACACAGGGGACCTATTCATCTAAACATTAATCGCTCTTGCATATGGTCAGCTAAGTAACTCTACAGGCTTCGTCAATGGTATTGACCAGATTTTGATCAGCTAGAATGGGTGCCAAGGCATTGAAATGATTTTCACATACTTACACATACATTGCCTACAAACTGAATCCCATCTTATATATATATATACACGCATACAATCTTATGTTTTGTATATGTATATTTATACAATCATATCTTATACAAAGTAGTTATCCACTCCTGAGGCAGCTACCCCAGACTACCTAGACAATTAACGGAGGGAAACAGGGTTAACGGAATAAAAATTTCCAAGATGCAAAGCAGCTGACTTGTTTCAGTTAACTCTTTCCTGATATGGTGTTTCATAATTTAGAACTGTTTTTTGGACACTGAGGGAGTCTAGACTAGCCAGCTCAAGTGTTGCCACTGCAGAGGTTTACCCTGGGGCAGATGAGCCTCACACCTCTGCCCCCTGAAGGCCTTGCCTGCAAAACTATCACAGACCAGCTGTAATGCATTGGCATTGCATCTCCTGTTTCTGGACATACCAAGCCCCACCAAACAGGGATAAAAGACTTGCCTTTTTGCACAATAGCTGAAAACTAGTGCAGGCAAAGTTTGAGGTTTGTTTTTTCAAAACCATTCGCTCTACAGCTTCTTCATTAATGTCTCAAATTCCATTCACTTAATACAAACTGAAACTTAGCCACTAGATAGGTGAAAATAGCAAGCCTCTTCAACAAAGCAGTGTTCTGCAATGGAAACGTTCCTCTTGTGTTACTGACCAAATAATGTAGCAAGGGGAAACAATTCAGTTCTCATAATTTAAGCCAAATAAGGACTGAAGCAGTTTATTGACTTGTTAATGACACATAACTCACCTGCAGTACATTCGGGATCAGTATCCATAATACAGATAAACCACGTCTCCTGCAGGTGAAGGAAGGTCTCTCCATAAGCCCACTTATGGTGGGTCCCCACTTGCTGCACCCCATACTGTCATGCCACCTGCTGAGCACAGGCTCCATGGGGCATCCCACACAGATGATGCTCTGTTTGATGTTGGTGGGAATTGCAATGCTGGCAGGGCAGCTTCTGGCAGTGTCAAATCAGGTTTGGCTATTGCTGGTTACCCTTCAAGGTGTCTCCCCCCACTACCAATTTTCACATTTCTTTCATACTTCTTTTCAGCCTGACTCCTCCTTCATTTCAAAGCTCTCTTTGAAGTTCCCTGGCTACTGTTTAATGCATTGATGGTCTCTTTTCCCCTTTAACACCATCAGCTGGTGGGTGACGGTCACCTTCATCTTTAACGTGGTCAGTTAACATGGGCAAATGTCCTCCAGACAGCTCTGTGTATTCAGTACACACACAGACGCTATTTACCTCACACTCTTGTGTTACCAGGTGTTGTTATTCAGGCCATTTGCCAAGGGTAGGCTGTGTGAACACCTCCACAGTTATTTTTAAAAGTGTTGTGAATATTCATCTCTTCCCCGGTTGTTTGTGGTGGGTTGTCGGTTTTTGTTATTAAATGTTGTTTATGGCTTAGTTTGGTATCTTTGTGGATGCTTGAAACTATGCGCTCACCTACACACTTGTTTCTCATTTGAGCAAAATTAGTGGCACTGCCACTGCATTCAAGGTTGCATATTGTAGCTTCTGATAAGGAAATACAAGGAAAAACAACTGTGGCCATGCCCAGCACAAACTGTTGGTAAGACATACAGTACAAAGGCCATGCTATCACCCACCAGCTTCACTGCAGCCTAGCAGACTGAGCAAAGAGTGGGAAGCTGAGGAATCCTTTGCTTCCATGCTTGCCCTTGCTGTTGATGTACCATGGTACATTAAACACAAAGCCAGTGCAGGCTGTCAAACCCTACTGTAAACCTTGTCAGCAGATTGAATGGTCATTTATAGTAGTGGAGAGATCTGCTCTGTCTTCAGGGGAAAGAGCAGCTGCACCTGGCCTCAATAAACTTGTGTGTCATACCTCCTATTAAGAACATGGGACACCAGAACTAGCCTGCATCATGGGAATCTTGTACTCTGCCACCTCTTGATCTTCTGACGCCCTAAGCCTGGTTTTGAGCTCCTTTGTACCACTACAGGAGCTAACAAAATCTCATGGATGCTTTTGCTCTATGCTGGCTGGCTTCCCACCCATGCCCGCTGCTCAGACCTCCCCCATTGGTGTCATGGCTCATGCTGGGGAAGCTGACTCCTCAAGACACCTGAAGTTCCTTTGCAAAGCTTCAGCTTGGGACAGGGCTGAGGCCAAGGAGAGCACACTGGCAGTATTATGAATATTTTGCCTAGCTATTTACAAAGTACAGCTATAGCACAGGGGATCAAATACTGGCTTGTTTTGGTAACAAGCTATTGTAAGTAGGAAGAGCAGCAGTCTAGATGAGAAACAGCCCAAGGAGGGTGGAAGAAACTGAGAGAAAACAGTCAGCTATTATCTGCAAAATGGGAATATCAAAGCTCCCAACAGTGGTGTTACCAAGACTGAAAACTTACTATCCAAGAGCACTAAAGAGCTGAACAGACTTTCCTGAAGACAGAGAAAGATGTGACTTGCCAGCAACTGCTTGCAGGAAGACCAAAAGAGATACTGAAAAAATAAGTTATATGATGCTTTGCTTGGGCGAGTCTTGGAGGAACCTAAATTTTAGAAAAAATTATTTAGAAAAAAATTAATCAAATAGCCTGGCAAGGAAGGGATAGGATAAAGACTCTGCTTGTTTTAATCTTGCTCTCTCTGCTTGTTATATTTCTGTGAATAAATAAATCACAGTAGTCTGGGAACCAGTTGTCCTGGATTGTCTTGATACCAGAAAACTGGAGGGTGGCAAATTGGTGATGCTGTGAAAATGACTCTGGGGGAGTGCTGAGGAACTCTAGGTCTGTAATCTTGATGCCTCTACCAGGCAAATTAATTGAAAGTATAATGAAGATTAGAATTAGTGGACACTAGGATAAAAACAGTCTATTTGAGAAGAATCAGCAAGGCTTTTGTGAAGAGAGAACCTGTCTTATGAACAAGAATATGGACAGAGGGGATCAAGATCATCCTGTCTACTTGGATTTCCAAAAGACTTTTGGAAAGTCCATTGCCAAAGACCATTTAGGAAACTGAGCAGCCATGGAGCAAGCAGAACAGTGTTTTTGTGGATAAAGAAATGGTAAAGAGATAGGAAACAAAGCTGAGGAGCAATTGTTCACTTTTCAGGCTGGAGGGATCTGTGTAGGATCTTTTTGCTATTTGACATAATCTGTGAATGAGCTGGAAGAGGGAGCTGGTAACAGGCTCTTGTGATATTTCTGATGAAACTAAGGTACTCAGGGCCGTAAGGATGAAGTCAACAGTGAAGACAGACATCCTACAAGCATGAGTGACTGGGCAGGGTATAATAACAGATGAAATTTGCTGGGATGCACTTAAAAAAATTATCTATCCAAACCTGACATTTGAATTGATGGGTGTTCAGCTGCTCATCTTCATTCAGGAGTAAACTCCTGGGGTTATAATAGCTAGTCCCATGAAAACAACAGTCCCATCACAGCTGTCAGCTGTTGTCAAGCAAACAAGGAAATCAGGAAAAAGCAGTGGACATCTTCATGCCACCGTATAAACCCACAGTTTACCTGTATCATGCAAACTGTGTGCAGCTCTGCTCCCCTCACCACTGAAAGGTTTTAGCAGGGCAGGAAGAAGACAGTATGACATTCAAAGGTATGCAGTGGCATTTATACGAAGCAGGTAAGACTCTCTAGGATGAAAGACAGTGCATATAATTATTTGTTCATGGAGAGAATGGATGAGGATAAATTGTTAATTCTTTTTTTGCAATGCAAGGATGAGGGAGCAGCAAATGAAGCCAGTAGGAGCCAGGCAAAAGACAAGTAGAGAAGCTGGTCCCTCACGCAAAGGGTAGGTGACAAAAAATGTGGATGCTGAAAGTTTATATGTTTAAAGTTTCTAAATAAATACAAACAATATCTGGCTCAGGAGGCCTGTGACCTGAAAATGGTAGGCACTTGAGAGAATATTAGAGGAAATTGTATCCAGCTATCTTAATTTTATATCCTTCCCTAGGTACCTGATTAGGGCTACTTCTGGAGATAAGACACTAGACTCAGTGGACCTCTGGTGTGACCCAGTTCTTACATCACTTTCATTTATGTCCTAGGGAAGATCCAAACTCCATTGGGTGGATGAAAATTACTAAGATTATGGAATAGTGGATGTTTCAACATGACAACCCAGCCAGAACTGGGGTGCTGAGAAGCATACAATTAATTGTATATAATTTAAAATAAATGTCTACAAAGAGTCAGAGCGTGTCCTTCCACTTCTGGACCCTAAAGCATAGTACAGCACAGTTCTCTTTACTGGAGACACAAAATGAAGGCAGGTTCACCGCTCTAAACTTAACCAGAATAATTAAAAGCATAATTACATTTCTGGTACCACAAGCTCTGGCAATGAAACCTGACACCAAAAAATATAAAAAGTAAGGAAGGATTGCCTTTCTGGATTTATTCTGCGGTATTAAATATACAGCTGGTGTAAAAAAGAATAATAGGCAATGATAATTAAAAAACGTATAGCAAGCAGTGTAATAATTACTTTCTGGAAATGCTATAAAAATGGCAGCATGGTGTTCCAGATGTTTTAGTGTAGGGACTTCTGTCTACAAGGAGCTTATTTTACACAGTGCTGGGATATGCTCAGCATTGCAAATTAGATAATATTTTCTATGTAGTCAGCCATATCCTCCTGCAGTGAAATCATTGCTTCTCTGCAGCAGAAATTTTCTCCAGTGTAAATTTTCAGCATTCAGGGCAGAAATCCCAGGCATATGTGCTGCAGGTGGGCCCTACACATCATAGAATTCTCCCTGGTGCCTATACTGTAATATATAGCAAAAAATTAGGCTGCAGGTACTCAGCTCCTGGGACTTCGTAGACAAGCACAAAACATTCATGACCTTAGCTGAAAGAGATGATTTTCAATATTTGCATTATATATGTTACTGAGCTTGGTGCAATATTTAGGGAGAAATAAGGATTATTTAATAAAAATGCTAGTGTATGAAAATCATACTTGCACAGTCCAATTTTACGGAACTATCACTATTAAACATTCATGTTAAGTGTAATTTTTGAAGTGTGATACAGGCGTATTTT
This sequence comes from Falco rusticolus, assembly GCF_015220075.1. Classification (NCBI taxonomy): domain Eukaryota; kingdom Metazoa; phylum Chordata; class Aves; order Falconiformes; family Falconidae; genus Falco; species Falco rusticolus. The sequence goes on from NC_051188.1 coordinate 26,844,224, forward strand.
ATACTTTCTGACTCCAAGAATATTTCATTCACCATCACTCACCAGTATAGAAAAAAACTAAATAAATGACACTAACTGTCATTCCCAACAGGATGACATCCCTGCAGGATGACTTCTGCAGGGGCTGTAGTACAGGAAGAGCCTGAGGGCTGTGCCAAAGCAGAACCCTTTCTGCAACATGACTACAAAGGAGGAATGGTCTAGAAGATACCTTCACATCTCCTGTTTCTGCCCCCAAAAGAGTGTTTCAATTATTTAGTGGTCTCTGATGAATGTATAGGAAATCTACATTGACTTTACTCTTTTGGGAAACCTGGATCCATCCCAGATAACTTCAGACACCCAGCCAGAGCACTTACATTCCTAGTAATGTAGAACAGCAACTGATCAGAAGTTCATTCATCCAAAGTACAGATGGGTTTGTTTTGCAGTCCTGTCTGAAGTGTAGGAAGGAACTGAACTGAAATGTGTAATTTGCTGGATGAGTGTGAAGAGGGTTAGGGTAGTATATAAAAAGATAAACTTGCTTGCTCCTCCTGTTTTAGAAAAGAGCATTTACTGTCACTTCATGTTGTGTTGGGGTTTATCTGGGAAGAATATGAGAAATGACTTGATTTATAGTTCCCAACCGGACTTTGGAGTCAGTTAGGCATCTAGCAGATAAGCAACTCAAAACAAAAGTGCTTTGGAGCTTGCACAGGAACATGACTTTAGGTATATTGAGAACAGTGTATCGAAAACCAAGCATACTACAAAGCACGTGAGTCTCGTGCTTAATCAAGCAGCTGCTGAGTACAAACAGGATTCAAACTGGACCTTAGCTGCAGCTATGTGTGCGCTTAGGGTGCGAGCAAGAAGAGTGGGACAGATCTTCCCTGGTGAACAGAACCTGGTGAACAGAACCTGTCTCAACTCTTGCTAGCCCATGGGATCTAGCACAAAAATATTGTCCTGCCATTGCAATTTAGAAAAGTAGTCTGCAGGTAAGGCACAAGTGAGAAGAGATGCTGCTTTCTATCCTGTATATGCCTTCTGTAGCTGACAGGCATTGCAAAACTCAGTAATGCCTCTTTGTGACATGTCTGAAGACTATGCTCCGTAAAAATGTCACCTGAAGTGACAGTGTTTATTGGCTTATGGGAAATTGTTCAATATATGACTTTTTTAGAAGGAGGGAACTGATCTATAAATTATAGCAACATCACTTTTCACTAAACGTTCATATGTTCTCATATGCTTTAAGTGGAAACAGGCCTGTAAAAGTAATAATACTGAATTGTACCTATGGTTGAGTTGATGACATACTGAAAATTAAAAGGTTATGTGAATTAATAAAGAAATGAAGCAACATGATTAAGAGAGTGACCTCGCTGAAACAAGGCTCTTGCACAATAAAATGTAACACTGGATAACTATGGCTTAATTTTACAGTGCTGTTTGAAAATGAAAAGTGATGTAAAATGGCATTCTGGTGTACCATGTTTGTTATATCTTAATTACTTTCAGATCAAACCCATTCCCTTTACCAATTAGAGACGTGCTTTGCTAGCCCTGGCAATTCTGCCTGCTTTCTAATACTCAGACTAGCTTTTTTGCTCATTATATCTGCTTTGATGCCTATACAAAGTCAAGCTGTGAATTCACTCAAGATTTGTCAGCCCTAAGATCTTCCAACTGCGCTTTTCTAAAATTTGTGCATAACTCCATGACTCCAGGTTTGGTGATCACCATGTTGAGAATACCCTTAAGGGATTCAACACGTTCAATTTTAATGTTATTACGAATACAAGGTGCTTGCAGAACAGAAACACAGTCTGTCACAAAATAGGCAGATCTGACTGTATGCACACAGGGAAGTTGTATGTTGAGTAAGAAGATGTCATTTTTACATATCTGCTTTCCAGGGCATGACTACTCTATAATTATTTTTGACAATACATCAAATTAATGTACTCTGATATATCCTGTAAAATTAATGAAGCCATAGTAATGGCAGGTAGACCAGCAGCGCTTTGCTGTGAAATCCTCAGTGAGTGGTTAATTATAGAATTAGGGGCTTTTTAGCAAGAACATGTCTATTTCTCTGCTAATGCAAGTAGATTCTCAAGAGCTTTGGAAAAACATTATTTCTGGGTTAATGAATTATAAAGAATATCATAATTACTAAGATACCTCTGTAATAAAAAATGGCAGGTCTTTTATAGAAAAGCAACAAATTATTCTGTTCAAAGAATCACTATGTGTACACCTGCTAAACTGATTTGTTTGCTGTGACCTGCTTCTTTAAGTGCCAGCTGTTCTGTGTGACAGTAGTTACAAAGGATGCACAGTCATTTTAGCTCCTCCATGGAGCCTTAAGAGTATTTATTCTAGCTTGTTTTTTAACCCAAGAATGACTTTTTTTCTGAGAAAGCATGTTTTCCCCACTTTAGTCATTGTAAGCGCGAGAATAAACCAAATTAAGTATTATTTTTTTTGTTGGATGCTTTCAATACAGGAAACAATGTTGATTTCATCTTCCTGAGTCAATCAATTCCTTTCTAAATGGAGAAGCATCTGATTTTGCCTTCTAAGTCCCTGAGGGTTTTGTTAAGGGGTAATCATTTCTGAAACTACACAGGCAGTGAAGGTAAATCCTAGATTGGTTCATGGAAAACCAAAATCGAGATCTATCTGGAGCACTGGATGGTTGAAACACTAAGCAGATGGCTTGGCGGCTTGGCAGACTGTAGGTTCGTACTCCATCAGTCTACCTTCTGTTTTTAAACCTTACGCTAATTCATACCAAAAGTCTTCAAATAATCAGAAAATGTTGACATATCAATCTATTCTAGCAGCAGAATCACTTTGAGTTTGATATTAGCACTAACAGAAGTCAAGTCACTCTAGTACCTTCAGGGTTGGCCAGGGAGCCAGAAATTCACTGTTTCTCTTGCAGAGTGGTGTTGTCTACATCTCTGTATAATTCTGCAACTTCATGCAATTAGGCCCAGTCAGTTCTACATACATGCTTAACTTTAAACTTGCCTGTTGATTTCCCTGGGATTGAATGTGCTTTCAGGTATGCCCTGACACCGCTATTGCATTGACTTCACCTGGAAATCTTACAGTGTACACTGGTAAGCTTGTGCAGAGCCCTCTGCAAGAGAATGCAGGAGATTGCTGGCCATATTGCTCACTGCTAAGTGAAGAAAAATCCTAGCCTTAAAGTTGATAATCTGTCGTAGGCAAATCAGAGTAAGTGGAAACAGAATCTTATTCTAGAGATGTTTAATCCAAATAACGCTTCCCAACACCTTGGCACTCAAAGATGTATTCTTAAAAGTGAAGCCATTATCAGCAGAATTATAAGAAACAGCTGGTGAGACATGAAAAAATACTTAATCATATTCACACAATGTAAGAATAAATTCATAAGTTCCCTATAGTCTTATCATTTAACATATCTTCCAACTGAGCAGATAAGAAAACTTTGGCAAGACTACAATACCTGCATCCTCTTATTTCTTACCTACTGGCAACACAAATGAGCCACAGAAATCTAGTGATAAAAAAAATTACAGATTTGTTTCCACATTTCTTTTTTACTTTTATAATGTCAAGTGAAAAAAATTAGGGTTCTTCTACCTTGTAGACATATAGAACATTTTAATCACCACTATAACAACTCTCATCAACTGTGTTTCTAACAGAGATGAGAAACCTGGCACTGAAGTGAAGTTAGTTACGGGCTAGTGAGGAAGAAACGGGTCCATCGCTGATGGAGGTTGTCAACACTTCCCTTGGGTGGGAAGTCGCCAGCTTCTGTTATGGAAATTACAGTACCACAGCTACTCAAAATGCAACTCCAGACACATTCACACTGACTCTGAACTCTGGTTTTTAACTTTCTGTTTCTGATGGAGAGGTAGGTCACTGTGAGAAAAACTTCAGGTTCGCTGGTTGCCTCAGATATCCTCTGAGCTTGTCAGTGTGGGCATGACACAAGATCCAGACACACAGCTAATGGAAACCAGGAGAGATCTTTGAAGCTGAGGCCTCAGATATTCATGATGATTTTTTAAAACCAATTTTGCATCTTCAGGGCATAAAACACAGCCTATTTTTGCTCAGATATCTAAGGAGAAAGGAGCACACTAAACAGTGTCAGGGTCTCTTTAATAGGATACCAAGTGTAGCACCAAGGGGTTCTAAATAGATTTGCAACCAGAAAAACCTTGTGAATCTGTGTCAGTCCCTTTGAGGGGGACATGGTGATGTGGAATTTAACAAAATGCCAGTTCAATATACTACACGATGTCTTAAAGGTTCAGGCCACTTTAAGATTGCCATTTGTCAGGCAGGCATGTGAAATCCCACTCCTTTCAGTTTTCATTGCTTTGTAATGCCTCTTCATCCAAAAAAAAAAATAAATATTAGACAAGACAGAAAAGCCACCATGTATACCTTTAAATTCTTTAGCCCAAATTGTCTCCAGTCATGGATTTCATGCTGATTTACCACAGGTAAGAACAAAACAAGATCCTGGCAAAGAATATGCTGTCCTTCAGTGATGGAATGGGTAATAGAAGGCTGATAATCCCTGTGCTGTTAAACCAGTTTCAGAAAAAAGCTGAATAATAAAAGCTTCAGCACACAGTGGTCACAAATACTTGTGAGAACCTCACATTTTTATTTAAAAAGACCATTCAAAACAGGCACTGTAATATTTACATCATTCCAATTACAGAGCAGGATACCAAAATTCTTGATTTTCATCCAAATATTCCTAGGATATCATTAACCAAAATTAAGTCCAAAATCACTCTATCTTCTTATATCAGAATAAATTAGCATTGAAAAGTATTAATCAATTACAAAGGAGGCTGCATGGACAAAGTGATCAAAGCAACAAAATAACTGTCATGGGAATTCATTTCCTGAAAGCAACTCTGCTTGCTTGGACTTTTAATGTCCCTTTCAGATGTTTTATGAGTTAAATCCTGATACCCTTACTCAGTAGTTCCACAGTCAAAAAGACATTAGTGGTTTTGCCTCAGAGGAACGTCAGATGTGGTTACTGACTGAAGAACTCCACAAGCCAAACGCTGTTCTCCCTAAGATCCTCCCCCACAGCTGGAGGCTCACTCTCCCAGTTTTGCTAGTGGACTGGACAAGGCAACTGAACAAAGACGTACCTTTTTGAATTTGTTTTGAGCTTGATCTAGTTCCTTATGATATTCATGGCATAACCTCACAAACAGCCCTGCCAGCACAATTGTAAGGGAGCTGCCTGGCAGTGCTCAGGCTGAGGATGGGGAAGGTGGCAGTGCCTTCAGGCATCATCAAACCACAGCCTCAGACACTAGAGAGGTCTTTAATTAATGCATAGCTTGTAGTACTGCTTCTATAAGTTATGATGATCTATGCAAACCAATTGGTGAATTGATTGCCAGGTCATGTAAAAATAAGCTGGCTGTATTACTGGCTCAAAAGTACAAGCTAGTTAGAAACTGCTGCAAGTAGTCTACAGTTCATCAACCTCACTGAAAAGTTACCAGTGCTCCTCAGACAAAGACAGGTTCTTCTGTCCAAGGAATACTTTTGATGTTGAGTACAGGATCTTTAACTTAGTATTGCATATAGCAGAGCATCAAGTCTGTTTAATTCTGGCAGATAGAATTTGCCGTGGCACTTGGAAAATAGCTTTTCCATTAAGATGACATTGATTTCAGCTTCAAAATGTGGATGTGAAATTAAATACTATGGCCAAGTCCATCTAACATTTTGATGCTGAGGGGGAGAGCTTTGGCTTCTCCCTCTTTCCTATGCAGTATCCATATGAGGGTCCTGCATCACCACCTTCACCTCGCTTCCAGTACAGCTGCCTGTGCTCATGGCCAGTTTTGATACCAGAAAGCTGTCTGGCCTTGAAGAGCTAAGTGAGAAAGATCTGCAAAATGCCTCTTTGGAGTCAACAGCCCTTTGCTTGGGTGAGGCTTTTAAGGTGATCCTCTTGGCCTTAGTCCTTGCTGGAGCTCCACTGTAGCCATGCCTATGCGTGGCGATGCATCTCACTGACATGGCCACAGTCCATTGGACTTCACTTCCTGGCTTCACCTCAGGCCCTGGCTCATCACTGTGGACTTGTCCAGTAATCTGGGCTCTTGGCTGAACACAGCTACCATCACAGGGTCTATTTGGTTTGCCTCCCTCAGGTACTGTGGGACAGGGCTATGGGGTCTCTGCACTACCTGCCCTGTTGCTACCCTGTCTCCTGGCTCCTCTTTCCTTGCAGCACAGCCCCACTCCCGCTGCTCCCTGACCATCCTGCTGATCTGAAGGGACTCTCTGTTCTGGCAGTAAGCAATTCACCATTTTTTCAGGCCAGTTCTCCACTGAGCATTTTTATTACAGAGTATTATCACCATAACATATCAAATAACATTGACAACACAACCCATGGAGGTAATGGCCACATACACCCATGACCTGGCTCTCCTCTGATGTTCCAAGATGTAGGATGGCATCCCTGGCGGCATTAGGTGGGCAGCTGGTGTCATAGCTAATGTCAAGGACCCTTTTAGGAACGGTCCTGCAGTCAATACAACAGCGCAGCAAAACCGGCAGGCTATTTGAAAAGAGGGGTCAGATAAGGTGAGCCAAGTCTGCTAATACCCAGAAACACCTGAAAGATAGTACAGCTGTGCAGAGTGCACCACCTCTGTTTTTCACCCTGCTAACTGCACGAGTTCACAGTGAGCCAGCGATTAATTATATCATTTGTCACCTTGATAACATCTTAAACTCTGTTTTTAATAACTGGGTTATAAACCAGTAAAAAAATAGGAGGCCTTAATGATGTGTTTCTACATTCAAGATATCTTCATCTTTATGCCAATTAAAATTTGTATTAATTTTGCTTAATGAAGAAGCCACATTCCCCTAGAAAACTAACCATTTCTGAAGGACCTAATGTCAAGACATGAGCATAGTGAAAGAGCAAAAACTTTCCCTCTCTCTTCAGTTACAAGGGGGAAAAAAAATTGCCATTTTCTCTGCCGTCGTTGGTCATACTGCTTTCTCAGCTTTGAAAGTAAAAAGAGTAACTTAAAAAAGCATGGTTTTCTGAGGACAGACTTTTTAGTAGTGCCTGTAGCAATAGGATAAGGGATAACAGTCTTCAAACTAAGAGAATAGATTTAGATTACCTATTAGGAAGAAATTCTTCACTATGAGGGTGGTGAGGCACTGGCACAGGCTGCCCAGAGAAGCTGTGGCTGCCCCATCCCTGGCAGTGCTCAAGGCCAGGCTGGATGGGGCTTTGAGCAACCTGGTCTAGTGGAGGGTGTCCCTGCCCACAGCAGGGGGGCTGGAGCTAGATGATCTTTAAGGTCCTTTGCAACTTAAACCATTCTATGATTCTATGAACTATGGTCTCTCCACAGCAGAGAGGCTCAAAAAAGCAGCAGTTGCTTATAATATCTTTCTCCCTTCGTCAGCTAGAGTGCTAACTGGAGACTGCCCAGGAAGCAGTGATGCTGAGAGCAGCATAAAAACTAGTATGAAAAAGGAATAGCTAGATGCCTAGTGAAGTGGTAATGCCAAAAGTCAGGAGAGGGTTTAGAGGCAAAATAAACAGCATTGGACAATACAAAAAAATGTTAGTCCCTCTAAGTTGTGGGCTTGATCTTGACTGCCTTACCTCGTACACTAGGTATCTACTTCAGAGCATTCAGGGTTGCCTTTACTACCCGTGATGAAACATAGGCACTGTGAGGGCACGCATGACGGTCAAATGTTTCTAGCTACCTATTTTACAATTAATACACTTATTCACTTCGCTGACAGAAAGGGATGCCCAAAGTGGCAGCTATAAACATCCCAACCATTATCTCTTGCATTTTCACAGATACCTTTCAAACATCTGTCTGAACACAGGATACTGCTTACCGCAAAAAAAGCTAAGAAAAAAAACCAAAAAACAAACAACAACCAAAAAAGAGAATAAGGTTCACTGAGAGGACTAGAAAGGAATTGTGAAGAAGTTGTCCCCTCCTGCATGAGAACTTTTACATCACATTCAGAATGTTTATTTCACAAAAGCTTAGTGCCTTTTCAGAGGGAGATGAAACCCAGTCGGAAAGTGTCTCAGCCCTATATAGATAATTATTGTGAATGAAACCAATTTGTCATGTTGAAATGCAGTTTTGTGGTTCATTACAGAGATTACAGACAGAAAAAGTGCATCCAGTTCAGGTCTTAAATTAATCTTCTCATGGATTTACAAATGTTAAATGGCCTGAGGTATCCATACTGTGCCTAGAATGAAAATAAGGTTAGATTCTTTCAGAGTACACATTCAGTTCAGGAGGTGTAAGTTCATTATTTTAGTCCTGAACATCCAAAATCTGTGCCACAGAAAGCTTCATTCCTCATTGAATGCTGACCAAATGTGGCAGATATCCCTTCTTGGGCAAACAGATGAATAAACACTTGAATGTGACAATCAGTAGCTGGCATTTTTTACCAATTCTAAATGAGTTGGTTTGGTTTCAAAGTGACAGTCATCAGAGGAGAAAAATACATCAAGTCTCTACAAAACATCATAGCATGCTCTCTCATCATGGAGCTATCAGTTTGAGGGGGGAAAAAAACCCACAAAAACCACCTACTTCAAAGCTAGGCTGACCTACACTAATTGTGGTCACGGCAGTAATTGTGGTTTATACCCAAAAAGAGTACAGGCTGTATAGACAAAAATGGTAAATAGGACTGTTATTGCCTCCTGCCTTTGTTCCTCAATTGAGGAAATGAAGGATTAGTCCTAGATCCTCAAAGATGATTAATCATTAATTCAGTGGAAGTGTGGGACTCATTATGTCTGAGCATCGGAGCCAAAGTGATTTGCTAAAGGTCACCAGGAAGCCTGTGACCATTGCAGAAAAGCAACTTGAATCTGGTAAATACAAATCTAAAACTACAACAAAACACTGTTTCTGACTTCCACTTACAGCATTTAGGAATCCTGAGGAGACCACTGCTAACCTCTCTGATACTTCAAATGCAGCAACTCTGACAATTTACTAACAGGTGACAGAAACTGTGACTTTGCAAAGTACTAGTCACCCTGCAGCAGCTGTTCTTTAAATTGCGGTTAAGTGTCAAGTGGTTTGTGCCTTGGTGAGTACAGGCTAAGCTACTTCACGTTTGCTGTGGGGTTAAAACATTCTCACAGGCTTTCCCAGCAGAATAGCTACTGTGGTGTAAACTTGCCTTGTAGTAACCTGTTCACACAGTCAGTCATTCTGCTAACTTCCAAGGATTAGTTGAAGACATGGTGAATAGCGTCCACCTCTTTTTATTTTATCCCATTTTTTTGTGATAAAGTATATTAAAATATTTGGGTGTGGGTGTGTGCTTGTCTAGTTTTCAGTATGAAATAGTTTAGTGCAATTCTCCAACAACAGTTATATCATTGCTAAGCTGACTGGAAATCCAGGAGGAACACAGCTGAGCTCTGTTATAAGCCATCAGTAACAATCACCGCTAGGAGTTACTGTGTACTCCTAAAGAACAAAATCCATTTTAAATCAGAATGAGAGATGTGGGTCATTCAAGGAAGCTTGGAAGGTGACTGGGTAGTTTCATCAGTTAGATGGATTTTATAAAACATCAATTTTTCAAAGCTTTACTTACTAATACAATATAAGACCAGGCCCTCAGGGATTCTGCATCTCATCAGGGGTAAAACTTGGCAGCAAAGAGAAAGCTGGGCTATAAATCGTTCCTGATGGCTTGATTCCTTGAAAGCCTGCAGCAGTGTAATCACTGAACTTTTCAGAGTACTTGATCCCACAGCTGGCATACCCTAAAAGAGAATTCCAATAAAATGCCCCTGACATGCATTTTCAAGCAGCATACAAAACTGCTGCACATGCAGAACCCTTGGCATGAATCAAAGCCTTGAAGGTTGCATTCGGCTGATGAGGGGCTTTCTGAAGTTGAAGAACATTTGCTCTCTCCCCACTGGTGTCTGACATCATCATCATGACCTGTGTCTGATGCAAGTCAGCTATGTGCCACTGCACAAGTGTGCGAGCTGCCAGGGAACGTGCTAGCAGATCTGTTACAGAAGCAATCCTGACAGTTCCATCCATTGAACAGTGCGGGGTGACCATATGACAGCACATGGTGGCATAGCAATGGCAGACTAGTAAAGTGTCGAGCTCAAACTGCCTGCATCCTTACATTTGTTGTAGAACAGTGAGCCCAATAACTATAGTCTTCCTCCGAAATGGACTCCTGTTGTTACGTTGCTGCTGTTTGATCCTTGCTGTGATCTTGACCATCTCCCTGAGAAATCATTGCTGCCTCTGAATAAGGAAATGTGGTCTGACGTAAGCAGCTAAATAAACAAGCATTATGGTGCAGCAAAAATATTGCAAATTTCCACCAACTTCTTTTTTGAGATACTTCCTTCCTAATTGGGAAGAACTATCTATATGTACAAGAGCAAACCAAAGACCCCTTATAAATCCATTATTTTCTCTCTTGAAATAGCCAACACACACAGCAAGACAAGAAAGAGGTCTAGGACTGAGACAATTCTCTCTCCTCACAGACCACCAAAGACCCTTCCAATTCTCCATTGCTAGCCATCTGGACCATATGGCTCAGAATGATCACTTGTATGAGTATCTTGGAACACGTGTTAGCTTGCTTTTGAATCTAAAGGAGAATGCACTTGCAACTTACATCAAAGGGTCATCCCAAAGCCCCAACTCTAATGGCAACCTCATCTGGAAGTCCTTACAGATTGCTATCATTTCCTCAGGACCCTGCACTTGAGTGTGTTGGTTTGGGTTTTGGTTTTTGTTGGGCTTTTTTCTCAATGTGACCTCCTCTGGGCACTTAGATGCCTAGGTTTTTTACTCAAATCCCCAGACAGTGAAAACTACCATAACAGAATTTGGCACTGACTGACATGGATCACTTTACACAAGATGTGGGAGAGACAAAGTATGCTGTGGGGTGTGGATTGCTGGGGGTTGTGGCTCCTGTTCATAGGGTAACTTCTGGTTTATTCAAGGATTCTGTAAGATGTGTGACCACTTCAGAGGAGTGAGCCCAGGTCTCCTCCTCATAAAATTCTCATCTATGAGACTTAGGGCCTCTTTGAGGACTCATCTCTTGACCCCACTGTGCTTGCCTTCCTGGCTGCTTAGAGACTTCACTTGGAGGGAGGTGCTGTGGGTTCCCTGCCCCTCCCACATGTGCAGCCTAGAGGTCAACACACTGTTGGAAGGAAGGGTGGATGGCTTGCATCCTCTGAGACTAATGAGGATGCTGAATCCAATTTGCACATCTTTCTGGACAGTTTAGACTCTGAGATGTGAATTCTTCTCTGTGAAGTACTTGTGTCTGGATGTAGCACTCAAGCTGATGGAGGCAAAATGTGGGTTCCTATCTCTAAAGGTAGTGAAGGACTGGAGTTCAACCACCTCTTTCCCCATGGACTAAATCCTGGGCTTTCTGGATTGCTCTTTGGAGATGCCCCAGGACATGCCTATGTTATTGTGCAGAAAATAGAGTGAAGTGCTGGATTCTTTCCTACTTTTGGGTTCTACTGCCTCACTCTAAAGATGGTTCTAGCATTGCCCTATGTGCTCCGTGTCTTAACTCTTCACACTGCCTGCCTCGACTCCTAACTTACATGTTCTGGTTCATTTGCTGAGGCTAGAGGGCTACTTAGTTGTTGTAATACCTACGTGGGAGGCACAGCAGCAGGTATTGTGGATCTTTTTAAAATTAACTAACAGAAGGCTCATTGGCTTTGGTCATGGCACTAATCAGTCCAAACTCCCTGTAGCAGCTAGACTTCTAAGTTCTACAGATGCCAATACAGATATTTAACTGCTACTGGGACCTGTATCACAGGCCCTTGACATTCCCTGTTGCCCAGATTTTAAACCCATTACTAATCCTATGATCCCATGCCAAGATTCTTAATTTCTTACCCCCGTCACCTCTCCTGTTGCTGGTGATAGCTGCATCTGCAAGAGAATTATGAGTCAGTTATGAGTCATGACAAGCCAAATGTTGTGCACAACTAACTGCCTATTTACAGTTTTAAAGAGACACTGATCCTGTTAGGGTTGCAGTGACTTATGAATAATTATGACTCCTGGGATAGATTTCATGTTTCCTGGACTGACACAGTCAGACAGCACTGTTTTCACATCATAGGCCATTCACAAGTATGTACATTCTTGTGCAGGAAGATCTGGTGCTGGAAGCCGAACAGGAATCTGCAGTTTATAGTATGCACTTGTAATTCCAATACCAGTACTTGAACACAGAATGGTTTTCCTAGAGTTTTCATATATTCTGCTCTTCTTTACAAATGGCTCTTACAGACTCGAGGCTCGCCTATGCTTTAGGCAACATTTACCATATCTGATAATAGTAGGTCAATGACATAGAACAGTGCTTATACAGAAATGCTCTTTTGTACACCAATGTTATTTGCCATGTGGTTTGCTTTAAGTTGTGCAAGTGAGACAGCAACTGACCATAATGTAAAATCTTTTGCCTACTGTGGTCACAGTCAGGGACCAGACTTCACAGAAAACCATCAGGTCTTAAGGTACCCCATGTGACATTTGACATTTTTGTTCCACCCCCTCTGAGTACTGGTTATGCCTTGGGTGTGCAGCTGTTTATAGATCTACCTGTGAGAATTAGAACTTCTTCAAATTGTTTTAATAGAGGAAAATCTTCTCATACTATAGTTGACAAACACAATCGACATCAAGCCCAAAAGACAATGCAGGGCAGATTTTCCTCTTCTAAAATCTTTTATATTAGATATGGCATGAAACACTAGGGACTCCACTCGGTAGTTACTTGCTCATCTTCTATTCCAAGGCATTTCATAGTGCCCTGGTTTCATCTGGGTTAGAATCAGTTTTCTTTTTAGTAGCTGGTTACAGTGCTGTGGTTCGGATTTGGGGTGAGAACAATGTTGATAGCACACTGATGGTTTTTGTTGTTGCCAGGTAATGTTTATTTCAAGGACTTTTCAGTTTCTTGGGTTCTGCCAGTGAGAAGTCTGGAGGGGCGCAAGAAATTGGGAGAGGTCACAATCAGGACAGCTGACTTGAACTGACCAAAGGGATATTCCATACCATAGAACATCATGCTGTGTATATATAAGCTGGGGGAAGAAGAAGGAGGGGCGGAGTGACATTCAGCATTTTGTCAGCGTCAGTGACATATGGCGTTTGTCTTCCCAAGTAACCATTATGTGTGATGGAGCCCGGCTTTCCTGGGGATGGCTGAGCACCTGCCTGCCCATGGGAAGTGGTGAATGAATCCCTTGTTTTGCTTTGCTTGCATGCACGGCTTTTGCTTTACCTATTAAACTGTCTTTATCTCAGCCCACGAGTTTTCTCACTTTTACTCTTCCAATCCTCTCCCCATCCCACTGCTGGGGGGAGTGAGTGAGCGGCTGCGTGGGGCTTGGTTGCTGGCAGGGGTTAAATAATGACACACAGACTGAAAGAGAGAGATCAAATGTGTTCCTGATGGAGAGAGCAGAAATCTGTGAAAAGGGATGGCCAAGTATTAAAATGCTATTGACAATGTATCCAGCATCTGCTACAGACACGATGCCATGCATTCCTTGTTGCATGTAGAAATAAGCATGGCCTACTGCTTCAGTATTTTATTGGTGTGTTGGATTCTTGAAGATATTTGCCTCAGAAATCTGCGGTAAACAGTTCCATGGGGTCTTTTATATGATTGACTGAACTATGAGGAAAGGTGGTTATGTACTGCTATTTCCATTTTTCTCTTGTTCTTCCACTGAATCTTTTAGAATCAATAGTTCAGGGGGAAGGCCAGGTCCAAGACTTTCGTGGAGTTATGCCAACAAAAAATTTGGCCTCAGGTTTCCTTTTGCATATGATGAATTGACAGCCTTGTACCTGTAGCCAAAGGGAGCAGATGGAAGAAATTATAGTGACAATTTTGATCTAGTTGTATACTTCAACAAAACACAAAATATTGCAAGGAAGTCTTTTCCTCCTATAATTTTATCTATCAAATGAGGTATGAGGAAGCCAGAAGTGACTATTTCAGTTTACATTCAGCTCTGGAAGCCACCACAGCACCCAGCAACACTTTCATAATGGCCAGTGCATTAACTGTTTTGTTGTTCTTCCTCTCCAGCTTCTGAGAAAAAGACACAGCTTCTGACATTCTGTGATATTTTTATTATGACAGCAAACCCCACCGATTAGTGTGATTGTGGCTAATGTAGAGCCCCTGGGGTTTAATCAGTTCTCCTGCTGTGGACCTGAAGGTGTGAACTCAAGCCTAGTTTGCAGATGTAGGTCTGGAGCATGTCCCTGGTTGATGCAGCTATAAATGGATACAGACGCGTGGCCAGTCAGGCTGTGAGCTGCCGCCTACAAGAACTACAATGCCCTTTCCCAATCAATACAAACTGTGTTTTTCAAGATACTCATCTCATATTCACTAGGATATTAGCTACTAGGCTCAATGAATTCTACAACTGCTACTATGAGTTAGCTTAAGAAGAAACTGTGGCATCTTTTCCTCGTGCTTTTGAGAATATGGAATTGGCTGGACAGGGTCAGAAGAATGATCTATCTAGCCCAGGATTCAGCCTTCAAAAGGAGTTACTGTGTGGTTTGTCAGAGGTAGCACTAGATACGTGGTACATTTGGCTGCAGACACCTTAGTGTAGCTATGCTCCTCTTTGCAATGACCTTCCATTTCCCAGGAGCATGGATCATCAGTAACTGCCAGTCTCCAACATCAGATGCTAGGGACTGGTCCTCCTGGAAATCACAGAATCAGAATACAAGAGCAGTGACAGATAAGACCCTATGAAATTCCCACTTTTTTATTCCATTTTCTCCCACCCACTGACAAAAGAACCATCTAGCAGAGTGGAGCAAGGCTTTGGCCAGTCCTGTGCCCACGGTAGCAGCTAGACTTCAAAGGTAGCAGGAATGGGTGGTAATACTCTTCTAGTTAAGGGACTTTTGGAGAAACGCTCCCGAGAGCAGTTTCTGGTACTCAAATCAGTTAGAATGGTTTCTCTTGAGGAGAAAAAAAAAATTAAACAAGGAAGAAAAGAACAACAATCCCCAGGAAAACAAGAAAATCCCCAGGTTTGCATGCTTGATAAAGGCAATAAGAACAGTACACTCACAGCAGTGCTTCCTCCAAATGCTCTTATTACAGCCAACAAATAATCATTTAAGGACTTCCTGAGTCAGAGATATTGTCTATATATAACTGTATTATGCAACTGTTTAATACAATTGTGGTGTACACAATGTATATTTAAAATATAAGTTGTATACTATCATATACAGTACTATTGCACATAACACAATACATCCGCATTTTACTTTGCTTGAAGTTTTTTTCATTAATTTGCCCAGTCACTTTTTGAATTATGCAAACTTGTAGCATCCATAACTTTCTGCAGTGAAAATTTCCACAACTTGTCTGAATACTGTATGAAAATTCACCTTTGTTTGCCTTTACCTAGTCATCTGCTAGTTTCATTTAAAGTTCTCTTGCTTTTGTACTGAATGAGACAGCTTATAACAATTTATAATTGTCTTTTTTAGCCACTTATTTTCATAGACCTTTCTATCCTCTCAGTTATCTTTGCTACTCTACTCACTTGTCTATTATTTAGCAGTTCCATACCTTTGATCGTCCTTATCATTCATGTCTGTATTTCTTCCAGCTTTGTTATCACCCTTGAGATAGAAGCACCAGAACTGTACTGAGCACTTCCAAGAGGCATACTGTGTATATTATTTTCTGTTTGGTTCGCTATTGCTTTCCTAATAATTTTTAATATACTAGTTGCTTTTTGCTTAAAAACAGAACAATTAATAATATATTAGAGAAATAGCAAGGAAATTACCTAGATTATCTTTTAGCACCAATGAGGTATAAACTGATCTTGGCATACCAAGTGCAAGAGCAGCAAAGATACTAAAAGTCCAAAGAAGTCACACACATGCTTATAACTCAATAGAAGAAAGACCACTGCCTTCAAATGAACCCTAAGGAACTGTCTTAAATGAGAGCTTCTATCAAAAATAATGCTTTGATTAACCTTGTGCTTTTCCTGCCAGCATTTATTGCTCTATGGAAGGGTGATGACATTTCCAAGGGGCCAACATTTGAGCAGAATTTCATAATTTACTGGGCAGAAGGAGATCTAGATTAAGACTTCATGGTTCTTAGATAAGGACAGCCTCCTAAGGATCTTTAATCACCTGGCATGGAAACTGGGACATCTGAGAGGACTGCTTCCTGACACTGTTAGGTACCAGCCCAGGAGAAGGCTTCTCCAGCAATTCCAGAATTTTCACTGGGGGGGAACTACTTCCACATTTTATAATTACAAAGATCAAGACTGATTTAATTTCTATTCAGCAAAAGGCCTTTTATTACTAAAATAATTATCTTAGCTCAGTGTTTTTCCATACAGATTTGGTTGGAGTCACCACAAACACATGGCACCATTTGGAGGAGATGCTCTGTGAGGAAGCTTCTTCTCAGTGTTTCCATGGCTTTGACAAGTAAATGAGTTATGACAGGCAGAATTTTAATCAGGGAAACAAGATAATGAATATGTAAAGAAAAGAAAAGACAGATTAGCATCCACTGAATGAGAGCAAAACCAGAACTACCATGGTCATGTTATCACAACTTTGGAGAGAAATGCTGAGATGTTTTATGGCATACATAAGAAAACTGGGAAAAGAGAAGTTCTGAGAATTTTGAGAATGATCAATAAAGGAAAAGGAAGCCAAAGGGAAGAGGACTAATTTAGAACTAGATATGGGTTATCCGTAACATTTCCAGTACCAGGTTCAACTTGATTTAATAAAGCTATTCAGAGATGCTGATGCTGAAAGGAACATTTTCAGTTCTTGCACCTCATCTACAGAACAGATCTATCGTGAAGAAAATGGAAAAAATTAAAAGTCTTAACAGTATATTCACTTATTTACGTGTCATTCTACATTTTGACTCACTAAACTAACCTATCACAGCTCCAGCAGGATCCCACCAGCACTCACAGTTTCAGGCATCCTTTTCTGAGGAAATTGAGAACATTTCCATATAAATACGGAGAATCCCATGGAATTGTTTGAAGACAAATCTGACTCCTAACCTTCAAATCAAGAAGAGAAGTTCATTTTAGATCAAGGCTAGAGTTTGCTATTTCAGTAACAGCACTCTAGACTTTTTAAAGAATGAGGCAGAGAAGAAAGAAGACTAATCCTACTGAATGAAATCAGCATTGGTGGATTTTCTGGTCATATAGGGTTCTTCCTTCCTTACTGAAGTGTAGCTTGTATCCTGACCCCAAAATCTCTGAGAAAAGCATACACAACTCAGCAGGAGCAAGACAGCAATGGTCCCTCATTTTTATTCTAATGTTTCCATTTTTCTAATTGAGTCTTTTGTTATTGTGTTTTGAGAGGGGTGAGAAAAGTGGATTTATTAGACCTTTTTTTTGCCTTCAGACATTTAATAAACAGGTTTTTCAGCTGTATGTTTTTGGCTTCAGCCTATGTAGCCTGTTTAACAGCTTTTCACATATTCAAATAGTTTTAGTTTATGTCTTTTTCTTATGATGATTCTTGGCAACGCCAGTTGATGATTCTGGGACTCTTGGTAGGTGCAGCAGAGAAAATGACAGTCAGTCTCTGTGCCACAAGGATTTCTGGGTAAGTACCATACAGAACACAATCCAGTAGGTAAAACATACCTCACCCACATGAGAATAGGAAGTGAGAATTTAACACATTTTCTTTACAAGAATCTTTTCTTGATGGCTCATACCTCATCCCTCCCCTCTCCTCCCCTCCCTCCTCTCTGTGAAGTACAAGTGTCTTCTCTACAAGTAACCTCAAATATTCACAGCTAGAGATGTAGGAACAGTTTTTCTCAGGCTAGAAGCTTGTATTCTTTAATTTTGGCACATAGTTTTTTTTGTTACATGAATATCAGTATGGGTACTTATTGGAGAGTGGGACTAGAAAAGAATTAGTTTCCATAAAAAACCTTTAATGGGAAAGCTCCGGTCAAGAATTTTCTGAACTACAGTTTTAACCAATTTCTTTCTTCTGGACCAGAAGTCAGGGGATGACTTTGAAAGCTAGAAATGACAGGCTGGCAGGGGACAGAGAATATGTTAATGTATGTTACGCTTCCTGGTTCCTGCCAGCTATAAACTCCTCAGCCAAAACTTTCTGTTGGGAAGCCTTTCTGTTGGCATACACACGGAAAGAGCAAGATGAAATGCTGCTTCTGGAGGGGAATAAGGTATAAAAAGCTTCAGAAAGTGACCTTTGCTCTGAGGTTGCGTTGTCCCTCCGTGGCAAGGGCTGCCAGCGTGTCATAGGGTTGCCCTGCTTGCAATGCTGAAATTCTTAGGAAGGGTAGAGAAAGAAAATTTTGCCTGTTTCTTCTCCTCTCCTCACATCTTCTGCAAAACTTGTCCCTCACCCTGGTGGTACTGCTGTGGTGTCAGCCTACTGGGCAGTCACTGCAGTGGCAACTTCTAAGAAAGCCCTTCTTTTTCTAAGATCATTCAGGTTGAAGCATTGCCGGAACCATTTCAAATATATAATTGGTTGTATATGAAGCTACCAGACCCTTCCTTGCTGGGCCTCTTTTGAAACATGAAGTAGCAGCATTATATAAAGATGCTTTGCTCCATCTAATTGATACAAGAGCAGATACAAATTCCCAAACTGCTGTCCAACGTGAAGAAATCTGAAAACCCTGTGCAAAGCCCCAGCAACTGCACAGAATTGAGCCACAAACAAGGAGACACCCGACTGCCAGCAACCCTGCTGTGCCCCTCTCAACTGAGAGAAGGACACCACAGGTAGCAGTGTTGACCATTGTCTTGCTGAAGGAAACTCCTGTGAGTTTAGGGAACACTTAGAGGTAATAAGGGAAGAGGTGGAAAAGAAGACAAGTTTCTCCTTGCCACAGTGAGGAAGACACAACACTACATAATGGAGGAATGACCCTTCCCCAGAATACAGGGAAAGGGAAAGAAGTATCTGCAGAGTAACCCTCCACTAGATTTGGTTCATCTAGTATATTTAAACAATAAGCAGTTTTGCAAATTATTCTAGCTAGTTTGACTAAGGTCTATGGTCCTGGACGTTGATCACCTGAGCACTATCAAAAGTAAAATTTATGGTACCTATAGTCGAAAGGAAGGTGGTTTACAGAGTTTAAAATGAGAAGGGGATATTAGATCACCTGATTTGAATCTCCAGTATTTCACAAACCATTTCACAGACGTATTACCCAGCTCCCCTTTTATTCTGCTATCTTGTGCTTGGCTAAACACATTTTCCAGCAATTAAGTTAGGCTTGAATCCAAGAAGCAGAAAGCTGGAGAATCCACCACTGCTTTATTAGCTTAATCCAGTGGTTAATCAGCTTCACTGTTAAAAATTTATGCCTAATGTCCCATTTGAATCTGCATGACTTTAGTTTTCAGAAACTTTTCTTTTTTCTGTAGCTTTCTCTATATAATTAAATTTAATTTGTCTCTTACTATTATTTTATCTTCAAAAAGGTACTTATAATGATGTCATGTCTCAGATCTTCTTTTTGAGTGAACTCACATCTCACTCTAAAGCCATCCCTGTGCTTTCCTTATTTCTCTTTTGTGAAGTTTTTTTTTGCATATATTCAATTTTCTATACATTTTTTTAAAAACAGAAAAGATAGAATTGTAAGTAGCATTTCAAAATCAAGTTTCACCAGTGTTCTATAGGAAAATTAACTTGTCTTCCTAAATGTGAGTATGAGAAGTGACACTTTGACCTGAACATCACAGTGGCAGTTTTTGGTGAGATGCTTGCACATTGAGACCTTTAAATCATTTGCAGAACTACATTCTTGTAGTAAAAGTTCACCACTCTGTAAGCTTGGCCCGAATTTCATGTTCTATGCTTTGCATTGTGGTAAACTATATTTTTTGAGGGTGCTAGGGACAAAGCCACAGCCTCCCTTCAATTTACCATACCATGTATCTTCATGTGGTCTGCAGATTTCATCAGCTCTTTATATCTGCTTCTACATCATTAATTCTAATGTTTAAAAATATCAGGATTTTAATACAATTCTACATAAAATCCCACTACAGACATTCATATTCAGTTATGACTCTATGTGGACAATTCATTGCTGGCATCTGTTTAAAAAATCACTTCCCAGACTATTTTCTTACAGTTCCTGTACTGTTCATATA
Organism: Falco rusticolus; assembly: GCF_015220075.1. Taxonomy (NCBI): domain Eukaryota; kingdom Metazoa; phylum Chordata; class Aves; order Falconiformes; family Falconidae; genus Falco; species Falco rusticolus. Next base: position 26,864,556 of record NC_051188.1, read on the forward strand.
CATACTGATCTTTATCAGAATGAACTGGTATACTGCCAGATTTCTTACCAAAGTCTAAATAAATTACATTTTGTACTTTTCTCAAACAAACATGTATGTCCTGGTTTCAGCTGGGATAGAGTTAATTTTCTTCCTAGTAGCTGGTACAGTGTTGTGCCTTGGATGTACTGTGAGAATAATGTTGATAACACACTGATATTTTAGTTGTTACTAAGTAGTGCTTACCCTACCTAATTCAACGACTTATCAGTTTCCTGTGCTCTGCCAGTGATGAGATGCACAAAAAGCTGGGAGGGAGCAAAGGCAGGACAGGTGACCCAAATTAGCCAAAGGGATATTCCGTACCATGGAAAAACATGCTTAGTATATATGAGTATATAGACTGGGGCCTGGGGGGGGCGGGGCTTGCTTGGGGGGGGGGCGGGGGCGGGCTTGCTTGGGGTGGGGGGCGGGCTTGCTGGGGGGCTGCTGGTCGCTGTTCGGGGGCTAGCTGGGCATCGGTCAGCAGGTGATGAGCAACTGTGTTGTGCATCACTTGATTGTCTTGGGGTTTAACTTTACGTCTCTGTGTCTCCCTTTTCATTACTTCCCCTCCCGCCAATTATAACTATAACTGTTCTTATCTCAACCCATGGGTTTACCAATTTTTTTTACCTAGATTTTTTCTGATTGTCCTCCCTATCCCACCGTGGGGGCCAGGAGGAGGGAGGCAAGTGCGGGTCTGTGGAGTGAGCAGCTGCATGTACTTCGCTGTTGGCTGTGGTTAAACTGCAACAATATACTATCCTAAAGATACAATTTAAAACCCCCCCAACAACCAAAAAACCCCAAAACAAAACCAAACCAAATCAGCCTCACTTTAAAACCCTTATTTTCTGTTTTAAAAGATCTTCACTGGCACATATCCTATGTTTGATATCAAATTCTTTAATAGCTGTAATTCATGTCTAGTCTTCTATACTAAAGATTTATATACTTGTGACTTACAGAAGGATAACTATATATATATATACCACTTTGAGTCACCATCCCTGTCTTTGGAACATTGCTGCAGCATTAACAGTCTTCCTATCTCTTGGAACAGCTGTGGTGCTCCAAGATCTATTAAAACTAAATTGCAACAGAAGTCTACCCAGGTCTCTGGGTACAAATTGTATAGGCCTGTAGACTTAAGCAAATTTCTCTTTTGCTGATGTTTATTAGCCTCCTTAGTTGCTATGGAACTGGAAAATCTTCTTCATTTCCCCTCATGATGGAAAAAAAGCATGATACATTTTCCAATGAATTAACAGAAATATTTATTAAATTTCTATTTTTATTTTCCTTAATAACAACTTTATCATGTTTATTTAGTAGCGTGCCTAAGCAGAATTTTTCTAATAATCTTCAGCTTCTAATCTTTTCTATGTGATGCTAACATTCTCTAGCAATTTTTCTACATTTCATGATTGTATATGGTCCTTACCTATTCTTCATTACGTACAATTTTTCATTCACAAATCCTGCCTTGGCATCATTACTGTGCCAAGACTGGCTCTAAGCCAAAGTTGTCCCTTCTGATAGATTGGAACTGTCTTTTTTGACCATCTAATAATTTTTTCTTTTAAACCTACTACTTGCATTCTTCTTTTTTTTTTTTCCCATAGTTTTGCTCACAATTTTTTTCTGTTTTAAAAAATAACTCTTATACACATGCTCTGCATGTTTATGTGTAGTACGCATTTTTATAATTGCTGAATTGCTGTTTAGGGTAACTTTTTTCCACAGTGACTGCAATTAGTCTTGGTTACAGGTCCACCAATCTTCCACTCTGTGATTAATTCTCCTTTACCATAATCTCGCACTAAACAGTGCAGCATCTCTTGTGTAAGAAAATTACCGTCTCAAATTTTTAGAAAGTTTAACAATGTCTTTGCACTGGCAGTCTGAGCCCTCCTGCCTTGCCGTTCTATGTTATATATATATACATCCTCTATAATAGGATGACGTATTTGTTATAGAATAAGCTGCTAAAGGATCAAAAGTTTTGCTGATCTGCCTAACTAGGACATGCTTGAAAGACCATTACTTTAAGTACAATCACTTTATTATCTAGGAGTAAAGAAGCAGATAAGACTAACAAGGCTAGACAGGGGTTAAAGAGCAACTCTCATGGATTACATTAATATATTAAGTAGTGCTGGCTGTCTTGCCTGTCAGCAAGCTACCAAGAAATTAAGGATATTATATACAGGCTCACATCTGATGCCGGTGGAAATAGGCCAAACACAGCTGCAATTGGTCACATCGTTGTGAACATCTGACACACCCTTGTATCAAGAGATCTAGGTCATGGGCAAACTGGGAAGCCTAAACACAGTAAAATAAATTATTAGCCTTCAGGGATATCACTGCAGTCAGTAGTGGTGACTGATTTTTGTGTTAATGTTTCTTCTTTTTTTCTACAAGCAAAATGGATCTTCCAGACGCTGTCTGAATAAGTAAAGGCATTGTGACTTCCTTGACAGTAAGGCTTAAGTAATAGAAGAGACTGTCAACAAACATATGGCTTCAGGTCCAAATTCTGCTTTGAGTGGTATTTGCATAGCTATGTAGAAATTGGCAGGGTTCGCTTTGTTCTTAAGGATTTTGGTGTGGCTTGCTCAGTCTTTAAATCAGAGCTGAATTTGGCAATTAGCAGTCCTTCATACTAGATAATAAACAAACATATATATGCATAGATTCACTTTATTAATGCTATTTTAAAAACAATCTAACCAACTGTGCCTATTTAAAATATATGAGAGGGTAGGCGGTAACATCTAGATTCTCTGCATCTAAAAATCTTTTGTAATACAGCCGGTTTCAGAGGAGCAAAACTTCCAGCTTCTGTTTATTATCTAATGCACCACATTTGCATTTTTCATCACCACTAATGAAGTCCAAAATCTGCATCTGTACTCCTCAAACTGCAGACTGTCAATTAGCTTTATCCTCAAAGCACTGGCCTGAAGCTACAGGCCCTCCTCATTTCATGGTAAAAAAGCAGAGGAACATCTTGGTGGAGTGGCAGTGCCAAAGAGAAGAGGAACAGATTTACAGTTTTCAGACTTCTACATGTTTCTAAATGTGACGTACAATTCTTTACTGAGAAAAAGCAGCTGAGCAAGAATTACCTGGTCCTTATTCAACTTTCACACATTACTTGGAATAAAATTGTCTTCAGTAAAACCCTTGCGTGAAGAATACTTTATAATAAGAAAATAATACCACAGGAACCACTTTATTTTATAGCATCATACAACAGCTGCAATCTAAGGAGGAACATTTGAAGTAGTGAGAATGTTTTTATACAAACTATCCTGTTGAAGAGAGGATAAGTCATAATTATCCTTATGTTAATATATGGGGAGCTAAACAAAATTCCTCAGTGGTTTGAGATGTTCAAATTGCATTTTAAGCTCCCTGCTCCATTTTCAATATTGAAAATGCCCAACTCTATATAGGATGGACAAAATAGCCTAGACATGTGAGAGTGGAGGGCAGAAAAGTCCAAGCTGCACAGTTTTCTTTTCCCTTCCAAATACAATCCAACGGATGATCAGGAGAGTCTGACTGTGTGGCACATATAATTATTGCTATAAGACTGCTTGCAAAACAGTACAAGGAAAGATGCTGAACACTAACAATTCATTAAGCCTACAAGATGCTCTCTGTTCAGAACACGATACAAACTTCATCATTACATATACAAAGTCCTTAGGAAGGACTTGTCCTTACTTCTCTCAACATTTAAAATGACAAGACCCCTCAGCACTTTTCTTGTGTTTTCCATCTAGTTATCCATGAATGTCTCTACCTTGTAAGGTAGACTTGCAGACTCAACAACTCATTTTCTGCCCTAGGACAGTACCTATGGTCCTTGGGAACTGAGGAATCCTACTTCTCTGCATTTCACTTACTCCGTACCATTCATAAAGTTTATTACCTACTGTCAACTTATAAAAAAAATCACACAACACTCCACCACCACAGTCCAAACAGCTTGACTTTCCTGTGCTAAACAGAGTTACTAAAAATCTGCAGCAGTAGCAGTGGAACTGTTCAAAGGGGAACATGTGCTCTGCTTCTTTAAGGAGGTGGTCTCCTCTGAGTGCTATGACTTGAAGTAACACAGTAGCTCCTTCACAAACCTCCATGAATATCTGGTTCTTCTTGGAAACATTCTGGATCATTTCCCATGTACAAAGCAGTACCATCTTCACTCATTTTCCTGTACCAGAATATGCGACCAGTAGCATTATTCAGCATAGCCATTAAGTCTGCAGTGACCAAATTAACTTCTGGCCATCATATGCCAATAGCCATTTCTAAAATAATAACCAGGATTTGGACAGGGTCTGAGTGTCTACTGAATAGTACGAGCCATCGATCCCAACCGGGAGAAGTTCAGCCTGTGAATCACAGTATTTATCCTTCTGGCTGCAATGGATAAGAATTATGCAGAAACAGATGTGCCTCAGCCAAATGGGTTGGCAGGCTACAGGCACTTCTGGGTTCACAAAGAAGCTTCTAAAAAATGTACATGGAGCTCCTTTGCCTAGAAATGGCTTTTGATGCTGAAGTACAACAAAGTCTGTGATATGCCTCCATAATATTTGCATCAGGTGTATGTAGCTGCAATGCCAACATGGTAAAAAGACTATAAATCAATACGAATGCTTGAAATGAGGTTGTGTGATGTGACCAATGAACTCAACGTTTGAGAAAAATGTTTCATGTGAAGTAGCAGTCCCAGGATATCCAGTAACTAACCAAGAAGCTGGCCCTAGATCTCTGAAAGAGAAAAGGATAAAGGCAATTGGAATTAAGAGATACAAGCAAATGACTAAGCAGTGCTCTGATGGCCCATTAATGACTCCCTTTTGAGCTCTCTGAGGGCTGGTCTAGGTTCCTGTATCTGGAACCAACTTGATCCAGTTGGTCTAGGCCCTGACTCCTCCAGAATTAAACTGTTTAAACACGCAGCTTTAATAGAATGGCTTTGGAAACAGATGGGTCCTCAAGGACTTTCTAACAGGCTGTTGATCATGATGTTTGTGAGCAGGCATTCAGGTCCAAATTAGACATGTTCTTGGTTGTCAAGATGAAAGGCAGAGAATAGCTGTACACACACAGTACAAACACAGCATACTTGTCTAGAAAATGTTATTCCTGTTCCTAAAGATCGAAGTCTTGTAACATCAGTCTGAGAAAGGACAGAAGAAATGGCTTCATAGGCACAGATTTGTTATTTGCTGAGGATCAAGACATGCCTTAGTCCTGCAGAGCACCAATTCCTTCTTGTCTCTCCTGCAAAAATGAGTCCCTTTCGATCTCCAATAGTCTGAATCTGATCATACTGAAGTCCCTATAATATAAACTCCCTTTGTACCTGTATTTGCCAAGCATTTCAAAGAAAACAGGAATTAGTTATTAGGCAGAATACAACAACAGAGTTAAAAAGCCATGAATTTGCTTTTTCCCTGACTTTCTGTAAAGAAGATGAGCGGGCTAGCAAATCATGGGAATGAAGAGCCTACAAATCTTATTTACTGACAGTTCTTAACATGCAATTTCATACCTCAGGGCGTTTTGACTTTCCTGTGTCAGGAACATCCTATGAGTCTGTCCTTACTTTTATCCAAGAATGGGTGCTCTCTCAATCACTGTATTACAAAGACAAAGGGATTGTGATTCCCTTGTTTTTTAAAGAATGGTGGCTTAAACAGAACAAATCAAAACAAAACCCTCCAACTTCATATTGAAAAAAAACCCACAAAAGCCTCTGTGACTGTGTGGAAGAATTGGTAAAGTTGCTATTTCACAGCTTCAGCAAAGTGATAGCAAAGTGTGTAAAAATAGCTCCAGTTCAAAAAAAAAATTCCTGTTAATGGGTTAGAGCCATCCTCATGCACAAAGGAGACTCTCAAGTGTGAAATACACCTTTCAGAAAAATTAGACACCTTTAATAACACCTATATGTGAGAAAGTGTGGCACTAAGACAAAAATAAAATATAAATATTGCTGTCCAGATAACTATGCCAGAAGTAAATCTTCAAACTCTTGCATAAAATGACATGTAAAACCTATTCGTGATAACTATACAGAAATACTTCACTGCTTGATTAAAGTGAGAAAAGACTACTCAGAACACAGCCTGTGTGAGTAACCCTACAGTAGGAGGGACCCCAAGGCATGACTCCCTTAGAACATGAAAGAAAGGTCAAAAAATGTGAGCATTACCACTTGTTTTAAGAAAGGAAGGAAAAGATGCTGCCATTCAGATACAGTTATGCATTGCTTGTATTTGGCAGTCACAGATGTTAGCAATGGGCAGAGCAGCTAATCTGACAATATTTCCCTGCCAACAGATTGCTTCCCTTACCTAGAGCTTTGCTTCCATCTAGTTTTAACTTTCTTAATAAGTGAGGTTCTTGTTATTTCTACTGAAAGAGTACATTTCATAGTCCGAAACTGAGCTCATTACATTTTTTTTTTAATTTTTGTAAATTTATCCCATTACTTATGTTTACCGCTTCATTAAGCTGAGTGACTATGCTTACTTTTGCTACAGTAAGGAATTTTCTTCTCCATTATTCACGCTTTCTTAGCTATAAGGATAGAGATGTTATTTTAAAGTAGGCCTGAATCAAATTATTGAGACTGAGAAGGAATCAATCTGTGAAACAGTAATAACTAGAATTAGCAGGTACTCACCTTTGCCAAGATGATAACTGTTTCATGCCACAAAGGTGTATATCATGACTCACACGGAATAGGAGACATCTCAGGACACATTCAAGGATGCTGGCTCTACATAGGGGGAGAATATTCAGAATGACACTGGTCCTGCTGAGGTGCTAAAAGGAATGATCTCCCATCCATTCACTGTGAATGGAAATCACATAGACTAACAAAATGGGCTCCAGATACAGTCTACTTCAGCAACTGGAAAGGGCATCAAAGACACGCTGTTCTGAGATTTAGAAGTGTTCTAGTAATTAAAGCTGTTGAGAGCACAGGGGTTAATAAATGTCCAATGCGAGGTTCAAGGCATATTCTAACTCCTGTCCTGCACACTTTCATGCAGCTTTATTTTTTTATTGCTTTTATTGCATTCCAGTTGTTATTTTTATTTATATGTCTAATTAAATGTAAATAGATGAAAAGGGAGACTTACTTTCAACAGACTTATTTATCTGTTGTCATGGGACAAAGGTAACCATGCAAAATGAGAAGGGTCTGGGAAAAGAAACCCATTACTGATGGCCATTTTATGTCATGCATATACTAAAACCAGAATATATATCCATATGCAAACCAAACTTCTGCTTATTTAAGAGGCTTTAATTTCCATGATTTGCAAAAATAAATTTGTCTGTAATTCATAAAGCCCAATAAATTTCTGACTTCCTAGTATTGTTGGGAAACAGAAATACTTGGATATTATAAAAAGGGGTGTTTATAAGATTTTATAAAATTGTCATCAAACTTCTGTGCACTTATCTGAAAAGCAAGTTTTAATAAACTGACTACAGTAGCTTAAAGTTATTTGCTTTGCTATTCATGGTAAGACTTCAGCACTCACTGTCACCTGGAAATCTGTATCGGTGAGCATACTGATCGTTTTGCACTTCACCTTGCTTTGAGAGATCTGATTTGAGGCTGCTGAACGTTTGAACCTTTCCATGACTGTATCACTCTGCAACTTGTCTGGAACCCCAAGAGCAGGTAGGAGGAATAAAATGGGGAGATTGCTACGCAGTAAGAGGTAGAATAAAGTAGAAAGATCTCTCTTGAGTATATACTTGCATTTTGATTCCTGCATCAAATCTTGTTTCTAACGAGACGTGCTTTAAAAATTAGTTCTCAAGTTCCTCCAGCAGCCTTCATTCCCTTGCATCTTTCAAGTACCTTTCACATCTGTGTTAAAAACTCATGCTCTCCTTGAGTTGACCTTTTAATTTTATAACAGAGCAGTAAGTTTACAAGATAATTTGCATTTAGATTATGCTTTCTTTGCAGGGATACCACAGCACTAGATGTATGAATTCCATAGTCCCACTTCCCACAGAATTTCTTAGTATGGCCTGCGCTCTTCAAAAACATGATAAAGGCAAATGTGCTTCTGTGTAACAGACAGACAGACAGACAGATATTGAGTGAACAGAATTCGTATCATCACTCATAGGAAAATGCTGAAATAGCTTTCACGGTCTGAAAATATTACCACAGCTATAATCATTAGCAATGTCTTAGTCTGTACGTAGGACAGATCAGCCTCTCCAATGATGATTACCTCCCTGAATCTTATCCTGCATCTGTTTTTTAAATACATGTTGTTTCCCAGGTCAGTTAAGAATTGGTTATTAAGAACTTCACAGAAATCTAGAACATTAAAATTAACTACTTCACAAACACAAATGAAAGAGAACAGAAAATTACAGAATCTATTTAAAAAACAAGCTGTCAGCTTAAGGACAAATGAATTTATTAGATTTCAATAATCATATTTGGCATCTCCTCTTAATTGTACCTAGCAAGGCAAAACATGGTGCAGCTGCTCCTGGATGCATGGCAATGATGTATAGACTAGTGACAAAATTTTCCAAACATGACCTTCCATCCCCAAGAGCTGGATTGCCAGAAGTGCAGCCCAAGGAAACTAATACTTTGCTTGATTTCTTTTCCATCACAATGTCTCTTTTCTGAGCAAACCAGGCAGAAAAAAAAAAATGGTAGCTTTTTTAAGAGGGGCTTCATTTGTTAGTTGTAACCAATTTAATTCCTATTTATGTTTCTACGCCTTCAAGCAAGCAGATGATAAGGTTCTGAGCTAAAAATACTTGGATAATACTTCACATTGCAGTCCAGTGAGGGGCTCATTAAATATCAAATAGATTTGCTAATTAATTAACACCCTCAATATCTTTGTAAGTTATTGTTAGTTTTCTGGATTTTTTTGTTGTTTCCTTAGATGAGGAAAACAAGAACTAAGGTGTTGAAGTCTGCTTCCAGGCACAGTCTCTAATGAGACCTCCATGTGTTACCAGGGTGTCTGAGGCTGAATTCAACTGATTCAAAAAGAGAGGGAATTTCCAGCAGAACATTTGCTTGGAAACCTTCACTCCAGAAATAATTTTCACATTTAGCCTTGAACTGTTTCAATCTACTAATCTGACTGGCCTGTGCCAAACCCAGCTGTCTTGGTGCGGCTTCAGAGTAATGATGGAGGAGGGCACAAGCAACAGTTCTTCCTGGGACATAAAGTGCATCAGCTTCCCATTTCTTATTTGCATTTTAATTATTTATGGTGTGGATATCTGCAGGGAGTTTGACTGGAGAAAAATGCTGTTGGTTTTGCTTTGTTATTATTTTGGATTTTATTATAATTAATGTCAGGAGCACTTTGAATTTTAAGTAAGCATTCTTTCAAGATGCATTTTAAGCACAAAAACTATAAAACCCTACCAAAACCACAAACTAAAATTATTTCAATGGAACTACAATGTGAAAAAAACAGAAACATCTGCTGAAAACCTGTGCCTCAAGGAGCTCACATCTGAAGAGGTAAGAGGTAGAACAACAAGGCTACACGTAATTTTTATATGTTTCACTACTGGCACAGATGCAAGGCTGAGTCCAAAAGAGAGGGCCTTGTAAATCATCCCAGCATGGCTGTAGCAAAGATGAAAAGACATCGAGGCAGGTGTGGGGAAAGTAAGTCTCCACTGATGAAATAGTCTGGAACTCCAGTTTAAACAGTAGAACTGGGTGTCATCTCACCTGTGTTAAAAGTGACTGCTGGGTCAAATGCAATGAGGACAGTTACCCGGTTCTCTGGGATCTGCCTAGGACTATCTCATGTCATTAGGTATTTTGACAAATGCTGGAGAACTGTATTACGATGTGATCAAGGGTGAAAACAAATGGCTACAACTGTAAACAGCATAATCATTTACCCTAATGACAGGAAAAGGGAGCTGTGGCAATTGCCAGAGAACAAACGGGAGTCAGGGCTGTTGTTTAATATGGGATGAACCAATGTGTGCAACAAGAATGGCAAGAACCCACCGGGAGTAAGGAGGCAAGAAAAATGGAGGTGGGCAAACAGCAGGTGATCAGGGGGATGGAGGTCAGTGGGACTTCTCTGCAGGAGCGAGGAAAACCCAGTGCCTGCGTGTCATGGTTTAATTCTGGCCAGCAACCAGGTACCACGCAGCTGCCTGCTCACTCCCCCTCACTCAGAGGGATGGGAAGGAGGACCAGAAAGGAATGTAAAACTCCTGAGTTGAGATAAGAACAATTTAATAGGTAAAGCAAAAACCACACACGCAAGCAAAGCAACACAAGGAATTCATTCACCACTACCCATGGGCAGGCAGGTGTTCTGCCATACCCAGGATAGCTCCATCAGGTGTAACGATTACTTGGGAAGACAAACACCATCACTCTGAATGTCCTCCCCTCCTTCCCCCAGCCTATATACTCAGCATGACATCATATGGTATGGAATACCGCTCTGGCTAGTTTGGGTCACCTGTCCTGGCTGTGTCCCCCTGCCTCTGGCTGGCAGGGCCCAAGGAACCCAAAAGTCCTTGATTTAGTATAAACATCACCTAGCAACAACTAAAACCATCAGTGTTTTATCAACCTCACATCATAGTCAAAACACAGCACTGTACTAGCTACTAAGAAGAAAAACATTAACTCTATCCCAGCTGAAACCAGGACAGTGTGGCACAGGAGAAGGAAGTATGAGGAAAACTGAAGGTAGGTAGGACAGTTGCATTACAAAGCAACTTTTTTCTTGGAATAAAATGTAAGAATTTTGCAGAAAAAAAAAAAAAAAAAAAGGACTGGATTGAGGAGTAAAAAATTGCCAAGATTACATATACAGCATTCATTTACTTTTTCATAGTAGATGTTTACTTAGGAATAATGCATTTGAGGTGACACAAATACGGTGAAGATGGTCTTAGCTGCTCAGATGAACCTTGTAATAGGGAAAAAGTGTCCAAAGAGCCACGAAGAAGTGAGCTGTGGGCAGAATCGATACTCCAGCGAAGGAAAGGAAGGACAACGAGCAGCAAACCGAGAGCTACAGGGCAACAGCAGGCCGGCCACAATAAAAAGGCAAAGTGGGAGAGGAAACCAAACTGCACCCCCAGGTCCCGGTTCCGCAGCTGCAAGGGGCTGGCGAGCAAGGTCACCAGCGCAGCCCAGGGCCAGCGCCCGGTCGGGTTCGACCCGGACAGCCGTCAGGGGACAGCAGCAGGCCGGGGCCCGAGCAGGCCGGCAGCGCCAAGCCACGCCGGCTGCCGCGACACGGGCACGGGGCGGTCCCTGCACATGGGAAGCCGCGACGGCTTCACGCGGGCGGCGCTGTCGCAGCCTCACGGCACCGTCCCGCAGCCCCCGCCCCGCCGCTGCCGCCATGTCGGGCGCCGCGCGCGGCCCCTTCCCCTCAGCACCGCCGCGCACGTGACCCCGCCCGCCCGGCGCGCCCCGGCCACGCGCAGCCCGCGCGCTCGCCTCCCCCCGCGACGCGGCGCCGGCACATGCGCGGTGCGCGCGGCGCGGCGGGGCTGGGGGCTGAGGCGCCGGCGGGCGCGGCGGGCTCGGTTACCGGCGCCCTGCGGGCCAGCCCCGCCGCCGCTCCCTCCTCCGCCTCCTCCTCGCCGCCGCCGCCGCAGCAGCAGCAGCTGGCGCTGCTCGTGATGCAGCCGTGCGGCGGCGAGGAGGCGGCGGCCGGGGCCGCGGGGGGGGTGCTGCCGCTCCCGAGCGCCGACCCGCCGCTGCCGCCCTCCGGTAGTGGCGGCCTCATGTTGTTTTACGAGCTGGGGGGGGCCGGCGACGGCGAGGTGGAGGCGGGGGAGGAGGGCGAGGCGGCGGGCGGCGAGAGCACGGCCAGCCCGGAGGAGCTGGAGGAGGAGGAGGCGCCGGCGGCGGCGGGCGGCGGCTGCAAGAGCTGCACCTACCAGGGCTGCAGCGAGACCACCACGCAGGTGGTGAAGCAGCGCAAGCCCTGGATGTGCAAGCGCCACCGCAACAAGATCTACAAGGACAAGTACAAGCGCAAGAAGAGCGACCAGGCCCTGGGGGGCGGCGGGGCGGCCGCCGCGGGGGGCGGCCCGCGGGCCGAGGTGAGGCACCGGCGGGCGGGCGGGGGGACGGGGGCAGCCCGGGCGCCGTGTGTCACCTGGGGGAGGGGGCGTGCCGTGGGAAACCGGCGTCTGCCAGACGGAGTGGGACCTTGCTGTCCAGAGGGAAGGGCAGAAATCCAGGGCAGCCCTGGAGGTCACTCTTCCTCTGGTGTCAAAGCAAACCCCGTTTCTTTTTTCTTCTCTGATATAAATTGTAGCAACTTAACAGCAATACCAGAGCGCTGCAGGTAAAATGTTCTTGCTGATAGGTACCGTGCCGTGCAGCCTGTGCTTATTTCGCAGAAGGAAAGATGAAAGTACAGATCCAAGAGCGATGTCAGTCTGCTTGCCCAGCTGGTACTGAAATGCAGGGTTTTAAAATCACAACAGCTGTTGGGTATCAGATTATATTGTGTATAAAAATCCGTTGCAGGTTCTTCAAATACTTGATTATTTTATATATATATATATATATATATAAAATGGCAGTTAAATATTTAAACCACTGATAGTTCATACTTACTTTCATAAACTTCTGTGTATTTTTTAGATGGGAAAATACAGTCAGCAGGAGAACTGCTGCCGATGTTCAAGTTTTTAGGTGTTTTTTTTTCCTACAGTTTGTGACTCAGCCACAGTAACACAGTTTCTGATTGATGGTTGCTTGTACTGAGTTAGATTTAAGATCTTATATTTGGATGAGCTAGAGAGAGGGGAGTGGGTTTACTTTTGAAGGTGCTGGCTAGTTTGTGCTTGAAAGGAGTATAAAACAGCGGTTGTCAAAAGAAAAAACTCTTTACCTGGCACTGCTGCTAAAAGCAACACATTTTTGTTGGCACAGCTGTCTCTGGAGTTGTGTGACTGCGAACTGATCTAACTGCAAACTAACCATCAAAACCCTTTGCATTTTTCAGTTTTTCTTCATATAAATTTAATAGTAACAGTACGGGGTGTCACACCAAAGAACTTTTTTTTTTTTTCTGTCTAGCTGCAAAAGCTGCCATGAAGCAGGTGCATAAGAAAAAGGCAAGTGTATGTGATGATACTAGGGAATATTCTCCCAGCTTTCTTCTCTTTCAGCTCAAAGGACTTGCTGAGATAGGTGTGAGTCTTCTGATGTATTCTGTAACTTAAATGAAGTTTGTTCCCTGTGCTACTTTGGATTTTTGTTGAATCCTTGTAAACTCTCAGAATCAATTACATTCTGATAGCTTCTTCAGGTCTGCAGCCTGGTTCGAATGATCCCCCTCTTGGTTTTGAACCTGATTGCTGCTAACTTAATTTGCTAGTTACATTAGAAGATACAGTGATCAACTAATTCTTCCTGTTCAGTTTGTGACACTTACTTGGTAGGCTTACTCTTAAGTAATTTCATTCTCAGAGTGAAAATGCATAGCATGCTTGTTTCCAAGTAAAAAGTTACCTACTTTCATCATCCTTGTTGCCATTCTATATATCTTCTCTAGTTCTAGTAGCTATGCTTCTTAGGTGAGAGAGCGGAAACTGCTCACAGTATTCAAGATGTAGGTGAATTCTAGATTTATATACCAGGTTGGTTTTCCCTCTTCTCTCTTCCTTTCCTAATAATCTATCATGCTCAGTTCATGATGAATACTTGCACTAGTTCAGAAAAGGGGACAGTGTAGGAGGAGGGTAAAATTGCTGCATTTGATGTAGTGAGGGGTTAAGACTTTTTGATCTGTAACATGAAACAGTGATTATTGCATGTTGAAAGAGAGTAGGTTATTTTCTCCCGGTTTCTGCAAGTGCAGGTTGCTCTGAATCTTATGGAATTAAGGCCTGAACTTGCAGAAGAAGGCAGGATATTTAGTGCTAAATTTAGTGTGCTTTTTTACAGTGGTGCCTATCAAGGCCCCACAAGATACTGTTGTCTTGTGAGGTCAGAGTCAGATTTGAAATAGAAGCTTCATTTTTTACTTCTGTTTACAGGATTGAAGTAAAAGATACTGGGATAACTTTATTGGTGGTGGTGGTTTTGTTGCTTGACACTTGCCATCAGGTAAATGGAAGTGTTACCAAGTTGTGAATTTAATACACAGCAATCAACATTGCTTGAAATTTTCCAAACCACGAATCTTTTCTCTACAGTAAATTATAGAGTCAGGTTGTTTAGAAGACAGTCTAATTCGTATGACTGGTGATTGTACGAGGAACAGAATAAACTTACAAAGAAAAAAATGTAGATTTTACTGTCTCTTGTCTGTGGATTTGGTGACTTCATAATAGTATTCTGAAGTATGTGGGGTTTTATTTGGCTATTAAAAGTATTATTGTCATTCCTACCCAACTGCTTACGTTAAGTATCATTCACTTCCACAAGATGGAGATTGAGCTGTTGTGAATTACTTCATTTTTAAAAGATGCAATCAAATAAATTCAAGCCATCAACTAGCTGTAGTAACCTGGTTATTTTTGCAATTTGGAAGGCTAACTCAGCTGCGTTGCTTCACTGTGACTGGTGAAATTGTGAAAATAACATGGAAAGAAGATGCCAGTTCTTGAATAGATACATTTCTATTCTTGTGCTGTTCCTTTCCTCTGCGGATTAATGAGGCAAATGTTTTTTACTCTTGTGACTTTCTGTTGTGAAAAATAAATGTATGATTGTATCAGGGTTTATAGTCTTCTCTATTTATTTTCTTTCATGTGCAGGATAGTGTTGAAGGTTCAGTTTCTGTTACAAAACAGAGAACAGGATCCATTGGAGATCGTCCAGCAAGACCTACTCTTCTAGAACAAGTATTGAATAAAAAGAGGCTGGTAAGTTTTGTTTCTTGCAGGTTTTGAACTCACATAATTAAAGGCAGTGTAACAATGTTTAACTGTCACCCTTGTGAAAGGTGAAAATCAGTTTAATGATCATACACTTACTACGTGTATTTTCAAATTTAAAATATGCTGCAGAGCAGATGTGTGTGTCTGCCTCTGTGAAGAATACTAAGATGACTAAATTTAATGATCAGTGCCACATTAACTAGAGTATTTTGATAGTACTAAATAGATGCGGTTATGTCGTTAGGGTAGATAATGCTTGTAGTATAACTTGAGATGTTTTTAACTTGTTAAACCAACTTTTCTGTAAAGCGTTAAATAGATCAACACATGGACTTTAGGTCTGATGAAAGCTTGTAATTACTGTAGTGTGTTTTAAAAGTTGTAGATGTATCATATCACACTTAAAATTGCATATACGTTGATAAAACAAGCTATGTAAGCAAGCAGTATGACTTGTAATGTTTGTAGGCTGCATGAATGGCATGTGTTGTAAGGGGTTTTTTTAAACACTTGTTGCTCCTTTATTTAAAGAATTAAGCCCAGGGAAGGGAAATAATTCAGTACTTTTCCTTTGGCTTCTTCATTACGACTTTGTATGTTACTGGTTTTGACAGTCTCCTTTCTCCAGAAGCTAATGGGACTGTTTGCCTGTTCTCTGTTATCTATGCAAAACAATTTAATAATCCTCATTAAAGTGCTGTAGTGCTTGTTCAGAAATTTGAAAAGTCTTTAGAGAAACATTAGTCTTAAGTATACGGCTATATAGATTTATTTTCTTGAATTCTTTCACAATCGTATAGCACTTACTTAATGATTATGACCAGAACTCAGAGGAGTATCTGTAGCTCTTCAGTTTTTACAAGAAGAAGATAATGAACTATGGAGTTTATTTTTCACGTTATCTGTTGTTTTTCATGTCTCGCTTACAGAATTGTTGTACCCTTTCCTGTCTGTTTCTATTTAAGTGGCTTTTAATTTAACTTGAAAGGTATTTTATTAATGAAACATCATTTTTTCTAGAAATAGAGTAGCAAGAAGCTCTTTAAATAGATGTTGAGAACTTTTGCACAGAGTTATGTTAAAGCTCTTCAAGAACTGAAGTTTCCTTGCAGTGTTCTGGTGAAGTGAGATTCAGATTCTCTTTGATCTGATTCTTGCTTCTTTCTCGGCTCTGTCCCGATTTCTGTCATTCAGCATTATTTCTTCTAGAATGTCTTCTTTCTTTTGTGCCTATCTACACAGCACAAGGCCTGAGGGTTTTATGGTGACCCAGAAAGATCTGTCATGGCCTGTTGCATCCAAGTCTGTTCCATACCTCTTGTTCCTGCACGTGAAAGTTACTGCATGTCACTGGTAGCTGCCTGCAGGTTTATCACTTAGAAGTGCCAAGTCCTTTGTGCTCACTCATATGTTTCTTGCACGTGATTAATCTCTGTGAGGAGAGGTTTTGGTGGTGATCCATCTGGATGTGGAGCTTGCACTGGATAAAGACATAGAAACAGAGGCAAGGGGCTGAGAAGCAGCAAGTTGTGGATAGAGAATCTGAAGCACCTTAATGTCATAAACCAGCAGCAGATAAAGAAGTACTTACTGCAGAACTACCTTGTGCAGTGAAGTGACTCGATAAAGCTAATGTACGGTAAGGAAAAGGTGGCTGCCCATCTGTTCGGTGAGCTTGTTTGTTATTAGTAGCTGCTTTCAGTGGCCGATTCACTAATCTTACCTGTTCAGTGCTGCTGTAGGTGTGAGTTATGCGGAATGGTTGTTTTCAATTAAAACATCTGCAGAATTGCCCCTAAAAGCATAAAGTTCTAGACCCTGCCCTGGTAGTTGCTGGTCCTTTTGAATGTAAATCGGGGTTACAGAGTTGCAGTACTTCTTTGGTTGCATCAGTGAAGTAACCATGCATAATGAGCAAGCAGCCTAGGGAATTAATTCAGCTGAAAAATAACCTTTTCCAGCATTAGTTTCTGGAATGATCCATTCCCAACCTGATTTGCCATTTGACCTTTACAAACACTTGTGCTGCCACCCTCCAGGAATGAGAGTGAACAACTGGAGTTGGATCACAGACTGCAACTGTTTAGGCCAGATGCCAGTAGTTTTAGACATTTTGCCTTTTGACTGAAGGTATAGGTTTGGGTTTTAACGCATTCCTTGTGGCTGGGCTGCTGTTTTGAAATATTGGGAAATTACTGAACATTCAATGAACATAGAATCCCAGAGTGTCTCAAGTTAGTAAGGGACACTGAGTCCAACTCCCTGCTCCTCACAGAACAGACTAAAACTACACCATGTGACTAAGAGCATTGTCCAGATGTTTGAGTCTGACAGGCACATGAGTTTTGCTGTAGAATTACAGTATTTTATTTATTACAGTGTTTGAGCTGTCTTTGATGGGAAATGTAGAAAGTGGACCAAAACTGAAGCGCAATTGAAAAGAGTTTGTTTTCAGTATGTCAGTAGATCACATCTGTTTGCTCTCTTGATGATTTTTGCAATATTATCTGTTCTTTACATTCTGAATCTGCTTTCAGGATGTGTATGAATGTTGCTTCTGGGTAACCTGCTGGTGTCCTGAAACAGTTTCTAGATATTTTTTGTGAGCATGTTTTGTAATTCTTCAGCATTTAATTGAACTCTTATTTATATGGGTGCACTGGTTTGAGCTAGTATACAGTTAATTTTCTTCACAGTAGCTTGTATGGGGCTATGTTTTGAGTTTGTGATGGAAAACAGTGTCGATAACACAGTGATTGATGTTTTAGTTATTGCTGAGCAGTGCTTGGTCCCACTGAGGGGGGACTGAGCAAGAGGCTGTGTGATGCTTAGTTGCCTATGGAAGTTAGACCACAACAATGGGTAATGGACAAATTGATTTAATGGAAAAATATTATAGTCACTATCATAGCTATTTAATATATGGGAGCTCTTTAAAGTTTGCTTTCTCTTTCTTGCAGTCCCTGCTCAGAAGTCCAGAAGTAGTGCAGTTTCTACAGAAACAACAGCAACTGTTAAGTCAGCAGGCTTTGGAACAAAGGCAGCAACAGTTTCAAGGAGCACCTGGGTAATCAGATCAGTGACCTGCAGATGAGTCTGGTGCTGAAGGACAAACAGAATGTGTATTTTATATAAATACAAAGAATCGCAGTGTTTAAAGAAAAACTAAAGTTGCTGCTGTTGTGTATTTTACCTGTTTCTTGTTTGCACTTTTGAGGCTTTGAGCTGCTTGGGTGTCTGCAAACTTGTGAGGAAATCTGGAGGAGTCTATTTTTTGATTCTTTTTAAAACTTCATTTTAATGTTTGATTTTTTTAAGTAGAAATTTGTTTATTAGTAATGTTTAGCTGTACACCCTTCTCCTACCAAAGTCTTCCATGAAATTAACATTTTTTCTATGTAAGGATTTACTGTTTAACAAAGTCGCTCTTTGATGACAATCATTGAAGGAAGTCAGTTACTTTCTATGGAAGTTGTGAAATAAAGTCCTGAATTTGAGCCAGTCTGGTGGCATGACCTAACAGCGATTGCTCAGGGATATGAGAAACTTATGTCCAGTAGAATATTGCACTAAAGGCAAAGACAATATGCCATCAAGAAGTTGATCCAGTGGCTCAGAAAAGTGCAAATCAGGTGATCCTCCTGCTATGTATTAATTATCTACAGGTTTGAAATACTCATTGTCTGCATTGTAAAGCATGTAAAATAATTTCCCTTTAAAAGTTCCAAAAGAGATAAATGGTAAAAAGCTTTAGAGAAGAATTAGGTGGCACATACACGACAAAGTTGGGACTTGTTTTGTGGAGTTATTTGTAAGGACCAACCTCTGATATGTGAAATATAACTTAATTACAGATAAGAGTATCACTCATTTTAAGTGACTACATTAAATGTTAAAAGTTTTTAACTTTTAATAGCAAATGCATCCAAAACCTAAAATGTAATTGTGCATTATTTTCCTTTATGTAGATTTTGCCCTCTAAAAAAAGAGCATAGTTCAAATTCTTCCATCAAGACAACTGATATATAATCAACAAGTGTTAGACTGCAGGTTTTCAGGCAATTCAGATGGACTTGCAATTGATTGTGTTAAGAATCTAAACACTGTGTTATGTAAGTGTTGAATCCCACATCTTGTTTTTAAAACAAAGTTGTGTATTAAACCACATTTCTGAACAGAGGTTATCTGAATGGTGTGGGGTACTTATTGAAGTATTACTTGGATGTTGCAGCAATTTGATCCACTATATCTCTCTTCAGGAGTATTTGTTAGTCTTACGAATTTTTACAAGCTGTGCTTTGTGTATGTATAGAATTTGTTCAGTAGGGATTTATTGAATTTTGCATTGTCAAAGTTGCTTTTTAAAAAAATCAAAATTTTGTATCAACAGTTCTGGACCAATAAGTGTTTGAGTAAAATCTTTTTTTTTTCTTTAAAAAAACAAAACCAAAGCCTGTTCTTTTCTGTTAGATTTGTATGTTGTTAGGTTGGGTTTTTTTCTATACTCAAATAGCTAGCTGTGACTAGGTGGCATTAAAACTTTTGTGTTCCAAGGCTCTTCTTACAGAAAGTTACTTTAGCTTTAACTAACATCATATTACTTTTTTCAGTGTGTCAGAGACTATATGTGAAAATGTAATGAGCTGATATTGTAGAATAAAGTATTTGCTTTTGGTTTAAATGGTCAGCTTATGAAAGTATTTAGGTGAACAGTTATGATTAAATGTATTTTAAAAACCCAACAAACCCTCAAAGTAGAAAAGGGACACAGGGAGTGCTTGTTAGGACAGCGCTGAATGAGTTTGTTACCTCAAAAGAAATGAAACTTGCTGAAGATGAGCTGCACTGTGCTGAACATCACTGTGCACATCTGTCCTGTATTGTTGCAGCACAATCAAACTAGTAGGCTGCAACAAGGCTTTAGCATTGGTCAGATTCTACTGTCTGCTGTATCTCCTTCCTCCAGAGAGGAAGTCAGACCACCCTGCTCCTCCTCCATCTGATCCCCACACTCCTCAGGACTATTTAACCACTTAGCAGAATGAGCTACAGCTGCACATCATCCATGTCAATCAACCCACTGCCTCCGAGGCAAGGCCACAGCTGCATGTTATCAGTGCTGATCAACCCACTGCCTTCAGTCCTCTACAGTTCCCCCTTTTCATTTTTAACCAAAAAGAACCATGTCTATCATCTATTGTAGGGCCCTTGGCAGGGTATGTGGGAAGGCTGTTCAGGTTGAGTTAAGGCACAAAGCTACATCTGATTTCAGCCTCTGCATCAGGGTCACGCAGATGTTGTGACTCTCCTCCCAAGGGGTCTGTGGAACAGCCAGTATCTGATGTCCTCTTGTCAATTCTAGGGTCTAAAAGAGGCTTAAGCCACCACAGCCCTGCATCTGTGGAGACAAGCATACCCTCATCCACAGGTAATTAAATCCCATGGGCCTTGTTTTATTGTGGTCCATGACTGTTGTGGAGTGCCATGATCCGGAACTTGCAATAAAGCTTGGAGAGCCAATTCTTTTCCCTGCTGCAGGACTAAAGGATGTAAGCGAGCTTGTAACTGAGCAGAGTTAACTGGAGCCTCCCCCATCAATTGTGGAATCCCTGCCACAAAATGTGGATCATCCTGGGGGTATTCTAAATTCATCAGTGATTGCTTGTTTGCCAAGCGCCTCCAATTTGACTCAAACATTAATATTTGCATAAGGGTCAATATAATTTGTGCAATTGAACAGCAATCATGAGCAGTAAGCTCTGCTGTGAAAATGCTACATAACAATTGAGCGTAAGGTGAGCCTATTCCATACTGTATACAGGTTGATCTTAGCTTTATCACTCCTCAGTTGAAAGGTTCCCACTTGGGGGGAGCTTTACCATCCTTTCAAAGCACTGGGCAGGCTAACACCCTGCCCCCATGGTGGTTACAGCATGGATATCCCCTTCTGCGAGTGCTTGCTCCCACATTTTTTCCAGAATTTGGCAGGATCTGGTCCCAATGTTGTAATTTGGACTGGTTGTTGAACATGACCCAAGGTCTCCTCCGATAAACCTATCACAGATGGCTTGGGATCACAGACAGGCAATGGGACGATGACCGGATCTCGCTGCTGCCCCAAAGGGAACAGACTCTGCCCACTTGACCCGGCACTGCTCTGCTTCTCCTGCCAGCCCCGACTGTGTGAATCAGGTGATGGCAGAGAATCCAGTGGTGCTGAAGGTACCTTATTGGGCATCATCTCTGCAACCAGGGATGTGGCTATTTCAGCCGCAGCCTTTGCCTCCTTGTCTGCTTCTGATCATTCTAGTAAATAGAAGACCAATCTCCATGTTGTCAATGATGTTGTAGCAATTTTGTTCCCTCTCGTGGCAGCCCCAAAAAGTAACAGTCTAGCACTTTGCCATATCTGAATGCTGGAGACATTTTTTACTGTAACAGGCAAGTTATTCCTTTTACACCACCCTAGCAGAGTTCTTATTGCCATCTCATCATACTTTATGCCTTTATTTTCAAATATTTCTATTAGCATTGTTAATATAGGCTTTATTTCTCTGTCCGCATCTGATTGATCATAGATTTGCTAGAACAATCTCCATGCTGTTAACGAAGCTGTGGCAATTTTGTCTCCCCTCAAAGCAGCCTCAAAAAGTACCTTTCCAACACTTTGCTGTGTCTGAATGCTGAAAACCTTTTTCACTGTAACTGGCAAATCATACATTTTACACTACACTAGCAGAATTCTTATTGCCATTTTGTCATATTCTACACCTCTATTTTCAAATATTTCCAAAAGCATTGCAAATACAGAATTTGTCTCCCTGTCCACATTTAGTTGTTCTAGCAGGTCTAAGACTAATCTCCATGTTGTTAGCAATGTTGTTGCAGTTTTATTGCCCCTTGAGGCAGCCTCAAAAAGAAATTTTCCAGCATTTTGCCATGTCTGAACACTAGAGACATTTTTCAGCATAAACAGCACATCATTTTTTTTGTACCAGCCTAGCAAAGTTCTTATTGCCTTATTATACTTTACACTTCTTTATCTATAAGCATTGTTAAAGTGGAATTTTCTTCTTCTGTACCCATATCAATTAGTCCCCATCTACATTGGGTACCAAAAGTTGCAATTTCAGTCAAGACAGACAACAAATATTGCAATATACCCATACCAATTCGTTGCAACAGCTCACCTCATGGTGTCTGTTATGGGTTGCAGGTTCTTCAGCTTGTCTCAGTTATGTTGGGCACCAGCTGTAGTCAGAGTCCAACTCAGTCAGCCTCACACTGGGCACCAATTGTTGCAGCACAAGCAAGCTATCAGGCTGCAACAAGGCTTTACCTTCAGTCAGATTCCCCTGGCCCTGCTGTTTCTCCTTGCTCCAGAGGCCAGACCACCCTCCCCCTCCTCCACCCAACCCCCTCTCCCACAGTCCTTAGGACTATTTAACTGCTTAGCAGAACGAGCTACATCTGCACATCATCCATGTCAATCGCTGAGGCAATGCCACAGCTGCATGTTACCAGTGCTGATCAACCCACTGCCTTCAGTCCTCTACACTGTATTTCTGGTGGTCTGTGCTAGTGGTACCTGACAGGCTGGTGCAGATATCTGGAGATGAGCTGGGTAACAGGCCTGGCCTGTTAGGGCCGAGTGTCAGATGGGATTCCTAAGTCACCAGCAGTGTCCATGCTCCAAAACCATTATGTCTTCTACTCCCTTGCTTCTCTTACTGCAGAACAAAATCTGAATTTTGGGAACGTTAAAACCTGGCTTCTGTAACAGTACATTCTCACTGTATCTCTCTCTTTCCTTGAGCAGCTCCAGACCTGTGCAGCTGCAAGTCTCTTTTCCCACTAATGTCAGTCTGGTCAACAGCTAGGGCTTCTGGATCAGGGCTGTCTCCTTCAAAAGCAAGCTGAACCAGCCTCTTCAGTCTTCAACTCTACCACAGGACAGTGAGGGATGCGTGTTTTATAACATGCAGATTTTATGCTGTATTAATTTTCAATCCATTTTATAGTGTCTAGCATCCCATTCTGCTGGAAGTGTTGCTTCATCCCATTATTCACTTAGTGAAATTGCATATTCCTCTTGCCTAAGACTGACTTGTATGAATAAAGGCTTTCTAAATGCTCTGGTTCACAAAGTCACTGGTGATCAGGCTGGGACCTACAGCTTTCCAGGGCCAGTCTCTTTCAAAGTGAAAAATGGGAGACAACAAGGGAAAGAGCTCTTAAATCAGAAATATCTTTATTAACAGTAAAACACAAGACATGAATAATCCCTTTTACAATAGAATAATTCCAGCCAAAGAAAATGGAGTGTGTTAAAAAGTGTATTGTTCAAACATCAGACTAAATATGTTAGATTTAGAATGCCTCAAGTCAAATGCAGCAGGAGGAATGCTTGTGAAAATGTCCACTTCATTAGCAGTTGAGTTATCTTTCTTGATACGACAGGGCATGGGACAGAGTACTCTGGGGCTGATCAGAGGACTCTGCGCTGCCCTGATCTCTCAGGCTCCTGAAACTAAGCATGTAGGAGTTTTTTTCATTCTCAAGAGGCAAAGAGTCCAGGGAGTGTTCTCTATACAGCGATCTACGCTGGTTTACCGAGTATCACTACCTGTGAATAATACTTCCTTTTGGATAGTGCTGACATTTTGCTTTGATTCTGGTGGAGGAGAGAGGTCAGAATTGTTCATAGACAGAAGCAACACTCTTAAATCTATGTAGATTCATGGTGCTTTTCTGCACCAGACCAATAGCTCATACGTAACGCCACACTTTGCTTGAATCCACCATTTTGGCCCCTTGACTGCATAGAAGTATGCAACCTTATGGCTTCATTGATCCACACAAAAAGGCTTGTTTCTTCACCTTCTTGTCTCACTTCTCAGCCCCATTTATATTGCAAAGGCAATATTGAAATGAGGGTTTAAATTGCTGACACTGACTTATCTGCAGAAAGTATGCTGCGGCACATTTAATGAGTATTATAAATAAAAACTCCAATTGCTTGAGTAAGTGAAGAAAATTTGTCTGAATGTGCATTATCTCTGCTCATTATTATGTTTGTTCCCTTGCTCTCGTTTGCAAAGCATCTCATGGACATAACTGTGAATAAGATTTAACACACACTTTAGCATCAAAAAACCACTTTGAAACATGATGTGCTCACTACTGTGAAAGTGCAAGGGGTCAGACTTTACCAGGTTTTTTTCTAGCTTTTCTTTGCTGATGAGGTCTGTATTTAAAATTATTAACTGGTTGGTCTATTTCTTCCTATGCTATTCATATGCAATATTATTTGAATACTAACACAGAATATAAGATAGCAGCATCCATGGATAATAAAAACACTATGACTGAAGATCTAAAAATTGTTCACAATTAGCTGCAAATGCTCACATTGGCTATAATGGAAGAGTAGCTGACTCCGGAGGGTGTAGTGGTTATGCCTACCTTCCATAAGACATGGCCTGCAAATGAGATTCATCATTTGTACAGGCACCAAGTTTGCAAGCATGGCCCAGGTGCAAGTGGAGGTGTCCCCTTGACAGGACTCCCATATGCCCTACCTCCCTGGCAGGGAAGTATGGCATCAGTATGGCAATATAATGTAAGGCACGCCTGGGCAAGCTGTTTGGAAAGCCCAGGGGTGAAGAGGTGACAGGATTCTGGCTGCTCCTGATCATTCTGGAGCTCCCTATAAATAGATGATCGGTACAAACCAAAGGCTGTGTTTTGTGCTGGTGCACAACATGCAGAAGTGTCTGTCTGCACTGGAGACACAAAGCGGTTCCTCTCTACTGAACAAAGACCAAATGCCCACTCAGGCTTTCGGTACCTTGCAGAAAGGTAGTCCCAGAGCTGTCATTAGGAAGAAGTCCTGTTTCAGTGACTACAATGAATCCTCCAGGTTGAGAAGCTTTTTATTCACAGATCTAAAGTCTCATATAATCTCTCTCCCCACTGCAAGATGGGACCAGCTCTGCCAGGCTCTTTCTTGACAGTGACCTGACCATAGTCGCTCTCAGGGAAGCACACTTGTCCATTCTTAGTTCCTGTTATAAATGTGATTTATAACACAGGGGGTCCCTGTGAAGGCTCCTGCTGATTCCATCTTCCTTTAGGCACTGCAATTTCCCACCTATGCATGAAGTGGGCTGCTTTATTGCAGTTCCCAGGTAGACGCTCTGTATAATCCATGTCTTTCAGTCATGCAGTTTCTGTTCAGAGTGCAGTTCTCTCTGAGGAGCACACACTGGATGTGCTCAGTGTCCTTGAACAGTTGCCCCAAAGCTGAACTCCTTCTTAGTCCTGCTGCGAGGCACAAGGCGATCCCAACTGCAACCAGAGCCTAATCCCTGCACCATGTGGGCCACCAGTTTGCCCCAACATATCTAATGGCTTAATCAGGAGGCTGGCACACTCAGCCAGGCTGTGTGTGGGAAGCACCAGACTGAGGACTGTGGTACTCCAAGCAGCTCCTAAAACGGGTCTTGATTAGTTTAGATATAAATGTAAAAAGCTCTAGTGAACACAATGGCTGCCCAAGCGTGTACTGCCTTGATACCTCCAGTGATGACCACTGAGCATATCTGGTCATACGCTCCCTTCTCCCCAGTTATTTCATCCTCTCAGCATCTCTGGCTACTGAAACCAACCATGAACTGTAAGTCCTCTATAAAAATCTTCTCAACTTCAGTGGGGTTTGCACTCACCCAGTAGGGCTTGGGTTCAGATGTTCAAGTAACAACCAGCTCGCTGGGCTTCTCCAGAGCAAGCAGCTCTCACCTCTGGCTTGGAGAGCACATGGGACATGTTACATTCAACACATTCCTGATGATATAAATATAAATTCTGGGCAGTACTTCTCAACTTTGAAAAATGGTATTTAATTACTCTACCCTAGACTCATTATAATCTTTCTTTATTGTGTTTGGTTTTGGTTTTACTAAGTTAGGTTATGAAGAGCTGGGGGGAGAGGTGAGTAGTACAGAGGATGTCATGTTTCTTTCCTGTGCTGAGCACTATGTAGTGCTCAGGTATTCCTGAAAGCTATAGCTGCACCAGAGATGTCTCTAATGAGCCAATAAAATTGGCCTTATACTTGAGATCTCTCCAAAGTTACTAAACTTGATCAAGCTTCTTTATAAATTGTTTCCAGCCAGCCAAGAAGCAGTCAGTCCCTGCCTGAGCTGCCTCTGTAAATACAGCTGTTTGTGTAACTCTCAGTCACTGGTGAGACTTTCTAATTCATAAAGCTTACAGCTGAGTATTTTAAGCCAAGAAAAGCAGATCAAGTAGTCACAGTCACAAATGCCTGATTTTCTCCGTTTTAAAAGTTGTGTCGTGGAGATGATGTTTACAGTGAGAAATGTTTGCAGTGTTGATTTTATGCTGAGGGAACGTTAATACCTTGTAACTCTGTCCTGCATTGAATGCATGCAGAAATAGATGAGGATAAATGTGCTTCAGCCTGTAACTGTCTCTATTAACAGAGAGCTCCTGCCTGTGGCAACCAGTTGTCTGAATCCCAGCACAGACCCACAGAATAATGTATATTGGAAGGGATGTCCATAGGGCATCAATTCTGATGCCCTGCTCAAGGCAGGGACCAGTCACAGAAGGCTGCTCAGGGCGGTGAAAGTCTTGACACGGTACCTGCTGGAGACACAGAAAGAATTTCTTCGACTCCAGCTGTTACCTGAGCCCACAGTTCCCCCTTTGTGTTGCTGATACGTTATCCTTCAGCCTGACCACAGCACACCATGAAATTCTCACAAGGAGTAAAGACGCTTGTGGTGTAGCCTCTGATGGGGAGGCAAAGCCCGCGCTGTGCTTCTGAATGCTACAGCCACTTCTATACCGCACCTGATCAGCTGTTACAGTGCGAGGTCAGGGGACCAAGCTGTCAGAGCAGCAGTGCCACTGAACGGCTCTGTGCAGTCAGGGTGCTAGATTTGCCTCCATCACCTCTGGATGCAAATGGCACATTAATACTGGCGCTGCTGAAGAACTGGCAGCAATTAAGCAGTCCTCTTGATCACTTAGTAGGAAAACAAGGGTCTTACGTACCATGATGAATGTGCTTTATGCCCCTGCCTGACCAAACTCCCACTGCTGCCTACTGATGCATGGTACGTCTCTGCAGAAACTTTCAAGAGGGTTTGAACTGTTCATGGCTCAAAAATAATTGAAAAAAATCTGCCTTCAGCTAGGTAGTCTCCCTCTAAGTAATTTTAAATGTCTCAGGAAGACTATCTCCAATGCTTGAGTATTAATGAGTACATTTAAAGGCTTTAAATTGACTACAGGTTGATAGGCTCATGAAGACCTTTCAGCAGAAAACAGCTCCTCCCAAAAGGGAGAGATAGTAGAGTAAGATACAATGTTACATTGCTGTAATTTACGAGAAACCTGGATTTTTAGCCAAATTTAATCCACATGTACTAGAGAAGCCTGCAAGAGAGACTTTGTTCAAAAAGAAAGGGAAATAAATGGTTTGTTAGCCTTACTTTTTATCACTGCATCTGGGCAGGGGTCATCTTCCAATTTACTTGTTTGCCTCATTCGTTGTTACCACTTCTCCCTTGG
This sequence comes from Falco rusticolus, assembly GCF_015220075.1. Lineage (NCBI taxonomy): Eukaryota > Metazoa > Chordata > Aves > Falconiformes > Falconidae > Falco > Falco rusticolus. The sequence goes on from NC_051188.1 coordinate 26,892,123, forward strand.
GATGTGAGCTCTCCCTTCTCTTGGGCTTTGCACAGCACTTCATACAGTGCACTAAGTTCCTGGAGGCCACCAAAATTGGAAGTAAGTTCACACTGTGATACCGACCTTCCCAAAGGCTAACTCTGAGCTGGCGCTTGGCTTTGATTGCCCAGAATCAGGCACTTTGATCCAAATTCCAGCAAATATTTAAATTTGCTGAAATTCATCTCATCCTAATACAGACATTTTAAACAGGTCAGAAGAACCATGCTCCAGAAATGCCTCTTCACTTACTAGTATGGGAATATTAAGGTGACTACCTTTAATGAGATGCGTGGACTGCACTGAAGCTAAATCCTATTTGTATGAGAATTACTGTAAAAGTAGACATACAGGAAAGGAAAAACTGCTCTTTTTTACCAACTTCCATTTAAACAACACAGACACTCACTGACCAAGCATCATTACTAGGCTGAGAAAACCACCACATCTTCCCTGGGGCCCACCTCATCTAATTTTGGATATGTCTGATGCAGCAGTCCACATTTGAGCTGGTGACCCTGAGTTCCCCTTATACTCAATGGGAAGACATAAGCATGCTCAGAGCGCAGCATATTTCACTTGAAATACCTGCCTTATGATGAAACGAACAATGCCCCAGAAGAACCTGCTTCTCTTCACTGGCCATCCAATTTTCCTCTACAGCATTGGTGGGAAACTGGGTTCTGGAGCTGCCCAAGAGCAGATGCACCTCAGAACACCTCCGCTTTGCTCTCTGTGAGGAAGATGACAGTGCTGGGAATGTCTAAAAGTAATCCCTACGCTTCTCTATATATTAGGAGGAAAGAGGTTTCAGCCTAAAAGACAAGGAAGAATATAGGATAAAGTACAGAGCTAGACCCTGGACAGGAGAAGTGATTTTCTCTGTCCTTAGCTGCTGAGAAAGCAAAGGGATGAGTGTCATGAAAAAGCACAGAGAAATTACTGAAGAAAGGATGCAATAAACATGAAGTATATGCTCAGTACAGTGACACTGATGACAGAGGGAGCTGAGGGAAACATCTTTTTCCAAACTGATCTCTCTCAAGTCTGCTGAACAGTAAATGGCACGCCTGGAATTTCTGTGTAACATCATTATTGGATTTCATTGCTGCAGGAGACTGTAAAGCTTTTCCTGTCCTACAGGGACACTGCTGACGTCAGATGGTGACAGAATAGGGTTCTTCACATTTTCAGATTTCCTATACAACTTGCTATTACTGCTCAAACTGGATAGTTTATCCTTCTGTGCCCTACAAATTCTGCAGGCAGCTGAAGACGCATGAATGAAGTAAGCCTGCTAGTTTACTGATTCTTCTGCTCTGTTCATAATTACCACCCTGTAACAGGTATTACCTAGCATCTAAAACACACGAAAGTCTTGAAGTGAATGTAATTTCCTTTGCATATGTGATGTAGCTCAAGATCTCAGGCATCCTCTTCTAATTATGCAGTAAAATGTGTAGCACCAGATACTGTGTGAGAAGAAAAGAGACATTCTGTAAAATTGGTTTGTTTTTTTTTTCTTGTCAGGGTATTTCTGGTGTGTTCTAAGGAGGAATGAGATTGGAGAAGTTACAACTCTCTCTGACCCTTAAAGCAAAACAATTTTCAGTGGACTGTTATGCCTGGAAAGAAATAGTCCTCTACCCTTTCCGCAAGGTAATGGGGATCATCGAAGCGTGATAAGAGTTTCACCTGCCTCCTCAGGAAAGGTTTCCAAGTGAACAGCATTTTGTAAGGCTGGCTCTGTGGATGAGAGTGTGGACAATAGGTTTCCCTGCTTACAGAAGGACCACAGACAAGGAGCTTGTAAAGTATGTTCTGCACGCAGATTCACTCTTTGATTGTTTGTGGCTTACATTGCCTTGCCATCCTCTACAGGCGAGGCAAAAACACTGCAAATGATGAAGCCTGTGTCTAAGGTGAGAAACCGTGCATGGGGATGTCCAAAGTGACTGGCAGGGAAGCCCCCTCTGTCAAACCTGCGCTTTGCAGTGGGATCCTAAGCACTGCCCCAGCACAGCGGGTGGACGTGGCTGACTCCTACCTCCTTCTCATGGCATCCTGTGAGCATGGGGCTTCCTGCTCCCAGTACAGAGACTATCCCAACACAAATGATGAAGTCACTATTTGGTTCTTCAATGCACACTTCATTTCCCTTTTCTGGATCACAGTTAAGTCCCTTTTAGACGTACCCTTGATATTAGCACAGTAGTCTAACTACAGACAGTTCTAACTTTAAAACAAACTACATCAATACTGTATATTGGATAGGATTCAGTTTACATGCCGGATACATATGCAAGTATGTATGTATTTTGCAAAAAAGCACTGGAAGTTAATTAGTTTTTAAACTTACAGGTATATATTTCAAATTCTATTTTTTCCCTTTTTCTCAGGAGCTTGTTGCTTTTCAGTGTAGCAGTACCGTACACTACTGTGTTAACAGTATCAGACTATTTGGATGTGTCCAGAATGCTCTGATAAGGCTCCAGTGCTGAACGTATCCCAAGGGGATCTCTCCTCCTACTAAATCCTACGGGAGACAGGGGTGCCTCAGCTCCTCAGAGGACCTGTTGTCCCATCGTGCTTTGCAGTAGGGAGACAGACTGGAATTGCAGTTTAGTCCTTCAGTTCACTGGATAAAAGTCATCTCTATGCATAAGTCCTGTGCACCACCTAAGGTCCTCTTTTAGACCTGAAATTAGGATGTAAAACGGATATAAATGGTGTAGAGATCTGACTTTGGTTGCCTGCAGAGGGGTGAATTTCACCTACTAGGAACAGCTACAGCCAGGTTTCTGAATCTGCATGAAAGTGCTAAGAATTCACACCGTTTACTGGCTCGGCTGGGGAATGAAGATGCTCACAGGACATGTTTGACACTTTTGCAGGAATTTGGCTTATTTTGTACTAGAGAACAGATATGCTATACCTGAATTTCTAAACTTATTGTACTGGCATCAGAGTAACTAGAAACCACAAAATGTAGCATGAAAAAAAAAAAAAAAAAAGGCGAGTAGACTATGTATAGATATATTTACATCTACATACATCTACATATAGAAGCTTCTGTTCACTGGAAATCCTATAAGCCACTGCCTGCAATAGCATCCATCCTAAGGGAATTCTAGAGATGATTCTTAAGAGACCGAGGAGATGGGGTTATGAGGTGAGCCCATCTGTGTCAGCACCTTATCCAGCCATTGCAATGGTCCATGCAGGTGGATCTCAATCCAGCAGGGTGTGCTTGTAACATCTTGGCGATGATACTCTGCTCCCCAGCCCTATAAAAGCATCAAAGGACCAAAAAGTGAGTGTTTATTTAAAAAAACAACATTAAATCACAACTGCAGTGCTGTCAGTCTAACACAACTACAGGTAACCCATCACACAGGTTCCCAAGATGTAATGCTTTGTCCTAAGGATAAGTTTTCTCTAGAAGCTTTGTTCCTTTTTAAAGTCATTGTTACCACAGCTATCAGGGACTCTGTACTATTAAATTAAAAGTGCTCAGTCACACTTCCAGGTGCCGAGACCAACTGACATGGAAAGGCCTGTTTCCAAGCTTGGCTGCCTGCAAACAGCCCGTGAGGAATGGTCCCTGCTGTTCGCACCCCAGAGACGTGCCCAGGAAACTCTGCCAGACTGCTGTCTGGCACAGACAAAAAGCAGGCCAGGCCCTGTCATAACACTTTAACAGGAACTGGGAACGATCCTGGGCTCTGCTTCGTTTATTGGTAGCAATGCATCCTACGAGTCTGAGACTCTAGCAGTTACAGGTATTTATCTGAACCCCTGCAAACTCCCAGCAAGGTTCCTATGTGCCATACCCAACTTATGTATACACATTTTCTGTAGGTTTTCTATCCTTGAACATGTCCTCTTTTCCCATGGGAGCTCCTGGCTGTCTGCTTTGGGAAGTCCTGCAGTAACTTCTTCAGCTCTTTTGGAGAGATAAGGGATATGGAGCACCTGACAGAAGATGGGGATGTGGTGCTGGCAGGGAGAAAAGCGAACCAGCAGTTCCCGTGCCTCGAGCGGGCACAGTATCTGCTCGTTAAGCAGGCAGCCTGGTTCCACAGCTTTGCAAGGCATCCAAGTCACAGTGCAGTCTCACAGCTCACCGGCTGTCTCACTGCCAGAACGGAACATGGAGTTCTGCAGGGCAACGTGCAAAACGCCATCCCGCTGCAGGATGAGGCTCTTCACTTGTGGGCCACTGCTCAGAGAAGCTGAGCCTTACCTATCGTTATGCTAGTCAGGCAGGTTGACAGTCTTGTCATGAAAAAAGGACACAGAGGCATATTAAGACTGATGCCTGCCTAAAGGTACCTAAACTGTAGAGTGCTGACCAACGCAGACAACCGAGGCTGCTAGAACCCACTCCTCCAGACTATCAGCTGCAAAACTAGGATTAACACCAAAACTAGGTGCCATAATAAGTGGTCTGGATAAAATCCATTTCTGCTTAATGAAGAAAAGGGGGAAGAAAGCACAAGAGCCCCACGGAAGCCCAAAGAGTGCTCTCAAACAGGCAGCATTCTTCTGACCTGCAGAGCACTTTTCAGGCTAGAAAGGGCCTGTGTTCGCAGTCACCTCGGATTAATGTTCTGGAAATACTTGCACAAAATGCCACCCTTCAAATCAGCACTGTCAAACTTCTGAGTTTGTGGAGTCTTAAGGACTCAGCTGCAGTGAAGGAACACGGCCAGAAGGGCAGGTGCTGGTGCACCTCTGCTGACTGGCGGAACAGAAAATCCGGAGGACCAGAAACTCCAGGTTTGCAAGCGCAACCTGGCGGGTTTGGAGGTTCGGAGGAGCCGGGCAGCCGGCGGTGGGCTGCCATCTCCCTCTGCTGGCAGCCGCCACGCTGCCGCCGCCTCACGCTGCCGGCTGGAGCTCGCCGCAGGGGCGATGCCGCTGCTGCGGAGGGAGACAACGGCCACCCTGCTTCGGTTATCAGCAGCAGTGCTCTGTGGGTGGAAACTTTTACTCACATAAAACTGTCTCACAAACAGTTTTATGTGAGTAAAACTGATACTCACATTTGCCTGAGGGCTGAGCTCCTCCCAGCTGCTCCGAGGGCACAGGAAGGGTATCAGAGGGGACAGGACCTTCATCACCCATGGGACCGTGTCCTGCCTCCAAAAGATGATACAGCCCTGGCAAGTTTGTCATGTCTTGGTCCCCACCCCATCCCTTTCTCCCAGCTGGTAGCTCAAGCATTGGTGGGGTAGGAGGCAGTCTTGAGCGCTTGGGTTCTGTCTGCCCTGTGGGCTGTAGGTGACCAGCAGCATCTGGACACAAATCAGGGGAGAAGCCACAAGACTGTCTGTCCTGCACCTGGGAACTCTTGGTGCGTGGCTGTGACAACATGCTCCTCTGTGCAGCGCACACCCAATACCCAGGGCATTCCTGTCCCCAGACCGAACACATCAGGGCTCACACCTTTGGAGAGAAATAATTTGAGAAGACTGATTACAGGAAAGAGTTTTTACAGGCCAGGAAGGAAGGAAGAACCTAGATGAGATTTGCATAGCCATTTTCCAAAGGTCATGGGAAAGGGTTCAAAATAACTCCTTGCGCTGGTCTTCTGGTACCTGAGGCACTACAGTGGCTGCTATTGTTTCAACAAAGCAAGGTGATAATACGGCAGCAGCATTATTTAGTGCATTAACACCACCATTTCTGCTGCCACGCTGGGCATGAAGGCAGATAACACATCAAAGAGGCTGCCCCTGAGTTGCTGAGATAATGAAAATTTTGCATAACTGGCTACACTGCCTTTACAAACAACATGCCCATTCATGTCTTCCATTAAAGAAAAAGCTGTTTGTTGGGTTTCTTGCTTTCTTTTTTCCCCCTAATGCTTGTGTGTGAACAAGATGTCAATCCCTTCCCCAGACCAAAGCAACAGCATGGTCATGGGCAGGGAGATTTTGCCTTGGACTCTTGGGAGAGGTTGCAGGGTACTTTTAATGTTCTCAGAGAGTTAAGGAGACAAGTCCCCAAGGATGGCTGGGAAGAGTCAGACCAGAAAGCTATGTGGGACTCAACACATCTGTTTTGCAGAACATAGGGTTACTGGGCTCGAGCCTCAAGCAGTTTTGCAGTATCTTTGACATGAATTCAATCAGCTTGATTCAGTCATTTGTATAGAACCAAATCTGCAAGACAAAGAGACATACTCAGCCACTTCTTATGGTACCTAGCAGGACCAACTGGCTTTTAATGGTGCAACTTCTCTAGTTTGCAGGCTGAACGCTGCTGCCAGCTCTCCCCAGCAGCACTATAGGAAGTCGTAGCCCATCTGTAAACAGCCTTGAAATACTCACCATTCTCTGGTGTTTAGGTGCTATGATGGCACCTAAGTAAATCCTAAGTACTAAAAGGAGTCAAGAGATCTCATTCTGGTGAGGTGGCCATTCAGAAGATTTAAGAAACTCCCACAAAGACCAATACACCACACACAGAGCAGTCAGACTGCAAAGTTCAGATATGGAAGACATGGGAACAGTAATGGCTTTGGTGGCCTCCTGTCTCTTCCAGATAAGAGGGGGAAGGTCACATGCGCTTTTGGGTTTTGTATTCTGCTTCCAAGAAGCCCTTCTCGTCGTGTGGCTGGCCAGAGTGGATGTCATTAGAAATTAAGACAATGTCTTGCCAGGGATCAGGCAGGTGACAAACAACAACAATTCCCAGCAAGTTCAGTGGGGGCTGAGGGAGGACTCAGTGTTCCTTGACTGAGACTATACATACCAGACTATACTGTAAATTAGAATAGAGATACAAGGACATTATTTTCAGATCTATGGCTCTACCAAGCTCTATTGCAAACCAGTAACGATAGGAGAGATCACGACTGCCTAAGATATGTGCTACAACATTTACATGTTGCTAAGCCCCTCCAAGTTGACCTTTTTATGCAATCAATAGGGGAACACTGCCACACAATCTCTGCTTATTTTCCACAAAAAGCCTACGGAATGCCTAATTTTTGGAATCTAAGACACTTCCAGGTTGACCACAAAAGCTACCGATTTTAAGCACCTAGAAGTTTAAGGCAATACTGGAAAAAAGGCAGTCTGAATTGCTATTTGCAAACTGGGTGTCTAAATCCCCACTTGGGAAGGATTTGATGGGGTCCAGTTTTGCACCAAAGCTAGCAAGTGATGTGATTTGCCTTTTCAGAAATGCAAGAGAAAACAATGAAAACTTACTTTAACAAAGCTCATTCGAATAGTACACATCTTGGTCAGCTCATACACCACTTCAAAACCGTGATTGACTGACTGAGCAAGCAGCTGGGCAAAGAGCTGGTTGTTGAAGATCTTGAGGCTACAGCCACTGGGGATCTTGCAAACAGTGGCTGGGTGGAAACCATGCTGGTAGTTACAGTTGCGGCTTTGCACAAAAATACTGCTGTCACTGACACATTCGGCGTAAACTTCTCCACCAACATAGTAAAGATGAACACCTTGAAAAAGGAAAAATAACGTGTATTATTTCTCCATTGTTCACAACACACTTTATACCAGTAATTCTTTAACTATTTTACTGGTGCAGGCATACAAGCCCATGATCATTCCAGGCACTCAGTGCTTATATGCTGACTTTCAAAAGACAGTAAACTGTGTGCCTATCCATCTATCTGTGCAACAGACCCACCAGCGTCAACAGATAATCTTCTTAACTGGTCTAGGAGAAAAAAGTCTTGGCACATGATGTTTTTCTTTGTCAGTGAAGGCTGGTATACTTCTTTAACCCAGCAGCATAGTACTTTATGACAAGACACAAATATCACAGAATCACAGAACGGTCAGTGTTGGAAGGGACCTCTGGAGATCATCTGGTCCAACCCCCTGCTAAAGCAGGTTCTCCTAGAGCAGCTTGCACAGAGTCATGTCCAGGCGGGTTTTGAATGGCTCCAGAGGAGACTCCAGAGCCTCTCTGGGCAGCCTGCTCCAGTGTTTTGTCACCCTCAAGGTAAAGAAGTTCTTCCTCATATTCAGATGGAACTTGTGTTGCAGTTTGTGCCCATTGCCCCTTGCCCTGTCACTTGGCCCTACTGAAAAGAGCCTGGCCCATCCTCCTGACACTTGCCCAAAGATATTTGTAGACACTGATAAGGTCCCCTCTCAGTCTTCTCTTCCTCAGGCTACACAGGCCCAGCTCTCTCAGCCCTTCCTCATCAGGGAGATGCTCCAGCCCCCTAGTCACTCGTAGCCCTCCACTGGGCCCCCTCCAGCAGTTAGTTCCCTGTCTCTCTTGAACTGGGGAGCCCAGAACTGGACACAGCACTCCAGGTGCAGCCTCACCAGGGCAGAGTAGAGGTGCAGGATCATCTTCCTCCACCTGCTGGCCACGCTCCCCCTAATGCACCCCAGGATCCCATTGGCCTTCTTGGCCACCAGGGCACACTTAAATAATTATGCACAGATAAATATCAAACATCTGTCAACCATATACAAAACATGGATAAAACTGTCAGAGAACTGACAAATCTGTTATGTATTACACATCTAAACATATTTTCTTTTTTGAGCACATGCACACTGACCAAGATCCACTTCATTGCACGCTATTTTTTTACTACAGGATCCTAACTCATACAGTTCAAACACAGCATGGTGTATACTTAAAATAGCTTTTCTGTATTTTGCTTTATCCACCACATCAGGATCATGAATTTGCATTTACATGATGTGATTTACTCATCAGATCCTGTTCCAAGTGACCTTGGAACCTAAAAGACTGAATTCCTTCAGGACTTTTCCGTGCTCAAGTGACTTACCAATGCTAACTCCCAAATTTTTACCGTGCTTTGGGGAAATGAAGATGGATGAGCTTCTGTCCATTCAAAGACTCTGGTCCCCCCAGGATGTCTGCTTGCATGAAAATATACCTAAATTTATGGGAGAATTTACCCTAGCCCAATTCAGCAACCTTAAAGGTAGGAATCTTGTCTAAGCTAATTGTGTAGATGTCTTCTCTAGTTGACAGACGATGAAAGGCACTGTGACCAGATGATTCACTCCATCCGCTACAGAGTGCAGGCTCACAGCCAGCTTAAACTGATGGAAGTCTGTGCAGGTGCTGAAAAGGCACTCTCATTCCCTGCTCCTGCTGCTTCTTCCCACACCTGCTTTCATGCCAGAAGCAGTGGCTGGGGATTGGGCAGCCATCCAGATTGAGGAACTGAACAAGCTAATAAACTTAAAAACAAACAAAACAAAACAAAAGAAGATTTATTTGCAGTGAGATCTTCATCAGTGCAAGCATGGCAATGGGGACCCAGACTGCTTAAATGTGAGCATGAAACCACACCTCGAAGGGGGCCAAGTCATCCTGTGAAGATGCCTAGACATTCACCCTTCCCATGGCTAGATTAGATGAGATGAACCCCTCCCATGGCCGAGAAAGGTGGAAGAACTCAGTCCTTTGTTCTCATAAAAACCACCACTAAATAAAAATAAAATCCTCCTCTCTATTCCCAGGTATGGCATTCAAGCCCTTACATACAAATGCACATGTTCACAGAGTCTCAGAGGACTGCCTGCAAAGCTAGTGATAACTATGCTTTAATGTTTCAGTTGTAATTAGTTTTAGTCCCGTTGTCTTTCATACAAAAAAGCCTGGTTACATATTCCCAGTCTGTTCATCATTCTGTGGTCATGACAGCAAGGGGCAGCAGCATATCCTTAAGCCAAAAGCAGCCTCTAAACAGAAGTGGGAGAGGCTCAGGCAAAAGCAGGTTGAGTGGGAATGGAATCTGGGAAAAATACGCTCTCCCATAGACTTCCAGGGTGACTCAGACAGGAACCTTGAAGTTTGTCTTCAAGCCATCGCTTGACTTTTACTTCTACGCACCCACGAGATGAGGTGTGAGTGGCAGGGGTGCGGCTCAGAGCACACACTAGCACTGCACCGGGAACATGGGTGAGATGACAGCTCCATTAGAGCAGTCGTCAGCTCCAGTCCAACTGCACCAAGCTTTACAGGGTGTTGCACATTGTGACAGCTATTACTTGACCCATGTCTGCCTTCCCTTCTGTGGAAGACAGATAAAAGGGAAGGACTGAAAATGCAAAGGTCGTAGCTGACCTTGACGGAATCCATATAACTTTCCAAAATAAACAGATAGAGTAAGAACACAGGGTAGGGAGAGAAGCATAAGGACATAAATGTTCACCACGTTTCAAATCTTCAGGTGTGATTTAGGGTGACCACACTTCTGGGTGCTAAGGTGAAAAATTTTAAAGGCTGGATTTTTAGAGTACATTGAGTAACCCAACTTCTGAACAAAAAGAATGCTTTCAAAGTCATTGCCCAAACTGTGTACTATCTATAATAATGAAAACACCAAAGTCACTTCTGAAAGCAGAGGCTACAATTTGCTTTTTCCTTGTGGACTTTTTAAAAGCAATAAATACAGCAGTAATGAAATGTCAGTGTGCATTTCCATTCTTCTGGTATTCATCCACCAGAGACGAGCACCCTCAAGCAAGCCGAGCAGATGAATACATATTTGTAGAAGACCAAATCAAGGGTCCATATGTTTTAGTGGGATTTCATTGCTCTCTGCAGAAACTGGAAACTCAGCAGCCTCCAAGTATCAACATCTTTTTGACACTCTGATCAGAATTCCCCTTTTTGCCCTTGAAGTCTTGACTGCTGAAACAGGTCCAAATGCTAGTAGATGTTGCATTGTGTTCTGGATTGTTTTTAGCTTTGATGTGGTATTTCCAGGAAACCGTTTCACGCTGATACACTAGATGACAATTCAATCACATATCCTTATCCTACTGAGTTAATCTTGTTTACTCACTCTTTTTTCTCCCCTGTTAACATGTGACAATTGTATCCATTTCAGTAGCTTTCATCTGTCCAGCATGCCTTTGAACTACATGCTTTTGGAACTGCTCTGTGCTCTTCTGCAGGCCTGTACTGGTGCCGCTTCTACTCCACTTGAACATGTTCTGTTAAGATTTGCATGAACAGGGAACACCAGTAAAATTAAGGATCTCTGATACACTGAGCTCCTCTCTGGGCAACCCGCTCCCTTCCCTTGGGCAGATTCTAGTGTAAGACTTTAAAGGACTTTTAATCAATGACAGATCTTCAGGTTTGAAAGGATGAGGTCCATTAGCATTTACCTCATTTTCTTTCTGGTCTGCCTCTTCCTCTTTTTGGGCAGAAAGTCACAAGATGCAACATCCTCAAATGACAGCTTTGACTGGAATCTTTTGTCATTCTTCTTTTAGGGCTGGGCTCAGCTTTGATCTACAGCCCTCTGACAGCTTATGCTGATAAAGAAGCTTTGCTTTACTTTCTGAGTAGGTTAGAACTAGATGTACAACTCATTTCCACCCCTCACAACAAACTACTTTGACAGACACTTGTAGTATCACACTGGCTTCACACAGTGCATCTGCAACACAAGTGCTTTCCCTTCTGGAGAAAAGTGCAAGAGCTAAGTACAGCATCTGCTGCACTAGCCTTCAGGTTTACTGTTTGCAAAAACTATGTCACACTTGTCTCAGAGCTTCCTCATACTCCGTCCTTCAACACTAGACTATCAAGAGCCAATTAAAATACTGCTCTAGGCCTGGGAAATGAGGTGAGGTTGACAAGATAATAGGAGTGAAACAATTAGAGTTAATTAGCCCTGTGGGAAATCCATTCCCAGGCAGCTACTGGTGAGAGGCTGGGTTGGCAAGATAATGAGTCTAGACTGGATATACCAGAACAGGCAAAGCTTCACCTGCACAGGGAAGTGGCCGGTACAGGACTCCTGACTCACCGCCACAAACAACAGTAAGTTCTGGGAGAATATCAGGCCCTACACAGCCCCGGAGAGCTGGGACGGAGTGTGTGCAGCCACGTATGTCCAGGTGGGGTGTACAAGCGAGTACTGCTGGAGGGAGAATCCAAGATTTAGTTTTACTGGCAAGAAGCTGACCAGGAGGGAATCAGACTGGTAAGGGGGGGAAAGCTACAAAGGCAGCTCTGGTAGAGTTCTTCAGCTAAGTAACTCAACTACTAAGTGTTTCATCCATCTCCCTTTGTTATTTGGTGGGAGGAGAACCAGCCCTGAGGCACCAGCAATTATCCTTTTAGTGGCATTTCAATGGCAATTTTCCCAGTTGCCAGAAGCTCTAATAAATAAAATGAAAATACATACTGCTAAATTAGAACACACAACTATAAACAACATTTTTCTCTTTGCTGGCCAAGTAAATAGCTTTTGTAAGGAGCTACTCTGGTGATTGTTATTCAGTCAGAAAAGAATTGGCTGCTTTTCTTCTATTTCAGAAGTAATCTCAGAGCTCTGGTTTTAAGACAAGCATACCTGACAAATCAGCGAGGTTTGTTAATGCAATGCATGGTTCTTTCAAGCTCTGAATACTCCTGAGGAGAAGAGGGTTCCTCTTACCTTTTCCTATGTGTCTCCTGGTGTTTTCTATAGTAGAGTTGCGGTTTACATTTGAGAGCAGTCCCAGGCAGAACCTGTTTTTGTTATTTGAGGGATCTGTAAATCCATCTATAAGGATACTTCGAGAGGAAGCCTGGAAAGTCTCCCCTACCCGGTTGTTGAGTTCATAGTAGGCAACTGAGCACCAGTGTTGGGGTTCCTCATAGCAAACAGGCCGAAAGTCTGTAGGAAATAAAATTAATCAGCTGCTCAGGTCTCACTAATATTTTTTAAACAATCATTCTCTGTTTTCTTTTCTCCCTCCCTCCCTCTCCCACCCACCCCCCCTAGCTCTTCATCTAAACAGTCACTTATGTCACGCTTTATCTCAAAGGCAACTTCTGTTTCTTCTTAATTTTATGACTGAAGACCCAAACATGCAAAGGGCTGGTACACCAGCTTAACTCTAAGCCTATGAGGAGTCCCACTTGCTCTTAAAAGTGATAACTCCACTGCATTAAATTAAGCACATGCTGACATTCCTTGCTGATCCGGGGCTCAATCTCTACACTGAAAATAGTAAGGGATACATCTGCTCTGCACACCAGCAGGAGCTAGGGATGACAGATGAGCTCAAAGCAAGTCAAAACTGAGCCAAGCCTTCAGCCTAATACCAAACTCTGAAGTAATCAATCATTCCCCCCAGTTTTTTGCATGCTTTGGGGCTTTCCACTTCCACGTGAGACCACAAGCAGAAATGTCAGCAGGGTCATTTCTTTTGGATCTACCCCTGCCCAGGTTTTCTAACTCAGAGACAGCCTCAAAAATGTAACAGAATCTCTGAGCCTCATTCGTCCACAGGAATTAAAGGGAAACCTTATCCTGCCTGCCCACCACAGGCATGTGAGCCCCCCTGCCCCCAGAGCACCTCTGTGAACTTCCAATGAATATTCACTGGGGCAGTGATCAGGGATGGTAAACTATGCTAAAGAGATCAAATTATTTTGACAATTTATTTAAAAGTACTGGTGTCTGATAGCTACTTACTATCTGGCCATTTTGTGTACCCATCTGCAATTAGCACTATCACCCTCATCTTCCTTCTGCTCCAGTTCTGTGATAGATACATGTTCCTCACCATTTCAGAAGGCTGGCATTATTTTTTTAATGTGTATGTGTGTGCACAGTGTTCAGTCCTCATGCCATAAAGAACGTATGTTTAGGACTACAATATGCCGGACTAAAAGAACAACAGTGATTTTTCCTTTGCTAAGAACGAAGCCAAAGGAAAACTCAGTAGAGGAACTCCATTTCACCTCTGCAGCCATGGGCTTTGAATGGTGGAGGCATCATCTGCCAGCATTAGTCTGGAGGTAGCAGAGACCATGCTGGTGAGGAAGTGGCTTTGAGAGGACTAAGGAGGATCCATACCCTTCTACCCTGACCACCCAGGCCCTCTCCCACTGAAGCATTCTTATATGAGAAGAAAAGAGTCTGGCCTTCTGTAAAAATGTCTTTGCACTGCACTAGAATATGAACTTTTCTTCCCTACCCAGCCAGTAATGTAGCATTAATACAAAGGTGGCAGTAAGAAAGGACCCAAACACAAGGCTTTAAAGTACTTGAAACCCAGAACAGATGGTGATAAAAGAAATCAGTTCTGATATTGGTAGTGCTCTTGTGTGTTGTATAGCCTTACCATCCCTGATTTGATATCTTTGTCTTTACAACATAGATAATAGTGTTTGCCTTCAGTAACAGCTTTCTAACTGTAATAGTCCATGGATGCAAATAAGGTCTAAACTCTGTAACTTTGCACGTAACTCACTGAATTCTTAAATCAACCTATTCTGCTAGCTAATGGATGGGTCTAGTACACAGCCTTACTGCAAAAATGTCTGAAACCTAACTTTAAAGATCACTGAACCCCCACGTTCAAATAAATTTTTTTTTGCTTAACAGTTTTTCTTTGAAGAATAGTACAAATAGTTATTTACTTTCAGCTTCTCCATCGGCAGATTTACCTCCATTGGGCAAAGACAGCACTAATTGACTTTCAGCTATTGCATCCATTGATCGCCCATTGTGGGTTCCTGGAGGTTCTCTTGCATGGTAAGGCGGGGGTGGAGTTTCCACTATGAGAAAGGAAAGAAAGAAAAGGCAGAAAATACACCTAAGTCAATACATTGGTAAACTCTTCTGGTTTTCCTGGTGCAAACTTAATCTCCTTCAGCTTTGTTTAGTTAGGAAGGGCTAGAAAGCAAGCACAAATCTGAACCTGCCCTTCCTTCAGTCTCCAGATTAAGAGCATTACATGGCCAGGGAGGATGGTAAGGAAGGGCTGTCATGTTGGACATGCTGCACTTGAAAGAGGGAGGGACAGTCACAACAGTGCCTCAGACCCAGACCAGTGCCTAGTCAGGCTCCCTGTTAACACCCATTGTAACCCTAAGAAAGTAGCACAGTTTGATCATTCAGCACCAGACTTCTCTCACAAATTTAAAACTTGAAGAGGATGATTTAAGAGTAGAAGCTAATTTTAACTGATCCTCTGGGAGAAAGTTCTTTTTCTTCACAGGCTGTTGAAAAAAAGCCTATGGGGAGCCTTTAGACTGTAAAGTCAGACTTGGCAACACTCCCTCCAGATTTGTCCTTTTTACCTCTGTCCTACAAGGGAAGGCTGGCCCTCTTCTGGTTTGTTCAGTCTCCCATCAAAGGGCAATGGATGTGAAGAAAAAATAAGGAGAAAAAGTATCAATTCACAACCTGCCCAGCTCCTGTTTGTTTCATTTATGGCACAGTAAGCTAGAAAATAGTGGAGATTCTCAAGAAAGACAGGAGGCTTTAGAAAGCCAAAGCAAAAGGGGATTTATTTTCATATTGGAAAATGTCAACATTCACTGCATAAGCACTAAAAGCATGTAGTTTTATTCATTTGAACAGAAACTCAGTGGGCTTACGTGTAAACGACAGCCATATACAAGCTTACGGGACTAAGGGTCTCTTTAAGAAGACCATGGTTTAACTTGGTTCCAGGCTGAAATTCCCACTTGTGTTTGGGGTCTGTTGGCTGGCCCTCAAAACAGAGCAACCTCATCCACAGTGGGTAAATGTGGACTGTCTCATAAGACAACCATTGATTCTTCCAAGTAAGTACTGCACAAAAATGTTATTCTGCTTAAGCATTGTTCAGGATTTAGGAATTTCATACACTGTATGATATTTCTAACATATACATGACACAACTCTCCCACAGAAAATGCAATTAGCTAGAACAGTAAAACAAAACTGAGAAAGAGTGGGAGAGAATACAACTCACAGAAAGGAGTATAATGTGGTTATCCAGGTATTTTCGATGTGTACACCTAAGCTAGTCACCATAAACTCTCCTTATACTCACTAAAGAAAAATAGGCACCTGTGGACACAGTGCGTCTCAGCTACTTTAGACATATAACTTAAGATGCAATGAATCTTGTTCTAGGAGTGTCTGTTTTCCTCCACTGATTACAGACAGAGATGTAGAAATTTGCATTGTTGACATCTATATTTGGTCACACCAATCCCACTCAAGGTTCTTGATGTAACTCCACTTTGCTTTAGATAGTCTTCCATCCCTGATTATTACACAGGCAAATTATGTTTATCAGCATGCCATGTGCTGCGATATACCGAAGCTCAGGTTGAGCCACTTCCAATTTTAAGTAGCTTTGCGAGGTCCCAAGTTCAGTTAAATGCACGAGTCAGAATCATTACATAGTTGGAATGGGCCTGATTTACCTGTCAGGACCAGCTCCACTGAATCTAGCTTGGTTACACAGAGGTGAAAGAAAAAGATGGGGGAAGACAAACAAGCCCTACTACTTGCTGAAATGTTTCTATGTTGCTAAATACGATTTAATCTGAAGTATAGATCTAGAGAAGAAATAAATGAAGGGCCATTCAATGAATGGAGAGGGAACAAAAACATTACACTGTGTTGAAACTGACCAGCTTAAAAGGAGGTTCAAATACTACAAATACCTTGTGTAAATAAACATCTTTCTTGCACTTAAAATCAAAATAGACATATCATTAAGGACATGAATTTAAATGCTTCGTAGTCGAGACATTAAAACATAAAAGCTACAAAATTCCAACCTGAATTCATCTTTGCAAAAAAGCTGAGATCATTGAAACTATTTAAGAGTTACAATAAAGTGCAGAAGTGAACTTGAACCATGTTTTGATATTAAAGCTAGCTCTCAGCTGTGTTGCTTGACATCTTTTTGGTATATTTAAGAGCAAAAGCATTAGTTAAATTGTCAGGTAATTAAAGCAGTACTTTGTAAGGAGTTCACAATGCAAACAATCTAAGTGACATAACCCTGATGCGGATCTGATAAAACATGTTCCAAAGACATATAAATTTGCCTGGTGGCTTCAACCAGGCCAGATTGTTAAACACCTTAATTTCCTGAAGTTTATATAATCAGTAGGATCACCATTCACCAAAAAAATACTTCTGTGTACCAATTTCTCCATTTTATCCTGTCTCTCTTGATGGAGTTTCTAAATGTCCCTACTCTGACCATTGCTATTAGAGGTGCCTAACTTAGGTGTTGCAGGTGCTCTTTTCTGTGGCTTGTATCAGAACCTTGGATGGGCAGCTTCAGGTAGAAGGTGGCCTGGCACACCTGCTCCTCTCCTCAACTTTCCCCTTGGATTTTCATCCAGTAATCATGATTCCTTTAGGAGTGGCACTTCAAGGCACTTCTAGGAGTGGGATGACTACAACTTTTAGTCCCTTGAGCATCCATCAGAAGAACTGGGAGACAATACTATGAGACAGTTGCAAGAAATCACGTTCCAAATCAATTCTGTCCAACAGCTCAATCTGTAGCTACAGCCTGTGGGGAGCACACAAAATTGGCACCTGGCCCCAAGCCCTGGAAAGAACCTTGACTGCCTCAGTCAGGATATCTGAAAGTTCATTCTTACCCGTGAGCTGATAGGGACTTCCTGGTCCAGAAGAACTTCCTGGTGAATTGGGGTAGCTGATGCTGTTAGGTGACTGGGAGAACATGTGGCTGGGTGATGATGGGAAAGGGGTGCATGGAGGATGCTGGAAAGAATCAGGATAGGTGGCATTGTGCGGCATCAGCGGCTCACTGTGCAGAGAAGTGTTTCGAAACTTGGCAAGGAGGCTGAGGTGAGGGTTAAATTCACTGTGTCTTGGAACGAGTACAGGAGGTAGGACTGAAGATAAAAACAAGAACAGAAAAAAATGGTTAAAACTGCACTCTTGAAAGTGTATCTCTTTATAAGTTAAAAAGAGGTATATTCCATTCTCCCCAAGTATTGCTGTCTATATATAAGTCATGGAAGGGCAACAAACGTCCATGAACAAGAAGCAAGAGCTGATTCTTGAGCCTTTTCTCTCCAGATTTACAGCCAGTTGCAGCAATTCCATATGCAAAAGATGGACTCATTCCTGACTTGAGCAAGGTACCATAAAATCCACAGGTACGGCATGCGCACATGGCCCTCACAGAAATGCAAGTGGCACATTTCTCCCTCTCAAAAGTACCTTTTCCTTCCTTCCTGAAAGACTGAACATCAGGAGTTTGCTACATACTGTCACCAGGATTTGCCAAAACCACAGCCAAGTTTATTAAAAATTAATAGTGCTCTGCAATACACTGCATATTTTACTACCAGTGTTTTACTGATGGACAAAAGGAAGCACAGACCTGAAGCCAGACACCGGATTTAAAAGGTTTTCAGGTACCTGAAAATGCTGCCAGCCAGACAGTGGGATCTTTAAAAGGAAATGTAAATGGCAATTCACATATTGCAGTAATATTAATTTAGCCCTTGCAATATAGTTAGAAAAGATCTAGCATGAGGAGGCAAATGTCAATGGTTGGTAGTTAAGACATGAAAAATGCGGGTTAGAAAACTGAAATCCAAACTCATCCATGTAAAAATTGGTCTAATAGAAGATGTCTCCTGTCTTCACGACCTCTCTTCACTTGCATCTCATACTGTCAGTGCTGTTAACAGCATTCCTGCATTGAGAAACAAACCTAAAGTTGACCCAAATTATTTTGGAATTTGACGTATCAGGAGGGAGAGCAGAACTGGAGTCAAAACACTTTAGGAAACCCGATTAGTGAGTTACTTATGAAGATGCAGCCCTAGGCTAGAACACAGAGAGGCTTGCTGGATAGTTCTGCATTTGGGAGTTCAACTTCAGTCTTTAACTGGGTACCCCGTAGTCCCTGGGGAGAGAACAGAGCCTACAGTGGGCAATCCATGTACCCCAAGATTTCCTGATCAGTTATTAGCTCACATAGTGCCTAATGATCTTGGTTAAGGCCTTAAACACAGGTAGGGAGAATGAATCCCCATTTACTGTCGTGCAGATCTAAAAGCCACCAGAGAAGATAAGGAAGCAATTTGAGTTATTGTGACAAAGATGGATTGTCCCAACACTAGGAACAATTCAGCAGGCTTGTATTGATCGACTTAGTGTCCAGAGTTTCTCTGGCCTAAAACCCAGCAGCATGTCATCTTTCAGTCTATCCTTACTAGCTTACGGAAACAAATAGCAATTTGTGCTCTTGGTTATAAATGCTGACAGGAATGCATAGTTTAAACGTGTTTTAGCATATTGTTTGGGCCCAAAAGCTCTGTCTAGGTAAGGTCAATTCTTTTTAGGTAGGTTAGCTAACACCTTCTAATTACGGTGAACTCTCATTTATCCAGCATAATGATAAGAGTGGAATAATTGCTATAAAGCAAATAATGTACAGATAACGCAAAGCACATGCATGAGTAGAGGCTGTAGGAACACCCTCCTTGGAGCGCACCCTCAGCGCACGTTGATGGCTCAGAAAGCTGGGGCAGTTTAAGCAGGAGGAGGAGGACCAGTACCTGGTACCAACAGCAGCTTTACAGCTTCTTGCTTGATGTAGCACTATGCTGGCAGCTGGAGCAGGCTTAAACCACACTCCCGCTCACCCACTGGCATATACCATCTGGGAATTTGCTGGTCACCATGAACTAGAGAACTAAGCCCTAAAAACCTACAAAAGATTGGACTGATGACAGGGGGGTCACTGCAGAAGTTATCTTCCTACCTGCCTGGAAACACAGGCACTGGGATACCTGTTAAGAGACTATACGTAGACCCTTCTCTGGCCAAATGCATTTCTAATTAGCTTGTGGCTGGCACAAGAATGCTGCTCTAGAAGCTGCTTTCTTTCTTTCTGCCTTTGATATGCTCCTACCTGTGGGATGAAGCCAGCCTCTCAAGTCCTTTGGGAGAGAAAAGTAGTTCTGCATCTTTACCACTTCCTTAGCTTTTTGGATTTTCTAGACTGTCCAGGTAGGACTCATACAGGCAATACAGGTATTCACATCTGAGATGCCTTGCCCAGTCCCACATCCCCCCCCCCCCCCCGGATCTCTTCATAGCCACAGGAGAGAAACAGACTTTTACTGCTCTCTCTATATATGTTAATCAGCTCTATACCAGGACAAGATCAGCACCACCACTGCAGATGTGGTTTTGGTGAGGTGGCTCCCTCCCATCCCATGCTCCCGTGAGCAATTCCAGGCTGTGAGCTGCTGTTGCTTCTGGAGTTTTCCTCTGCTGCTCCAAGAAACTGGTATGATGCTTGCCAGGTCTGCCGCTGCTCAGCCAACTCTGACCCGCAGCCTTAGAAAGTGGGGAACCGGTGATCCTTTCTCACCCAGCAGAGGTGCTGAGCCAAGGACAGCAGTGCTACAGCTATGCCGTGCAGTGCTGGGAGGCTGGCACCTCGCTGCAGGTACTGCCACTAAAGAAGCGACTTTCTTCAGCCTTGTGAGAACTGAACACAACTCCTTCTCTAAATGAAGGCCAAGAATCTGGATGTGTGAACAGCATTTGCCAGAAAAAGCCTTTGACTCGCCCTGAGTGAGTCAGCAAAAGGAATTTTCAAGCCTTGAACTCCTTCCCAGCTCTGACCAGGGTACTCTTAATTTCTGCTCTGCTGTACAGTTTTTGCCACCTCATTCAATCACATGACTGTGGCTGCCTAGAGGGCTAAAGCCTCTGTGGTGGTGAAAAATTCAGAGATTGTCTTGTTTGTGGCTCAAAACTCCCCAGAGGGCCTTGTTCTCCTTGTTCTTTTGGTTACAGATGTCACTCTCCAGGGCTCAACCACTCTGAAGGAAGTGTGACCAGAGGCACAAAACTGAGTGACTGATTGCATTGGGACCTGTCTGTCCTCCTAATTTACCTGCATTGCTCCACTCAGTGAGGTCCTTTTATTCTACCTGTTATTCTCCACCGAGAGCCAGGGGTGGATCCTTCCTTCTATGTATGCCCAAGTGTTGACGATCTTTGTACAACTGAAGACAAATACAGTCATGTCCTGAGTCCTGCCACTGCTTCTCATGCACTAGGTTTTCTCCTGTTCCCTTTGGCTGCAACAGCTCTTGCTGGAAACCTGGTTGTGCCCAGAGCCTGTGACTAGCCTGTGCTAGCCAGGTGCTAGCAAGAAACCTATCTGCCTCCACAGTTTAATTCTAGGTACAACACCCACATAGTGATTTGTCACACATCAGCCCACCTTTGCAAAGTTTACTACCTTTGAAGAGCTACCCTCCAGTGAGATCCATTTGTTCCCTATGCTCATGACCATTCATAAACACCAAATACATGGCCAACAGTGAGATCATCAGGTGGTCTTCCAGCTGGGAGGCTACCACATCTTAGTTCCACTTGGGCTTAACAACAGCGATAAGCTAGTCTAAGTCAAAAGTTCATACAGGCTCCTGCTGTCTACAGCAATGGTGCATGCTAGAATTTGCTATATCTACACAAGTGTTCTCATAAAATAGGGCACATGTTTAGGCAGCTTCTATATTTTTCTGAAAAGCAGCTTTTCCTGACAACAAACCAGACTTCTGACCAGCTCTTCAAGGCAAAACAGCGAAGGGAGAAGCAGAGTTTAACCCCCATACCTATCTCCTTTAAGCTAGGTGGTCTAGCTCCTCTTCTGCAGTGGGATGTTGCACAAACAGAGGAAATACTTGCTGCTTTTTTTCTAAATGGCACCTGCTGCTCAGCAGACCTGAGAAGAGATCTGCTGAGGACACTGGTAGCAGCAAGAAAAGCTACACATAATCTGTGAAGTATTGGTCAGCATAGACTAGGATGTGGTTGGGCAGCCTGAGGACACAGCAGAAGCAATGAAACCTCTTGAATCTCAGACCAGAGTTTAAAGCTGCTCTCTAGTAACAGAGGTATAGGGATCTGCTAGGCCATTAAAAAAGGGGTGAGGCCCTCCCACCTTTGACACAACTCATTCACTCTGAATAAAAGTTAAGGATCTGGTCACAGAGTAAGTTGACTTAGCAAGAGACTGCAGTGATGGGAAGTGAGCCCCAAAAGGATGGACACTTGTATGAAAAGAATACTGGCTTGTGGGTTATAAAAAAATGTATTGCTGACTAATTTCATGGGTGGACTCTTTAGCTCCAGAGGTTGAGACTCAGAGAATCTCACAAAAGCCTAAGATCACCAACAGCCAAGACGGAGAAGGTTTCCTGTAGTTAAGAGAGAACTGTTTAAACAGATTGGCACCTAGATCAATTGCTCCCAGCCTTTTCTGTGGTGATCTCACTGCTACCACTTTCTCCTGGTGCTCTTTTCTTCTCTTGCCTCACCACCACCTCCTTGCAGCTTTCTAACTGCCTCTGGCCTGGGGCTGCATTACTGGCACTCGCAGGGGTGTAACTTACCTCTCCTGCTGCTGCCACAGCACACCTGAGTAGGTCATACTCCTTGCTGCACCTCATCTTTACCAGGGAGGTGACTCACTTGTGAGCTTCAGCTTCTAAGCTGTGCCGGTAAAAAGAGCAGTGAGCACAACAGCCCAAGAACAACTCACAGGTCCTGTGGAGAACTGGCATGGCACAGCTTGCATCCTGGCAGCTGCGCCCTCTTTCACCTACAAAACACGGTGGTCACATCCAAAGTGCCCAAAAGTCCCTCCTGGAGGCTAACCCCTGCACCCTGAGGACTGCTAGCCCATGTCAGCCTGCACGGGTCACAGCTGTGCCTGGCAGCACGCTGCCAATTCCACCGTACTCAGACCTGCACCCTGGCCCTGCCTCACTGACCAGTGGAGACGCAGCCGCTCTGCTGTACAGACAAGCGACAGAGGCATGTTCACAGCTGAAACCTTCTGAGTTTCAGGGTCAGAACGACAGGCTTTGGCAGCCGTTTAGCAGCTGCTGGATTATCCCAGTGCTAGCATTTGTCAGCTGGCACTGAACAGATCAGAGGACTGGGGCTGAAAACAGCACTGCGCAGTGCTGTCAGCGACAGCGCGGAGGAGACTCCATTAAATACACTGGAGTTACATGAGAAGAAACGAGAAGACACTAAAGACTGCAGCCTTCAAAGAGAAAGATACACAAAATGGGATATTTTATGAGCATCTTTTCTTGGTTTCTTGAAGAGTTTATTTTAGCAAGGCAGGAGATCAGCTCTTTCCACTGAAAACTGCTGACAACAAACACCACTCACCGCAGCTGTAAAATTTTAGTTGTGACAATGTTTACAGCAGTTCAAATACAACTTCAAAATGACCGCTTCACTGCAGTGGAAGGACTATCAGGAAAGCAGCCCCTGTTGTTTAACAAATGTTAACAAACGTCTTTCCCTTATTTCATCTGTGTGAAAAGAAACATCCCACAGTTCACTTATCTGATCCTAATGTCACCTCAGAGTAAAGTTCATGCCAGACAAAGAGTAATCACAGAATAATAAGTATACACTTACCAACCATATCCATTAGTAAATTAAATTACTGTGATTTTTGGCAGCAAGGGAGAGCTAGGTTAGACATTAGAAATCATTTTGAACTGTAAGGATAGCAAAGCAATAGATTCACTTGCCTGGGGAGGTTGTGGAGCCTCTATCACATGGGATTTTTAGAGCTCATTAGAAAAAGATCTGTCAGGAGTGTACCTGGCAATTTGTTTTGATTTGGGAGTAGGGGCAGAGGAGAACAGGATGACTGTTCAAGATCTCTGCCAGCCCTGCTTTCTAAGATCTCTATAGAAGTCAATACTGAACACTATAATTTTTTTAACAGCTGTTTCATTGACACGAAGCCCAATTAAATGACCCTTCAATGAGGTCGTAAGTTTTCAGTGCTGACGAGGTCCAGCCTAAAGAGGATCATCAGTGGGAAAAATCAAAGTTTTATGGGAACTTGGGGGTTTTATATCACATAACCTATCTATTTAGGTAAGTAAATCCCACTGAAGGCAGGCCACCAGGCATTTTAGAAAGAATCAACTGACCTGGTTTCATATCCACAGCAAAATAAGCCATCTTGCTGCAACTCTAATCTTTGAAAAGAGAGCTTTTTTCCCTGTGGATTAACGAGTCAATTGCTGGTTTTCAGACAATGAGACATAAATCTAGCCAGGGTGGTAAGTCAAGGATGGTGCCTAGTCTTCAAGCAAATGTGCAGCACTTTGTGGGGCGTGGGGAGGGGAGGTTCGGAGGGCAGCCAGCACCCAGGTCCCCGGAAGGGAAGGTCGCTTTCAGCACCCTGGACAGGATCCGGGCACCCTCGGGGGTCCGATGGGACCCAGACCCTGCGCAGACCCCATGGGGTGAAGTGCTCCTCACTCCCTTTCTCACTTCTTGCTGCTGGAGCTGTGATGCCACTGGGCAGGGAAAGACCCCGGAGTCCTTCCGTCAAATGCAGCCTGTCTTTTCAACATTTCAGAGCACAACTTGGTAGGATTCACCAAGACTAGACCTGACAGTGCGAGAGCTAATAACAGAGAGATGCGAATCAATTGTAGATTATATAATTACCTGGGGTTTCCACCCGCCGGTAATGGTAGGGGTTAATGCATACTTCTTTCTGTTTTGAACCAAATGGGAACTCACAACATTCCAGTGGTTTCAACTCATGGTGAGACTGTAAATCAGGCCAGCGCCACACTCTGCAGTATATGACGTGGGGAAGCCCCTTGCGGTGCGACACCTGCAATCGCCCATCCAAGGAGCGTGGGATCGTGACACATTTACTCGGCTGACCTGGGCAGCTCAGAGCCCTTTCCAGTTCTTCCATGGCACCTTTTTTCTTCTTTAACTTCTTCACCAAGGAATCAACAGCTTTTTCTGCCCACTTTTCCTCTTCATCTCCTTGTTTCCAGCCCAGCAGCCTTTTCACTGCAGGGCTGGTGAAGGAGAACAAGGAACTGATAGGGGTGCTGGAGTGCATAAGAAGCAGAGATTACACACAAGTGTCAACGGAAGCACGAATTGCTCTCCTGCCTTGCAAGGCTTGCACCGAGTTGCCACAATATTGAGATGGATGCTTCCTTCAAGGATAGGTTCTTCCACACATACGCTCTTGTAGTCTTAGGCACTGGTTACAAGTAGGCCAGCAGGGTGGGTGGGTCTCAGAACTTTCCAAACATCAAGAAACTGTTGATGAAGCCTGGAATAACAACACAATACATAGTTAGGCTTCACACACTACTTTCATTGTTCCCTCAATAAAATCTTTTGAAAGAGAAATTATTCAAAATGTGTATTTAATTTTCAATGGTTTTCTGTTTGTTTTTTGCTGTTTATTTTGGGTTCCAGCCTCTCCTCTCCACTACCCTCCACACTCATTTTACTCGGAAAGCATTAAGTGTCCAGACACTTCAATTTGTGTTTTGAGTTTAATGCACTAGGCAAATTGTTGCAGGGTTGGGGTTATATTTACTACATAAGAAAATGTACCTTTTTTTTTTTTTTATGCTGGTAGCTGTTGGTACAGCTCAAGCATCTTCTAAAAAATTATATCTGCAATATCAAATTTTATGGAAGTAATGAGCAGAATATTTTTTTCTGATTTCAACTCTCTTTGCCCTTCCAATCCCATTCTACTGTCAAGAGTTGTACAATATTAACTGCAAAATTTATTTAAAATTCAGCTACTCCCAGATTTCATTTAGTGCCTTTGAAAGATCTATCACTCTTCTCTAAGCTTATTTACATTTTCTCACATGCAAGAGAAAAACCTTGTTTGCCTAGCCAGTCTGTTTTGCTCTCTCCGACAATTCACAGTTTTTTGGATGAAAACCACAGACTTTTGGACACGGTTTGTGCTGGATGGATCCTGAGTTAATTCTGCTAGGAGTTGCTACATCTGACAAAGTGCAACAGAAAGAGCTTAGTTCTTGAGGGTTTTTCTTTATTTTTTCTTTATTTTATTTATTTTTATTTTTTTTCATGCAGCTGGAGCCAGTCTAATTTTAGCTGAAAATGACATACTTCCACTGACTGGAACTCTGAAAAAAAAATCCTTGTATGTCAAGCTATTTACTGCTTTAAATATACTTCATGGACCCCCCCCTGTGCATACCAAGTCCTAAGGTCTGAACTACACAGAGGGCACTTAAAGCAGGAGGCAAGGGCAGCTTCCAAATGGATGCCTCCAGAGAAGCAGCCCCATGACTGCCCTACTCCACCCTTGAGGGAGGACTTGGGTCCTTCTTGACCCCACCAGTAAAGGCCTGGGCATAGCTGTCAGCACTGCTCATATGCAGCCACTGAGGAGACAGAGAGATGCTGCCTGTTGTTGGGAGCAGCAGAGCTTACAAACCATACTATTCTGCAGTTTGCTAAAAGACACAGCTTTTGTAAGAGTTCAAAGGGCACCTGGGGACACTGAGTGCAGGCACAGGTCCAACATACTGAGACAGGATGCCAATCCCAAAGACTTGTTCCTTGGCATAGTCTGATACCCTCAGCACCACACACCTCTGGAGCATGCTGCAGGGTAAACACACGTGGCCCAGGGTATCAGAGTCCCTTAGACAACACGCAGTGTTTGCTGAGGATCAATTAATGCCTAGAGCTGTTTTCCTCCTAGCCCTTCTGTTTTGTTCTCTTGCCCATTCTGCTGCACCACTGTGTTACCCTTTAAGATGCCCAGCACCCTGAGAAATGCAGATACATGTAAACGTAAGGAGCTTTTTCTCTTCCTCCATGAGAGCAACAATGATGAGGGCAGGGGCTCAAATTCCCGAAAGCCTTCCACAGAGCTAGGGAGATGGAAGCACTTGGCCCCACAGCCCAAAAGCAACTCTTTGGCATGTCACAAGCCCCAGCAGCATCTGCTATTCCCCCAAGAGATTCATATTCCAAGCACCAGTGAACAGGGGCAAGAAAATATGAGCAGAGGGACTACAAAACTCGGAAGGAAGAGCAGGCATACCTTGCTTCAGGCACCCAACACAGCATCGAACTCTGGCTTATGCAATTTCTACATTATCAATCTATGTGCATGTCCAGTTGTCCTCAGCTGTCGAGGGAGGCTCTTGACAGAACAGGCAGAAATTCCCTCACTCGTGACATTTTCAGCAATCAATGATCGATTCCACAGAACCACCCAAACTTGTCCCACCACACAAAAAGAAACTTCAGATTCCATTTTTTTTACCCCACTCTGTATTATTAAAAATCCAATAACCTGGGGCATTTAACTGGATAATTACTAATGCCTCTTAGTCAAAACTGCAGTCTATTCCAAATGCTTAGAGGGTACATGTGAGAATGACATAAGTTCAGAAGGATTTATCACAGGAAAAAACCCTCGAGCTGCTTGTAAAACATAATGGGGATAAAATTTAGACAGGCAGTCTTCAACCTTTGTGGGAGCAGGCTCAGCCTACAGAGCCCAGCGCCAGCCCCATCTAGGAATCCCGTGCAGTAGAGGTGTCTGTCCCTCGCTGCTCTGGTGAGAACCTGTGGAGGATCCACCACGGCACCGCTGTCATGGATTGGAGCACCAAAACCCATCCTCACACGAGAAAATGAAACAATGCCAGCATCTCTGTGGATCAGCCCTGAAAGCAGCAAGAGGAAGCAAGGAGAGCCTGGGATGAAAGCTTACAGGACCAGTAGTGGTGTAAAAGTCTCTGCTCCAGGCTGAGAGGGAAAATGGCTCACGCTTCTTATCTGAGGGGGTCTCCTGGGCATTAGCGTGTGTAAACAACTGCTCCTGATAAGTTAATGCAACTTTACAATCATCAGATATGAAAACATACATGTTCACGTAAAAGTATTGTCCCAAGATTTTCTTTTCCATTTTGACCAAGGTTTTAAATAAACACATTAATCTCGTTCAGTCAAATTAAATAACTCAACAGTGACATCAGTATGAGTCTGAGCACTATTGTTGCTAGTGGGAGAGTCGCCAAGACTATGTGTATAAAAGCAAGAGCAGTGCTTTGCAGACCATGTGATGTAGTCTCAGATAAGTACATTGCACAACTTCCTACCACGCTCCCCCCAGTTTCTTCTACAATCTTTTTTTCCCCAAATTCAACTGACATACCAAATATAAATGGCATTAAATAAACTAAACAGTTTTCAAATAGTATTATTATCAGAACATCCTAGTTTAATGTTATTAAATTACACAATACTGCATACTATTCAGCAGACCAAGCCTTGTGTTGCTAGGCTTAGATACTCCATTATGAAATACCTAGGCAGCCCTCTGCTCCAGGGCTGTAATGACAGAGATGACAATTCACTATTTAATTTTAACAGTCTTTGAGGACAGCAGTTGCTTAAGCTGTATGCCTTTTGTAACATGCAACTTGCCTACCCAACTGGAAACTTCCAACATTGAAACGTTTCAAAACGATGTTTGATGTATTTTCTGTGCTGATGATCCATCATCTTTCTCGATGCTCATCACTTTAGAGTGGCAGGGTGGGGAGGAAAGTGTTACAGTTTTGATCCATATTCCCACCACACGTATCAAGCCCTGGGCTGTACCATGATGGAAGTTCTGGTCTGGTCACCTCTGTCTTCCTCAGTGACAGTGTGATGTGCTGTCATGAGTATGAGTCAGGCATCATTCGGGGTACATCCCTAATACCATTCCCTCCTCTGGGACGACAAGGAAGACTTTGGCTATCTGTCAGGTAAGTGACTGGTCAACATCAAACACGGTCAATCTTCCATGCTCTGAATCTTTATTCCATCGCCCAATTTAGCCTAAGGTCTGAAGCCTGCTGTAGGGAAGATGCAGAAGACATATGGCACGTGAGCATGGAACCACCCTTTCATTCCTGTGGTCTGCAGGAGAAGATGGGACTGGAAATGCTTCAGCCCAGTTCACTAGCCACATGCTCTTAAACAAAGGGTGCCTACCTTAGCTTGGCTACGCTAGTGCTGGGGAACATTTCTGGGCATGGGAACTTGATCATCTATAGCATAAATTATTACCACAGTATCTGGAATGGCTTTGGTTTGTGCCAGTAGCACTCTCCCAAAAAACTCCTGAGCGTAGTTCAAGAGTTAGCAGGGACCCAGGGTCACTCCTAATGAGAAGTCTGCATACAGCCACCCTGTTTTGGAGGGTGAGACTGCCATTGCATGGAAGTAAGCCTCTCCATCCCAGTTGGCCTCAAGGCCAGGAACAGTGCTAGGCACCTCTGGTTGTACCAGCCCTTGCTACATTTCACTCTAAGCTTTAAGCAGAAGTCAAAAAGGAAAACTGCATGGATGCTCATGAAAACAGATTAAAACACAACCGTGTAAAAGCACAGTGTCCAGCCTCCCTCAAAAGTGTATCTGTGCACATGTGGGTAAGCACAGGCGTGCAGCGATGTACATATGCATCTGGTCTCAGAATAAAGCTCCAAGATGCTGCCTCCACTCGGAGCACCTGCCTCAGGTGTGGCCACCAGCCTCCAAAAGGACCGATACCAACATCCCCGGTGCCACTGCCACAGCCAAGCAGAGCCACAGAGGGAGGCTTCTCAGAGGGTCGTCTAGACATAAGCTGTGCAGTTCTTGGAGATGCACGCGGCTGGAAAATGGAGTAGTGAAACAATTATAGCTGGAAGTCTGTCGCTTGGTGACTAAATCACAACAGGATTGGAAGGAAGAAAATTATTTTGGTCAAACAACGTAAAGAGGAATGCTATGAGCATGCACTTGGTTAGTTATTTTTACCTAGACTGATGTGGTTACTTCTGCCTACTGTGAAAGAGAGAAGAATGTAAATTTTCTCAGTGTAATCAAGTCTTGATTTGGTTTCAAACATGCCCAGCTGGCATGTTGATTTGGTTTCAAACATGCCCAGCTGGCAGCAGCCAGCGTGCACCCAGGGCTGGCAAAGAACCTCCCAGGTCCCATCATCACTGCCACTTGCTATGGGGATCTTCTACACCTTTAGCAGGAAAAAGGGTTTTAAAATAAACAAACAAAAGTGTGTTTACAAATACACGGGCATCAAAGGAGCAAGGCACCAAGGTTTTGCAGGCACAGCAGATCAGAGGTGGGCAGGAGACGTTTCACACATGCTCACTGTGGAAGAGCAGCCTAGAAGTGCATGCACACCTCAGCTGCACAGCTATCACTGCTGCCGCTCCAGTAACCAGCTCACGGCTGGGCAACGGTGGCCATATGTTACTCCTGATGCATGTAAACCACCTGAAAAGACTCATGTTCCACTTGTGGCACCCATGACATCATCTGGGATCCCCTGGGGCTCCTTGTTGTGCTTGGGACCTGCCAGACAAGGGTGCTGTTACAAACCTATCTGAAACCACTGTCTTTCGAACCCAGCAAAATACAGTGAATGAATTATTCATTACAATGTTACCGAGTTCTTCCACAACCACAGAACCTGACACCCAGGGTTTTAATTAAATGCAATGTAAAGAAGGTTGGTGTTGTGTTGTTTTTTTTTTTAATTAAGAAACTAAATTTCTTCCTGGTTTGACCCCGGACTGCTCCAGTTGAAAACTGCTGCAATGATAGGAGGTAAAGGGCTTGAGACTCAAATTTATCCATGTTTCACACAGCCCTGGCAACATCTCATTGTTTATTCCTATAAGCTTAAATGAATAATGCAAACTTCTGACACTCATTTTCTTGGGTTTTTCTTTTCAAGTTTGTTCTGAAAGCCCTTCTACATTGAACTTTATGTGAAGCCATCAATATCAAAGATGAAATCTCACAGCACTTCATGCCTCTCTAGCCACACATCCACACTGTGAACTGAACTCGCTGCATCCTGGATAAAATAAGGATAAAATGTGATGCCAGTGGCTAAAAATCTATGACATCCAAATAATTTCTCTGAGCTTGTGGAATCATTCAAATACTACCTCATCTACTCACCATTGTTCAGCTTCTCTTGACAGGAATAACACATTCTCATTTGATATAAAGAAGAAACAAAGAAGATTCAAATATATAAGTTGCACACCTTAACACAGCCACATAAATTTCCATAGGCCAAACACTTGCAGATGTGTTTAAGAAGTGTAAATTCCATCACAAAAATAAATTAAGTACCCAGCTTGCTTTTGGTATGCCCACGATGCTTGACTGGGAAGGGATGTACCAATTGCTGTGGTGGGACAGCTCTGGGTGAGCACATCCACAGATGCTTCAACAAAGCTTCGTTAGTGTGACTTAAGGTGGGGAGAATAGAAGGGCATGGAGGTGGTAACAGTACGGCAATGTGCAAAAGGCTGTTGCAAGCAGGATAGGGGCAATCTGTCCTTCACATCCACTTGAAGAAAAAGGGAGAATGTATGGATTGCACAGCCACATGTTGAGATAGTTACTGCTGCTGGAGGTCTGTGAGTTCAGATTACACAGCTTTCTTGCTTCAGGAAGAACTGTGCTGGCCTTACGGAGGAAGAAAGGACAGGAAAACCCTTTGTGATGAGCCCTTCTGACCCTACGTCCCCTACTGTGACCAAGCAAAAGAGCCCCTCTCTTCAGGTGTGCCACCAGGCTAACATGGCTGCACTGGCTTTGGCCTCTGGGCTACCTGCATCCTGCTGCTCAGGGTAAATCCAGACCAGAAGGCTGGACACTCGTCGATTTTTACCTTTGAAAATCTCTCACAATATTTGAAGGCACCCCACAAAATTACCATGACCAAAGTCTGTGCAAAAATATGAAACCAGACCAATTTATCACCATGATCTCTCTTTGACTGCACTTCCTTCCTCCATATTAATTTTTAAAGGAAACCAGTGACTGTGATGTTTACACAGAGTGGACCGCACTGCGTTCCCCAGCTGGGCCACACCGAAGTTTCGAGATGCAGTCCCACAGGGACACATCCTCTTCTCTGCCCCACGCCCTGCTCCCCGTGGGCAGAAGGAAGACCCAGTCCCTGCCGTATCCCTTCCTGTGGCTGCCTCTCTCAGGCTCAGACTGGGAGCTTTGAGGAAAACCCCCTCTCTCTGCTGCCTTCCTCCCGCAGAGCCAGAGGCTAAGGAGCACACATGCTATGGGGGAGCTCTGAGGAAATATTTGTGGGAGATAGCAGGAGGCAGTGGGACATGATGGGGAGGTGCATCAACCTGCCCTGGGGAGCCAAAATGTCTTCTCATGGCTCTGGTTATCCCCATTTTATAGACAGTCAGTCCTGCATTCCTCACATACCCACCATTCCCAGAGAAACTGTAGCAAAGCCATCG
This sequence comes from Falco rusticolus, assembly GCF_015220075.1. Lineage (NCBI taxonomy): Eukaryota > Metazoa > Chordata > Aves > Falconiformes > Falconidae > Falco > Falco rusticolus. The sequence continues at coordinate 26,924,085 of NC_051188.1, forward strand.
GTGTTTCTAAAAATGGAATGGTTGGAAATACGCAAAAAATAGAATTCCTGCTTTTAAAATAAACGCTGACTCGTCTCTAATACAAAGCATGCAGCCAAGTGCCTCCAGAACAAACACTTCACAAAGGAAGAAGGGGACTAGAAAAGAATTTCAGCTTCGTTGCTGACCCAAAGTTTGTATCTACACTAATCAGATCCTGTAATCCTCATTTATCATTCACTGGCATTCTTGGAGCCGTTCCCAAATACCCATCTTAGGAACAGGATTTGCTTAGAGGTAGACATTAAGAATGTTGTGAATAAGGATACAACTAAAGAACAGTTACTTCACCAAGGATGTGGTGCTCAAGTCTGATGGGAACCTATCCTGAAAGTTTAGCGTTTTAAGTTGTAGGAAAGGAATGCACTTCTGGAGCTCTGGTTGCACATTGCCAGTGCACACAGGGGGAAAAGGATAAAGCAAATGTTCTTCTTGTGTTGTGCAGTAGTGCATCCCATCTACCCAAGAGGAGACCTGAGGACCAGCTGGGTGAGGTTCAGCACAGTGCAGAATACCTTCATTCCCTGGGGGAATACACAGAACTGACAGGGAGGCTGGCTCCCACTAGCAGTTCTGCCAGGTCTGATCCTCACAACAGAAACAGGTGCCTGGTTCTCCCCCTGCAAGGACTACATCTCACACCTTTGAGATCTGCTGCCTAGTTGTGCTGGGTATCTGATGCCACAAGGTCAGAGATAACCTGTGACACCAGGAGTTATCTGGGGAATTTGTTGCCTCTAAACATCCCATGTTGCCAGGGCATCCCCAGCCATGCCGCTAGCGGTAGCCTGGCACAGAGGCTCCCTGCCTGACACCCAAGGTCCCTGACAGAGAGAGCGTGAGACATCTGGGAGCTCTGCCTGAAGGGGTTATTCACTTGGTTGCAGTTACAGACACCTTTTGCAGAAGATGTAGCATCACCCAGTTCAGCAAGTGAAATACGGATCGTATAGATCATCAATGAAATACTCAAAAGGAAGAAATTCTGTAAGTGCTTCCTCTCTGACTGACAGCAGGCCTGGAGAGGGAGCAGCAGTACTGCTGGCCACCTCTTCTTCCTCCCAGGTGAGAACGTCTGGCCAAGCGCATACAGGGGGGATACATTTCACACACAAAAGGCTTTCCATATACATCATGTTAGCAGCTTTCCATGGAATCACATTAGCATTTCATTGTGTTCAAACCATATCACATTCAAATCTGTTTTTCCTAAAAGGCTTTCATTGTGCATCACTGTGGGAAATTGCTAATGCAATAAGATTGACATATAGGTTCTCCTGCATGAACATCCGCAGTAATCTGTGCTAATTGAGCCCTCAGTGGCTTGTGAAACCCTGAAGGGGGGAGGATGGGTGGAGCATCCACAGGGTCTACATCTCAGAGAACTGCAAAAAATCAGACTGGAGGACAGGTAAGCACTATTATTAAGTGTGTTTTATCCATGTAAAGATCTGATTCAGTGGCAGGGATTGCCTTGGACAAGAGGCCAATGCTTCCAAGCAATAGCACTGAGGCATTTTCCATGAAAAATATCTGGATATGCTTGGACTCTCATTAAAAGTTATTTCACAACAACAGGACTAAGAACAAAAGGAGCAAGAACTTGTGTATCTAGTTCCCTCCTGTGGGGGGAAAGGAGGAGACATCTGGCCATCCCCAGTGACTTCAGCTGAAGATGTGGGTGCTTGGCTTCTCTATAAACCAAATCACTTACTTATGAAATTAAACAGGCTTCATATGCCTACATTTGAGCCTGTGAGTATAAAAAGAGGGCTGGATTCCCTTTAGCATGTAAGATGACATGCCATGCTAACAACTAGCTTCAGAAAACACTGAGCAAAAGGCAGAAATAGGGTCCTGAGACTTTAAAAGAAACATCTCCCTCTCCTGCAATCCCACCCCAGGACTCTGAGAATGCCCCATGTCTCCAGGGCTGTTTCTCCCTTTCCTCTCTCCTCCTAGCATTCAGCTCTGCCCCACGCAGCCCCTCCAGCCCAAGAGTCCCAAGCAGGTCACCACCAAGAAGCCTCAGTCCCAGCACCAGTCCTGCAGGGCATGTGGCAGGGCAGGTGGGAGCCGTGGGCTGCTGCCTTGCACAGGAATGAATGTCAGTTTTTTCTCTACTCCAGATGTCCCTCTGGAGGCCTCATGCCCTGCGTGAAGTAATTCAAGATCTGTTGATGAGAGATAAATTAGCTACCTCATATGTGCTGCAGGGTAAGAAACTGCACGTTGGCAGCCGGGCCGGTGTAATTTGACAGAGACAAGTAGGTTTGAATAGGCCAGGCCAGCAAGCAACCATAAGGGAATCTTGAAAAGCCACATGAACTGTTTGTGCCTCCGGTCAGTTCCGTGCCTGTTGGGGAACATGTGGGATTGCACCCTGCCACAGGTCTCTGGGTAAATGGTTTTCCCTCAGGTGCCTTGATTTCTGCATCTGTCATACAGGTACCCAGACAAGGACAGCTTTATTAATCACTGTGATCTCTCCTGATAAGGAACACTGCACAGGAATGTTTAAAAGACAAAAAAAAAAAAATAAAATAAAAGGACTTTTTGTTAAGGAAGGGCATGGCAAGAAAGCACACCCCAAAAAAGAATAAGTATTGTTGAAATGTATTGACCTCAGCAGCAGGGTTATTTGTGCTATAAAGGATTTTTCATTACCAGAGCTTTGCTATTAGCAGACACCACTTTCTGGAAAGGGTACCATCACCGCCAGCTCCCTGCCTGCTGCTCTTCACAGCATGGCTGCACGACCGAGTACACCACCAGACCGAAAAAACACAAAATAACTGTTATCAAGAAATGGCCAATCTGGCTCCTATTGTAGCCAGGTAATGAGGGTAAAAGAAAGCCTGAAGCAGAACAAACTGTAATGACCCAAGGGTCTGTTAATTTTCTTTCCTCCTCATTTCTCTCTTTCAGTGGATGGCGAGTCTGAGGCCAATAGTTCTGGGGAACTCTGGAAGTGGGGAATGTTTTCAAAGCCTAAACAAAGACCAGGTGTATAGAGAGACTCCAGAACTGGAGTCTGCATGGAGACGTTTCAGAAAGAAAAGCAAAAGACGCAGGATTTTGGCAGGGGTCATGCTGACTGGGAACAGAACGTAGGTGGGAGAAAAGAGCTTGTTGGGAAACGGAAGGTTGCAGTATCAAGCTGGAAGGTTGCCACAATGTGGACTAATGCTTTGGCAGCTGCAAACAAAAAGGAAGGAGGAATGTAAGAAGTAACATGAAGAAAAAGTGTCAGGAGATATCTTGGAGTACCAAGACCTGTGAGGAAACAGAAGAGGCAAAGATGATGCTAAGTCTGGCAGAGGGGAGGATGGTGATGCTACTGACAAAGAAAAAGAGTAGGAAGGAAACAAGTTCTAGAGAGAAGGATGTGGGAAAGATAAGGCATTTCTCCTCCCAGTCAGAAATCCACGTTGATCTTAATGCTGTCTCAGAAAAACAGAGATCAATTACCAGATTTTTGTCTTCTGCTCTGTGTTTTTATGTAGGGGTGACAGCATAAACTGGGAAATCGACTCCACTCCACGTCCACCTCCATCGTGTCCTTGCTGTGCCCTTGTCCAGAGGGGCTGAAGCTCAAAGCAAACTGCTCAACCTTACATCTAAGATGTTGCAACAGCTCTTGCAGAAACCAGCAAGTGGTCCTGAAGACCAATCTGTCTAAAAATCACAGGTATCTGTGCAAAACTTGAGCAGATAATGTTTCACCTGCTTCGATTTAATACATGCATACATGTATTAGTCAGGATCTCAGCCTGGGCTCTGATCCCGCAGTCTATTAGATACACTCATCTGCAAAAGCACAGCGAGGTTTTCAGTTGCTATAATAAAAACACAGGGCCCTAGACTCTTTTAATTCACCTCTTCATCTGTAAAATTCCCACAGTATTAACCATTCAAACATTACAGACAAAGTATAAGATGGGAAATAATTTGGGATATTTTTAAAAATTAATTTTATTATACTGTATTCAGAGTCTAATGCTTCCTTACAACAAATATTCTCTAAGATAGGAATAGGACAGCAATGATTCTCTCAAATTGTCATTGTTACAACCCTTTTTGTTGTTGACGTACAATAGCACTAATGATTCTTTATACCTGCCTGCAGCAGGAAACCAGGAGATCTACCAGAACAACCTTTCCTATGTATGTTTTTGCTGTGCTGTTCAGTTCAAAAATTTATGATTTTTTTTTTCTTTCTTCCCCCATCCCTGTAATTTGTATTTGTAAGGGGTATATTGCACAGCAAATGGAACCTCCGTACACTTTCCCTATATTTTTGGAGCAGACAAATTACCCAGAGCGTAAGTATTTTTTCCCTTCTGGCTCCCCTTATTCTGTTAAATTTCTTTGAAATGGGGTGCTAGTACTGCTGATGCTGGAATTACTGTTAGCCAGTATCAGCACTGGTGATAAACTCTAGCTAGTGTTTTGGTTAGAGGTCACTTGTAATTAGCAGTCATTGTCCTTCGAATTTAACAATGGAAAAATAAAACTTTATAGAGACAGATTAGCCTGGCCATCAAAATTACAGCACTTTAGCATTCAGGGAAGAGGATTACATGACACACTATCTCCCGCGTTGATAACAGCAGATAGCTAAGGATTCAAATGCGAAATGCAGAAAGTCTGTAAAAGAATAAAAGGAGAGAAAGGAGGATTAACTGTCCAGATGTTATATGATACATTATACCAACACTTCCACACTCCTGTTTTAGTGAGTTAGGCCTCGTCTTGTACCCACCGGAGACAATATGGGGCACTGCTACCATTTTCTGTGAAAGCAGCTTCCAAACCTGAGGTGCTACTGAGTTCCTCTACACAGGTCCCCACCTTCTGCAGATATTTGGCACGTGTGTGCATGCCTCAGCCTCAGGCAAGTGTGTTAATAAAATATTAATACTCAACTTCTTCACAAAGTTGTGCGGTTGACAGCTCTGCGTGCATTCGTTTCAGTTGCTGTGCGTAAATAAAAGCTTCTATGTCCAACTCGTATCTATTTACAAATCCTGATTATCATAAGGATTCATGATTAAATACACTTGACCATTATTCCAGTCATTTTTGCAGAATTACTGTTTATCAGCTTACGTGCGAGTTAACGAAGTGAAGAAGAAAATGTTTTTAATACCATCACAAAGGACAGACAAGAATGGGAAGTAATGCCAAACTCAGTAAATACAACACAAGATATCCTTCTTGATACAACTCACTTCAAATGTATTTTTGGGCATGTTTATTTTAGCTACTATGTCAAATTAACTCCATATTAAAATAAAAAAAAAAAGAAAAAAAACCAAAAGAAAAAACAATCCAACCACAAACATCCCCAGCCTCTGCTTTAAAATCTAACAGGAAGCAAACATGAACCAGCCAGACACTGGTACTTATCAAATCTGAAAGAAGGGAGTTGTCTGGCTGGATTAAAACAGATGAGGTTTGTTTGAGTGATGACATTTGTCCTACCATTGCTGAGGGGAAGAATTTTGCAGTGCTTTCTTCAGCTTATACTCCTGAAGACGAGAAGGTTACTCCCACCGCACAAATACATGCGGGTATAAAGATGTACATTTCCACACACGGGAGATACAAGTCCTGAAACTTGTGACATCTGCAGTGTCCTTCCCAAACCACGGCAAACTTCAATACGTTCCCGAGCCGTGCACATCATTTCCCACTTCAGCCAAGGGAGAGCTCACTCACTTAAAAGTTGACCATTCTGGGCTCAAAAATTTTTTCAACCAATTTATAAAACGCAAGTAATTAACAGCACGCGCGTGCGTCCACATGCATGTGTCATTTATTTTTACTCCCACCAATGCCTCTTTTAAAGCAAACCTGCCTTTGAATGAAATAAATCAAATAAATTTACCCGTAAAATCAAAGCAGGAAAACACAAAGTTACAGCACAATATCCAAATTGTTACAAATGAGCCGAACTTTGAATTCCCTCCACTTAGAGCTGCCCAGGCGTGGAGATAAAATTACAATAATTCATAATTTGCCATATCGAGGGCTATTGGTTTTGGAAATGTTGGCTGCTTGCTAACATGTAACGTTTTAACTTCGGAGCCAAAAAAAGGAGAGCCCCCGTTTGTAGCTGGAATACAAACCTAAATCCCAGCAATTCTGCTCCGTTTGGCTTGGGAGCGTGTCCAGGAGCGGGATTTCTTGAACAGAAAATAACCTCTGAAAGGAAAAGCATTTCCAAACGTGTCATGTGGGGGTTTGGGTTTGTTTTTGTATTTTTTTGCGGTGTTTTCTTTTTTTTTTTTTTCTCTCCTACTCGAACGAGGAAAGAAATCCTAACAGCGGGAAGACTTGTCAGCGTTTCGCCATCCATAAAATTGTTTTTTCCCCCCCGCTCCTCCTTTCGCTTGCAGTCCTGGCGTCGGCTTGTCTCATCTCGCTGCTGCCCCAGCCCCAGCCCCAGCCCCCCCGCACACCGCCCCGGCGCAGCGGGGCCGCCGGCCGCGGGGACACCGGCCCAGGGCGCCGCCGCGGCTGCCCCGCCGGGCGCACGGGGGGATGCTGCGGCCCGCCGCTGCCCCGGGACACGGCACGGCACGGCACGGCACGGCACGGCGAAGGATGCGGAGCAGCGCCGGCGGGAAGTTTGGGGCGACGGGACTGTCCCCGTCCCCACGGTCCCCGCCGCCGTCGTATCCCGTACCCCCCCGCCTCGCCCTTCCCGGGACGCGGCCGGGAGCCCCGGCTCTTACCTGCCACCGGGCGCGGGCTGGGGTCTCGGCGCGCCGCGGGCGGGAGCGGGGCTGCAGCTGCGCGGCGGCGGCGGGGCCAGGGCGCAGCGGCAGCGGCAGCAGCAGCCCCGGCCGGCGTCAGTCAGGCGGGAGCCGCCAGGCTGTATTAGTGCGCCGGGCTGGACCGCGGCCAGCAGCGCCGCCGCCGCTGGCCCGCCCCTGCCCCCCCGCCCGCCCCGCGCTCGCACACACGCACACACGCAGGCGGGCAGGGCGCTCACCTCCGGCGCCCCCCGCCCTGCAGCCCCGCCAGCGCGGGGGCGCGGCACCCCCTCCGCAGCGGGCACCCCTCCGCAGCGGGCACCCCTCCGCAGCGGGCACCCCTCCGCAGCGGGCACCCCCTCCGCAGCGGGCACCCCGCGGCACGGACACGCACCCACACACAGAACCCACCCGCGCACCCCGCCGCCTCACAGCCACCTCGCCCCCCGCCCCGCTCGCCCCCCGCCCGGCGCCCCGCGGGAGGGCCGCCGCCTCGGGCGCCGCCATTTCCCCGCCCCGCGGCTCCCGGTAGAGGGGGCGCCTCCATCGCGCCCTGCCCTGCCCGGCGCGGCCCAGGGCCCGAGGAGAGGCTGGAGGGAGAAGCCGGGCCTGGGGCTGCGGGGGGTCGTCGAGGCTTTTGTATGTGGCCGCCGGGGCCGCCCCGGGGCAGAGGCTCTGCCCGGTGCCACCGCAGCCCGCCCTTCGCCTGTGGCCCCTCACACAAGTGATGGCCACAGTGGCCAAGCGGGGTGTGGGGCCACTTCACCTCCGTCCTGCACCACCCGGGGCGATGCTGACCAGGCTTTTGGGCACAGGGGACAAACTCCGGCTATGGGCAGAGGCTGGGAAGATATCTCTCTGGGGCGGCTGGACAACGGCAGAGAGATGTGGGGTACGGCTGCGCCTTCCTACACCGCGCTGTGCTGCGGCCACCTGCTCTCCCCGGGCGTTACGCTCGGCTTCTCTGCCTGGACCCCACACCAGAGCTGTCACCTGCCTGGGGTGTCTGACAGAAACCCCCTTCGTCTGGTATTTGGGCCATGGCAGCCAGCTGGGCTCCCACTGGCTGCAGAGTCCGCATCTTGAATTTGCTGTCCTTAAGATCTTCCTGGCAATTTCATGAGCTGGGCTCGTAGGACCTCCACTTAGCTTTTAACTGCAATGCAAAACCAAAAAACAAACCAAAACAAATCATTTGTAAACAGGATTAGCAATACTTGCACAGGGTTTTTGAATGGTCCCCTCAGTTCATGGGACTGGTCAGAGAACAGCAAACTGCAGCTGTAACCGGTGAGCAGATGCATTTACGGCTCTAGGTATTACCTATTAAACCCTCATATTACCTATGAGTAACTATTTCTAGCTACGGAGCATATTGCATTAGCTGTAATAAGGAGGGGCTGAAAGAGAAATATCAGGGAAGTCAAGTGGCTTCAAGGGCACAAGAAATAAAAGGTTGGGTGAAACTGGGGCTCTAGACAGCGCTAGGAATAGGTTCTGGCTGAACTTGACCCTGGTTGCATTGAGGGGCTCCAGTTAAATCCCACTGAGCCTTTTGAGGTCAATCAATAAATATGATTAAAGATACCATCCTGCTGACATTTTCACCAAAATTTTTTACATTGTAAAACATGACAGAAAAGCTAACATTGTTTGAGTATACATCAAAAAGCCACAATGGAATTATAGCTACATGGCGCAAATGTATCGGGGCATATGCGTGTGCCAGGGTTGTGGTGGAATAGGGATATACAATGTAATGCCTCAAGTACCTCTGTTCCTCACTTTGGCCCAAAATGTCTTAAAAATATCAGCGGCTTCCCCACTTTACTGTGTCCCTTACCATATAGGAAACTTCTCAACAGACAAGTGGCAGAAGACATGCTGTTATTTATAAATCACTGTAAACACTAATAAAATGCTAATCATACATTCTAACTCAGCATGACTTGAGATTTTATATTCATAATGCTGTTTAGTTTTAACTTACGCACTTAGGATTTTCACTGCAAATGCTATACATGTGGATAGTTAGCGTGGCTAGGCTGTGGCATGGTGTGTAACTTACCGAAGCATGGCTCTTGATTATGAATTTGAGGGATCTTATACCACGTTCTGCTGTGTCCCACTGCAACTCTTTCAGGTGTTGAAACCTCCATTTTCTCGTGCCTCTGCTCACAGTTGCTGCAGCCAACAAAGACGTGGCAGGACAAGGTGGGTGTATAGTCTCACTTTTTCGGTGCACATGTGCTATCTCCAGCCCATCTTCGTTAGCAGGGTGAATTAAAATGTCAGTTCTGCTACTGGAGATACCCTAGCTAGTGGGGGATAGCAACAGAGCCACTGCATAGATTTAATAGGCAGTTCCCAAATCTTTACTTTGATAGTAGCTGCAAGTTAAATAGGCATAGACTCTTTGTGACGTGACTGAATTGCATTCATATTTGTGTGGTGCCAATTTTAACTGCACCGTTTTGAAAAAAGCCTAGCTAAAAGAGATCACATGGCTCTATATATTACTAGAGTTTGTTATACTGCAGACTGTACAGCTGGGAAGAGTTTTTTTGCATACAGTTGTATTTCAGATCATGAGGCACATGCGTGTAGCTGTTTTATTACAATGGTTGACTATCTGCTGATGTTACCTGTGACCTGCTAAACCTATTGAACTATGTATCTTCTCAGGAGTAGGGCTCTCCTTTCCCCTCTCACTAGACACGCTTTCAGACCCACCCCTGAGTCCAAATCCTTGTCCGAGTGGCTTCCAAAGCCTGTGTCCTCCTTGAAAGGCTCCACTGCCCCCTCCTCCTGCTGGAGTGACTCATCACCTGTCACTCCTCTGCACCGCCTGGGCTCTGCTGATTCCATTTCTCATTTGCCGTTATCCCACTCGAGTGCCTCATTTCCCATCCTCCCCCTTATAAGTGCAGACACCCTCCCTTAGCCTGCACATGGTGTAACTTTCCTGCTCAAATCCCATCCTGTAAAACACCAACCAACCTTCTGTACTTAGAAACCAAACCCTGATCTGAGAGTATTCCTTTTTTTTGGCCTGTATTTTGTCTTTTTATGCTGGATAGCTCTGTAAAGAAAATCATCAGTAAAAGGATATGTAGAAAATAGTAAAGACTGGACGTAGCTGTAAAAGGGAAGGAAGGGTTCTAATTTCTTTTAGTGCTGAAACTGTGTGAAACACATAGAATAACATGAATTTTCCACTTGGAGGGAACTGCAAGTTCCTAAGAGCTGTAAATATATCGACTGTATGTACCGCTCCAGGGCTCCAGTGAAATACTGGCACTGTCCACCACTGAACAAGAAATAGCTGTTACAAGAGCAGGGTCGTATGCTGCGTGATGGAGATACCTCGAACGGCTCCAAGTGTGCTGGCACTGGCACTGGAAGACTTCTAGCCACAGTATCATGGATTTGCTGTGTGAGTTACATTTTCCTCATGGGCTTTCTCTAGGCAAAGACGCAGCAGGCACTTGCCTCTGGCAGCAGATTCTTGGGAACAGCAACACAGCTGTGGTTCTGCTGCCCGCTTTGCCTGTGCCAGAGCCCTGGAAAGCAAGGGCTGTTCCTGTGTGGCAGGGTGGAGTCAGATGTGCAGGGCAGCATTGTGGAGAAGGAGAAGCTGACTGTTGAAGCAGCAGCAATCACCATCTGTCGCAGATGGAGTGACACACTTCACTCAGAGAAGTAGCAAGATGTTTATTGGTATATAACAGAGCTTTAACAAAGTTTGATAGCAAATGCAACAGTGGTGTAACAAGATTCGATGGCAAGGTACACTTAATTCTTTATTGCACCAAGGACAGGGTCAGACAAAACTGTCAGGGAGACCCTCCCATTGAGTCATTGAGGTTCAGAAAGGACCCCCTTGTGCTCTAAACTCCTTCTCAGAGGGGAGTTTAGGCGTGGCTAGATCCAGACTTAGTCTTGGACTTGGTCAATGGTTTATTTCTAAAGGATTATATGTGCACAATCAATACTTTATACCAGTTAGCTAAGATTTCAGTTTAGCATGCTCTTAATCACTTACCAAGAATCTGTTGCAGCAAGGAATCTCTCAGCCTCAAGGTGTATCCTTGAGAGGCATCCCTACTCAAGGGGAGATCCCGGAGGGCAGCCCGCTGCCGTGCAGGAGCGCTCGACTGGCTCTGGGCTGTCCACTATTTACGGAGTAAGATAATCGACTCGGTCATATGGGAGTATCGACTACAGAAGTTAGGTTCTTCCACGCTTGGCTTGAGTGGGACCTTGACCAGCACCTTTAAGTGGGCACATTGTTCACAGCAGTCCCTGGCTGTTGTGTCTTTATCTGTCTCCCCTGAATCCACCTTGAGTCAGATACGGCCATCACGACCCAGATACACCCATCACGACCACCACAGGTGGTTATCACTTGAGCATTGTCACGGAAACAAAAGTTTGGGGGGTGGGGAGCAGGAAGCACACCACCACACCATCTCACTCTCTCAGTGGGTGCATGAACAAGGAGTCCAAACCCTACCGGGATGCCTAGTTCCATGCCTTTTGCTCCCCTTCTCAGGGTAGGACTGGGTGTAGGACCGGGCCAGTCCCAACCCCTCACCCTTGGGTGTGGCTACACCTGACATTGCTTGTGCTGCCTAGAAGCTTGGAGCTTGCTCAGTTTACCCTGCTGCTTATTCACAGGTGGTCTGGGTATCTCCTAACTAAGGTCAGAACAGTTTGGACACATCTGTCTCAGATTTAACAATAAACACTTGAACCATCAGGGAGCCTTCTGTCACACATCTTTTCCAGCACAAGCAGGATAAAACATTTGCTCCATACAAACATGTTTCATGCTACTCACATCAATTTCCTGCGTGTTTGTGACTTAAGATGCTAATTGTCAGAAGAAAAACAGGTGGAAAAAGCAGCTGCAATCTTGTGCAATATGCTGGTAAACGCAGCATTGCAGAGGCTGTGCTGGGCAGCTGGGCTCTCTGTTCTGTCACAGCAAAGGCATTAGAATTGCTCATCTCACTACTCTTCGCTTCAGACTCTAAAAGTGAAGCTATAAATTCAGAAAGGCAGAAGAAGGAGGTAGGCAGGCAGGTTTGGAGATGCATGCCTAAAAGGAGAGAAGGAAAACAGGGAATCAGCAGTAGCATGGACATGTTAACAAGGAACACCTGAGAAGACCGTAAAGCAATAGTTCAGAAATTATAGGAGACACAGAGGTGAACAGGATGAGTAGCTTCGTGTACTGCCACCTGAATGTGGATTCAATCCCTTTTCAGTCAGACAATGAGTAAGAGCTAAAATTTATCATTTAGCTTCATGGCACTTTTCATCCAGAGTTGAAAGAGGTGTTAAGAAGTGAATGAGCACACTGTGATATGGACAAATGAACTTAAAACATTCTTGGTAACTTTCAATTACCAACCAAAAAGGACTTAGGAAAACATTTGAACTGGCCAGGTTACTACAGTTTTTAGAATTGGAAATTATGATTTTCTACTCGTCACTGTAATTGAGCTAAAGATTTTTGTTATTGTGTGTATGTAAGTACCTGCTGAAGCAGCTGCACAAGAATGAAGTCATATTATTTGTGATTAAAGATTTTGCATGCAAATTCTGCTCTGAGCTACAAGAACATAAATTTTCAGTAATTCCAGTGAAATTTGTCATCATCTTATTATACTCAAACTCCCTTGGTTTTTTCCTTTTCTTTGATCCACATACAAAGACTTGCCTTTAATCCACTGAAGTTTTTAATGCACTGAGATCCAGCTACCTGTCTCATTGTTTGCTCTGAGTTTGCTCTCTGCTACAGATGCTCAGAACAATATGGCTGTTGGGATGTCTTTTTATTTCAAGAGATGTGGATTGATCCAAGACTAGCTGAGATTAGTTTGAAGTACAAGATCTTCCAGCTGACAGTCTATTGCTTCCTCCTCAAAACTGTGGAAGCAGAAGGACAACCTACTTTTGGTTGGAGGAAGAAGGACAGAGACAACCTACTTTTGCATTTCTTGTTCCTTTTGTGTAACAATGTTGATGACTTAGTAAACCTTCAAAGGTAAAGTCTAGAAGGATTCTGTTTCCATTCTTTTTAGGCAGCACTGGCTGAAATGTGTAATAAATCACTTGCCTGCTCTTTGCTTGCCCTGGCTGAAATATTTATGTGCCTCAGTCTCAGCTGGCATTAGTTCAAGAACCGCTGTAATCCCCTGCCTTCACTTCACCTTCTGAACTTCACACCTAATGTTGGGAAGAATCAGATGAACTGTCAGCCATTGTATACAACCCCACTCTTTATTTTACCAACCTGAAAAGTTTTCTTGTTGTTGGGGATTTGCTTGGATGAAGAGAAACAGTATGAAAAGATTCATAAACAGTAAGAATGAACCACTGTCCTCTGACTTCACACATACCCACAGGTCTCAGGATTTCCCTGAACTTTGGCATCAAAGCCAACAGCTATGGTTGAGCTAGAGCAAATCTTCTGGAAAAATAGATTTTGAAATCTTTAGTGATGGAAAATCCATTACAAGCCTTGCTAAGTTGTTCCATGTTCAGGCTTATCCTTGCTGTAAGAAAAATGGCTTTGTCCGCTCTGAATTTTTCTAGCAATTTGATCTTGTATCTTTATACACAAGGCTAAAAGCTCACAGTCTGTACTTATGCTACCTCTTCCTTCATACACTTGAGAATGGCCCTTAAGTATCAGGTGATTAAATCATCTTAAGAGTCACTGGGGTCTCCTTTGAGCACTTTCTAAATTCTCAATGCCTTTTTGAATTGTGGACATCAAGAGCCCAAGGTTCTCCAGCTCGACCAGACATCAGGGGACATACACAGAGCTCAGCCAACTTTGTTAGCCTTGTTTATTATGACTTAAGTTCAACTATAAAGATCACAGTAGCATTTTAATAAAATTTTGGCTCTTGCTGAGATGATGCCCAAGATCTCTTTAGATTCCAGGTTAGACTTCCCATCTCATACTTTGGACTGAAAACGTTCTTCACTCCTGCATGTCACCTTACTGTGAGCGTGCAGGAACATGCGAGTTTTTCGCATCAGGCTTACAAGCAAGTACTGCAATAGCTTCCTTATGGGTGTGGGGGGAACTCCCCCTGAAGAGCAGATTAGGCAAAAATATGTCAGAACAGCTTTGTTCTTGCAAATAGGGGGAAATGGAGTGACATTGAGGTCCTCACCTGTCCTGTTGACAATCTAACTACATAATTTCCTTGATTTTTTCTCCTCTTTTCAACAATGCCATAATTTGTGAGATTGGCAAAGTTCTCAGTAACACCTCCATCGTTTGTTCTGTGTCATTGTAAAATCATAGTTAAATATTGTACGGTCAAGACATGATCTCTTTGAGCCCTCATTAAAAGCCCATCAAGTTGATAAAATTTTCCCCATTTGTGGTGACATTTTCAGACCTAGGATCTAGTTAGTTTTTAATCAATTTAGAATAATACAAATTCAATACAGCTTACATTAATTTCCTAATTAAAATGTCAGGTAGCGTGAAGCTGAATACCTCTGAAAAGTCTGTAATATCAAACCCATTTCCTTTACCAGCTAAACTTTTAATTCGATTTTAATTTCACCAGATACTTTTGTTCACTGGTGATACTTACATTGTCCTCCTTTAATTCTTTAGCAACTATGACCTGTGTAAACTGTTCCACTGTTTTACCTGCAATTTGTTTAGAGCTCTGAAAGACCTCTAATTACTCCACCTGTTCCATATATGTCTAAAAATGCTGGCGTAATATTAGCTGTCTTCCACCTTAATGTTCCTAGCCTTCCAGAATCTGTTGAAGCAGTGTGCATCAGTCAGAGAGCTCCTCAGTGCTCATATTTACAGTTCTTGAGAGCAAAGTGTCAGGACCTGATGATTTCAAAATCAGTTTTTAACAAAAAAGTTAGGATTTGCTTTTTAACATCATCTTCAGTTATCGTTAAAATAGAAAATATGTTATTACCTTGCCGTACAAGTAATGTATAAATTAACTTGTTATTCCAGATACTTTTTGAAGTCTTTATTATTCACAGTTCTATCATTTTCACCTGGTACTGATACAAATAATTGTTTGAATTACTTTAATTCCTGGGATGCTTAACTCCGTTGTTACTGTTAATTCTGCTAGCCATGGATTTCTGCTCCTTTTGTTTCCATTATTACTTTTTTTCTAAAATGACTATTTCTTTTCCCCCCCCCTGTGTTTTATAGACTGTATTTGCATTCAGATCCCTTCTGAGTCTGTCTGTTCTCTGTTAACCAGAATAGCCCCCGTTCTCAGTTAGGTGTGGTTTCCAAAGCATCTCCTAGAATGTTTTAAGCAGTTCCTGATTATTATTGCCTTTTCTATTTTTTTTTTTTTGCTTTTTCTTGCTTTTCAGCTGATTAAGCTTTTAACTAAAAGCTATTAGAGAGCTTTGTGAGACCAGATTGTTTGGGGTTTTTTTAAATGACCAAGAACATGTCTATCTGTCTGAACTATCTCCTGGTCACACACAAATGCGATCAAGTCATGATACCTTGCACTGAAGCAATCTCTTTAATTTACTGACAGGTTTCTTTACCAGTCGAAACTGAGACTGACACATATTACTTTCATGTTAGATGCTGAAATTTTTCTGAATAAAGTATTTAGGGAACCCATCCTTTGTGAGCAGAACTTTTCACAAGAAATTATTGACCTGACAGGATACCTTTCCTCCTTTTCTGAAAGTACCTTTAAAAGTGGGTCTGTAGAGAGATTTTTTTCGCTTGGCCATTATATATATATATATGTATGAGGAAGATCAGCATGTTTTTGAAATATTAAGAGTGTAGTCATCTTAACATGCTAATTTCAGTTCTTGTGGGACTTCTTCCATTTGAAAGTGATCCTAAACAGTTCCACCCACAGAAGTTTGGGACAAAATAGAAACAAAATACTTTTGTCTTTATAATGTTAAGGGATGGGCATATGGAAGTGTTAAGTTAGTCACCTGTGAACAGCTTAATTGTTCTTACCATGTTTTATCTTCATAAACCAGCCACAGTGCAGCAGTAATCCCTAAAAAGCCCTTGTATGTTGTTTTTATTTAGATGGCATGGTTATTTGTATCCTCATGTACTAAGTGGTTTCTTCATATAATTGCTGTAGAAAGGGAAATTAATGGTCACAACAGGCCAGTAACTCCCTGCCCTGCACCCCTGCCCCCCGCCCCCCCCCCCCCCCCCCCCCCGCTTTTTATTTTTCATGGACTTACAAGGTCATTAACAAATGTCTCCAAGAAAGCCCATCTTGGCATGTTTTTTGAAACTCTCTTCACTAAATCGTGTCCTCAGCCTTCCTTCTCCAGATGAAAACATGAAAAGATGTTCACAATTAATGTTGATGGCAAACATCTCCTTAATAATGTTTTATGTTAAAACACTCCCATGATTTAAACAAAGACAGTATATATGCCTTCCAGGGGAGGGGGGAAAGACATCTTCATAAAGTAGACTATTTAAAACTCAAAATATAATGAGGGGGAAAAAAACCCTCAATGATGTCTGATAGACAAGAACATTGTGCTGATAAGCACAGCTTATTTGTTCAGTGTTGGCATTAAAGAAGGATGCAGTGAGTAGAAGGGAAAATGCCATTTGTATTAGAAAACTCAATGTATTTTAATTAAAAACTTGATTTATATGGATCAGATTTATCTGTATTTTCACTATCTGGCAGAAGTAAAAAGAATCTCATAAATGTACAGTTGCTTCAAGCAATAGGGGTCAAGCAATGCATGATTTTACCATGTGTTTGCTTTAAAACAAGTTGGGTACTGACTGAATATTTTGCCTAGGGGTTCCAAGAAGAAAACCATTGCACTCCAATCCAGTCCTTGCAAATACATTAATAGCAGTTGTTTTGGAGATCGTGAAGTTATTACTACTTCATGGGACTAGTAGCAATGGTCTGTTTGGACGTCTGTGCCTTTCAAAGGGAGACGCATTCGATAATTTATGCCCTGATTTAAAGGTGACTGCAGTTCTTGGGAACTACTACCATTTTCAATAAGTTATAGATCAGGCAGTTATTGAGTAAGGACTGCAAGACTAAGCATGTGATAAATTCACTCCCCTGGGAACCACCTGGCACCAAATACTAGGCCCCACATTTAATCAAGTTATCAGAGAAGCTGAGTTACATGAAAATCTGTTTTACTGGTTATCTGTTCAGTGACTATTTGTTAGACATCCAAAATGTACAAACCTTAAAGAATATTTTTATACCTACAAACATTTTTTTAACCCACTCAATGTCTAAAATGAAATACTTTGGGATAGCGCCTTAGTCTTACAGCTTTTAGCCTTACCATAAAGGAAGAACTAGGAGAAGAAGAAGCTGTTTTGCTATGGAGGAAAATAGACCAACATTTCAAGATGTGCCACTAAAATATACCTCTAGGCATATCACTGTATGAGCTTCAGATGAGAAAATATTTATTCCTTAAGTCTTAAAGTACCTACTTATTTTCTAGAATCTCACCACATTTGCATTATAGGGATGTACAGTGGTACACATACTGTTGCCTTTTTATGATGTCTCTTCACCTTGCTCCGCTTTCCAGTCCATATTCCAGAAAAACTTCCTCATTTCTTCCACGGGGACATTTGCCCAACTATAACATGGACTTTTTTTTGTTGTTTTGTGGCTTCTGAAGTTTTGCTTCCCTCCACCACAAGACTTAAAGGCACCATATTCTGCAAACTAACACATTTAGATTCAGTGAAACCCTATGTTACTGCACACTAATGTAATAATGAGAAATGTAATTAAAGTCACTACTATAATAACATCTTATCGGAATGCACAATGAAGATAAACTTGCTTATTCCAGAGACAGAGGGCTTATTGCATAGGAAGCAGTTTGTTCTGATGGACTCTTTGATCTATAACTGCTATCTTTGTTAACTGGAGAGGTGGGGAAAGGCTTGGTATATATTGCCACATTTTCCTTCATCTGCCAAGAGAAGAATAATTAAAAATAAGGGGGGCTTCACGATCAAAGAAATGGAAAAAGTTACGCTGCCTAGTGAACAGGCTGGGGAAAAAGTTTTTAAAAAGATCTTCATTAGTAAATATTTAGAAGGCACAGATGCTGAATAAACACCTCATTTAGCTACAGACTTCAACAGAACAATTACTGTATGAAAAAATCAAAAGAGTCAGAAGAAAAATAAAACTGGGTTGGTGACAAGTATGTAAACTTTGTATAGAAATACCACAACTATGCACAAGGTATCAGGTTTTCTTCAGAAAGGGCAAGAAATTACTCTGACTCATCTCTCCATATTTTGTACACAAATGAGACTGGATGGCAACTGAAAGCCTCAGACGTTTCAGAAGTCAGTCCCTGGGAACTGGTTGAGATAGTTTCAGCATACTGGCCCTTGGCACTGCATATCTCAAATTGGGACATTCAACTAGCTCTGGTCTTCCAAAAAAGGCACTAACAAGCACAGGGAAATAAAGAACAAAGGGAGTGATTTCTTTTTTTCTGCTTAAGGCTTGTGAAACCTAGAGCACCGCATTAATAGTTTATTCCAAATACTTAAAAACTCAGTGCATGGGTCCATGTTTGCAGAGCCCAAGTGGAAATGACTCAGCATGCCAAAAAGAAAAAGAGCAGGCTGTCCTGTTGTAATCCACATAATTAAAATATTCTGCCTAAATGCATTACATCTCCCCACACACATCAAAGGCTTGTGTTTCCTCAAACTCTCCATTTACATTTAGGGAAGCCAGAGTTCTTAAGCTGTTGTGAGAGAGAAAATGTGATGTGGTCTGGGCATCTCTGCCTCGGTGGGGATAACAAATCACAACACTCTATAAAATACCAGGTCCCAGGCAAAGATGCCTTATATATAATGTACACTGCAGCAGTGCCACTGCTTTATGTTGCCACAACAACCCTTTGCTGTGCTAAGGACTGTATGCCTGATTCAGTGTGTATGCTAGCCGGTATTGAAATGCCTGCACTAGTGCATCTAGGTCCTTCAATGATCTAGAAAACCGACAGCCCAGCTGTGTGAGAAAACAAGGTTGCAGGTGTTAAGGAATAGTCACAGGAATTTATGTCCTAGTCAGCAGATTTTAAAGGCTTCCTGGGGGGTGATTTTTGGTTTACTTGGTTTCTGAAGGTTGTGTGAGGAAGTCCTGGGAAATGGAGAGCTGCCTGGAAGGATGGCATCTCTGAGTGAATGGGGCAAGGGCCTGCTGTGACACTACTGGTATTTAGATAGGGCTATCTTCTTCTGCAGGGTTAGATAAAAACAGTTAAGACTTTCTTCACCTGAATGCGTGAGGTATTTACTGTCTTGCCTAGCAGCCTACAGATGGTGAAGAATGCAGGTTGAGAGCTTGCAGTTTAGGGAAATAAAGACTCAGAGATCCTGATTTGGGAAGACCAGCAGCAGCAGATGCGGGGTTTTGGCCCAGTAATAAGAGTGATTGTGATTGCAGAGATCTTCTGAAAAAAAATGAGGATCCAGGAGTAATTCTTGTCTGGGCTGCTTGCACTACACTTAACAGGTAGTGGGGTATGTGTAGCCTCATGGGGCTTTGCTGGGAAGAGAGATGGGTAGGGAAGATGAGGGGCAGGCACTTAGTGCTTGTACTTCTTGTATGAAGACCAGGAGGCCAACTGATGTGAGCAAGGAGAATGATCAAAAGCCTTAGAAGAAAAGGTGGAAAACAAAAACCTCTATAGCCTGGTTAGCTGGGCCTAGATTGATGTGGCACAGGTCAAGGATGCTGAGAACATGAAAAGAGTGAGGATAGGGTCCAGGATGTGGTGGTGGTACCCCTCCCTCTCCAGATGTCAGGTCCGATCTTTGCCTTGGTTTAGGGGGCTGTGTTCCAGCTACCTATGTGACAGTGTCAGGAGTCTGCTAGTGGGGGCAGCCACTCCATGAGATGGAGGCTGTCGTGTGGCCTGTATTCCCCTTGGCTGAAGCAGCTTCTCCCTTTGGGTTTCTTTAATGTTATCTGGCACTTCCAGAGGGCTGGTGCCATTTACTAGGGTATTGTACCGCGTATCTCGTGAAAACAAAACTTATGACCGACTACTATAAACAACTACCACACAGTGGTTCTTTAGGGGATGAAGAAATGAGACCATGGACTGAACACATTTTTGAAAAATTTCCTTGCTCAACTTCTTTTCTTTTCCTGTGACACGCCTAATTTTCTCTAGCAGAAGTAACTGATCATTCTGTTGCTTTTAGTCTTATGCTAATGGTTTCCCAATTAATTAGGCCTTAATGAAGAGCTGGGGAATGATCTTATTTCTACAACATGGCTGTATAATCCCCTTCTGGTAAAGTTTTGATGGCAATTGTAACAGTTCTCCATGCCTGCCTTAGCCCCTCAGTCGAAAGCTCTTGGGCATAAGAGTAGGTGGTTGCTCACAGCGGTGTGATTCTCACAGTGTGAAGTAGGTGGCTGGGCTCTTTGTAATGGACTAGACTAGGTGCTCCCACAGTGGGGTCAGTGAAGTGTGTGTGCAGCTCCATGATGGTCTTCAGCTGATGAAGGTAGGGCTGCTATCAGTAGGGACCATCCCACTTTCCCTGGCTGTGCCTTCTTGTCCCTCTCTCATACAGGCATTTATAATTGGGTCTCCATGGGGAGAGCTTGATGGGTAAAAAGTCCAGCTGAAAATGAAGCATGTCAAATGTGTTAGCATTCAGCTGGACAACATGCTGATGTAGGTGTGGTTGTGCACTAGTGACATGAAGGAAAGATGAGGATGACAGAATCACGGAATGGTCAGGGTTGGAAGGGACCTCTGGAGATCATCTAGTCCAACCCCCTGCTAGAGCAGGTTCATCTACTGCAGGTTGCATAGAATCGTGTCCAGGCAGGTTTTGAATGTCTCCAGGGAAGGAGATTCCACAACCTCTCTGGGCAGCCTCTTCTAGTGCTCTGTCACCCTCAAGGTAAAGTTTTTCCTCATATTCAGACAGAACTTCTTGTTTTAAGAAAATCAAGAGCACACCTTACAGCAGCAGGGGAACATTATGTAGGCTTAGTGACATGGCTGTCTCTCAACGGTATGGGGGCTCTATATGCCTCTGCATGGCACTTAGGGGTTTTGTTTTCATGTGTGTGGGAGCAAAGCCATTTGGAGTCAGCTGCTAGAAAACATGACACGTTTGAAATGTCTACTTCAAGAGGCACTTGGCTCAGGACTTCACAGGGGTCTTGCACCCCTTTGTAGGACAGTAAGCACCAGACCACCTTCTGAGGAAGGTATGAAGTAGGGACTATGTTACCACAGCAGCATAGTGGTTACAGCAAAATGGAGCAGGGAGGTTCTGGGTCCTCCTTGGCTTAAAGGAGTTTAATCTGTGGTACCTCCTTTCTGAAATAGCCACTGAGCTATGGGAAGGTCTAGCATGAGGTCATTGAACTCTTGTTGAAACTGGGCCGCTGTTCAGCAAAGAGTGCAAGACTCTTGAGGGCACAGACTAAGTGGAGAGGTACACAGCCTCCTTTTTTAGAGAAATGTGTCTGAGAATGGGAAGTCTTGATTCTTGTCCATGTACTGGGAACTGCTTCACAACACTTGCCTGACAAGCCATTGACTCTGCAGCATTGGAAACAAGACCGAGGACTCCTTTCCCAAGGGGATATTTAAACTTTTCATTGGAAAAGATTTAAACTTTTCATTGGACATATTTTGTCAGCAATGATTTTATTACTCAGTGGCTATTAATCATGTGCCTTACTGTGGCACTCATATTTCAAGTCATTAGCCTTTTTATTTTCTGGCAAAAATGTAGTAGATCTGTGAGAGTGACTGTTCCCTGCTGTTGAGAAAGCCATGGCATCATAAAACTTGAGAAGCCTTGCACTAATGTAATCAATCTACTAAATGACATCTATATTTGAAATACTGTGTGCACGTATAATGCCTCACAGTAGAAAACAAAATACTGCTAGCACTACCATGTTGTGGCTCTGTTCTGGCATTTGGCGAGTTTCTTGTGTGAAACTTCTGTGCTGCAAACGCTTCTTCTACCTGAAGGTCTGTTCCCTCTGACTTAGTGTTGCTTATCAAACACAAACGGTGTGTTGCCACATAACATCTTGATATCAGGTTTGCATCTTAGCAAAATGGCAAATAAATCTTTTTTATTTAATTACGTTATCTCTCAGATATGAAAGATAATGTTTGCCACTGACTTTACATCCAGTGAATGTTTCCTGTAAGTTTTTTTGCTTTGTTAAGCAAAGCCCTAGGAAATGTGAGCCAATTTATTTTGAAGCTCTTTAGCGTCTTACTGTCTACAAAGGCAACAGCCATCTTAGGTGCATTGCTCACTTTGATCTGTTCTCCTTTCTGCAAACGAAGAATTAATCTATACAGGACACAGTCCTATCTAGAAGTACTGTATGGGATCCAACTGTGAGTGAATAAAAATGCAGATTAAATTAGGGGCAAAATGTTGACAAGTCTGCAAGACAAACATGGAAAGAATGAACCTTTTGCAGACCTATGAATGTGAGTTTCCTCAGAAACTTTTAGGGTCCTTGTAAATTATTATCTAGGCACAGCTGAGAATAGCAGTCTACGTGCTTGCTGACTTTTCCTAGTTCTTAAGTATCTGACTGAGTGCAGCAGTAGCTTTATGAATGACCATTCTGCAAATATTTTCCCCAAACTTCTGGCTTGATGCATGAGTAAAAGCTCTTGCACATTGCTCAAACTTGTGCAACTATATTATACATTAGGTTTGCACTTAGTAGCAAAGATAGCGTTCTCCCCAAAGTAATCACTTTGCATAATAAAACTGCTTTAAAGTAGGGAATGTCAATGCTTGGTGTTGACTGCACACCTACAGAGCTATATGCATAATGCTTACATTAATAGAGAATATTTTAGGAGGAAAGGAGCTAAAAAGCCAGGCTACAGGGTAACTGGGGTCCTAGGTAATCAACAAAATGACTTCATACCCCCTGTGAATGTTTGCTGCTCACAGCAAGGAGCTTCTGTACTAACCTATTAAAATCTTTTGCCCTACCGCTGGAAAATTTAGTAGGGGTTTTTTGAGGGTAAATAAATTATCATGCCCATCTACCAGATTAGGGCTAGACTGATGTACTGTATAATCTTGAGTAAATCAGAAGTAGCCAGGAACAGAAAGAATGCTTCATTATTTTACAACCCAGAGAAATCAGTACATGTAAAATTAGATTCCCTTAAACATGCAGGTCTGTTCAAGCCACTCCTGAAATTCCTTCATGATGGGGGAGGGTGCATGCAGCAAGAATAACCTTCCCTTGCTAGTTTCTCCAAAACTGTTTCAGTATTGGAGACAGAGCATGCACGGTTTCAGGGAATGGGGTGGGCCTTGCACTGAATTTTCCTTCCTTCCTAGTCTTCTCAGTGTAAGATGCGACCACATTCTCTCTCCTTTGAGTGACTGTTCAGGTGTAATTAATTTCTAGGGTATCTGAGCAGTGACACTGTGTTCGGGATTTTACCATGATCCTTTTCTATTGTCTGGAGGAGGCAACATCTGGAATATGAAATTAGCTCTTCCCTGGTTAGCGTGAGGCTTAGGAAGGCACTGGCAAGTATGTGAAAGACAAACATCACACATGCAGACAAAATGGTGAATAATATCCCTACTCTGCAGTATTTCTGTAGGGTGTGGCAAATCACAGCATTCCTTATTCCTTGTTTACCACTTAAAGATGAATGGCTCTAGGAAGTTGTCTAGCTGTACTTATTCATTTTGGCAAATGGTCTTTCCCAGTAATTGATTTGATAAGTGAACTGAAAAGGTCCAGATATTTTTTGCAATGGGATCATTTGCACTATACGCAGATATGGGTGTGGGTATAATAATTTCAGAAGTATCATGGAAGTTGAGGCAATGCATGTAAACATGAATAGTGCGCAAAGAAGTTGCTTAAATGTAATACATTCTTATGCAGTCAATCATTCTTGATTTCTAGCTTTCCTGCAAATACTGGAATGAAATTGCTTGCTGTCCCCTTTTTGAGAATAATTGGTCCTTTTTGTAGTGCCATTGTAGTGCTCCTGCAGAAAACTGGTTATTTTTCTTCTTTTCCTGTTCTTATGAAGCATTTTATTGAGAAAATAAATTGTCAAGGATACTAAAATTAGGCATAACATCAGAAAACATTTTTGTGAGACCAGAATTTTATTGTTCAACTGAAAAAAAGTAAAGATTTTTCTAACCTCATCTGTGCTTAGGCTCTCATTATCACAGAACCTTCTATCAGGCAGAACCTAGCCAGACTTGTAAAACTACCAAAGGAAGAGCTGACACAGTTGATTACCATTTCCAAAACTCATGACTTGGCTTAAAGACTGGAAGATGGCCATGGATATGGTTTTGGGGTTTTTTTGGTTTTTGTCAACAAGATACAAAAGTTATCAGCAGTTCTGTTGTTGAGACCTTAAATGGCATCAGACCTAGTCAGCCAAAAAGAGTTAGAAATTCCTTGTGGTTTTGACCTAGTTCCTAGTTTGACAGCAGATGATTGAGAGTATGCAGCAGGGTAGTTTATGACAGCCTGTGCAACTGAGGTTGTAATGTGGCTACAGGATGAAGCCTGTCCTTGACATAATTAGCTAAACCTTTCTCTACTCTACAAACATAGGAAGATAAAGATTTGTCCCACATGTGGAAGGCTGCTTTCCAGAGACCATGCAAAGTGAATTTGCCAAAACTGTTTGCAGAACTCTATGATTCTTCATCATCCTGTGGTTCAAACAGCTCTTCTGATCTCCAGTCCAAAAGCTGACACTCAATATTTCCCTTTGTTTTGTAACGGGATCTTTGTACAGCTTCAGAATAACCCTAAATGAAACATTAAAACATGGCAAAAACCATGGGAATTCCAGAGTTAATGTCACCTTATTCTTAAAGAATATTGTATAGAACATGCCAGTGACAAAGGCTTGGATTCAGTCTAGATACTGAAGTTCACTCTACTAAAACAACAAATTGCTTAAAGTTCAAAGGAGGAAAGTGATCTTGGCAGCAGAATACCAAGACCCAAGGAAGGCAGAGCCTGACTGATGCAAAGGCATGCACCTGAGAGGGAGTTAAGGTCATGTCGGTAAGAAGGGTCACCTGTGGCTAAGCCACTTGGGGAGGACGTTTATCTGGTCTGCAGCTGTTCCTTGAATACTAAGTGTACATGTAGAAAGAGACTGTGAGTATGAGTAAGTTATTTATATAATTTGCTGCTTGCATGAGAGTGCTGGGAAGTGTGGTAAAGTAAATGTAGACAAAGGATAACAGCCTGTTAAGAGTGCTTACGACAATACTGTTCACTGATGGCAGGCTGTGTCCTTACAAAAGGTATGAGAATTAGGAGGCCTTGATGCAATACCTGGGAGCTGCAGGAAGTCCAAAGGGGAGTGCTCCCTGCTAGTGGGGCTTTCCTCAAGAGAACCTGGAAGCATTTCCCCTGGGCCTGGTGAACTGTTGTAATAAATCTTACTTTGCAGTTGGCCAACACGGCCAGGTGACCCACACCCTGTGCTGCTGCAGCCTGCTTGCTGCTGTTTGCCTCAAGTAAGTCAGATTATTTCCAGTAACTGCAGTCATGAAAGAGCTACTGCTGACCTGGCTGCTGGCCTGAAATGGGCTCGACAGTTTATCGTCTGTCTTTTAAAATGTGTGTTCTACATTTGTCAGGTATGAAGTGCTATTACCAGTGCATTCCATATCCAGCAAGAGTTAATCTCCTGTGGAAAGGGAGACATGGAGAACATTGCTTTAGGAAAAAAAGATCTACCCCTTACACTAACATGCACATACTAAGGCTCTGTGTGTGTATGCGTGTAGTATAAGAATCGGGCAGATAGACTGATTCACTGTTACCTGCCAAAGTGTACTGGTAGTTGGAAGACTGTGCCCAACAACAAGGACTGGAGAGGTTTGGGTTTTTTTCTACACCAGAAAAATATATAACTATGCAGTTAGAGCAGCTAAACAGACTGATGAACAATATAAAGAAAAATGGATTTAAAGATATCCAGAAAAAGGGAGGCTAGTTAGGTCTTTCTTTTCTGATGGATCTATTAAATGAAATAATATTCTAGTACATGCCTCTCGGCTATGATCTCACAACTATTACTTAAGCTTGGTCATATAAAAATACCATCTCTTTTCCCAGTAAGAAACAAAGGTTTGTCTGTAGCTTCTCCCCTGAGCCTAGATGACCCCTTGGGCTAGTGTGCTCAAGACTCCCTTATGTGCTGTTGGCTAACGCAATAGGCACGACATAGTAGCATCCAATTCTTAACCTCTGAATCCCTATCCCAAAGAGGTAGATAACTTACGGTTCAGCTGGCAGGGTGCAGCCTTCAGCAATGCTGCAACACTACTTTAATTTGTGCCCCTTGAGCTCTAACAGACATGCCACTGCATCCCTAAGAAACATACACGGATCGTAAATAAGGTTAGATGTTATTTTAAGTAATAAACACTGAGATACAGAAACTTCATTGCAGCCTTTTGTCCTTGCCTGTCTCTTCATTTCGACTATTTTTAGTTTGCAGTCAGCATTATGACTGTGAACTCAAGGAACACTTGGACAATAGGTGCGTAAATAATTATGTATAGGTCTCCAGAGCCTTAAAACATTAGCAGCGGACTCAAGTTAAATACTGGCTGGGACTATTCAATGGCTTGGGAGATTTGCTGTGCTTATACATATGAAAACAATTTAATTTCCCATGGTGAAAAACTAGCTTGCACTCCTCTTTGGTGTTGGTGGTGGAAGGCTTTGCACAGAAGCTTTGAGAGTTGTAAATTGATGCACTGAACACTATTCTGCAGAATGAACTAGAGCTGTCTTCTGTGTTTGGCTGCTTATACTTCACAGGAGTGATCTCTGAGTACTTTACATAGATCGAAACTGATTAAAGCTGTGTTGTTACTCATTTAAGAGTTACCCTGCTTTGTGATAATGCTGCAGTGTCACTGAAATCAGTTCAGGATATTAACTGCTAGAGTCATCACAGAAAACATACTGCACATCAGTAGGACAGGCCTGAAAGTAAAAAGAGAGAATTTTTAACTGTTTTTTTCCAATCCATATTTAAAATGTGAGTAAAAAAATGGCTTGTAAAGATAAAAGCTAAGTGTGTATCAGGGGATTTTGCTTTGTTATTGCTTTGGGTTGTGATAAAAATGGTAACAATGAAGAAAATTTGTGTAACCTACTGAACCTTTTCCAGTTACTTGGGTTTTTGCATGTGTTTTTCAAAGAAAACTCTTTGATATTAAGTAGCCTATTGAAAAAGTATCTTACGAAGTGTTAGTAAAGTGGTGCAGAAAAGTAATTTTATATGCAGAAATATCTTTTTTTTTTTTTTTAAATGGAAATCTATATTTATGAAAGCACTAACTACACAGGCATTGATGGTGCTAAGGATGTTGCAGAATTACCGTGTAGATTTTCTCTATTTGTTTTTATTTCCTTTGCAAAGTCTGTGAGATTACTTTGTTTTGATGTGTCTTTGGAGGGCTCGGTCATGGAGGACAGTGAGTAATCTAGAAGACTTACACATCTCCATGGGTCACCTCTGCAATAGTAAAGGTTGAGATTCCACTGAAATACAAATGAGGAGACCTTCTGTAGCTTTGCAAGTGTATAAAGAGAAGAGTCAAGACAAGTTAGGCAGAGCTTTGGTTTGAATGACAGGCTTTGTGATCGGGGAACTTGCCTACATACGCTCAGAGGAAGCTGGTTCTCTACACATGCTCTGCAATTAGTAGGACTGAATCAAATGTGACTCAATCAGCCTTTCTTCTGGTAGGAATGCCCAGGAAATGTTCCATCCAAGCTTTCCATTCTGTCTTGTGGCACTCCATAAAATCAAGCAGGGGCTCTGGAATACATCCAAGAGATGGAGCCAGACTTTCTTGCTGGAGCTCTGTAATTAAAGGCCTCATTTTGGGAGACAAACAAGACCTCAGGTCTTGTCTAGGCTTAAAAAAGGAAGAATTTAAATTCACATTTCCTACCTTACAGAATTGTCTTAGCCTCCAGATGACAAGTCATTCTTTAAGCTTGTGGTGAGTGCACAGCTGTCAAAAGGGGAAGTCCTTTTGCTGCTGCACCCTGTGCCTGCTGAACCACGCAGTGAGTCATTTCACATCATTGAAATGGCAGGAAACTATCTCAGAAGAAAGGAAAAAACCCAAACAAGTGGAAGATGGCATCCTGTCATTCTGGTGAGCTGAACTGGCCTGAGGGAGACCCCAAGCAGCTCCAGAACAGGTGTAGAGGGAGCAGGAACACTGCTTATGGCTTCATGCAATTAAACTGGCACAGCTGCTTCTGAAATGGTACCTAGGAGAATCTTCCACTGATTCTGGGATTGCCGTGCAACAGTTGAGATATGCTGGGCCTGAAGGAACACAGAGGAAAGTAGTGCTCTCAAGAAACCTATCACTGGATATGCTAAGTACAGTAAATAACAGACAGTAAATATCCAGAAGAGAAGGGCTGGAACCCAGGTCTTCCTCACCCTCAGGTAAGTGCCATGATAAATAAGGCAGTTGTCTTTCACTATTGGGCTTTATGCACATCAGTGCACAGTGGAACAGCTTAATAGGAAGCAGTTAGAGAACACCCCATGGCACATACGGGTTTGATCTCCCTCCAGTGTGGGAATCTGCTCTTGGTCCCCCATTCTGGGGAGATTTGAATTGGTAGGCTAGTAAGCACGCTCCTGTTCTGCTAAGGGGAAGCTTAGATCTGTTTTCTGGAAGGCTTCTACTCCTGGTTCTGGGTTGTGCAATGAGCAGACAGAGATCTCCCCGCATGCTGAACAGGCTGACATTAGGCAACTCTGACTAAAGCCAGCAGGTTGGCCTGGGACGTGTAGAATTTCATGCAGGTAAAAGGTGCCTCGTTCAGGATTCTGAAGTCCAATAGCCTTAAACGTAAGCACTTGGGAACCTGATGCTTAACTTCTGAAGTCACATACTGGGTCTGGTCCAAAACCTCTGTCACCTGATGTGATCTTCATGGGAAAATCAAGATACGTGATTCCAAACTTCCCATTAGTTTGGATAGCTATACAGAAAAATAATGGTAATAAATTAAATAAACCTGGAAATCAACTAAACTGAGTAACTAAAAAGTATCTACAAATTTATGTATTTAACAAGAACAGCTAACTCTTCCTTATAAGGTAAAATCTTGGGGAAGATCAGGATGTGAATGACTGTTAGGATATATATTTCATACAAAGACAGGACATCTCCGATCTCTAACAGCTAAAGACTTCTGTTAGTTGTGTTCTTGACTTTTAAAGGATCTGATTTCTGGCAATTCTAAATGAGTTATGTTTCCCATCACTGCCTCTGACATTTCTATAAAACCAACTATAAAAAAACCCAGAGGCTGCTGTTTATGTAATTAATACTATAATTTGGGGTCTTTGCCATGTGGTCATCTCTTATTAAAGTAATTCATAGCCATAGCATAGCTGCTTTTTATCCTTCACATTCACTTAATAGTTTTCAGGGCATTCTTGTCATTGTGCTTCCTTTTCTCTGCATTGAGTAAAAGTTTGGATTAAATAAATGCTGACCTACATACTGATATAGGGCTCAAGACACAAGTGGATTTAAGACCTCTGACCCAAAACTGAAATCTGTTGGTGTTCAAAACCTTCCGTCTTCTGTGACCTGACATGAAGATATGTAAAAGCCACAGCTTTGAAGTTTCTCAGGTGTACTAAATTCCACTAGGGACAGGTTCTTATGCACTTTAGCCCTGACAGTGAAAAGCCACTCTTTGCTAATCTTTTATTTCCTCCTTGTTGGGGTCCACAAAGAAGGTGCACGTTTGCTTCAAGTGTGTGATGTTTACATGCACCTGCCCCACACACATTTAGAGGGATGCTGGTAACTCTCTGTGAGCAAAATCCTTAAACCAAGCATGTGTCTAACCTGTTACAGCATGTGCCTGGTGGAGTCCTGGTCTCCTGTGACAGCCTGTGTGTCTTGTATTTCATAACCTGAAAATACTAGGAGTTGAATATGCCACCCAGAAGATTTCTGATCACTACATGAGTGACAGAAAGCAAAGATAAGCATCTTTCTCAGCTACAGTAAGCCTCCTTTGCTGCCTCTGCTTCAAAGAAAGCTTGAAGCAGTGGGTTCAGCAAGTGCAGGTATCTGTTCCAGATCCAAGATCACTCCACACAAAGAAAAACAGTTCCCTGAAAAGCAACCAATAATGCTTCAACCCCAGAACACGCTATGGTAGACTTGGAACTCAATTTTTTTAACTCTGAACTGCTGAAAGATAGGGATAGTGCCATGTCTGCATCACTGAACTGTCCAAATGTCCCTTTAAGTGATTTGCAGAAGTTTGGGAATTCACTGAAAAAGGAGTCCTGGGTTCCAGCCCAGCCTCTGAATATCACTATATCCTCAGTCCCAATTTGTTTTAGATAATTTCTGTCCTAACCTTATTCTTGTGGAGGACTCGGTTTAGCAAGCCCCTTCAGCTTCCCTTTCCTCCATTAGCAATATTCCCTTTTCTCCATCCTTAACTGAACTGTCTCCCTCCCTTGTCCCAGTGTCTGCTGACTCCATTGCTGTTCCACCCCCATTCCTCATGCAGTCTCAGTACTTCCCATCTTCCATTTCACTCTCTGGCTTTCAATCTCAGCTCCAGATCAGTTGTCTTTTCAGTTTCTCCCTTCCCCTTCTGTCCCAGTTTACTCCCTTTTTTTTTTTTTTCATCCCAGTTCAGCTTTTATCCCCACTGCAACGGAACACGTCAGGCTACACCTATACAAGTAAACTACACTATGCCAGGTGACCCGCTGCTGTCTTCCTGCTGTCAAAATATTTTTGGGCACAGTGTGGCAGTCAGTGCAGGTCAAGGACTATCTCCAACAGACAGTTTAGATGTAGTAAGCCTGGCCTGAAAGGCAGCTGAGAAGGGAGATGTAGGCATACAGATGTGACCAGTGCCATGTCTATCAACCTCAGAGCCAGAGAGCAGGCTCTGGACTATGAAGACATGTAGTGACCTTTACCCGTGGCTCAAATCCACTGAAAACATGAGAATCCCTGCCAACAAGTTCTAGGATTCAACCCCACAAAGCTCGAAGATGGTAAATGTAGCCTTACTTCTGCATCTCTGAGGTAGAAGATATCAAGTATTTTGTTGGACTGACATATGTACAGCTGCTAAAGGAGACTGCTCAATAAGGAGAGATTAGTGGACAGTTCATCTGCAAAGTTTTGAAAAAACTTTATAGAAAATGCACAGATTAATTAAAACAAAATCATATATTTACCACCACCACCCCTTGCAAGCTCTAGCATCCAATTCAAAAGCAGAAGTTTTTTAAAGATGTCACCGAATGTTCACTTATCATGCAGAAAATAATGCATGACCTAAGCCTCATCATTTGAAAAAGATGAACTATTTTGGTTAAAATTTCAAATAAGCTCAATTTTAAGGTAAGACATAAGGAAAAGTTTAGGAATCTGCTTTTGAAAACTGGTTGGCAACTTTACTTATAGGCAGAGCTATCATTGTCCAGGTTTAATCAGGGAAATTCACTTTACAAAAACTGAGAAGCTGGTATTTTATGCTAGCAATGGTAATGAGAAGTCATGTGACTGATTCTGCAGAAGTGATAGAGATGTATGTGGACTAGGCAAGAGAATAAAGCCTGCAAAATAAAACTGAAGATACTTTTTGAGAAACTTTTTGAGAATTTATTTCAACACTTCAATTGATAGAAAACTGAGGTAACCCTAACAGGAGAAAAACGCGACTCAATATTGCAGAAGGAATAAGAAAAATTACAGTGAAATCATATGTGAAAGTACAACCATGTACCATTCATTCTTTATATCTGTTCAAATTTGTACATGTTTCCAAAAGAAAGATTGGCTTAGTTTGTTGGCAACCCACAACTGTTTTGAAAGCGCTGTTGAAACTTGTGTACTGTAACAGAGTATGCCATTACTAAGAAAGACTGAAGACTCCTCTCTCTCTCCCTGGTGTCATTTGAAGCATGACAATGTCAGATTGGCATTGCTAATGCACAGGCCCCCAATATACATTGGGTCTCATTTTTATATGCTCTGAATTAGCTTTCCATACCTTTTTCACTACAGATCGGTAATTTCCAGCCTTGAGCATGCAGTATTAATTAGCATGTATGAAGCAAACGTATTTATAAACCACATTTTAAAATGAAATGTTCTTTCTTTTGGACCTTCTACAGTCTGGAGATGATTTGCAGTTTGATCTCAGACAACTATTTCAGCTTCAGACAAAAACATTTGGAATGTCAAGAGACTACTGAAAGTTCTTAGAACACCCTTATGAACATTACTGTTGTAACTCAGCAAAACCCATTACTGTTTCCCATAACACTAAATCTAAACATGCATTAGCGTGAACCACGATGGATAATTCCAAGCTGCAATATGGCCACATATTCCAGACACAGCATACACAAATGGTTGTGATCATTCACAACACAATATTGCACAATGCAGAACAGAGTGCCTCCTTTTAATATGTCTAAGGAAATTCCAAAGGTATGATGAGACAAAAGCAGATAAATTTATTTGAGTGTATTTGTAAGACGTGTTAAAGCTACTATTTAATGAAATAAAAACCTGATCACCAGGTAAGAAAACCTTTTTGGAAATGCTTTCTCTTTTCAAAGCATTGTACAAATACCCTGCTGACAATCTTATAAAACATACATACTGCAAAAATGAAACATACAACAGGAGCAATGAAGAATTACCTCAGCTTTCATCACTTCACTTGATAGAAACTGTTCTCGTGTTCCATTAAGTACAATAATATATTTGGAAAATGTAAATAACCTAATTACATTTTCTTGTTTCAATCTGCCAGGCACCAGTCATATATCGCAGTCGTATAAAAAGAAGATCCCTGCCCATCTGCAGCCAGCTCCAAAAAGGAACTAACTTAGAACCTGTGATTAATGAAGAAGAAAATCAGAAGGACATTGTTAGAAAAAATGAGCATTGGCGAGACACACATTTAAGCAGTCATGAACCTCTGCATTCTCAGCACATTCAGCCCCACAACCTAGAGCTTAACATTAATAAAAATCTATATGGTGAAAGTTACTGCTTTATAGTAATTACATTATAGCATAGGTGTGCAAACAGCACAGTACTTCCACGTATGTCACAAGATGCAGATGAAGATGATGTCTTCTCTGTGACAAGGTTCTGATCAGGTAAATTGGAACCTGAACACCAATACTTAAGCAAATGATTTCTTAAGACTTTGGAGAAGACCACCGCATTCATCTTACAGCACCGATATGGATGTGCCAATCTTCAGACAAGGTAAGGAACTCACACTATGAAACCAAGTCCCCTTCCACCTCTGCTAACATTTGTGTTAGGTACAATGTACGTGTGGAACTGCTTTGAAAAAAACCCCACATTTATTTTCTAGTAAAGCTGGCTTACGATGTTCTCTACTTGCACCCTTCATCACCATTGCAGTTCACTATACTTTCTCTTGTCCAGGGATTGTTTTGAGGAGAAGAGATTCAGATTTAAAAAAAAGAAAAAAACATGAAAGGGAAAAAAAGAAGGAGCTGCATTTGATGCGAGAGGAAGGAAATGAGCAGAAGCAAGCAGTACCACTTAAGCTGGCTTTACCATGAAGAAATATGTAAGGAGCTATACTTCCCAGTAACCCAGTAACAGAGACCTCCCTACAGGTCTGAAGGAACATCACATCTGAAGATGAGAGGCTGTCTTAGAGGAGGCCTTAATAGGTGGGCTGAGAATTTTTGAAGGCGAGACACAGTGAAATGGAGTTGAATCAATAAACAACGGTCAGACTTATTTCACAGTATTTTACAATTGCAAGATTTTTATTAACACGTTACAGCAAGAGGGCATGCCAAAGTAGTGCTTTGCCCTATAACTACCTACTTTTGTTTCCAGTGGGGGTGCAGAGTTTCCCTCGCTTGCTAACCCTTCACTTACTCTTCCTGTACTATGCCATGGCAGAAGGCTGGCAAGGATATGAAATTCAAAATTTGTATGGAAAGAAGGCTGTGTGTTATCAAAATTGGGTAAAATATCCAAGGGTCTTCCCATATTTTATTCTGGATTGACACATAAGGAATCTTGCAAGAATATAAACAATTTCCCCACCTTCAATTTCGGTCCAGTTGACAGCAACTTCTGCTATAGGTATTCTCAAGTGCTGAGCTATATAAAGAAGTTCCACATCAAAGGCCCTGAAGAAGAACAGGAAAGAGCAAATACAGTCACACTTACTTCCAGAAGAAAGATGGTGGCACTGTCAATTAAATCCCTGGCCTGATTTAAGGAGGTCGGTGTTCAGTTACGAAGTTGATACCAATGGTCTACAGGTCAGATGCACATGAAAGGGAAATCAATTTCCCTGACTGACTGGCTTAGGACATAGCCAATAAACAGACGACAATACTTCACTGCGCCTGTTTTTGAAGGTATAGGTCATGCTGTGTTCTGACCACTGCTCACTTTTCATTCTGCCACAATCATGATTTAAATATTTTTATAAACCAAGCAGTCAAACATGCAGTGTCAGTCTACATCTCTAGTAGTTTCACCAAAGGGGACAACTCCCTGCTGTGGCTTTACACTGATCTCATGGTTTCTCCTTGTACTTTCCAAGTCAAGAATAAAGGCAGCAGCACAAAAGTGAGAAATAATTTATGTTACTGTGCATAACAGAACCTGAACAGCAGTCGTACTTTACCCAGTGACCATTTAATGTACAATACAAAAACCCTCTTAAGAGACCTGTCTTTTTTGCTGGCACAATTGTTTGGAGGTTGTGCAGCGAAATGAATCGGGTAAGTGATCCTGCTCTACGTCAGCTGCTCCTCCCTGCCCAGTTTGTCTAAAATACATTTTAATACTCTCGGTTGTCCGCACAGAGAATTGTTTGCGTGTTTCATTCTTGCAAATGCATGCTCAGGTGGTCCTTCTGGATCTGAGATATTGAGGCTTCTGATACTAGAAAAGTGTTTTGGCAACTACAGCTTGTAATGCTCATGTAAAAATTGGTATATGAAACTACCAGTAGCTGCTATTGACAAGGGTGAATGTAAATCACAGTTATGAAGATTCTGGTGATTTTGGTTAGATTTCTTAGATTTATTGATTGTTGGGTCTTCCCTCCCACCTTTGTAGTCTTCAAATGCCAGTAGGGGTGTTCTTGTTCCTTAAACGAGTTCTAGTAATTGGAATTTAAATTAAAGAGCCCTCCCCTCACCCCCCAATAAAAAGCTTTTTTTAAAATACTAGCCTGTATTGGAGAAAAATGTCAATGGCCATCCACATCTGATTTCTACTAGACTCAATACATATTCAAACACAGATTACTTTTCTTTTCCCCAGGGAACTAAACCTTGACGGTTAAGGAACCAGAAACGTTTTAGCCAAGCTGTTGGTAAGGTTTCCAGTGTGAAGTCACTGGAACAGATGTTCCAAACCTGCTTACATCGGTCTTGAAAATGCAGCTGCAAGGCAGTCAAGTACAATTCAACACTAGTCTGCATTTTCTCTCAATAACTTCCTAAGTTTAAAATCTCCTTAAATTCTCATTGCTAAGTCCAAGACAATTTTCTTTTGAAAATTTTTAAAAAAATATAATCTTTTGCCACTGCAGAAAATGTATGCAATAAAAAAATAACATTATTCGTTCACGCTTCAAGGGTTGCTTGAATTCAAGTCATTGGTAATCCCATTTAACACTACGGAAAGGGTAGAAAGGGACAGACAGGTGAGCAAGAGCAGGCAAAAAGACACTTTAACAGGTAGCTTGGCAATTTTAGATGTTATTTCCTTCTGGTTCAGGCCACCCACTCCTTTTAAGCAGCGCAGTGCAGTTCTGCAAAACTATTAATGCATGGAACAACAGAAGGCACTTTGAAATGCACGCTTAGGTATGACATACATGTAGGTTCCCACTGAAGTACAAACAACAGCACACTGGCTCGCTGGCAAAATCGTTACCAAACATGCATCAACCTGAACTCACACTGTACGTGTATGTTACGGGAGAGCTACTGATATCACCCTGGACAGCATTAAAACATGCAAGGGCAGCATAAACAGAGGTTATCTGCAGAGACTACAGTTATTGTGTATAGAGAATTTAGAACCGCTTTGTAAATTTGATTTTGATTAGGACAAAGGCCTTTTAATTGTCACAAAAAAAAGTTACAGGAATAAATGGGTTTCTTTTACCTCAGTGAACTGAATCTGCTCCAAGCAGCCTTGCCATTTCCAGTTTTCTTTAAATGAGAGTTGAATATTATTTTATTAATTATGCCATGGTGTCTTCTCTTGAAGTTGTATTATTAAATTTTTTGCTGACATTTTACATTTGTATGCCAAAACCCCCATGTATTCACCTTTGAATGTTTATGAGTCATGTGTATTAAGATTAAATCTAATTTTGTAATACTTATTCCTTAACTGGCTAAAAATCTTAAGAGACAGATTGATGAATTATACTATATAAACTGCTCTAAAACTATTACTACATAAAGTATTAGCTTAGTGAACTATCATTTGCAACAATTCCTATGGACAACCGATTATTGGAATGTCAGTATATGCATCACGCAGTATAATAATGTTAAATAGTTTGGTGAACTACAGTGCTCTAAGGATTAAAAACACAGGAATTAATCGGGTTGAACACTGTTACATGTGGTTGCCTTTTGGATAACAGTGAAAGAATCCTGAAATTAAAAAAACACTATTTGAAGCTGAAAGGAGAGTGACTTCCTTAGTATACCACTGGGATAGCTTTTTTCTTCCCCAGTTCCCCACCACCTTTCAGTACACCTCGCAGGCATACTAGAGTAGTTAACTGGGGAATACAGACCGCAGTGTGTTCAATACACTGACAGTATTACACTCATTCTGCAGAACACCAGATCCAGATGGTACAGAAGAACCGTACAGAAGTTTCCATAGTCAGGATTTAAACGTGGGTATGTTAGGTGCAGGCTGCCCTAGAGGAGATCAAAGCAACACTGGTGGATGAATTGGTAAGTGCAATACACGTGTTTTGACATGAAGCCATTTGTGACTAGTTAACATGTGACAGAACTGTTCTTAGAAATAGCTGGGTATTATTCACACTGTGTACTTCACCGGATCCTGCTGCAGAGAGTGAAAGTAGATGCTTTCGGGTGGTGAGAAGCAGCTCAGAATACCTATAGTTTGGCTCCAGCCTGAATGAATTCAGGCTCCAATCTAAGTACCCACAGTTAGACACCCAAAAATACATCAGCAACTTCCCCACCTATTTCTAATAGTGGCTCCATTACATATTATATAACACAAACAATGTTATATGAAAGAAAGAAAGAAAAGAACATCGCCATGTGATTGTGTTTACGCTAAAGAGTACTTTTGGTTAAGTTACAATTTAAGATGATGCTGGCTAAAATTCAGTTGAACACCTAGTTGGTAGGTATTTAATTGAATTCAACTGTTTTAAACTGAACTCTTAAAATGCTTCAGCTTGTGAAATACATATCCCGCACAATTATTCTGTATTTTCAAATTGCACTGGGACTCTTTGAGTTTTATTCTCATCCAGTATCATGTTTCAAATCTCAAAATCAGGCCTTCTGTTTTAACTGGAATTTATGACTTTTCTACCCAAGATACATTGTTCCAGCAAACTCTTAATGGGCAGAGAAAACTTTCAATGGTCAAAGAGGTCTAAGAATGATGCCAAGAGGGTTGGACTGCCACTGCTGCTCTAGCTGTACTGTGGCTTTTGAAAGTCCACACACATCTGCCAGGAGTGGGACTTTTCACAAACTAAACCAGACATAGTTATAACAGCAAAATATTTTTGCGTTGATTAGACTTTCATAAACAATTCTACTTGTCATGCACATAACCAGGAAAAACCAATTCATTCCACTGCTTGTGTTGGTCTACAATGCAAAAGAAGTGGAAGAAAATCCCTATAGTAATATGAACGCTTATTTTTCTGTTATTTTTATATAGAGACTCAGATCTACAGTTCAGTGGCAAACTGGAGAAACAACCTTTTTTTTTTATATTAAGCCTTTGAATTTTAAATGTGAAATAGCATGGCTTCTTCAGTGCACAAGGCAATTTTTATAGACAACAGTAACAGCAACAATTTGATCTAATCAGTGATCTGCTGAGTTGCATAGTATCATAAATTGCCACTTTACAAAAGTATGTCAATCAAACCAGGACTACAACTATGTTCTGAATTTTCTCTCATTTTATCACTATTCCAGGTAGGACAGTAACAGCTGCTATGTCTAGTTCTCCTAGGTAAGGAGACTAAGACATTTTCTGGTTGAAGGAAAATTTATGGGGTTTTTTGTAGTCAGAAGAGATCAATGGCCAAATTTAGGATAGGAAAATTCTGCCAGGGAAAGCATTTAATTTTCCAGTTTTCCTCCTATGCATTAAAATTTAACACAAACAGTTACATTTCTCAGGTCAAGACTGTAGATGCAGAACTAGAGCTTCTTTTGGAGCCTGAAAGTGAGTAATTCCAACTGTCTCTATTATGTTTTTAAAATATCCCTTTTAATTTTCTTTCAAGTTTTAATTTAAAAAATGTGCTCCATCCATTTCAGAAAAATAGATTAGTGGTGTAATCAGATTCAGAACCTAAAATGCAAAGCATATGCTCCCTGTTCAAAAGGTTGCTCTCATTTCAAACTAATGTCAAAACTTCAGTATTTAGAAAGTAAATTTCAAGAATGTTTGGTTTGTATTCATATATACGCAGCCAGCTCTCCAAAGGACAGTTAAATAAAAAAGACAATGAGAACACTCACAAAAAAAACCAACCTAGTTTAGGAAGTAAGCATTATTTCTTAATATTAAAAATGTATAAACAGTTTCCAGTATCCATTAATTTTCAAAATGCTTTCTAAACTTTAGGGGTAGTTTAACAAAATATTCTAGGAAATATCTTGGTCTCTCTTTAAAGTGTTACACGATCCTTATCACCACAATGATAAAACACTGTTTTACTTGTATATTCAGTTTGCTTTTAAGATTTCTTAAATATAAGCATGTATAAATCAAACTCAGCACAGCAAGAAGAAAAACTGTTGTCTATTTTCTGGTATTTTTAACATTGAAGAGGTGATACTCAATTCAATGTCCACTGGAATAGAAGAAAGCAGCAAAAAGCGAAGGAGGTCTAAGCGATCAGTTTTTAGTTCTTAATGCAGCTGACGCTGGGTTACTTCCTTATGATTAAACTAATACTGGAACTGTAAAAAACGCACATAAGATTGTATAAAGGAAGATCTTGATGCTCTCCCCTTCTTCTTCCCATGAAAGGTGAATATGGAAACACAAGACTCCCTTTTATTGGTAGTGGTGGTGAAACACTGAAAACACCATATGCATTAATTTTTGGTGTCTCTGACGGCTATTTAAGTACAGAAACTTAAAAATCTTTGAGCCTGTCCAGCCTAGCAGCAGGAGAGCTATGTTGTTTACATTGACATATTGATTACCAGAGTGTAAGCTGTTCAGCTTCCAAGAAAGAGACTCTGTTCCTAGTGCTCCTTTACTGAGGTATGTTATCAGCCTGCTGAGAGACACAGAAATAAAATCTGTATTATTTCTTGAGTGTATACGGCTCTACCTTTTAGAGCAGTATTGATAACATCCAGCACTTCAGGGCAGTCTCCTGCTGCACAGTGCTAACTCAGCACTGGTGTTCTCTTGAATGCAAAGGAACTACTGGATTCCTTTATCCAAAGCGAAGAACTCTCTGGTCTGTTTTGTCTACAGAAACAACTGGCGTTGCCTACACAGCCCAGAAACCCATCTGCCTTTGATGCAAAATTGCTTCAATAGTTTTTATTCTAACTCACCACTTTCAGGATTTACTGCATAGTTTATTCTTTTTACGCAGCTG
This sequence comes from Falco rusticolus, assembly GCF_015220075.1. NCBI lineage: Eukaryota > Metazoa > Chordata > Aves > Falconiformes > Falconidae > Falco > Falco rusticolus. The sequence goes on from NC_051188.1 coordinate 26,963,917, forward strand.
CGGCACCAGCAACCTAACACATTGTTTTTCCTACAAATTACTATACTATGAGTCAAATTTACCCTGCTGAACTTCAGTCATCTACAGCAGAGATAACACCTTCTGTACAAATCGCCTGGAGTCCCTTTATAGTCAAGGGCAGGAAACAGGCATTTGTTGGCTGCACTTCATCTGGCGTTTTTTAGAGACTTATATTAGGATGAAGTTAATTATACTCTAAAATCGTCCCTTCTATTGGTCTAAGAAGGGATGCTAGGTGACAAGTAGACGCACTCTATAGAAGCAATGGAGCAAATCCTGTCCATCGTGCATGTGTACTTATATTCTAACCAAGCAGTAAGCTTAATATTTCAGGGCAGGAATTATTAGATAGCCCATTTTGTAGTAGTTTTATATTAGTATCATGAGGAAAGAGCTTGTGTATTAATGTTTAGTCTAAATATTTATTATGCCTTCACCTAAGAATTCACTTAACACAGAAATACCTCAAAAAATCTGAGCCTGACAGAACTTGCGCAGACAGGACAGATGAGGCTCCTGCAAAAACCAAATCACGTTCATTCTCTTCAACAGCTCACCACATGCTCCCAGTTCAGCAGCTGGGGAGCCCTAGAAGGTTCAATGGCTAGGGTGCTGGCTCTCAGACAGCTTTTATCCTAATAAATCCTGCTTGTTTGTTGAATATTCTCCAGCATTCTCCTCCATTATTACCTGAATATCTGAGCACTGACCATACTGAACTGAACTGAATTCTTCTTTCAATACCTAACAGACCTGCACTTCTTCAATGGGATCTTAAGATTCAGAAAATAACAAATAATTTCTTCAGATGTCAAATACCCCCAGTGTAGTGATGCAGAGGTGGTAATAAACCCAGATTTCACAGCCTTTTGTCCAATACCAAGATAGTGGTTTCTCTGCAACCCCTTGCTTATGGTGTCCATATGAATGAGTTCTGTTACCCGATTAGGGACTCCCCATTGTTCCAAGTCAACAGAAATATGATACTGACTACTATTTCCTCCTCTTATTTCTTCATAGTAATGATTTGTACAGAACATCCATGACCAATGTCTTATCAGTTTTTATTTTCCTTTTTACACACATTTACATTATGCAATGGAAAGACATCAGGGGCCAGTTCTGTTTAAAATAAGACGTTTCCATTAGTGGGCTATTTCAGATTCTTAAATTATTACATACAATGGAAGCCAATGTAAGGTTCTATGATGTTTGATATCCCTATATAATTTCCAACTGCAGCTGTCTGTACAAGGCAGATATTTCACTTATAACTACTGTTTCCGTTAATACACCCGCCTTCCCTGCACACTTATACCTCCCCATCTCCCAATTTATTTCCAGATCTTGTAAATATTCACTGGGAAGGGGACAGTACTTTGTTTTGTGCACTGACATGTTATCTTCCAGTTACATATGCTGAATAGCTAGCTGTGAAGTTGATAAGTAACTTTTGAGTCCTTACTGTAGTTTTTTCTTCAGCAGTGACAATAATCTGAGTTTCTCTCCTCTATGGGGGCTTCAGTTCCTACAAAACTTGCCAAAGCTTTCAGTCTTGAAGTCTCTACTCTTCTGTCAAATTTGTTTAAATTAGCCAATAAGTATGAAAATAAAGGCAGGAAAGCACAGAGACTGCTGAAGGACAGATGAGGATAAAAATAGGCCATATATTGCCTGTTTTGGCAGAAAATTAAACCAAACTAAAAAACCCGTATTGTTCTGTTAGGCACATCTGTGACTTGGAAGTATCTGAAGAGCTGTTTATTGGAAGAATTTGAAATGAATTTTCTTGGCAAACAAAATAGATGTTCTTCATCACTAACCAGTACATTTCAGATAAATAAGAAAACATTCAGGGGATTAGTTTGTGAATTAATGTAAGTAAAAGAGCAAGAATAGAATTTATATTTTTATATATGCAATTTTATAGCAGCACATACAAACACAATGAATTAACACACCAAGACATGAAGATCTGGTGTGTTCCGCACCAGCAATATAATTACTATAAAATAAGTTAGCAATATCCCTTTTTTGCTGCCTCTCTTCCTGGGTAATGGGGTACAGCACAATTATTTTTACTTCTTTGTTGCTAGAGAATCTGAGTGGCAGAAGAAAGCTTGTTAAGACTTTTTTCATAAAAAAATGAACACTTGATATGTCTAACCAGTAAGTACAATTATAACCAAAATCTTCAGTTTAAACCAGAATAAGATTGAACACTGCATTTTTACAGATTAAAGTGATTATCCTCATTAATTTCTTCCAGTATTTCTTAATGAAGTAATTTATAAAGTGAAGTTAAATAAGGTAATTTTGAGGTGCGTACTTCTGGGCCTCACATATGTGTTTAACCATGTATTTAGAAAACCCTTGTATATGAAATTTACAGAATTTTATAGATCAAGTTTGGTTTTGGAGGTAGCAGCACAAATCATACTTCTGGCTCAGCCACAGGTTTTTTTAGGGCAATAAGTAAACCACTCAGCTAGGAAAGTGATTTTCCAAATGCTGACTGCTCATAATTCCAGATTCAGTTCAACAGAAGCTCTATGTTCCTCACCAGTTCTGTGTGCCCAAACACTACTTTTGCCACCCCATTTTGGAGGAGCAAATACAGCTCAACTATCACTGCCAAAGCTCAACCTAAAACTAGATGTATTGGAATTGACTAGGACTGTAGCGTTACACACATTTTTGTACAGGAACATTGTTCAGTAATTCCGTCCCCTGTCAGCAAGCAGTAGCCCATGAGAGATTTTCTTGGATGAAGACAATAGTTAGAAAATATTTTATTATACTTGATTAAGTCATCCTTTTTAGCAGTACTTGTAGTGTAAGAAATTTAAAAAGATCACGGTATGTGTGTGGAAAAAGTGTTTCAGTTCCGTAACTGTAGTCATGACTGTATTACTCTCATAAGGGAACTGTTCTAGCTAAATTACAACGAAAGACAGCTCTAAAGTAATTCAAAAACTATGCATTATTTTCTACTGTCTTAAATTAATGACATATATCAGTAGTCCTCATGAAATATTCTAGCAAGAAAATAAGCAAAGAGTATGCACTTCTTTCCACTTTTAGCCATCAGCAAATACAAACATCTTATCAGATAAGGATTTTAGGTAAAATGTTTTGGCTAAGCAGCACTGAATTGTAATGCATAATTTTTTTTCAATAGGATTAATAACTCTTAACTGTCCTTATCATAATATGAGCTTCTCTTGATTTCTTACTCTGCCTGCATGGCTCGTATCTGTAAAAGGAGAGAGGACCCTCAGAATCAGTTTGTGGATTACAACACAATCAAAAATTGTTTGTTTGGAATTTTTTTTAGAGCAGTAAAGAAAAGAGTTATTGGGATTTTTTTTTTCTCCCCTCTCCTAATCAGTTACCAGTTGCTCTGACAAGGCAAAACCAAAATGTCCCACTTGGTATTACATGGCTCGTTATATACCACACGCCAAAGGAAAATGGACTTGGAAGGAGACCACTGTTGCCACCCAAAATCTCAGCAATATAGTCTTAAAATCCTTCTTGCAGTTTACATTGAATGCTATTTTAAAATCAAAACCTAGTAAGACCATCTGTTCCCCTTCTCCCTGTCACCATGAGAAGAAAGAATAAAATTAAATACCCCACTATTTCCTAAAGCATTAATAAAATAGAATTCCTACCAATTACCAGGATATTTTAGCATAACAAGAAATCTAAATTGCCATGCAAGTAGTACTGTAATTGGTTAAACTGAGCAGCTAGGATTTTTACAGACATCATGTGCTTCATAGTAGCTGCAATACTGAAATTACTTTGTCAAAACCATGTTCAATTAGGAAATAAACAACAACAAAAAATGAAAGAAATTACCAGCGTTCTATATGAAGAGCTGAGAAAGTCTCCGAGGCAGCTTTTCTGGTCAAAAGTTTAAATCCACACTGCGTGTCCCTGATCTCTTTGACACAGAGAAACCATACAAGGAAATGGAACCCATACATAAGAAGAGTTCGAAAGTAAGAGCGCTGTGGACGAAAGGCAAGAAGTTAGATGGTTTTATTTAAGTGATGAGCAAAGTGCTGAAAAAAGCTGGCTTACAGGACAATAAATCCTGCTCCATGACAGCTTTTCTAAGTTTGTAACCTGTTTTTGTTTTGCACTGGAATGAGACCAGAACTTTTCAGTTTTTACACTGAAACAAAATTTCAGCTGAAGAAGAAAGACTTGCCCGTCAGGCACCGGTCTAAGATATGAGAAGTCCAAGTTCTTCCAGATTTCCTTAATTCAGAGCAGCTTTTCATTCCTGATGATACCTTATTAAGTGGAGCAGGAACCTGCACCTGGACTTCAATTAATGAGTGACAGCCGTAGTATCTCTGCATGATTCTCAGGGAATTCTCCCAGGAAGAGTGAACAAAGAAGAAGTGTTGCATTCTACATGCTCTACTCCACCGGGCATTTACAAGATATTTTTTTCCCCTCTGTCTAGTCCTCATTTTCCTAAAACTTGGTTGAACAGGTCCCACAAATTCAATAGCTCCCAGGACAAACAATGGAGAATAAGCCAGCAGGACTGTATAAAGACTGCTACTTCTAAGAATGCACACTAAAAATTAAACCAGTTCCAGCTCTACTCTAACACGATAATAAAAAAAATGAAAATGTTTTATATTACAAAAAAAAAACCCAAATGGCAGCATCTCTTGTCTGCCACCCACTTGTTTCATTCAAGACTGAGTTTGCACACACCATGTTAAGGCACTTAAGGGAATGCAATTAGAGAATGCGCTTTTTTTTTGCAGTAAATGCTGGACCAAAAGAAAAATCAGGACTAAAGTAACATCTGCTGTGCAAGATAATGTTACATTTTGTATTTCCAGCAATGTAACATAGTCTCCTCTTTTGTTCTTTTGCTTTCACAAATATATTTCATTCTCCTGGTAAATGTTCTCCCAGCCTACTCTTTGGTTACACTTATGTTCCTGACATAATAATCATACAGATAAGTTTGTCCATGGAATCCAGAGGCTGGACTCTGGGCTTGCAGAGGTCCCCTCTAGTCTAGTATTCAAGATAGCTCCTAAACAACTAGACCTCTGATCTACATCGCTTCTGAACTCACTGCTGGTCTTAAGCTCAATTTGAGTGATTGTATCCACAATTACAAGCCAAATACCACACAAAATGTTTAGGAGCCAACAATTTAACTGCTAAGCATCTCTGGGTGATAATAGATGCCTTTAAAGCTAATAATTTCAAACTCACTTGAAAAATGAGAAGATGCTCAACTTTATTATGTGTATAGGCTTTGACTTAAGGAAATTCAAATTCATAGCTTGTCCCTCAGCAAAGTGCTCTAGCCCTAGATTAATGGTGGACCTAGTTGTGGGTTCTTTGGCTCTTTTGATGAAGGTGAACCACTGTATGACCAAGAATACAAGGCTACTAGCCCCAAAAGGGAAGTTCTAAGAGGCTGCATGATTGCCAGCCAGTGAAACTGCACTTACTTCCCGAAGAGGAGTTCATGGGTTACACTCATCACTCCCAAGACTAATGAATCTGTAGTATGAGATGCATAAATGAAGTACATTAACAATTCTGGAGGCAGAACAGAATTACTTATGTTGTGAGACTGCATTTAAGGGTGAAATTCTCGTCTTAATAAATCCCACAAGGCTGTTTATCACAGATCCATTCTACTGTTTTAGATGCCACTAAGCCCAGAAAGAAATCCCAACTTCTAAAAGACTGTTCTGAACAATTTTTTATATATACTGCACTATACAAGAGTCTCTTTCCAATGTGGTAAAGGCACTCTTCAGTTTCTAGCTTTGGGACACCTGTAACTTCTTGGTAAAGGAATCACCAGCTGGTTTGGTAGTACTGCTCTATTGGAAATATGGGAAGAAACAGGACACATCCTAAAAAGTGTAGTGTGCATTTAAAGATAAAGTCCTGTTCCAATTCCTCTCCCTCATGTAGCAAGACCTTCAAAGGTGACAAGAAATATGAATACACTGAAGAAAGCTTATCTATATTCAGTACCTGACCACACTACAAAGCACTTCGGCACAGATTTGTCAGCTACATGGTCACCCTGCAGTAGCAACATTTCCAGGCTACACTGGCTGCACAGCTAACAAGTAACTGCAAATGTGATATTCTGTGCCACAAGCATGCAAGTACCATGTCAAAGATGTATCCTAACTTCTGATAATGATGAAGGGTTTGGATTTGTTTTCTTTTTTTATTATTACTTTTCTGAGGATGCTAACATAAGTGCAGCAGTATTTACAAAAACTTTTTCCAGTGAACTATTCCAATACTACCTGATAAACTGGAAGAAAAAAAAATTAAAGATCTACCAGGGGCTGAACATTACCAGTGGGAACTTCTTTTGAACTTTTGTAACTATTTGAGTAGTTGTGTGTATGTTTTAGAATCATTTAAAGTATTAAACATCAGTATAAACAAAGCTTACTCTTGAGAACATTCAACATGATGAGCACATCCAATGATGCTGAAAAAATTAGTTCAGCAATGTGTCTGTTGCAATACAAGTTCCACGCCTGTGCTTTGTCAACTACTGTCTGCCAAGACATCAGAAAACCAGATGCAAGATAAGACTGTGTGCCTATGCATCACTGTTTATTCCACAAGAGCCACACACAGAACAGTACTGTGTTCAAGACTCAAGTGTTACCAGTAATACAGAAAAATCACAGTACTTTCCCAACAAATGGAGATACTCTTCGAACAGTTTGCTGCTAATTATTGCTAACTCATTTTAAACAGGTTTCAAGAGCTGCAGGTCAAGCTTTTGCACTGGAATGGAATCAATAAAAGTGAACTCATCAATTGCCTTCCACTCCAGGCCCAGTACTGGATACTAGCTACCAGTTCTGTCAGGGATTAGAAGCTCTGCTTGTAAGATGTTCTCAACTAGGAAAATTAAATCCATAAACTGGAACACTAACTGAAAGCAGTTCAGAGTGCCTGAAATCTGGATCACATCCTTTGTACATGATGGAGCACATGCTACACTTATGACAAGCTTTTCCTATTTTTTAGCTTCCATTCTTTTACAAATATTGATTATTTAATTGTAAAATCTGTAGAGCAGAATCAAATAATGGAAGTATTTGTACACAGCAGGAAATGGAGACAAACCTTTGCTATTGAGTCCTTCTCCAGATGAGCTCTAGAACCACAGGAAATAGCCATCTGGTTCTGCACAGGAATACAATTTAAAGAGTTGTTACTTAAACTAACATTTTCTGAATGAGTGGAATCTTGTGTTGAGAACTGTGTAATAGAAGACTTCAAAGAAGCATATTTTTCTGTTTCCTGTAGCTACACTTTTTCTACTGCTAGATTCTGAGGCCAAAATCAGTCTTTTCTACAATTAAGAGTTCACCTAAAGTTTATTACATTTTGCATGCAAACTGTAGCAATTTATTCAAGTCTGGTTTAGTTTACATTGTTCCTCTGAGGTACACACACAGTAAATGTATTAACCAGCACAGATAAGCATTCAGCATTCCCAGACATTTATTGTTATAAAATATGTTTTCCCTAAATACTGCATTGTGGAAGGGTTGACAGAATAAAGTACTCGTTGCACTCATGTACGTTCAAACAAATAAAATGCCATGGCATCAGCCAAAAATATGACCTCAAATTAAATCAAAAAATGTGATCAAAACAAAAGGTTTAAAATTATTCTCATGCTACTACTTCTCACCTGAAATCTCTCAAATCTACTATATTTCAGAGTGTGTGACTGATGCCAGAGAAGCAGCAGCTGCTGCCACCGCGGTAGCAGACAGCATCAGGGAAACACCACTGCCTGGCTGTTCCTGTGCTTGTGGTCCTGCGCTCTTCACACAGGTGCATCCCTTGCAGCTCCCGCTGAAAGGCTGCACATCACTTCTGGCACTTTGGGAAACTAACTACAAATACCTCACTCATCTGCATTTAAGCAGAAAATAAACTTCAGTTCTTTCAAGTCAACCATCCAAAAGAGAATGACTATGCAGGGAGGAGCTCACTCTTATTCCACAGGTTTTTTGAATTTTTATTTACAATAAAAGTTCTTCCAAATATTGTCATTAAAAGTAACAACTCTGAGAAGAGAGAACATCTACAAAACAGGGTGAAATTAAGATGCATCCTTAAAGGTATATAGGATGACATCAGATAAAAAGAAAATACAAAACATTTAAGAAAGAAAAAAATTGATTTTTTAACTGAGAAGGCAATGCATAGTATTTATACAGAGTAGAACAACTTCAAAGGAAGAATGATAAATAAAACATTACATAGTACTGCACTGAAATAGGCACAATGAATGCAAAGGAAGTAAGAACTCTGTGGAAGCTACCTTCTGACAGCCCATTCTTGCAGCTTCTAAGCATACACCTAGGTCTTCAACCAGATCTCAAAAAACTCAAGCTGAAGAGAATGATAAAAATCAATCTGTATGCATGTGTATTAAACTAAAACCATGATAATTTATACTCACAGGCCAAGGCTGAAGATTTTCTAGACCTTCTTCTACTTTTTCAATATCTGCAAATTTTGTAGCTCCATCTGCATCAGCCATAAGAATTTTTTTCCCCCGAGAAATAAAGACACCCTGCAATCAAAACAGTCAATAAAAATCATTGCCTTTGAAATCTGTATTTGTCTTAAGCTAGCTGCAAAACTCCAAAAACCTAACGTACTAACTAGAACAGTGGAATCTCAAAAGATTCAGCACAAAGGGTGAGTCTTAATATTCTGCTACTACCATCAATTTATCAATTTATATTGTAATAACATCTAGAAACTTCACACACTGAGTAGCATCCCACAGTGACAGACAATGCATGAACATGAAAGGTTAACAGTCCCTCTCCAGAGAAGCTTGCAAATGAAAAGCTTTACAAACCAAAATCCAGAGAGACAGTAAGTTGCTAGTCAGCTATACAGGGGAGCACAAAGAAGCAGTGACTAGCAGCTGCCACTGCACTGGACAGCGTTTCTTTGTCATCTGAGCCATGGAAAGGAGGATGCAGTGCTATTTTTTCCTAAACTGTTTCAAAAGAATTCAAGAGATAATCTTAGTTTTGAGAAACAAGTCTTAAATCACAGTATTACTACAAAACATCTGTGACGCACAGGTCTCACAGCTTGTTTTGCCATATCATTGATCAGACAATTTTTGAAGGGGTCTAGACAGGAAAGCGGTTAGCAGTGGGTCTGCCAAAAGGACTGTCGCAACCAAGCACGTCTGACTTTGGAAAAACCTGTCAAGGAAGTAGTAGTATATACGTCCTCTCTGCACTCTGCAGTACAAAAATATATCAGAGAATTGTTCTCCTTCTCCTGGAATAACTTCAACATTATATCTCTTACAAACGCTCCATACATTCTAATGTAATGTTCTCTCAATTTGCTAGTTACTCATGTTTTATAAAAAAAAATGAAATTGACATACTAAAGACAGAGCTTAAAATACAGATAAAGACAGTCACTGATAACCTGTAAATGGCATCATCCCTTTTTATAAAAGTAAGGTGTTATTCATCTTAGGAAAAAGTGTTCCTTCTAAATGTGTAACAGCTATTTTATTTTTAGAACATGATTTTATGATAATATCTATGTGAAAATTAATACATGAAAGCATAAATTGCGCTGGTTCTACTATCAAGTGTGGGTGATAGCAGTGGGCTTCAGTGAACACAAACTTTGCTGAATAACTGTTTGTTCATTAGCCATTTTTAAAACCACAACTACGACCCGGCAAGCAATGTTTGCAGATTTACCTGTATTTTCTCTACAAAAGCTCTACTTTAATCTGTAAGGGTTTGGTTTGGGGTTTTTTTTTTTGTTGGTTGGTTTTCTTTTTTAAACACAAGCCTATTTCTAAGTGGAACTAACAGGAACATGAAATTCAAGTCTAACTTCTTTTTCCTTTCAAATTCTCACATTAAAAATTTCTTTGTTATTGATCTTCCCGGCAACAAAATGCTGTTTCCAAGATCTAAAATAAGCTTATTTTGAAAAGAGATTTTCTCTTAATTTATAGAACCTGTACTCAGTTTTCTGATAATCATTTTGTTAATGTATCAAATTCAAAACGCCAATCAGCCCAGCTCTATCTTCTGCATATTTGGGCACAATATGGTAGTTCAGACAGAGAAGGAGATGAAAGTATCAATTACCATCCTGACTGCTCCTCCTTTCCCTCGATTTTTTACCAAAGAAAGCACTCGTACTTTGTCGCTTCCATATTTCTCGCAGTACTTCATTGCAACCTGATAGACACACAAAAACCCAGCATAAAACAAAACCAGAAATCAAGGTAGAAGTTTACATTTGCTCACCCTTTAAATAAATAAATAAATTAACAGCACAGAGCTATAAGCACTTCAGATGACACATTGCCAGTGTTTGCTGGAGTCTGTTTGGGAAAATAAAAACCAGTTCATAGTCAACACAAGAAGACTGAAGAAGCTAGTCATGTTCAATAAGAACAGAATATTACCCCAAGCAATTCTAAACAACATTCACCCAAGTCTAAAAACCTCAATACTAATGTAATTTACACAGACTTTTTATACCAACATCAACAGTTAATCAAAGAAAAATAATTTTCTGCTACTGCTACCTATTTCTCACTTGTTGTACTGCTATCTGTGGTTTTAAACAAAAATTTCACAGTGACCTAAAATCCCATTCACACTGCAGGGATGCGCACGTTTTGTTCCACGTTGTGGGGAAGAGAAAGCATGAGTTTTCTCCTCTAATTTTTTCTAAAGGCTGTCTCAAGTCCTTGTAAGTCCAGAGGCCCATGGCCATAGCGTGCTCAGTTAGAAGTATTGCTAAAAAGAATGCAAAGCATTATATACGAGCAATCCCTAATGGACAAGCCTAAAGAAAGTAAATGAAAGAGCAGCCTACATTTTAGTAGCCATGTCAAACACCTTCCAAAGAGTAGTAAAAAAATTCTCAAGTTGGCAAGCCTTTCTTTCCAGTGACATACATTGAAGTCAAAGCAGAAGAATGCAGAACTATTTTGAAAATATTACTATTGGCATGGGGATTTTTAAATGAACAATGCCATGAAGGGTACGGGAAAGAGCTACATGTCAACTGTGCTGTCAATCACAGTATAAATCAGCTATTTTAAAAGGCTTTTTAGCTCCTTCAGGTTCATATTCACATCACTATGCACATGTAGAATACTTCATAAGAAATTCCTTGAAGATAAGATTAGAATTTTTAAAATTTCAGCTGCAGGAAAATGGCTGTCACAGCCACCAATCAAGAATACCAGTATTTGCAGAAGCATTGCATGTGTATGCATGTGTGGGAAAATCACTTGGGGAGGAAAACTGGGACCTAACAGAAGTGCAGTATTACAGAAAGCTTTTTTATGATAAAATATTGTTACTGCTTTCAGGATGGTTGACATACATGAAACCTACTCTACCATGGCTCCTTAAGCAACACAACCCTGCCATCTTAGCACATGCTGATAGGAGTAACGGAGGATGGAGCGGAGTGGAGACACTGTGGCCAGGCTCTGTTGTACTCCCTGCAGGAATGGGACCTTGGCAGTACCACACAGGTAAGATGAGATGTCCGCTCCTGAGCCAGCAATTGTGGCAAAATTGCTTTCCTTAGATGAGATGATCTCATCATAATACTAACACACACCTCCACCCCAAAGTTACCTGCCTCCAAGGTACTACCACACCTCACTGGGCACGCGATACCAATCGGTAACAAAAATGTGTATGACTAGAATCACTCAAGCTCCACCTAGATGTAAAGAAAATCAACTGGCCTTGGACTGAAGTAAGTCCAAAAGGGGAAGAATTGTTGTCTACACTCCCCAATTACTAAACTCTGATTTAGTGTTTAACTATACGTTAAACATTTCTGTGCACAAAGTTTACGTCAAGTTGGACTACCCTCTTAAGTTTTCAAAACTGATGAACGAAAGGACTTCTAACCACGGACGTCAACCTCGGGGACAAACAACAGGTTGAAAGAAGAACAGTTACCTAAATTATGCAGAAAGAAGCCTTCAAGTGAGAAAGTTCTGGCCAAACTGATAAGGTGAAAGTAGGACAAAGGTTAATTGTGGTAGTGGGAGATCACAACCTCCAACTCAAATATTCCCCCAAAAAAGCAAAGCCCTGCTCAGAGAGCATGCATAGTTAGTGAAAAACTTCAGCAGCGCTATGTGAGGATGCATATTAGCATGCATTAGAAGTGAGAAACTTTTAACCAATCCTGTTACGATAATGAATATGCAATGTGCTACAAAGTATAAAAGTAAGCAAAGGAGGAAAAAAGTTAGGGAAGCCTCTGTTGTAACTTCTGGGATCAGTTACTGGGCTTCTCCCCCATAGGGACGCCTGTTGGGTAAGAACCTTATTCTACGAGTAACTCATGCTAGCTGTTACTATGTTATTTTAAACTTGCTTGCAGTCAGTATATTATCACGGGCAATCTTTGAACTTTATTGTCACAAACTTGCATTTTGTATAATAAAAATCTTCAGCTGAAGTGCATTTTATATTAATCTCTGGAGATTTGCATAGTTGTTATAAGGGATTTGACTCAGTGACACTGTCAGTGGGGGTCCCTGAATAGGTGAGTCGAATCACCCTCCAATACAGCGACACCCACAACGCATATGGGACAATTACAGAAAGTATTCAGAAACATGAATTTTAATTGTCAACTACTTCCAAAACATAAATGCAAAACATTGTTATATTCCACAAATGCAGTACAAAACCCATACCTCTGATTACTTGGCAAAATGCTTCTTTTCCTTACCTTTGTAGTTTGATCTTTACTACCATCATTAACAACTATTACTTCATAAGTGAACGACGGATCTTGTTTCTTGAAAACAAAACCAGAAATAATGCATTTCATTCAGTTTCTTAAGCAGGTAGTAAGTCTTTCAAACATCAGCATTCTTTCCTCTCTAGCAGTTTTTAACTCATTCATGGTTGCCAACAGACACCAATATGGTGCAGTACATTTGTTAAGATGGCATAATTAAAGAATTTTACATATTTGATGTGTGTTCCATTACATCGGCTTGTCATAGTTCTCCTCAGCTATCATCTAGAACTGAAAAATCAATTTAGTTGTAAAAGATGAAACCTCAAAACAACATCACTGTTAAGAAAATACAAACAAAACAAAACCCACAAACCTTCACAATGGGCTTCTTACCCAGAAAACAAACCCTAATGAAGAACAGATGCTTAAGAAACTTGTCGGAGCAAACCAGGATTTAGTTTAGAAATCTAAATGTATGGTTAATCCTTAATCTCTGTCTTGGAGAGGGTATCATGCACACAATGATTTTTCATCACATAGTAGTATATTAAATTTTTACTTAAGTTAAAAATACTTTCCAGGCATTCAATCTAAAAACAACTGATAAGAGACAGAAGTGTTACTTCTAAGTGATTAAGTTATACTGTTTTAACATACACCAAAATAACAAAGTTAATAGATCACTGATTTACTATACATAATACGTAGAAAAAGAAGGAATTTTGAACACAAAATGAAAATACCTGTCTTTTTTCTAGATAATCCAAAGCTTCATCCATCATAAGAGGTACTACAGAAAAGGTGGAGGAGGTCAGGTTAGTAGATTATAAAAGGCACAACATCTGTACAAGCAAGCTGAAAACAACCACAAAGCAAAGCTGAGCAAATTGCTTCTTTCATACACCACCTTCAGTAAACAAGCTCAGTACCTGCAGCTCTAAGTCCTGTCCTTTCTGAATGCATAAAGAACACTGAAGAAAATCACACATGTAAGATTTCTTCTTCTGAAGAAGCAACTTTCCATTTTGAAATACATAATCCTCTACACAGTATCAAAGGGGAAAAAAAAAAATCCTCCTCCATGACTGACCCTACAAACCAGCACTGACTCTATCTATTTAAGCAAGCTGACATAAAAGGCAACAAGGGAAATCCCTAACACTAGTCCGTAACATGCCTTCTCTTACTAAAACTGCTAGCCGTGATGCTTCAGCCAACAAACTGGCACTACTTTTGCAGCTGATTTATCTGCAGGCTAGAAAGACATTCAACCTGAGGGTGTCTTCGTAGTATACGTTCATTCCTGACCCCATTTCACGTGATTATTTTATCTCCAAAGAGACACATAAACCAATATTACATGAAGCATATCAATGCCTTGTTTACTGGAAAGAGGTGTATGAGTAGCAAGACGGAGGAATGCACTGGACTTCAGCAAGGGCCAGGCCTACCTTGTGTCCAGATACGCTTTATTTGTCAACATCTCTTTTAATGGAATCCCAAACAGCTCAGAACTTTCAGTCACCAAGAAAAAGGAATGACAATGCGTGCTACCATGCCAACCCCAAGAACAACTTTAGAGCTCGATCACTCCTTTTGTACCTGGAAGACCTCACTTTTTAGTATCAGGTGCTCATATATATGGCCAAGCCAAACAGAAACAGATCATTATTTTTTCTACTTGTCTGAAGCTGCTGCTGCTGCTTACAGAGTAGGAAGCGCTGAAATAAATTTTAAAATTATTTTTCTACTTCTTGCCTTATGGCCTTTACAGGGGCAATGAGCAGCCATTCTGCTGGACTTCATGAAAATGAAGTGCCCCATGCTATTTTTAGCAGCAGAAATCAAGTTACACAATGTCTTAATTTTGAAATTCAATGTACTTGGACTGTTTTCTGGAAACTGTGTCCAAAATCAGATATATAATCTGGCCTGCCAGAATCTACTGCTAACATAAACTGACCTCTGCATTACTAGAGTAACAACAGAGAGATTTTCTTCTTTTTCTCGAAACAAGAAAAATCTTACACCGGTCTTCCTCATTGTATGAAGGCACAACAACAGAGAGTTCCTTTGTAGCAGGATCATCTATACTTGGTACAGATTCTTTCCTGCCTTCAGCATTTAGAAAGAATTTCTCCTCTTCATATCGGTGAAAGGCTGGTATTTTTCTGGCAGTTACATGAGCAATCATACAAATCTGTGATGAAAAAGAAATGAGAAAAATTGTTGAGCATCTATTAAAGGTTTGCCTAGCTGTTGAACGTGCTACAAGGGGCAACCAACTGTATTTCACAGTGAGGTGGGTCTGCAGTGCAGTACTTCATCCACTAACCAAATCACACAGGCGCAAAGCCTTCTCGTGCCGTTTGATTACTCCACGCCAGCTACTCCGACCACTGTTGGCATCGTTGGCTTGTTGCTGTTTTCAACTGCAAAGCACGCAGATGCCTCCAAAGCTGTGGTCCAGACCCCAGTGCCCCGTCCCCAGATGATGCCTGCCACACAAGCTGGTGCTGCCCCTGATCCGGCACAGGGCCGCCGGCTGCCACGGCACCACTGGCGGCCGGGCAGCTCCCTGTGCTTGCACGGCTGAGGCTCTGATCTTCCTTACGCACAGCTGGAATAAACGCGCAGAACTTGGGGTTTGGAGCACTTCTACCGGGGAGCACCACACGGGCGGCACTGCCGAGGGACACCGGGGTTTCCCGCCCCAGGTGCCAACCGCTCAGAGGTACACTGCCAGCCGCTCAGAGGTACACGGGGCTCCCGAGCGCTCGCCGGCAAAGCGCCTCACCAGGGCGTTTCCAAGATGCACCGTAAGGGTGAAATGCTCCATTTTTATCTCGTTTACAGGGCGCTTCACCTCACGCTGGGCGCGAACACATCCCCCCGTCAGCCCGCGCCGAGGCCCGGCCCGGCCCCACCAGCCGCTGCGCGGACGGAGCCCGGCGCGGCCCGGGCCAGCCCAGCCGCCCGGCGGCGCCAGGGCCCGCTGCAGGCCGCCCACCCCCCGGCAGGCCCGGGCGGGCAGCGCCCCGGCCCCGCATCGCAGGGGCGGCGGCCCCACGTTCCGCCCCCGCCCTGGAAGCCCCTGGGCCCGCCGTGACCGCGGCGCGGCTCTCACCAGGCCAAAGAGGAGGACGGGCAGTGCCGCCAGCGCGGCGGCGGCTGCGGGCAGGGGCAGCGCCATGGCCCCGCGGCCGGCAGAGGGCAGCGGCCCGGGGCGGCGGGCGGCGCCCTATCGCGCAGCGACAGCGACGCGGAAGCGAGAGCCCCGCCGCCCGCCACCGAGAGGGGCGGTGCCGCGCGGCGAGTGGCGGTGGAAGCCGCCGGCGCCCCCCAGCGGCAGGGTCCCGCCTGCGCCGCCGCCCTATCGCCACCGCTGCAGCGGCCGCTGCCGCCAGCCAAGGCTTCCGGCCGGCCGGGTCACGAGGGGCAGCACATCCGGGCGGGCCGCGGCGCCGCCATGGCGACGGCTTTCAAGTAAGTGACGGGCCTGGCCGCCATTGCCTCCCGCTTGCGCAGCGCTGGGGCGTCCCGCCTGTCTCCGTCCCCTGTGGCGGGCGGGCTCCCGCTGTCCGCTCCTTAGGGCTGAGGCAGCGCTGCCCCGGTGCCGCGGGGGGCCGGTGGGGCCTTTACCCCGTTACCGCCGCGGCCCTGCGCCGCCCCCGGCAGCGTGCGCCTGGCGGGGAGCGGGCCGCGGCGCGTTCTCCTCAGCCGTGCCCGTTTCCTTTGCGGTGCCGTTTCCTGCTCGGCACGGCAGAGCCGCAGCCGGCCCGTTTGCAGTAGGCGCTGACGGCGGTAGCCCCCACCCCCACCCCACCCCCCACGTTACCGGCCGCGGCAGCGCCCTGGCGGCTTTGCGTCGCGGGTGGGTGCTGGGGAGCTCCGTGGAGCTCCCCGCTGGGCATGCCCGCAGGGTGCCGCACGGCCCCGGCGCTGGGGCGGCCGCTCCGCTCTGGGGGTCCCGCTGCGGGAAGGCGTGTGGGGGCGCGGCCGGGGCGCGGAGGCGGCTGGAGGGAGCCCTGCGATGTGCGCGGAGGGGCAGAGTGAGCCCGGTTCGTTCAGCCGTTAAAAGCATGGTAAAGCAGAGAGAGCAGTAGGGCCTTGAGCTGCTTAATAGGGTGGGGTGTGGAGAAGGTAGATACAGGTTGAAACGTGATTCTGAATAGATACCTGTTTGAATTGATGGGGTGGAGGTCGTCGTGAAGGGTGGTTAACCAGGGAGGCTGTGGTATCGCCACCCTTGGGGACAGTCAGCGTGCTTGGGCAAGACCCTGGGTGATACAGCTGCTCTGTGGACCTGGTTTGGGTGAGGGGTTGGACCCAACACTCTCCAGAGGCCCTGCCAGCCTGGGCTGCCCCGTGGTTCCTGGGGCATTGGGAGTGGATGAGGGCAGCCTGTTGTATTGAAGAGAAGAGGTACAGGCAGAACATGTTTAGTAAAGCATTACAAGGAGCTTAAACCAGCATTCAATGGCTTCCCATTTGTAGCTGGTCCTTTTAGAATTGTAGAATGGTTTGGGTTGGAAGGGACCTTCAAAGATCATCATGTTCCAAGCCCCCTGCCATGACCAGGGACACCTTCCACTAGACCAGGCTGCTCAAAGGCCCATCCAGCCTGGCCTTGAGCACTGCCAGGGATGGGGCATCTACAGCTTCTCTGGGCAGCCTGTGCCAGTGTCCTTGCTTCCAGATTTATGGCTGAAATGTGTGGAACAAGGTTTAGCAAATGCTGTTAGATGAATTGGAAGTGAACAGGCCATGTGGTGTTAAAAACCAGTAGGACGATATATGGGGAACCAATGGAGGCTAATTCATGCTTCATCACAACATGAGTTGTGATGCCTCTATATGTTAGTTTGCATTTGAAGAAACTTGCCTTCTCCAGTTACCCTTCCCCCCTGCACCTGCCTCCCCCTCCCATGTTTATTTTAACAAAACTGAGAAGGCTTTGTTCAAACATTAACAACTCTGTTACAAGGTTTTTCTTACTTTCACATTCTCTGTTTAAAATACTAATACACAAATGCTGTTAATATTATATAATTAATAATTAACATTAATCTCAACTGAAGCACTGCATGAAATATATTTCTTAATTTTATATTTTCTTAAAAGATTCTAAGAAAAACTAATATTTCACAACTGTGAAAGGGTTTTAGACCATTTTATACATCTGAATGCAGTCCCTGAATGAAGAGATATTTCAGGCACTGTAATAAAATTACCCTTTATGCATTTCTTCAAAAACATTTTACACTTTTGTCTCAATAAACACGCCTTTGGAATTGACACCAATAGTCAATATCATTGAGGTGAAGGTAATAGTTTTTCTGTAGGTGTATGTGCAGGTAGGTTCCTTGTAAGGACGAAGTGTTTTGGAAGTGAATGCCGGAAAACGTCTTAGATCAGCGTAGTTTCCTCATCTTTCTGTAATTGTGTTGCTAAGCAGCTTTGCCAGTCATCTTGATTCTCAAATTATTTGTTCTTGTAGGTCAGTGCTTGCTTATCTTTTCTGCTCTCTTACCTACTTGGGAGCTTGCATGTGAACTTCTCTTTCTGTCTGTTTTAGAATGGTGGAACCATTGGAATATTACAGAAGATTTTTGGTGAGTAAAGCATGATATGCACATGTAAATTACTTGTAATCAGTTTTTTCTTGCTTGCTTCTGCTTTTCTAATTCATCTGTATGGAAACCTGAAACTATAAGGGAAAAAGAAAAACTCACTGAGCCGGGGTAAAAATGGTCATTTGCTTCAGAACATGTTTTTTCCATCTGTCAGTGGCATTGATGCTGTAGCAGGTTGTGTCCCTGTTCAACTCGATGGGTAAATGCTTCTGTTGGCCTTGAAAGGGATGGGAGTTAAATTTGACCAAGATGGTGATGCAGCTTTGTGTTTATTACAAAATTATGTCAGACCAGCCTTTCAGATGCTACTAAAAATAAATAATAGAGAATATTGCTGCTAAACACGCTCACCATAACTGTGAAGGAAAACCACTGATTTTTTTTGTATATTAAATTGGTCTATCCATTACTGAGATAGTATTGACTCAGAAATGGGGTTTGTATGTTTGCATTCAGTTTTGGTTCTCATAATTGGACGAAAAGTCTTTGCTTTTGAGAAGGTTGAAATTGTGATTAGTAATTCAGATCTAGTGTGATGGTGAATTGGTGCAATTTCTGACTTAAGGTTCAGATGTTGTTCAGTTTCTGACTGATGGTATTTGACTGTTGGGGTGTTTTTTGGGGGCTGGATTTTGTATTGGTGTTTGGGTTGTTGGGTTTTTTTACCCTTTAGTTCACTCTACTGTTAATTTTAAGAGCTCCACTAGGTGGGGATGGGGGTCGGGAATTGCCTAAAAAATATAGACAGTGCAGGCAGGTAGAAACTCTCATTCCAAGGTAACAGTGAATATTCATTCTTGGATGATATTCTGAATCTAGCCTGTAGTTCTTACTCTTGAGACAGTCAATCTATTGTTATATTTAATTTCTAAATAAATTATAATAAACAGGTTTTTTTGCAGGCATACAACTGCAAGCTAACTTATCAGTTGATGAAAAAAATGTCTAGAATATAACTGTTTTCTCTAGCATTTTTGTAGCTGCGTATTTCTGCTTAAAAGGAGAATACTATTTCATGTGAAGTCCTATAGCATAAATATTGGTGTATTATTTAGTAAAATAAGTTTTCTGATTTGAAATTTGTAATTTTTCTTTAGAAAGAGAACTGTCGACCTGATGGAAGGGAGTTAGGCGAATTCCGGGCAACTACTGTCAACATAGGCAAGTGCTTATTTGGAATAATAATAATGGGGGAGGTATTACTCATCTCAGATTTTAATAATGACCTTAATGACTTGTTAATCAGTTTTCTTGGTTCTTGTGTTTTGAAACAAGAAAGAGGAAGGATTTTTATTTATAGTTTTAACAGGCATAAAAGAGAACTCATGGTACAGTAATATATTTGAGCACTGTTATCCAGTCGTGCCCTTGGGCTGGTGTGTGCAGTGTAATTATTTGAATCTGCTCCTGGGCTGGTGATGCACAGCACAGTTTGGGTGGCTGTGGAAGCTTGTCTCTTTCTAAGATCAGCAGTGTATGTTGTAGGTGCTGAAGGCAGTGTCTAGGCATATACTACCCAGTACAAAATTCATGCCCTAGCATCTTGAAATAGGCAGTGACTCCTGGCTTCTGCTTTGTTCTAAGCTTGATGGGCAACTGTCTCAAGCAGAGGCAAGATACCCTTTCTGCAGGGAGCATCAGCACTTTACCTGCCTTTCTTACACCTCATAATTTCTAAAAGTAAAACGCAGGTTAGCATACCAGCATGGAATAGTTGCAGATTATTGCTCAGACTTGACACTGCAGGTCTCTTCCATTGTAAAACACGGTCTTCATTTAGGTCTTGCTGTAAGTTAGGCAGAAGGTGGGCTTACAGTAACCATCTATGATTTCTGGTGTAAAAAAGTACACTGGAGATCAGTTACTGCATCCAGTCTTGTTCAGCATCTTCATTAATGATCTGGATGATGGGACAAAGTGTGCCCACAGCAAGTTTGCAGATGACGCCAAACTGGGATCAGTGGCTGATGTGCCAGGGGGTCAATGCTGCCATCCAGAGGGACCTCCGCAGGCTGGAGAAATGGGCCAACAGGAACCTCATCAAGTTCAACAAAGAGAAATAAAAAGTCCTGCACCAGGGCAGGAACAACCCCAGGCACCAATATGTGCCGGGGGCCACCCAGCTGGAAAGCAGCTTGGCAGAAAAGGGCCAGGGAATTGTGGTGGACGTAGGATTGAACATGAGCCAGCAATGTGCTCTCCTTCGCGAAGGTGGTCAATGTTATCCTGGGCTGCATATTGTCAGCAGGTTGAGGGAGGTGATCCTTCTCCTTTATTCAACACTGGTGAGGCCACACCTGGAGTGCTCTGTCCAGCTGTGGGCTTCCCAGTACAAGAGAGACATGGACATGCTGGAGAGAGTCCAGCGAAGGGCCATAAAGATGATGAAGGGACCAAAACATCTCTCATGTGAAGAGAGGCTGAGAAAGCTGGGACTGTTTAGCCTTGAAAAGAGAAGGCTGAGGGGGTTCTTGCCAATTGTATATGAATACTTCAAGGGAGGGTACAAAGAAGACAGAGCCAGGTTCTATTTGGTCGAGGCCATTGACAGGACATGAGACAGTAAGCAGAAACTTAAACATGGGAGGCTCCCTCTGAACATCAGGAAACACTTCTTTACTGTGGGTGTGACTGAGCACTGGCACGGGTTACCCAGAGAGGTTGTCGAGTCTCCATCCTATTGTCTGAACATGGTCCTGGGCGGTTGGCTCTAGGTGGCCCTGCTTGAGCTGGGGATTGGACCAATGACCTCCAGCAGTCCCTTCCAGCCTCAACCGTTCTGTGTGATTGTTCAATACAGAGATTCTGTTCCCACCCTGGATTCATCAAGACTTTGCTTAGCCTGTGTTTAGTATAAAATGGTAGAAAGTAAACACTTTATGAAGGTGGATGTTAATTAAGGCCCTTTGAGTGAAAAAGTAGATTTTATTGAACAGCACTTTCTTTCTTCAGGTTCAATTACAACTGCGGATGGTTCTGCTCTGGTGAAGTTAGGAAATACTACGGTGGTTTGTGGAGTTAAAGCGGTATGGTTGGTTTTCATTTAATTTAGCTGTTAGTTGAACTTGTGCATTCATGTTTAGAATGAATCTCCTGCAATTACAGTAATATGTAAGTCAGACACAATTACAGTCTTTCACCTGACTTACTTTCAGATGACAAAGTTAATATATTAATTGTCTAATCCTACCTGTATAATATTAGAACATGTATTTTTGTGATGTGTTTTGTGTATGGGGAAAAATAGTTACAAAAATAAAGCCTGTTATTTCTAGATAAAAGCTATATAGTTGAAGAGTTACTGAATATTGATCAGTAACTGCATTGGTAATTAGTTGGCTGGACTATTAAGTGCTGTGTTGGCCTGACGTGAACTGAGACAAATCACTCCACATCCCTGTGTTGGGTTTTCCCATAGGAGAAATACAGACCAGGACTGATGAAAAATGGCTCTTATAAATCTTGTTGGAAGGATAATGGGCAAGAATATGACCATTTGTATATAGAAAAGCTGGAAAACCTTTTTGTACAAAATTCA
The DNA here is from genome assembly GCF_015220075.1 of Falco rusticolus. NCBI lineage: Eukaryota > Metazoa > Chordata > Aves > Falconiformes > Falconidae > Falco > Falco rusticolus. Next base: position 26,985,961 of record NC_051188.1, read on the forward strand.
GCTCTTCATTTTTGTCTTTTTTTTTTTTTTTTTTTTTTTTTTTTCCCCACCAGGAACTTGCTGCACCTGCAGTAGATTCTGCTAATAAGGGATATATTGGTAAGTTTTCCAGTGTGGATCTTACTCGGATCTTGTGTTGCTTCAGTTAAAAAGCTGTAATGATGGGACAGATTTGAGTGTGTTGTGAAGACTTCTGAAAGGAATGAATTTAGGTATAATTGTATTACTTTTCTTAAAATCAGTTTCCAAATGGACATATAGGCAGTGGTACTTCAGAAATTTCAGAATTCCCCCAGCTCTGCTTGGGAGTTTCCCATGTAAAGCTATCTTCTTATTGCTGATTTCAGGCCAGGCTGAAACCAAACCTGCAGCAGGGGGAAGTTGTTCATCTGCAGGGGGAAGGTAATTAATCTGTAAAAGATTGTGGCATGCACGGTTGTGCAAAGGCACGTTAACATTTGTCTTGAAGTTGCAGTATGCAAAAAATCTAACTCTTAAAAACACTGAAATAAACAATGTTTATTTCTTGGAGCACTGCAGAAGTCTCAGGGGTACATCCTCACTCCTGTTTGGAGCTTCTTTTGAAATAAAACAGTTCCGTGGAACTGAGGGCTTAGACTAAATCCCCTTTTTATAAGGCATCTCCAAAGTATGTTGGGCTTTGTGAACTTGGTTATGCCTGGGTTTTTCTCACAAATGTTTATGCATGTTTTTGCTTCAAGTCTAAAGCATCAGGTTTTAATGGTTGATGAAAAGCAGATAGCATACCAGTGAAGTTAGGCAGTGGGATGAAAATGATTTTGTTTCTTGATCTTAAGAATGCATAATGCTTAAAGAAGAGTTTGTGTGAGGTCATGACATTCATAGCAGGGTTACAAATAGAAAATGGTAGTTAGGAGTGTGTGCTGCTCCATGGAATATGTAGTTTCCGAGTACAGAGTACTAAGAGTTCTTTAATACAAACTCACACATAATTTTATTTTTGAGGGGAGTAGGAAAGATTGATAGAAAAATTCTTGGTCTTGCCTTTCATTTGAAGTACATAAAATGGTATTAAGAGTGTGTATTGTCTTATTTCTATTCTTGATGTTCCATTGCCTGCTTTCATTAGCTTATGACTAACGATTCTTGCTACCTAGTTCCAAATGTAGAATTGCCATCCCTCTGTTCAACGAAGTTTCGCTCTGGACCACCTGGTGAAGAGGCTCAAGCAGCAAGCCAGTTCATTGCAGATGTGATCGAAAAGTAAGAACCATCTTAGTGCATTTAAAACACGAACAGCTCTGCAAGATGGTTTTGTGGTTCCTGATTTACTCTCTCATTTTATTTTAGTTCACAGATAATAGCGAAAGAAGATCTATGTATTGCAAACGGCAAGGTAAGTTGTATCTCAAAATGAAGAGGGACATGCTAACAAGATCACGGTGTTGAGACGTTAAAGAAGGTATTTGGGGTTATAGGTTGTTCTGTTGGTTTTGCTTTTTAGTCTTCATAGTTTGGTTTACATCTGAAGTGTAAAAGTCGTATGATAGAAATAAGTGTCTTTGTTCCTGTGGCCTGCGTTTTCTTAGGTATTGCACCGTTCACTTAGCTGCTGTAATATCTCACATGTGCAAACCTTTTTTGATAGCTTGCTTGGGTGTTATACTGTGATATCATATGTCTGGACTACGATGGAAACATTTTGGATGCCAGTGCCTTTGCTTTATTAGCAGCATTAAAAAATGGTAAGTCTTCTCTAGAGCAAGAGACATACTCTGATTAATGTTGCTTGAAGAAATACCTATTCATGATGGTTCAAAACTAATGTAACTGGTTCACAGTTCCTTAAGACTGCTTGTTTCCTGTCATTTAAATGCTAAATTACTGAACTGCAGATACAAAGTGGAAATGATGGTACGGATGGCATAGATGTGTAACACCTGGGGGAGCAGGATCTTTTTGTATGCCTGTTACTGCTCTCTTACAAGACCAATAGCTATTCTGCCACGTGTTCTTCTGTGTCAGAGATCTGAATCTTTCAGGAGTGGCCATAAACAACTTTAATGTCTAGATCGGGGTCTTGCCTTGCTAATGTATGTTCTGTAGGCAGAAGCAGTCATTAGGGCTTTGCTTACACAAATATTCTGTCACAACAGAATATTCCTGGCTTAATGTGTTATAGTTTGAAAACACTGTTTTCATGCGTGCAACACATGGATTGATTATGGATGCACATGAGGCAGTATAAAGGGAAGCTTATAGCAAGGCCTCCTTTTCTAACTGTGGCTTGCTTGCCTTTGAATTCCTTTATCTACTTTGCTCATGATTTCCCCATCTCCAACACTGTATGGGCTGTCAAAGCAAGAGTTATCTGAAAATCACATGGTACTGTTTCTACAAATACACAAAATTCATGAGATTAGACTATATTATTGGTTTTTATATGTCCAGTAGGCTTTTGGCAGGAAACAAAAAACTTTTTGTTAAATATGATTATAAAGTATTGCATTTTCTGATTACAAAATGGCACACAATTACTTCTGTTAGGAAGAATGTTGTCTTTAGGAGAAAAACTAAATAGTTCCTTGAATGGATAGCTCTAAGCTAAATACTTTCCTCAGATTGAAGAGGTTTTTTTGTGTAGAACACCAGTAATGTAACCAAAATTGTATTGATTGATTTTCAGTGGCTTAAAAGAACAGCTTAAATATTTCAGTAGTCTTGGGCATCTCTAGGCCTACTAAAATCAGCGATGTTTAATATGATACCATTGTCATTGTTTTCACCTCTTCAGTACAGTTGCCATCAGTTACAATCAATGAAGAAACTGGTTTATCAGAAGTTAATTTAAAACAGAAGAATCCTTTGGTCATCAGAAAGCATCCGGTTGCCACGTCATTCGCTATATTCGATGAGTAAGTTTGTAACTGTTTTGTACTTCAGAAAACCACTGTGTATGTAAAAAGTGAAAGAGTGCATGAAGAGCATGCGGTGTAAGGCAGCACTGTTTCACTTCATTGTAAATCTATAGCCTCTTGTTGAAGTGACCTGTAGTTCTGCAATGTGAATGAGTATGCAGAACAAAACGAAGTCTGCAGCTTCTTCCTGTGCCTTAAAGCAGAACTGGTTCCCAACCTAAGATACACTTGAAAGCACGGGAAAGTACTGGCTTATGTTTTTGCAGTATCTTTGAGATAAAAGCGTGTTACCAATGCAATTAATGTTTCAGCAGCCTACGTAAATTGCATATAAAAGATGGTAGTTTTTGAACAGCTTATACTAAGGGTTTAGTCAACAGAGGAAGTAAGAAGTAATGGTCCAGGTAGAACAACAGACCCTCTGGATGACTGGAAACACGATCACCCAAGATAAAGTATGACCAGCACTCTTAAGTCATTGTTCATGTAGGTAAAGAATCTGATAATAAGAATTCAAAATGATCACATCTGGTACCTTGACTTCTCACCTGAAATTGTGTACTGGCTCTTTGTTAGTCCAAGTATGTTAAGTATGTGTTTTGCTGCTGTTCGTAAGAAATGCAGTTATTTATGGTGGTATCCATTTGAAAAGTAGAAAATGAGAAGATGATGTGCACATTGCTATTAAGCTAAGATTTGAGTATATTTAGAGATGTCAGGGGTTTGTGGCACATTAATCTGTATTTGCAGACATCATTAGTGGGTCCTTTCATTCAAACATGAGATGGGGGGGGGGGGGCACTGAACTCAAATGCTAAGTGATTACCAAAATGAATCAAAGCAGAAAGTTACCAGTACTTTAGAGTGCTTCTGTTAATTGCTTAAATACAAGTTCTTGTGATGTAGACTGAAAGTGAGAGCTTGGATATCATATAGGCAGACAGTTGTTAGTAGGATACTATTTGCACGCAAGTCGCATACTTACCTGTAGACAAAAAAGGTTGCATTTGGAAGAAGGCTTTCAGTGACAGTCTGATGAGCTTTGCTCCCTTCACTGAAACCAACTGTTGCATCAAAAAAGTTACTGAAGTCTCCCTTTAGCTCCTAAAACTAAATATTGAGGGATGGTGTGCCTGGGTGTTATGTGGTTTGGGTTTTGTGTTTTGTTTTGGTTTTTTTAATTCTGGTTTATTAGTTTTTCTACATCTGTTGACACAGCCCTCTAAATAATACACTTTACATGCTCAGGCTTCCAGAGACACTTTTTTTTCTGCTTAAAAAGCCTGCTTGAATAAATACAACTTCTGGGTTGCTGGGTAGTGTGGCCATGGGCGATGAACGCTGGTGTGGAGCGCTGCACAGCTCCTTGGCTGGCTCCTGTGGGCTCAGCCTCCACAGAAATAAGTCTGATCCATCCACCATGCTGTGTGCCTGGCCCCTGTGTCATGCAAAGGGTGACACCCCACAGTGCATGTGGGTAGAATATAGCAGTATTTTTGAGTAGTGTAGCTAAGGGGTTAAGTTTTCATTACGCTATTTGTTATTAAATGGCAATCTGAAACTACTGGTGAAGCTTTAAATTACCCAGAAAACCTTTAAACATGCCTTGCATATGAGTTCAAATTGAAATACTCTTGCCCTTCCATCTGTTTGTGTAACTGGCTCTATAGCCTTGCTGCTGCCTCCCCTCTGCCACAACTTGTCATACACATCACTTAGCATAGGTGTACTCCAGCTAAATAGTCTTGAGTGCATCAATACTACTAAATACTAGTTTACCAGCATAAACTGAGGCTTCAGGAAAACTTCAGCTAATGTCTTTCCTGTCAACCAACTGTTTGTACTAGGAGTGTTATTGATTATTTTTTAAAGAAACTTCAGGGTGAATGCTGTTTGGCTTTTTTTAAGTTGGAGGGTTTTTTGTTGTACAAAGTTGGCTTATAGTTCAGATCCCTTTTCTTCCCTTTCCATTGGCTTGCTCTATTTTTAACTTATTAAATGGTTCAGAACCAACAATATTCAATCTCTTTTAATGATGTGCACCATGTGATGTACGACAGATTATTTTGGCTGCCTTAAGGAACCTAGTAAATCCACCTTTGAACAATTCTGAGCGGTGTTAAGGGTTCTCTGAAAAGAAACTGAGAACTACTTTGGTGATTTTACCATTGGAAATGAGTTTTGCCTTAAGGTCTGGTAGAGATTAGCATGGTCTACACCTAAAAAACAATGCCATTATCTTTGCATAACTATGAAATAAATGACCGCATACTGCAAATAGCAGTTTAATGGCATTTTCCTGCAATATGTGGCTGTCACAAATCCACAGGACTTAGGCATAGAGCTGTAATTTTAACAGATGTATGCACTTGAATATGTGGAATTTCCTCACATTTTTTGTTTTTTCTTTTTTAAAATCAGTGCCTTTTGATAAGAAAACAGATAAGCCTGGGCACTAAATCCACCTACAAGTATTTTGTAAGACTACAGTAAAAGTTAATATGTATTTTGCAATAATGTTAGTGGAACAATGTATACCAACACCTCTGTACATGTTTTTCTTTTACAAGCACATTACTCATTGTCGATCCAACCGCTGAAGAAGAAGACTTAGCAAGCGGAACAGTAACTATTGTAACTGATGAAGAAGGCAGGCTATGTTCTGTCCATAAACCAGGTAGTTCCATGTTTATTACACAAGAACCTATGCAGATGATAACATCTAGGTCAGGAAAAGATTATGTACCACCTTTTCTTAGTAAAATGTGGATGCTTTACGATAAGACTGTCTGCTTGAGTATTAGATGACTTGCGCTTGAAATTAGCTTTTAAAAAGGTGGTGCGCCTGAAGTACAAAAAGAAGTCACAGCTTTACTTACATACAGTACATGACAGCGAATCTCCTGTGACACCTCTAGTTTGTTTTGGTTTTCCTTGCCTGAAACTAGAGCACATGCATGTTCCCCAGGTGAAAGTTGTTGGTCCTAAGAATTACTGCATTACTTTCCTTTGGAAAACAGATTTAGAGATACATAACTGAAGTGTACATAGAAAATTAAATTGGTCTGTTTAATTTTTAGGTGGAAGTCCTCTTACAGGAGACAAGCTTCAGGACTGCATCACTAGAGCAATTACAAGACACAAAGAAGTAAAGAAGCTGATAGACAAAGTAATAAAAAGTATAAAGCCCAAGTGAACAAAAGGAGAGATCTTTTCAAAAATGGATTTGTAAAAACTGTATTTGTTACTGTGTTCACAAACCTTTTATACTAAATAAACAAATACCAATACTACATTTACAAAGTTCAAAGTTCATTTTTTCTAAAATGTTTTTCACCCTTATACTATGTACAATGCTGTTGAGTGGTAAAAAATACAAGATAAAACATTCTGTTAAAAAACTACGTGACTTAAGCCAGACCCTCGCTGCTTTATAGATGAAATCTAAGTTCTGTAGGGTTGGCTTCCAAAACCAGTTCAGTGTAACATCAAAAGTTCATTTTCCCCACCAGTAATATAAAACACTGATTTGATTTTAAACTCTCCTTTTTAATTTGGAAAAAAAAAAAAAGTCCCCTCTGAATCAAATTTTTATTGGGGGGGGAGCAAGTCTCAGGATTTTGGAGGGGCTGGTGTGCCTCTCTTACTTTTTGAGTGGCTGCCTGAATGCTGTTGATGATGCAGGTGAGCTGCTTGTGCTGCTGCTGCTGCCATAGCCATTTGATGCTGCAAGAATCGCAACTGCTGCCATGAAGGAGAAGGGGGAGAAAAAGCTTGTTAGTGTTGACTACAAAGCTATGTTTCATGTCAGGAAGAATGAGAGAAAGGTGGGGGAAAAAAAATAAAAGGAAAAAAATGAGGGAGCACCAGGTTGACAAAAGGAATACACAATGTACTGGGGACAATGAGTACAGTCAAGCAGCACCAGTGGCACAGAAGCCTGCTGAGGGCATATCTAACATTTTACACAGGTAGTTGGGACAGCGTTGTTTCTTTGCCCTTTCTCTCCATTGCAGTAACTGCAGTAACTCAGCAACTTCAGTGAATGTTTGGGTTACGTGGTACATATTGAATATAATACCTTCTCAGTGTATGCGCTGCATGTATTTTCTGTCTGTATCACAAAAAGGAGACTGCTAAAAAAAAAATGAAGTTGAAAAAAGCATCTGAATGATGGAATGCTAAAGGAATGCTTTGCCAGAACTGTTGCTTCCATGTACTGACTTGTAGCAGTGCTACATTTGAACTTACAGGTGCTCACATACATTAACACTATTTTGAAATCTATTGGCACCTGGCAGAGCTTATTTAGATACGTGCCACAAGCACTCCTTGAATGTTAGCAAATCAGGGAGGTGGATGGCTTAAATTAAAAATAAATTCAGTGCTCCAAGCTAAGAGAACCACAGTTGTAAAATCTTTCATGATACAGTTTGCCAAATTCATATTTCTTTTTTCATTTTTTAAGACCATAAAATCAGTTTAAAAAAAAAAAGTCAAAGGGGCAGTTTTTGGTTTTGGAGCTGAGAATTGTATTTTTAAATATTTTTTTTTTTTGTAAACAGTCAGAGTGAAGTTGCTGGATTACTTGTATCTGTTGCTGCTGCTGCTGCAAGGCTTGTTGTTGTTGCTGTTGTAAGGCAGAAGAGAGCTGCAGTCTCTGCTGAGGAAGGCTTTGCCCAGGTCTGTTCACGGCAGAGCCAAGCTGAGACAACACTAAGAAAGGAGAAGGGGAAAGCAAGCAGGTCAGAGAGGTCAGGTGGAGTTTGTCAGGGAAGGAAGACATAGGAACAGAGTGTAACAGAAAAGGGGGATCAAGAGAATTAGTTTCAGAGTCAAATTGGAAACAGTGCAGAATAAAGTACACACAATATACATACTCTGTTAGAAGGCAATTAGATTATGAAGTGCTTGTGAAGACACAAAGAGGTTTCTCGTACTGGACGTTAAATACACAGTTAAAGGAACATTCTTCAATGAAGTCTGGCATGGAAGTTCCCTGTATTTTCTTTTTGTCTCCAGTGTGACTTATTTTTGTGTGGTATCAATTTACTACACTTAACTGCCAAAGCAGAAAAGTGCATGCTTTGAAAGTCCAGTATTTCTTGTGTAATTCACGTGATGATAATAAATAGTAAATTGCTTTAACACAAGAGAGATTTAAGACCAAACTTCATTTCGGTGTGAGTTTATCAACATACACAGTTAAGTACAAAAGGAGGCTCAGCAAGCACATACCTGTGGCTTGAGGTTGCATAAAATTCCCTACTCCAGTCAGGTTAATTACAGCAGCTTGTTGGGCAGATAATGCCTGATCTTGATTGGATGGACCTTGGTCAGACCCCTAGCAAAAATGAAAAGCTTGATCCTTATTACCAAACTTTGGTATCAATAAAAAAGTAAATAAAGCCAGTGTGAAGGAAAACTTCTGAAGTGCCATTTAAAAACATTTAATTCTACATCTTCTGGTGCATGTAGATACAGGCTATAACGTAGTCAGTATTAGAAGTAGAACAAACAGATGTTGAATGCCCCAAAACAGCTGTTTTTGGCAGAAATGGTATCATGCCCTAGACCAAGCAGAAGTCCCATGTGGTTGTCAACCTCTCTGCAGTCAGCAGAGACTACAGTTTATGGTTGTAATCTTCAAACAATTTCCTGTCCCACTCCCAACCCTGAAGTCTTTAGGCGATACCTGAAACAATCCACGTGCAAAGGCCATAATCGAAATGTGAGAAGTCTAAAACTTACATTCACATCTTCATATTGTGTTAATTTCATAAAAAATAAAACTCTGCTTTTAGAATTTTATTTTCAGAACAGAGTAGCTCTCACAGTGATCACTCAAATGGAACTGGTGGAGTCTTATCTACTGCCTCCTGAAGTCAAAGGGTACTGAACTTAAAATTGTGCATTGATTCATAAGGTGGGGAAATAAAGTATTACATATGTAATTCAAGCAAACTGCATGGCTTACCGATCAGGGGAAAAATAAAAAGCACTTGAGCTGGTGCACTTCCAAGAGTCGCAATGCTTCTTTAGAATAACCACATGAAACAATGCCACTAAGATCTAGGTAAACTCGACCAAAAGATTGCACATTAAGACAACATCATCATCTCGATGAAGATGACTAAGAAAGACTTACAGAACCACCATTTGGGAAAAAAACCCAAGTATGAGACGAGAACGTATATATTCTGTTGGCAGCACAGAACATTGTTGGTCTTTTTCCACAAAGCATTTTGATTGCAGCACCGCGAACACATACGTTCTTGTCCTTCATGAAAACTAAGGAATCTAGTATTCATAATAGCTCATTTAGCTAGTGACCCTAGTCTTACTCTATAATGCGTGGTAAGAGAGAAGTTCCTTAGGGCAAGTAAGCCAATGCAGAGAGACTGATTTCCTCCAGAAGAACTTTCTGCCAAAAAAAAGGACTAACCTTTTTGTAAATGCCCTTGACGTTCAATGTCTAGAAAATAAAATATGAACTTGCATGATTATTTTTTTTTAGTAATTCAAGGAGTAACTGACATTTGGATTCTGTGAACAAATCTGAGTTTCCCATTAAACTGTCCCACATTCCAGAACAAGGCCTAAGACACAGGAGACTATACACCATAAAAACACTTGAAAGAGGCACCTTATTTATGAACAGTCAACAGTAGCACAAGCAAAATTTTGATAAACTGAATATCCAGTAGAGACTATTTGGTAAACGGAAGTCTTGCACGTCTGGGAAGACAAAAGACAAAGAACACAAAAGCAGAGCAGCTAGTTTTCCCAAACTGTGGCATTAGTGCTGGTACAGATTTTTAGGCACCAGTAGAACCAACCACTCAAAATTTCATGTGTTGAGAACAAGCAGATTGGTATCTATCAAGACTTCTTCAATGATTGAAGCCTTTAACACTACTAACAAGCAGCAGTGTCTTAAAATTACAGCTTTAAAGCCAATTGTTACTTTGTCTGGTGCAAAGAGAACAATTCTGTTGAACTACCGCAATGAGAACCACAAAACAGCTCACAGCACTGTGAGTAAGTTTTAGCCACTCTGTAGTAACCCTGACTTTTTTGGCGTTTCACCTGATGTGTCTGCTAGTTACGATAAAGAGGACAACACTAAGCTGATTTTACACTACTCCTACAGCGGGCTGGCTCTCTTCATGTCACAGTTAGACAACGCTTAGCCAGTTGTCTTGCTACAGGTCCTCTATACAGGATGTAAATAAGGGAGCATAACCCAGCTCCAGTCATGGCAACAAAGCCGCTGCAGTCTTTGCAGTTTGAGAAGGTTTCGGAGGAGGACTTTCCTCCCCCGCTGCTTCAGATCTGTTGGGTAAAGGCTCATTTACTTGCAGAGATGGGGTAAAGAGAAACTGTTTCATCCATGCACCCCAGACTGAGGGCTGTTAGCACACACCTGTTCTCCCTGCTGCTGAGGACTACTGGTTGTAGGCTGCTGGGATTGCTGCTGCGGAGAAAACTGTGACAGCTGCTGCTGTGGGTTAAAAATAAGTGAACCACCTGGAAGCTGTAGAAGATTAAAACCAAAAGGCATAGTTCATTCAAACTGCTAGGCTTCCCCACTGTCCTAGGATGAACATGACAATGATGTACTCCGTGGAGGTTTGTTTAGGCTTTTAAAATCTTTTTAAATGGATCTGTTTACAATTGCTATTTGTGAAAAAGCCTTATCCTCAGAAAACAAACCTGCATTAAATTACAGCAAGTTATTTCCACAGGAACACATATTTTTATATTTCTAATTAAAATTATAGAGACTGTACTGATACTGGAAATTTAAAGGCCTGTCTTCAAAAGCACTGTGTATTATTTTCACTTTCAGAATATTCCACTGAATTTTAATAGATGCTTCCAAATCAACAAGCTGCAAGCTCTGGTGCAGAAAATGTGTAAGTGTCTTGATTTCTCTCCCCTACCCCAGCTTTAACTGCATTGATTTCAGCCAAATTATTCTTGGCTTATACAACTGGCAAGGTAGGTTGAAAGGATGGACTTCAATGTGGATTCACAGAAATACAACCATTTAATTTTATAGTAGAGCTCTACTCTGGCATAACTGCCTCCTGTGCCTGTCCTTTTCCATGTTTCTGGAGTGTGTACAGCAGTGGGAAGAGGAAGTAGCAAAGCTGCAGATGATCTTTTACTGGTGTTAACTTTTTGAAGCCAGGTGCAAGATTTGTGGAACACTGAAGCTGGAATTCTGCACCTGTAATTTACAGCCAACTTCAAGATCCAGGATCACGACCTAGTTCCACAAACACTCCCTGTTCTGCTTCTAAATGAAACACTGACATAATAAGCAATTTTTGCTCCTGTTTGTATATATCTTAGTGGAAAGAAAACATTTACAGACCTTCTAAACTCCCTGCATTACACAAAATTCTACCTCCACTACTGGAAGCTCTTTAAAGCTATTACTGCACCCACCTGTACATGTTGAGCTCACCTTTTAGGCATTACATGTGTAACCTCTGAGTGATCCTACTGTACTGTTTTGTATTTTTAAAGTAATCATAACTTCAGTTTAAAGAATGATTTGCAATAAAAGCCTAGGCAAATCCTGAAAACAGAAGACTGTATTTTAGGATTCATCTTTTGAATTCAAATGTCAGCATTTTCAGATTGTTACTGAGAACTAGCTGCTTTGTTGTGAGCTAGGAATATCATTTCTACCTGGTATCTTTATGGATATAGCTTCTTCTCTTATTCTAAGCATTTTAAATAAACAATTAAAATTTGCAGTAAATGGTTCATCTTATCAACTGGCTTCAAAGATCTGTGGGGGGCAATGCAGTAAGCAGCACTAACATGTCTCTAAAGAAATAAAAATTATCATTATTATTGTGTCCAAGTATATCAATTACCTGTAGAAGATTTAAGGGCCGAAGATTTGATGCATTTTTCAAACCAAAGGGGCTGCCTGTTAAAGAAAACATCTTTTTATTAGTAGGAAGTCTTTACTTAATTATATTTGTGTACTGCAATTAATACACCTTTCCACTGGGATTATTTCTAAACATTTGGAAGTCAGAAAACTGGCAAGTGTAAATTTTAAACTTAATACAATGCTGTATTTTCCATAATGTTGGTAAGTTCATAGTTACCCAGATTCAAAGCTAAAGAGAGTTAACTAAATAGAAATAAATCTGTACCACTACTAAACGCTGTACGCTGTAAACCATAACCTGTTAGTGCATTTACACAAAGGTTAATGTGGAGAATATCATGGCAGTTATTCTTCAGTGATTCGTCTTCTGGCTTTAAAAAAATTTACTGTTTGTACAGTAAATCTAGAAATGTCCAAGGGCTCAATGAAGTAACAGGCTCTCAGCTTCTCAATCGTTAACAGAAAACAACCCCATCCAAAATCTTAGCAACTGCCCACCCACTCAAGGGCTTCTGGCAAGACACATCTGCTTTCTTTGGCATTATTCCACATGGCACTCCTCAGAGCTGTGCTAAAAAACAGATGTACGTGTAGTAGTGAGCTATGAGGTGGGTATAGAGCAGATACAAACACTCCAGTAAAACAGCGGCTATTTCAGCTCACTACTCCCATCTGTTATGTGGGTGACAGCACAGCGTGTAAAAATCTGTGACACCGAACTGGTAAAGGTTGATAGTGCTTGAAAGGACAGAATTAGAATTAAAAGTGATCCTAGTGAATTGAAGACAGGGTCCGAAATTCAGTAACATTGAATTAAAAAAAAAAAGACAAATGGACAAGTACAAAAATTGTGAGTAACTAGTTTTGTGTCTATACAGCAAGAAAGGACACAAGAAGTTACAGTAAGGCACAAACATATCCAAATTGTTCGTATCACAAACTACAGAACGCACAAAAGAACCTCTTCACGCAGTTTACATTTATAAAACTCACTGTCACAAGATGCCGTAGATTCCAAAAATATAAATGGGTTCAAAAACCAGTTAGGATAAATCCACAGACTAGAAGTCTAACACAGGATATTAAGCACCAAGATCCATGTGGATAGTCTTCAGCTGAGAAAGTCTCAAAGCTGTAGATTGCCAGAAGAGGTACAGTTGTATACAAGGGATGTTTCACTTCACACTTTTGCCTCATCTTAAACTCTCTCCTAGGTATCCTCTAATGGCAACTGTCAGAGACAGAATATAAATTGGATGGATTTTTGGCCTAAACCAGTAAAGCCATTCTTACGTTAACGTAATGCTGTTGCAAAAAATACAGATAAAAAAATAGGCAGACCTCATTTGAGGAAATGTTAACAGGAATGTTGTGAAAGAGATGAGATGCATTTATTCTGCTGTGCTCCACAGTGGTAAATCAGCCAAGCTCAGGCTTGTGTCCAGTTTTGGTTATCACATTTTAAGAAGGATGTAAGCAAATTGGACAGTCTAGAAGAGAGTGACAGGATTATGAAAGGTTTGAAAAATACGACCTATCAGAAAGAGAAGACAAATGTGGGACATGACAGCATGTTTGATACTTAGAAGGTAAAGAGAAAGGGTGAACGACTATTTTTCATGTCTGCAAGGAACAGGAGAAAAAAATAATTTCATTTGCAATTAAGGAGATGCATTATAATTGGAAAGAAACATTTTGTATGGATAACTAACTACTCTAAACAGCTACTGAGGAAGATGGGAATCTTCTTTAGTGAACATATTTAAAGACAGCATAGATAAACATTGGTTCAGTATGGTTTAGACAGATTTGACTGTTTCAGTGTAAGGGATGGAAATCTTGAAGTCTCTTCTATCATTCTGATGCCATAATCATACGTTAGGGTTTATTTTTTCTGAACATACAAAGAAAAAACCCTAAGAATTTAAATCCTGCTTTAATTAATATTGATGTATACAGATTTATATACTCATACTTGAAGGCAATAAGGAACTAATTGATTGTCTTAAAGTAGTACTGCTGACAATAAAACACCCCACACAATTAAAAAGTGAATCTTATTTCCAAGTGCAGTCATGCCTTTTTTCTGGCAGTCATCATTATCAAAGTTGCACTTGAATTTGGAGTTTCTCTCAAACTTCCTACTGAGCATATCAAACAATCTAGGTTTAGAGTACGTTTCCCCAGTCTAGTGCCTCAAAAATACATTTCAAATTATCTCAAACATAGCCTACACTCTGAATGCAAAAACACATACCGTGTTGCTGAGCTCCAGCCATCAAATACACAATTTATTCACGCAGTGGCCACTTTTGTCCATTGTTCTCACAGTACGTTTTTACACTGTCCCTATCTGAAGGGTGGCTTTTCAACTCATTCACACTAACCTGCTTGAGAGGCAGACTGCATTGCAGCAGGCAGCGCACTTGGTACCAGACCTCCTGATGGTAAAATGCCACTCAAATTTATACCTGCAGGGGCTATGGCACCAGTGTTGCATCCCAACATAGGGTTTGAACCACTCATCAGTGTCTGTGCTCCACTGTAGAAGAGGAAAGACAACACATCAAACCCAAGTGGTACAAGTAAATCTGAGTAACTAAATTAGGGATAAAGCATCAAGGCAACTTAGAAATTGTTATACCTAGGGCATAACAAATATGTAAATCTGCATTCTCAGCATATACAGGGTTTTTTCTTTGGTATTATCTATGGAAAACACAAGTGGTTCTTTTATTCTAGAAATACTGAAAGATCAACAGTTTTCAAAATGGTTGTACTATCATAACAAAGTTAAGGAACAGGTTTGTGTTTTCCTTTTGCACTATATAAAAGAAGATCTCCCTAATTAATCAACAGTGATCAACTGCTGAACACCTCGGATGAGCAACTCAAGTGTCTAATACTTGCATTGAAGCAAACTACACGTCTTACACTGACCATCTGACACAGGATTTCATTTAGTCTAAAAAGCAGTTCATGTTATAGCATACAAACTATTCTTAACAGAAGCATTGATTTTATTTTTTAAATCAAAAAATGAGTTTTAATGATCAAAGATGTTTAACCTCCATGTTTGATTAAATAGTTAGAAAACAGATTTGTTGTTTTCTTGTATTTTAGGTACAACCTTTCATTCATAGGCACCTTAATATAAAATCTTTCCATTTTTGAGCTGTCTGCATGATATGCCACCTCCTCTCTGAATAAAAAAAAACAGCTTTCACACTTACAGAACAAAACCTCAGAAACCACTTAAATTGAGGTTAAGGCTTATGGAAACTATATGCATCCAAAAAGCTAAAAGCAATGAAGGTCTGTCTTAACAGACTTTTTTTAATATTCTGATAGTAGGTGTCTTATATTTGAGAGATACAAAGAGTTTCTAGAGGCTCTTCACTTTGTAATTACAAAGTGAATGATCTTTTTGTGCTGCAGATCCTGAAAAGTACCTATCCTAATGGATGCTGGACATTCCTGTACCACTCCCACCCCACTACCCCAACCACCAACCCACCCAGGACAAATTAAGAAACCATCATAAGAAAAAAACTTACCACACAGAGCCCACTACATTGATGAAGTTAAGTCCTGCAGGGTTTGCCATGACCTGGGTGGAGGTTGTTCCTGTAGTAATGGATGTTACCATGGTGGAAAGAGGAATGGTCATTACAGGCAGTGCCTGGCTCAGAGACATTTGCTGCTGAGCAAACGGGGTTAACAAAGTGGGCTGAGGGGTGAAGCCTGAATCTTGGGGAGTAGGGGTGGCAGAAGGGGTAATAGGAGTTGAGCTCTGAGCATCAGAAGGGTGTGGGGTCGATGAAGGGGTGTTGGTTGGAGTAGGAGTAGATGGTTTAGGAGTTCCAGACCCTGCTCATTGAGAAAAATAAAAAGTGCTAGTTTGTTACAAAAGGCCAGTCCTTTTTTGTATAATAAGGTTAATGGAATCTTATTTAGCACTGAAAATTTGTTCCAGTTTTTAGACTGCAAGTGTTAATTTCTACATGACGCGAGTGTTGCAGCACGCACTCATTGTTAAGGATGCAGTATAATCACACAGAAAACCCATTCTCCATGCTTAATTCCTTAAGTCATACGCCAATTTGTATCCTCCACTAAGTCCTTCCATAATTTATCATACGTTAAGTCATAACTCCACTTGGAAATACTTAAAATAAAACCATTTCTTAGTGACCATTTATCCTAATCAATGTTTTTGTCCTAAAATGTTAAATGTACAGTCTATATGCACTACCTGCACAACAGCATCATGTTAAAAACATAATTATGGAAAACAACAGATTCAACAAAGAACATACACTATTTCAATAATCACGGGGTTGATCTAAATTTCATCAGATATCAAAATTTGGCAAATGTGAGTTTAGCTAAAATATTTTTTTTTAAATATTTAAGAACCAGAGGATAATACTGCATCTTTAAAAGTTACTGTGTAATTCCTTCTATTTAGATGTAGCATGTATAGCTATATTTGTTGTGGATGCAGTAAGCACAGTTTATCAATAAAAAACAAAACCCCAAAAAGCTTGAGGTGGATTTTTGTTTTTTAGCTTTCATGTCCTGCAGAAAGAAAGGGAATACATGTGAATGTCCAGCTGTTGTGACCAGAGCCTTAAAATAACAACTGTGTGCATCAGATTTACACAATTCATAGCACTAACATAAAACCAGAGAAAATGTTAGAAGAAAACTTCTCTAAGTTTTCTTTTTTTCTTTGTGCAAAACAAGAAGGCAGAAAAAGTTACACCTTTTGAGCTATCCAGATTTTAAATTATTTAATGCAAAAAGCATATTATAATACTGTGCAGGATACTGGAATGTGCAGTATACAATTATTCATAAAAAACCTGAAAAGCTTCAGCTATCATTTCTCTTTGTACAAATCTGTTCACAAAATGTCTCAAGACGCATACATATTTTAAAAAATGTTTATGATCTATAGCTATGATTACAATGATCCTGTCAGTGTTAATGAAAATACTTGAACTAGGATGTCACTTCTTATTGAAATTTGCATTTTAACACCTGACAATATGGTGCTATCGTCACCACCATCACCACCACACTTGCAATCAGCAATGATTTGTAAAACAGTGTAGGAGTGTTTTTAAAAAATCATCTTATCGTTTATTGTATCACCACCTTGGAACTGATCAGATTATATACATACATAGAGATACAACTGCACCAGCTCCTATAACATTTAAAAAACCAGATGCTTAAATTATGTAAAGGCAAACTGATCTAACATACTGTTTTTACACTAGAGGAAAAAAAAAATCTACACTTTGGAATTTTATCTCATCACATCATCTACCAGCCTTTCATAAATGAGATCATACTAATTGCATAAAATGTATTAAAACGTATACACAGAGGGTGCATACATATATACAGAAAAAACGAACACAGTTACAATAAACATAAAATACATACAGTGAACAAGAGACCTGCCTACAGCTGCACAACTTATACAATTTAGGGTACACTGTACACTTAAGTTTCATCATTCCACAGGTTAAGAAGTTTATCTCAGGAAGCATTTATGCAAAAGCCTAAGATTTAATGGAGAATTTAGGTCGTGACTCACTTTGTGAAGAGCTCGCAGGAGACATGGCAGCTGGAGAGAGCATGCTAACTTGATTAAGATCCATAGATTGTTTCCGAGAAAGACCAGGAGGCTTAGAAGGAGGAGGAGGAGTTGGGGATTTTAGATGGCCACTTGACTGTTGTGGACTAAAAATACTACCTGAAAAAGCATAATTAAAATATATTACTCTCCTGTGAGTACATGTTAACCTGAATATTTGTTTGGATACTGTTTTGTGAACAATATAATAATAATAAAAAAAAAAATGTTCTTTTCACAGATAAGATACTGTTTTGCCTTTTTTTTTTTTTATTAAATCTTTACTAAAGGGATATCATGTCATTTTACAACAGGCAGAACACATAAAAAGGAGACACCAGAGTCGAACAATTACCTGAAGAGCTACTTCCTGAACTTGAAGGTAATTTGATGGGAGGAGGTCGGTGTTTTACACCTTTCCCCAATACTGAAGACTGAACAGAGCCTGATATACTTTCTGGCTGCTAGGAGGAAAGAGAAATTAACACTACCAGAGCAATAATGCGAGCTTTCACATATTTGACAGAAAATTCAATTAATTTGCATTAGACTTCTCAAACCATGACAACATTCCCCTCAAACATTTCAGATTATTTTTAAAACGTAATTCATAACCAACTCTATTCAGATAAACGCTTACATCAAGAAGCAGCTCAATAGTGCTGGTAAAACATAATTTAAGGAGTTTCACTTTTCAGTTCGGACTTCCTTCTTAGTAATTTTCAGAAATGCAAGTGATAGATGCACTTTAAATAAGAAGACAATTTGGTCCTACTTGAACAATCACATCATTTTGTTCATTTACCACCTGTATATATTTGCCATTTCCATTGGATTTAGAAAACAGGATCAGATTTCCTGATTCTGGGAGTAGGAATTTAAAAACATGCAAGAAAACCCTGAATATGCAGAAATCAATACACACTTTCCTATTGACTTCAGTGAGATCAGAACTTCATTAATCTTTTTACAGGAAAGGTGCTTCGGTTTTGCTTGTTCTTTATAACCTACTCATCAGGTTTTTTGAACATAAATTAACCTTAGCTAATCAATTCCATACTTCTGAGTCACTCACAGCAGACTCTACATGCATAATTCCAATACTTGACAGGGTCAAAAGACTCAACGGTGAAACACTTTTACTGTTACAGAATCATTTAGGTTGGAAAAGACCTTTGAGAGCCTGAATTCCAACCATTAACCCAAGACTGCCAAGTCCATCACTAAACCATGTCCCTAAGCACTGCATCTCTGTGTTTATTTTTAAACACCTTCAGGGATGGCGAGTCCACCACCTCCCCAGACAGCCTGTTCCAATGCTTGACAGTCCTTTTCAATGAAGAAATTTTTCCTAATATCCAATCTAAACTTCCCATGGCACAACTCGAGGCCATTTTCTCTTTTCCTGTTGCAGATATCTGGGAGAAGAGACCGACCCCCCACCTGCCACACCCTCCTTCCAGGCAGCTGTAGAGAACAATAAGGTCCCCGCCCTGAGCCTTCTTTTCTCCAGGTTAAACAGCCCCAGTTCCCTCAGCCGCTCCTCATCAGACTTGTGCTCCAGCCCCTTCCCCAGCCCCACTGCCCTTCCCTGGACACGCTCCAGCACCTCAGTGTCTGTCTTGCAGTGAGGGGCCCAAAACTGACACCAGCATTCGAGGTGCAGCCTCACCAGTGCTGAGTACAGGGGGATGATCACCACCCTTTTCCTTCTGGCCACACTGTTCCTGACACAAGCCAGGATGCTACTGGCCTTCTTGGCCACGGGGGCACACTGCTGGCTCATGTCCAGCCGGCTGTCAGCCAGCACACCCAGGTCCTTTTCCTTTGGGCAGCTTTCCAGCCACTCTTCACCAAGCAACACAGACTATGCAGGTAATCCCACAAATGAAAGTTGTATCTAAACACACACAGGGTCCACAAACTGTTAAATCTAGAAAATGAGGCTGTCTGTATAGTGAATGGAATATTTCAGTGCTGGAGTCTAAATTAGATGTGCATGTGCTCACAAATCCGAGCATTCAGTATTGTGCAGAATGAACCTTTTTAGAAAGCTTAGCTTCCATTGATTCTTGGTAATAAGAGACACTCCCTCTACATGTTTCTAATTGCTTTCTTATAAAAAAGAATCTTTTGAGGAAAATTCAGAGGATTTTCTCTTGTACCATTAAAATCTGCTTTCTCCAATCTCAAAATAAATATTTAATGATCTAACCCCCATTCAAAAGGGGGGTTAGATCATTAAATACAGTAACCCGAGTAACCTTGGTCCAGCTTTTGCTGGGGTCTTGGACAGCCAGACAAGATAACTTACAGAAGTACCCTCCCATCCTAAGTTATTCTATGATTTTAATATACATACACACATAGATATATTTACACATACGTGCATGCATATGTCTGTATGCATATACACACACATACCGAAACATCCATATTCCTTTCTGCCTCTTCATGCTCTTCTGGCTGATACCAGGAACTAACTACCTCTTGCAGAGCAACACTGTTGCCGTTTAAAAGCAGGTATTTAGGGAAAGATGTAGTAAAGGAAATAGCCCTATCATAGAAAAATCATTTACTAGTTGGAGCCTAAAATCAGCTCACTGCTAGAGTACTCAATCTGACCAAGGAAGGCAGAAGCAAATAGAACACAAGGCTATGCCAACAGGCATGATAATTTGGGAATGCAGGAATTTCTGCTGGATGTGTGCATGCAAACATATGGATTTTAAAGATTTTGGTGTTGGGTTGGGCTTTTTTTGAAAATTTTGCTCATCAAAGTAAAGAGAAAAAAGCTTTAATAATTTCTAAAGGTAAAGGAAAAAAGTTCAGTACTACCTCTGCTTTCTATGTTTACTGACCTATTAAATAAAACTCAACATAGCTACATTTACTATACTGCTCTGCAAAAGGTTCATCGGGCAAAAGGGAAAAAATGCTACAACAAAACCTTGGAGCTAACTATATCATGCACTGAAAAAAAAGACATGGCTAAAGGACACAGTATTTTAACAGTGAAAACAAAAATGCTTTTTTCTAATTTTCCCAATATATTCACAGTAAATGATTATGACAATCAAGCATTTACAAATTCATTCAGAATGAAATTTTTAGGTTATTTTAAACATGAACAGCAAAAATTGTTCTATTAATTCAATAATCAAGTGCAAATAAAAGAAATCTATGGCTCGATAAACTCACTTCCACTTCCTTCCCTGGCGAAAGATGACTAAGATTGACTGATCCACCTGAATTATGAAACATTTTCACAGGACATTTAGCTTCATTTTGTACTAACTCCTGATACTGGTTCACCACTCTGAAACAAACAATGAGGACAGAAGATGATCAACAACTTGGAACTTTTAAAGTAGATACCTATATGTAAACACACAATTGTATATGCTACATATACATAAAATAGGTATTACACGACTAAGTGTACATTATGTAAAGTGTACATTATATAAAATTTATATAATTTTATTATCTATAATAGAGATGCTAATATATAGAATATACCTATATATCTACATATCATTCTACTTTATGTTCCTGGGCTCTTTTCTTAGATTTACTCCGTTTTAACTTTTCTTCCAATCACTGTCTTTTTTTTTTCTAATGCAAAATACAGTTTAAGAAACATTCTGTTAGAGGATTATGCAAAACAGTAGACAGAACAAGTTCCCTTCCCAAAAGCAATTGCAGTTCTTTGGGATAACAGTGAATGGGGATCCCATTCCTTTCACAGGCATCCAGATTATTTTATAGTGCCCTGTCTTCCGCTTATGCTCCCTGTGGGACAGTCAACCCCCCTTCAAATTGAGATCTATGTCAGATATGGACTCCGAGAACAAGAGATGAACCAAGAAGTCCACACTGAATGTACATCCAAGAACCAGTTATCATAGCAAAAGTGATCCCTTCTTTGAGCACCAGGACAGCCAGGTCTTATTCTATGAGGCCAATGAGCAGTGATGTATCTAGGAATTTAAAGCATCATAATGTCAGGCAAACAATTTTAAAATACTGTTCTACCAAATCACAGACTACATCTCTACTGATCTGAGAGAACTAAGTTGAGGGAATACAATTTCACAAACCTGAGTTAAATATACAAAGTGACCCTGCAGACTCAAAAATCAAGCTGAAGACCTGTTGTCACTTACACTCTGGCAGACTAAACCTCAAAGAAAAACTGCTGGAATATTCCCATTAGCTTACACCTAAATGCGATGAACTACTCTTTATTTTGGCATAGCACTGTTTCAATATGCTGTTACATGACTAATGCAGATATAAGCAAGAGCCCTGAGATACAGGGCGGAGGAAGAGGTGCAAATATACTTTCTTCAGCAATGAGATTTTAGACTGCCCTAAAATTAGAGTGGAATCTGAGTAATAAAATGCCACGTACTCAAAAAGGTGGTCCTGCCCTCCTTCCTCCTCTACCATTTTTTCTTGTCCTAGTCCCTGAAAACCAACTGCTTATTCTGACAGAAAGATCTGTGCAACCCAGTGACAAACGTGATCAGGATATCAATCCCAGTTAGAACTAGACCCCTGTATTGCTGTGGGTTTTTTTTAGTTTTCAGCCAAGCAACCCCCCAAAATTCAGCTTATACAAACAGCACAAGTCTCTATCATGACAAAGGAGGCAGGAGAGAATACAAGCTAAGAGTTCCCTGACCAAGATTATCTATTAAAGAACATTATTATTGATTTTTAACCAAACCAAGCACTCTCTTTCCTGCCAGGCACGGAAGAAGAATGGTGGTGGGTTAAGAGCTATAGCATTCCCATCACCTCAAGGTGTCCTATGAAGGTGCAAAACCACAAGTGACTTTGACAGATCGCTTTTTAAAGGTTCTGTGCTCACTTGCACAAAGAAACACAGGTATCTAATGTGATGCACACTAACAAATATTTGAAGAAGTACTTATTTTGCTGCCTCAGTTTCCCCAGAATTGCTACTCCTATCATTCTACAACTACAATATACTGGAAAACTGTTTTGCTACTTGCTTCTCTTAGAAAGCTGAATCAAGTAATGCACAACACACCAAAAATAAGTTGTATACATCTTAAGTCCTAAATTACACTTAAAGTTCAAATGGACATTTTCCATAATTGCTAATTTACCATAAAAAATATCAAGATGAAATCACTTCTAAATGCTCTCAGAATTTTATTGTTACCTATGCAATCAAGAATAACTGTACAAATAACTGTAACAATATGCTTGAAATCCAGGTAGTGTGACAAGCTGTATTCACATATTTGCTGTCCTCTGTTCTTCCTTGCTTGTTAAATATAGAAACCGCAGACTGTATCCTCATTTTTGTTATGATTAATGCCTCTTATTTTCTTCCTCTGTTCTGCTTCTGTTTCCATAACCATAACATTAACAGTCATACTAGCTAGAAGGAACAAAATTCATTATCTGGCATCAAGTCAAATGGTTGTACATATTATATTAATTTACCTTTCAGCATCTGTCTTCGAACCAATAAGGAACCTGAAATGTAAAATGTGTAATAGGTTTTCAGTCATGAACTGGACTAAAAGGACATGTTTTTCTAATTACAAAACTTCAAATGAATGTCAGTGCTGCTCTTTCTTCATACCTGCTGAAAATACGAGATAGCCTATCCACTTAATGGACTGGGTATTATTAGCCTATCCTCTTAATGGACTGGGTATTATATAGTACTTGAAACACAAACTTGGCTTCATAACTATACATACAATATACCTACATCATCTAATATGGTCTCCTTTGACAGTAAGTTACCTACAAAGCAAAAGGCAGAATATGGATTTTGTATTTTATACTTTCAAAAAAATTGAAGTAACTGCTACAGAATTGCTACTTTACAAAGTACAAGGGAAAAGTTATGTATAAATCAACATACCGATATGCTCACATTGAAATAAACCTAAGAGTCCTGTGGTTATGTCACAAACAGCCCTACCTTTAATATTTTAATAAAAATTTAGTTTTCACTGTTTGATTTCACCTACGCAAATTCTTACTCCTCATGATTTTACAAAATTCCTAAATAAGCATTTCTCTTCTGCATAATACTTACGGCTTGCAAACTTACTACAGTGGGTTGGGGTTTTTTCTATGTAAACACTACAGACCTTTTCTGTTTCTCTAGCTCAAAAAAAGGTCGTTATTTTACAGCAGAACAACAAAAATGTCTTGTGCACCTTTCACTTCATATGACAAATTTTTCTAATGAGGAGGTATCCAAATTTTGGTGAACCTCAACTGGTAATGTCTGAAACATAATGGACTAGAGCAATGATTTCCAAAAAACCCCAGGTATCTAACATGTATAAACCCTTTTCATTCTCAGCCTTAGACAACTGTAAGCTAGCACTGCTGTTCTAGGAAGATCAGATCAGTATGAAGCATGTGTGCTGGTTTTGGCTGGGACAGAGTAAATTTTCTCCACAGTAGCTGGTAGGGGGCTATGTTTTGGATTTGAGCCGGAAACAGTGTTGGTAACACAGGGATGTTTTCCTTACTGCCAAGCAGTGCTTATAGAGTCAAGGTCTTTTCTGCCTCTCACCCCACCCCATCAGCGAGTGGACTGGGGGTGCACAAGAAGCTGGGAGGGGACACAGCCAGGACAGCTGGCCTCAGCTGACCACAGGGATATTCCATACCATATGGCATCATGCTCAGCATATAAAGCTGGGGGAAGAAGGAAGGGTAGGACATTCAGAGTTACAATGTTTGTCTTCCCAAGTAACATGCATGATGGAGCCCTGCTTTCCTGGAGATGGCTGAACACCTGCCAGCCTGCCCACGGGGAGTGGTGAATGAATTCCTTGTTTTGCTTTGCTTGTGTGTGTGGCTTCTGCTTATACTTACTAAACTGTCAACTCATTTGTTTTTAATAACCCATTTATCTCAACCCATGAGTTTTCTCACTTTTATCCTTCTGATTCTCTTCCGCATTCTGACATGGGAGTGAGTAAGCACCTGTGTGGGGCTTAAATGGCAGCTGGGATTAAACCACAACAGTATGGAAACAAACAGTAAATAGCTCAGTCTAGGGATAAAACACCCCGAGTATTAAGAAGATTTTAATAGAAAAGAGGGATTACATACTAGACAAAAATAACTTTTATTAACAGAACTAAAAGGTTTGCTCAGGCTCACTGCTCCTTGCCTTAATGAAATGTACAGGGTCTACTGTGCTGCACAGGTTCCTCCACACAAAGTACACGGCGCACACAACAAAAAGAGCCAAGAATACAGAATCTTTGTAGAACCACAGCCAACAACAGCAGATGCAAACCAATTCAAAGTGAGGAAGATTCTTAGGAGCGCATGTTTTTCTTCATCATTTATTTAACCTAAATTTCTATACCTAAGGGTAAACATAATATAATCGAGTGTTATGTTTTCACTGCATCAGGCAAATTTTGACAATTAAAATTATGAGTAATACTGAAAAAGAGCGCTAAAAATATCTCGCAGTGTCTCCACAATGAGTGGGTTGGAGGTTTTTTGGGTTTGTGGGTTTTTTTGCTTTATAATATAACTTTCATGTAAAAGAAAGTGCAGATTTAACATAAAAGTACATGTATGATATGATGGTTGCCTGAACACATTGTTTTGTGGTTTTTTAAAATTTTTAGGTCCATTAACTTAATTTTTTTAAAAAAACCCTTAAATCAGATTTCTAGCTCTGGAGTATTATTATGACTGAAAATGATAAGTAATGTTTGTTTTCCTTTGCCTATCAGATCACAGCATAGTTTAAAAAAATCATGTCACTTACTGTGATGGAGTTAATAGGTTGTCATTTTCCTCATCACCTTTGAGTGTCTGAATTTTACCATAGTATAAGGGATTGCCAAGAGACTGAAAAATGGTCAGTTTTGTTTTTTGAAGCTGATTACCGACTTCACATTCAAACACATAATCATCTTTTATTTCCTAAGAAGACAGAAGAAATTAAACAAGTCTTAAACAAGTGATAACAGAAACAGCTAGTAAAATATGACAGTTTACACAACGCAGTAAGAAACACTCCTATAAGAAAGGTCAGTAACACTTTGTAAGAAGGGGTGCATTATCTAAAATGAAGGTGATATGAGAAGTTATCTAAAGGGATGAGAGGATATAAAAATTTTATCATGTCTTAAAACCAGAAAAATATTGCGAACCTAAACAATGTTAGATATGGAAAGGCAGACTGGGTAAACATATGTGGAAACAGTTTTTATGAATTATGACAATGCTAACAAACGTTCCGAGTAAAATGTTGGAAATTAAGATTAAATTCTATGAGAAAGTATTACTTCTTGGCAATATGAAACAAAGACATCATAATAATTGCATTGCTGTTAAATAAAGATTGTATCTTGCCTCCAAAATTAAAAAGAATTGATGAATTTATTTACTGCTAATTATATTAAAAGACTACTTATCAAATCACATATTTTGTGCCAGAAATCTTAAGATTCAACTTAAACATTGCAGAAAGAGCTTTTCATAAGAGGTATTAAATATTTCTTAATCCCTTTTCAAATTTAGCATTTTGATTTTAACAGCTCTTCTCCTTCAGTCTTTGAGCATCTGAGTAAAGAAAGCAATTTTCTGAGTGGAGTACTACTCCCTCTAAATTTTTATGCTTTCTTCACTAAACAGCAACACCACATGTTGCTTGGGAGATTAAAGTTGCTTTTCCTTGTATTTCTGGAAAACCTGAGGAAACTACAGAACTCATCACATGCACGCTGCACTGTATGAAGTCACAAGTATCTGTGGTAATCTCTCTGTGTCTATATAACACATGGAAGATTAATTAAATTGCGGAGGGAAAATCATATTCCCACATCACTTCGATTTTGTTGAAATAAGAGGCATTTAAACTAAACAGAGAAGCTTGGCCAAAGTTCTCAACTACTTACATGGGCTGGCCAGACAGTTGGTTGTGAATCATCAGGCTTGATAGACTTCTCTACTTTGGCATATTTTTCCACCTTAAAGAAAATGAAGATAGAAGAAAGAACAACAGTCATATTGGGCCAGAATCAAAGTCACT
This sequence comes from Falco rusticolus, assembly GCF_015220075.1. Lineage (NCBI taxonomy): Eukaryota > Metazoa > Chordata > Aves > Falconiformes > Falconidae > Falco > Falco rusticolus. The sequence goes on from NC_051188.1 coordinate 27,012,498, forward strand.
CTAGCAGAGCTTCTTGTTTTTAGGAGTGGCTAATATGATAGCCTTTAAAAGTGAGTGCAAGAAACAAATAAGGATAGTTTGATACATTGTACAGCATCCTCTGCATTACGCATTCAGAAAAGGCAAACTGGAGAACCTTCAGAACTTTACATTTATTCTGTTACATTGTATTTGCTATGTTAAACAATGAAAATGCGAAATATGGCTTAAGAGTACAGATTGAAATCCTTGTCTGCAACGTGGAGAAATTTCACAAAACCAGTAACTCCTAAAGACTTAACTACATCAGATAGAACAGTATTGAAGGGCCAAGAGAGAGGAGGTTTGTACAAGCTTACAGCATCACTTCACGTGTAATGTGCACTCCTGCCAGCCCTATAAAGTCCAAAGCTACAATCTTGTCTGGTCTACTGGGTTCCTTCTGTATGCTAGTAGTATGTGTCTTGGCAGTGCCAGAAACCAAGAATGTAAATGTCCCTGAGAGAAGAATGCACAGAATGGTCATAAGAATTCGTAACTAGAATTCTCTGTATTAAAAAAATAATAAAGCTATTGGAAATGTTATTTCCCATCATCTCATAATACCTCAAAAAAGAGCAACCAAGCTGAGAACTAATTTTTAAATAATTTCCTCACCTCATTTCTTTTTCTATTTTTTTGTATTATCTGACAACTTCAAACAGACATGTGCTTATTGAACCCACAGTTGAATACTGAAGGTCTGTTTGCACTGTTTATCTCATCCAAACTAACATGTTACAATTGCAATGTATTCCGATGTGGTTTATTTTAAAGGTCATTCTTTGATACTGGATACTCTTCAGTCACTTCTTCATACAACCCAACATTCAATACAATTGCTAATAAATATTAATGGTAATAATTGGACCTACATCCACTTCAGAAGGTGCAGTCAAGTAGCAAGGGTTCTGTTTCCACATGTCTACGCACTGGAAGATGAAAAAACAGTATTAATATATTAATTTTTTTAAATAAATAGAAGTATTCCCATCTATGTCTCAGAAGACTTACATTTCCAGCTTTAGAAATTTTGAGGTCATACTGCTGGGCTCCTTTCCTCTCCTTTCTTTTCTGTAAGTAGTCAAGTAGTCTAAGCTGAGGTGGAGTTGAATAGTGAGCTACGTCCTGCTGTCTGTTCAGAGATGACCTTGAGTACCTTTTGAAGCACCTATGGTAAAACAACAGAAAAGCTTGTAAAACCATCAAAATGAAATTTCCCACTACCTGTCCACAAACACAAAAATATGCAGGGAAATGCTACTTATATTGAGATTAAGAGACAGGGTTTGCAATATTAATTTAAAATTGCTATTCTGGATTACACAGTACAACTAGAAGTCTTGATTTTGTATTTTTTTAAAAATACTAGTACTCTGTCCATGCATTTCATCACTAAGAACGGGGTTAGTTTTGAAATGCATAACTGTCAAAATGACTAACTGAAAAATTGCCAAGCTTAAAATATTTGTATATTATGATAGATTTCAGTTCTGTCAAAAGATCTGTGTATTGCTTATGTAACTATAAATTTATAAATACAGTAGAAACACATTCCTTGTCTCATGCCAAAACCATTGGTACATTAATGCTGTTCTGGACATTCATTTAATACTTTTGTCTGTTTTTCTAGTAGGATGTTTGTTGACCACCCAGCTCTAATTTTAAGGACAGCTTGATCAATCTCACTATTTATACTTTTTTTTTTTTAGACATTACCACTGGTTGTACATTAGCATAGTATTTCAATGTAAACCTAGTTTTATATACTTCAGTAATTCTGAAAGACTATTAGTACAGAGTGAATGCTACTCTTAGTAGAACAAAAACGAAGCATTTCAAGCTTTTGTTGAAAAAAGTGAATAATCATGCACAAAAGTGAATTTAATGTATTGCATTCCACATCACTTAAGTTTCCTAAGACTCTAATATGCCTACGCTTCTGTTTAGCCTGAACATCAAGCATATAAATAATTCCCTTGATTTCCTCATTCAGGGATAAACTTAAGACACAGCTTTTAACAAATCAGAGACCAATATATAATATATCCATTTATATATTCTACATTACTGAGCTATCACCTGACTCAGCTTACATCTGAATTACGCAAAAAAAGTACAAAATCAAAACCACAATATAACATATTATGTTAAGAAAGTAATATATATGCACATTCTTTTGTTATACAAAACCAAGCACATTACAGCATCTACTGTTAATTGAGATGGTACAATATTGCGTACTTAAACCCTACCGTTTCATGGGGCGAGTATTCATCTTCTGCTTGTTGTATAGGAGTCTGTTTGTAGTACAGGTCACTGCTATTGAAGGATCAAGACACAAAGGCTCTGCTGTAGCCAAAATAAGTTGGCTCTCAAGTAGGAGTTTGTCCTCCTGTAATACACGCAGCTATTAATGAACGTGAAAATATGAAGACTTTTACACTAATTAAGTGGACTATACCTATGCATATGTGCACATCATCTTAAAGAAAACTGAAAAAACTGTGCGGATAGTCAACAACAGAAAATATTCAACAGTTAAGTATGACTAACCATTGTTATGAGTTACAGAGCATTGGGTGGGATTTCCAAAAGGAAAAGAAATCTTTCTGAAAAGAAGGGGGCATGTTCTGTTGGGGGTTTTTTTGTGTGTTTTCTTTCTTTCTTTGTTTTAAACACCATACTAGTGGCAATGAAAACCATTTTGTCAGTGATTTATATTGATGGACTGGGAATCACTGCCATAAAGATGATCTGGGACATTAGATTACAATTTGAAATGGATTTGAGCATGACTGTGGCTCTGAAATACAGATGAACACACTGAGTACACCACACTATTCAGCATTTAATTATAACTGTACAGCCATAGTTACTTAGGATTCTCTTTACTGTAACAGTATCAACAACAAAATAACACTAGAGCAGCAATTGTGTCATTAGACTTGAACTATCATTCTGGGACTGTATTTTGATAATGAATGAAGTAAGGTAAATTAGTTTGAGTAACTACAGTACTGCCATTCTGCATTACCAAAAGTTAAGGTCTGATTCTATAAAACTTTTAGCAAATCCTATTGTCTTCTACGGCATCCTGTGGGAAGATGGTATTAATTTGACAGGTCTCTGGAGTGTGTACAATGCACCAATATGCACATCACTGACAGTTTGAATTAAAAATAAATTAATCATTTTACCAGATTTTATTAAACAAATAATGTAAATGGGTTTTATTTTATTGTGTATTTACTACCTCACGGTAAAGTTTTAAAATAACTGCTAACTCACCTGTGTCCATTTGTGGTTGTCACTCGTTATAGAATGCACATCACAAATTAAAGTCTGAGGAAGAAGACACAATGGTAATTTAGCTTTCAACCAAATAATAAAATTTCTTAACACATGTTCAGGAGTAGTTCATATCCAGTCTAGGAACTACTGTAACACTGAGGAATGACTTGAAACCCTTCTTACCTGCATTGTAGGACGCAAAAGAATGTGCTTGCTTTGGTATGTTGGAGACTTCATGTTACCAGACTGCCTATAGTCACGTATTTCTGCTATGACACATCCACAATGAAAAATATTAACCTAGTTGAAACAAAAAAACCAATTTGTAAACAAATATTTACCAAGCTGCCTCCATCCCTGCCTCCAAAGACATTTGTTATGTATCATATAAAATTCACTGATACTATGAATAAATGACTGATTTTGTCAAACCAGTGGTCTTTACTACATACCTAGACTTGCCTAAAATACAAGATTCAAATGTAGTGGGTTTTAATAAGTCAGCAATGTAGTTTTAAGAAATTCCTAGGCCAAATATTTCATAATGAGAAAGGAACAAAGGACACCTTGCTAGAGCACAGAGTTGAAGATTTTTGGCAGCCTTAACCATAGCAATCTCTCTTCTATCCCTTTCTTCCCAATATATTTTTTTTCCTATATATCGACAGAATATTTATTTGGGGCATTAAATACTACAGTTCCAGATGCACAAGTGTTTTACATCTTGTGGTTGGAATCACTCATGTGAAGTATTAAAAAAAAAAAAATCAAGGTCTATCTGGGTACAAAATATAAATTCTTTTTGAAAACAAAACTTCCAAACCTGAGATTTTTCTAAAAGGTCAACCAAAATAGGTGGTAGTTCCTCTGCATCCAAATATTCAAGCAGCTCTCCTTCCTCATAAGGCAGCCGAATGGTCTCAGAATCTGCATTTAAACAAAACATATCGCTTTTCTTTTGCCCTTCACGTTCAAACTTTTAACAATGTGAAATCAAAAACAAGCTTGCCATAGGAAAAAAACAGGGCCAGTGGAAACCTACTCAAATCAGCAATTTTTTTTCACAGTATTGATTTTTATATCCATTTCTGTTCCCAGAGCTTGAGATTTTGCTCTTACTGTCCCAAAAGGCAACATGCTTTAATAGCTCAATGGGACCAAATGTTTGCTTCCAGCTGATATACTGTATGCTCTTATAGCACATCACCGTACCAGTGGCATAAAGACAAAACCAAACTGAAACACAGATGCCTTTAGTCAGACCTAGATTTAGGAAGCAGTGAAAGAAACAATTTGACAGAACCTGAAACAAGACACAAGCAGATAAGCAACTTGGGAAGCTAAGGGGAAATAAGAGAATGGAAGGCTATTAAAAAGACCTTCTATCTACTCATTTATGCTGCACCAGTAGAGACTGTTTCCAAGCACCTCACAGCTTTATGTAAATTTTTTGTTCAAATATAGTTTTGGGTTTTTCACAAGGAATTGTTAGAAGTGAAACAGTTAAATATAAGCAACATTTTAACATAGAGCGTTCTGAGTATTTTTTAGAAATAAAGAGCAAAAATATTACCTGAACCATTTTTTCCCCTGAGCATAAGCGAATAACCCTCATTTCCCGGATAGAGGTTCACTACCAGACATGACAATGTCTCCTGCATAACCAGCTTCTCAAGTAAATTCACATTTCGCTTCAGCTTCTGCTTTAAAAGTAAACATTGCTCATGAACATAATACTATCAATTAATTAGTAAAAATAAAAACAATTTCTAGAAATCAGTATTATTTAGATTAATGTTGAAGTAGGTATCTGAACAAGCCCAGTTAAATTTAATTGGACTGCATTTCAGCAGATACATACATTATGTATTATTATCCATACTTAGATACAGATTTTTTTTAAAAAACCCCACTCATTTAAATTAAAACAAACCTTGAATTATAAGTCCACAGACACCAGAGTTAATAAGAATGACCCTATGCTACAGCATTAGAAATGAAACTACTGCACTGTAGATTTACATGAACGTAATTTATACTATCATTTATACATTGTTTGATAACAACAATAAAAATATTTAGTTCTCTCAAATATTCCTAACAGAAGCAGATATTTCTTTCCAGAATTAAAATATTGAATTACAGCATTTGGAAGGTTTCAGCAAATACAGACAAGGCAATGTAATTAAGAAATCTGATCCAGCAGCTGCACAGACTATTCCCTTAATTGTAAGGATGATCTTCTCCATATATAACAGATTTTTATTACTAATTAGTATGTTTCAAAGACCCCCATATACGTCCCACAAATTTAAACATTTTAAAAAAACCCTTAGACCTTAAAACAATGAATTCTAGAGCTCACATAATTTTACAACTTCTGGTTGGAGGCTAGATTTTATAGCTGAATACCAGGTCTGGGTGGAGCCATTCACTGGAAGTTAACCCTAGTGCTCTACTAAACCTATCCAACTACTCATTTCATATACCTGCAACTAAGTAGTAGTCAGCTATAGCTTTTTGAACAAATGTATCTTTCCATAGATACAAAGACAACAGAACACAGAATCATTACTTACAGGTGAACAAAGTAAAAGAAAAGGACCAAAACCAAAGCCCTAAAATCCCACAGCAATATAATCCAACAGATCATTTTAACAGATACACAGAGAAAAAGGAGAAAATATTCCATCTCCTGCTATCTAGTTTTAGAACCATTGCCTAAAGTTAACTCTTCCTCACACATCATGAATGATGGTGACTACATTTTACTGGCTTTTACAGTTTAGAAATCATGGAAAATAGCACAAAGAAAAGGACAAAGTAGCACATAAATCCTGAAGAACTAATGGGGAAAGAACTGGAGGAGCAGGGGAGAATGGGGGAAAACATGACATGGCAACAACAGAGGCTGAAACTGCTCAGGAAAGCCAGTTCCCCATACAAGACTTGAGATGCAGTCTATTATGAAAAACCTTCTTCAGTTAAAATTCCCATTAACCTCCCTCAACATCTACCCCAAAACCCGAGACTGCATGTGCACTGCTTCAATTTTCAGACACATCGCTGAGTAAGGGATATAGCTATTGGGCTTTCACTTCAACACAGTATGATGCAGCCTGAGGTACAGTAAATGCCCATCTGACAGCAAAGCCAACACTCAACTACTACTGAGATACTGTCATCTTTTGATGTAAATATTTTTGTATTTTTTCCCAGTGTTGTACAGATTAGTACTTTCATATTTAAATATGCAATGCATTTAGGACAAAGAAATACGAGAATTCTCTAAGAGTTAATTTAGAAAAAGGATTATCAGATTATGTAAGAGAGGTTAAGAAGAAATTCATTATACATACTAAAATTATATTTTAAAATAAGAGAAAATAAAAAAGAAAACAATTCTGTTCCTCTATCAATGGGACAGAATCAGCATTGCTTCTAGAAGTTGGTACTAATAATACTGTTAACATTTCTAATTCAACTTTACTATTTTCATGAGCTGAAGAAAAAGGATCATTCAATTAAAGGCATTATTCCATCCAAAGTACAGGCACTGAATAATTTATATTAACTATTAACCACTCATAGAATTTCTAAATAAACAATCTTTTTTCCCCAGAAATTTGTCTATGCATGCAAGAAATAGCCATGAGATTTATTTTGTGAAAGGCCTCTGCTCCTTAAACACCTCATCAGTGAAATATATAATGGTAATTCAATTTTAAATGTAATTAAATTGAGTTAATCACATCACTCTCCAGTTTAAATTTATTTGGTGAATGACAAATTATTTTTTTAATTTTTAGTTTATGTTCAGTAAAAACTTTGGCCAGTTGGCAAAAGCTTTTTCCCACCTCAGCTCATTTCACATTTTTTGAGGTTAGGATGTTGAGGGGGGAAGACAGGTAAAGGAAAGAGGAAGGGACAGAGATTATTTTTGACACTGCATTGATATGACCTGAACTTCTTAAGACCCGTTCTAAGCACATTTTAAAATATAAAGCCTCTCCAAGACACTGAAGCAAAATTAGCATTTTAAGTACAAACATTTCAATAAGCAAAGTTACATTTCACTAAGCATGAATATTCTTTATGACTACAAAAATCAACTTTCTCCTTTGAGCTGGCTATTAGAGATACTAGCTCAGAGCTGATTTAAGTATTAGCTCAGATCTTGTCTGGAAAGATTTTAAATATCAAGGAGCAGCCTGAAGTATATCACATTTCTTAACTGTTCACAGTAAACTGCAGGACTTCAGATACCAAGCCAGTTATACTGCCCTGTTACCTCAGATAAAACTCTTAACCCTCCCTGACTTCATCCACAGAAAAGCAGTACACCTCCCTCCTGAACACACACTGCAATGACCGTGTGATGGCTGAGAAGTGGCACAGAGAATGCAGAGCTGATGCCTTTTGCTTCCAGTGACTTCTGATGACTACGACTGAATAAAGAATAGTGAGCACTCTTTCCTAACAAGACTGAAGTAATGATTTTATGCTGGTTTTGACTCCTCCATCCTTGGCTATGAGCAAAATGTTAATTTTAATACCTACTCCTCCAGTGATGTACTAGTGTTACACAAAATTGTATTTTATCTTCATCACGACTGCTTTTCTTGTCCCTCACTGCAGCATCTTAAATTGATTTTCCTCCTTATGTTTATGACTGAAAAGTTGATAAAAAACCTTCAAATAAACAGATCACCTCTATAAAAAAAAACACTTGTAGCTATTTACTGTATCGCTGTAAAACAGAAGTCTAAACCAACCCCTCAGGTTCTTTTCCCTTGGCTTTGGGCATGTTTCATTAATCCCAGCACCACTTCACGAATGCCTAGAAGATACACCTTAGAAGGTACAATTTTGTCTCAACTTCAACAGAACTACTGTTTGAAACATAACTTCATGAGCAACGTTAAGCATTGTTCTTTCAGGAAACAGAAAAAGTAAACCAGACGGAAAAATAAACCCCAACTCAACGAAACAACTTCAGGAAGCATCATTTTTGGTTACAAAAGTACAAGGAATAAACTGAAGCCTAAAGACACTTGTGACCTAGCTGAACTGAAATCAGATCCTGAGAAGACTGCAACTCAAAGTATACTTTCACTAGGATGTAACTGGCTGTGTCAATCTTTAGGCCACCATTCCAATAGAGACTAGCATTAATGCAGCTCAAAGACAAGGGCCATGCAGCTGCTGTAGTGGAGGCAAGAAAACATTTCAGTTTCATAAGTAACACCTAAGGTAAGTTTTTGCAGATCAAGCTTCAGAAATACAGTAGTCTGAAGGAAGTCTGCTTGTTTCGCCCTTATGAGGGCTTTGCTTTAAAGTGCATTCTTATAGTCAGTTGTTTCCTCCCCTTACACATGCAAGCCATTTTCTCCAAGAACAGAATGACACATGCAATACGTTTTACACAATTTCCCAAATATATCCAACCCTGCATATCATTCATGACCATTAAAGATTAATCAAGTACTAAAAAACCCCACCAAAGCAAACAAAAAAAACCCTCACTGTTATCTGGCACCATTCGGTTTATTCATGTATCATAATTATTAATTCTCCACAGCTGCCAGTGTACCTCTCATCCGCTACTTTGCTGTAAAAGTGCTCCTCTGTGCTTTATTAACGTTGCACTAGTCCAACATGAAACTCAAGTGACTTTTGTTAAGTGTTCTGAAACTTTGATGACTCTGAGATGTTTTCACGCTTGCACACTGACGCTAGCTGCATTCTGCACCTGTCAGAATTCACCAACTAAGAAGAGGCAACTGATCGGTGTTTTTGGTTTTTGTTTGTTTTGTAGTGGAGCTCCTCAGATTTACCTGTCTAGCATAGATCCTTCCAGCCCACACACCAGGTCTATTTCCACATTTGTGTTTAACACTGCATCCAAAATTATTGTTTTGATTTTTATTTCTTTCAACAGGAATGCTGCACACTAGAGCCCAAATGAAACAAAGTGCACTAGATAATCACCTCAACACAGTTCTTCCTGTAGTGTGCATATGCAAAAATACAAGAGACTGAGAATTAATAAAGCTGGGAAGGCTAGATTAAGAGAGGATGAATAATTAATTAGTACTTCATGAATTACTGTGGAAAATCTGGTCTCCCCTGTGAGAACACCAAGAAAAATGATATGAGTGACCAAGTCAACTGCAGGGTAGAAAACAGACAGGAACATACAGTATTACAAGAGCTAAGATGAAGGGTGAAAGTTATGAGTCAAAAATAATATTCAGTGTCAATTTCCAAATTGCTTCTGAATGGATAACAATTACAAACTGTACTATCAAAGCAGTGCAATACTGGAATAGAAACTTTGACAGTTCTATACACTAAAACCTTTAAGCTACATTCAAGCCATTGGCCAAATTCTAGTCAGAATATTATTTCCTTCTTTGGTATTTTTGTGCAAATTAAGAGACAAATAAACAGTCCTACATTCATGGATGAAGTTTCAGAATACTATTATTGTTAACCTTTACACCTCAGTCTTTGAGCTTCTCTTATTTCCAATAATTACAATCCATAACATAAGACCAAAAGATCTACTAACTATCCACATCTTAGTTCAGTGATTAAGGGCTCTTAATCACTCATGATAAGCTCATAATAAGCTTCCAATCCTTCAATAAAGAATAATTTAAACTTTTACTCAAATTTAGATAGCAATAACTCCCTTAATCTACTGTGGTATTGCAACTGTCATTACTAGTTTTATTATAGTTGGGTAAGTTTGCCGACTGCCTTCTAGTTTAGCAACAATTATCACATTAAAATCCTGTGGTTTTCTAGATTCCAGTCTAGCAAGCCCAGTCTTCTCCCTGCTGCTCAAATATTTTGTTAGCCATGCACTATTCATGTTACACATTTTCAAGCCTGTAATTTACCTAATACCTGTCCTGGTTTCAGCTGGGATAGAGTAAATTTTCTTCTTAGTAGCTGGTACAGTGCTGCGTTTTGCATTTAGTACCAGAATAATGTTGGTAACACACTGATGTTTTAGTTGTTGCTAAGTAGTGCTTAAGCTAAATCAACGACCTTTCAGTTTCTCATGCTCTGCCAGGGAGCAGGTGCACAAGTCAGGAGGGAGCAGAGAGAGGACAGCTGACCCAAACTGCCCAAAGGGATATTCCATGCCATAGAACATCATGCTCAGTATATAAACCAGGGAAGGATGGCTGCAGGGTGGGCCCCGATCACTGCTGAAGGATCGGTCTGGCTGGGCATCAGTCAGTGGGGTGGCGAGCAATTATATTGTGCATCACTTGGTTTTCTAGGGTTTTATTCCTCTCTCTTGTTTTTGTCTCCCTTTTCATTACAATTACTGTTACTATATTTTCCTTTTTTTCAATGATTAAACTGTTCTTACCTCAACCCACAGGTCTTACTTTTTTTTTTTTCCAATTCTCCCCATTCCACCGGGAGAGGGAGAAATGAGCAAGTGGCTGCATGATACTTAGTTGCTAGCTGGGGTTAAACCACAACATACCTTACATTTGCGATTTGAATCAGCATCATATGCTAAACAAAACCAACTACAGCAGAATCACAAAAAATAATTACAGGTGCTCAGTAACTACTCTCTCATTCTCATTTGTCTTCTCATTGGTTTTTACTTCCTTGGGAAGCAGCAATACAGCAGATTCCACAGCTTCCTCTTCTCATTCCATTTGATATTCACAGTTTAGCACAGTAGCTCGTGCCTTTTACAACTTAATTTGTGGCCAAGTCTGTCTGAGCTTCTTTGCTAACATTATGAAAAAATGTCAGAAAACGGCTTAGTAGTTCATTAGTTATCCAAGAAAGAAGTCTAAATTTACAATAAAGTACAAATTATAAAAAGTTCTCCACATTTTTTCACATGGCAGTCACACTAAGCAATTGATTCTGAAACAGTAGTACTGACAGCAATGCATGTGGCATGAACACTGGCCCTGAGGTTGACCACAACTGAGTTCAGTGACATAGGCTTAAGTCAAAATGGACATGTCACTCAAGCCAGTCTGGGCTTCACTATTCATATTCTATCACTCGCTATTTTAATAGTAACGATAATCCTGTTAGATACACCTCTCATTCTGTTGAAATTCTCCTTTTCATGCATAGAAAAGCATCTCAAGAGCACAATCTTTAAAACCCTCTGCCAGCATTCTACTTCATTACCTTTAAAAACAGATTTACAGTTACCAGGTAGTCATTGGCCCTCCCATCACCCTGTTTTTATTTCAAGCTGAACTAAATGATGCCATTAAATAACACAATTTAGTTCACAAATGTTATAATAATTACTCCTGTAGTCTTAGCCTTAGGTAACTATTACAGTAACTAGAGTTTATTTTTTTTCCCCCCACAAAGGAACTAAGTGAAATTGAGAAAAGTATTTTTCATTGTTGTCTAAACAGGCAAGTTCAGAAAGCTTCTTGGCAATTTCCACTTACCTTTATCTCAGGCTCTTTTTCACATTCTTCTATATATAAATCATAGAGTTTTTGAAATACAGATTTTCTGAAATGAAAAAAGCTTAAAATGTAACCAAAATTAAACCAATGAAATGCTATTTAAAAACTACATACTGAAACTCTTACTACCTTCCACCGGATAAATACTTTCTTTTGGGAGGTCTCTGACGGGCACTTTCAATGATATACTAGAAGAGAAAAGTAAACCAAAAAATAACATATATTACAAAGAAATTTAATGCTAGCTACCATGCAACTTTTGATCATTACCAGTGTTCTATGTATACAGAAAATTATTTAAAAAAAGCTTTTCAAAAGTTTACTTAACATGATCTGGTGTATGTTACAGTCATCAACAAGAAGACAGCTCAATTTAGCTGTGAAATACTGCATTTCATGGCTATGATATGAATTTCACACAAAATCTTGATTTTACATTCTTATTTTGTAATTACAGTAGTAGATAACACTACTGTAGTAGCATTATCTAAGTAGTACTACTTAGTTAATGCTACTGAAGTTAACATGGTAACATACAATCAAATTCGTGTGTACTGGTACAACAACATTTACAAATCAAGTACTCAATAAAACCAGCTTCAGGAAGTTTAATTTTCCCTCTTGGCTCTTGCATTTACACTTGTATTTATAATACACAGTTCTATACAGAAGAAAACTCATGTACATTTAAAGCTACAATTAAAAAAGAAGAAAGATACCATCCTACCTTGAACGTAGCTTATATTCTAACAAGTTTTTTTCAACTCTCTCATGTCTTTTTATTAACAGCTTAGTTCAGAATTTCAATGGAGAGGTTCTCCCTCAGAAACACATATTCCCCATAATAGGGTTCAAGGTGACCATTGTTATCAGATGTCAGCATGAAAGAACATGAACAGGAAGGACATTGCCTCTTCGTTCTAACTGGGCTACTCTTAAAAAAAACCCAGGATTTTGCCATATATTTCTGCCAGCTGTCTCTGTACAGCTCTGCTTATTTCACAGCACACAGATTTGCTGGTTTGAAAGGAAAACCAAAGTCCTGCATACTCTATCATCATTGCACCTGATGATGTTCTCAGTACAACAGATAAAAGACAAATACATGACACAGCAATTTTGGTGAGAATTTTGCAAAGTCAGTGCTACATGTATGGGTGATTATTTATATACACGTATATGCATTTACACAACATGCCTCTCCACTGCTTTTCAGAAGAAATAAAAACAGTTATTTTCTTAACTCTGTGAGACGAATATACTATGTGCAAATAAATAACTTAGTTACTCCTTACCTCTGCACGATCCAATGCCAGTTCCAAAGCTTGTTGCTGCAAGAATTACAAAGGTTTTCTTTCAGAAAGTCTATTAACTGTGTAACATTCTCATACATAAAAACCACCACAACTATTACTACTGATATGAATTTATAGTTAGAAGATGGGCTCAAACATTCTTCAGCACATACTAAACTTAATTCATTTAATTGCATCAACAGTAATTAATCCCACTACTGTGTCTACACTTGCAAGGTTTTGCCTAAATTAGGAAGTCTTAGAACAACAAAAGGCAATTAGAAAAGTAGGAATAGAAATCACATGTAATAAAATTAATAATAAATAGTAACCAAAACAATTAGAGATAACAAGTAGAAAATCTGTTCTCATTTCTTAAGCTGGCTACTAATTCAACAGAAAGACTAGCCAAAGTATCCCTGAACGGTTGTCCAGGAAGAAAACATTTGGTTTTCAGACACTGGTGCCTAAGTATCAGTACACTTATTTTTCTACAAAATGGAACTGAACATCTTGTGCTCAGTATGTAACTTCTGTGCACAACCTGAGAAGGTTTTCTTACTGTTTCTACACCTAACACCTTATGCAGCTAAGAAACAAATACAGCCTCCACTCCGGATTTCCTGCGATGCAGGTAAAAAAGTATGCCAAAACCTAGGACAACATACCAAAATCTGCAAAAGCTCATCTATATCCCATAGCACAGTATACTCAGTAACATTTACTTTAACGGATTTTGCTCCTTTGGAATGTCCTTCACTTCAAGAAGACATTTTCATTATTTCAAGAAGAACAACTAACTTCATAGATAACAATGAGTTCTTAGACTAAAACTTGACATGTATTTCAAATCAGAATAAACAAACACCAGTGTCAAAAAAAGACCATGTCTCCCTTGGCCCCTAACATTCCTTCTCTGGCACTTTAGCTCTGACACCTACTTTATACAGGAATAATGTGCAGCTGCTAAATGAACCAGACAATGAAACTGATTTGGAGCAGGGAGGAGAGACAGGACAATACTAAGAACCAAAGCTCGTAGGAGAATGCTTAGGGCTTGATTCAGCTCCAGGTAAGTCAGGAGATGCAATGCATTTACTTCAGTGGCAGATGGATAAATTCCTTAAGACTGTATTGGTGACAAGCTCTTAACAACAGTAAGAAAAAATTACTTAAAAAACCAATGTACACATAACCCACACAGCTAGACCTTTTAAATGGGCTATGCTATTCAAAAGACACAGAGGAGTGTTATGGAGAATCCTCCACCCTTCTGAAAAGCTTAGAAACATTTGTAATAGGTACTTCTTCCCACTTATATGTTTGTGTGGTTTCCTCAGTTTAACCCGTCCCTATCAGCTGTCTGTGAAAGTAAATACCTTTATTCAAACCTTGAGGAACAGAAGGCATGTGAGCCATGTCCAATACGTGGCAGTACCATTTATTTCATACATTAGAATAGAATTCAGGGATGAAAAACATATTACAGTAACAACAAAGAAATACACACCAAAAACCTCAGGCCTTTTACCATTCAACTACAGTGTCTCCAATACAAAACTTCTTACTTGTTCTCAGGGGGTGGTGGGGGGAAGGAAAGCACTTAATTATGTGCTGTTGCTCATTAGAACCTGCCACCACAGAACATTTACATTTTCAGGTGCCTAGGATTTTATAAGAAAATGTCAAATACTCATGGTTTCTATATAAGTCTAGTGGATAACTGCATGATTTCAGACATTCAATTCACTGAATGCTTGACATGAGGTAAAAGTCCATGACTGTATTATCACCTGTGAATAGAAGAATACTATGTGGAGGCTGGATCTATACATACTCAACTATCTAACACCAGTCCTGACTGAAAACATGCCATTAGTTTTATACGATAATTCCTATGATGCACCAGACAGTGACTAAATGTTTATAAATACTCACAAGCTATGAAGGAAGACATTGCTGAAAAAAGAAGTATCAGAACTGAGGAGTGACAAGCAAAGTAGTTTTTTTTTAAGCAAATGTGAAACATGAATAGCATTCTCCTCATCAGCCAGCCAACTAGCAGACTGGAGCAAAAGGATCTGAAAATGTATTGTCTGAATCAGAACTTACCATTGTAGTTGAAGCCAGGTGATGAAATGGCAAAAGTAGTACTTAAGTTCGGTGCAGCAGGCAAACAATCATATTTTATGGTCACACTTGGGGTACTGAAAAAAATCAGAGAGGAAAAGCGTCACTAAAACTAAATAAGCATTTTATGTAAATACAACATTTTCAGTGGTTAATTTTACTTGAATCTCATTTGCATACTAACCTTTTCTCCCAAAACAGAAACAAAAAAGTTCCATTCAGTTTAAGTGCAGAGGTTCCTATTCTAATGACTACTACTACCATTTTGGACAATCATTTTACATTAGTTATATTAAACAGTAAACTAACAATAAGCATATAAATAACATTATATAGCCAAGTGCTTCTCTCTATTGCAGCAGTCTACCTTGACACCCTAAATATCATGTCCACAGATGCGAAGAAGGCTAAAACATTTAACGGCAAGCAACCAGAATATTTAACATACCCCATTAGGTTTCTCATTTTGCTTTTCTTAAGGTATTATTGCATAGACAACACCTCCACCAGCGGTGCCTTCTAGCACTATTTTGAGATGTTAGTGTAATACTGACTCACAGCAGTCTGTCAATTATGAACTGAATGAAGTTTGTACAGCACTACCACGTTCCTTAGATGTCCTTGCCTTCAGATACTATGTCCCCACGCCATTTCATTCTTAAATTCAGCTACAGTTTTATGAAGAAAAAAACAGCTAAAAAAACCAGTCTTTAAGTCCTGTTGGTCATACCATTCCCAATGAAAAGATGTGAAAATTCAATTTTTTACTTTTACATTTGAATATTACAGTGCCTCACTACGCTTGAAACGTTCAGTTCAGAAATTCCACCGCACATAATTTTCATTTGTAGAAATATTTCTGTTGCAGCTATATTCCACAGCAGCCTTGGCTTTGGCAAACACCTTCGTAGATTTCAGATTACATAGGCCTGCTACCTCACACCCCTAAACCTTACTCAACTATTTCAGCGTGAAATCAATTTCAGTGAGGGGAAAAAAACCCAACAAAACAAAACAACCAACCAACCCGCAGAGAATGGCTCGGAGCTCCCTGCAAGGTGGGCGAAAAGGAGCCTGCACGGACTGCCGGGGGGTGTCCATGCGTGCCGTCCCGCAGCCCAGCTGCTCCCCGAGCAGCCTCTCCGCCCAGCTCCCGCTAGAGCCAGCTCCCAGGAACAAGAGACCGGGAGCCCCCGTGTGCCTGCCAGCGAGGCGGCAGGTGCAAGTCCCGCAGCCCGCTCCGCCCGGGCCCTGCCGTAACCGTCCCGCCGAGCCCCGCCAGGCAGGCGGCCGGGGCAACCGCACCTCCGCGCCCGTCGGGGCTGCCGCCGCCCCCGCGGACACGGGCCTACCTGCGAGGGCGGAGAGCGACTGCACGGAGCCACCGGCCGCAGCAGCCGGCCGGAACGGGCCGGGCCGAGCCGAGCCGCGAGGCCGCGCTGCGGCCGGGCCAAAGAGCGCAGGCCAGGCCCCCGGTTCCCGCGGCCCGCCCCGGCGCAGGGGACCGCCGCCATCCGACCCACAGCCCCCTCCCCGGCGCGGGCGGGGGAGACCCGTGACGCCGAACGCCGTTACCTTGCCGGCCTCCCGCGGGGACCTGCCCCCGCACAGCGGCCCCCGCCGCCCGCTCATCCGCCCCCGCCTCAGCCCACCGCAGCGCCCCCGGCCGCTTCCGCCCCGCCGCTTCCGAGTCGCTCCCGGAAGGGGCGGGGCAGTAGCCATGGCGACAAGGTGGGTTAGGTTGAGGGCGGGAAGCGACTCGCGGCGTCGCCATGGAGACGGGAGAGGCGGGCTCCTAAGCCTCGCCCCTGCGCGGAGGCGCTGAGGGCGGCTGAGGCGGGCGGTCTCTGGGGAGGGAGGTGATCAGAGGCCGACAAGGCCCTAGGGTTTGGAGGTAGTAAGGCGCCTGGATACCTCTGCAGGCCAGAGGTTTAATGCCCTTGTGAGGATCTGAATAGGTTTCCTTGTGTGTCTGGGATGCCGTAAGGGTATATGAAGAATTTTGATGTGTAACTCCCAGGCAGCAGCACGTTTTGGAAACTGGTTTCTCTGAGGGCAGAGAGGAAAGGTTGGGTGGTGGGTCGAGTGACAGCAATTCAAAGATAGAGAAGGATTATTTGGGAAAGGTGTGGTGGTCACATGGCTGGGGAGCTTTGCTTAGTACAAACTCAGCACCTGAATGTAAATTTTAATCATAATGCCCTGTATTTTCATACATACCCGTTTGAGGCACACAGGAATTATTCTAAAGAATGATACTGGGACTATTTAAGCCTCTCTTATCTGTAACAGATTATTGTTGAGTGTTTTAGCAGCTGCTTCTGGGTAATTTACTAGGGCTGCTAGGTAATTCATCAGATCATTATGCAAACAACCATCAGTTTGAAGTGATAAAAGCTAATTTCAAAATTGCATTAAAAGCCTGCTGTTTGTAAAGTGAAAAAATGACTGCCTGTTTTTTGGGGTTTGTTTGGTTTTCTGCAATGTTCAAATTTCTGTAAAATCAGACAAAATAGATAAGGCACAACTGCACAGCAGATTTAGAATATGTGTGTTCATGTACATATCAGAAAATTATTTGAATTACATAGTAAGCAACAAAGGGATTGGAGGCAGACTGAGAAGAAATTTACTGTCACCTCTACCTCCAGAGAAGTTAAATGATGCCTGCATTGCTTTTGGCAGATGTCTAACAATGATCAGATCTGTCTGCAAGCAAAGTTAAATAATATGTTGTTACAGATTAACAAACATCAGAGTTATGTGACAAAATGTGATAAAGGATTGAAACATCATCATGTTAGGAGAGGTTTGATTTAGGATTTGTATTCCTAGAAGAATAAGAATTGAGAAAAAAATATTTAAATTCATCATTCCCCAGCGTGGACAGGAAAGTCAAAGAATGTGATTAAAATTAACTATTCCAGGGTTCACATGAGATACCTACAGTGCCTTGTTAGGCGGCTTCTATGGGCATCCTGTGGGGTTGGTTCCTGGTTGGGCTGTACTCCCTGTATCCGTTAACAGGCACATCTACACTATACATGGCACATACTGTCCCTGGGCACAGCACTTACCCGACTTGTTACCTGTTGTTCCCAGACCTTTCTAGCACTTCTGGCTGAGTCACAATTTAGTTGTTTGTAGCAATGAGAAAATGTGGCTACTCCGTGATTCAGCAACCAGTCCTATATGAAAGACCACACCTAACACTGCCCTTCAATGCCTTTGTTAACCTTGCAACACGTCCTGACAAGGGGTGACTTGAAAACTCAAGGAAATTTAGACGTGGGGAGCTCCAGGAAGAGTGGAGTGCTTTCTGTAGGATGGCCCAGGTACTCTTGTTGACGCCGTTTTGACTTCAGCACTGGATTCTTCTTAGCTCTTCTGTGTCTCATGCTCAGAGCATAGCCAGAATGTTGGAAGTCAAAATTGCTGATGATGCCTACAGTCTCTCAGACGTTCTCAGTACATGCAACAAAAACCTCTGATAGGATCAGTGTTCTTCAGCTGTGGGGATAAACAGGATGGGCACTTAATTTCAGCATGTGAAAAGCTACTTTAATGGTTTGTTAGGGGCCACATTGTTCCTGGACACCAGAGAAAAGATGACCAGGACTCCATCCTGGTCCAGGAGCAGGTGACAGTTTTTCCTGGACTTGTCCAGGCACCAAATAGATGCCTGGTGCAGCAGTTCTGCAGCTGCATTTGATCCAACTTTGAAGCTGGCCCACCTTTGAGCAGGCAGTTGGACTACCTTTCAACCTAATTCTTTGTATAGTTCTGTGCTATGTGCCATCTGCTTCACATTACCCAGTAAGTACAGAAGTTAATCAGAAAGCAATTGTCATTATGAAAGACATTTTCGTCACTTTTTTCTGTGAACTGAATTACACTGGGAGTGTGAGAGTGCTAAATTGTTATCTAGGCTTTGTTTTGAAAGGATTAATTATATTTTTTTTTTATTTCTGCTTAAGTCTCTAATTTTCTGTATTTTAATATGATTAGCCAGAATTGAACATGGCAAAATACAGGCATGGATTAAATCTCATTTCATCTCAGTTTAATCTGGTGCCTAGAGCAACGCTGTGGAGCATTGGCAATCTGGGGAAAGTTCTTGTGTTTCTAAACTCCCTTACATTTCACTTGGGATAGGCAGGCAACCTCTTTCTGCCCAGCAACATCATTATCCTCTTTGAGGGACCTACACACTGACATGTTCTTGTTGCCATGGTCTAGCCTGGTGACCATGATGCCAACCCTTAGCTGACTGCACATTCTGTCACTGCTCTGTGCCCATCGGAGCAGGCCTTTGGCTGGCTCGTGCGGTGTTGCATTTGAGAGCAGCTCTGTGCCAATGTGCCAAATACCACAAAGTCCCACAGGGAGACACGGTGACCTGCGTAGCTGCAGGAGAGCTACACATTTCATAAGACGTCCTATCCAAAGGCTTAGTTAATATAGCCAGTATCACATTTTCCCATCTGTTCATCTAAAAATATTATTATTATGTGAAAGAGATTCCTGCTTTGCTCTCAACTATCCACTGTCTTGTTATAAAAAACGAAAGACAGAGCCTTGAGCTATATTCTTAGCCTGTACCACCAGGGCTTACACTTTGAGTGCCATCACGCTGGACTGAGGAGATCTAACCTCTCAAGGGTTGTGTGATGCACAGTCATCACCTGCCTGAGGACTCCCCAGAATACCTTGTATCCAAGGCAGAAAAGCCTTCTCAGACCTAGGCAGTAACCTATGTTATGCTCGGCCTTCTGGAGGGCCTGCAACCTTCCTCCAGAGCTGCCTCCAAGTTATGTCTGGTTTGGAGAATCTGGCCACAGTCCACCTATTTGTGTGGGGGTTCCAGCTTGCCTAACACAACACGGTGGTGGGTGAGAAGCAGCTTATTGCTATTACTTCAGTGTGAGCCTGAGTTTACAAAGGCATCTCAGTGCTGGATTTGGAAATGGGCTTTCTTCTCAAAAGAAGAACTAGATGTCTTAGAATCACAGATGGTTTTGCGTATTCTCTAAACATATTGTTTCTTTATGCCCTCTTTGTCCCCTTATCAGAAACAAATTAATTTTGTATTCCTTACTGTATGTGGATGGAATAAATGATGAACATACAGCCAAATTTTACGCAATGATAAAAAGTATTGTAATTATGGCATCTTGAATGCTTGCCATTGTCTGTCCTAAGTCTGTTATGGTCATTCTACCTTCTTCTGCTTTACTTGGCATATATTAGTCATATGTATGTTACTGAAAATTAGTCTTTTCACTGCAGATTGTCACTGGAGCTGACTGGCAAAAAATCACATATATGACAATAATACATCTAAGTTAGTACTTAGGGACATGGTTTAGTGGTGGACTCAGCAGTGCTAGGTTAATGGTTGGTCTCAATGATCTTAAAGGTCTTTTCCAATGTAAACAATTATATGATTCTATGATTCAGCTCTTCATACCCCATGCTTCTACAGGCTAATTTGCTTTATTACATGAAGGGCTCTGCGGTCAGTTAGATGGATCTGCGCTTGACTTTAGGTGAATCTAGAACGATAACCCAGGTTTGTTGGTAACTGCATTTGAGTTCTTACATTTAGACAGACTTCCCCTTAAGGTCCATCCCTTCCTAGTCCCTTTCAATTGTAGTGTGGGGTGGCTCTTCTGCCTCGAGTCTGCAAAGTTGGTTTTGTTCTGTACTACTGGCAGAACAACACTTGAGAATACTTCTTAATTCTCTCAGCATTGTTTCTTCACTGAATTAAGCTTTGAAATTAGTTGATCCTACACTCACAGCCCCACAGAAGGAATAGGGAAGAGCTCTGCTGCTGGAGGGATCTATAAGAGGATAAACTATGATACAAGTATTTGCAATACCTCTTTTTTTCCCTTCTGAGACTGAGAGAAAATTAATCCATTAGCTCGTAAAGGTACTTTCCTGCACATGCAGCCACAGGTACCTTCTTGGGATAAGAGCCAAAGCTCTCTCAGTTTCTTACGTTTCTTAGCTACCTGTTGTCCTGACTAGACAAAACCCTGAGCAACCTGGTCTGCCTGCACAACTGATCTTGCTATGAACAGGAGGTTGAATTCTTCAGGTCCTGCATTATCTGATGAGCCAATGGCTTTTACATAAGAGCAGTCACTGTGAAACCTGCTATGCCTTTTGATGTCCTGGTTTATAAACTGAATACATTACAAAGAACAGTGAGCTCAGTTGCCTATAATAAGATCGGTCAAAGATTGTGAATCTGTGATATCTATTATTATATTTTTAAAAAATGTGGGTGTTTTTTCCCCCAGATTTCTTAGACAGGACCCAACTTTTGCTACACATAAGTTTCACTTTGCTGATTGTATCTAGTGATAAAAATACAAGCCAGAAAGGACAGTGCAAGAATTTTCAGATCCAAGTGTTGTGACGGGATGTGGGTTTTCTAGCTTTATAAATTTCTGTGTAGGTGAGAAGTCAGTCTCATTGTTAATCTATCTAAATTGGATCTAACTCTTTAACAATAACAAACCTTCATTCGTAATGTCTAGCTGTCTATAAACAGATTTACATGATTAGTGTGCTTGATGCAGTCATGGGAACAGAGTTACCAGAGTTCTGTAGCCATGGTGATACACTTGTGCCAATACAAAATTGCAAAGCTGTTTTTCATTTTCCTGTGCTGTTTCAAAATTAAGTGGCATGCAGGCATATGAATCTGAGTCAGATTTATATGCTTAGGCAGAGACAGAGATTCAAGTATGTCCCTCTTGTTTGAGTACAGATGAAAAAAAAAATGACAGCATGCTATGAGTAGAAAGCTCTTTGTTCAAGTCAGACAGACTGTGGGCATGTGAATAAAACTTAGGGCAAAGAGCCATGAACTCCTGAATTCTAGCTCAGTTATGTCATTGACTTTCTGGGTGGGCAGCTGTAAATCCCTGTGGCTAACATTTCCTACCTTGGGTATGCACATCTGTATTTGGGACTGAAATGATTTGCACACATGCTGAAGATGCACAGCCTCTACTTATTTTTAAGGTCAGATACACCTTTTCAAGTACAACCATCCATTCTTTTGTAGGCAGATATTTCTAATTTGACTGTTTAAATAGAATTTTACAGTTGGTGAATAGACATGAACAATATTCTTATTCATGTTCAATTTGTTGCCTGAACATTTGTTTTTCCTTCATGAAAGCACACACAGAAAGTTACAGAGAAACCCATTCATTTATTTTCAGGCAGTAGAGGTCAAGAAAACATGAAATACTGTGGAGTAAATGTTTTGAAGTGACGTGGGGTAGGTTTCAGTACATAATTAAGACACATGAAGTAACTAAGTGAGCTAGGAGCATAGGTCTTTGTTATACTCAGTAAAGCCTAGAAATCAATTCAGCTCTCTCTAAAGTAGGTATCTTGGGTAAGCTTCAGTTGCTTGAAGATAAGTATCTAGTTCCTTTTGTGATACCCCTGGGGTTTCTTAGACACTTTTCAAGACTGACAAATATGACACAGCACTTGAGGGAGATCTGTATTCTTCAGCTGGAGAGGTTACCTAATGGAGTCTAAAATGGTACTACACCCCTGTCTTTAGCCAGCCCGTGGCCAGTCAGCTGAGTCACTCTCTTGGACTTCTTGGCTGCATTGATGAGCTCCTCTGACTATGGGAACATTAACACATGTAGACACCTAAAATTATGTGTCTCCATCTCAAACAGTCTTTCTGAAAGGGCTGTCGTGCCTCAATTCTGGGATGCTCACCCAGAGACACCTTAAAAACAGCCTTGATTTTCAGAATGTTCTGACTTACACTCAGTGATTTAGGCATCTTTGTTGGGTTTCTGGTTTGACAGCTAAAGAAATTGATTTATCATTGCAAATTATTTATGGTTTCTATCAGAAAAATACAACAGTTGGAGCTACTCAGTTCCAACCTTATTTTGAATTTTCTCTTCTGAATGCAGTTGCATTGAGGCTACCTAAAGCTGGACCGCCTTGTCGACATTGCAGTACATTATGAAGCCTTAGGAGGATGAACAGGGCATTCACATAGTAGATGTATGGGACACCTGGAGACAACCTCTGTTTCGCAGACCATTTCAACTTCTTCAACATCTCCATCTTGCTCTACCCTGAACTTAGTTCCACCTCTAACACTTTACTTCCTAGTCTTACATAAAAGGCTGCCTCACTCCTACCAGCATCTCACAGACACAAAGGAGGAGCAGGATGGGCAACCTGGCCTGGAATACTCAGTTT
This sequence comes from Falco rusticolus, assembly GCF_015220075.1. NCBI lineage: Eukaryota > Metazoa > Chordata > Aves > Falconiformes > Falconidae > Falco > Falco rusticolus. Next base: position 27,035,977 of record NC_051188.1, read on the forward strand.
CCATCTCTTCTTCATTGCTTCCCCCTTGCTTGAACTTGACAGCTCCTACTGGGGCCAGCACAAACTGGTCAATAGGAGATGAAGTGGGTGAAGACTTGCTAGGATTTCTGTACACAGAAATGTGGAGATACGAGACTGAATTTAGGAACCAACATTGTCCTCAGGATAGCAAATAAAGCAAGAAGATTTAGTAGCAGACCGATGGTAACTCTAAAATGTCATGGGCCACAGAGAGCAACCCAGAGGCTGAGGTTACTAGGAGTGATTTTTGGATGCATTTTTTCTGTTTCCTTGAAAAGGGAGGGAGAAGAAAGTGAGAACTGGGGAGATGGACAACAGTCAGAGTAGGTCAGCTCCCTGATGATCTGCCGGCAGGCATTCAGGGTGAGCTAGGGTCAGAGGAGGCTGTGCAGTCCAGGTTATACTTTATATAGAAAGGCCATTCTGGCTTGTCTTTTTTCTGCCCTGTGCTTACATACAAACTGTTATGAGAATGCCAAAACATGCTTTTAATAAATAATGTTGCAGGATTCTGGCATGATGTTAGATCAATATGTCACTTATGTTTGGAGTTGGGATAGCTGTAATTCTCTTTCCACAAACCAGGGAACCTGTGGTTAGAGGAGTTTGATGCTGAGGGCACTTTGAGGAGAACTTAGGGCAATATAGATAGAGCTGGAAATGTAAGTGTGAGTCTATGATGCCAAGCTTATGTAATGCACTGTAGTATATGTTAGCATATAAAGAGAGTATCACCTTTAAACAATCTCTTACATTCTGAGTATTTCAAGGGAGAGAATTTGTCTAGTGCCAGTTGGTACAACATGAGAGATCGTAGTAGTCAATTTGCTTTACTAAACAGTGAGGTTACCATGGCAAACCATGCTGGAACAATAAAATGGTGCCCTCTAATTAAGGCAATGATGTCTGAATGCAAGAATCTCAACAAAATTTAGGACAGCCTCAGGAATCACGAGAAATTTTTGTCAAATTTCTCTCTCTTCTTCATTTCTTCATTTGGCAAAATATATATGTACTTCTGTTATGAACAAAGTTGATACAAATATTGAGTTAATTAATCTAGAATAATGATGATAAAAAAAGGATGTTTTCTTCTCCTTCAAAGATTAAAAAATACATCTTCTACTGAGCTGCTTCTGTAATAAATAAGCAAAGAAATGTACCATTTCTACATAATTAATTTTTGGATGACCTGCTTTGGCCGAGTTTTCCAGACTTCACAAACAACAGATTTGTTGGCCTCACTTCACAGTACTCATGGTCTGGAAAACATATCTGCATATTTGCATTTTTAACATACACAGACGATGTGACAGTGCAGCACATTTGTGACTCTTTGGAAGAGATAACTTTGTTTCATTTTTGAATTATTTTTTATTCCAATAATGATGCCCTTGTTATTTCTGTCTGTCCAGTTTGAGCTGATTCCCTTTTGCTTAGTTCATGGTTAATCAGAACAACAATATTTACATTAATGTAGTTACATAATATAAGAGAATCAGCTATATGGGTGCTTTCATTAGCACTTCTGTATTGGAGACTGTAGGATATGTAGGGAGGAGATCAGCAGAGTAACTATGGCTACACTGTTATTAAGACTGTCCGTATATCATTTGCCCTGTGTCAGGAATCTGAAAGACAGCCCTCATTCCCATCACTTTGTGTCCTTCTTTGGCCTTCTGGATGAAGACAGCTAAACTCAATGTTGTGTCTTGCACATTTTCTGCAGTCTTCATATGGAAGCCTCCCATATTTTGTTGGAAAATCATTGCAGCAATCTTTTCAGAGCTCTGGATTTAATTTTCACTGTGGGACCAAAATAACAGGAAACCTAAGATCCTTAATTTTTGAAGCCTGGAGTGCATCATGGAAGTGTTAAGTTTTCACTGAATGTAATAGGGGTTCATAAGTCTTTGCATCAATCAGGTATTCTTAGATTATAAAAACATTGCAATGTACTTTTCCTAACCCGACTTATTTGTTTTTCTGAATCCACTGTTAGATATCTCTTGGGCAAAAGGTATGTTAGCCAAAAAAAGATAAGTGAACCAAACTATGCAGATAGCTAAGAGACTAATAATGGGGTTTACTTAATACAGAGCTCCCAATGGGAATGAGCATTGATCTGCTGAGTGTCATAAACACCTCATCTATCAGATGAATGTTGGCATCAGACAAACAGTACTGCTGTTGGCCTGTAATTAATTTTCATGTGTTTTAAAAAAATGGCTAGTCATTGGCTGATTGTATGGTTCTGCTGGAATTTCTACATTTTCCAGCTTTAAATGAAATTATTTATGAAACCACGTTAACGTGTTATCCTGCCTGCAACAACTGTTTCATTCAACCCACTAGAGGTCAGGGCTGTACTGCTAAGGTAGATGGTTAAAAATCAGCTGGGAAGAAATCTTAAGATGTTGCCAGAAGTGAAAATTTTGTCAGAGGCTTTTCAATTGTAGAGATTTAAAAGATGATTTTTATATATGTTATTCAGTTACTAATAAATAATCCATTGTATTTTATACTGGTGAAGTAGGCCTATTTGGCAGACCCATGGTTATGATAAAATCATATAGCTTGATTTAGCAATGACAAAAAAAATTAACCAAATATTTAAAAATCCATATAACCCTAAATTTCTATGTAATTGCTATTGAAGCTTTATTTCTAGCTTTGCAATTATATTTTATACACTGGTTGTTTAAGTGTCTACTTAAAGAAGATCAGAGACAGGTATAAGTTTTGCATTAGTTTTGTAGAACAAGGGTTAATTCTAGTCATGTAACCTTCTTAGCTGCATTTTGAAGGAATAGGTTGCTATATTAATTGTTTGTAATCCAAAGGATAGGCAAGGTCTTTGACAGAATATTTCATAGCTTGACACCCAGTTGGGAACTTTTGCTCTTCACTTGCTGGTTATAAGAACTTATTTTGTCTTGTTATGAATGAATAAAATGATCGGTACTTTGTTAACATTATTTTATTCTGCTCTTTAATTGTGTCCTTTTTGTTGAATGCATGCATGATAAAGGAAAAGAGAGCCACAAAGCTCATGGCAAACCTATACAAAAGGGGTACTTACACTGACTTAATCCGTATATATCAAAGCCAAGTGAAGGCAGACAGGGGAGCTTGGTCTTGCTTCTGATGTATGAAAGGAGACATTCTTTTTCCCATCTTGACTATGAGCCTGAGATCGCTAACTCCACCTTGTGACAAAAAAAGGAAACCGGAACAGATGAGAGTTTAGTGTTCGTCCTGACACTAGTAGTGACACTCAGACCTTTAGCATTGTTTGCTATGAGATAAGCGTCTAAAATACCTAAAACATTTCTCCCAAGTGACCAGACTTCAGACACACAGGATTCATTTGTCAGATTGATGTCTGCTTGTTGGACGGATGTGTGCCTGCAAGTGGGGGTGAACGGCAGCAGCACCAGCCCCTTGCTGTGCAGGAGGGATGCACGCCGGCATTTGGAGTAGGTGTGCTCTATGGTATGTGTGCTTGGGGTGCGCAGGAATGGGCTGGTAATGCAGAGTGGAGCTGTGCTCCTGGCTTTGTTGGGCCATGCAGTGGGATTGTGGTCCTAGCTTTCCTGCCATTCCACCAGTACAGTAGCCACTTTTTGCCCAACCAGTAGTCAACAAATCCTAGATCAGGGTGACATGTAACATGGGACATGTGGGGCTCTGGAGCAGTGAAGCCACAAAAACAGACTGAAGAGACCATGGCAGAGCCAGAAGATTGAGTGTGAGAGGTTTGACAGGTCTGCTAGTATTTTTTTTTAACATTTTTTCATAGAGTGAAATCTCACTCCTTCCCTAATTTTTTAAAAAAGTAAAAAATCTAAAATGTCACATATGCAGTTGTGTATTTATCCAGAAGAACTAAGATTCTTTCCATGATATTTGGCTCAATTATTCTTTTAGAAATATCACACTTGTAGAACTTGATTAAATTTGGACAACGGAAGTTGTTATTTTTCTGAGCATCTCTGATACGAGTATTCGCAGGAGAATGCAATGTAATGGGTTTACACATTTGTCAGTACTCTCTAGCAAAGGAAATCCTTTCGAGTATGTGCTGGGATTTGTCAGCTTTCCATTTTAAACCTGTCTTGGTAAACTGAAGTTGGGAAAAGCATGTGAACTCTTCTAAATTCTTCACAATGCTTGAAGATGGTACAGAACAAACTTATCTATCCCTATCAGCATGACAGGTGATATACATATTGTGACAAGAAAAGGCAGAGACCCTTTTCTGTAACATGTTTGAGAGGAACACTTTAAAATGACCTGTAAATTTCTCATAGCTTGAATTTCACTTTCTTAAATGTATAGTTTAGTGTGCTGTATGTGGAGCTTGTTCACTACCAGTTCCCACAAAGGTGAAACAGCCTCATGATGCAGCATTGTTTCTGGAAGACAGTTTTGCCGTTCCAGTAGACAGGGAAGACAAATAAATCAGTGAGGTGATTTGTAAGAGAGTCACTGAAAAATTGATTATTTTTTATTGTAGACTTTAATCAACTTCTGCTATAACACATTGGCAGTCCAGGGTCATCTCTTTCGGGTTTTTTTTTTGCCAGGCCTGGCTGGCCTGCCCTGTATCTCGGTATGACCAAACTGCCATTCTGAAACCACAGTTGTTTTAAGCCTTTTGACTCTCACATTTCACTTTTCCCATGATACTGTCTTTCAGGACATCCAATTTAAGAAGAGCTACCTGTTCAGTGCATCTTTGTCCTACTACTTATGCCAAAATAAATGGCAAAGTAAATGAATACCAAGCATTGCTGCTACATAGTCATGTGTAGATCACGTAGCTGATAGCCTTAGCAATCTCATACACCTTCCTGCATGTCGGAAGCTTTCTGAAACTAATTTGGTTACCCTGTATCTGGCAAGAGTTGGGGTAGTGAGGCTCTAGAGAGGCAGTCCTTTTCTCCATTGGGATGGGCTGACAGATTGTGATGGTCTTAGGCTGGATATCCAGGGCCAGTTCTCCAATGGAGAGTTTCAGAAGTGGCCCTCTGTACGGGGAAGTTCTTCAACCCACTTGTAGCACAATGCAGTCTTGTCAGTGGGTGGTAGTGTTTCAGGCCTTAGACCTCCTCTTTCTTGAGAGGTAGTGTGTAGCAGATTTGACCCTCCATGTTGCTATTTGCCTTGGCAGGAAGGTCTGGGCCTCAACAGCGGTTTTCCTTGGTGCGTTGCAGAGTCCCAGAACCAGGTGTGGGATGCGTGTATTGTGGAGTCTCTGCTGACTACACAGTTTTGTTGGCCCCAACCAAGAAAGCAAGCCTGAGAAAGCACGAAGGCTGTGTGATATGCATATAAGTAACAAAACCTCAAAGCAATAGGAGCTTTGGAACATGATCATCCAGAGGCAGCTTGTTAAGACACTGTGCTCAGTAACTGCTCGTGTGAGAACATCTGTGGGTCTGGAGGGTGTGTGTGGCCTATATGACATGCTAGACAGGTGTGTAGGTAACTTCAAAGCTCTGAGAGGTACATTTTGTGCCCAGGTCTCTGCTACCTACCTGGCATTTGGCAAAAGGCCACTGTTTTGGAAGGTGTTGAGTTTACTAGCCTGGATACATGCCATGCTATGCCAACTTGCCAGGGGGCCAGAGCAAGTGCTTTGACGTGTTCATTTTACTAGTAGAAACATACTGTAATATCCAAATTAGGCAGAGATAAGTACCTATGGATGTTTCATGAATGCCAACGTGCCGACTGCGAAATCATATATGCTACATTGTTGAAACTGTTGAAAACAGCAATGTTGTTAACCATAACTTTTCCCACCTTTCTCTGCAGCAGAATCACTACCCAGCAATTCATTTGAAGGTACAGCCATTGTAACAAAACTGAGGAGACATCAGTCCTCTCTCTCAAAAGATGATTAGAGGTTAGATCCAAATTTTATTGTCCTTTCTCTGGAGTTTTTCCTCACTTTCTTCTATGTTCTTTTCTCATGTCTAGGTTGAGGAACATTTTCTAGTACATGAAAACTGGTCCAATTTGAACGGAGCTATGAGAAATAGCTCCAACTTTCTCCACCTCCCTCACACTGTGTTGTGCTACAAATGCACATTTTTCTGAACATCCTAAAGCTGTGGGGAGGGAATTCCCCAGGAAAACAAGAACTGTATCTTTAATCACCCAAGCAAGGAGTGGACTTAAATGCCCATCATCTGCATCTTTGGTAATTGCACTAACCATTGTGTAACCACTAATGATGAAAAGAGGGACAGGTCATTCTCCTTTACAGAGAGACTGACCCACTGCACATGCTCTGAACATACCTCATGAAGGTAACAGGCCTGGGACTGGAAGAACACTGAATCTGGTTTATGCATGAAACAGGTGTTGAGCTTCTCAGAGCTGACAGGTGTACATTTCTTCTGAGAATTCCCAGGTGCAGCACTCTAGGCAACAGGTGAACTCTGGTATCAGAAACTTGGCCAGCTGCACAGTTCTGTCCCTCCAGATTGAACAGATACCAATGGTGACTCTGATGGGCTGGACTTTGTATTAACACACCTGAAATGGCAGTTGGGACTCATCTACAGTGAGACTCAGGCACTTATGGGAAATCTGGATTAAGTTTTTTAATACTAATTTCAACGTAGTAAAATTAATAATTGATCAATTACATAGCTGAAAACAAGGCCCTCCATTTTTTCTCAAGCCCAGAAAGAAAGCTATTATGTTATACTTCTCTTTGCATGCCTCAAAATTTAAAATTTTTCAATATGCCTCTGAAGTCAATTTAAAATGCTATTCAACATAGATAGTATTATTTTTATGCAGCAGTAGTTCTGAAAAGAAGTCAGATTAAACATTGCTAAACTGACACAGCATGGAAAAAATCACCTGGTGAGAAGGCCAAGTATCCTTATGATGTAACTTTGTCTTATATATCAGGTTATAATTTTGTTTGAGAATATATGCTTCTTTCCAGCTATTGGCAGCCTCTACTTTGCAGCTTTATGAGCCTCAAGAGTGTCTGTTAAGAAGAACATTGACTCAAAGCCATTTTCTTTTTGTTGCTTTCCAGATAGAATAGTCAATGCATCTTCTTTTTATGTAGAGAATCCAGGAAGCTTTCCTATGGGAATTTGCTTCCTTTTCATTTTGGCTTTTTATTTTCTTTTTTTCATGCATTATTATTGTTGTACAGTATGCTGTAAATGATACATAAATCCAAAACTTTGAACTGATATTGAAAACAAGAGTATTTGGCCCTTTCTTACATGAACAAAGCCGATTTGTTCCATATGGTAATGAAAAATGGGTTTGTAATTTCTGTTTATGTGTTAAAAAAAATGTTTTATCAATACTAACACCTACTCCTCATCATTCTAAGGACTTTTTCCTATGAAGTCCATTTCAGTCCTGAAAGAGTGTGCAGCCCAGTAGGCTAACTGAAGAGACTGGCCAGCCCAAGGCCTGTGACCTTAAAATAAGCATAGTGCAACTTGCACTAAACTGGGCCCTCCACAGTGTGAGGGCTCTTTTGTTTTGTCTTTGTTTTGTTTTGCTAGAAATGTTAACTACTATGTCCAGGACAAACTGCTGCCTGGGGAATAGCACACTTTTTGACTTTGCAGATCATACAAGTTTGTATATTCTCAACTCAATGGTGCTTTAAATTATTGTCTAACTCTTGATATGTCAAGGGCTGTTTTTGGTGCTTCTGGTCTTTTCCATTAATTCTATTAGATTTAGTATTGGAAATGGGAAGTGTGTCATGGCTTCTGCTGTGTGTAAGGGCAAGGAATGGATATTTCTTACTTAGGGCATGTCATTCTATAGCTGTGGAAAAGTGGACTTGATATTTGAGGACATCCCATCTGTTCCTATATTTCTGTGCACTTGTTCTTGGAGTTCCAGATAGGATATGTTACTTCTATTTTAAATTCTTATACATATTTGCATGTATAATTCAAATGTTTGTATTTTCAAGAACCCAAGATAGGAATAATGTCCAGGATATAGACACCTAAGGTTCTGTGTCTCAGCAGAAATTTCCACATCCACACAAGATGCCTTAGATGCTGATACAGCAATGAGAGATGAATACCAGGAACAGGGTGGGATTCAGTTGCCTGAATTCAGCCCAACAATCTTAGAAGACTATTCAGCTGTCTCTTTTCAGATAAACTGGATCACTCTATAAGCTTAATTGATTATATAGGTTGGAAGAAGATTTAGTTTCCTAAGCATTGTGAATTTAATGTCCTTTTCAGTGGTAGTGGTACATTCCTGGACTTTGCTGCTCCACTTTTTCCTGCAAGTCCTGTGACATAGCCGTGCGGGTGTTTTTGATTGTCCATGCTGCTGGAAATTTCTCTTAAGACCACTGAATCCCACCCTAGATCTGGTAAGGGAACATCAAAATGTCATCTTTGAAAACTGAAAATGATTCCAGCCTTTCATTGTCCCGCTAATCACCTCTCTGTTAATCAATCTCAGATTTTTTTTGTCATGACCAAAGTGTTGGGCACTTGTCTTGCACATATGTTTTAAACTTTATGTCCTGTAATCAATACTGTTTTAACTTCACAATGCTACTCAGACAGTTAAACATATTGATAAACTTTTTAATTAGAAATTTGAATCAGATTGTGTAACTGTATGTTCTTTACAAAAAGCCCTACGAATAGTGTAACGTAATTTTCCAAGTATAACTCTGTGTTGTATTTCAGTTATGTGAAGTGATTCTTAACTGCAATTTTGGGATTGCAATTGACTTCTGAATTAGTGTCATTTGTGTAGTTGTTTGCTTTAAATAAGAGTTCTACCACCAATGCAATTTATCTAATGATGTGGGTTAATAAATAATGGATGTCCTTTCTCTTGACTTCATAACCTCATCTTTTAAGCCGCTCCAGCATTCTTCTGATGTAGACGGCAACTATCCAGCTCTGCAGATGCTATGAACAGGCTCAATTATAAAACCTCACTTTTCTCCTCAGCAAAGAATATTCTGAATTGCTAGACAAGAAATCAGTTTCTGAAGCTGGTCCAGCTGTAAGCTGGAGAAACCTCTGGCATTGCCTTTTGCTATTTCTGCGTGAAACTAATGTCTTCTACAATAACTGAGTTTTATACAATTTCAGACAGCTCTTTCAAATGCAACGTTTACCACATATCATATAAAAAATGACACATTTCATGACAATAAATGAGTGAGAATGCATTGTAAGGAGTAAGAAGAAATGCTTTGGTTTGAGTTTATCCAAGTATTAAGGTTGCCTTCCTGGACTTCAGAGACTTATAAAGAGTGGTCAGAGTATGTGGGGGCCTAGGTTTGGGTTTCTTTATAAAGAAGAGACACCTTTAGATTCAGGTTTTATATTAATGTTTTGATGAAGATTTAGTTCAGTACTAATTGACCCATATCAGGTAGCGCTCAAACAATGTCTCAGTGCTGTATCATTCACAGTCCAAGATGTTGTAGGAAGAATCTTGATAGTGCAAACAAGAAGACTGAGGAGACAGTGCTCTCATAGCTAAGTCACAAGAAATAAAGGTTTATTCACCAGCTGTGGGACTTTACATCCAGTCCTGCAGTGCTTTCCTGTCTTACTGTGGTGGGTCAACCTTGCCTGGCTGCAAGGTGCCCACCAAGCCACTCTGTCACTCCCTCTCCATCAACAGGACAGGGAGAGAAAGTACAATAGAAAGCTCATAGGTTGAGCTAAGGACAGGAAGATCACATCAATTACCATCATGGGCAAACCAGACTGGACTTGGTGAAATTAATTTAATTTATTTCCAATTAAACAGAGTATGATAATGATAAATAACAACAAGTCTAAAACCACCTTCCCCCTACCCCTCCTTTCTCCCTGGGCTCAACTTCACTGCCAACTTCTCTACCTTCTCACCCCAAGCAGCACGGGAGGACAGGGAATGGAGATTGTCATCAGTTCATTACACTTTGTCTCTGCTGCTCCTTCCTTCCCATGCTCTTCCCCTATTCCAGTGTGGGGTCTCTACCCATGGGACACAGTCCTTCGTGACCTTCTTTGATGTGAGCCCTTCCCATGGGTTGCAGTTCTTCAAGAACTGCTCCAGCATGGGTCCTTTCCACAGGGTGCAGTCCCTCAAGAATAGACTGCTCCAGCGTGGGTCCTCCATGGTGTCACAGGTCCCACCAGAAAAGCTGCTTCAGCATAGGCTCCTCTTCACAGGCTGCAGCTTCTACCAGGAGTTTGCAGTGGTGTGGGCTCTCCGTGAGCTGCAGCTTCCTTCAGGGCACATCCATCTGCTCTGGTGTGGGGTCCTCGACAGGCTTCTGGTTGGATATCTGTTCCACTGTTGTCCTTCATAGGCTTCAGGAGAACAACCTGCATCACCATGGTCTTCATCACAGGCTACCGGGGGATCTCTGCTACAGTGCCTGGAGCATCTCCTGCCCCTCCCTCTTCACTGACCCAGGTGTCTGCAGAGTTGTTTCTCTCACATTTTCCAGCTCCTCTCTCCCAGCTGCTGCTGTGCAGCATTTTTTACCCTTTCTTAAATATGTTATCACAGAGGCACTGCCAACACCCCTGATGGCTCAGCTTTGGCCGGGGCTGCTCTGTCTTGGAGCTGGCTAGAAGTGACTGTCTGATGTGGGAGCAGCTTCTAGTGTCTTTTTCAAAGAAGCTGCCCCCGCAGCCCCCTGGTACCAAAACCTTGCCACATTAACCAAATACACTTACTTTGGACACAAATGAGGTTTATTTGCAAGAACCTGCAGGACCTACAACTTGTTACTGAAATAGGAAGGTTTCTCTTAGAAAATATTTGTAAGAAGAAAGTTAGTTTTATTAGTTATATGTATGACTGCAGCCCTGGGGAATCCTGTGTATCTCTCGTGGCTGTGGTACATCACTGGAAAAGTAAATTTCTGGTAGCCAATAAGTCATCAACAAATGGCTGTGCAGTCTGAGATCTTATGGCTACATTTGTAGAAGTGCTAAGGACTCGCAGCTGCATGGAAGTCAATGGGACCTGTTCTCTGAATTATCACGTGACACTCAATACACTCACGAGACAGGTACTATTTCAGTTACCATAAATAACCATGAAAAATTACCCAGAAACATACAGGTTTGTCTTCTGAGCAGTGTTGAATAGCCTACAAAGAATAATGCATGGGAGTGAACACAGAGTAAACAAAACGTTACACAGCTGGTCACTGACACATTAGTGGCGTGTGTGTGGAGTGAGTGACAAAGGATTTGATAGAAAATGAATGGTTGCATGATCTGGTAATCAGGAATTGTGTTGTAACTGAGGTCGTCTTCACGGCCGCACTAATTGTGTTTTTATCTCAGTGTTGCTCCTGCAACATGGCAGTTCTGGCTGCTGCCAGCCTGCTCTCCAGATGTCAGCAAACCAGCATCACACATGCACCAGATTTCTCTTGTGTAACCAATGCACTTTTTGCACAGATGTTTTCCACAGAAGTTTTTTGAAAAGTTTGTATACTTTTTGTATTGTTTGATGAATATTGCATGTTTTGTTTTCAGATTTCCTCACACTTTCAGTAATTTGGTACTCTATTAATTTTATCAGTATTAATTTTTACAGTCAGGAAGAATTGCCTGTGTGACTGAGAAAAAGTATTTTAACTAACCCTTCTTTGGGGTTTCTCAGGCTAATTTTTCCTTCTGCCCCTTTTTGATCATTGTCACATGCTGTTCCTCACACAGATTGTCCACCTAGTCTTGACATAGCTAGCCCTGTATAACAAAAGTATTGCATAGAGAGGAGCTTTTTTTATTAGCTTGAGGTATTCTATTTTTACAGCTGAGTGGTACCGAAATGACTGTTCTGAAATACAAGGTAAAAGAAATGTGATTATCGCAACTGATTGATGACACATAAAACACATAATTAAATTGAATTGACCAGTAAGCTTTGCCTCTTCATTTCACTGCTTCGGAGTTGTTCTAATTATCCAAAGAAAAAGCTGTTGAAAATATACCCAGCGAGAGAGAATTGTTTCATATTTCCAGTTGTTATTTTTTAAAAAAACAACTACTCTTTCCAATCCGTCCCACTTCAAGAAAAGAGCAGCCCTTATAAAAGTGAAGCAAGTTAGCCAAGCACTTAAATGGAAAGCTCAAAATTGCATGAAAGAATGGTAGAGGTTTCAGTAAAAAACCAGATTATGTCGCTCTTTTGTTATATGTCGTGATTTGATGCTGATAGATTTTCCTTTCCTGCCTCTGCCTGCTACCCGCTGCCCTCCCCCCCCCCAAAAAAAAAAAAAAAAAAAAGCACAGTGCAAATAGTGTGTGGCTTGCATAGTAGATATAGTGGATATACTTTGGACAGATAAATGATAAAACCACAGAGCCTGGAATGTAGTCTAGCTAGGGTTTCCAGCTGGAATTATCTTGAAAACCCAGCAAGAGGTGGACTAAATGGTTTAGGTTTCTTTTTTCACCACTACTTTTTTCCTTTGTTCCTTTTTGTATTAGAATGAAACAGAGCAACGTGTAAGATTTGTGCTATTTTCTTTGGTTGCTTTTTTTTTCTCTATTTTTTTTTTTCCTTTCTAGTCCTCTGTAAATTTTAGAACCTCTTCATTGGAAAAAATGATTAAATGGTAAAAAAAGAAAAGAAAGAAGAAAGACAAATATGTCCATATGTGGCAGAAAACTTTGAACTTTACTAACTCATTTTTATTCAGTGGTAAAAAGAGGAAAGGACATTTCCAGTCATTAATCTTTATGCTTTCTGAGTACATTTTGGTAGAGAAGGTGAGTAAAAAAATGACTTTGCACGATTTCTCATCATAGAAAAAGAGCAAAAATGGACATTTCTGATTAGTCAAATGGATGAAAGATGGTCTGCGTAACTGTTAGAAATGGTGGTCTAGATACAAACTGGGGAATGAAGAAAACATTATTAAAAAAAGATCCCGCTATACTTCGATTTTCCTGCTCTTTTCCTTACATCAGGTGCTAGTGGCCACTGCTGGAATCAAACGAACCTGTTTTTGAAGCTGGAAGGGCATTTCTTTCATTCTTAGTTTCGCACAGTGTCATCACTTTTAGAGTATTAATAACATTTAATAATAACATTTGAACTAACATTGTGCTTTTCTTTACAAATCCATGCAGATTGCCTTATGAATGAAGCATTGTTCTTCATTTTAGATTTCCAGTTTGAGAGCAGGATGTTTCAGAGCCCATTATTTCACATATCTCCCCTGGAAAGATACATAGCAGTCCACACTGTCAATAAACTCTCTGTCTCTGACTCACATTCATGCGTGTCTTACATGCTTCCTGCTGAGTCACTGTATGGCTTTCTCACTGACTTTTCATGTTTTAGTGTTTTCATGTTTGAGTGGGAAATTATTTTGGGTGCAGGCTATACTTTTCCGTATTTCCATGTATTACATATGCTGAAGAAATTTGATGGGAAAAACTGGGAAAAACAGCCATGGGATGATCACAAGAAAGTCTTTTTTGAATGAAACGAATCATTTATTTAAAAATTAAGGTAAAACTGTAAACTAGTCTTCCTGCCATTGATGAGGCACATGTTGTAGCAGCTGGACCAGGGAAGTCAATCTGCAGGTTGTCGTTTGAACAGAGGAGATCCCCATGCTCGCCACGTTAGGTCTGTACTTGAAACTCTCCTGTATCACCAAGACTACCTGCAACAAATCTGCCAACTGAAAACCTGGATGACAAACTAGGTGTTGAGATGAAGAACTTTATATAACAAATATGGATTGTACTAAAAAAAATATGTTCCTTTTCATGTTTTTTCTCTGCTTCTACCTTCTTCACAGTTGCATGTCTAAAATGGGCTGCTGGCATAACTCAGCCAAATTAAATGGAGAAATGAAATCAGGCCATATAAACTTACACGGACATATATTTTTATGTTCATGCAGATGATTCAGCATACATTTGCACTGCTAGAATAATGGTACAAAGGCTAATAATTAATAAAGTTAAATAGGTTTAAAACAGGCCTAATTTTTTATTGGTGGAAGCATGCTTGGCCTCTTGTTGGAAGGGAATTGTTACAGACTTACAGAATGATGCATCATTCCCCCTTCCTTTTAGTTCCAGGCTTTCCACTTCAGTGCCTGAGTTCCTCTTCTCTCTTCTTTTTTTCATTCTGAGGGATTTTTTAGCAAATGATAGGGCTTTGTATTTTTAGCAAACCGTCTGAAAATTTGGGCTTGTATTAATATGTGGCAGCTTATTACTGAGAATCCTTTGTCCTGCAGCCTACCTGCAGGCATTTCTCTGCAGTTTCTGCAGATTATCTAGGTAGCTGCTAAACAGTCTGCATCTATCAGGTCCTAGCACTCTAAGGACCTTAAATTAATGTTACTGCTTTGGCTTTGAGGCAGAAGCAAACAGGAAGGTGAAGAAGTTGTCTGCATGGAGGTGGTGTATCAGTGCTTAGTTCTGTCATTAATTAAGCTGACCCCAGCAACTTGGATGGGCTGTTTATGCAGTAGCCGCACATGACTGTAGGTTCAACGATTCAAAGCAGCAAAACATAATGGCAGAGGTTGCAGAATGAGTCACTGTGTCACAGATATATTTTTTTTTTTAATTCTTTTGATGAGCCACAGAAACAAGACATTCTTTGTCGCTCTATAGGTTGTGTAGTAGTGAAGAATCTGTATGAGTCCTGGATTTTCTGCTGCCTTGCTTATAGGAAATTACAGTCCCTGACTGAGGCTGAGACTGGTGTGGCCACAAGATACTGGGGGTAATTATTTTTATATATCACTGTCAGACATCTTTTTCCTAGTTTATATTCAAGGCAGCTTGTTTCCATCCATTTGTTATTTTCTCCAGGAACTGAGGCACATGGATAATGGATGAACCTTTATAACTTAAGCAAGAGACTTATCATTTAATATTATTTTCATTTTTTGACCTGTTGGAATTTCAGAGACTATCTGATCATACTCAGATTCCTGTGTGAAGGGAAGAGCAAGCACTGAGCCTCCTGGGCCTGCCTGTGGGAACTGTTCAGTTAGCGCTTCTGCTCAGTATGCATTTCTGGGACTGAGTGGTTTTAGAGGAGGAATCTGATAGCACCGGTAGGACTGATAGGCAGAACAGTGGAGTTGATGCTTTCTGAACATTAGTACCATGGATTACTCAACGTTGCATGTGGAATTACAGTCCAATATAGTAAAAAAAAAAAGTCTCACAGAAGAAACCACTCTTCCCAACAGTAAAACTTGGTTCTTCTTTTATTTAATTGCTTATATAAATTAATTAGGTATTCATGTTTATCTTCTCTTTATGTTTAGAGGAAAACCCTTAAAGAGACAGAACTGCTCACCTTTGATATAAATAGTGGGATAATTTGATTTTCATCTGACTTCATATATAATTATGGAAAGATGTTACCACACTAGGCTGCTATGCTCTTAGGAGGAATGATGACGATAAGAAATGATGTGACTTTCCTCCGTGGCTTGCCATTGTTCATAACTTAGGTGTCCATATCAGGGTGGTATTACCCTCTGGAGATTCCTTTCTCTCACCAGTGACTGCTTAGGGGGGCCTTGCTGTTCGGTTCAGGTTTCCAAATTTTCAGGTAGCTGAAAGACAATGAGATAAATCTCTGCTCGATGGTATGAAACAATCAATCCTAAAAGGGTTCAAGTGATTTATCTCATCTTGGAGTGTTCATCAAAGACAGAGCAGATAGACCATGACATGGAAGTATCTGTTTTGTAACCATGACAGTGTTTCTGTATAGTGGTCTAAAGTTATGTGATCTGTATGCGATATGTCTATCTTCTGGTTCTGATGGTCATATTTATTACAAAATCAACATTCAATAAGAAGAACTAGAGTAAGCAGGAGAGACTGAAATCCATGGTGGCTTACATAAGTTGAGAACATGGCCAAATACTGTAATGAATCAGCGATTTCAGTATTCAAAAAGGTATTGCACAGCTTCTGCAGCTTTGTTCACTTACATGAATGCAAATGTTTATATTTCTGGCAGATAAGTATTAATATTTCTGGTAGGATTGTTTTAACCTCACTTTTTGCCTGCTCTTTGAACAGGAATGAACTTTAGATAGAAAGCTGAAGAAACGTGGAGATGCTTAGTTTCCTGTGTCCCCTGCATTAGTCAGACTGTATGTACAACAGATTTGCACATGTGCAGCTGGCTCTTCTCTAGGATTTCTGGACATACAACAGTCAGTAGTAGGTCATTCTTGGAGCAGTAGGATGGCAGGGTATTGCTGTGTAACAGTGAAAGCAAAGACAGAAGTAGCCTGAATATTCACAAACAGTCTGTTTCTGCTTTGAGTTATAGCTCCAGAGGTTCCAACATTAGCTATGTTGCTTTAATCCAGTCTGGGGAACAATGCAGCTGTTTCTCATGACTGATTCCTAGTAATTCTTTTATAGTCTTTGATTTTTTTGTGCCACGGTGATTCAGTTCTGGAAGAAGCTTAGCAATATTCATTGGCACCCTCATCCCTTTTCTGTGTTTACTAGAATGAAGTCATTGACATATGGGAACGTTTATATGACTCTGTCAGACAAGCTAGACTGAAAGCAACAGACAGATGTCCAATGAGTTAAATGTGCAGATCTTTAATGTAAATGTAATTGTAAATGATGAAGCAATTAGATTAATGAACAGATGAAAAATTACTGGAATCTGATCTCATTCCTTCTGGGAGAGTTTTTGTGAATCACATTATATCAAAAAGACAGTGTGTTTCAGTTTTAGTAGAATCGGTAATTAGCACATTGTTCATTATTATCATGCTATGCATGAAAGTATTTTTCTGTGCCTAACTGGAACTTTTAGGCTGGTACTTTCTGAAGATTTATCATTGACTTTCACTTTTATTTGGATATAACACTAGATAGATGTAGATCCCAGTAACAGGGGTTTTGATTCATACTCTCAGTAAATTTAAGATACCAACAGCTGACCTAAAGGTGTCTGACCAAAGTAACAAAATAAAATTCTACCTTTCTTTTGATGCATTTATTTCCATCACTGGGAACTGCATGCAGATACACAAGGCTTGATTTTGAACACTGAAGACTGTAGGGTTTTGTCACTGGCTGGGGCACAGCTGAGTTGATCAGATTTAATATGAAATGCATTTAATTACAGCTGAAGAGATTAATTTCTGTCTAGCAGACAGCCTAGTCTGAGCTACTTTTTAAAATTCCTCTACAGCCAATGGAGTGAAGTAGACTGAGGTCATGGTCAGAGAGCCACTTCGAGTTAGCATGCCTCCGGGCTGCTGCTGCAGGAGGTGTCCTCTCATGCTCCATTCATCCCATTGCTCCTTCTGTGTCTTTTAGCAGCTGCTGGAATGTGCAGGGTCAGGGTGCAGCATACTACCTGTCTCCATGGAGGGATGCAGGAGCATGGGGAATGTGGGAAATCCATTCCGGGGGCAGTTCAGGTTGCTGTTGCATGAAAGTACCATTTAACCACAATTGACAAAGCATGGAATGGAGTTTACTGCCTTTAGCAGCAGCCCAGAAAACTAATTTACTTAGTTACCTAGAGAAATAGAGTTAAGTACGATGAATCCTGGTCTTAGTGTACTAAAGACTCACAGTTAACAAAAGTGAAAGTTTTGAAGTATCTACATGACAGGCTGTATGACAGTGTGGTGTGATAAGTCTCTGCTGCACTTCATCCTTTACAACCACTTTATAAATATAGACAAGCAAAAGATTAAATAGTTACAGATGAGCATGCACTTGTAATTATTGATATACTTGCTTATTTTCACTGAAGCATAGAATTGTTAAGGTTGCTCAGAACCATGTCCAGTTGCATTTTGAATATCTTTAAGGATGGGGGCTTCACAACCACCCTGGGCAAACTGTGCCAGTGCTTGGTCAACCTCACAGTAAAAAAAAAGTGTTTCCTGATCAGACGACACCTCCTGTGTTTCAGTTTGTGCCCCTTGTCTCCTGTCATGTCATGGGCACCACTGAAGAGCCTGGCTCAGTCCTCTTTAAACCCTCCCTTCAGGTGTTTATACACATGGATAAGATCCCCCTGAGCTTTTTTTTCGGAAGCCTGAATTGTCCCAGCCCTCTCAGCTTCTCTTCACGTGAGAGATGTTTTGGTCCCTTCATCATCTTTATGGCCCTTCGCTGGACTGTCTCCAGCATGTCCATGTCTCTCTTGTACTGGGAAGCCCACAGCTGGACAGAGCACTCCAGGTGTGGCCTCACCAGTGTTGAATAAAAGAGAAGGATCACCTCCCTCAACCTGCTGGCAATACTTTGCCTAATGCAGCCCAGGAAAACATTGACTTTCTTTGCAGCAAGGGCAAGTTGCTGGCTCATGTTCAACTTGGTGTCCACCAGGACACCTGGGTCATTTTCTGCCAAGCTGCTTTCTAGCTGGGTGGCCCCCAGCATATATTGGTGCCTGGTGTTTTTCCCTCCCCCGTGTAGGACTTTGCATTTCATATTGTTGAACAAAAAAATTGATTAAAATATTTTCAACATTTATCGGAAAAAAAAATTTATATTGTTGTAACCACAGTGATACCCCTTCCTGAGACACAGAGATTTCTTTAACCAATTATGTAACCCATTATGTTTTCTCCTACTGCTCTTGTTTAGTTTGTCTGAGGTCTTTGGTAGTTTTCTGAGGAGAAGGCAATATAACATTGAGCTGAGGAGTGTAGTTAACAGTATTTTGTGGTATACACTGATAGGTAGCTCAGTTCCACACAGCTGCTCACTCACTCCTTCCCAGTGGGATGGGGGAGAGAATCGGAAGAGTAGAAGTGAGAAAACTCGTGGATTGAGATAAAGACAGTTTAATAGGTAAAGCAAAAGCCACACACACAAGCAAAGCAAAACAAGGAATTCATTCACCACTTCCCATGGGCAGGCAGGTGCTCAGCCATCCCCAGGACAGCCGGGCTCCGTCACACGTAACGGTTAATCGGGAAGACAAACACCACCACTCTGAACATCCACTCCCCTGCCGCTTTTTCCCCCTGTTTATATACTCAGCACCACGTC
Source organism: Falco rusticolus (assembly GCF_015220075.1). Classification (NCBI taxonomy): domain Eukaryota; kingdom Metazoa; phylum Chordata; class Aves; order Falconiformes; family Falconidae; genus Falco; species Falco rusticolus. The sequence continues at coordinate 27,055,041 of NC_051188.1, forward strand.
ATATGGTATGGAATATCCCTTTGGCCAGTTCAGGTCTCCTGTCCAGCTGTGTCCCCTCCCAACTTCTTGTGCACCCCCAGCCCCACTCGCTGGTGGGGTGGTATGAGGAGCAGAAAATGCCTTGATGCTGTGTAAGCGCTGCTTGGTTTTTCTGCACAAATCCAAAACGTAACCCCATACCAGGTACATGATGAAAATTAACCCTATTCAGCCAAAGCTGGTACAAGTATACTCAGTAGTTTGAAACAATGCACATCACTTCCTCATATTATTCATAGTTCTAACCAGAGCAGAACTTTTATTTCCATCAATAGATTTATGAGTACACCGTATGCTCTAGGAGGATTCTCTGCTACAAAGCTGAGATGTCACTGTAAAAATCTGGGTTCAGAATATTGTCTTTAACCGTTGTGAGTTTGCAGGAAAACCACCTTACTTCCCATTGCTTGTCAGTCTGTTCTGCTTTGAGCCTAAATTAATGAGGAAAGGAGAAAAAAGCAAGATGGCTAATGAGGCTGCCTTCCTTTTCCTTTCACCGTGTCTCATGTGAGGACAGCTGAACCTGCTATATATCAACTGATGAGGCAGTAAAATTGCAGTGTCATGATTTTAAACTGTCACTATCCACTAGTTTTCATCTACCTTACATACCACAGTCTTTAATGGAGCAGTTCGAGGGTGATTTGTAAGTGGTTTAAACACTTTTTTTCCCTCTGCTGGAGACAAGGTGGACTTCTGGGGTGGAAGTTTCATCAGCAATCCTGTTTTGTGATGTCTCCACTCAGGAACCAGAGCATTTCTATCCTAATTTAGCTCTTCGGAGCAGGGATTTTGACTCATAGTGCATTTTAGTGTGTCATCTACCATGAGAAGCCCTTCATGTTGCCTGGAACTTCTAATCACTATGATAATACAAATCATAACAAGCTAGTGAACATCTGCACGCAGTTATGAAAAGGCAATATGTAACTGGGTAGTCGGTAAGAGATTTCATTAGCCTATTTTCAGAATAAGCAGAAGTGCTGGGTTTGGGAGTATCCCTGCTCTGTGAAGCTGACTCACATCTGAGTACTTTCACCATCAAAATTTGAGCTGGGTTTATGCCCTAATGGTGGGATGTCTTCCAAATGCTCAGCTTCCAGCTGTGGACAGAGTGGAATGATGTGGCTTTGGATACAGCCCATTGTAGACAATGTCACCTTGTTTTGGTCATCCCCAGAAGACCCATTGAGGGGGTGTGATGTTTCGCATTTTGGGAAAGTGGTGTTAAAACAGCAGACAATACAGCTGCATATTGTATATCATGCAGTGGGAGCTAGATACCAGGTATAAGGATTGATATGAATAAAAGCTTTAATTTATATGTTTCTTTTTGCAGTTTGTTTTCATCACATGAGCAAAGGGCTTATATATGCTGTGATCAGTTTTTTTCTGACAGTCTACAGTATGTGTGTCTGTTTGAAGGATTTATGTTTATTGTTCTCAAGAAGAAAATGTTAGTTTTATATAAATTTAAGGGACATTTGCAGCAAGTAATTTTTCTTCCAGTTCTGACTAATTCCAGCTTAAATAAGTTGTAACTAAGAAAGGATTTTGGTTAATAAATACAATATTTGACCTTAATATGACAGATGAGTGTGGAAGTATACTACACAATATTTATCAGTGGGGAATAGTGAGGTTTGATGGCTTCCTAGACCTTTCCAATTAATGTGAGTCATCCTGATTATGGTGTGGGTTTTTTTGCATGTTTTCTTTTGCGTTCTATGGCCTTGAAAATAATCCCAGCATATTACATTGCATTCTTACAATATTCATGTGTCTAAGTAAACTGTAGGGGGGAAAAAAGGGAAACATAATCTGCCCCCATCATTTTAATTGTTCTTTTTTACAGCTTAAAACTTTGCTTACTTGCAGTGGCAAGACATCAATCTGACTGCATGACTAGTTCAGACATCAGAGAAGAGGGTGAGGTGGGGAAGGAAGGTGGGAGTGAACTACTTACATGAGAATTGGTCATTGTTAGTTAGATGTCAGAATCAATCCAGATTCCAGTTCTTATGAACTGAAACCCACATTTTCCAGTAAAACATGAAGCTGTGACTAAGAAGTTTGATTCCTAATTATTGAAGTTACTGGCTGTCTCCTTTCGTATTACATAAGCTACTTTGGAGCCGAGCCAGACAACAGCAGTGAATCCAAAAGCAGTTAACCTTCTACTAAGGCATCTGGACTACCACTTTGCTTAAGACATTTAGAACACCACTAAGATAATCTACTATAAAAGCTTAGAAAATATGCAGACAGAATCTGTAATAGTAAAACTTCATATTTTTTTATTTAAAATAAAACTGATGTTTTACTGACTCACATAAGTATATTTTTAACAACAATTTATTGTGTGAGTAAATGAAATAAGGAGACATGCAGAACCTGTTTGGGTGCTGAAATTTAAGTAAGTCTTCAAATGGGTAGCCATGTTTCAGCTTCCTTGAAAATGAAGGCATGTATGCAAGTCCCTGTGTATGAGTTTAAGTATCTTGTCTTGAGGTCAAAGAAAGTCAGAAGGAGAAGCTTTGTTGTCCTGTCCCACACTTCAGGCATAGTCATTAATATGAACAGGAGCTGTAATTTATGCACTTTCCTTTTCTGGTTTGCTTTCATTGTGTGAGCAGAAGATTATATATATATATATATGGTGATCTGCTTTGTCTGACAGTCTCCAATTATGTGCTTCTGTTTGAAAGATTTAAGTTTATTCTGCTACACAGAAGAAAATACTACTTTCATATAAATTTAAGGGACAATTACAGCAAGTAATTTATTTCCTTTATCCCTGATGTATTTGTGTACTTTTATGTAAAGTTTTAGCTTTATTATAAGGGAACTACTTCCCTATTTTTTTTGCATAACAATGTTGTTGTGTGTGTTCATGTAATGGAAGAGCCTTTATTGCAGTATTCACCCCATATCACTATAACAGCTATTTCCAGCTCAGCATACTCTATCTTGTTTACACATAAAATTCCTTCTGGGTAATTTTTTACTAATTTATCTCTTCTGGACCCAGGGAAGCTATAATACATAAATTCTGTCAATGGACAGTTTTCCAACAGAAAATCTCCAAATCCAAATTTAGGCAAGCTTCCTGCTATTTCAGATGTCCAGGAGCTGTACAATCTCCACTAAGTCTAACCTGAAAAGTCTAGTCTGTAGCTTTTTAAATTATACTTAGTTCAGTATTAAGGCAAGAATTCATGGAGAAAGTTCTCAGTTTCCACAAGCACAAAGAATTCCTAAAGGGAAAAGCAGGGTAAAAAAGACAAGCAATAAAAGTAAATAAAAATGCTAAAGATATTTGCAAACCTGATGTCTATCTTCAGTTATTGGCTTAGAATTATAGTAAGTAGTGCCAGGGACAAATATAAAACAAGTTCAGTGCTTGCATATGAATCTTTAAAGGCCATGTGTTAAGTTAATGTGCTGCTGATAACTTATCACATTTTCTGTCTAGACATCCAAGGTAATGTGAATGGGAACATTGTTATGTGATTTTTCCCTCTAGTTCCCCTCCCCGCCCCCCCCCCCAACAATGCTCTTTTTCTGCTTCTGTGCTGCTAAGAATAATAATGGAAACTTGCCTTCAGAAGAGACAGACACCCCCCCTCTCCTCTCTCCTTACTTTCATGGTGTACCAGGGAGTATGGAGCTTTGGTACAGATATGCTGTATTTCAATTTGAAAGCAGTCCTTTCTTCTGGCTTAGAACACATGATGCGCTGTAGACATTTAGACTGATTCTTGAATGGCTTAGAATATTTAGGTTGTTTTTGCATCTACTATAGTCCACCTGAATTATAGATGGTTTCCAGAAAAGACAGACAATTTTCCTGGTCTTACACTGTTTTTTATACTATTGTGGGACTATTCACTAAGGTGAGGTTCCATACCGGGAGGAAGGGTCTTGAATTTGTGATGATTTAGCTATTCTGGCAAGAGGATTTCCTTTAACTTTGTGTAAATACTCCTTCAGAATCTCTTCTATTAGTAAGGTTCCGCTGCTGAAAGATTAAAAAGTTGCAAGACTAGGAATTCTCTAAAAAATGCTGGGGAAACCAATCTTATATAGGTTCTAGCCATGTGACAACCCCTGTAACATCCTTTGTTTTTCAGTAAATTTATAAAGTAGCTGGCTAAATGCCATTTACATGTCCATGTAATTTTTAAGATATTTTTTTTCATTATCAATTTATCTCATGGAATTTATTCCATCTTTTTTTGTCATTAAATTTAGGATGCAATTTCCTAACAACGACCAGTGGACAGATACCTGTGCTAATCTGTCAGGTCTCTCAGAAGCTTTCCACAGTATTCATGAGGAGGTATCTTGCCTGAAGGAGAAGTAATATCCAGGGTAGTATACTACAGTAATTCCTTGAGGGATATATCTTCTGAGCAGCAAAGAGGCCTGCAGCTCCAACATTTGATCTTGAACTGTAGTGTTATCTTTTATCTTTCAACATTTTCAGGCCTGTCAGGGAGCAGTGGTTGTGGGGCTGATCTGCAAGGGAAAGAGAGCCTGGAGTGAAGGGCAGAGACCCTAGACAACAGCCCTGTCCCATGGTACCCAAACAAGAGGAGCAGAGTAGGTCTGGGGGGTAACCAAGGCAGTCAATGGCCCTGGTTGCTAGACAGGGTTGTACTGATGGACTGGATCTGAAGCCAAGCTGGGAAGGCAAAGTCAACAGATGAGCATAGCACAAGTCTGGGCACAAGCTCCCTACGATGCAGCTCAGACTAACCATGGGCCAGGATTGAATCCAAAAGCAGCTCCTGAGCTGGTGATGTGGGCAGGAGGCAACGAGGCTTCTTCTGCCTCTTTTTTCCACAGCTCTTTCCCCAGCAGCTGCACCCAAGCTTATAGCCATGCCGTGCCAGAGCTGGTCTTGAGCTCCACAGCCAACGCTGGAGGAGGGAAGACGCTGCAGAACCCTGTTGGTGCACCTGCAGGTTGAAGCTGAGGGAAAACAAGTCAGGAATGAATGGGAGGCCAAGACCACTGGTAAGAATCACAGTAATTATTTTTATGTGTCTGAAGAATATAGCTTCGGTTGGTCAATTTAGTTTGTGGTTTAGACATAGCCATGGTTCTTCTGTCATGTTAAGATAGGTCACCCTATCAACTATAACAGGTAAAAGTACAGAGAAGAATAAAGATGAAAGATATGAAACTGCATCCATGCAAAGATAGAAGACTAGAACTCGCAGTGTTGAAAAATATAACTAGGAGGATTTGATAGCAATCCATAGTATGACTGTAAAAGAGACGAATAAAGTATGATTATTAACAACTTGCTCCAGTTAATTTCATTAATGATTTTTTTTTTTAAAAGAGATAGTGCTGATAAACTGAAGATAAGCTAAACAGAACGAAGTACCTTTTACATAATGAACAGCTAAATCATGAAACCTTTGTGGCAGCAGAAGCCTAAGTCAAGTAGCAAAAAATACTTCAACTACTTTGTGGAGGATAAATCCACAGATGACAAGTAAACTTCATAATCTAGATGTGACTTTTGCGTTCAGGGACTCCCATTGTCTGTCAGGAGCTGGAAAGATATGCCAGGGGAAAAATCTCTGTGCATCAGACATATTTGTTACATAGTGTAATAATGTTAAGGTACTTGAATGTTAAGGTAGTTAATCATGCCTTCAAAATATTTGTATTCACTACAGTAATGTAAAGTAGCTGGCATGAGTCTTTTTGCTTTTAGGATATTTGAAATGATGCAGTTCACTATTGCATGTCTTCTCAGTTACACAGGTGCCAACATCAAACTTGCCCTTCAGACAAACTCTGGCTTCCTATGGCACTTTTCATCAGTTTCAAGAGCTCATCAAAATACTCAGTGACTCAGGCCGGGGATATCTAAAAGCTGCCCTAAATCTCTAGGTTGATGATTTTCTTCCCTGCACAAAGCAATACTTACTAAAGACTTTCCTGGCAAAGTCTGAGGATTTGGAAATAAGTCATTGGGGAACTAAGGATCATTATAAATCTCAACATATTTTTTTTCTTTCAGACTGGCTTTTTCTGAGAAGAATACATGTGACTATGTACTTCAAAGAATAACGTAACGTAGTGTGAAAATAAACAACCCCTCAGAAAACTCAAACATCAAACCAAATAACATCTGAATTGTAACAGGACAAGCTGCCTTGTTTCGGGCTCTTTTTCTAGTCCTGGAGAGCTGGTGAGGAAAGTACACCACAGTGCATAGTCTTATGCTCTCCTTTCTGTCCAAATGAAAGTAGCTCAGATTATACTGTAATAATTACATAGGAGAGTAAATATAAACCAGGACAGATGTCAGAGTTTACACCAAAACAAATCATATTACACCATGTTCAGTCAGTGAAAGTGACAGCTTTTTTTCCTTCCTCCCTTCCTCCCTTCCTCCCTTCCCCTCTAAGCAAAACTAAACAGAGAGATTTGGAACTCCACTGTAGACCCAAAATGCAAATGCAATACTTCTTTATGCCATTTTACTTTTATTTCTGGCAACTCATGAGCTGTTTTTACATTCTTACAATGTTGTTCATGAGTATATATCTCCAGATTTTGTATTGTGAAATAAATACAGAATCCATTTTACTTTTCCAGTCCTGGTTGTAGAAAGAATGGTCTTCATATTACCTGGCCAGATAGTCGAGTAAAACGACTTAACGTGATGCCAAATGACTCTACTCTGAGGATGTAAGTATACACTTCACTGCTGGAACATGAAAAGAAAAACATTGATCTGCATCATATCAGCTTCCTCTGAGGAGACATTTTCCTTAGATTTGGCTCCTTCTGAACACCTGATATCTCTTGGAGGGAGAACTGGAGCCTGCAGAAGCTCATGAGCTAGCCACAGAATTCTTAAGTTCCTTCTACCCTCATCATTTCTAGCCATGCTACATAAACCTGAATTAACGCAGCCTGGCTAACAGTTGCAAGTTGTCTGCACTTGCGATAGGAAAAAAATACATACATTCAGTATGCAGTCAATGCACTTGGCCCAATAAGCATGAACCATGTGATGTTATTTTACAATAACTTTCACAGAGGGTAATCACATTTTTTAGAACAGTGAATTGTCAGCTGGAGCTCCTTTAACACCTTATCTCTTACTGCCTCATGGACACTGCTATGGAAAGGGTTTGTGCTGGAGTGCTACGGCAGTATCTCTGTACCTTCACTTCTTCATTGCTATCTCTCAAAGTCCTGTGATCCTTACAGTGGATTACAGTGCTACATATGTTCTATGATGGAGATCTCACCTCAAAACAGTGAACCAAACTGTAAATTCATTAAAAGTACTGGAAACAGATGTGAGTCTACTACAGGTGTAAGATGTCTTTTGCCCCTGTCTGAACCTTCCCCAGCTCTCCTGCTGCTGTGTTGGCAGCTGACACAATCTCCTAACAGCTGTGTGCCATCATAGTGTGTTTCCTGCTCCTCCTACACTAGAAAAAAGGAATAGGTCTGTGGGGTGGATGGAAAATGTTTACTTGTCTCTAGCTTCAGCCTGTGCTCACAGCCATAATGTTAGACCCAGTCTGGGGAAACAAATAGGAACTGAATTCCTATGTGTGGCCTGATGTGGGGATGTGAGATGTGGGCATTGACATCACATCACATCACTGCTGGATGGGACTAACGAAATAATGCAGATGATTTGAAACATATTGTTTACTCTTCAGCTTTGATTTTCTCATCTTTAAGTAATCAATAAAAAATTTAAGGTTGTGTGTCAACGAAATGTAATTTTAAAATGTTGGTTTTACCTGGAGGATTCTACTGTTTATTTCTTTGTATGTATTTCATGTAGAAAACATTTCTAATAAAAAATTGTCATTAATAAGATAAAGAAAACAGTATGTATTTTATTATATTTTGAACTTTTGTTTTATATTGAAAAAAGCTGAGATACAGTTAATTAAAATAAACAACACCCTGCTCTAAATATCTGCAGTGTAACCTCAGGCTGAGATTCAGTCATTTCAAATTTTGCTTAAAAAGCATATATATTTTGCTAAGGCATTACATAGTCCCAAGACATAAATGATCAACAGCAAGGAATGAACTGAAACGCTCATGCTCTGACAATATGAAAGAAGAAGAGTAGATGCCTGGCTCGGGCAGAAGAAGCCTGATGTAAATGTCTGTTACCTCACTGCACACTTTGTGCCGGACTCTGCCATTAGTAACATTTGATTAGTAACTCTGATTAGTAACATTTGATTGATCTGATCTAGTGCAGGTAATTGACAGCTAAGACAGTTTTGGTCTCTTTACTATAGTGGAGTAGCGGAAAGCACCTGGGGTTGATCTGTGAATTTAGCCCTATTTATGCAAACAACTCTGAAAAATGATAAGGCTGTCTTGTTACAGAATTTTAACTTTACTCATCATAGATGCTGTGCTTTACATGTACCTCACCACGTTTAAGCTGGGCATTGATGCTTAGCCATTTTGACTGGAAGTGAGTACATGTGGTGCTGGCTGCTTTGCTCTTTGTGTGCATATAGCTGAGTGTAAAGAACTGGTGTGCCTTTGCTGGTCCACAGAGCCACTGGGACACCAACAGATATGTATAGACTTACTGAATGAAAAAAAAAGTGTATGTGTGGCATATTATGTGCACATTAGTTATGGTAAAGTAAGGGATAAAAATTACTCTGATGAGTTTGAGGTACGTTTGTTGGAGGAACCGAGAACAAGATATGGAAGTGAACTCAAGCTAGAGGGGATCAACTACTTTCAGATATGCCTTCTGCACTCACTGTTTATTTTGCAAACACTTTAGCTAGCCTTCCAAAAAAAAAAAAATAAGATGGCATTTCACCTTCCTCCCTTTATGATATGACTCTGAGGGATTTAGCTGGGGTGTCTAGCCGCATGTCAGAGGCCTTAACGTACACTGCCTGGGCTCCAGATGCCTTTCCTTAGGCCCATGGGTCATCCACAACTGTAAAAGTAACTGGAAATGACACTAGATACCGGTGTTCAGACAACTGAATCAGCTTGGCTTGCTTTTTCCCTGCATCTCATGAATCTATCTGATTTGATAACCTTGACTTTGACAACATCATCTGTCCCCTGAGTCCTGGTCTCTGAGTCATGCATCTTCAGCAGCTGGTGGAGGCTGCATGGTGCCTGTCCAGGGCAGGTGCATGGGCTCCTTTTGCAAGATAAACGTGGGAGGATGAGCAGTGTAGACAGGGACACACCCACCCAGATGAGAAGCTGGGACATCTGGGCCTGAGAACTGGGATGTGTACCTGCCTGTGGGGACTGGGCATGGTCTGGCTTATGTCTAGACATGATGTAACAAAAAGTGCTAGGTTTTTGGCTGGGGGAAGCTTGAAATCTACGCACGTGGAGCAGGAAGGATGCTGAAACAATAGCCTTCATCCAGCTGCTTCAGGGTAAATTAATAATGGAAAATTCCCCAGTATGGTAGTTTTCACAGCTCTGCTGGTGGTCTGGCAGTGTTACCACTGCTGGGGGTAGGTGGCTTTGAGCTGGATCTGTAGACATGAAATGGGTTCTTATTATTTGTCATATAATTGCTGAATTTGGTAAGAAAACTGTATTTCTGACAATTCTATAAAAAAATTGTGCTTTATACACCCAGCAAAAGAGTGTGTTCATGCATATATAAGAACTTTTCTCTTTACAAACATATTTTTCAAAATGAAAATAAACTATTCCTCCTCATACTCCTTAACCCACCAATTCCAGGTTATATTCAAGTTTCAGACGACGCAACTGAATTTATTTGTGAACAAAGGTTGTGGCCGAAAAAGAGATAAGTGTCTTTTGTTTCAGTTCATCAAACCACTGCAATAAACCTTGTCATTAAAAAATGAGATGAAGCCTTATGATGTAACAATACATACTTCATACTAGAGAGAGTTCAATTTTCCTTTTGGGAAGCCTAAGAGGAATTTGAGCTAAAAAGAACTACTAAGATAAGGTAGTTTAGAATGGAATGGAGTGGCATGGAATGGCATAGGATGGAATGGAATAGAATAGAATAGAATTTAATAATGGCTGTTCCTCAGTAATGAATATTTATCACTCCTTTCCTTTAACTGCCTAAGGTCCTATGTTTAGGATCTAGCTCCCATTACATTAATCATCATGCAAGCACAAAAGAAGGATAATCGCTGGCACCTGTGTTTTAATTAAACACACACAAAAAATAAAAAGATAATTAAACAATTATCATTTCCAAATCAGATGTACTTGGCTTGGCACCTTGTAGTAGACTGGCACCAATTTCTAAGGTTGCCATGTGTTCAGGAAACACAGAAGCAACAAAAGAAATGCTTTTCAGATCCTGGGACTCCTGCAGAGAGGGAATTGCTCTCTTCATTCAGTTATACTGATACAAATCACAGGGCTGTTGCAGAATGCATTTATAGATGTAACTTTGCTAAGATGTAACTATTCTTCAGTAAACCAGGGGAAAAGTTCCAGTGTGCCTTGCTTTACTGTGGTACCAGAGAAGTTTGCCATGTATATCCTTAAATTTTAGGAATTCTTAGTTGTTTCATTCAAGTGTTGTACTCAATGAAGTCTATGGTGACTCTTAAGTGAGCAACATTGGTAACGAGGTCTGGGTGTGCTGTGGGAAAATTACTGGAAGGTAAATCTACTGGAAATCAGTCATCCAAAAGTACATGCTCTTTAATTAAACATTCAAGCAGAAAACCTCTTGTTAATACTAAGAATTTCAAAACCTCTGTATCAACAAAGATACTTGATGGCTTCCAAGAGAAAGATGGTGCCATGAGAGATTTTTCCACCAGTATGAAGTAGACAACCTGTTATTTAAAATCTAAAGGAAGTGGGGGAACCTAATCCAAAAGTGTTGTTGCTGATCCTCAGAAGAGTTTTCCATACTTACTACCTCCCAGCTGAGTGTCTTCATTGCTAGCATCTGATCACACTCCCCTTCATCTGCTATCCTTCTGGCCTGATGACTTGTATGCCTGACCACACAGCAACCTGATGTGGCTGGAACAGATCACCTTTCCTGAGTGACCTGCAATCCTCAAGTCCAGGACTGTCTTGTGAAAGGTGTGGCTTTGAGCCTTTTCTGACTGAAGGAAGCCAGTTCATTGCAAGCTCTCTTCCTAGTATGTTACTCTGCAGAAGGTGGGAGATGTGGCCACCAAGTCCTTAGTCCTTCAGGTAGATAGGTAGGCTGGATCCAAAATGGATCTAGGTATCAGTTTCTATGAATACAGAACAGGGAAGCAGGATCCTTCTCCAGAGGTCTTCAGGTAATTTTGCTTCTGTTCCCTGATGTTCCAGCATAACTGGGTGCCAATTTTTCCCACTCCCTATACCCGGCACTGGTGAGGCCACATCTCAAATACTGTGTTCAGTTTTGGGCCCCTCACTTCAAGAGGGACGTTGAGGTGCTGGAGCGTGTCCAGGGAAGGGCAACAAAGTTGATGAAGGGTCTGGAGCACAAGTGTGATGAGGAGTGACTGAGGGAACTGGGGCTGTTTGGTCTGGAGAAAAGGAGACTCAGGGGGGCCTTGTTGCTCTCTCCAACTACCCGAAAGGAGGTTGCAGGCAGTTGGGGGTTGGTCTCTTCTCCCAGGTAACAAGTGACAGGACAAGAGGAAATGGCCTTAAGTTGTGCCAGGGAATATTTAGATTTCTTCACGGAAAGGGTGGTCAAGCATTGGAACAGGCTGCCCAAAGAGGTGGTGAAATTACCATCCCTGGAGGTATTTAAAAAACACATAGATGCAGTGCTTAGGGACATAGTTTAGTGATGAACTTGGCAGTCCTGGGTTAATGGCTGGAATTCAGGATCTCAAAGGTCTTTTCCAACCTAAATGATTCTATGATTCTAATTTTGGGAGCCCTGACACATTTCCCAGAGGAGACCACTGAACATCAAGTGAACTGAGTATGTAAAATTGGCAATGAAGATGTGTATTGTGAATTACATCCGAGATTAACAGAGGCCTTTGAAAGAAACTCATCTCAAAAAGTTGTCTTCAAGAGGCCAGAATTAGATTCACACAATTCTTCCAGTTTCATCTGGGCTGAGAAACTCCTCATGTTTCAGCTTCAGTTACCTCCTTGCACTTGCAGTGGCCCATTGAACCCATTTTACAGCCTGGTACCTAATGCAGAGACATTGATTTAAACTAATTATTGGGTAATCTACCTTTCCTTTAACTGTTTCCTTTTATTTTGCTTGGTTATCACTTTGCACAGGCTGTTATCAGATCATTGCACATTTTGCAAGACAGGATTTGATTGGTAGAAATATCAAAGGAAACATTTCCTTTAATAATTTTTGATCACAAAACCGTTGTCTTTGTTGTGGTGTCTAAACTTCTTTAGTTATGCTCTCAGAAGATCGCTTGCTGTCTCACTCCTTCCCTGTGATGTTTATCAGGTACTGTCTTGGTTTAACCCCGGTTGGTGACTAAGCCCCATGCAGCTGCTCGCTCGCTCCCCCACAGTGGGATGGGGGAGAGAATCGGAAGGATAAAAGTGAGCAAGACTCGTGGATTGAGATAAAGACAGTTCAATAGGTAAAGCAAAAGCCGTGCATGCAAGCAAAGCAAAACAAGGGATTCATTCACCACTTCCCATGGGCAGGCAGGTGCTCAGCCATCCCCAGGACAGCCGGGCTCCGTCTCACGTGTAATGGTTACTCGGGAAAACAAACACCATCACTCTGAATGTTCCCGTCCCCCTCCCCGCACCCCTCCTTCCCCCAGCTTATATACTCAGCATGATGTTCTATGGCATGGGATATTCCTTTGGCCAGTTTGGGTCACTTGTCCTGGCTGTGTCCCCTCCCAGTTTCTTGTGTCCCTCCAGCCCTCTTGCTGGCAAGGCCCGAGAAAATGAAAAGTCCTTGACTTAGTACAAACATTATCCAGCAAGAACCAAAACCATCCATGTGCTATCAACATTGTTCTCACACCAAATCCAAAGCACAGCACTGCACCGGCTGCTAAGAGGAAATTAATTCTATCCCAGCTGAAACCAGGACAGATACAAACTGTCTTGGTAATGTCAGCTATTTAACTGAAGACAACCAAGGTGTGATAATGAGTGATAGACCTGTGTTGCTATTTTTATCAATGAATTGTGATTATAGTTCAGTTTGTGAATTAAGTGATAGTGAACCTTTTCATCTTTCCAGTCCATTCTGGTCTGTTGAATATAACGAAGCTGAATATTCAGTTTTCCCTTTACAATACCCCAGGGGTATCTGTTACAGTTTCACAAGTATATTTTATCACAGTCAAGGGCTCAGCAGTGTGACAGGTAAAGTGCCATTTGCTCCATCTCTTTTGATTACCATTGCTTTCTGGACTAGATGGTGTTTTGTATCCATGCAGGTTGCAGGGAAACCCACATAAATGCTACTAAATTTGAGTGGGATTTGGTTTGATCATGGTGAAGGTGATTTTTTTTTTCTTTTTCTTTTGTCCACTGTGAAAAGGTGTTGTATTCTTTCATGAGGAGGGCTGCAGTGTGTGCCAGTTGTTTTTAATATCACACAAAATGATTTGCTTTCCTAGGAGACAGGCAGTTATCAGAAGTCTCACACGCTGTCTTCAGCAGTTCTCATTGCAGCACTCATTTTACATATGTACAGGGAAAACGCAGCTTCTATCAGGGGAATATTTAATTACACTTTCCTTCCTTCCCTAAACCTCTGCCAGTCCCAAGAGTGCATTTTCTCTTTGAGGCAGACTGTGGTGTGAAATCCCTGGTCACCTCACCCAGGCAGTAAGCAGAGAAGCTGCAAGCCACCTCAGCTGTCAGCCTTTAATTAGCATTTGTTTAACCTACACTTTGGTTATACACATGTTTATGGAATGGGCCACAGTTTGTCCAGGAAAGCAGCCCTTTGCCCTTCCCAGCTGGGGCTGAGGAGCAGGGACACCGTGGCAGGGCCGACGCAGGGCAAGGCCCCTCTGCGGAGGGATGGCGGGCCGTGGCAAACTTTCTGCAGCAAAATGAGGGAAAAGGCTTCTTTTTGCTGTGGTTCACAAGTACTCACGGTCTTTGGAAAGGTTGGACACTAAAAGTATTAGAAAATCCAAGCTGAGGTGTCGGTTGAGTCTTGGAAATCACCGAGATATTTTCTTTCTGGACTTTTGAGGGGAGAAAAGTGCTTTTGGCAGACTGCAAAATTTTTCTTTATGAAATCTCACCTGTTCTCATAGCATCTAATCCAAGAACCACAGAAAGAAATTGGAAAATGTTACTATGGTTTTGTCAGGCTTCAGGCTGAGCCTTTTACCCTGAGCTGGGAGTATCTAAACACAACATTTGTAAGTGGGTTCAGTACTGACAGCACATGCAGGAGGAGTTGCAGCAAGGAAACCTAACCTCAGGTCTGGGTCCAAAACCCCTGTGCTACAGAACTTTGGGGTAGACAGGGTAAAGCGAAGGACCACCTTTGGGGCAGAGAGAGATGGTAGCACTTCCCTGCTCCAAAGAGGTGCTCTGAGAGCGAACAGATGCATGTATCTGTCTGTGAGCAGGAAGCCTGTGAGCATCATAATTAACACTCTGGAGGGATGAGGCAGAGGGAGAAGGACAATATGACCCCATGGCCACAGGACATCAGCTGCAGCCCTGATGGATTAACCCTGTGATGCGCAGGCTTCAAAACCAGATTTCTTTCTCACATTTTTCCAAATTAAATTAAATTTAATTTATGAAGTTAACAAATAAACTTAACATTAAGTTAAACATTAATTTAACATTGAGCTAATTTAATTTCAGTCAATTTAAGTAAATTCATATTTTCTACCCAGATAATATTTCTAATTTCACTAGTTGCTTCTTCTAAAGGTTTAGGCTAGAGGCAGCTTTGCAAGACTATCCATACTGTAGTAAATATAGTAATCTGTTTGCTTTTTCAATAGGTAAGAATTAATTATAAACTTCTAAAATTCCCCTTATTCCTGATCGACGTGCACCTAAATGCACTCTTGCCTGTACAGGTTTTGGGTTTTTTTTGTTTGTTTGGTTTAATTTTTAAATGCTATAATAGTAATGAACAGCAATTTCTGCCCTTAATAAATGTACTCTAAAATTCCTGGTGTGAAAAAAACAATCTAACAAACCCAGCCCAAACACCAAAGTGTTTTACCCAGTATCTTATGCATTTGTTTGCCAAGACTGAATGTGTTTCTCTCCCTTGACTGCATTCCTTTGCAACAGACAAGTCAGCACAAGGTGGTGCTAAATAACACACCATTAATCTTTTTCCTGTACACGGCCCTGAAAGGAGCTTTTGGAAAAGACAGTGAAAAAATCTTTTTTAAACTGCCTATGAATTTATTTTTTCTGAAAAATGTCTTCATTTATTTATTTTTGTCTGTCATGAATGGGAGAGTTTCCCCAGTAAACCTGCCCGCTATGGCTGTCAAAGATATCTCTTATGAGAAGTGTGGGCCCCAGCCTTTGGATTAATGCAATAACTTCATGTTAGGCTTTCCTTACAGGAAAGTGTAGCCATTA
This sequence comes from Falco rusticolus, assembly GCF_015220075.1. NCBI lineage: Eukaryota > Metazoa > Chordata > Aves > Falconiformes > Falconidae > Falco > Falco rusticolus. Next base: position 27,070,620 of record NC_051188.1, read on the forward strand.
TCTACTTATTTGTGAGTGGATGGTGCTGTTTTTCACCTCTGTTCCACAGCTTTTTAGGGTTTCTGTTTCTGAGAAGATCTGTACAGCACGTGCACTGTGGGCTTAAATTACAGGGTTCTGTCATTTATTTGGACAAATTGCTAAGGAGAGGTTGAAAATGCAAAATGAGTGGAGAAGACTAATCATAGATGGTGGGAATTGAATGCCTGACCAGGTTTAGGACTAGCAGCTCCTTGTGCCTCTTCACCCAAGACCTGCTCTGTTCTTCATGCTGCTGCTCTGCCCTGAGCGGGGAGAGATGCAGTGTTTGATCAGCTGCGGTTCTCTTTGCTTTGCCTGCCAGCAGGAGTGCTAATTCGTTTTCTTGGCATCAGATTACCTCTCCTGTGAAAATGCTCCTGAAATGCAAACTGGAAGGGATGGGCATCTTTAAAAAAACTATTTTCTTTTTAGGGGAAGGCAAAACTGGTCTCTCCGAAAAAAACAAACCATGTTTTTGCTAGTAAACACAAAGCAGATCAGCTGGAATCAACTAACCAGAGTACCATACTTGCTGACTCTGTCTTCTGAGGAATCTCACTCCACAGATATTTGGCAGCACTTTGACATTGTATATGCACCTCAGAGGCTTTCTTTGGCATCTGCTGCCCTTGAAGCCATGTTTTATGGATAGAAAAGGTCTCTAGGAAAGCCTGAAGCATTATTTCCTTTTGCAAAGCAATGGAAGGTTGAAATGTGTCCTGTTCCTTTCTCATCATATAAATCCCAGCCTCAGAGAGAGCTTCCTGACAGAGCACTGGAGCAGGCTCCCCAGAGAAGCTCTGGAGCCTCCCCACCTGGACGTGACTGTGAAAGCTGCTCTAGGAGAACCTGCTTTAGCAAGGGGTTGGACTGGATGGTCTCCAGAGGTCCCTTCCAACCCCAACCATTCCGTGACTCAGTGATTCCTAGGGGATCTGGGGGGAGCAGTTGTTATTCTGCATAGCCAGCTGAGCTGTCTGTTCACTCTTCCTATGTGCATGATTTGATGGGCTCTTCTAGTTATTACAGTACTGATATATAGCACCAAGTTCAATGTGATGTGAAAATTTGTCTTTTGTGATCTGTCTGATTACATATGGCATATCATATTGACTTGACATTGCACTAAGACTGGACATTTCTTTATTGAGAAAGCATTTCTTTATTAAGAGGGTGGTCAAACACTAGAACAGGCTTCCTGTAAAGGTGGTTGATGCCCAAGCCTGTCAGTTTAAGAGACATTTGGACAATGCTCTTAATACCATACTTTAGCTTTTCATCAGCTCTAAAGTGGTCAGGCAGTTGGGCTAGATGATCATTGTAGGTCCCTTGCAACTGAGCCATTCCATTTCATTCCGTTCCATTCCTATAATGAACAGCCAACTTTTTCTCATAATTCATTTTGGCAGGAGCTGAACTAATGAGTGAGAGGGGATTGGGTCTATTCTCTTTTACATAGACACATCTTAGTTAATATATACATTAATATATACTAATAAGCTAATTTTGACAGCATTGCAGGGTTTGAAATCCAAGCTGAGTATCTCTAGTTCTTATAACCTAATTTTCCATCAGTGACACCAGATCTCTAAAACACGTTCATAATTGTAGTAACCCAGTCTCTGTTGGAAGCACAGCGCAAAACGAGAGTAGTTCTTTCTGTACTCTATTGACACTCAGTTTCACTAAGAAACATTTATTTGATTAAGAGTTAATGCTTTATCTAATGACTCTTTACCAGGCTTACTAATGCTGTTGCCATAAGGTAACATGCTAAATCATGTTTTGGAACTAACTATTTGTAGACTTTTTCATCAGGAGATGAGTCTGGATAACTCATCAAGATCTGAAACATCCAAATTTGTGGTGAAGTTCTTACTTTAGAAGATAGTAGTATGAGCTGTTGGAACAAAATTTGGCAGGCATCAAGAGATTAGACATGTTTATATAGTGGGAACATTGAATTAGTTTTGGATAAGTACCTGGACTTCAGAATACAGTTCAACAACAGTCTGTCTGGAGTGAGCAAGACATTCCTTCTCTGAATAGGTTATCCCACAAGTTTTTGCTGGATAGATGGATCAGTAGTCTGTTCTGATATGGCAACCCCTTTCGTTTGATGTTTTAAGCATCAAGTGCAGAACAGACCTGGAAGCACAAAGTGGCATTTCCAAGAGTGAGCTCTGATATTCCCCATCCGTGTTTTCAATTTCAGAAGTACTCTGAACAGCAGCACACACAGCCAAGAGTGACTTTCACTACCAAAGGAAGTGATTAGATAATAAAGTGGCTTATGTTTTTAACGTGAAAGCATGAATTCATATACCAGTAATCTTCCTTTTTCTTGTAGTCCATCCAGTTTTTCAGATGTGGGTCTGTGGATTCTGCAGCTTCGCAGATCCTGGGGTTGTGAGTTTTTTTCTTTGCCCTCCATACCCGAGCTCAGTTTATCTGTTACCCATTTTGACCACTGGCAATGAATTGCTTCCTTGTTTACCCAAGTCTCAGGTAGGCAAGAAGACCTACTTTGAGTGCATTCAGCCCAAAATAATTAACATGTAGACAGTAGATACATTTCTATTCAGGAAGGCAAGAGGGAACATGTGAGGGAGCAGCACAGTTCCTTGGATAGGGGGAGTGTTTCTAGAAGCTTTTTCATAAGGCATCTTTGCAGGCTTCCTGAATTGTCACTGAAAGCAATTTAAAAAACACCAAAAAACCAACAAAATCTCACAGCATCAACAGCTTTTAAAGATAAGCATCCTCCAGCTATCAGGAGAGGCTCAACAGAGAAAAAGCAGGCAGTGAGATAGAAATCAAAGTATTTTCTGATCTCATTGCTCCTGTCAATACCATTGCACTGCTACTTGCTGTGCCAGTGGAAGAGAGAAATTGTATTGCTGAATACCACAGCAGAGTGGAAAGCTTCAAAAGTGCTTTGTATAGATTGAGAATGAGTTTACTTTGCTCTGTAACCTGATTTTTCAAAATAAGTAGTAAGAGATTTCGCTTGATGTTGTAACTATTTTGGTTCATTATAGCCCAGTTGCTAGTCTCTTTCCTCTGTTTTATGTCTCATAATTATAGGTCTGCTTATAAAGGTGTGAGGTTTTGGCATCTACATTGCACTAAGTGATTGGAGTGCTGAAAGAAGAGACATTTTCCTCATTTTGTAATGACACTGCCTTCGATGAATGCTATAAATCATTTGGTCATTATGCTCATTTTCCTTTGGCTTTTTGATGCTATCCCTCCTGCAGTCTGGAACACTGCTGTGAAGCACAGTTTGTTTCTGAGAAAGTCTTGTTGGCATTTGCAGCTTGAGCTCCTCTGGAGGATACAGACTATGCCTGTACAGAGAGGCCTAGTGCTTCCCTTGCTGGAAAACTGTACTCTCTGGAGTTGTAGTAGCTTAAGTTGCTGCTTCCAGACTCTCATTCAAATATAAAATACAAGAGAAATAAGAAATAAAAACTTAGCATTTTCATTGTTTGCTTAATGAAAGCATTCTCTTGCCTATTGTTTGGTCATTCTGATTTTTCAAAAAGAGGAAGAGAAAAATATATATTTTGGAAACCAGAGATTTCCATGATGTAGATACATTATTTTCCATCCAACAGTGTGAAGCTGAACAATTAAAAAAACCCAGCTCCTTAAGGTAGTATTAATCTTCAAGCTGTGATACAGTCAGCACACTGTCACTAAATATTAAACATAAATCCAGGCCACAATGTTTGAGTCATATTCCAACTTGAACAGCTTCCATTATTAAAGGGGCTTACAAGCTGAGTCTTGGGTTCAGTCTGGGGTAGAGAGATGGTCATTTGCATGTAAACCTAGTTTTCCACAACTGCTGGCTTGTAAATGGGCTTTGGTTTGGGCCCATTTCCTTAACATGGACCTTGGTTTGTGATTGTATATTCTGGCAGACTGCTGCTCTGCAGTGTGCTTTGGTGTCCATCAGATGCCGGGAAGCTCTTCTGAGCAGCTGCACAGCTCAGTTCTGTCCATGCTGAGCAGGGCTGCAGACACTGCTCCACTGAGTGCTTCTCTCTGAGATCTCAGGGGAGAAATGGGCTGAGTTCTTGCAGACTGAGTTTATAACAAGTGGTGCAGCTCTGTGTTGAGGACCCCTCCCTGGATTCTCCATGGTCAGCTGACAGACAGAGAAACCCTTACAAGGATCTCTGTCTGTACAATGTCTTCAGGAACCACAGGGAATGGTGTGATGCAGTGACAAGTAACGGTATGTAATTTATGTGCAAGGGATCTCTGGAAAATACCTGAGAACACCAGAGATACTATATGAAACTCTTTATTTATCTGTGAGCTAAGAAGAATTGCTCATTCAGTTCAGTATCAGGTCCTAGCAGAGCCAGCATCTGAGAATGATATATGCAAGGTCAGACAGATAGTTAAGGGCAAAACCTGCATTTTAGAAGGTTCTGCCTCCTCACGGCTGTTTCATTAGTTTGTGAGCTAAGGTAAGAATAATATATATCTTTAAAATTTACCTTTTCAAAAAGAGCCTTTGATGTTCTTTTTATCTGTATGAATACCTAATTCTACTTTTATTGCTGGCCAATGCTTGAATACATCTCATAGCAATGACCCACACAGCTTAATGATATGTCATGTAAAAGGCACCCCTGTAAAATGTATTGCTTTTCAGTTTCACTACTTGTGCCTTTCCCTTTTGTATAGAAAAGTTCCTTGCATGAGACTTCTTTCAGAATTTGCCTCTTAGACCCCATTTTCACACAAAGGTCCTGGTTATCATTCTACAACTATGCAATTTGGGAGCACTAACCTTACAGAATAAATGACATGTGTTCTGCAAAAACATACAAGATGGATTTCTGTTACAACACAGTGAGAAAACACAGGGACTTGCAATAGGTCCCTTAAGTGCACAGTTGATCTGGAAAGATTTTTGGGTTTGTTTCCATTGTGTTTGCTCTTATATTTGCTTACCTGAACAATTTAGGTTAAGACATGTTTCTATTTTCAGTAGAGACAAAGCTGTTACAAGCTTTGAGCCTGTCAGAATTTTTGAAAATAGTTGGGAAGCTGACACCTCTTTACAGTAACTGCTGGGTGTTGCTCATGTGCTCAGGTGCTCCATGTTATTGGTCCCACCTCTGTCCTCTGGAGGGGTGGGGGAGAGAGGGAGAGTTAACACAACCAGGACAGCTTTCAGGAACTGTCACTAAAGTACCTACTCAATTCAATGGAAGGATAATTTCTATTTCTCATCAGATTAGTGGATTTTCTCTAGTTTTTCATACCAAATGTTTGTCTCATTCTTTGAGGAAGATTTCATTCTTCAAATTTCTCGGGAGTCCCTCAAAGCTACCCTTCTTCTGTCTGGTAGGAGCCATCCTCACAGGAGCTTCAGTAGTCAGCTGGCAAAGAGGCAGTTGCCTGAAGGACATGATAGTGCTAGAAATCTGCAAAACAAGAAAACAAAAAAGGCACACCAATACTGTCAGAACTCAAACGGTTGAACAAGTGTGAAATCAGCTCAATAAGTTTAAGCTAAAGCCCTGGCAGGGTTTTTGCTGACAGATTTGAAGGGCAGACTGGAAATACGGTGCATTTCCATCTTATACTTCACTAATGCAAACCATTATGATTTCATATGAAACCATAATGGAAATCATATGATTTAAAATCATTCTAATACTTACATTTTGTTTTCGTGAAGTATACTATCTATTATTTCTTCTATCACTATTATACTATATAGGAGTAATAACGCTTGCTCTGATACTATGCAAATACAGACAGGTTCTTGTATGTAGTGGGCTATTTTTTTCTTCCATCCTCCAACAACCTTCTCTTTGCATGCCTCAGGAGCCCTGCCTCTGCAATTTTCCTTTAGTATACTTCCATCATTTCTAATGAGTATATAGACTCATTACAATACCCTCCCAAATTCTTTCCCTTCATGATACGCTCTTCACTGCTGAATGCCACTGCCGCATCTCAGCTATTCAGCAAGCTACAATGCCAGTGAAGAGGGAGGAGTTGCAAGCAAAAGGATGTTTTTCTGCTGTAATCTGTGTGTAAGCCTGCAACACATGTCACTCAGACAGAGCCAAAGAACATCCTCTCTGTGTGTTACACAAAAAAGCATTTTTTAGTGTCCCATGACAAACTCAAGACTGCAATATAAAAAAGCCAAGAGTCATACAAACGGCTTGAATGGGTCATAGGGACACAGAAGTCAAAGGCATTTCCCATGCAGAAGCAGGGAAGCAAGTAAAATGACAGAATTTATAGGCAATTGAATTTAAGGTGTGAATGAATGAGTTGTCCAAGAACATGCTTTATGTCAATACCAAAAATGTTAAGAGAAACTAAATGGCTCTATTTGTAAATCCTCATTTCTTTCTTTGTTTAAAATAATAATAATAATAATAATAATACTCCTGGTAGCAGTGCAAGGATTCTTTAAATAGTTTAAATTGACTGTATGAAATGAAATACAGTTTGTGATATATTCTTCTGGCTGCCTCCTATAGACAACCTTGGCTAAATTTTGTAAGGATGAAGGCAGAGGATACTGGCATGAGGCCATAGAGCCTTAGTTAATATAGCAAAGCAGAAATGCAAGTTTTATAATAAGTTCTGGAGATCTTGGAAAAAAAGGGAAGAAGCTGAAAGAAAAGCGGCAGTAGCCACTATAATAACTTGATAAGCCAGATGTGAAATAAATGTGTGGATTGGCCTGACTAACAGTGGGAAGGGGAGCTACGTGTGTCCTGTCACATGCACAATTGTGATTATGCCTGTGTAAATGAAGGTATTTTCAGGAAGAGTTAATGAGCTGAAACTGATTGTGTGAGGAGTCCTGGCACAGCTCAACTGATCAGCCATGAAGAGGCCAGGGAAAGACCTCCTATATTTTCCCTAGTTTCACACCTTTTCTTGGTAATTCAAAACCATTTGATAATAGAGGGCCCTCATAATTATTGTCTTTCCCTGGTATTTTCTGGAAAGTCCCTCACTCCTTAGACTTTAGCTCTTGTCAAAACCACTCTTTTCTTCCACCACAAGTTCTGTCACCTTTGTCCCCTGGAATTACTTAAAACCAGGCTGCCTCTGAAAACATCTGGCTGTATCTTAGCATGCTGTTTATCAAACTTGCATACTATTAGGCAAATACGGAATTATGACTAAGCCAAATTGAAAAAAAAACCAAAAAACAACAAACCAAAGAGAAAAATCGATCTGCACATAGTGGGGAAAAAAAAAAAGTGAAAAAGCATTTCACTGGAAAGTCATTGTGTTTCCTTGAAAGGTCATGAACAAGGTTGGTTCTATATGCATGCCTTTGTTCTCAATATAGGTTGGATCTAATGAAAGAGAGGAAGAGTGTACAATATAGTCTCTCTTTCACCTCTGCTAGTCTGATGATCTCAGTTCTTCAGGTTCTCTTCAGATTCAGTGATTCCTGATTTGTACAGACTCTTTGTACAGAACAGACGTAGGCTCTAGGGTTCTCTGGTTTATCAGTTTCCAAGAACTTGGCTTTAGCAACCTTTTTTTAAAAGTTCAAAGAGCAATGTTTTGCAACTATCTCTGGGATACATTATATCCTAAAGGAAATAATAATTTCAAGGTCCTTGGAGGTTTGGTGCTCAGTTCTGTTTTACTCTGGATGAACTCTGGTGTAGGCAGGTGAAAAAGGTATTTGGTCCTACTCTGATTTAAAGAAGTGATTTCCAAGGGATCAAAATTTCTTTTCATGATCTGTTGCAGACTACTTAAAAAATAAAAAAAAAATCTGCCCGTGATTATGGGCACATTTACTTGTATTAGAAATGCTGCTGTCACTGAAATTGTTCTGCTGTGAATATAGTATGGGCTTATAAGTATTAACATATTTTTAGAACAATACAGGACCTATCCTGCTCCTTGATTATGACAGCTGGTTCTGACTTTTGTGATGTGTTCATTGTTTTCAATGAACAGTATGTAGAGGAATGAAGCTGGGTTAATTATCATTGATTAATATACAGCTGTGGGCTGGCTTCAGGGGCGGTGGGTTGGCTGATGTGGATAAGGTGCAGCTGTGGCTGGTTCTGTTAAGGGGTTGGGCAGCCAAGGAAGGGAGAGCAGCTGAGGAAGAAGAAGGGGGAGGAAGAAGCAAGAGAAGAGAGAGTGGGCCCAGGATGAGGAGAAGGCAGCAGAGGGACTAGCTTGAAGAGCGTGCTGGTATGATATGGTAAAAGGCCTTGTTGCAGCCAGATGGTTTGGAGAGTGCTGTGACAATAGTACATTGTATTAACTAGGTACATCATGTTTTCAGGTTGCTGAGGACCTGCCAAACAGTGTGAGATACATACTGGTCAGACTTTCTATTCTTTTTATCATGAATAGTCATTTTTCCCTAGTTGCTTTGAACTTTCCTGGAGAGTAGATGAAGATACAGCCATAGATGGATTTTTGGACGCTTTTGAGGTAAATTTATTGCACTTCTAATTACCTTTTCCTTTTAACATTGCAGATTTTATTAAATGAAGGCATGCTGAATGCACAGATTATGAAATATTTAGTAGCTAAAGGTCTATCCAGTGTTCATCTCAAGTTGTGGTTTTCTTTTGCTGTAATATATTCACATACAACCATTATGTTAAAGAATATTCCTGCTGTCCATAAAAACATGTCAGACTTGTAAGGCAAGTGTGGTCTCTGTACATTCCCTTCACTGAAAGCAAACCTAGAGCTAGATTCAACTGTTCTCTAGCACCCTTCCAGCTAGAGCATGAACAGCACACATCGTTGCTGGAGACTTTAAGCAGAGAGATACGTGGTTGATGCCCACACTCATCTGTTGGAAGATCTTGCAGCTCTTACTGGGAGAATGTAAGCAGGTTTCTTATCAGGGCAAGGAGTACTCCAGGGAGAACAGGAAGAGAAGTATCTGTTTGTCTCCTATTACAGGATTAGGCATGGCTAGAGAACTTGGGAGTAACACTTCCAAATGTTTAATTTTGATGTATTATAGTTAGTGGACTGTGCATGTCCCATTCTTTTTCTGCTTATGGGAGAAGACAGGTTTGAATAAGTGCTCTGCAATAATCTGGGAAATAGGGCCCAAGTGAAGAGGGGAAAGGTTTATCTAGAAAAGACAGTTAATTTTCTTCTGAGGACACTTGTTATTCCAACTAGTGTGTCATCAGACTGCTAGCTTTAATATTGCCCTAGTAATATCAAGAATGAAAATTCATCATGTCATCATTTACTGATCACACCCAAAAGCCTGTTAACGTAGGCCTCCTCACCTTTATTGAGACAATATTTCTATCTTTATAGTTTCCTTGAATCCTAGAAGGTTGAAAGTGCAAATATGGACAAATATCCAAAATAATTACATGAGGCATATGCAATAAGAAATCAACCACTGAACTTGAGAACTAAATACCAGGTAATTAATCAATGAAAAAATAAGTCAGGACTGGGACAATACATACTCTAATAAGAAATCAATACTATTTTCTGTTTTCAAAGCATTCATAAAAAGCAATTAACTGCTGTATATATTACCCATAGAAATCCTCAGTAATTAGAATTGCTGCAAAGATTAGCTGTCAGAGGATTATGGCTCCATATATACTTAGATGTTGTTTTTAGATTCATCTGTTTGAGGATTAAGTAAATGACTCTTTAATTATTTTATTACTATTTTATAAACTAGAAAATCCTTAATGGTTCAACAGCGTGGGGTTTCATATGTTGCTCAGCACTGTGATCTGTGGATAACCAGTTGGAGGCAAACCCTAGGCTATTTTAAGGCACATTATTGCACATTAGCTCTTCCACTTTTATTTAAATTTTAAGAATAATAAATGTGCTAACTGAATAAATTAAAATGCTACAGCAGGTTCTGCAAGGTGTTTGTTGGAAAACATTTATATGTATGTGTGGGAGATCAGCATCATTCTCAGATAAGCACATCATAGTCTTGTGAGATGTAGAGCTCAAATATTTGGGGAAAAAAGCTATGAGATGAATAGCAGCCTTTGTATGAGGTGTCAGGCAGCTGCATTGTGTAGGTCTGTTTTTGCTGCTGCTCTAAGCAAGTGATTTTGAACATGACATTACAAAGGGAAGGATGGGATGATTCATGATACTTCGGTTAATTTAGCTTCTGATTTTATAACAATTTTATAATCACAGACACTGATATTTTAACTCCTAATAAGTGAGCAAAGTGTGCATGTCCTCTCTTGCCTGCTTACATAAGCTTTTAACAGCTTTTGCGTTCGCATTTATATTCTTTACAAGGTTTAGGGTCCTGACAAGTTGTTCCCTTTTCAGTCAAGGACTCGGATACAATGATACTATTGATGTTGCTTTATTAAAATCTCAAGACAACATATATTTTATTTTAAATCTGAAGTGTTCCTTATACAACTCTGTATTTTTCTGTGCTTCGTTGTATTCAAGTAGTCTGAGATTGTTTTTTTTTAATGAGACGCAACCTAACTTTTCCCTAAAAGAATTCTGTCTGCTGTCTTGTTTGATACAGTGGCTTTAATTTACAACCAGATAAAAAAATGGGATGCATTTTTAAAGGTGATTTATTAGATGTATTGGTTTCCACTTTGCATTTTTTTTTATGGTGAGAATATGTATGCTTTTGTTGCATTTCTTTCACAGACCAGTCATGTCACACTCATACCTTACACACCACTTCAGATACTCACCTGAGCAACGCTGCTCTCAAGCAATGGTTTCCAGTCCATAAAATGTGGGCAATGAGCCAACATTACTCATTGTACCTTTATTTCTATAGATTTTTATTTCTTTAACATGATGTGAGTTCCAAGTGGCATGTGTTCTCCGAAAGTAGCAGAGACTCTTAGTCATACTTTTATGTACTTGTCCCGTAGCTTACATATAATTTAGTATCTACTCAGGAAGATTGTTCATATTTTCCAGGGAACCTTTTTAATTACTCGGATATGGTTTAAATAAAGAGTATAACTTATCTGTGGGAGGGGGGTTAGAACCAGATAATCTTTAAAGTCCCTTCCAACCCAAACCATACTATGATTCCATGCTCTTAAAGGGTATTCTAACTGCACAAAAAGATCACTGTTTTTTATGGTTACCTACTAGTACCTTCTCGATTTATCAAGCATGGAAAAAATCTATCAATAACAATATAAAAATTCAAATATCCAAACATTTATCGCTTCAGTGGAAAACTGTCATTTATATATCTTTTAATCGCTTATGGCCTATACTGTATGATAGGTGTCATATTTATTTCCTACAGTCATCGTGGAGGAATGCAAACCCTGTGGGTTTTTTTTTTTCTTGGCCATGATTTCTGAAGCAATCAGCTTATTTAACTCTTCTTTTAGTGCTTGCTTTTCCCCTCGTCATTATCTGGGGCTACTGGGTTATCCTATCTTGTATTCTGTTGGGAGCTTCTGTATCTTGAAGAGGTGTCAAGCTCTTGCTTAAATATGTTGGCTCCATCCCCAGTACTGCCTCTAGACAACAACAAAAACAAAACATATTTTTAGTAGTTCAGTAATAGTGTTACACATTGTATATATTCTAATTTGCTATTTGATCCTTCATATAACTTCCATCTTGCCTTGTTAAGGAATATGAATACTTTAAGTCCAGAGTTTTACTTCTATGCCTTCTGCTGCTTTTGCCCTGCCTTTCTCTGCTCATTTTCCTATTTTGCTTGCTTCATTGACTGATATATATATATATATATTTATGCCCAGGTTAAAATAGTGGTTATATCGGCTCTTACTCATCAGCTGTGGGGTTTTTTGGCACTGAGGAAGTCTTTCCACAATTTTCTTTGCCCATGTTAATCTCATCATGATGGCATTGGCAAATTCTTGCAAGCAGTGTAATCTGTTCTGATTCTTCCTTCTCTTTTTGCAGTGGCTGGTTTGTGCTATTTACCACAACATGTAAAACTGTTGCTTTCTCTGGGCTCTGATTTTGAGCTCTGTGTACTTTTCTCTCTCAAGTCTCTTTCCTTTTGGTAGGCTGGATTATTTGTCATGTACCCAGTAGTCCAACATAAAACACCTTCTATAAGCATTGGGGATGATTGGGTGTCTCCCTTAGCTGTCATCTCTAATTTGCTGCCTAGTTTGCAGGTGGATGGTTTCCTTTCCCAATTATTGTATGCATAGCTGGCAAGTGTCCAGGCTGGGCAATGAGATATTTGTGCAGAATTAATTTCTATTGACATAATTTATTTTTTCAGTTTCACCTCCAGAGTCTTGGGTCCTTTCCAGATCTCATGGAGCCTGGCAGAGAGGTTGGCTGCACTCCGGTCTGCCTTCGACTGTCTTTTTGACCCTGTGACACAGGAATATCCAAGTGCCACGTCAGTGTGGGTCAGCTGGTTTTAGCAAGAGCCCCTTACAGGTACAGTTTCGCCAGACACAGCAGGGAACCAGCAAACATGACATGTCTCTGGTGGTTGTACCGTTCATGGAGTCTTTCCATTCTCTGATGTAGGGATTTTTGATTATTTCAGGTATTTGCTTGCAGTAGGGTTTGGGAGGTCTTTCTGCAGCTGGCTCTGATGCAGCTTGACTCTTGCTCCCTTCTGACCTCCCTCTGACTTTTTCAGCTATGCTGAATGAGTCAGAATCTGCAGGTGGAGATGCAGGCACAGGCTTTTCTTGCATTGCTGCCAGAGAACATTTGCAAAAGAGAACAAACATACCATCTTCTAGGAGTTTCCTTCTTGTTCTCTTCTTCGTTATTTTATTTATGTTCAAATGCAACAGCATAAAAGACTGCTGTATGTCAGAACTTGCCTGGTTGCTTGCCAGTGTTAAGGCAACAGATTATCATAACTGTAGAGAAATAAGCCTCTTTCTTAGAAAGCTGCATAAATCAGTCCCGTGTTGTCTGTTGCACACATCCTAGTGGGTTCAGGAGATCAGTGCTCTAAAACAGATGTACCCAGAAATGAAATTGTGATTGTATGCTGTTGGCTGTAAAGTGTGACTAGAAAGTCCTCAAAGCTTTCCTTCAGCTGATGGAAACGAACTATTACCAAAGCAGAGAGAAAAAAAAAATGTTTCTTTAGACCATGTGCTCACCATCAAGAGAGGAAGGGGACAGACACTCCAAAGAAAGCCTTATGGGTTTTGTAATCATCTTCCTGACCCTCCTGCTAGAGGGACTTACAAGCTGCTGGGAGGGGTGGCTATAAAACCAACAAGGAACTAATGGCACTCCAAAACAAAAAAATTACCCTAACTTTTTCTGGGGAGGGCTTTCTGCTGTTTTGGAGTGCCCTGTATAGCCACTATTAGGACTTGAAAGTGGGTCAGAGCCAGTGAAATCAGATTTTTGAATGGTAGGGACTGAGCATTCAGTGATTATTTCCTTCTGCACCTGCTACAGCTTCTGGTGTGATGATGAGGTGGACAGAAAGCGACAGCATTGTCCTGAGGAGCCACACACAACCTAAACCTGTTCAGCTGATCTGTTTGAGCCCTGAGGCTCCTCCCTCCCTCTTGCATTCATAGCTCATGAGGTGGGTACATCTGAACTTCAGCATTGTTTCTCCCTGCTCCTCTTTCCCCATCCCACCTTGTAGGACAGAGGGCCAGAGCCAGGAGTGTTGTTGAAGTAGTGTGAGAGCTTTCTATACGCGGATTAGGAGGAATGGCTTAGGAAAAATTTTTATTAGTTAAGGATTGAAGGTAAGAGGTTTTCAAGATGTGGCCATGGGAAAAATAAAGGCAATCCAAGACAATGTGAATTTGGGGATGGTAAGAAAAGGTAGTAGGATATATTCTGCCTAACTTGGATTACAAATTTTTGCTTACACTTTAGCACTAAACAAAGCAGTCGCCCTAAAATAAGAACCTACATTGAGTATTTATTAATGTAGAGAGGTAAGTCATGTTGAGAACCTCCAGAAGGATATCTCAATCAACCTGATGTCTCCCTGAAAGCCTGCAAAAACTTCTATCTCTATGTATCCTAAAGACTCTGCAGGCCTTTACTTTTTTGGCTCCTACGGGGTAGGTGAGCATCAGGTGTCTGCAGTGATACTGGTGGGAAGAGCATTGCACGTTGAGGAGGCAGTGATCCGTGTAGCAGTGGATCTGTGTAGGTGCAGGGCTGTGCTGTGCTGCACACACATTGTCTGCAGGCCTGTGCTGCGCGTCTCCCTTGACACGAGCAAAACTCAGTTGGCTGATGGTGATGGAGGAGCCTGCCAAGCAGCTCCCTCTCCGTACTGAGAGGGCATTGCCTTTACCTAGAAGTGCAGCAAGTTCTCCTGGAGACATCTTCTGTCTGAGAGATAAATGATGAGCACAGTTATATTCTTGTAAGAAAACCCTGTAACAGCTAGAATGACACAAATGGGGCAAGTTCTCTACAGGCAGGGTCTGCGCGGCATGCTTATGTGCAGATCAGAGCCTGTTCGATCCTGCATAACTCGGGGTTCCCAGCATCTAAAGGAACATGAGTTTATCTGTACTAATTCTTTATATTTGCAGAGTCTGAGTGCCTTTCTTATCAGGGTAATAGTGGACCAGCACCTCCTGGTGCAAACCAGTGTCCCTTAGGAATAAATAATAATTAAAAAAAAAGGCACTTAAAAAAATGGGCTATGTCTGAGGAAGAAAGGTAAATCCAATTCTGTAATAAGCTTCAGGCAGACCCAGGGGACTCTTCAGGCATGTTCAATTACAGAGTCAAGGATCAAGTTAAAAATACTTTTCTTTTGCAACAGCAAAGTACCTCTCTGTTCTTCATTAGAGGAAAAGAATAGGCACAGAGCATAGTGCAATAACTTCAGGATAATAATGCTTTGATAATAAGTAGTAGAGGTGGTGATAACCCTTTGTAAAACCCCTAAGGTGACAAAGCAGTGAAAATAAATGTGCTACTTTTTTTTTTTTCTTCCTTACAGAGAATAAGCATTCTGTTTGTAGTCTGGGGTCCAAGGAAACCTGTCCAGGAGACATTTGTTAATGCACCAAGAACACTGAACTGTTTCAGTTTTTTTCAAGATTGACTCTTATTAAATGATAAGCATATTTTCATCTTCCCTTATGGTAATCAGGAATGTTTATTCAATGGACTCACTTCTACTATAATGTCCAGACAACATGGATCATCTCCTTCTCAGGAAAAAACAGTCTGGGGATTGTTTGCCTGGCTCTTTTCCTTGCCGCCTTAGCTGCATGACAACATACCTTTAAGTCACAGTTTCTTTCCCAATAGCATCCTTTGCTTACAAAAAGCACTCAGCAGTGTGCTGTTAATCCTGACTTCCAGAACATTTATACTGAAATTACAAAATTACCAGGAGGGTTAGGGGAGGAATTTCAGCAGCTTGTTTCCACAGCTGTGATTCAAAACCTCACAGACATTCATAGCAAATGAAGCTGCAGCAGACCAACTCTCTTTTCGTATCCTGTCTGCTTTCTATCACCTCATCAGTCTTAATTGTTTTTGCAGTCAGAGATCAGCTGTATTCCTCTCCCATTTGTACACCATGGAGGGAAAGACTTGGTGAATTTTCCTGACAGTATGAGATTTCATCTTATGTGAGGCAATGAAGTTGTGTAACTCCTTTGAAAGTCTCATTTAGTTTTATTCTGCTAATTTTATTTCTCCTAGTTCCTCTTTGTCACACTTATTCCTTTGTGGGCAGCTTCTGAGTATTTTTCTTTATAAATCTGATCACATGGAATAGATGTTTCTTTCTTTTATTCCAAGTAACTGGAACTGGAATATTGCTGCTCTATACTGCTGTGTTATGCTGTATTTAAACAAACCTGGGAAATGGACCTGAAAGAGGTGCTTTTATTTGTAAACAGTACTCAGGGATATGTTTATCTTAAGCACGAGATTAATCCCATTGAAGTTGTGAATGTGCTTAAGTGCTTTATTAGATCAAGGTCCTTGTAGCAATAGTACAATTCCTTTGATACAAGGGCAAAAGAGTGCTAGTGAAAATTGTGCTGAATTCTTAGTATCTACTATTCCCTAAAGGATGGGAATAAATTTCTCATTTCTGGCAAAATATTTCCAAGGCAATGCTAGGTAAATTATTAATATTTTTGGAAGCTGGCTGTCAGGTTTAAAGTATGGGTGATAAGTGGGAGTGAAACCTTTAATAGTTCTTCCAGATTTGTCGATCTGTGAGTAATCTCTGCTTTCATGGAGTAAGAAAGGATTTCCTTAGAAGCTACAGTTGCTCAGAGAATGTTTTCCTTTGACCTTATAATTAGCCCTGTGGAAATAGCATATTGTGTCTGTTAACTTGGAAAGTTTTATGATGGGGAGCACTCAGCAGAGGATGTCTCTTTACTGCTGCTTGTTTAGTGTTAGTATGCATAAAACAAAAAATAGAGAATGCATTTACCATGTAAGATGAAGTAAAGGCAGCAGTTGTGAGAAAATGTATTTTAATATTTAGGAATGTCTACAACGTAAGAGAGGATTGATGATGAGGTATCTCTTACCTATCCTGAAGCATGTGAACCCACTTTCTCTTACCACTGCTCTGCATTTTGTCCCATAGCATCTCACAAGAGGGCTGGCAATCATGAATAGGGATTTCTGGGAATGTTGTTTATGCCGCCTTCTTTTCAGGTATGAAATGTAGAAAGCAAGTGATATCTCAGCAGGTTGTGGGAAAACGGCAGGGGGCTGGAGGTGTATGGGGCAGGGTTATCCTCCTGATTAAGACCAGCAGATATTCCAAGGTCAAATTGTGCAACCACAGGGAGCTGCACCAAGGTTTCACAGTGCCAGGGAACAGCCAGGAAAGACCTGTCAGAGCAGAATGTTTTTCTGATCCTGGACTCTGTTCTCCCTGGACTGTGGGATGAGGAGGGGGAAAAGGCGAAGTACTGAAGCTGCCTGGTTGTTGCAGTGATAAGGCAAATGGCTGGGTGCCGCTGGCTGCCAGTGTGAAACAATGTTCAGGAACACCGGTAAGGAACCGAACCTTCAGCTTATGGCTATGTTGAGTCACAGCTGCGTGAGTAAATCGAGCCTTTCTGAGTGTTTTGAGAATATATGGACAACTAGTAATTGTGTTATATAAAGTGTCACCTATTTTTCACACATAACGGATTTGTACCACTTCAGAACAAAATACACTATAAATCAGTTTTCAATAAACTGACTATGGAAACACACTTGAATAAGATCTACTACACTTTTGAGTCAAAAAATTAAGATTTTAAAAGGAAAAAGGACACAGAAAAGGAAAACAAACTAGGGGGAAAAATGAAATTCAATGTTTATTCAAAACTTCTTTGTTAAAGTGGGTTCCAATTTTCAAGATTTTCATTATTTTCAGATACTGAATGTTATAGAAAGTTGTTTTGGTCATTGGTTTGATCATTTCTTCTGAGAAAAAAATTGCGTTCCTTCTCCAACTTAGAAAACCTTCTGTGTGTTTTGGTTTTTTGTTTTTGTGGGTGTGTTTTTTTCCCCTCCATTCTTTTATTTAATATTAACACTTATTCTTTCAGCCTTACTTGAAACAGATGCTTCAGAGGACACAGGAAACAATTATCTTGAGGTTTGCTATTTTCCTAAGAACAAGCCACAGGGAGAATTTTGTTGTTCTGTCAGTGCCAGAAGAGAAGCAAAAATTCTTGTATTTGAGGAAAGGATTTAGCATTGTTTGTTAGGGACATGAAATGCCAAGTGTTGCTGTGGCTTCAGCACATTTGTTTTTGGTCAAAATGATTTGAGAAATGCTAATTAAAGATATTTTAATCTCTCCCCTGCACTGAAGGGCAATTGTTTGAGTTTCTATTGATAGACATCACTGTCATATTTTAGAGTGTAACAACTACCCAGAACTAGATCCATGTGCAAGACTTTCACTTCCAGGGTATGAATGGAAGACTGGACAGGTTAATCAAAATGAGTTGTTGCAGTTTTTACTTGTTCTTTGATGCTACAGATGAGCTGGCTGAAATAAACAATATGGACCTGTGCTATCACTAATGGGTTTGGTCTATATGAAATGGATGAAAGCAAAGGCAGATCTGTAAATGAAGTGCCTGGTTTCAAAAAAGCAAAGCCCAGGAATGCTAGGCTGAGCTCCTGAAGAGGCTTTTATCCTGATATGAGTTATAAGAACAACAAAAGTGTTTGGTAGGTCATCTTGTTAACTGTCAACAGAATTTTCAGTTTAGGAGGGGTGTTATTTATTTGCACAAGGCAAGGGCTCCTCAGGCAATTACTTATCTTTGATATCTGCATTTCATATATAAAATTATGGCTTCATTGGGGAGACAATTTTATATGACCTTTGTTGAGTTGAAATTATTTAATTGGCAGGGGTTGTCTCCTGGCAATATTTCTGAGGATGACATGGATTCTTGCTTATCGTGGGTTTTGATAGCTTTCTATTGTCACGTGGTGGTCAGGACCAGTGTAAGACAAACAAGTGGTTTTTTCCTTTGGGAAGGATTACTGTTCCTTTACAGTGCTAGTATTGATCCACTTCCTAATTTTTGTATTGTGGTGGTTGTGAGTGGAATGTAAACTCCTTTTCCCACATCTTCCCCAAGAAAGAAAATAAGAATAATGGAAAAAAAAAATGTTGGGTGTGTTGCTTGGTGTTTTCATGGTTTTGATTGTCTTGAATTGTGTTAAATTTTGCTTGGCTTGAACGGTGTTAAAATTTTTTGTGCCTACACAGGGGTGTGCCTGGCTGTAAATTGTGAGAAATTGTGAGTAGGATCTTTTGGCTCACAGACTGGTGCTTCATGAAAAGCTTATTCAAAGTTGTGATATGGAGTAGGTCAAATCTTTCCATACAAAGAATGAACTACCCATTACTGTGAGTAGTACATTTTTAAAAAGATCTTAGATACCTTAAAAGTGGGTCTTGTGCTGTAGCTGTCTAAAGACCAGCATGTAACAAATGTCACAACCTTTAAAACTTCTCATGGGAGTGAGATCTTAGATTTTTGATGTATAGCCTTCATAATGAAGTGAATAAGTGCTAATTACTTGTCTTGATGATGAGATTATTCTTATTCCTGTGAGGGTTTCCTTTTCTCACAAGTATTAATTCTTTCTGTTGCTGCAGCTGAGCAGGTTGGGCGAGTGTCTTGTCTACGTGAGTGATTTCTTTGTCACCCCTGCTGACCTTTTCCTCAGTTTGCATCCCAGAAAACTCTGGGTCCCTTGCACTGTACTGTGGTCATGCTGACAGCACCGTTTCATGACCAAGGAGTACAGACCAAGAAGGAGCTAGGACCCAAATATGTTTAAGCAATCCCACACATTTTGGAGTAGAGAATGAGAGAGATAAGTGATAATCCGTGAGCTCTAGTGTTGGGTCAAGCATCTCTAATCCCCATAAGGTATAGAAAGGGGTGCACTCACCACGACATCATATTGCAAATCTCATAGTGCACTGAAGAGAACAGATCATGGCTATTCCAGAGAGATCAAAGTGTGTGGTGCTTCTTCCAACACCTACTGAACTCTGAGGCCAAATCATACCTACTTGCCTTGACATGTTCATTTTTATGCTGTAAGAAATTCATGTTGTCCTGTTGACCAACACTACCACCACCCACAGGACTAGGTGGATGAAGACAGTATCTATCCTACCATCTTACTGTACATCCTTATTTCTACTACTACTTTATTTTTTTTTTTACAACAGCTGTTGAAAAATTTAGATCTTGATTGCTTGGGAAAACAAGCTCTCTTGTTATCCATCTCCTGACTCTTTCACTACTGATCTTCTGGTCATGGAAGTCTGGAACTTCTTAATTATTTTCCCTCCTAAATACATTGACTGAGTCTGCTTGTTGAGATGTACAGGCTAGTATTAGGTAGAACAGCTTAGAAATAAAGTATATGGGAGACCTCTGACGTGCAGGGTCAAGAAGCTCCCATATCTGTATGTGGCTGGCAAAGGCTGTTGCCAGCTCTGCTGGAAGCTGTGATAACACAGACGTAACTGGGCTGGAGACATGCAAATTGTCACTGTGAGCAAAGACAAAGCCTGAAAATAAACCAACTTGTTTTTTCAGTATTGTCCAAGGCTCCAATACTTTTGTTTTGCTCTTCACTTTACTAAGACTGAATACTGTCAGATAATAGTTTCCTTCCCAGTTTGCAGGGTGGATGCAAGGACGTACCAAAAAGCTTGGACAAAATGTATGTACCATGTTACTGCTGAATACCAGCTGACGCTGCGAATATTTAAACTTCCTAATCGCCTTGTTCATCACAGGTCTGTTCATCAGGTCCCTGTGGCATTGGAATCAGAGTCCATGCCTAGCTGCTCTTCAGCTTGGCTTCTAAGATGAGCTCAGTGCTGCCTCAGATCTTTCCCTGCTGAGGCCCAATGACAAACCTGACCCATTAGAGATGGTCTATGCATGCCTAACTTTGAGCAAGGTGTCATGCTCATGGCATTGCCTAACATGTCTCACCTGCTCATGCCTGGCATGGTCATGTCTCTGTGCTCATCCCAGTGCCTGAGCATTGCCAGATCAGAGGCTTACAGAAAGCAGAGGCTCACCTGGTCTCATCTTCATGCACTTCAGACCTGTGTTTTCCACCTCCCATAACTGTATTCAGACCAGCGAGCTCTGGAGTCGTCTTGGTGAGCAGAGGTAAATACCAGTGCATGGATTTGTGGGTGAGTTGCTACCATGTCCCAACATGGGAACACTGTTGCAATAAAATTGTGATTCCTTGGAGCAGGAGGGGAATGAGGATGACACAGGGAAGGACTGCAGTATGGTGGCTGGAGAATGGAATTAGGAAGTAATTCAAATTCAAGTTTTGGTCTTCTAAGTTCTCTTATGCTTCATGCAAAATGCATTTTAGAGGGAGGGAGGAAGGGAGTACAGCTCAGGGGTCTTTTCTTCCTTCCCTGCTCAGTAAAGTGGCAGATGACAAAATCTTGCTCCATCTCATGAACAGGTAGGCTTTATAATAAGGTTTTATTTCTATCGCTTTACAAGAAAGAAAAAGTAAAAGTCTTTTCTCTATAAAATTTCCAAGCTCATCTGTCAGTGTATCTCCCAAATGAGACTCAGAAGGATGTTGCGTATTAGATCTCTGGAATTGTTTACCCACTTTGTACATAAAAATAATGAATTTCTTTGGAAGGGCTGACAAATGTGAACCTTATGGATAATTAGACAAAATTGAGTTGCAGATGAATTTAGCTTTTAACCACTGTGTGGCAGAGGAAATAACCTAAATACTTGGACTGGATTGAGTTACTGGCTTCTTATGGGAAATAGTTTTTCCTGGGTTCACTAACAGTATTTGACTTGCCAACATTCATCAGCAATAGAATTTCTCATGGCAAACATGAACTCAGTCCTTGTGCTAAAGATGTGACTTTGGGTGCTCTACACCATGCAATAGAGGATTGCACAGAGATGCTGAAGCTCACAGTGCTGGGGCTCGCTCCCAGTCTAGAAGCAGGTCAACTGGGTCAGCACAATGTTGCAGCTAAGATGACAAGTGTTGGTGAAAGCCCTCATCAGCCTGTGTACAAAACTATTAGTGCTGCTGTACTGCTCTGGGATCTGGGATATCATCTCCATTATGTCCTATTAGTGTTTCACAGACATTTTGACTCTTCCAGTGCCAGTTTCAGCATCACTCTTATGCAATGTGTCTCTACAGAGACAAGAGACACTCCAAAGAGAGTACCGACACCACAGGTCTGTCTAAGGTTTTGGGCAGCAAGGGAACAGAGGTGACTCTTCACTGCTACCCACCTGGGTAGTACCATAAGCTGATCCATTAAAGGGAAAAGGACATCTATGTTAAGATATAATGACAAATAAATTCTTACAAACCATTCCTATGTTAGGATGTAGTCTCTGATACAGCGAGTAATTTAATTTTGCAATGTTCCATTTCTCTGTGCCTAATGTGCAAAACTTGTCAGTCTTTGCTCAGAAACTCCATGCTAGAAAATACCATCCACATCTGTTTACTCACTAGTCTCCTTGTGTTCTGACTGCAGAGTTAGCATCCAGCAGGCATTTCTTCATGACCAGACACAGAGACTCCAAAAATCAATTAATTATCTCCATTTAAAGATTAAGCTAGATGTTGGATTCTGATCTCTGTTCTGCTAATGTGAACTTGGAATAACTCGCTGGATTTCAGATACAGACCCAGACTTGCACTTTCAGTGACAGAAAATTTCTTGGGCTGGAGTTCTGGCTGAGACAAACAGGTATACCTTCCTTGGATGTAAGGAGATATGGAGTCTGCACTAGACTAAGGGATGGCCTCATGAAATCATTGACTTACTGACATTATACTGCTTTTACACTAGTGTCCCCCAAAAAAGTGCTGTGTTTTGAATGTCACAGCTCTGGAATGGATCTCCATTGTGGTTACAGCCACTGAGCATCTTTTAATTCATTGTCTGAAATGTGGCTGGCTGAGTGGCTAAGGAAACATGAAGCTCCAGATGGGATGCCAAGATCCACTTGAGAAACTAAAGGAACCTGTTCTGAGATCTGTACTACTTCAAGCGATGTCGGGTATCCTTGGGCTACAGGCGCTGTGCTGCCATCCCAGACTTCAATGAAAGAGAGTGTGGGATGATTTCCCCCTCCCCCCCCCCCCCCCCCCCCCCCCCCCGGCAACATCTCCTGTTCTCATGAACAAGCAGTACAATGTTTCCCAGTGTACAACATTGTATATCAAGAAAAAAAAAGTCTCCGCTTCACATTGCTGAAGGTATTGCTGTTATCTTTACAGATGCAAAAGGGAAAGTACTGTGCGCGCTTCTCCATCTGTAAGATATACTAGCCCAAGAAAAGAGCTGTTCATTTGGAGGGCTTTTTTCTGACTCTAGGCAAGTCAATTAGAGCTTGATTTTTTTCAAACAGTAAATTGATGCTTCTTGTCGTTGCTAAGATCAACAGGTACAAGTAGTTCAGCGATCCCTGTTATCCATCAAGTACTCTCCATCACTGTGATATGTAAAGAAGAGCTTTCCTGGCTAATGGTGGTAATAAGAGGTGACTCATTTGCATCCATTCACACCTGCTGCCAAAGGCTGTGCAATAGGATTAACAGAGAAGAACAAACTTGGAGTAGCAGACTTGTGAAAGTGAAACCCATCCTAAATTTTTCTATATATGAGATTTTCAATAACAACTTTCAAAACATTTATAAATTGTCTCTGTATCATTCTGGACTTTGCTGTATGTTTGAGAAGCGAAGGTCAGCAAAAGAAATGGCATCCTCAATCTGAGTGGATTAAAGTTTATCCTCAAATCATTAGCAATGCAGTCATTGACCATTTGACTCATTCATCAAGTTTTTTTAGAATCCAGAACCAGTGCTCCACTGAGGCACACAGGATGTCTGTGGCAATCCTAGAGCTACCAGCCTTCATTTTGACGGCTTACTCTGGTCATATCAGGCATGATTCTGGTTAACTTAATTAAACTCATGAGACCAAACTGTCTTCAAAAGTGGCTATATCTGGTGAGGAACTGGCTGATGGGTTGGGGTCAAAGAGTTGTAGTAAATGGGGTTACATCAGGCTCGCAGCCAGTCACCAGTGGGGTTCCCTAGGGCTCGGTTTTAGGGCCAGTGCTCTTTATTGTTTATATAAATTATCTGGATGCAGGAGTTGAATGTACATTAAGTTTGCTAATGATGCTAAACTAGGAGAAGCTGTGAACTTCTGTGTGGGTAGGGGGTCCTTACAGAGAGATCTGGATAGACTAGAGAGCTGGGCAATTAACAGCTGTATTAAATTTAGCAAGAGTGAGCCCTGGATTCTCCACCTGGGACAGGGTAATCCTGGTTATATGTACAGATTGTGGGATGGGAGGTTGGAGAGCAGCCCTGTGGAAAGAGATGTGGGGGGATGGGTTGATGGCAAGTTGAATATGAGTCCACAGTGTGCCCTGGCAGCAAAAAGGGCCAACCATGTCCCAGGGTGCCTCAAGCACTGCATAGCTGGCTGGTTGAGGGAGGTGACCGTCCCATTCCACACTGCACTTAGGTGGCTCTACCTTGAGTATTGTGTGCAGCTTTGGGTGCTCCAATATAAGAAGAACATAAAACTATTAAAGTATGTCCCAGAGGAGGGCAACCAAGATGGTGAAAGGCCTCAAGGGCAAGACTTATGAGTGGCTGAAGTCACTTGGATTCTTCAGCTTGGAGAAGAGAAGGCTGAGGGGTGATGTCATTGCAGTCTACAACTGCCTCAAGGGGGGCAGTGGAGGGGAAGTACTAATCTCATCTCCGTAGTGACCAGTGATAGGACACAAGGAAATGGGATGAAGCTGCATCAGGGGAATTTCAGACTGGACTTTAGGAAAAGGTTCTTGACTGAGTGGGTGGTCGGTCACAGGGAAGTGGTCATGGCACCAAGCCTGCCAGAGTTCAAGGAGTGTCTGGATGATGCTCCTAGCCATATAGTTTAGTTTTAGAGTTTTAGGTAGTCCTGTGAGGACCAGGGATTTGGACTGAATGATTCTCACGGGTCCCTTCCAACTCAAAATATTCTATGTTTCTATGATTCTATAACTATGATTATTGGCACAAAAGAGAGGCAGTGGACTGTGATGGAGGGGTAGGAATAAGAGGTGAAAGCTCCTTAAGGCAGTGGTACAATTGTGTAAAATACACAGGGAATCATATCTCCAGTGAGACAGCACATATTTGAAAGGGGTGCTCTGTAGCTCTGAGAGAGAAACATCAGAGGTTAGCACAAAACTCTCCTGGGTTTGGCAGATGACATGCGGCAGAGCACAGACCATCAGAGCTGGCTCAGCATGAGCCATGATGCTGTAAAAATGCCTCCAGAGGCAGCTGCTCAGTGTCTTTGTCTTGTCTTGGGTGAGCGCTGGTAGGTAGTCAAAAACCAAGAGTGTTGATTTGGACCTCTGATATGTTTTGAGCTTTGCCTTAAAGTCTTTCTATACAGCTGCTTTTAGAGGCACTTTTAAATCATGAGAAGAAACTTTTTACCAAGGCTGGATGCAGATGCTCCTTTGGGCAAAGCTGATCTGCAACATGATTGCTCCTGCTGCATGTGGCACTTCACACCAGAATAGAAGAGCTGCCTGCTCCTTCCTCTGTAAATCCTCATCTGGTCACTTTTTCTTTGCACATCCAGAGAGTAATTTTTTTCATGTGATTTCTTTTTATCCACTTTTCTTTCAGACTGTGGCAACCCCCATGCTTATTTAACTACTTTCATCCAGCACTTTTTTACTTTGTGTATGTTCCTCTTGCATACCAGCAAGGAGAGATAGCCTAGTAATCACTGATCATTACTTCCAATTTTCTTCCAGCATCCTAGTTATTAATATTCTCCCCATTCACAACAGCAACGGCTAAAACCCTGCAAATGTACCTTGGATGCTTTTTTTTTGTCTTGTATCAGAAGAAGAACAATCCCAGTTCTCAAACTGTTGAGATTTTTAGTGACCTTCTTGCTCAAATCACTTCAATTTCGTAGCATGTATCAACACAGATATCATAAGTGATGTGGTTAATCATTTTCCTTAGATCTTATTAATTTCAGTAATGTCTCTTGTTTTTCTTGATACAAGAATCCATTTTATTTAGTCATTTTTCAGTGGAAGACTTTGTGGCTAGAAATCAGATTTTTTGATTATTTTTTTTCCAGGGAGGTATTTTTCCCTTTGGTATAAATTTGAACAGCTCACTATAAATGTAGATTTTACAGTGATGCATTCAGCAGTGGTTTCTGTGGGACATCAGAGAAATTGTGTAACACTGGAAAAGCAAGTTCCTACCTCCCTAAATTAAAAAAAAGAGAAAATCAAGAAAAGAAATAAATTTTGCAATACATTTACTATTCAATACCTGCTTAAGTGGGTATCAACTTGATGGGGAGATATGTGCTGTTTGGGTTTTCATCTGCTTTACTGAAACTGTGACATTTTGCAGGCTTAGATGATTTATTTCTTGAAATTCTATTGTTTTGGAATAAGCATTTTAGGAATCCCCTCAGTTAGAAAAAATGTGGTGAAAGAAATGAAATTATTTTGGAAAATGATCTGTTCAGGAGCAAAGGGAGGAGCAGCTCAATGCAAGGCAAAGCTTCTTGCTTTTATGAAAAAACACATTTGTTTTTCAGATACAGTACAAACCCATTAATTTTTTTTAACAACTGCATGTGAAACATGCATTTTTGTGACATTTATAGAACATATTAAATTGTTCTCTAGGGCCATACTCATGATCACCGGAGTAAATTCACTCATAACTGACCCGCATAAATAAAAAAACAAAAAGAGGTGTTTCTGAGCAGTCCAGCAGCACTCTGCAGCTACATACTGCTGAAGTCAGGGGTTCAATTGGCAGGATTCAGTTGTAGGGACTGGTATTTCCATCTCATCATCACCACATTAATTTGTTTCACTGTGAGTGCATGGAAGCCAAGCTAGCTAATGAGGATCAGGGGATTAAAAGGAAAACTGAGATTAGGAATGGAGAAATAATTTTGAAATGGTTTAGACTGATTAATACTGGTTCCCTACAACTCAGTCTCAACTGATTATTTAAATAAACCTTAAGGATTTATTACCTCCTTTTCAAGTTATACTGGTTTCTGTTCAGCTGTCCTGAGAGGACAAAGACAGCAAAACGATTTCTCCCCTGTCTCAAAAAGGCAGCATACCAGTAATTTTTTCTTCCTTATTTTTCTATGCAAAATACATCCCATATATGCTAGATGTTTAATAAGTTAATGGGAAACTCTTAAATCTTGCTTTGGTTTCAGATCATAGAATAATTTGGGTTTAAAGGGATCTTTAAAGCTCGTACAGTGCAACCCCCCTGCAATGAGCAGGGACCTCTCCAACTAGATGAGGTTGCTCAGAACCCCATCCAACCTGACCTTGGATGTTTCCAGAAATGCATTTACCACCTCTCTGGGCAGCCTGTTGCAGTGTTTCACCACCCTCTCTTCTCCAAGCTAAGCAACTCCAGCTCTTTCAGCATTTCCTTATAGCAGAGGTGCTCCATCCCTCTCATCATTTTAGTGACCCTCCTTTGGACCCGTTCCAACAGGTCCATGTCTTTCCTGTACCTAGGGCTCCATAGACGGATGCAGTACTCCAGATGAGGTCTCACCAGAGGGAAGTAGAGGTGCAGAATCACCTCCCTCAGCCTGCTGGCCATGCTTTTTTTGATACAGCCCAGGATACGGGTGGCCTTTTGGGCTGCAAGTGCACATTACCAGCTCATGTCCAGTTTTCATCCACCAATACCCCCAAGTCCTTCTCAGCAGGGCTGCTCTCAATCACTTCATGCCCCAGCCTGTACTGATATTGAGGGTTGTCCTGACACAGGTGCAGGGCCTTGCACTTGGACTTGTTGAACCTCATGAGGTTCACATGGACACACTTCTCAAGGTTGTCTGGTCCCACTGGATGGTGTCTAATCCCTCAGGTGTGTCAACCACACCACTCAGGTTGCTATTTCAACTGCACTCAGCAGATCTGTGGAGGGTACTTGATCTTACTGTCTGTCATTGATGAAGACATTAAACAGTATTGGTCCCAGTATAGGCCCCTGAGGGACACCAGTCTCCAGCTGGACACTGGGCTGTTGGCCACTACCCTCTGGATGCAACCATCCAACCAATTACTCATCCACTGAGCAATCCACCCATCAGATCTGTATCTCTCCTATTTACAGAGAAGGATGTTGTGGGGGACTGTGTCAAAGACCTTACTGAAGTTCAGATAGATGACATCAGTAACTATTCCCTTTCCCACTGAGGTAGTGGGTAGTCAAAATAGAAGGCCACTGGGTTGGTTAGGCAGGACTTATCCTTGGTGAAGCCATGATGGCTGTCTTGAATCACCTCCCTGTCCTCCATATGCCTCATTATAGCTTCTAGGAGGATCTGTTCCATGATCTTGCCAGGCACAGAGGTGAAATCTGTCAGGTCAGTAGTTCCCAGGGTCCTCCTTTCCAGTCTTTTTACAAATGGGTGCAATTTTCCCCTCTTTTCCAGTTACTGAACACTTCATCTGACTGCCTTGACTTTTCAAATATCATGCAGGGTGGCTTGGCAACTGCATCAGCCAATTCCCTCAGGACTCTGGAATGCACCTTGTCAGGTCCTATAGATTTATGCATGTTCAGGTTCCTCAGGTAGTCCTGAACCTGATCTTCTCTAAGGCTGAGAGGGACTTGGCATCTCCAGTGCCTGTCCAGTCATCCCTCCACTCAAGACATGTGGAAGACAGATTGCTTGACTGAGGCAAAATAGCTGTTGAGTAATAGCCTTCTGCTTGTCCATCATTACCAGTTTGATAGTCATGTTCATCAGCAGGTTACACTTTCTTTGACTTTCCTTTTCTGGCTGACATAGAAGCCTTTCTTACTATTCTTTGCATCTTTTGCCAAGTTCTGTTCCAGCTGCACCTTGGCCTTCCTGACCCCATCCCTACACAACTGGGCAGCATCCCTATAGTCTTCCCAAGATACCTGTCCCTGCTTCCACTGCCTGTTCGTTTCCTTCTTGCCCCTTAGTTTGACTAGCAGGTCTTGACTCATCCATGCCAGTTTCTTGCCTTCTGTTTGTGATTTCTTACATCTGGGGGACTGAGAGCTCTTCTGCTCTATGGAAAGCATCCTTAAATATCTGCCAGTTCTATTCTGCTCCCTTGCTACTTAGGGCAGTTTCCCAGGGGGCTCCTATTGACTAACTCTTTGAACAACTGAAAGTTTGCTTTCCTAAAATTCAGGGTCCTGGCTTTACTCTTCGCCTGACCCATATCTTTCAGGACTGTGAACTTTACCAGTGCATGATCACTGCGGCCCAGGCTGCCTCCAGTCTTGATGTCACCCATTAGCTTGCTTGCTTGGTGACCAACAAGTTCAGTATCACATCCCCACTGGTAGGGCTGTCTACTACCTGGCTGAAGAAGTTATTGCCAATGTACTCCAGAGTCTCCTGGATTGCCTACAGCTTGCCATGCTACTTCTTCAGCAGATGTCAGGGTGGCTGAAGGCTCCCAACAGGACAAGAGCCTGCAAGTGCAATGACTCCTCTAGCTGGAGTAAGATGGTTTCATCAATAAGCTGCCCTTGATCAAACAACCTGTTGCAGATACCAACCACAAACTTCCCTTTGTTCTCAGTCTCTGATTCCTATCCATAAGCTTTCAGCTTGCTCACGGCTGTTCTTCAGAGACAGCTTTTCACTCTTTATTAATTTCTTGATGTAGAGGGCAACGCCTGTGCCCCTCCTTCCTAGTCTGCCCCCTCCAAACAGCCTGTAGCAATGGGTAGTTGCACTCCAGTCATGGGATTTGTCCTACAAGTTTCAGTAATGGCAACAAGGTCAGAGCTTTCTAACAGTATGGTGGCTTCCATCTCCTCCTGTTTGTTGCCCATGCTGTGTGCACTGGTGTAAAGGCACATCAGCTGGGCTGTTGGATGTGTCACTCTTCTAGACGAACACACCTTCATTCCAATAAGGTACTTCACTGGTGTTCCCCTGTTGGCTCCTCTCTGTAAGACTTCATGTGTGCTGCAGTGTGCCCAGCACGTCTCAGAGCAACAGTCTGAAGGCCCTTGCTAGCACGGCATCCCTCTAACCTTGATAAGTCATCCCACAGCTTGTCACAGGCAAGCCTGGTATTGTCCCCTTACCCCTTCAAGCCTGGTTTAAAACTGTCAGTCAGTCCCACTAGTTTGTGAGCAAAGACTCTTTTCCCACTTTGAGAAAGGTGAATCTCATCTGATGCCAGCAAACCTGGAGCTATGTAGGCTATCTTGTTATCGAAAAACCCTAAATTGTGGCAGTGACACCAGCCATGGAGCCATGTATTAATAGACTGGGCCTGTCTGTTTCTTCCAGTGTTGCTGTCCACAAATGGAAGGACAGAGGAAAAAATAATCTATTCTCTGGATTCCTTTACTGACCATCCCAAGGCCCTGAAGTCTCTTTTGATTGCCTTTGGACTGTGTTGCATCTTCATCACCACCTGCATGGAAGAGCGGAGATGGGTGATAGTCCGAGGGCTGTACCAGGCTAGGAATTTTGCTGGTGATGTCCTTAACTCAGACTCCAACGAGGCAGCAGATTTCCCTAAGGGGAGGGTCTGTCTGGCATATTTTGGACCCTCTGTTCCCCTCAAAGGGAGTCTCCTACCACTATAACCCATCTTTTCTTCCTTGCGGAGGTGATTGTGATACAGGGGATAGACCTTTCTGACCATCAAATCTTCCAAAAATTAACCCCTTCCTACTATAGGAAGACCAGTGTTTTTAGCTTATATGCAAAATCTAGGGTATAGCTGGGAATGGCAGTGAATCATGGCACTGACCACCATGCATACTCCTGCTAGGACAAATGCTGTGAAGAAAGGGCCTCAGTTCAAAGTCCTGGCTGGATGCAAAGGACCATCACAAGGCCTCAGCACATGTTGTACATACCTAGCACCTCGGACAGTTTGAACTCTTTCTGACCTGTCTCCACACCGGAGCTGTGGGAGGATTGATGAGGCTTGGTGACTTAAGCGTCCCCTTGAACCTGTGCTTTGCTATTTTTGCAGGTCTCAGAAGCAGCGTGCATTTAAGATCCCATCATGCTGTCTACAGTTACTTGTGCTTCAATCAAATTTTTTTGTAAATCAGTGATCTATTGCTTGGCACAACAGAGTTCCTAGTTACTTTAAAGGGCTGATGTTACTTTTTCATATCCAGACTGAAATGGTTGGAGCTGCGACTGTACTTCAGCCCAGAATGGATCAAGCATAAGGGAAAGTGATGGTTTTATTTAAAACTGTGTTTTTTTAGGTTAATTTGTGACTGAAACGCATTGACTAATAAATAATATTTAAGACTGTAGAGCTTGCAAAGCATGTTGATACCACACTCTTTTTTCTCATGATATTACCCCCCCCCCCTCCCATGTTATAAAGATACCAGTCTGATTTCTTCACTTTTAAAGCATTAGCAGGTGTTAATATTTTGGATCACCAGATACAAAGTTAGTATTTAAAACTTTGTGTCTCATGGGTAAGAGTAACACAGCAGGTGTCGATACCTATGTCCCAGCTGAGGTACAACAGAGGGACCCATAGTCATCGGTATAAGGAGGGAAGCTGACAAACAACTGTTGCTCAGGGGAAAATATATAGTCATCCATCAACATGGTAAAAGCTTATAATCTTCACTAAAAAAGGCACAAGATTTATAAACCATAGCTCCCAGGTGAAACTTAGCTACATACGGAAAAATTCAGTGAGCTCAAGGTAGAGAAAGTCTGCAAGCAGACAGTCCAGTGGGAGTATGTATCAATGAACAGACATTTGCAATGACTGGTGAGGTGGAAGAAAAACCCTTTCATCAACCAGGCTGAGGAGAAGTATCTCAGAGATATATCCAGAGGATTTTTTTTTCTTTATTTTTAAAAATACTTTGGAAACATCTACTTAAAAGCCAGGCCAATTAAATATTACAGAACTCAGAATTCACTGGAAAATCAAATCGAAGCAGTGATGCAGGGTGTTTGCCAAGTGAAAAATGGAAATCGGTGAGGAAAGGTCTGATGAGGAGCAGAGGCTCTGAAGGAAACCAGAGAGATGTGTCTGGAACC
This sequence comes from Falco rusticolus, assembly GCF_015220075.1. Lineage (NCBI taxonomy): Eukaryota > Metazoa > Chordata > Aves > Falconiformes > Falconidae > Falco > Falco rusticolus. Next base: position 27,102,262 of record NC_051188.1, read on the forward strand.
GTTGCACAATGACATGTGACATCAAGGCTGAAACTGCAGCAGGGTGTGCCAACTGTTGCTGGGTGCTGGGAATGAGATATAATGAGACGCCTCATGTCTGGCATGCTCTAACACTGCTGGAGATGTGGTTTGCACATGAACTGTTAAGAGGGGTGACCAAGCTGTTGGAGCTGCAGTCATAACAGCTCAGTGGCTTGGTTCCTTTCTGGGGCTGAATGCAGACACTTGCAAAGCAACAGGATGGGCTGTGAATGAGTGCCCCACTGCTGAGGAAATGAACATTGGAAAGAGATTAAGAAAGATACAGGAGGAAGTTTGTCTCTGACATCTGCAATCTCACTACATTGTGACCGTACTCCTGGAAAATTAACATGAGTTGGTGTCAGCTGATACCTATGTGACCACCAAAAAAGAGCAAAAAGGAGGTAGGAAGATTGAGTTCTATATCTTGATAAGGAAGGATGATTTTGTAGTTGGACTCTATAATCTGTGTCTTGGGAAAGATGGCTTTGATTTGTTGGTCTGCTAGATTTTCTGCGTCAGCTTGGGTAAGAAACGGCAGCCACATTATATATGTAATTCTTTGTCCTGGGTTTCCCCAGGCCCTGTACCATGAGCCTAAGATTTAATGTGTGTTGTGCTTCATTCAGTTCATGGTACCTAAACCAGTACAGGATCTGTGTTGCAGCCTGCCAAATTGTGTTTTCATAACCTGAAATGGAGATTTATGTGTTGAGAGTCTTGGGGATGGAGATCTGGGAAGTCCATAGGATATGTTTCACAGTGCAAAATCTGAGGATGTTGAAGAATAGGAACAAGATCTGCTGTCACATTGTCCATATGGCCTTTTAGAAGGGTCCCTGGAGTGAACCAGGTCCACAGCCATAATCAGACTTTGCCTGAGAGAGAACTAGCTGGAGCACACCAAGACAGAGCCATGGAGCAAGCTAAAAACACAGCAGAGTGGACAGCCGGTGTTGAGTGGCTGATATGGCTCCCCAGCCTCTTCTCATTTAACAGTACAGGTATCTCACTGCCTCCCATTGCCTTCCCCAACTGAGCAGTTACTAACTCCCATGGATGTTGTGTGAGGAATACCCAGCAGAGACAGTGAGGCCATTGGAAACTATAGTAAGTGATGCTGGGTTCCCATTTAAATGGTTTTGAAAACTGCAGCATGAAACGCCACCAAAAACAGTTACACAACAAAAATCTGGAGTGACATAAAAGTTCAGAACAAAGAGGAAATGGGTTAACTAGTGGATGAGGTACAAAGACTCTGAGAAGAAGCAGAATGAGGGAGAACTGGGGAAATAATGGGGTTTAAAAATGCTATATGGTATTTGGACTATCTGTACAGGTATATTTGTTTTTTACTGTTTTAGTGCTGGCAAGGATGAACAAACAGATTTAGAAGTATGTCTGCTACATTTGAATTTAATATCTAAAATTATAACTTATATTTTCATTATCTGACTGAGAATCTGGAGGTTGTCCTGGGCTTGATGAAGTGTACCTTCTTTGCAAGGAGATTTTTCAAATTTCAGAAATGGTGTTTGCATGAATTCCATAAATCCCCAAATGCGGTTTGCCATTGTCGAAATCCTGCAGGGAAAATCACTGGTATACAGTGGAACAGCTGGTTGCTGCCTTCTCTGGGACTGCAAGCTGTCTGTGCAGGAGTGCAGCAGTCTGCCAAGGGAAAGCAAGCAAGACATACCTGAAAGGTCTTGTTGAAATGGGACTGTTTCCATCAAATTGTGATAAACCAGCAAAGTCCACTACAAAAATGTTCTCTTGGAAACCTCCCAAGGGGAAACACCCATTAGTGACACCATATCAAAAGCATCCAGACCCCACTGAATCATCAGCAATAAGATGAGTTTGCTGAAGCATAGAAAATGTAAAGTTGTTGCTGGGTAATGTTTACACTAAGTCCATGACTTTTCAGTTTCTTGGGCCCTGCAAGCCAGAGGGCTGGAGTGGCATAGGAAATTTGGAGGCGACACAGCCAGGACAGGTGACCTGAATAAGCCAAAGAGATATTCCATTTATTATTTATATTTAAAATTATTTATGACACACTGTCCCTGAAAAATGCTTTGCAAAGAGGAAGCATGTACTTGTAAAAGGCACCAGCTCTCGTAAGATGCTTCTCTTTGCCAAAACATAGCGATGGGTGCATTTATTCATGTATCCTCTCATTTACCTGAAGAATATGGCTATTTTTCTGCTAATTAAATCACTCAGGGCTTTTGTGGGAACTTGCTGATGTAAGTTGTGAGGTCAAGATAATATGAGCATTAGTAGTGGCCAAACTTTAGAACATTTCTTTGACAAAGTGGAGTTATGCTGTGCTGACTTTTGGACATCTAACAAACTAGAGAAATGCCAGTGTTTCCTTGAGAAAGAAATACTTCTTGTTGTACTCTTGGTGACAGGCATAACAAAATGGCTTATAAAAAAGAGGTGACTGCATGTGACAGAGAGCAATGAATATAGGTGATATACACATAAGTAAAAGGAAATGCAAGACAGGTACCATTTTAAAAAAAAGTCAGGATTAAAAGTTAGTTAATGAAATGCATCGGAGAGGAAGATATTATGGCTGGTGTAGGTATCTTAGATCATAGAATCATAGAATGATAGAACCATTTAGGTTGGAGACGGCCTTAAAGATCATGAAGTCCAACTGTTAGCCTAGTGTCGTGGTTTAACCCCAGCTGGCAACCAAGCCCCACACAGCCACTTGCTCACTTCCCCTCACCCAGAGGGATGGGGAGGAGAGTCAGAAAGGAATGTAAAACTCAAGGGTTGAGAAAAGAACAATTTAATAGGTAAAGCAAAAGCCACACACACAAACAAAGCAAAACAAGGAATTCATTCACCCCTTCCCATGGGCAGGCAGGTGCTCAGCCATCCCCAGGACAGCCGGGCTCCGTCACACGTAACGGTTACTCAGGAAGACAAACACCATAATGCCAGATGTCCCCACCTTCCTTCCTTCTTCCCCCAATTTATATACTCAGCATGCTGTCATATGGTATGGAATACTTCTTTGGCTAGCTTGGGTCACCTGTCTTGGCTGTGTCCCTTCCCAGTCTCTTGTGCCCCCCCCAGCATTCTGGCTGACAAGGCACAAGAAACCAATGTCCTTGACTTTGTATAAACATTACCCAGCAACAACTAAAAACATCAGTGCAGTTATCAACATTGTTCTCACATCACATCCAAAACACAGCACTTTACTAGCTACTAAGAAGAAAATTAACTTCATCCCAGCTGAAACCATACCTAGCATTGCCAAGTCCACCACTAAACCATGACCTTGAAATGCCAAATGTACATGATTTTTACATACCTCCAGGGATGGTGACTCAGCCACTTCCCTAGACAGCCGGTTCTAGTGCTTGACAGCCCTTTCAGTGAAGAAATTTTTCCTAATATCCAATCTAAACCTCCCCTGGTACAACTTGAGGGTGTTTCCTCTTGTCCTATTGCTTGTTACCTGGGAGAAGAGATAGATCTCCACCTGCTTATAACCTCCTTTCAGGTAGTTGTAGAGAGCCATAAATGCTCCCCTGAGCCTCCTTTTCTCCAGGCTGAACAGCCCCAGTTCCCTCAGCTGCTCCTCATCAGACTTGTGCTCTAGACTCTTCACCAGCTTCATTGTTCTTCTTTGTCACATTTTCTAACTTCCAGTCAACTTGGATTTCCCCGGTTAGCCAGGACTGCTGATAAATGATTGAAAGTGGTTTGATGAGCACTTCTGCCATCTTCCTCAGCACATTTGGGTGGCTCCCATCTGGCTCCATAGACTTGTGTGTGTGTAAGTGGTGTAGCAGGTCACTAACAATTTCCCCTTGGACTGTGAGGCTTCATTCTGCTCCCTGTCCCTGTCTTCCAGCTCAGGGTGCTGGGTACAGGGAGAGCAACTGGTTTTACTATTAAAGACAGGAGCAAAGAGGCATTAAGGACCTCAGCCTTTTCCTCATCCGTTGTCACTATGTTAACCCCTGCACCCAGCAAAGGAAGGAGATTCTCCTTAGCCCTCTTTTTGTTGCTAATGTATTTATAGAAATATTTTTTATTGCCTTTTATGGGAGTAGCCAGGTTAAGTTCTAGTTGGGCTTTGGCCTTTCTGATTTTCTCCCTGCATAACCTCATGACATCCTTGCAGCCCTGCTGACTGGCCTGCCCCTTTTTCCAAAGATCATAAGCTCTTTTTTCCTGAGTTCCAGCCAAAGCTCTCTGTTCAGTCAAGCTGGTCTTTCTCGCCAACTCGTCTTTCAGCACGTGGGGCTGGCCTGCTTCTGTGAGGTTAAGATTTCCCTCTTGAAGAATGCCCAGCCTTCCTGGACTCCTTTGCCCTTCAGGACCACCTCCCAAGGGACTCTGTCAACCAGGCTCCTAAACAGGCTGTTTTGGGTCTGGCTGAGCCCCCCTGCAGCCCTCATAGCGCTGTGCTTGTACTGGTGACTAGAAAGGTGGTGATGACACACCAGTGTTTTGACTGCTGCTGAGCAGTGCTCACACAGCATGAAGGCTGCCTGTCCAACCTTCCCCCTTCCTCTCACCAGCAGGCTGGGGGTGGGCAAGATCTTGGGAAGAGACATAGCCAGGACAGCTGACCCCAAGGGATCAGCGGGATATTCCACACCATATGATGTCTTCTCAGTTATAAAATCTAAGAGAAAGGAGGAGGAAGAGGGGCCTTTCATTATTTACAGTGTTTGTCTTCCGGAGTAATCTCTATACATACTGAAGCCTTGCTTCCTGGGAAGTGGTTGAACATTGCCTGCTGATGGGAAGTAGAAAATAACATCTTTTGTTTTCCTTTGCTTCTGCACACATGATTTTTGCTATTGCTTCATTAAACTGTATTTATCTTGACCCACACTTTGGTGTTTTTTTAAATTTTATTTTCTCCCCTTTTGTGCTGCTGAGTAACAGAGCAACTTGGTGGGCACCTGGCATCCAGTCAAGGTCAACTCTCTACGTAGGAGCCAAAGTCAACCCTCCAGAATTTCAAGGTAGCAGTTCTGGTGCACCCCCTCCTTACTTCTCTGAGAATCAAAAACTCTATAATTTCATGATTGCTATGCCCAAGATGGCTTCCAACCATCATATCACCCACAAGCCCTTCTCTGTCTCAACATCAGGTCCAGCAAGGCACCGTGGCTCTCTCACCAGCTGTGTCAGGAAGCTGTCTTCAACACACTCCAGGAACCTCCTAGACTGTTCACTCTCTGCTGTATTGTATTTCTGTCCTGTTTTCAGCTGGGGTAGAGCTAATTTTCTTCTTAGTAGCTGGTACAGTGCTGTGTTTTGGATTTAGTGTGAGAATAATGTTGATAACACACTGATGTTTTAGTTGTTGCTAAGTAGGGCTTACTGTAAATCAAAGACTTTTCAGTTTCCCATGCTCTGCCAGCGAGCAGGTGCACAAAAAGCTGGGAGGGAGCAGAGCCAGGACAGATGACTCAAACTAGCCAAAGGGATATTCCATACCATAGAACATCATGCTTAGTATATAAACTGGGGGTAGTTTGCCAGGAGGTGCCAATCACTGCACAGGGACTGACTGGGCATCGGTCAGCAGGCGGTGAGCAATTGTGTTGTGCACAATTTTTTTGTTTTGGTTTACCCCTGACCTCCCCTTGGCTTTTATTTCTCTCTCTCTCTGTCTTTTTTCATTTATATTATTATTGTTGTTGTTATTATTGTTATATTTTATTTTATTTCAATTTAACTGTTCTTATCTCAAATTATGAGTTTTACGTTTTGGTTTTTTTTTTTTTTTTACAGTTCTCCTCCCCATCTCACCAGTGGGGAGGGGAGTGAGCAAGTGGCTGTGTGGTACTTAGTTGCTGATTGGGGTTAAACAACAATTTTTGGTAGACATCTGGTAAGTTGAAGTCCCCTGCAAGAACAAGGGCTAGCAATCGTGAGACTTCTCCCAGCATGTAGTCTGCCTCTTCACTTTGCTTGGGTGGTCCATAACAGACTCCTACTACAATTTCTGCCTTGCTGGCTTTTCCCCTGATTCTTGCCCATAAACACTCAAGCCTATTATCGCCATCATCAAGCTCAAAACAGCCAAAATGCTCCCTAACAGGCAGGGGTACCCCACTGCCTCTCCTTCCTTGCCTATCCCTTCTGAAGAGTTTATAGCCATCCATTGCAGCACTCCAGGTGTATGAGTGATCCTACCATGCTTCTGTGATGGCAACTGTATCATCGTTTTCCCACTGCACAATGGCTTCCAGCTCCTTCTGTTTGTTGCCCATATTACGTGTATTGGTGTAGATGCACTTCAGTTGGGCTATCGATCCTATCACCTTTTTGGAGCAAGAAGCCCTTATTCCTGTTTGACCATTCTCAGGTGCTTCTGTGGTTTCTAACACATCGATAACCCTTGCATCTTTGCAGTTGCATGGCTCTCCATCCCCTACCTCCACTGAGATGACAGACCACAGGACCTCCCTAGCACACCATCCGTCAAACACTGGTATGCCACACCCAGGCTTATCTCAAGTAAGCCTAGTTTTATCCCTTTCTTCCTTCAAACCTAGTTTAAAGCTCTTTTAGTGAGATCCTTTTTCCCTGCTCCCTGCCAGGATGACTTCCCTCTCTTCTGGATTCTCTTGAGGACATAAACTCCCAACTCTGGTCTTCCAGCTTGCATTTAAGTACTTAAAGTTACCTAAAGTAGTTAGTTAAGACCACTCCCACAGCTTCCATCCTTGTTTTACTTCAGGATAATCCAGGGGTTATGGAAAGTTAGCATTTGAAAGAAACACTTTAAATTTGTAAATCTGCATAAAGACAGAAAAGATTCCTGTAATCAGAGGTAAGTAAATGATTTCAAAGCTCTCAAAGTGTATCAACTACACCATTGCAAAAGCATTGCAAAAATGAAGGGTAAATAGGGATACTGCACTTTTCTGATAATCACAGTCCTTATTGAAACTGGAAAAAAAAGCTTTAGAAGCTTAAACTGAGTCTGGCAAAGCGCAGGGGAGAGATATGAAGCTACGAACTATTAAGGTCATGCTATTATAATCTCAGAATACAACTACTGCTGGCAGTTGTGCTGCTAAGAGCATGCCAGTATGAGTCCTGACTCCTCTATGATGAATGATTTGGAGACCTCTGGCAGCCATGAGTCATTGTGCTAGGAACTGTACAAACAGGACTGACCCGGCACGTGGTGGGTGAGTGGGTCCTGGAGGGAGGGAGGGAGCAAAGCACTCAGTCCTGCATGCAAGCAGGCAGTGCAGGTGGTGCTGAGGGAGGAGGAACCACCTTAATCCTGCCTGGTATGAGCCCTCACGGGTATTACTGAAAGACAGCTGTTACCCCAAAGCACTGAGTGTCTGGATCTGTCTCTAAATTTATCTTTTCATCATACCCTAGTGAACTTCACATGCAAACCTCAGATCCTCAAGAATTCTGTTGGCTAAAGTGTGCATGGTCATGCTTTTGAGGTTGTTATAATGGAAGAAGTATTTATCTCATTCTCCGTTTTTTTACAGAAGATGACTCGCCTATCAGACAAGACATAATGCAAAGGGTATGGGGGTGCTATAGTATGTATTACTACGACATTTTCCAGTTTTCTGTGTAATACTCTACTTTTTTATTCTGAGAGTGGCCAGACGTTATTTTCTCCATGGTTTTAAGAAAAAAAACATTAGCTATAATTAAATCACCAAGTATAAGGTCATTTGGCTTCATACATGGTATGAAGATAGCTGTATATTGTAACTTCTTTGCTAGGTATTTATGAATATCTCTTCTTAATGATGTATTATGTAGGAGCTGCATTAGTGTTTCCCTTCAATTTGGTGAATCTCTTAGCACTTAGTGAGCATCTCTACATCGTCTCTGCTTTCCTTCTTCATCTCCACCTGAACCGAAGCATAGCCTCTTCTTGGGGTTTTTCCCCTCTTCTTTTTCTATCTGTCCCTCCTTCAGATTCTACCAGGATTTGACCATTATGTCCATTGCCTCTTTATCCCATTGCTTAGGCCAGCATCACCAGAAAAGCTGATTATTGCCAAATCTGATTTCTAATATTGCTAGGGGATGTTCCACACTGACATGCATGCACACACACTTGCTTTCTCTGTCAGAGGTACATTCTCCATCTCTGGATGCAGTGGTGGAGGTGGGCTTCCACAGCTTGAGGACAGTGGTAGGGCAAGCCCAATTTTTCAGATGTTCTTAGGAAATGAAGTCAAACAATCCTGCTAGCTGACATTGATCCCAGTCCAGAAGAAATGAAATTATATGGTGAAATAAGGTAATGAGAACTTCTTACTGTTCACTGGTTGTAGCCTTTACCTAGTTTCTGCTCCACATGTTTTTGTTTAGCAGCAGTGTGTCACTGGAAGCATGGAGAAAACTACATGCAGAGAAACATGACCTTGCTTTTGAAAGAACCAGCACATGATTAGATTAAACTCAGAAAATGTAACAAATTAAATAAAGCAACCTTTAAGCTGCTTAGACACAGCCTGTGCCTACCTCTGTCTTCATCTGTGTCTTTGCTGCTTCTTGTCCTATAGTGAGAAGCATCATGAAGAGAATCATTACTGGTCACAAACAATTTGGTTTTACTCACTGAAGCAGGAACAGCTTGTGAATTATTTTCAGCTTCTGCTTGCCAAATTCTCAGGTGTCCTGATCTGGTGTTCAATGTTTCTTCCTAGCATTTCACTTTCTTCTGGGGTACCCCAGCATAAATGATTGGATTATTTTTAGCTCAAGGAAGTTTTGACTGACCGGTACCAATCCTCCAAATTCTCAGTGAGTTCTTGTGGTGTAGTGATGGAAGCCACCTTATTTCTTTCCTATTAAAGTTAGACTTTCTAGTCTTTTTCTTGCAATACCACCTATTTAAGGCATCCTTTATTGTGTATCCTGTTCCTTGAACCCCTTCCAGGCATGCTCAGTGTTTCCCTGAGTCTTCAGAGTTGGTGAAGATATCCTTGGAGTTACACGGGCTCCATAGTAGCCATTTGAAACTCATGGGGCCTTCTGGCTTGCTGTGTCTTGTACTTCTGGCATGCCTTAAAATTTTATTAACAAGCATGACTAGTTTCAAAGAAAAGCTGTCATTAGGACCTGAGACTACATGCAAGAATGAGGTAACAACATGTCCTGCTTTTTGCTCATGTTTGCTGGAGAGAACTGTTGTGATCATTGGTTTCATTGTGGTTCCTCACAAAAAACAAGAAGTGACATGCACTCAGGGCACCACCAAGATTCATCTTCCCATGGGTTCAATAATGCACAGGCTCGGGTGTGTCACAGCAGACACAGTTCAGCTTGGGGGTGACGGATGAGGTAAACCTGCCGGGTCTACTTATCTTCATTTTGGGGTTTCAAAACTGTGGCCTCAAAGTCTCAGAACATGGCCTTCATCTCTGTAAGTTTATGCCAAAGTGGTTTACTGATACCTTGTTTTGTCGCAATGATGGAAAGAGTAGTCCATGATAAATCGTAAGGGCTGACAGTGAGTTTGAATTTTGAAACTACTTTCCTTTTGGAAACAGGGAAACAGGACATGTTCAGCAATGACAATCTCATCTATCCCAGACAGCATCCCCAGCCTTTCTGAGTGCCTGTCTTGTTTGCTTTCTATATGCAGGCGAAAGAAATTTTGGAGACACCTAACTCCCTATCCCTCTCACTTCTTTCTTCTCTTTTGCTTAATAATAAAAAAGAATAAAATTGCTACAATCCAAGACGTTAATTACTAAGAACATGGAAAATATGAACAAATTATATTTTTTTTTTGGAAAAATTAGATATCAGGGAAGAGAAGGTTAAAATGATGATTTTTTGCAAGTGTAAGTGTAGTAATATAAATGCCATGGTCAAAATCCAGGAGAAAACCAAACCAAACCAAACCAAAACACTAGTTAAATATTTGCCACTTCTGTAACAAAGGACTAAACAGAAGCATTTGTGAGGAGCAAATCAGCAGCTTGTAGAGTCTGGTTTGCATTAGCGAGCACCAAGTCACTCCAGTCTGCCATGTTGTCTTTGCATGTTGCACAACTGTTTATTTATTTTCTCTGGAACAAAATGCAGTTCTGAGGAAGGGAATCAGACCTCCTTCCATGCCAATGCCCCTAGTTCACCCAGATGTGTCTAAATGAATTTTGATACCATCATATAGGATATATACGAGTGTTATATCAATTAAGAAAAAAAATTTCAGTGACTTCAGGACTTGGCAGTGTCTGCTCTGATCTGCCCAGCACAGTGTTGACCCAAAAGAGGCTTCTCTTGCATAGAAGTTCTATCTTAGGGAGAATTTCACTACGAAGGCAGTTGTGGACAGGTGTGGACCTGATGACCTCTGGCAGGTGAGGCAGTACTGAGTGGCAGACAACTCAAGAAGACCTGTAAGCTCATCCTGAGCCAGCACATCTCCCTAGGTAAACTGCAACCTCACAACAAATGGCAGCATGACATTGTCACCTGGAGTCTATATTGGTGTTCTTGGTGTAGGCACGTTCCCTGTGTCTCTTGCAAGATTATATTTTAGATGAGCCAGATAACTTGCAAGAAGAGGTGTCCCAGAAAAATCTGTCAGGTATATAGTAAACAGGAAAAAATGATACAAACTTCTTTTTACAATAGCATTTGAAATGTAAGTATTTTAAAAAACATTTTAAAAATTGATTGCAATGGGTAGAAGGCATACAACTGTGCTAAGAAGCTTATCAGAAATACGGAAGAGAAACAACTGTCCTCACTTGGTCTTCTGTAATGTGTGTTGTGCTTTGCATATGATACATCTGCGGATAGCTCAAAGGTCCTCAGTGTTGCAAAACTTTTAAGCTCAGGAATCTTCTCATGGATTCTAGATATGCTGGGTCAAGTGGTAACTTCGTATCTTGCCCTGAATTTCATACAGATACAGGCTCTTACTCCCATGCCAAGACACTGACAGGTCTGCATCAGTTTATACAAAGTAAGTTATGCTGTCCAAAACGCTGAACTTCCAAAGGACATGGAAGCAGGAGCTTTCTGGTTCCACAGTTTTGGAATTACTATAATTTTGAGTGATTCTTTTTTTTTTTTTTTACAACCAAAGGAAATTATAAAAGTTGGTTTAAGGAAGAAACAAAAATGCAGAAGACTGCGTTTATTTTTTTCCTTAAAAATAAAAGCATTGTTTATTTAACCTTGAATTCTTCCCTGACTTCTTCCTGTGCATTTTGTAGGTCTGCCCTCAGAACACATGAATAATCTCAGTAATTTGATTCCTTCTTACCACACTATGGATATTCACCATCTCCACCCATTTGGTAACTTATCTTTTTTCTTTAAGAACATCTGCTCCCTTGGGTAACAGAGGAAGCACTGGTTTTGCTCTAAGCTGAAGTGATGAACAGTGTCAAATCCTTGGTTTTAATAATTGCAGCCTATTTTTCCTTCCATGTTCATCCCCCAGGTAATATGTAAATACAAATAGGAACATGAAACTTAAGAACTGGGTTGCTCTGAAATTTGAGCCAATGAAACCAGATTTATTTTGTTGTATCTTTTTCTTCTCCAAGAGAATTTTGCAACTTAGGGGGATTAGAATTTTGTGATTTTAGGGATTTAGCATGGATTTAGCATGTTTAGAGAGGAAACCAGCAGCCTGGTGCAGACGGAGGTGCATTGGAGGGCATCAGACATTAGTGGATAAACCTGCAAGTGATAAGCAGAGGGTTAAGGTACACTTTCTGCCCTGAAGAGCTTACAATCTATGTACAAGACATGAGAAAACATTGGTCTGAAGGAAAGTACACAGAAATGAGCCAGGATGGACAGAAGGCATAAGAGTTTATATGGACAGACCTGCTGTTCCCTCCTTGCTGTGCCCTTTACAGGTGTGGGTCTCACCCCACCCCTCCCACCTTACCCCGGGTCAGTGCCACCACAGCTTTGGAGTAAAAGATTTGTGCATATTGCAGTGGGTATCTCTGCATTGATGCTCAAGTTCTGTGCTGATGGAAATGATCTAATATGTTTCCTTTACTGTTTTACTCACACAGTCTTGCAGGGAAGACTGGGATGGAGCAGGGCACTGCAGATGTTCGGAACATCTCCTGCCAGTGCATGGGAGAGCTCATCAGCAGCATCAAGCTTGAACATCCTCCCTGGCCCAGGAGGACTTTCTGGCAGTGGGCCCTCTCCAGGATGCCCCAGGATGGGGATGGGAGTTGGGTGTCTCTCAGAGCACATCCTGCACAAGGCTGCCAGCAGCAGCAGCCTTGGGGGGGGAAATGTCACTCAGCATCTTGGAGAAGTGCCCTTGACTCACGAAGGAGCTTTCATCTTGGGGGCATAACATTATCATCAAAGCCTATGGTGCAAGGGCTACATCCCAGCTGTGCCAAAGTTCACCTTCCCTCCTTTTCTTTGTAGTGCAGGCTTTTAGGGCTTTATGAGACTATTTTCAAGGCATAGCTCAGTTCAGAAATTGCCCTGGTGTTTCCCTGCTCCTCAGTCCCTTTGCTAGCCTGTGTGTATCTCTTGTCCTCAGCCCTCCAGATTCTTCCCCTGACTCTCTCTTCTCCTGCCCTCACTCATGAAAAAAGAAAACATGTATTCCTCAAATGTAGCTAGAGGTTACCCAGCCAAAGTGAATCAATAAGTTCACATGTAACTTTTGTCTTCCTCTGCTCCACTTACATGTTTTTTCTTTTTTGACTAGATCATGGCAATTTTCTGTAAGAGTCAGTAGGCTCCCACAGGGAAGCAGATGTAGCTATTGGGCACTTCGTAGTCAACAAATGACGGCAAAAAGCAGGATGTGGTGACTTTGGGGGCATTATAGTTATTTGCACAGCATGGAGCCTAATAAGACAGGACCTAATAAGTCCTGTCATGCCAAAATGTTTTGTGCTGAGACAACCCCAAAGTCTCTGCCAGGGTGGCATTTCTGGACTACAAACCAGATAATCTGTCTGCTGACACCATAAAAGTGTTCTTTTTTCTCTCAGAAGCATCTAGGACATTTTTGATGCTAATGTGATACAAAGCTTAAGTTAGATGTCACACTATGCTATCATAACATGCTAGAGCTATGCTATTTTCTGTATTGCTTTAGCAGCTTAGGTGAAGGAAACTCAGTTTATAAAGAAATTGCTAGGCTGATCTCTATGTGTTTCTTCCCACTAGCAGTTCTTGGACAAAAAGCTGTAATTCCTATGTTTTTATCTATTGAGTGGCAGACCCAGATGCAATAGAGAGCTCTGGGGAGTGATTGTTGTCCTACCTCAGAAAGGAAGAGTACACTAGTGAGAAGAAAAGTCATAATTACTTAGTGCTTGGTCTAGTTTAAGAACACAATGGGGAGTTAATGAACTTTCTATACTGATTAAAACCCATCATAGCTTTCTTGAGGTAGTATTAAGTGCAATGAATTACAGAGGTAATTCACACACCATTTTAAAGTAGTTAATGAAAATTCCATAACGCAAATTATTGTTCATGTTTTAATGCAATGAAAATTGTAAAAGGTCATGCAGCATTCAAATTAATACATTTTCCTTGGGAATAAAACTATAAGATTTACCACCTGTTCCACATCCAGTTAGACTTTCTCTGTTTACAGTCCTCTGGGTCTGGGTTCTCCAGTCCTCTGTGGACCATCAGGCTGTGCTCTTTATTTTCTTTTCTTTTCCTTTCCTGCCTCCCTTGACATATTCCCTGGACACAGTTTCTGTGCGTCTTACCCTTGTGAGTCTTTGCAGACCCCTGGACCAACACTGAAATCTCAGCGGTCTCTCTGTGCCCACTTCTCCATGTGGTCCTCTGTGGATTCAGTGTAACTTTCTAAGACAGGTGACAAATTCATACTACAGACAGGCTTTGCACAGGGCTTAAAAATACACACAAAAAAATGTTATGGAAACACCACTGTTAAAGAGATAAATACCTTCAAAATGAAGCATGTAACCTGCTTGCCTTCCATTCCCTGGTTTCCTCTGTCTTCTGAATTTTTTGTCAGGCAGCCAGAGCAAACACTCCTTCTCTAGAAAGTCCCAGTTTGTTTCCGGAGAAGTGACCCCTCTTCAGAGTCACCCCACCTCAGCTTACCTTTCCTGGTCTTGCTAGGTTTCATGGTTACACTGGGTGTCATACAGAAGTCTGTTCATCGTTTTCCCTCCTCTGCCACCTTATGCCTTTTACAACCAACATTAAACTTGTTACATGATGTTGGGGACGATTTGGGGATCCTACATGGTGTCTAGTGTATGTGTGCTCTGTACCTCTTTGACCAGATGTCCCACTTGCTTGCCATTGCAGGGGATTCAAAGGATCTGTCCAGGCCTGTCATCCTTGACCAACACCTTTCTTTTCTGCTTTCTAGGGCAGTTTTCAGTTTACAAAACATGCCAGCAGCATTTCCAGCCAGTCATCATTAGCACACAGATTGTTTGGTCAAAATAAATGCCAGTTTTCCTGGGGCAGAGACCTCCTGAGAAAGGCATGGTATCACGTCCAGAAGCCTGTGCTGTGCTCGTTCCCTTTCCAAACACCCTGTCAGCCTCAGCTCAGCTCCTTTTCTCTCCTAGAATGTCAAATTTAATCCTGTTGCAAAGATGGATTGATTTCTGACCTTTCTCCCTGAGCATCCAGAAGACCTTTCTGCCCTCAAGCCGAGCTAGTTTGCCAGAGTTTGACATTCCAGAAACCCTCCCTTCTGCCGGTGTGCCAAGGAGGCAGAGCTGAGCAGCTCTTTTGATCTTGGTTACTGTGTCTTGCTTTGCTTTCAGCCTCACTCTCTTCCCCTTCTTCAAGACGGCTGCAGCACCTTACAGGGCCCTGTGAGGGATCAGTCAGGTCCCTGCAGAACAGGGCTCACAGGCTGCCTCCCACTCCTCCTGACAGCATGTCGGAGGCCTCCCTGCACGATAGGCCTGGTCTGAAACGTCCACAGAACAGAAACATTGAAGCCCAGTTACCGTGATTATTTGTTAAAATATATCAAATGAATCATTTCATGTATTTTGTGAGGAAGTCCTGGAAGGTCGCCAGTAACATACATACATCGTATATAAAGCATCACATTATTAAAAGCAGCAAAACAAGATTAACATCAGAGGCCTGTGGGGCTACACTGACTTTAATACTTTATATATTCAAAGGACTGGTGTACAGTTATTCCTACTGTGACACATGATATTGTGCTGAATTTCAACAGAAATTGAAATGACTCTTAACATCACAGCTGTGCTAGGAAGGGAGAGGACCTGATGGGTGGGAGAAAACAATGTGTTTAAAAGGGTAAGGAGTTGACAGACTAATTCCTGCTGCAGACTAAGTGGAAGACTGCCTGTCCTTGTCACCTGACAATTCTGGCCACCGCTTTCTTTTCTGATTTGTAACTAGAGGTTCATTTCACAGAGTGAAATCTTGGTCCCACTGCAGCTGAAGACAAAACGCTCATTGTCTTCCATGGAATACTTTTTCCCTTCATTGACTTACACAGACATTGCAGGCCATGTCCGGCTTCTGCTTTTTCAGCAATGAATGTTTCAGTAGTCTTTGTAAATCATTAAGTACCTTCCAAATTCACACTCTATTACCTGCAAATCCAGCTGTCATAGGCCATCTGAAAACATAGGAGACAAAATCATTAGTGGTTTTAAAAAATCTGACAAAATCTGGCATGCTCTCCTTTTGGCATATTCCATATAGAGAGCAGGAATGCACACAGCTTTCCCTCATGACCACAAGTTACTTAAAAGCACCCTCATCTATTGCTTTATGTAGCCCCATGTGGATAAGCACTTTTTTGTTTATTCTAGTAGTCAGCATAAAATTTGCAGAAATTAATTATCTTTTTTTTCCCTCTGGCAATAAGCAACAGCAATTTCAGCACTAATTTTTTTTATTTATTTATGAAGCCTCAGTTTAGTTTTGGAAATATTTATCCTACAAGTCATATAGTAATTAGTCATTCCATTCCACAATCTTTGCAGAGATGTTGTCTGCAGAAAATGAGCAAAGCTCATCTGGTGAGCATCCACATAAGGTTGTGAGGCACACTGCTGACCCAGATGAAAAGCCTCTCAGACTGAATGGCCTCTTCTACTGTTTGCACCCTGGCGTGAGCTGTGCAACATCAGCCATCTCCAATGGGCTTATATATCTGCAGATAAATAAGAGACAAGAGAAAGCACATCAGGTGACGCAGCTCACAGGTTTTAAAAATGAACTTTTTTTTTTAAGACTGAGGATAAGAAGTGGAAAGAAGGTGAAAGAGGGAAAGGAGTCATTTGTTTTCAGCACCGGAAGACACAGACTGATAGTTTCTTAACTATATTTGTTCAGCCAATTTATTTGGGTATCTTCTAATGTATAGCACAAAAACATTGGACAGATATAGCAGGAAATGGACTTTGTTAAAGAGAAATAAAACATGAAGTTATTTTGGCTCTGCAATTACACAGGCCAGAAATGAAAAATAAGATAAGATTGTTGAATGGAAACTTTATATATGTTTCTGATTACCTTGCATTGCCAGCTCTTCAGATTATCCTGCTTCCCATGCCAATTTGCACTGAATTTGCAGGAGGAAGTTGTGAGGTACTGTCTCATCTCTAGGCTGGGAGGTTTCATACATTTTCATTAGGCACGCTGCATTCTGACAGGAGCATTGTCTCTTGGAGAAACTCACCTCCCTTTCTGAACCTAGTGCCCCTGATGTACAGCTCACACAATTTTTAGATACAGTTATAAATCGACACTATATTGCTTATCATTTAATTATAAAGTAAAAAAGCTGTTAATTTTATTCTCTTCCCTTCACCCATTCTTGTATGTCTTTTTGCTTCTGACACACATTTCCCTATTAGCTGATTCTCCCTGTGACCATCTTCCCCCTTGCCCATGCAGAGTTTTCCTTGGGTCTCCTCACTTGGCTGTGTTGCTATTCCTTCCTCTACCATGCTGTCCAGAGACTCACCTGTTTTACTTCTAGGTATTGCTGTCGTGCTGGTGGATTTCTTCCTTTTCTAAGCTGCCATGCCTAACTAGGACCCCATTTTGTGGGAGAAGGTCACATGCCTCTCTGTAGAGATAAATGAAAAAATCACCAAGAAGTCATGAGTTTGGAAATACTGCCAGAGGGGTTGTTTTTCTTTGTGGAGCTCCATGACGAGGAGGTGCAGCTTGTTGCTATATGGACTGGGGCAATTTTTTGTGTTTTGTCTTGTTTGCGCAGAGTGGTCCTGGCCTGTGACTGTAGCTCCATAGCTACCACAACAGAATGCTTAAATTGTTATTTCATAATAACATGCCTTAGGTTTGATTAGGGTTTTAGTAGAAAGATCTGAGACAGTAACTCAGGAAATCAGAGCCAGTCATAGCTTGCAAGTGACGTCTGAAGTATCTTTCTTAAAGCAAATGTTTTAGTTTGTATGTTGTCAGTGGAGCAAAGTTATGATCTTTGAAACTGCCAGAGGCAGAACCTCCTGCACTTGATAGCTGTGCTTAAACCCACACAAGATTTCTCTGGAACACTTCAACAGCACCTGCCACTTCATCGATTAAAGCATTTAAGGTCATACTTGGAGAACAGCTACATCATGCCCATATAATTAGATTTGCAAGCCAGGGAGCTAAGTCAGAGAGTTTGATCTCAGCTGGGTTTTCAAATGTGTTTCATACTGTGTTGGGTACAAGCAACACTGGAAGATTCTCCACATAGGTTAAGGGTCCCCAGTTTATAAGCAGCTTCTGTTCAACAGTTCTAAATTAATTCTAATCTCTTCTTATTTAATGTGCCTACTATATTTGTTTTCCTGCTTACGAACATATTAATAAATATTAATTAATGTATGTTCAGCTTGGACCCTTTGGCTAGCAGTGACTTCTTCCAGATATTAACTTAATTCTAATCATATTCTTCTCTCTCTCTGTCCTCTCTGGATCTCAGTTCAGAGTTTCACAGTTGGAACGTCTTGTATGTCTGTACATGGATAAAGCAATACTTACGTACTTTATAGTGAAGCTATGAGTTCTAGTAACCAAGGCTTTTCTGAAAGCCTGCAACTTGAACAGGGAAATGTCAGCTTGATTTACATTTTCTATTGAATCAATGTAATCCAAGATAAGGTAAAATCAATTTAGCAAGACTTTCAATACCTGCAGAGCTTAAAATATTTTAACATACAGTTTCTGATTGACTGATGTCAATGGATATTTCAAGTCTGTTTATAATATATAAAAATTATATACATCCCAAATAATGCCTAAAACTGTATGACTTAAATTCAGCTGGTCTTATATATAATGTAATCGAATAAAAAAGCCTGAAAGCTTAAAGGGAGCTATAAAAGCATGGGACTTACTCAGCCTTACAAACGAAAAGTAATAGAGACCAATGTAGAGAGATATACGTAATCCCTTTAAGGTTTATATATCCAGGGAAGTTATCTGCAAAGCCACTGACTAAGTTTCAAGGTATCTGAGTTTAATTTGCTGTATGAAAAATACAGTTTCTTGCACTTTCATAGCAGTTTCCTGTGGAAACTACGTTGTCTTAGGTAGATACACTATTACTGTTAAAGGCAGGTTTCACTGGTTTAGGTGATGGGAAGATTCTCCCTTTGCTCTCACTGTTTTTCCAGTAAAATAGCTATTAATATGCCAATTGAAGTAAAACAGCTCCCTTCTAATATCTGGCTGTGTCATATACAAACTAGGAAAAGGAAAGGAAAACAAAAGGAAAAAGAAAAATCAGCTGTTTTTTTCAGAGAAATCAGCTGAAATTTATTATTAGAAAAATGTAGTTAATAAGGTGCGGCTGAATTATTTATATGAAATCAAAGTTTTGCTTGTATTACATAGACGAGTGTGAAAATCTTTATTGGGTGAGAAAGAATTGCTCCACATCTAAGCTTTTCTGAAAACAGAGTAAATCTGAGAACTGATGTGAAGGTGAAGCGTTTCTTGGAACAACATCCATGAAAGACATGAGCAAGGTGGGAATCCTAACTGTGTGAAATTTTCAGTGACAGAAAAGCCAGACTGATGGGGAGAGCAACAACCTGACTGACAGAGGCCAGAGGGCTTCCTATGAAATTTAAAAGTCCAAGGAGGCTTTGGTCAGTTTGGATCTTATCTGAATCTAATACATGAACTATGAGAGCTCAAGTAGCTGATGTGACAGCAGAACCACCAATGAATTGATTCTGCACCTTATTTCATCAGAATGGGTTATCCAAAGGTTTGAGGTGAAATACTGAATCCAGAGAACTGCAGACTTGTGAAAGTTTGAGGATCCTGACATTTGACTGGCCTCTGTGTCTCCAGAGTCTTGCGGAAACCTTTATTTCAATACTTTGTAGGGCTTGAGCTGCCTGATTTGTACCAATTACATATCAGAGGCCAACCTACTGCAAAAAACGTTGACAGTTTTTTACTGCCAAAATTTGGAAGGAGCAAACATAAGTGCATCTGGGCAGTGCTTGTGGCTGGGTCTCAGGCAGTGACCCATGAAGATTCTTTGTATAGATTTCCAGACCTGGACTATTTGGGCTCAGAACCCTAGTCTTTGAACCCTTGAGATTTGTGATGCATGGTCATAAAGGAACATTATAACAGAAGAGCATTTAATCAGATTTCACGCTTTAGGAGAAGGAAGGAGCTTTGCTGAGGGAAAACTCAGATGCTTTTATCCCATGTATTCTTCTGTTTTATCTTTTCTTCCCTTTCTCTTACTGTTTATTTCCTTTTTTCTGTGTTGGAGTGCAGCTTTTTCCTTAACAGTCAGAATTACACATTACATAAGGATGGTAAATGAGCATCGGGAGGAGTTGCTACTGTGAGATAGCTGTTTTAGTCAGCTATAAAACCACTGTGAAACTGCTTGATATACCAGCAAAGTACGGGTAATGTACTTACAAATGGATAAGTGTTTGCTGACTTCATTTCTGAGGCAGAGGCTAAGGGACAAAGAAAATGCAGAATCGGAGAGCAAAGAATAGCCACACATGTGTGCAGAAACACTGAGAGAAATTTGGTAAGAGGATTTCAGGGTCCACAGGTCAGATGAAAGATGTTTGCAAATGTGAGCAAAAATCTATTTTTGATCCCTGCAGTGCAGAGGAAAGGGGGCTTTTCTTTGCTTTAATTTATTGCAAATAAACATCTCTGCAATAAAGACCCTTGACTCAATTTTCAGTTTTTCTTAGCAAAAAGAATTTGGAAGACCTTGAACCTTGGCTGACCACTTGCAGGAGCTAACATGATTTTAGCGTGTATGTAAACTTCTAATATTGACTTTGTCTGCTGTTAGAAAAGGTGGTGACTGAAGGGATATGGAAGCAAAAGAAAACTGATAAATGTTGGAAGCTGGGTTCACCTGAGTTCTTTATGGTATGTTTGCATTACAAAGCTCAGGGCTGTGATGATGGCCATCTCTGAAGGTGGTGGCTTATGCCATTGTAGCTGGGTGAGTAGATCCAGCTGGTACCAGCAGTGCCGTCACAAGTCAGATATTGAAGGCAAACCTTTAGTGCAGTGTTAAATACAAGACTCAGTACCTACTCAGGCAGTGAGAACTGAGTAAACTTTCTGCTGCCAGAGGGTGGACAGGCAGGTTCTGTTTATCTGTGCTCATGCCCAGATCTCTTGCTTTCTGCTGCCAGAATGGCACAACAACCTGGCCCTTGGGAAGAGATGACACATTGTTGGATTCTTTCTGCTCCAAGTATTTTAAGTGTCTTAGTGTTACATACAATATAACAACTGCAGCTGCAATTATTTGTGGCTGCCTGTTGCATGGATAGCCCTAAAATTATTTTACCCACTCATTTGAATCCAGAAAGTGGAATTTAGCAGTAAACTGTACTAGCAAATGAATTGAGTCTGAAAGGGAAATGAAGGGGTCTCTGCTGTCAAACTTGTCTTTGTGAAAGGAAAAATTATCAAAGAATAGTTACCACACAATAAATTAGATTAAATGATACTGAAGGTAATATTTTGAGGTTAGAATAGTGTAATTGTTTTAAGATGAATGCTGGAGCTGTAATGGTGAAATGCAAATGTTGTGCTTTGGCAGCTGTGTATTTCTGTTCGACTTGCCTAGACGTTTTTTCCATGAACCAGTCATTGTAGATTCATTGTGGGTTTTCTTTCTTGTGAAAAAGGTTCTGAATTCAAATAAAAGATATCGGATAACTTGTTCCAAGACATATCACAGCATCACAGTGCTGAAGAGATCCAGAGAAGAAGCATTAGGAATAGCTTTTAGTAACAAATTAAATCCTTGCCTCTGTGACACTGGTGGAAAACCCCTGTTGAATCCTGTGAAGACAGGCTGTCTCTTTAACAACTAAAATATTATTCCCCTCAAATACCCCCCTCAAAAACATGTTCCTAAAATATTCAATGGCATTTTCTCCTTCTGTACATTGGCATATCTTCTGCATATCTCTTACATTCACTCTACAGTAATAGCACGAGGTTGAACAGAGGCTTTTGGGAGGCCCAAAAGACAAAGGGGAGTTTTGATCACATTGTAACTGGAGTCAGGAGTCTTTCCATCAAATGCCCGCAGTGAGATAAAACTGCCTCCACACTGACAGAAAAATTTCCTTAAACAATAACTGTTAATTACATATGTGACTAATCATCTGTCTTCCTTCACCAGGACTTTTACTGAGGTTTCACAAAATCAGAGTGAAGAAATCTTGTTTCAGTGTTTACTTCAGTGAAGAGGTTCATGTTACTGTATTAAGAAAGCAGTTTTTGGTATTCTGGGTCTCTTAGAGCTTCTTAGAAATTATGCAATTCTTGGAAGTAATTTAATTTTCACCTCAGGTATATTTTTAATGATATTATTATGGAAACTGAAATTAATTTAAGTTTTCATCACTTTTACCCAATGACGTTAAAAGTGTGATGTTTCAAAAGGAATACAGACAGATTTTGGCTCTGAAACTTAGAAAATGTAGCTTACAACATCCCTCAGGTATTATTTCATCTAGCATTTGGCAGATAATAAATCTTTTTAACTGAATTTTTTTTTCCCTGATATTACTAAGAGATCTGAAGAAAAGGGCACTTCCAAACACATTGATTTAACTGCTGGAGAGTGTCTTTACTGCCTGTCATTACTGCCAGGAAGAAGATGCTAATTGTGTTCATTTGGAGTCATGGCAGGAGAACAGAACAAGATAAAATTTAAATTCCGTGTCACACATGTTAGTTGCAAATGTCTTAATCATTTAGGAAGCAGATACTTCTCTTTTTTCACATGCTCTCTTGTCCACCAACTTCTGAATTTATTAGGTGAATGGATTTAAAAATTATTTTGCCTATTACTATGAAAAAAGCACAGAATATGCAATAGTTTAGTTTATTCAAATCAGTAATTAGGTCATCATTCTGTTTTGTTTCAGTGGAAAGGTAACCAAAGCCATAAGTACTTAACCAAAAGCCCAGCATGATTCCCCAAAGAAGCAGCTGCATGCCTAAATTTTAAACATAATGTTTATTAATTTGTAGGCCTAACAATGTAATTTAAAAGTAAGTTCTTGTCTAGCCGTATAAAGTTTAACTTTTATATCTGAAAGATGTATCTAAAAATACCTTGACATTTTCATGGCAGCAGGAGGTGCACAACAGCTATACTTCTTGTGAAACAGGCTGCTTTTTCAGTATCTCAGACTGGATGTGTGATTCTTGGCCTTACTTGTAAAGCATTATGACCCCAAATCTCTCAGATTTCCACAGAATAATAGATGGAATGAGATGGATTCTTTCCTATTGCAATTGATAAAAATAACTGAGATACTCTTGCTGCATAACATCCATGTGGTTTGCTCTTAGAAGTCCCCATGTGTTAGAGCCCCAAACGTGATTCTGTCAAAGGTGCTTTTCCGCTGCAGCTCACCAGACACAGAAGCGGACTATGGAGTCTGCAGCTCTGAGATGGATGTGGATCTGAAGCAGTAAATTGCGCTGCACAGCTTCTATAACTCCAGTGTTAGACAATTTTGATGGGGCTTCTTTCAATTCATGGCCACATGGTGCAAGGCTCCGCTAGTTACAGGGCAGCGCAACAGAGCCTGTACTGGCAGCCTGCTTACGTGCACTGCCTGCTTGTCTGACTGCAGAAACACGGACCTACCCTGCCAGCTTGTGCCTGCTGCAGCTGAGAGATGTTGTAGGGTCTTTAGGAAGAGCTGGCAGAGGGACTGAGTCCTATGCTGAGTCCACGAGGCTTGACACAAGTCTGATAGCATACGGTGCCTGGCCTGCAAACGCCACCATCAAGCCTATCCTTCTGGTCTTCTTTAAAGCTACAGAAGTTATCATCCAACTTCAGAGTCACACATGAACATGGAATATTTTTGGTCCAGTTCATCATAAAGTTAGGGACCATTTGCAAAAGAAATAGACAGAACCATACTTCAGACTCCTCTGTAAAGCAATGCTTGTTCAGAGTCATTATTTTGCTTCAAAACCATTTCTACTTACTCTGAATAGGGGGAAGACATAAAAGCAGTTTTAATAATGTGATAAAATTTTAAAACAAATATGGTCTTTGAACATTGAGTTCACTTTAATGATTTTTTTTTCTTAAACATAATCATATACATGAAAATATCTTTTCTGTTACTTTCTTAATATTCTTTCTAAAATCCTGGTCAGCAAAAAGTAGCAACACTAGAATTTTCCCACTGTCTTTAACTTTTTGGAAAACAGTTCTAAGATTTAGTTAAAAACAAAACTGGAAGATTTTTAAAAATGGAGAGCAATCTTGAATAGAAAAATTTAAAAGCCTCATTTTGCAATTGTTAAAAGATATACTGAAGAAAAGCTAGTTCTTTAAAGGGAAAACAAACACACACAAAGTTTTCAAGTTGCTGAATCTGGATCTTTTTCTGAAAAAATCATGTTTAAAAGTGTTTGCCTTATTTCTGAAACCTCAGCTGATACATTTCTAGAGCAGCAATACCAAACGCCTTGGCTCTTGTTTTTCCTCTTTCAGGAGAACAATGCACAGCAGCACTTTTAACCCTCAGTCTCTAATACAGTGTCATAAACTGTGAGTTGTAGCCTGGTTTGATTTTTACTAGCTAAATAAAAATCAGTATAATCCACTGAAGAAATTGGACATATGTAGAAAAAGTCTATATTGCCCTGCACAGCTGTTTCTAAATCCTCAGTAAACTGCATCATCCAGGTTTTTCACAGTTAGAAAACAATGCATTGTGGAAAACATAGGGCGTAAGATTATAAGGGATCCCTTGTTCACTGCTCCACATGCTTGGCTGCCACAGGCTACTATATAACTGAAACTATAAAGATATCAAATTTAATCTTTAAATCTGTTGGTTTTGAGTGTATTTGGTTTCCTAATACATCATTTTTAACTTTTCAGTAGCAATTACTTTGTTCATTGTAGGTGTTACTTAAGTAATATAAAGTCACGTACTAATGTACAAGAATGAAAGTATATACAACACATTTGTATCCAGTTCATGCAGATTAAATGTCAATGGAAGGTAATTTTGTAGAAAGTATCATTTCAGGGAAAAGGATACAATTTGTTTTTCTAGCTACAAATATTTTGCCAAGGAGATAAAGGAAAAATTTGGCACTTGTGCTAGTAAAGTTGTTTCTACTAACCACTACTCACTTTCTGAGCATTTGCTGGATAGGTTGCTTTTATGAGATGGTGGTAAATCCATTGGAGTAGACAAAAGAAAAAATCCACTATTAGGGTCTATAAGACAATATGCAAGTGGTTTCTGCTTCATTTAGTTTATCTAAGAAAAATTTGGACGAACGATTTTTGGCTCCAAATAAAAGACCTTACTACTTCTAGGAGGTAAATCAAGTGGGGGACTGTTTCGTAGTTCACTGACAAAGCAACTTTCTCAGAAATAAAACCAGTGACTGATTCTGAGATAAATATATTTTTTTTCAAAATTGATTTTGAGCACGATCATCACCTCACTGGGTATGGTAAACACCATGAGGTCAAAGAGAAATTTGCTCAGCAGGGACTGTGCAGGACAGAGTTCTAAAAAAATGTAAAAAGGAGTCATAAAAAGAGATTTCCCAAAGTTTATTATTGAAATTAATTAGACTATCTCACTTAAGTTTAATATGCAAATCATTCACATTGCTTGTTGTCCCAATTGTTTTCCACTTTGTGGTTCTGCTTCACCTCTTGTACCACTTCTACAAGCCTGTAATGCTAAGGTTTATAAATGCACCCTGTACCGTTGGATAAGGGGTAGAAGAAGGTACATTCCTCCCTGTTCTCTTTTCAGACCTGCTGTCAATCAGTTGGATCCGATTTTGAACCTGCCAATATCAGGCTGGGTCTACCCAACCTCCTGCAGCAACAGACTGCAGAACGGATTGCCTTCTGGGCTAAGAAGTATCTCCCGGTGCCTATTTCAAACTCATCTCTTACCAGTTTCAGTGAGTGCACCCCAGCTGTAGAAATGTGGGGTTTGGTGAATGACAACCTCGCATTTGCCCAGCCCACTGCCTGCAGTTCTGCAGCTTTTTATTAGTGTCCCGAAGAGCGTATCAATAAACTTGCTAAGTGGAAAAAAAAAAAAAAAAAAAAGACAGTCTATCCCAAACGTGAAACATTAGGTGCAGGATCAGATGACCCCCAGAGGTGGCACAAAGGAGCCCAGGAGTGCACAGGTGGAGTCAGCAGGAAGAGTGAGGCCAGTGCCACCAGCAGTTAGATGGGTTCAGGCATGTCTGGAAAGGTAACTTTTAATGTCAGCTTGCACACTTTTTTTTTTTTTTTTTTTTTTTTTTTCCCCCCAGCAAATCAGTTGCAAGCATGGGTCTTCTGCATTCAGATCAAGCAAACAGAAAACCCTTATGACATGGTTGCACAGAAGTGTGCTAGATGGTGCTAAACAGGTGCTAAACAGGTGCTAAGAGCAAGACTCTTTTCACTGCTTCTGACAGTGAAGTCCCTAACTTCATTTAGAGTCAGTGGATGGAAAGTGGCACATCTCTGGCTCAGCTTACTGACTTAGGTTGGAATAAGTAAAGCTGGCCACTAGTGCATGTTTCCCTCTGCTGACTGTAAGAGGCATCCCAGCTCCACAGAGCCATCAGCACTGCAGTGTTGAGACCCATCCCTTGGGTTTACCACATATAACACTGAAGGTACCTCAGTTTACTAGCTGCTGAATGAACTCCAAGGGTTGGTCAACACGTAGCTAGCCCCCAGAAGAATGGCCAAAGAAGATGCTTCATGCTGAGTCAGGAAGGACTAAGGGTGTTGGGGTGGGATCTGTGAACTACTTCTCATAACATTACATAACTCTTCCTCATTAATACTGACTGCTCTCTGCTTGATGTTGCTAAGATTCCATTGCCTTGTGCATAGCTCCAGGTAAGGTGATTTTCAGCTTCCTGCTAATATTAAAAAGCTTAAAATGGCATAGATTTTTTTTTTTTTTTTTTTTTTTTTTGGCTACTTGGGTAACCTGACAATTTAAGGGAAGTGAGAAAGCAGGATGGGAATATGGAGACTGTCATTCCATGCAATTTTTTTTTCTAGCAGTGAAGTGGAGGTTCCTGCCCTTTCCTGCCCACTCTTACCTTTGAGTCGCAGTTTTCTGTTCCCTCCGCTGCACTGGTACAGCAGAGCAGGCTGGGGCTAAGAACAGGCTAGCTCCAGGTTTGGCAAAAGCATGGTCTGTCCCTCCCATGCAGGCCGCACAAAGGTCTCTCCTGACAGGATGGCTGTGAGGGTGTGGAACTGCTCCCTGCTCTCCCTTCCCATATGGCCTGCTTTTGCCTTGTCTGTCTGGAAGCACTGTGGCCTCAGTTGTGCCTTTTCCCGGGACTCAACACCCATAGCAGGTGGGCAGCTACCAGCAAACAGTTGGTCTGCCCCACACTTGTACATGGGCATTCGCGTGATCTGGTGCCTTTTCTAAATACGCTTCCCAAAATCTGTCCACAAAGGACGTCATATTCCTGTCCTCTTTCCTCCTACAACTGTAATGTAGGAATTAATTTTGTCTCTTGGGTCCAAGGTTAGATGATATTGTTCAAAAAAGCATCTATAAGGGAAAAAATTAAAATTATTTTCTTAATAACAGGGTTCTGCTGATTAAGAGAACCAGGCCTTGAAATCTAATACTCCAGTGGGAAAAAACAAAGCTAGCAAAAGTTACAGCAGGGCATGAATCGACTGATTATATAAAAAGTACTCCCCAAAACTTTTTGTACCTCTTAACGAGTCCAGACTGAAATGAGAGTTTCTGAAGCAAATTTATATGCCTTTCTTATTTCTTGATATTTATGTCCAGTTATTGCTATAAGTTAGTCAATGCACATGAAAACACTGGAAAAAAGCCATTCTTGACAGGGTTTCCACTTTCAGAAACACCCTCTGTTTTCTTCCTGGGGTTTAATTTTATTACATAACTAAAAAATGAAGAGAAATTATTATTAATTGAAACCTTTCCCAGAATGGATGCTGCATTCGTTCTATCTCCAAAGATGCTTATATTGAAATTGTTTCAATTTATAAAGCCTTTTGATCCTTTAGAAAGCTTTTCAGTCCTCTATAATGCCTCTTAACCTTCAGATCCAGCTGGGTAACAACTCCCTCACAGCAAGAAGCAAGTAGTGCTTTAAACCTGTTACCACATGACCAGCTTTGCCAGCCTGTTGCTTTTGGATGAATATCTCAACTTAAATGATCCACTGTGTCAAAAAATTGTGCCTGTGCAGAAAATCTTAAAATTCTGACACAACCGCAGCTCAGCTGTGGAAAAAACAGCATCAGTTTTACTCAGCCTCTGGGACTCAAGGATTTGTGTTCATTCCTTGTCTCTGATGGGAAGACTTTCAGGATACCATTCTTCAGACCAGATATAGATATCTACAATACAGATATTTTCATCTAAACTGCTTGTATAGTCAACGGAGAAAAAAGGAGTTTTTTAACAATGAATCATCTCACCCTGAAGTGAGAACCTGCGTGCAGTCAGACAAGTCACATGCTCAAAGTGCTTATTTTCTCTACATTGACTACAAAGGGAGTCAAGGCTGAGCCCCCCAGGGGCTGGGGTACGAATGTTTACACTGCAGCTGTCTAGAGGACAATAAGATGGAGCATTTATTTGGTGTGTCCCATATTACTGCGATGGAAAGCAGGCCACTAATGAACTGAAGAGGCTGAAGAATCATTCTGAACATTCAGTTCCTACACCTGGCCATATGCTTTCTCTGAATTAAGTCCTGTTTGAAATGCAGCATTTTTATTTATTTATTCTTTAAATCTTGACTTAAAAGTGTCATTAAGAGATGTTGGTAAATCATTGCAGTATGTCATTTGACTGCTCCAAAGAGAAACCAGACAGGCTAATTCTTCCTAGAAAGATAATTTTGTCATAACTCTGTGAAGTCCTCCATTATCAAGCTTCTCTTCCCTGTGCAAATAATTATGGCCTGTGAAAAAGAAGTACTGCTGTGTGCCTCTGAGTTACCTGGATTGAAGTAATTTATTGTGTCTTTCAGTCTCAGACAAGTTCTTAAGCCCTGTAATGTAGTGGTTTCTGAATGAATAAGGCTTTGCTGTTCCCACTGGAACTGCAAACTCAGAAGTGGAAATGGATGAGGGATTGAAGTTCTGGGAAGAGGGTCACAGGGGATAAAAGTCCATGACCCACTGCTGTAATCATTTGCAGAGCTCTACTCTGAACCTCTTCCAGCTGAGCAGCCTTTGGCTTGAACCCAGCATCCAGCAGCCCTGTGCCAGCTATGTGACCAAGGACAGTTTTCTTTTCTCCAGCTTCCAGGTCATTGCTGGAGCTCTCAGGTTGGTTATCTACCATGGCCCCCAAGTCATTCTCAGACATGTTTCTTCCAAGGATAGAGTGCTCTGTCATAGATTTGTATCTTCAAGTCTGGTGATATTTGAAAAGCATGTTTTTCTTTATTTTTCTTGAAGTTGGTAACATCAGCTCTTTATTATGAATTGCACTTAATCTTAGTGTTATTTGCAGTCTCTAGCAGTAAGGGCTTATGTTTATAGTTCATTAGTAGGAAAATCATGTGGCATCAAAGACATGCTTGCAGGACCTCACCTGGACAATGTCTGTATAATATGTATTTTCCAAATACCTGCTGACAGCTACATTTTGAAACCTGTCAGTTAGGTACAGGACCAATAATAAACCTAGTTTCTTCTCAGAATTCTCTTTTCTGTACCTTGAAGACTTTAGCATTAACATTTCCTTAAGACATGGAAACCCCTTAAAAATTCCCCACGGTTATTGCCATATTAAAGCTCTTTCTGTATAGACTTATACAGAGAAAGCAATTCTATCTACAGTGGTGTTACTGGAAGATAGCACAAGTGAGATCTAAAGTCAGAACTGCAGTTAGAACTTGTAGGCTTAAAGAACGATGAGCTATGCATAGTGCCAAATAATGAGTTATGTACTGTGCTGAATGCTTTTAGATCTGGAAAAAAGTAAATTAAAATGTCTTTTTAACATTTTTGTTTAAGAAAAAAACAGAACAGAATCTGAAAATGTATTTATAATCCTTACACATTTGACTGGTCAATTAAGTGCATTTTCCAGGGAATTAATAGTTTTACTACTGATTAATGAATGTTATAATTTTTACATTACTTGGCTGTGCTTTGTTTTTCTCAGGAAAGGAAACACAGCTGAATTGCTGCCATGTGAAAATCACATGGGAAATAGGTGAATTGCAACATGTTTTGCTAAAGAATTGCTTTAATCAGTAAGCATTAATGTTTAAATTCATCCGTTCCCCTTGAAAACAGATGTTTAAATGCTTTCATGACTGACTCATCCTTTTGACCTTTAACAGCAGACAAACCATGTATTGTTGTAGATCTTCTAAATAACATCTTAATAAGGTTAAGTTATCAGTGCCTCTGTGAAAACCAAAGGAGAATGGGTTTGTTCTATATCCTTGTTCAAATAGCTTTCTTTCTGTGCCTTGGTTATTTGCCTACTTGT
This sequence comes from Falco rusticolus, assembly GCF_015220075.1. Classification (NCBI taxonomy): domain Eukaryota; kingdom Metazoa; phylum Chordata; class Aves; order Falconiformes; family Falconidae; genus Falco; species Falco rusticolus. Next base: position 27,132,297 of record NC_051188.1, read on the forward strand.
TGCCTTTGAGAAAACTTCATTTAATGCTGCTTCTTAGTAGCTCTGAGAAGCGCTTAAACTGTAGGACTGTTGATAAACATTTCTCATTGGAAAGTGAAGGTTTTATTTTTAAAATATTTTTTTGTTTTCACACAAACCACTTCAAACTTCAAAAATTTGAAAGAAAAAAGAAATATTTTGATCCTCTTGTAGTGCTAGTGCAGTGTTTCATCACACTTGGTGTTGGCTGTAACCTCTTTGCATTTCTATGCCTAGTATTAGACCTGCAAACTTTATTACCAGTCATGCACCATTGCCTATGACAGAACTGATTAACTGTGATAGATTGTGGTGGATGATGGGAAATGTAGTTTAGGAAAGACACGGTCTAGACATGAGGGTGGGATCATGAATTGTCCTGTTAAGTACTTTTGTGAGGCATTCTGGCTAAATTTCAGAAATATTTTGGAACCTGTGTTTCAGTTCTGTAACTTTTCTGAAGTCTGATTATCTTCCATAACAAAAAATCTCAGTTTGTACTTAGTGTTTTGACAGAACTTGAATATATATACTTCATCATTAAGTAAAACTCACCATAGACTTGGTGACTTGTGTCAAAGTTTTGATGGAATCAGGCCTTGATCATTACTTGTAAATACTATTCCAATGATAAGACACAATAAGACAGCTTACAAACTACTTCCTAAGTTGCTTATGTGTAAGTATAGTATTATAATGACAGAAAAAGAAGATATGAAAATTTGGAAAATGCACAGTAAAGTTGGTGGAGTCTTGGGATCAGTACTCTTTAATACCTTCGTCAAGGACCATAGGATTGAGTGTACCCTCAGCAAACTTACAGATGGCACCAACCTGAGTGATGTGGTTGACACACCTGAGGGACAGGATGTCATCCAGTGGGACCTTGATGAGCTCAAGAAGTGGGACCATGTGAACCTCATGAGGTTCAACACAGCCAAGTCCAAGGTCCTGCACCTAGTTGGGGCAACCCCCAGTATCAATACAGGCTGGGGGATGAAGCCATTGAGAACAGCCCTGCTGAGAAGGACTTTGGGTAGTGGGGGATGAAAAGCTGGACATGAGCTTGCAATGTGCTTCTGGGCTCATAGCCTAGAAGGCCAATCATATCATGGGCTGCATCAAAAGAAGTATGACAAGCAGGCCAAGGGAAATAATTCTGCTCCTCTATTCTACTCTGGTGAGACCCCACCTGGAGTACTGCATCCAGCTCTCGAGTCCTCAGTACAGGAAAGGCATGGACCTGTTGGAGTGGGTCCAGAGGAGGCCCACCAAAATGACCAGAGAGGGATAGAACACCTCTCCTTTGGGGAAATACTGAAAGAGTGGGGGCTGCTTAGCTTGGAGAAGAGAAGGCTCTGGGAAGATCTCATTGCAGCCTTTCAGTACTTAAATGGGGCTTATAAGAAAGATGGGGACAAACCTTTTAGCAGGGCCTGTGTGAGAAACTGCATTGATGAGACTCACCATCGCCACAGCAGATGTATTGTCTCGACAGTGCTATGGCAGGGACCTCATGCCATCACCACTGTGAATGACTACTGCCACAGAAGAGATTTAAGGCAGGAAGATAACACCACTGCCACTGCAGAGACTTATCTATACATTGTTAAAGGAGGAAACCGACTGATGCCATGGAGCAATGGGGAAGGCTGACCCTGCAAAACTTGACCAAACCCCTGTGCATGTACCCAGACCTGGAGTCAGGGGAGTCAAGGTGCCTGGAGGCCCCTTGATGTTGGACATGTACACCATTGCCGGGTGGAGGGTGTGGTTGAGCAGAACGGCTTGTAACAACCTTATAAAAAATGGAGCCAACTGGCATCGGGCGGAACATTTCCCCACTGGACTTGAAAATGAATCGGACTGTTGGGATGCCGCAGCCCTGGGGTGGTAGCTATTGCTTTGAACTCTTTCCTTTACTTTCCTTCTTTCTTTCCTTCTTTTCTCTCTCTTTATCTCTCACTCTCTCTCTCCCTTTGCATTCGCAGATTTATTGTTGGGCAAATAAAGTTCCTTGGCTCTTGTCTCCATTTTGAGTCTTAATTCTGTTCCTGAGAATACAAATAGAAGCATGCTTTGGTCTAGACTGGCATGTGACAGCCTGTTGCAATAGGACAATGGGTAATGGTTTTAAACTCAATAAATTTAGATATAAGGAAGAAACGTTTTACAAGAAGGTTGGTGAAACACTGGAATAGGTTGTCCAGAGAGGTGGTAGATGCCTGATCTCTGGAAACATTAAAAGTCAGATTGGATGGGGCTCTGAGCAATCTGATCTAGTTGGAGACGTCCCTGCTCATTGCAACGGGGTTGCGCTGTATGACCTTTAAAGGTCCCTTCTAACCCAAACTATTCTATGGTTCTATGATTTTATGATTTTATGATTCTATGATTCTATGATTGGCATCACTGAAATCAGGCAGAGTTTTGGGTTTGGTTTTAGTTTTAGTAGGATCAGAATTTAATTCTTTAAATTACTTAATAGAACTCAGCATATGCAAAGAGAGTGGCAGAATCTGACTATTGGAAACTGGCACTTTTACAATAACTTCCTTTTTAAAAGCACATAAATTGAAGCAGTGTGGCACAGGGCTCCTTTGGGAAGTATATGCTTATTTTTCTGCAGCAGCTGGTGATATATTCTGCTTTTTGTGAGCAGGGATTCTGTGCAGAGGTACCACTTCATATCAGGTAAGGGCTGTAGTTGTCTAACTTAGAAGCTAAACTCCTTGCTTAGTCAGGAACAGATATGAAGAGAGATAGTAGGAATACTTTACCACACTTTAGATATCTGGTTTTGGTACCTTGAGTGTGTAGTTGATCTGAATGCAGATGCTTATTTCCTTCCATTGCCAATGAAGAGTCTAGAATACTGAGTGTAGCTCAGCTAACATATATTTATACTGTGGTTATCTAAAATTAGATGACCTGAGTCCTGCTCATCCAAGTGTTAATCAATCCTGTCTTTTCATTTAATATGCAGGGACCCTAAAGTATCTATAATGTTAAGTACCTTACCTAAGTGCCTAAATTTGCCTACAGCTCCTTTTCTGCAGGAACTAGCAATAGAAAATACTTATAACTCAGTGGAAGATGGTTATAGAAATAATGTAACCTGAAAGACATTTTCGGCTAATACTAAATGGGTCCTGAGAAGCTAAAGAAAGGAGGAAACTAAACCAGGGTGACTCAGTTTTGCCACTGACCATACAGCACAAGACCCCACCTCAGTGTGGCTTATTGGGAAGAAATGCGAGAAGAGGGCAAGATAAAAAGGAACTCTTATTCACAAGCTACAGACAAATTCTTGCAGAAAGAGTAGCATGGGTCCGGGGATGGTTAGGACTCTCCAGGCTGTGGTCAAAACTCAGAACGACCATGCATTCAGGTCTTCTTTGAACTAATGCAAGGGGCTGTGATACAGATCTTTGTCTGTAACATCTTTGGGGAAGAGATTGCATTTATTTTTTTTTATTATAGCTTTTGTCCAGTGTTAGGCATAGAGTGGCCCCTAAACCCTGGTAAGTGAAAACGCAAAAGCCACAATAAAACTTTTTTTCCTAAATATATTGCACAGAAATGAACTTGAACTGATTATTTAAATAAAGAAAGCTAGTCAGGCTGGTTTAATTGTGAATTGTAACTAGTTCATGTTGTATTTCCATTACTGTGCTATATCTGTATAATTTTTTATATAAAATTGATGTTTACTATCATATTGTACTGCTATATGGCTTTCCATTTTATATGAGTAAGTTTTATTGGGTTCTTTCTACTGCACAAGCTATTTCCCACAATGTTTTGTAATTCATATAAATGTTTACTTTAGTAAAGATTCTGAGGAATCAGATTCACTCACAGTGTGCAAAGAAAGTTGCCTGAAAACTGTTGTTCTGCTCCCAGGAAATGGTCCCTGTGTCAGGTCTATGGTGGTTCTGTGATGGCAGATGATGCTTGCAGCAAGTTATGGTGATTCTGCCTTGCTAACTTTAGGATATCATTCCCCTCAGTGCAAAAAGCATTTTAAAGCTCCCAAGAGCTTTCTTAAAACTTCTCACAACGTAACTTAAGTTTAACCCTGAAGGTACAGCAGATTTCTAAAATTTTGTACTTCCAGCTTTTTTGGGGCATCTGTTTTCATTTTTTCTTCCACAAAACACAACAGCAGCCACATCCAGACACTTGATCTTGATCTTTGGAATCACAACTGGTAATTACGTATGCTCTTGTGCTGAGAAAAACAGCTCCAGCTTAATTTCAACATTTTGAGGAGACTGGGAGATGAAGTAATGACAGGGAAAGAACTAGAGATCTGCCAAACTACTTGAAATTGCTGACATTTTCAAAATTGCCTCAGGCAAAGTTTCACTTCAGATGACCTAGTGGGAAGCACTTTGGAAGTGCTCTAGTAATCAGAAGGAACCATGTGGCATTTTCAGCAAGAAAAAATTCTCAACTTTAAAATCAATTGATGCAGTCTGATCAAAGTTTCTTGAGGGGCTGCTGCTAGATTGAAAACCATTGGAACTATCCTTGTATTTGTAACAAAATCTTATGTTATGCTAACCAGAAACTAGTTCTTAATATCTAATACTTCTCAGCTTGCTATTCTCCATTCAGAAACTGCACAGTGAATGGACCTATCTGGAGACGATCAATTTCCCTGCACCTTCCAGCAAGCTCTTTTACAAATTCTCTTGAAGTACAGAAGTATTTTAAGTTCCCATTGCTGGTTAGAGTATGGAACTGAGGAGACCGTTCACATGTAAGCAAGCAAAATCTCCCTATTTATCAGTTTTAATAAAATATTTATGCTAATAGTCTTTCATAAACAATGTTTGTTTCATAACGCCTAACTCAAGTGATGGATCCACACAGCAAAGTGCAGAACCCTGTGGGAAATATTCTCACGGTTCATGGTTGCATTGGGCACATCATGGAAATACCTGGGTGAAGAGTGCATTCTTGGCAAGATTAATTGGGCATGACATGGTGCTGTGCTGCTGTGCTACTGTGCTGCATTGCTTGTGGTGATATTTAACCTCAAAAACTTGTTGAACTACAGTGCTGTACTGGAAATATTTGCTGTCCTTGGAAGAATTGCATAGGGCTCAGACCTCCCAGAAAAACAACAACGTTTTACATTTTTTTCACTATGGACTTGTTGCTGTTATCTCCTTTTTTATGAGTTTTGGCAAAATCGGAATCATAGTGTAAGAAACAGCTCATCATAATGCATTAAACAAAAAAAATCATACTGCATTAAATTCTTACATTGTACCAGAATCTTTCAGAGGTTATACAATGCATATTAATATTGAGAAAATAAGAACAAAGCAATAACATAACACTATCTGTGTATTTGTTTGTTGTAAGCACAAGTATTCACACATCCTCCAGGTTTGCTTCTTGTCGGAAAAGGGAGAAAGAATGAATAGAGAGCTTCATCCAGTCTTCCCCATGCTTTTAAAAAAGGATTATATGCACTACCTTTTAACTATTATTTTAGTTAGTCCAATAAAAAGTTATTAGTTATGTTTACATTGTTGTGTTCTTTGTCTTACTGACTAAGAGATAAAATGTCAACACGCCGTTTACTTGCTAATGTAAAATCAGCCAACTGGCATAGTGCCAACAGCATTGGTCATCTCTTTTCGTGATGGTGGGATAGATGTCTGTGAATGTTAATAAGGGGTTTCTTGTTTAAGGCTAGTTCTAGTACTACTGACCTCAAAACCTAAACTGAATCTGGTATAAATGAAGTTCAAAATCAAATAGACATGAAAAGAATGACTGGATTTTTCATTTCTAATTAGTTCAGATATCATTTCCTGTAAATTTTATAAACCTTTGTAGAGATTGCTGGGAAAGGGTGAAGTCAAGAACGTGATATTCAGATGTTTTGATGGTCAGTGCTTATCTTAAATCCAGACCACTCAAACTAGTTGCTGAAGTCCGATACAGTGGCATCTAAAATGAGAGTTTTGGACTTAAGTTGTACTGATTTTCTGTGATGCTACAAGTTCCTCTCTGAGTCCCAGTTTGTATTCAGGACATGCAGCCCATAACTTTAAAAAACTTTAAACCATCTGGCTGAACAAGGAGGTGTCTTCTGTTTGAGGTGGTGTTTCTGGGAGCCATGAAATAGATTGAATTCCTGTCTCAGGTTAGGTGCTTCGAATACAGCTGATGGGTGTTATAATTGTAAAGAGTGTTGAGACAGATCAACCCAGATACATGTGCTCATTTGTAAAGCATTACAGAGAGTCATGTCAGCAAGATGATGGTTAAAAAAAAATATAAAAAGAGCCATACAAGTAGTAATGAGAGCAATGTATAAGCTGTTTGAACAAACTGCTTGGTGAGGAATAAATGATAAAATGTAGAACCAGTCTGTACAGGAAGAGGTTGGATGGCAGAAGTTATTGTCTAAAGCTGTGGTAAGCTAAAGCATAAGGCAGAGCACAAGAATGAGGGCACATGCCTGGACCCTTCCGCACTTAGACTATAAGGCAGAAAGGAAGGGTGGGCCACATGACTTACATTTTCTTCTTGACAGTCTTGCTACTTGACGTTAATTATCTTGGTATATTTTCTTCTTCTTCAGCTCCTGAAATAATTCAGTTATTTCCTTTCTAACATGGGCAAGCATTAAAGAAAGCCAAATGACACAGCAGTTTCTGACCGCTGGAGGCTAGAATGCAGACAACTTTGCAGACATCCTAATAAGAATAGGAAACTAGGAGTGTTTCCTTTGCGATTTAAAAACAGCTTAAATATAATTGCTCCTGAGGACAAGTTAGCTGGGGGAATTGCTATGTCTATAAGGAACTCTGCTTCATTAGTCTTAAATTTGCCATGACTAAAAATGACCAAGGGCTGGATTGGGAATGCGCTGGTTTGCTCAGTCCATGTTGAAGGATGTATGTCCCTTTATTAAGAGCAGTTTCTGATTTCCACCTTCTGGCACTCTGAGCAAGGAAGAAGTACTTACATCTCTGAAGGATGACACATATCTACGAAGAAAGGGCAGAATGTGAGGAAATTTGCACTTTTGAAATATCAGTTACATTCAAAGCTTGTAAATTTGCCGTTTGAAGTGACAGCTGCTCTGGATCCAAGACTTAAAAACTATCAGAATACTATTTGTCTGGTAACTACAATGAATTTTATTAGGATAATAGAGATATTCCTGCAATGACTCCTCTACTGCAAATGGAATTTCCTTACTGTGGCCAGGACATGCCACAGCTGAGCCAGGACTAAACACTGCTATTGCCCAACAGTACATCAAAAATATCCCAAGACAACCCAACAAAAATGGAAATGAAATGCAGTCTAGGCATTGTAGAGAGAGCCAAAAGGACTTGTTTGTCTGGATTGCAGTGCTGGTAGAGTAAGACTCTGAGCTGGGCAAACTTCCTTGTAGAAGAAAGCACTGAATTACAGGACAGACCTTGACACTGTGATTGCAGAATCTTAAAGTCCTTAGACCACGGCATAAGAAAAGCAGATGAGTTGCATTAACCATTATGTCCGTGGCTTCAAAGCTGGGATCAGCTTGTGCTTCTTTCTAGAAGAAAAGATCTCAATGTCAGAGCAATGTGACTGCTGTCGTGTACATGTATGGCTATCAATATATATGTACAAATATATATCTATATATAGCATTGCTTTTGGAATACACTAGCACATAAATATACAGTTAATAAATCTTAGAAATAGGAATTGGTAAGATCTGGCTGCTTTACTAAATAAGAGGCCAAAATATGTCATATGGTCTAGTGGCTAACATAGAATTAACAGTTACAGGATGAAGGAGTCACATGCCTTTTGCATAGTAATTCAAGCATGCATATTTCAGCTGTATTCAAGGTCTCTAATAAGGTACTTTCTCTTGAAGAAGGATTATGTGCAATATTTAAGGTCCATGAAAGCATATTCTTATTCCTCTATAATTCAAACTGTGGTCATAGGGGAAAATATAACCTTCTTGTATGATAGATAATATAAAATGTTTGCTCAGCTTTTACTGTGCTTTTTTTGCTATCCTGTATGCTGCACTCTGAGTCAGGCAGATCTACTTGAAAGCAGGAGGTTGCACTTTCCACAAGATGATGTTTTGTTTTTTTTTTAAACTTAGCTTTAGAGACTGTAAACATTCAATATCTTTGCTTTACTCACTAAAAGAAAGGTGGGGCAACATCATCCCCAGGATCTTGCTGTCTTGGCAGTTTTATCTTGTCTGGAACCAAGTTTGTAAATCACTTCTGTTAGAAATAGCAATAGAGCTGGGAAAATATTTCAGGTGAACAACATATTTCCTTTTGAAATAGGTGTGGGTCGTGTTACAAAAATTTACAACTGGCCTGTGCTGACTGAGGAGAGAGACTAGAACACTAAGTATAGAATTAAAAGGCTAAGGATTTATTCATGCACATGAAGTGTCCCAGACAAATTGCAGCACCCGAAAGGTGGCTTTACATAGGGTTCTTACACCCTTCAAACGGTCAGGTCCAACACAATTTGACTGATCACTAACACACATGCTACTGATTACTAATCGTAGTGAAACTTCACAAAGCAACTTTTTTTCTGCAGCGTTATCATCTGTCAGCATTCTTGCTTCTTGTCTATTGATTCAGATGTCTCTGGATTTGGTCTTTCTGTAGTTACTCCCTATGTTGCCAGACAATGCTGGGAGGGTTTCAAAGATGTATTAGGATGCTAGTGTTAACTTGGTTGCCCAGGGGTATCTTTTATCCTTCATGGACAATTGTAGGATTCTGAGAAGCAAAGTACTTATTTCCAGGGTTGTACTGTCCTTCTGGTCCTTGCAATGAGGTGGTGTCCTTCAGTTTGTTTTACTTAACATGAACAATACCAAAATCACCAGTAAAATTCCCCTACTCCATTACATTGCAGTGTGTAATGTATATTAGCAAAGTTAATACCAGTTCATACTATAAAGACTGACTGATACAATAGTTACGGAAGGAAATTTTCATAACAGTCAACTGGGACCATCATGACGAATTTAGAAGATTCCTTCAGTTAAAAGATAAAAGGTGTTATGGCATAATTCAGTTATCTTAGCAATGCCTGGGGCCATTTAAGATGCCTTAAGGGATCCTGCCTGACCATCAATAGCCATTCCAGAAAGTCAGGTGAGTCTCCTTAGGTCCTCTTTCAGCACCCTGGACAGCCAGGCAAGTTTCTGTTGCCAGTAGGCACCAGTGGTTAGAGAAATGAATCAAGGCCTCAGTCAAGACAGCTAAATGGGGTCTGGAGTCAGTTCAGGTGGCCAAATGTTGCTGCGTTCCAGGCTCCATTGACTGTGTTGTCAAGCTGCTCTGTTTATTTAGTTATCTAACACCAGATATATGCAAATCTGGATTTGAACCCCCACCCTAAATCTAGCAAAGTTTTATGTTGAAAGAAAACAACTCTCTCCTCCCTATGTAGTTATTTGCTTATGCCTATTTATAGGAGCTTATTAAACATCTATTGGCATTATGTAGGTTTATGTATAATTGTTATGTTCCTGTGCCTTAAATGCCAGGAGATAGGTCCAGGTAGATGTAACCCAAGTGTGAAAGCTTCACTCAGAATCATATACCATGACGAGCCTATGATGTAATAAGATGTCCTTCCAGATGGAAAGCTCACCGTTCAATAGCAGATACCTATATGTCTACACATACATATTTCAGTTCCCTTCAGATTTTGCTATATTGTAGAAATCACTTTATATCTCCCCCTGCGACATGATATCTAAGTATTTGGTTCAGATTTGTTTCTGAAGACCCAGCTTTTCCCTCACCTTTAGCTTTCTCAAAAGGAAAAGGAGTCAGAAGACCTGTTCATTGTTGCTTCTTGATGATTGCGGCATGAAAATGAAGTCTTTAAAAATATTTGGTTCAGACTGGGAAAAGTAAGTGATCCATAGGATATATCATAGATCTCCTTGTCATATGAGACTCATGCAGCAGAAAATACTCTTCTGCCTCCTGTGGTCCTCTACAAGACAAGTCTAAAGGTAAAATTTGGGTTTCAGCAGGCAGAACAGTATGAGGAACAGAGCTGTTCCAGGATATCCTCTTTGTCCAAATGGTGGCTCCACTCACAGCTCAGCAACCTGTACAAAAGTTCCCCTCCAAATTTATGAGGTACCAAAATTGCTGGCTTGTATACACATCTTCCTTGTGGCTTCACTCTGAAGCATTGCAGAACTGGAAGAACTCAGTTACAGGCTTAAAGATCTGGAGTTTTAACTTCAGTAATTCTGTATTAGAGAAAGGATGGCATGCAAAATTATGAAGACTTATATTTTTAAAACATTATCAGATACCACCCACATACTGTTCACATCTCAGAAGTCTCAACATTGTGTTCAGTAACACAAAGATTTCATCATCCCTTTTATTTTTCGACTAGTCTTCTGAATGACCCTGTGAGTAAACTTGTGTAAACTGTTTACTTTTGCTCCAATCCAGCTGTGAAATTTCTGCTAGACTATTCCTTCTCTTCCACCAACTTTCTCCCCTTTTCACACTGCCAGTTCTTTCTTTCTGAACAACAACAGGTTTTGTTTTATTTAAAGATATGAGGTCTACCTGAGAAGGCAGTACATTTTTTAATGAAAACACTTTCCCTCCATGTAACAAGGTCAAAACACACACACACACACAGACACACACAGACACACACAGACACACACAGACACACACACACACACACACCCCACCCCCCCCACCCCCACCCCCCCACCCCCCACTTTTTTAAAAAAAAAAAAAAATTGGTGATTGTCAAATGCTGGAAGAGATTACCCAGTGAGGCAGAGAAATGTGAGTCTGTGAATTTATTCTAAACCTGAGCAAACTTTAATGGTTCTGGACAATCTGCTCTAGATGACCCTGCTTTGAGCAGGGGAGTTGGACTAAATGATTTCCAGAGGTGCTTTCCAGCCTCAGCAATGCTGTAAGTCTGTGATTCTGTGTATTACATGGCAAGACTGAACTTTTGGTACCTCAAAGGGCCAAAAAATAGATGAGCCAGGACTTCTTCTTTAGGAAATGAAAGTAAATGTTACAGGCTAAGAGAAATACAGTATTTCCCACTGGAACACAGGTGTTGAAAGTTATGTGCTGTTCAAGGAAGACTGAGGCACAAGTAAAGGTAAGTCAGTTAAATGGTTTACAGATTATAAAGACATAAGTGATAAAACAGATTAAAAATTAATCTTTTCTTATCAAAATCAGTCGGAGAAAGTAGAACTTAGTAGTAGTGAACAGGACAATAGATTTAAGTACATTTATAATTCATACCTTGAACTTCAATGAAAAATATAGATAAACAAAAGGAACAGGCTAATGACATTACATGTTGAGCTCTAGGACTGAAATACAAAGGAAACTCTGAATTTCTTCAAGAAATATGTGCAAAAACTATCTGGAATTTATATTCAAATTAATGGAAAAAAGTTGTGAGAAAGATATCCTAACTTAATTGGATGATTAACCACACAGAATTATATCAATGGCAGAAATAAAGTATACTAAGAGTGGAAATTCAAACTGATCAGAAGAAAAGTTTGTTCTGAATGTCAAAATGCATGAGTACAAAGTGTGAAATTATGAAAGGGGAGGACGAGATAACCTTTGCAGTTGTGAGAAAGTAACTGGTGGCTCCTGACAGTTTGATATGTGGTTATTCCTGTCTGGGTAAAGTATAAATGGCAAGGCAGAAGTATGATCCTCGTTGTGGTGTAGGGTATGAAAGTGATACATGCTCAAGAAAGAGGAATTCAAATTGGATGAACTAGGAAGAAGTTGCAAGAGAATGTTGTGGAGGTGGGACCTACAGCTAGACATCTAATCATTGTCTGTCCAAATTAAGAGAGAAGCAGGCTGCCTGGCATGCCGTGGAGGACAGGCAGCTGCAGAGGGCTATCTATTTGCACTTACTGCTGCCTTGGCACTTGGGGTTGGCGGGCGCTAGGTCTGCTGACAGCACTGCGGTGATACACAGTGCCCTGTGTCATCTGGAGGCTTCCCTGCCTGCAGTGGCAGTTGCAAGCTGACTCTACTTGCAGACAGCAAATTCCTAACTCTGTAAAGCCATTTGGGCTTTAAAAAGAAAAATGGGCCATGTCCCTTAGCAATGTGTCTTCACTGTATGAACCTAATCATTTTACAAATTATTTTCTTTTAAGCATGTTGAATCCAAGTGCTCAAGATTTCTGAGGAACATATAATACAAACAAACAAATTCATTTGTTGTTGAAAATTTCCTTGCAGATTATAATTTGTTTAAAAATATTAACAGATGTCTTTTGAGATAGTATTCTGGTAATGACAAACAGGAACAGTATGGGGAGTGTCTTTATTTGTTTGTACAGCAGTCTCTATATCCAGGATGAGCTAAATTGAAAATAAATTAAATGGACTCATTTTATGGGAATAAGAACCAGAGCTTTAATTTACTCTGCTTAAATAGATTCATTTTTTTACATAAGATTATAATACTATACAACTATATCACATTTATCACTTGATTAAGCACAGTAAGCAAAACCACAAAGACAACAGGAGTGCATCAGTGCTGGACAGCTAGGAGCCAAATGTAAAGACTGAAGAACTGTGATTTCCTTCAAATGTTTCTGTCTCTGCCTGTGTGTCTTTTTACCCCTACACAAATCAAGAAATCACCCAAGTCTTCATTCTGGTTCCACTGCTTCTGAGCTCTGGAACAGGGGTTTCACCTGGAGGCTTTGAATTTGTTCTCAGCACTTATTCCAATGACCAGGAGTTGCATGTAAATTCTGCTTTCAAAAGGTTGGATTACATGAGAACACACTTGACAAAAGAAAGACAGCGGAACAAAGTAGTACATAGGCAGGGACTATTCCACTGAAATCTCCACTTGTAAGGCCTCACCTCACTTGGATAGATATCATTTGAATATCCAACTAGAGAAAAATCCTATCTCCAATCCATAGGTATTAGCCATTAGGCCTTCCTTAGCAAAAATGCTATTTTCAATAAACCTGAGGAGGTTAAATTGATAAGGAATTTTGTTTGAGTAATATGAAATACTATATATATGAAATCACATGTATATATATATATATGAAATAATAAAATATGAATTTTATTTGAGGCTTTCGGTGAGCATGTAGGGTTTTTTTTTCTTATTGGACCATTCAAAAATATACACAACAACATGTATTAATATATATGTGAAGCATGACTTTACTATGAATGAGGGATTTGTAATAGAAAAATTTATATGGTTGTTCTGATTCACTTTGGTTAGCTGAGTGCCCCTAATTTCCTACTGAATGTGTTTTCAGCTGGCTTCACCTTTTTGGTTTTTGTATATGCTACCTCAGAAATAAATCTAAAAATACTCCTCTAGACGTTTCTGCCATACAATGTGTCTGGAAGGACAGATTCACCTATTTGCGTCTCTGAATCAGACTTTCCTGAATCATACTTTCCTGCAGAAAAGCCAGAAGAAACTGCAGAATACAATTAAATATCCAAAAATGAGAAATGCAGAGACACTGGGTTTCACTTGAAATATCTCTTGCAGTCCTGTAAGACTGTGTTACAGCCTCTGGAAAGAGAAAACAAGAAGGGAGTGTAACAGATTTACCATCCAAAGGCCACATGATCTCTCTTGTACCTGCTCCTTTGGGCATCTCTTTACATTATTAACTAATAGTTAGTTGAGCCCAACAGGGATGTTTAAATTGTCATGCTGCTGTATCCACTAACCCAGCTGCTACCTTTAGTGCACCTTGACTTTCATTCCCAAGTGGGAAAATAATATATAGCTACTCACACAAATGAATTAAAAACCAGTGGGAATAGATGCAGTATGATGTGGATTTACTGGGAAAGCAGGAGAGGCAGGAGTGTTTTGTTTCTCACCATCCCTGTGAGCTGATGTGGCATAAGAATCTGAATCACATGGTGGCAGCTGTGCAGTCTGTGTCTCTCCTGCCCCATCCCTGTTCAGCTCTGCATCTCCCTTTGTATGCATCATACCCTGGGCACAGCATTAAGTTTTCATGCGGTGCCATCTCCTTTCCATGCAGAAGAATACCCAGGGAAGTATTTCATACTCCAGCACTACAGCAAAAGAAATTACTGTCTGAGATAATGTATTTTTTAAAAAATATCTGAGAATGCAGTGTTCAAGACTAACTAATTCAGTGACATGTAGCAGAGTGGGAGAGTTAGAATGGGAGCTCCATAGGAAATGCTAATATTTCAAAATGTAGGTTTGAATTCTAAGAAAATTCTCAAACAATTTGAATTTGCCTGAAAAATGAATTTGTAATAGACTGCTTCCAGTTATTAGAAAAATTGGTGATGCAAAAAATATTTTTTTAAATGAAAGTTTCAGGCTTTCTGTTACAGCAATGTTAAAACATTTATTATAACAAGTTCTAATTTTTTCATTACTGTTGTGTTTGAAACTGACCAGCAGAAAATTTTGTTTTATATGAAACCAACATTTTCTGAGAAAAACCCATTCTAGTGAAAACTGTTTCAGAACTAATGACAGTTGCGATACCCATAGGTTTAAATCTTACACATGCAGCTCTGGGAGTAAGATTCATAATGTTGAGTAAGACATCACAATCCCAGCAGCTGAAAATAGCATTAGGCCCACCTTCTTTAAGAAAAGAAATTAAAAAAAAATCAGTAGAGGGAAAATAGGATACCTTCTGTGTATATATAGGCTTACATTACTTTGCTGACTCTTCACCACAGCAGGCATCTATCTATTTCTTTCCAAGTAGTTTTCCTTCAAGTGCAATACAATTGACCTAATTCCCCAGTAGGATCTAGTTGCAGTTTATTGCTGGAATGACATGACATTCTTGTAAATGTTTGTGCATCATCCAGTTAAACTGATTTTAATGTAGAAATAAAGCTGTGTAATTCTGTATGTTTCTGTCTCCCCCCCCCCCCCCCCCCCCCCCCCCCCTTTTTTTTGGCTCAAAATACTCTTGCTAATTTGGCACAAATCAATGAGTAATTGTAGTAAAGCCATATCTTTATTACTGTAGGTAAAGATGTTTGTCTGAGATGTGCTGTTTATTTAGAGTGAATAAAACACATTCAGGAGTCTTAAAAATTATTTTTTTAAAATGGAAAAAATAGTACAGCAGCTATTTATGCAATTATATAGAAAAGCCAAAGAAACCTGCAGCAGTCAATATATATCAACAGCAGTATTGGGGTCACCATCAGCAAAGAGGCCTAGCAACTTGATCTTTAGTGTCTTTGAAGGTTTTCAGATTTATTGGAAGCCAAAAATCAAAACTGAACTATAGAAATGTAGTTCAGGTTCATAAAATAGAAAACAAGTCTTTCTATCTTTGGTCAAACTAAATTTCGGAGTAGTCTAAAGTACTTTTGAAAAACTGTATAGCTTTTCAGGACCTTTTCCAGCCTGTCTTCAAGCTGTCTTTACCTGTCACCAGCCTACTTAGTCTCCAGGTAGTTCAAGGTTCTGTTAAATCTAATCTCTTCGAATTGTCCTATTTGTCACAAAATGTCAAAATGTATATAGTACCTTTCTTGTTGCCAGATACACTGTTGATCACAAATACGGTAATAATACTTAACACCAGCTTTTGTGCTGGAGACTGTTCTAGATAACAGAACACGGAGTCAAATCTGTCCGCCCAGTCGTCTGTGCCTCTCATCCATATTACAGGCAGAGGATGTGAACAAAGAACTAACCAAAATCTTTACGCTCATACCTGCTATGACAGTAAGAGTATTTAACAGCTGTTTCTAAGAACTTTCCTGTGTAGGAAAAATCATGGTAATATAGAGTTATGTATCAAATAATTTGTTAATAATACAAGTCAGTTCTATGACAGCAAGCAATGAAAAGATTAATGATACCACATCCATGTTTACAAATCTCTTTTACTGCTTATTTTGGCACTGGAAGGTTTTGAAGTAATTCATGTGCATGCAAAGCTATTAATTTATACACAGTACTGCTTAGATTCTCCAGTTGTAACTCATAGCTAATGTACTTTTTGGTGAATAAGCATGACATTTAAACTTTTGTGTTCTGGAATGTTTAAAATCTGTTCTTGTTTTTGCTGACCTTGCCTATTTGACCTCTACGCTGTTAAATAGTCTCTGATTCCATTGCAAGATTGGCCAGTTCATATCATCTGAGTGACTACATGACTGTTGGGTACTACAGGGAAAGCAGGTTGTTGTATAAAAGAAATTGTAAATTGGTGTGTCATTTTTTTCTTTTACTAAACAATGTTTGCGGTGCTGGTGACTGTTTGTCCAGAGATAGAATGAGCTGATCAAAGCTCTGCAGTTGCTGTCCTCAACACTGCAGTCCCTGCAGCTCTCCTGGCCACCATGGCAGGAAGAGGAAACTACCTTTCTTATATACTGGAAAGAAGCGAACTTCTCAGATACTGACATGTAATAGAAGTATAGAATATGAAAAGACCTCTCCCAAATATTTTTTACTCATGGTTTGTTTGCTATGCTTCCTTATACATCCCATCTATATCTATATCTATATCTATATCTATATCTATATCTATATCTATATCTATATCTATATCTATATCTATATCTATATCTATATCTATATCTATCTATATCTATATCTAGATCTAGATCTAGATCTAGATCTAGATCTATATCTAGATCTAGATCTAGATCTAGATCTCGATGTAGATATAGATATAGATATGTCATCTCTAGCAGTCTTTTCCTTCCCCTATATGGTTTCTTCATTCTGTTTCTCATTGATAGCTTTTGTTTCCATTTGAAATTGCCATCCTCAAATAGAATCTTGCTATCACTGCAGCATTCTGGCACTCCAGGGAAAGTATCAGAAACATGTCTTCAATAAAGGAAGAGCAAACAAATGAGTACCTACTACAACTAATGCACATCTGGAAGTAAAATCTAAATTTTGAGAAACTTAGGAGAAGCCCTGGAACTAGATCACATGAAGAACTGAAAGCCATTCACCTCTGGAAACAAAGCTTTCACAACTGATTTATCTGGGGAAAAGTCTTGAGGGATTCTTGCTTAAGACCATTTCCAGAGTCTGGAAGATGCCCAAGATCTGATTTCAGAAGTATACGCACAGAAACTCTTCTATATTTCAAAATGTACAGATGGACTCCCATCTACCAAAAATGGTGTCAGGCCGTAGACTTTCTGTCTCTTGCTAGCTTGACTTTCTAGGACACTTTAGGTTTGGTTTCAAAAGAAAAAGTGGATGGATGTGTGCATGTGTGTGATGTGTATGTATGTATATACAAAAATACAAACACCCAGACATATGCAGACATGCATAAATATGTATGCTGCCAGGAAGCAAAATACAGCTTTAATTAAATGGAAATTCTTTCATTTCCTGAAGGCCAGTCTCTGTCCAAATAGTCTGGAACATATATGAACTACTCTTCCATTTTCTATCTGGGAGACAGACAACATCCAGCATTGTTCCTGTATACTATTTCCTATTAATATATCATCTGGAATATAGCTGCAATATGGAGTGGATAAAGCAGAGACAAGTAAACTAAGATTAACCTTATTGAAACAGTGTGTTTTTCAAGACTTGAACAAAAGCCTTGAATGCATAGGTGCTGCCTAAAGTAGAACTGCACCTGATATTGCTTTGGAGCTTTACAGTAAATCTACACAGTGAGTAAACACATTGCACTAAATCATGTGTGTCTCGGGTTAGGACTGAACTGTAGAAAGCTTCCCAAGGGACCCCAAGGTAGTGCTACCAGGTAGCCAGCCTTACCCAGTTTCTTCTTTCTACCTACTTCTGTTGAAGTTTTTCCATGGCTCTGTGTCTGTGTGTGTGTAGGTAAGTTTACCTCTTCCTCAGTCTGCTGCCACTAAGAACACAAGTGAAGTGGATGTGGGCAAACTTTTACCTGCATAAACAGATCTATAAGCCCAGTATCTTATTCCTCCACTTAGATGCTATCAAGAGCAGACTTTGAGGAGAGAATTGCTGAGGAGCTGGTTGCATAGTCCATGAGAATATTGGTCAGTGTTAGGTCAGATGCTCTCTGATAGATCATATCAGACACCCTGATAGTAAAAGAGTGGGGGTTTTTCCAGGGTGTTGAATACTCAGGTACCTGCTGCCAGTGTTGCTATTCTTCAGAATCATAGACTGCATCCTTTGAGTTTTCATCCTCAATGTATTTTTGCAGCTTCAGAAGTTTGGCTGATCCTGTTGTACTACTCCAGTTAAAACAAACTACTTCCTGGGAAGAGAACTGACAACAGTCTTATGGTCAGAAAAGCACATTTGGAATGTTTTTCACTTCTTTTTAAAGAGACAGTATAAGGAGTTCTTATTATTTCATTGGCATCAGTACATACTAGAAACTCACAGACCCATCTTAATTTATTCCAGACCATAGAAAAATGTTTCTATCTAAAGTAACATACTCTCCATAGGAAAAATGAGTCAAATCCTTTCAACTTCTATGTGGAGTATTTTTAACATGAGGTAATTCAGGATAGTATTATGCTTAGGAAAATCCACTGTGCTGTTGCCCTGAACTTTCTGCCATAGGACTCAACAACTAAATTCAGTGGGTCTGTAAATCTTTAAAGAACCCACAGGTTCAAATAAAAAAAAAAAGAAAAAAAAAACCCCAACAAATCCCCAACCCTAACAGAGGCTGGTTTTCTGAATGGAGACATTAGAGCAGTACAACATGAAAAACTAGAACATAGTTGTTGACTTACAGTCATTGTCTTAATGTAGAAGTGGAAACCAGTAACAAGCGTTGTCCCTCAAAGGTCCATATTGGGACCAGTACTATTTCATAATTTCAGTAATGCTATAGACAGTGGGACTGAGTGCACCCTCAGCAAGGTTGTAAATGACACCAAGCTGACTGGTACAGTTAGAATCATAGAATCATTTAGGCTGGAAAAGACCTTTAAGATCATAAAGTTCAATTGTTAACTCAGGACTGCCAAGTCCACCCCTAAACCATGTCCCTAATCACAACATCTATGTGGTTTTTAACCACATCCCTGGGCAGCCTGTTCCAATACTTGACCACCCATTCAATGAAATTTTTTTCCTAATATCCAATCTAAACCTCCTCTGTCGTAACTTGAGGCCATTTCCTCTTCTCCTGTCACTTGTTACTTGGGAGAAGAGACTGACCCCACCTGCCTAGAACCTCAGTTCAGGTAGTTGAAGAGAGCCATAAGATCTCCCCTCAGCCTCCTTTTCTCCAGACTAAAAAACCCACGGTTCTTCAGCCACTCCTCATAAGATTTGTTCTCTCAGATAGGTGTCATGTTTGCTAACTTTCAGTCTTCTGGGACCTCCCCAGTTAGCTATGATCATTGACCCATCATGGAGAGTGGCTTGGAGAGCTCTTCCCCTAGCTCCATCAGCATACTCAGGTGAATCTCACCTGGCCCCATGGACTTGTGTGTGTCCAGGTGGATCAACAGGTCACTAATTGTTTTGTCCTAGACTGTGGAGACTTCATTCTGTTCCTTGTTCTTGTCTCCCAGCTCAGTGGGCTGAGTACCTTGCGGGTAACTGATCTTACTATTAAAGTCTGAGGCAGTGAAGGCATTAAGTACCTCAGACTTTTCCTCACCCTTTGTGTCGATGCCTACAAGAAACTAAGTTTTACTCTCCAGATCTAGTTTGTCTGAGGGTTAGAGGCCAAAATATTTTCCTGACTTGTGCCCTTCTTTGTATTGCACAGGGAGGAGCCCAGGGTGATGCTGGGACTGGCTGAGGTGCTTCCACTGCATGGATCCAGGTCAGCTGATCCAGGCCTTGGAGCTATCGTGCACAAAGGCATTCTGGCTTACACTGAAACAGATATTAATGATGTTAAGCATGCCACACCTGTGGCCTGGCAGCATGTTCAGAGCTGGCTATCATTAATACATTGTTTGCAACAGATAATAAATCACTTCTAGTTATTAACATTGGAAGATATAATTAAAGGCTTAAACCTAGCCCTATGTATGCCTCAGGATTTACAGAGTAAACGTGACAAATTCATCCCTTATTCCACTTCCATCAGGAAAGTTACACTTGCAGGAAAGATCTAGGTTTACATGGTGACACAATCTGTTGAGACAGGCAAGATGGGGGTCTGTCCCATTTCCTTCAAAGGGAGAAAAGTATCTTGTCCCAACACCCTACTGAGAAAGACAAAATATGTGCTACTTAAAAAGCACCCTGCTGCTGTCTCGATTCTCCACTGGCACAAGCAGGAATGGTGACAAGGCACAAGGTTATTAGAACAAAGAAAATAGTTAATTTCTTGATTTTAAAATATTACAAATAGAGTTATAGCAAGAGAAAAGTGAAATAACACAAACCAGTTTCAGGAAATACTAAGCTGTTGCTTGAGGCTTATCTTAACTGTGAACAGAGGGAAAATCAGAAATGCTAACACCTCCCTTTTGAGATGCTGTCTCAAACAGTTTAACTCCTCCCTTCTAGGGCTCCCCTAGAAGTGTCCCCTTACCAGACACGTCTTTTGTTGTAGTTACTTTTGCTTTTTTAAAAAAAGGTTTTGGTTTTTTTTTAATGTTAAAAAATATGACTCATGTGTCCAATAGCAGCATTGCTTCTCATTTGATGGAAAAACTTCCGTAGTAATACACACTCTCTTCTGCTCCCTGAAATAGCACAATCCAAAAGCAGCAGTGGTGATGCCTCTGCCTCCCATGAGCTTCTCTAAGCTCATGGTCACAGATATTCCTTAGTAAATACACTTCTGTGAGCTTCAGTGGTCTCTCTATTCAACACAACATTTTCAACATGTCAACGTTTTATGTATTGTATATTATAAAGTGTGTTTGCTGTGCAATCTTGTCAAACACACAGCTCCCAAGTTGCTTCTGGCTCCTCACAGATGCCACACTAGCAATGCAGGTGACTGGTTTGGCATTTGGAATGCCCTCACTGAATAGATTCTCTGCTCTCCCTCTTTTCTCAGTTTTAGGTGCTGCAGTTATTGTGGATAGGAAATGATAAATACTGGTAACAGCTCTTTTCTTAAGTGGAAAGAGTGGTCAGAAGGAACAGCAAAGGCAAAACCAATGCCTACATAGCCACTCAGTCTTATTCCTTCCCAGATTTCTCCTAAAAAAAACCTTGGAACTTTATTATCATTTCTCTACTTGCCAAATTTTGTGACAAGAGGCAGGCTTTCTCTAGCCAGGAATCTGTCACAAATAGAAGATAATAATTTTAATGAACTCTTCTCTGCTTCAAAATTTACATTATAATCTCTCTATTGAACTAATAGAGCACAAAGGTAATAATATAGGGTTTTATTTAATAATTAATTAGTCCTCTAAGAAATTAGAATTTTATTTGAAAAGCAGCTAACAGAGAAGTCAACAATGCCTTGAAACACTTACAAAACAGAATGTGCTGTCCACCATCTGACTTTGATTAAATTACCCAGAGAACCGTCATATCAAAGAAAACCCTCACGTCCCAAATATTTGGAATCACCGATGATAGTAGCCATTATATTCTTAAATTAAAAGCTTCTGTCTCTTTGAGAATACATTAATCTCAGATTGTCTGACAAAGAAAAACAAATAAATACACCATTTAATAAAATTACGCATTTGAAACAAGAAGGCAATGTTAGATCATCTAGTTTCCTCTTATGTGTGAAATAGGTCAAAAAAACCAACTATATTAATTTTTCTTCTACATCCCTAACACGTTTGGCTAGCACTTATCTTTCAAAAACACATTTAATCTTCATTTGAAGACACAAGAGGCTTCTATGACTTTCTTTGGTAAACTGTTCAGATGATTGGTTGTCATCATCACTACAAATCTGTGTCGGATTTGAAGTTGTCTGGCCTCAGCATCCAGCCATGGGTTATTGCTATGCCTTTATTTCCTCTGTAAAAGAAGTCTTCAGCACCCCATCATTTTTCTGATGAAGAATAATGGAAACAAAAATAAATCTTTCTTCTTATTGAACTGTGAGTGGGCAGGTCACCTAATAAATGTCATCTACAGGTTAGTCACCTAATCTAAACTAGTCATCATCCTGCAGGTGAACACATGTAGTCCATGGGAAGGGGGAAGTGATTCAGCCACAGGTCTTCCACTCCTGCCCTGAGGACAAGAGGAATCACTGCTAAAGGTAATCCTCTGTTTCCATGGACCTTCTGAGAGCCTAGCTGAGATGCCAGCACAATCTTTTAGATGGCTAAAGCTAGGTCAAATGAACACTGCTCTTTATCTACACCTTTTCCCTGGTCCTAGTTCAGAGAGAGGGATTTACTGGGAAAGGAAAAAAGGGAGAGGGAGGGTTAATGCAGCTGTATAGGTGTCCGTCAGATCACTGCTTGGTACAGAGCATGTTTCGTGTAATGTGGGAGAAAGTCTGTGCTTCCCTCCACTTTACCCCTATCCTACCACCATCCCTAGTGTCACCTCTTTTGGGACTTCATCTAAGAACTACAAAAAATATTTAACTGTAAGAAAAGTATAGATCTATTTAATGAGCTTCTCTAAATTAAAAGGCATTTTTTTTGTTAAATAATATAACAGTTAGCAGCCACAGCCATTTGCCTCAAATTACCAGTGCTCAACTCTCTAACACATGAAAATTAATCCCTGTATTTTTGGGTATGTGAACTGAATTTGTTCCTTTTTCAGTAGCTGAAGTTTTGTAGTTAGTGCAGCAATACTGTATTGCTACGTTTGAATTTTTTTTTTCCTATGTCTGATTTGGGAGATCTATAAAGAAAGAAAAAGTTTTCAGAGTATGTTTACTTCCTTGGTCTTTAGAACATTATTTCTTACCAATCCCAAGACTACAACACTGATTTTTCACACATTTCCATGGTTAAAACTCACCACCTTACTTTGGTAGCTTTCTTGATAATCAGGCAATCAACAAACAGTTTAAGAGCTGAAAGCCAGCTTGCAGACTGCACTTTGACATGTAGGCAGGTATTTGAAAAGCTTATGGGAACAGACCTTACTGGGACTCAGGTGGAGCAGCCATGACAAAAGAGCATAAGGTTTCTAACCTGGGCTAACTTGTGATTGCCTGTTTCAAATAACGATGTTTTAAGCAGCAGTGATACTCTGTACCACATATCCCAAAAAAGTATTTCCAGGCATTCCTCTCTTCTGAGCTGAATAAAAATAGATACCCCACTGAGGAAATGAGGAATATTTTTTCTGTGATTAACTAATAAGCCATAAAGAACCCACACTTTGTTTCTCAGGTCTCAGGCACATTATGTGATAATTTTTCATGCGCTCAGCAAAACAAAGACATCTGTCCCTGACGGGATGCATACTCATGCAAAGTAATTGTTCAGCAATTAATGAAAAATATAAACATGGGAAGAACAGAGAAAGATGCTTGTGACATCAAAAACATACTTCCATGTCCTCTTTTTTTTTTCATTGAAAAGGGAAAAGCAATGTCACTTCTTTCTACAGCAGTAGAATGTAAATATTGAGCTGAGTATTTTTTTGCAGCATCAAATGAACCCTTTACAGGCTTCATATCAAGCTGATTGCTTTAGAGCTGTTCCCGGATCTTTCATGTACCATGAATCCAGGACTAAGAACTCAGAATATGTGCTGAATTAATTGATGTGTAATAAAAATGTATGTTAAGGGCCATGTTTATGTGATAAATTTGACTAAGCGCACAAATCACATTAAAGCCACGGAGAGGGATTCTGTTCTGGATCCTAAAAGGTCCTGGGGAATGAAGAACAAATGAAGGAGATTGTTGGAGGAGGGAGCGGGATATTGGATAAATATTTTAGTCAAGAGGGAGTTCAGAAAGCAGTGTGGCGATGTGATGGCAGGAATCAGATCTAGAGAGAAAAGCAAAAAATGAAAAGGAACAAGAAATACTAATCAGAAAGAACACTGGATTAACTGCACCCAGATGATTGCTCCTTGGCTGGATTATTTACTCTGCCTTTTTCTAACTTTTCGTTCTGTTTTCACTACTCATCTACATTTTACACCTTTCCCCTAGGGATCTGTGATGCTTCTGGCAATTTCTGGATTCCTTGGGTGATACAAGAGAACTGTAGAGAAGGAAAAAGTCTTTTATGGCCTTGTACAGTTTTGCAGTGTCTGTGGAAGAGCATTTATACTGAAACATCTTCAGTGTTTACCTCTCCTTGCTGTACCTAAATGCTTAACCTTCAGATGTAATTTGCTTAAATCATTGATTCTAGTCATTGTTCAGCAGTGCAGTAGCTTCACAGTTTCCATAGCTTTGTTCAGTGCTTTTCCTTATGTGATATAGCTTTCAAGGAACCTCATGTTACTACCACCCTGATTTGAACTCAGAGAATATTTAAATATTTGATGAAATCAGAGGTTCACATTAGTCTAAGCATGCTATTTTGCTTTATTTCATGTTTACTGTGCATACAGAACCTTGTTTCTTTTTCTACTTTCACAATTAAATTATACTTTCTATGTTTTTTCTATTGTTGTTATTGGTTCCCATTGGTAAAGGACTTCAATCTTCTTTTTATTTGGTAGTTATGTAGACCTTTACATTCATGTCTGGTTGAGCTTTTAATTAATTCTTTCATGAGTTTGCTCATGCACATATATCTTCAATTACTGTCTGAAAAACTGACACACAGGGTCAGCAAGTAACACTAAAATTCCAGACCAAAGCCTCCCTTGCAACTTGATATATCAGAGCTGCTTCACAGCAGATCTTTTTCTCATTTCTTTAAACTGTAAATTTATTAATTATTCAAAAAGAAGGGTATTTTCTTCTCTCTCACAAGATATACTTACAATCTCAAGGATTAAGATCATATGGTTTGATAAGAAACTACTGTTTTCCTACCAGCCAACCTCAGAAGTCAGATGACTTTGCAGATTTGCATGGTGATTGTTCACCCACCAAAGCTAAGACTGAGTGTTCCTGGAGAGACTTTGAAACTTCTTTATTTTATTGGATCAATTATATAAAGGTTTTAAGAGAAATGGAATTAATCCAGAATTTACCTGACTATTTCCTTAGGTCTTAATCAAACAAAAGACTTTTGATTCTTTTACTGTGTTGAGAGTTAAAGCGCTAAGAAATAGGCTTCTATCCTGTCTTGTCCTATCTTGTCCTTGCCCTCACTCTCACCTTCAATGTCTAAGCTGTGTTAATGATACATGGTGTGACAAAGTATGTGATGCTAGCAAATGTATTGTATTTATATTACTTTTATAGCTGTGAAACACTTATAGTGCTTCTGGCACATCTAAATAGCAGATGCATCAGTGATATAGTTCACTGTACTTGGACATAATTTTAGGCAAAATGTTATTAAGTGTAGGGATGAGGGATTCTTTATGACTCATATGATTTAGGGGCTAATATCTGTCAAAAATATGAAAATACTATTTAACCTAAATTTCAAAAACTACATAAAGATTTATACCTTCAATATTCCTCACTTTTTCCATCAATGAATACTTTGTCTGACTCAAAAAAGTCAAACAAAATTGACAGGAAGAACACTGCAGGCAAGGAAAAGTCTGTGCAGCATGGAAACGTGAAAAATGCCGTTATAAGTGGAAAAGCCTGATGCAAATATTCATGCTTATTTCCAGTCATCCATGGCTTTAGTCTGTTTCCAGCTTCTACATGAAGAGTAAAATGAAATGCATACAATATGCTTCGAGGTATAAGACCCAAGAAAAACGCATACAGTACGCTGTAGGTGTGCACACATTATGCCCTAAGACCTGAGAAAAGCTTACAGTTTGAGTATTTAAATGAACACACCAAATATTTAATGGGATTTTATGTTAGGTGCTTTTTGCTGCCTTTATCCCTAGCCTGGGCCAGAGCCAACCCCAGTTTGGTCTCTTAGAGGTGAGGAATTGTATGCCATGGTCAACTCAAGCACTGAAGTAGGCAGAGCCCAGCTAAGCCTATCTTGAATTTGGGCAATTTGGGATTGATTCTAGGAATCAGGAGTACTAGTGATCTTTCATTATCTCAAGTGTGACTTCTGGGTAAAGCTGTTTAATAAATAAATAATACTTTTTCACAGTTTATCCTCTTGGACTTCATTCCTTTCGGACTCATACCAGCAACTTAACCAGTGTCTTCCCCAACACAGTCAATGCTGCTTGCTCTCTCTACCAGCGAGGTAACAAGTTTCAGTTCTTAGAATTGCACTGCTTTGTAGAGACAAATTTGCATAGGGTTTGGGAATGAGACAAAGATATCTCACGCACAAGGCAGTGGCCTTAACTGCTAGCCTGTGAGTTTAGTGTCTTGACAATTTCTTAGTTTCTTTTTATGTTTGCTTGGTTTTGTTTAGCTTTTGATTTTTGGTGTGGTTTTTTTTTGTGTGTGTGTGTGTTTTTTGGTGTTTTTTTTTTTTTCTTTTTTTCCCTTCTGTGTAAAACTTCAAAAACTGTTATGTTTGTCTAGGAACATTTCTTTAAGCTCATAAAGTCTGGTGAGTTGGGAAAACACTTTCCAGGCAAATCCATTAGGAGCGTCTAGGCATTATATAGTACAAATTAGAAGCGCTTTTCAGCAACAGTTCAATTGCAGGTGTTACTAACTGTAATTTTTAGTAACAGACCTAACTTTTTGGGCTAGGAAGTACAAGTGATTTTGGAGGACACTATATTTTGAAGTTGGGATACTTCTGGGAATCCTGGAAGTTAAGAAACATGATTGAAATTCACACTTACAAAAACTGCAAAGCTGTACGTGTGTCCATACTAACTAACCCTGTGCCCTTCTCAGTTAGTATTGTCAGATGTCCCAATAAAGTTGTAGGTCCCAGTTTTAGTTCTCTGTCCTGGTCAACATGCTGAGTTTTACTGCCCATGTCCCAGCAGCACAGCTACAAACTGGCTGCAAACCAGTCTTTACAATTGCTGTCCTCAGTGGGCAAAGTTAGTCACTACAGAGTAAAGGAGGGCATGAGCTGCATAAATCTAGGTATGAAGAGTGCCCTTCCTCATGTAATGAGAGGTGACTTTCATCCCTGATATTGATACCATGTTTGAAAAAATCTTTAGTTGTGGAAAATTACAAGGGACTGAGGGCAGGATTTGGTTCACCCTGAATTAGATACGAATAGCTTGAATCAGTTGACATAACATTCAATCTCTAAAACCAGATGTGGTCAAGGATAATTTTCTTTGGACAGAGACAACACTGAGATGTGATACCAGCACCCTATATTAATGTTAACACATGATGCTAATGCATAATTTGCAGATATACAAATCCTTCCCAAAAGAATAAAAAATTTAAAAGTTCAGCTGGGATGAAGCAAGAGCACAAATAACCACAACTGACATTTGTGGTTGTATCAGTTACTGGGCTACTGGAGCTGCTGGAATTTAGTCATGAGACAAATATGAGAGTCTACAAAAAACAGGCCAAATCATAGAGTCATAGAACGATACACCCATAGAATCATAGAACAGTCTGGGTTGGAAGCGATGTTAAAGATCATCTAGTTCCACCCGCCTGCCATAGGCAGGGACACCTTCCACTAGACCAGGGTGATCAAAGCCACATCCAGCCGGGCCTTGAACACTTCCAGGGAGGGATCATCCATAACTTCTCTGGGAAACCTGTGCCAGTATCTCATCACCCTTATAGTGAAGGTTGTCTTTCTTATATATATTTTATATCTACCCTCTTTTAGTTTAAAGTCATCTCCCCTTGTCCTATCACTACACGTCTTTGTAAAAAGTCCCTCTCCAGTTCTTGTAGGCCCCTTTTAGGTACTGAAAGGCTGCTATAAGATCTCCCTGGAGCCAGGCTGAACAACCCTAGCCTTCAGCCTGTCTTCACAGGAGATGTACTCCAGCACTCTGATCATTTTTGTGGCCCTCCTCTGGACTCAGGAGAGTGGAAGCCACCCAATTCTGCAAGGTGACTAGTCAAAAGAATACTGCCTTCTAGGACTACACTGTGCAGGGCAGACTCCAGAACAAGAGTAGAGTTAATTGAATTTTGTAAATTAAAGTTTTCTTACTGTCTGTCCCCTTCCTCTGATGAGAGTATTTTCTTCTGTGAAAAGGAAAAAGTCCTTTATCAGTCTTTCTGTAAAAGTGGAAAACATTACTATTGTTCAGTTCCAGCTTCAGTTGGTTTATTGCTATCAAGTTGCATTCAAAATTTCCTTTACCAGGATGTTTCATCTGAATGTGGAAAGGCAGCAACTGACATTGAATTTATTCAGAAGAGATGAAGTACTACAGAACAAATCAAACCCCAACACACCTTTCTCTTTATTTAGGCCACCCTGGGAAAGTATTATGTATCTCTGTTATTGTACCATATGTAAGTGTCAGATTTTGTGCTATAGCCTCATTTAAATTAAACCACTTAATAGACGTTCCTCCAATAGCTGTCACTAAAACATTTAGATGTTTGATTTCTTTTTCACATTAGCAGTTCATTATATGGTGCCTGGTATTTAGGGAAACGTTTCTTTTCTTCTGTATTAATGCCATACAGGCTTCCAAATTAGCACACTTTGACTTTGAAAGCAAAATTAATAGCTTCGATCAATGACATTTTTTTTCAAACGACCACCCAGACTTCTTCGGCAACATCTGTGTTGCTAGCAATTAGATTTGCAGATGTCAAAGTAAAGTTTATTGTTGAAAATATTTTCTAAAATCTCAGACTCATTAATGACTTCATTTTTTTATTGCTTGCATGGATATTGAAAACCAGAGGAGTTAGGCCCTTGTCTTGAAATATGTCCCCCTTCTTTTTGACTTGTCTGTTGGTGTACACAAGAAGTGCAAAGCAGTCCTGCCAGCAGCACTCCTCCATGCTGAGGGAATCAGTAAGTGGAAGAAACCTGGAACTGAATAAAGAGATTAGTCCTCTGTTTGCAAATCCTTTTCCTAGCCGTTCTGACTGTGTACCAGAGCCTGCTTATACCAGTGGGATTAATTCTCTTCCTGTTTCATATGTGTCATGAGGATAGAAGAGAACAGAAGATGCCAGATACTATCCCATAGTTTCTTCCCTGGACCTTATTCATGAGTTGTGAGTACAGCTCACCAAGTTCGAGTCCCTGTTTATATAGGTAACAACCTCTGATGTAAGGTTTTGCAAGGTCAGGCCCCGCTGGGTCTTTTGGCTAAACTCAAATGATCTGCTAGTAAACTCTGGGGCATTTGTAGAAGTTATAAGAATTTATTAAACATATATCTATTTTTAAAACACTTAAGCAGAAATGGAAAACACCTTTAGGTCATCTAGTCCCCATCTTTGCCAAAGGGGAATTGTTCCCTCAAGTATAATTTCTAGGATTTGGAATAGATTTCCAGGGTTTCCTCCTGGTATCCTCTTTCAAAAGGTAACCCAGGACTGTAGCCATATATCTCAGGTTGTAAACTAAAGCTGGATGTTTCCAAGCTATTCAGACTGCTGATCATTCTGGAAATTTTGTTCCATTTTGGACTATTTCTGTGGTAGTTGGAAGAGATATGTGTCCTTTATTGTATTTTGAAAATGATCATGTGTCTTAAATAAAAAATGGAAGCCCTCTACTTTAGCAGTATTTGTTAATGTTATGAAATGAATGCTGTCCTGCATTCTGTCACCTTTCAGTTACCTTTGTGATCTGGGCTGGAAAAAGCACATCTGAAGCAGAACAGATGGGTCGAAGAAGTGTTGGTCTTCACTATAAATACCTTTCACTTGCTCACCTTCTCTCTTTTCTGTCAACCCTAAAAAAACTGAAGTAAGATGCAGAGAATCCAGTAGAAATCTAATTGAAAAAAATATTTTTAATTTTTAAAAATCTAATTTATATTTCTTTAGATTTCTTGTCAATTAAACCAGAGTTAAATGTGTTGTTGACTTGCATTGGACTTTTTAAATGGAAAGCGTCAATGGTAGAGTAAAATGTCAATTCAATGTGGTATAAAATATTTCATGTTAAGACATCTCTTTGACCTCTTTGGTTGCTTACAGTAACTCATCTAAAGCAAGTGTTAATGCAAGAAGTGTTCACCCCTGAAGGAATGAAGCTGTAGTTATGAATTTATAGCAAGGATGAAATAAATTCATTAAAACACTGTCATAACCTTTGGATGTGGTGGTGTTATATGATTATTTACAGAAATGTATTGCCTTAAGAAACGGCTGCAGGGAAAACTATACTCTCTCCATGCTAAGAGTGATGTGCAGTTGACAAAAGTCTTAGCTCTGCCCCAGCAAACTTTCTGCTGATGTTAATCATGTTGAACTAATCAATAAAATTGGAATAAAGGCTGCAAGAATGGTCCAGGATGTCAATAACAACAACAACAAAAGTGTTATGAAAAACTGAGTTTACCCAAGTAATTGGGAACATAGGCTTCTCTACTTGCAAAATGGGCAACTTACATTTCTTCTGCTCCTCCCATCTTCTCTTGGGAATATTTTTCTTTCAAACTCAGCTTGCTTTCTTCTTTTCCTCAGATGTTTTGGGTTTTGGGTTTTTTTGGGGTTTTTTTGGTTGTTTTTTTTTTTTTTACATTTGGAAGCTTGGCTGCCTCCACTAATTTATAGAAGATTTATTTAGACATAAAGGAATGCTTAAACTTCTTTGGGAGTATCTATACGTTATTCTGGAGACAACGCTTTCTTTGTACTTTCATTCTTACTATATATTAATATTTTCATCCTTTTTATGTTACCAATTTAAAAATAATATCCTACCTATTAAAGATGAGCTTTTACTTGTTTATTCTGTAGTATGATTTAACAACAGCTATCCTTATTATCCACTTACTCAGTCCGTGTATCACTAATTTGTCTGTAAACATACCCATGGGCTGTATCAAAGGCCATGCTAAAGTCAGGATATACAACATTCACTGCTGTCCTCTTTTCCAAATGGAGCTAGTCATTGAATCATAGAAGGCAATTAGGTTAGTCAGATGTGATTTGCTGCCTGTTCCCAGTCACCTTCTTGTTCTTTATGTGCCTGAAAAAATGGCTTTGAGGAGGATTTGCCCCATAATCTTCCCAGGATCCTGAGTCTGAGAAAGTTCAGATTCTCCTACCTTTCTTGAAGACAAGTGTGATATTTTCCTCTCAGAAAACTCCCCTGGTCACCACGACCTCTCAGAAATATCAGTGAGGCCTTGTCGCCAGCTGCTGCAGCATCCTCAAGTGCCTCCTGTCTGGTCCCACAGACTTCTATGTGTCTGAGTGATGTAAGCACTTCTTAACAGTGTCTTCCTCTCCTGTGAGTACTGCTGCACTCCCATAGGTTCTCTTAGTAGGCTTGGGGAACTGGGATGCCAGAGGGCAAGTCTTACCAGTGAAAATAAGCTTTTTCAATGCCCTCTGTCACTAGGTCCTGTGTTCCAATGACCAGGTTTTCCTTAACCTTCCTTCCACTGCCAGTGTACCTACAGAAACCCTTCTTTGTCCTTCACATACCTCTCTAGTTTGAACTCCTGAGTTTTGACAGTTCTAGTTTGAACAGCTGAGTTTTGACTTCCCTCAGTCCATCCTTTAACACCTGGGAAATGCTTCTATATTTCTCTTGGGTATGACCACCTTCTGTGTATAAGCTCCATTAAGAGTTGCCCATTCATCCAGGTTGGACTTCTGCCACACTTACTCAAGTTACTTCACTTATCGGTAGCTGTCCTCTCCTTCTTGCAGGGAGACAAATATCAACTGGTCTGGCCCATCTTTAATTACATTAGTTTTTTAACTTTGTGTGTTATGCAAACACAGCATTGAGAAGAGGAAAACATTGTTTAAATGACAACTTTGGAGATGTTCAAGGCATCTAAAGACAAAAGCAAAATGGACTTCAGATAACTGAATTAGCAATTATTTTTTTAAAAAAAAACATTTCCCCTTTGAAGCAGAAGATGTAAAGCAAACGATACTCTATGGTTATTGCATTGTCTTTTCTCTAGAAATGATTGAATCACAAAGTTCAGTGTAGCAGGCTGTGAATCCAGTTTCAGCTGTTCTAAAAGTAGAGGTAATTTGCAAATATTAGATTGATGTTTGTACTTGCTGATCTTAAGATGATTGGCATTGATCACTGCATTATAATTCACATTCTGTATGTGATCCCTTTTAAGTGCACAAAATGTAGCCATCACATGTCTGTTTCAGATGATTCTTCAAACCAACAATCCTCAGCTCAGATTGAGGAGTAATAGAAATGAGAGATTCAGAAGACTCAGGATTCAGTCTGTCATATCTATTTCCTTGGCAGTACAAATTTGCCTGCTGGAGTTCTTGCTAGTGTCTGCTTCAATTCCACATGTACAACAAGTTAAATATAACCAATGGTAAGAAATAAAAAGACTTTTTTCTAAATATTATCTGATGACGCTTCATCTGGAACTGTTAAAACCTACAGTCATGAAGAGAAAGAAAATGGAACAGAGATAAATCTAATGAAATAAATATGCACAGAGGGGAAAAAAGAGAAAATAGTCCAACCAAACAGCCCTAAGTGTTGGACTCTTTTCATGACACATATCTGAAACTCACATGATTTGGATGAGTCTGATGTTTCATTATACTGGGTAGCAGTTGATGGAGCCAGATGGTCCCTCAAAGAAAGATAACCACAAAATTAATCCTGCCAAGCTGCTGATGTATTAAACACTCGCTCTGTAAGTAGTATTACAAACAGAGAGGCCCTTGCTCTCACCAGTTACAAAATGGATAATGTTCAAAAGCAAGCTTTGAGAATTTTTTTATTTGTGCTTTTTACAGTGGCAGTGAGGCCCTGGTTCCACAGACTCTCCTCTTAGCAGCAAAACTGGTTTAAGCAGTTCCTGTCCACCTCCCCTGCCTCCATGTGAATTCTTGTCCCTGTATCATTTCCTCATTTGTGCCACCAGAGATGTTTATGGTCTCATGTGGCAAACATGATTTGCTAATTGATCATGCATATATTGGTCAGCTCATTCTGAGCAAAAATATCTTAGAAAAAAAAAAGCGAGGCTGTTTTTACCTCTTAGTTTTTTAATCAGTTCCTTAGTTTGGTTCATCTCACAGTCCCACAAACAGCTGTACCTTACAGCTGAAGGAGATGGCATGGGAGCAAGCAGGAATGCCTCTGGGCGAGGGTGGAGAGAACTGTTTACATCAGAGTAGTTGCCAAGGGAAACATCCGCTGAACGACAGTGTAAACCGCGTGATTTCCATTAAGGCTGAATCCGGCAGGTTGCCATATACGAAGTAAGAAGTAGTCTTTACAGAGGAAAGTTTATAAGGTAAAAAGTCAAGGCAGAGAAAAGGCTCAAGTGTCCCACTTCACCGATGAGGGTTGAGAGATGAATCCCAAATGCTGGTAGCTACTGTAGTGCTAAACATCACAGCCCTTGATTTTGCAGCTTGAGCAAGATTTCTGGGTTAGACCCACTCTCCTGCAGCATGGGGCTTGCTCAACACAGTAAGAAAGAAACTTCCTGAAGCTAACTAAAAAAAAACAAAACAAAAAACCCCAAAAAATTCTCATTCATGGTAAGCGTGAAGTCAAAGAATAGGAAATTTCTCTACACATAGAGTGTGGCAGATAGAACTCAACTAAGAGCAAACTCCCTTTGAAAGCAGGAGGATACATATACTGCTTGCAGCCATAGGAAGAAAGGCACAGAGACTGACTGATTTTCCTTTTATACTTTGTTTATCTTACTGGAAAAGGTTCACATTCCAACACTGATGTTTGTGGGAAGAAGGGAGAAAGAATAAGTGAGGTGTGCTTGCTGGGCTTGGGGCAGAGAGCAGAGCTCAGCCTCTGGGAAGTACGGTTTTGGAAACTTGTATTTCCGATAACTGGTTTGACAGCATTAGTGCAAATGTCCCAGCATGAGGTTTTCTTTGAGCTGCACAGGGTAAGACAGAAGCGTGGTTTAGGTGAGGATACAAATGATGTTGAAGTCACATGTATTCCATATTTGATTGTGCTTGTTCCTGAGGAGTCCCTTATTAAATCACTTGGAAACACTTGCTATAGATCTTCACAAAGTACGGATTCCAGCTCAGGGAAAGTCCTGAGAAAGTTCTTCAAACTGAAGTGAGAGAAACAAGTTACTGATAAATTATTATTATTATTTATACCTCAAATGATGGGCAGTTACTGCTAATATTTTTCACATTTTATCGTGGGTAGGCTACTTCTAATACGTCAGGAATCAAGTAACTCTTTTGCCATGAAA
The DNA here is from genome assembly GCF_015220075.1 of Falco rusticolus. Classification (NCBI taxonomy): domain Eukaryota; kingdom Metazoa; phylum Chordata; class Aves; order Falconiformes; family Falconidae; genus Falco; species Falco rusticolus. The sequence goes on from NC_051188.1 coordinate 27,166,575, forward strand.
AACACATTCTCACATATTGAAAAGTGTACATTTCTGGAAATGTTGCTTACATCTTTTTCTGCATAGTCTCTTCCTGTACCCAAGTTCAGAGTTTATTGTTAAAAAACATTAACTGATCCACAATTCCTTAGTAATGAAACTTTTCTAATTTATTTTTGAGAATGAAAGACTGTAACAATCTCACTTGAGATTTTGCTGAATGTTGTTAAGAGATATATTCAATGAATTTTAGTCATATGTTCTTGGAAGGATTAACCATACATTCTTATTCTTTTGGTTACTTACTTTATTTAACAAGATATCCAGGAAATTCCACGAGATGTTCTGCTCTTTGTTACCCAAACGCTAGGCAGAAATGTCAGAGTAGATAACACTCCTGATAATAAAACACCCAGACGTGTTTATAATAACCATAAAAGCAGCTTACATAGATACTACCCAGCTTTATGCTTTTCTAGTCTTTTTTTTTTTTTGACGCTCTATCTTGGAAAATACATATAGCAGTTGTTACTGGCAGTCATGCTTTGTAGGAAACATCTCCTAGAAGTATTTGTCACTATAATGCAAAGGGTACTTGTAAAAATTCTGGGTTTCCTTTTCACTTCAGCAACCATTTTTTCCCAACTCTAGACCTTCTTGCAAACAGTACTGGATGAGAGCAATTAGAATATGGGTGGAAGGGAGAATCTCCCCTTTGTCAAAATGAGAAGTTATTTGTTCAAAATATACAGGAGTATCTCCAGAAGCTTATCTTCAATAGTGAACAGCTGTGGCCTAAAGGTACTAATTTGGTTTTCTGCAAGAAAATTAACTTAATAAGAAATTTACATTTTAGAAGAGATTTTGCAGTGGAAAAGGAGAAAGACTGCAATGCAGTTTTGTTTAGCAGCAAGAATGAAGAAATATGTCATCAGAGCCTTAAGTTTTATTTTATAAAGTAAATGTTTTTCTTAATTCTTTTCTATTATTTTTATTTTAAATCTACTCAAATGTTGCAAAATATTTTCTTATAGAAAACATCAAACTTTAGTAGCAAAAGTTTACCTTCTTTAAAAGCAATCTAAATCATTCTCAGTTCAAGAAAAATATTGGTGGCCAGAAACATTCTGTGGGACATACACATTCCTCCAGGAAGTTTTATTTTTCCTTTTAGGGGTGTGAACTTCAATGATTTATGATAAATGATTGAGATAACAAAGCATTAGGTGCCTGGCCAGCAGTATCACAATAACTCCTTTGTACACGTGATACAGTATCAGTGAGATGGTCATGTGTGACAAAGCAAAATTTCTAAATTAAAAAAAAATCAAATCTTTTATACAGTGTATATCAATAGCTTATTATTTGTAACACACAATGTACCTTGCAGATCTTGAAAAATGTTCTGATAGAAGTAAAGAGCTTTCTGAAGTCAAAAGTGATAGAACCTACTTGAGAGATTATTTATTTACATTTTCTTCAGTTTTGAATGATTCTGTAGAAGAAGGTTATACCTACTTTATTTTTTCCTTTATAAATATTTCTATAGAAATTGAAGAGTTCTAGAAATTAGTAGTTAAAATGAGGAAAATAAAAGATATTCTGAGGAAATGTATTATACAGAAAGAATAGTCAAAATTGTTTTATCCTGATAATTCCCAGGAGAAAAAAAAGCCACTAAAAATATAGTGCATCTGCACTGAAAATCTGCATTTTCCTCTGTGGTAACCTCCTGGGTTAAATAAAGGTATAAAGTATGCCAAGGAATTAGAAAGAAATACAAGACAGAAATGGTTTCTACTATTAAACATTTCATTGTTTTATTCCTGGAGAGGAAATACGGATCAAGTATGGACAAACAAAAGGGAAAGTTGAGATTTTGAAAGTCTGGTTGTTTTCCAGTTTCTCTGTCTCAAAGCATTCATTTGCATGGATTTTAGAGTAACTAACTGAAAGTTTTCTTTTCATGGAAGATTTATTCACACTTCCTCATGATTTACTGCATCCTGTATCTTCAGTGGTTTTTTTAGCTAAAATTACTTGATAGTCAACAATATGTATTACCACTTCATACTTCACGATTGTCTCTGTCTTCATTTTGAACTCATCTGTTACCTAAGACAAAAAAAATTGTAAAAGATCCTTGAAAGCTTCAGGAAGACAATCGTATTAAGGATTAGAGTCTTTCAAGTCCCATCCAAAAGGACTTCTCCCTCTGTTATGGGCAGAGGCTTCTCTGAGGTACCAGAGATTGTGGAATGAACTCTTTCAGGAAGGAAAGACCATTTGAACCTTCCCAAGGCCTGCTTGGACCTGAACTTCTGTAAGATAAACATATAAAGGTATATGTAGCTACAGAAGGAACAGAAATAACCCTCAGACCAACTGTAAGAATAAAAAGTAAGACACAGAAGCTTCCGACAAACAAACATCCAAAATGCTGATATCAAATATGCCATGAAAGATGTTTTGGGGGTTGGGTGTTGAGAGAACATATGGCCAGCATGAGTCACAGTATTCATGGCACAAATGGCAGGAACTTGGGGTGATCAGTGTGATGGGAAAGTTCACAAAAACAGCAGAGTTGAGCTGCTTGTTGCCTGAGAAGTTCTACTTGTCAGAGCTAGAGCCTCTTTCTGCTCTCATGATTCACACATTGTGAACCTGAAAAAGTAAAAAAGGATTCCTCCATACCCTCTAGCTTCTTATGCTCAATATGGTCATATTCTGACTTTACAGATAAGCCATTTTGACTGTTCTCCTCAGCCTAAGTACTGGATATATTCCTCACTGAAAATTGTGTATTTGCTCCTGACAAGCAGAGTGGATGTTAACACTGAGGGGTGTCCAGAAGGATAAATGTAGCAAATGTTTTTACTAACTTTGCTATTGCTACAACAATTTTCACACCTGCAATACTGGAAAATGATATAAGACAATTTGATTTGTGCTTTCAGAAAACAACAGGAATTATTTTAGGTTCTCTAAAGGTTCTGTAAGTTTGCTGGCTGAACCAGAAAAATGGAGGGGAAATCAAATTTATGTTCGGGTCAATCGAAAATGTAACAGCCCACCCCAACATGCAGAAAAAGCATATAAAGAATCCCCCCTTTTTTTCTGACAAAAGAAAAAACAAATGTTTGGGTTAAAAAAATATATTTTGTTTAACCAATGCCAGCTGCCTTAATATGGTCTGATTTGGATTTTCTTCTGCAAAAATGTTGGCAATTCTTATCACAAGGATGGTGTTGTCAATAAAAGCTGAGACGTTTAGAATTTTCCTTTAGTTCTTGTTTTTGACTGACTGTCCTAGCTGAATTTGATCCAGTTTGGCAGATAATTTCTGGTCCCACAAAATATCATCTTGGAAAATAAGCTCTCTCTGGGTCTAGCTGTAAGTAAAATAAAACTTTTTTTGCATCCTTATTTCAAAACAAATGGTTCTTCTAGTTGAAGATGTCCCTGCTTGTTGCAGGGGGCTGGACTTGATGACTGCTAAAGGTCCCTTGCAACCCAAATTATTCCATGATACTATGATTCTATGAGTTACATAGGATGGCAAAATGTGCAAGCTGCAGTAAGATGTTATAAAGGAGTAGTAAACAGAGGAGTAGCTGTTGCTCTGAAGTAAAGCATGGCAGAGCTGAGGCCCAGAGTCCTGTATTGATGTAATAGCTGTTGACCTGGAGACTCAACTACAGGAGAGTGTAGGGTATCTTTCCAACATGTGGTCAACACCACCTCCTAACTTCTGTAATTTGACCATAATCTTCTGCACAGGCGGTGTTAATTAATATTTACACCATGTGTTTTTTTGTACTTTCTAGAGACATTTGTTCAGACAAACGTATTGCTGTTAGGACAGATAAGGGTGCTAAATGTTTCCTCCTCTTTCTCTGCTGTTTGGTAGCTTAACAGAGGTGGAGTAGAGCCAAACTCAATGAGCTGTGCAAGAGAAATACAGGAGCAGAGAGAGTTTGCTGGGCAACATGCTCCACAGCTGTCTACACTGCTGACGTCATGGGATGAAGCTGAACTAGCCAGTTTCCCTTCTGTGTTTCATCTTTCACTCTTATTTCTTCTTTTTTTCTGATGCAAATACTATGAATATGCATGAAGCTCTGGCTTCACAGCCATTAACAGGATGCTCTTATGATCATTGTTAATGTCTTCTGACTAGCCTACATCTTGGTTTGCTCACCAGCTGAGTGATGGAGCTCTCTTAACCAATTAACATCCCATACTAATATCAAGCTGGGACATAGGAAGATCTGGAGTCACTACATGAAGCAGCACTGACTTGTAGCTGCATTTTTTTGTTTGTTGTTTTCTTTTTGATGCCTGCATATGGGATACGGTATTACTTTCAGTGCTGGCTAATGTCTTGGAGAAACTTCTCCTGTGAACACTCTCTTTTCTGAGAAACTTCTCCAGGGAATACTATCTCTTCTGATGAAAACATAGTAATTTAAGATGTTAGTGAGTCTTTTCCTTACCTAGTTTTCTTGAAAGTGACCTTACCACTATAAAAAAAAATATGTAAAATCATGGAATAGAAGAACTATGCTATACTTTAGCATCTGCTCTGGAAGTGACATCATCCTGCCATCACTAGTTATAAGCTGTTTATTCAAAGGCAAAGATTTGCTTGAGCTGCTAACAGGTTGTTTCCAATATCAGGTCCCATTGGGTGTGCACTATTTGATTTAATGTTAAATTGTTTAGACTCTTATTACAGGACTGGTGTCCTTTTGACTACAGACACCGTATTTATGCAGATTTTATAAGAAAAGCAAAATGAAACCTAGGTGATATGCACTTGAAATAACAACATTGAATCTTGGCAGTAACAGATGGCACATATATCATATTAAGTAGCCTGTCAAATTCAGCAAGTTCCCTGCTGCTATAGAAAACTGGACAAAAAATAAAAATAAACCCCCCCCAAACCCTAACCCTCCTGATTAAGAAGTTTATATTTGTCCTTTTTTATTATAATAGTAAGTATGCATATATATACGTACACATATATGTGTACACACATACGCGTGTGTATGTATACCTTAAGAAATCAACACAAAAATTCTGACTCAGACACTGCAAAATGATTTTCAGATGTAATCCCTTAGACTTGCATTCCCTGAAAACCCTTGTAGCCAGAAAGTCCATATTTATCTTTTCTTCCTTAAGAGTCTATTTGCAGAAGCTTTGCAATGCCAGTGGAGAGTCTATGACGTGCAAAAATAAATCATTCTTTTTAGCGTCTTTTACAGAGGGCTGAAGACTTGGTGTCTCAGAGGAAGACAGGAAAGCTATGGAAGAAACTGATGGGGAAATGAGTAGCACAGTGACAGGCAGGCATAGTTGCTTTATTAGCTATAATAAATATTAATATCCACCCTGAGCTGGTTGCTACCAGCTATTCCTTTGAATTGCTAGTGTTGAAAAACTCAGACACATGAATGCACTCTTCAGTCTCCTCAGGGAAGAGAGGCTGACCTCCTTCATATGGTCACTTTCTGCCCAAAGTCTATCAGCAGCTCATGAGAACTTCCTTGTTTATCTCTGAATTCTGTGGTAGTACTTTATCATAGAACCATAGAAACATAGAATGGTTTGGGTTGGAAAGGACCATTAAAGGTCATCTAGTCCAACCCCCCTGCAATAAGCAGGGGCATCTTCAACTAGATCAGGTTGCTCAGAGCCCCCCCCCAACCTAACCTTGGATGCTTCCAGGGATAGGGCATCTACCACCTCCTCAGGCAACCTATTCCAGTGTTTCACCAAATTTCTTGTAAAAAATTTCTCATTTATAGTCTAGATCTCACCTCTTTTAGTTTAAAACCATTGCCCCTTGTTCTATTACAACAAGGCCTACTAAAAAGTTTGTACCTATCTTTCTTATAAACCCCCTTTAAGTATTGAAAGGCTGCAATAAGGTGTCCCTGGAGCCTTCTCTTCTCCAGGCTGAGCAACCCCAAGTCTCCCATCCTTTCCTCATAGGATCTCTCTTATCATTTTGGTGGCCCTCCTCTGGACCCACTCCAACAGGTCCATGTCTTTCCTGTGGTGAGGACTCAAGAGCTGGACACACTACTCCAGGTGGGTTCTCATCAGAGTGAAGTAGAGGGGCATTATATGAGTGGCTTGCTTAGACTGTCTTCTTCAGAAGCACTCTGATCCTCCCTCCCCCATCCCCCCAGCTCTGGCAATCCACCAAAACATGTGTCATGTTGAATCACATTTCTGCTGGTAGTTTTTCATCCATGTACCATAAAACTGAGGTTAGGTGGAACCATATGAACCTGGGTTTATTCACATGAGCAAACAGCATGAAGCTATTCTTGATCTTAACTCCCAAGAAGTGGAATGTTGATACAGATTATTTTGATGTCTTCCTATAGAAAAATATAAATATTAGCATCTCAAGAAATAGTCTGTATATCTCAGGTTTTATTTTTTAGTAAATCCAAGGTTCTATATGCTCCTTTCATTTGTTCTGTATTTGAATAACGATCCTCAAACTACAAATACTATTGTTTCTGACACAACAAACAGAAAATATTACAGAATTACAGAATCATAGAATGGCTGAGGTTGGAAGGAACCTCTGGAGGTCATCTGGTCCAAGCTCCCTGGTCAAGAGGTTTTTTGAATATCTCTTCAGGGGAGTACTCCACATCCTGTCTGGGCAACCTGTGCCAATGCTTACCCTCACAGTGTTTCAGTTTCTACCCAGTGCCTCATGCTCTGTCACTGGGCACCACCAAATAGAGCCTGGCTCCATCTTTACACCCTCCCTTCAGGTATTTATAGATGTCAACGAGATCCCCCCTCAGCCTTCTCTTCAGAAGCCTGAACAGTCCCAGCTCTCAGCCTTTCCTCACTGGAGAGATGCTCTAGTCACTGCATTGTCTTCATGGCCCTTCATTGGACTCTCTACAGTATATCCATGCTTCTTGTGTACTGGGGAGGCCACAACTGGACACAGTACTCCAAGTATGGTCTCACCAGTGCTGAGCAGAAGGGAAGCGTCACCTCCCTTGACCTGTTGGCAACACTGTCAAACGCAGCTGAGTATAACATTGGCCTTCTTTGCAACAGGGGCACATTGCTGTCTTGTGTTCAACTTGAGGTCCACCAGAACCCCCAGTTCCAGTTTTGTCAAGATGCTTTCCAGCTGGGGAGCCCACAGCATATATTGATGCCTGGGGCTGTTCCTCCCCAGGTGCAAGGCTTTGTACTCCCTGTTGAACTTCATGAGGTTCCTGTTGGCCCATTTCTCCAGCCTGTCAAAGTCCCTCTGAATGGCAACATGACCTTCTGGCACACCAGCTACTGATCCCAGATTGGTGTCATCTGCAAACTTGCTGAGGCTACACTTTGCCCCATCATCCAGATCATTAATGAAGATGCTGAACAGGACTGGGCCCAGTATTGACCCCTGGGGTACACCACTAGTGACTGGCCTCCAGCTAGACTTCTTGTCACTGATCACCATCCTCTGGGCCCAGCCATTTAGCCAGTTTTCAATCCACCTCACTATCTGCTTATTCAGTGCATACATCAAGAGCTTGTCTGTGAGAATCTTAAAGGAGACAGTGTCAAAGGCCTTACTGAAGTCCAGCTAGACAATGTCTGCTGATCTCCCCTTGTCTACTGGACCAGTCATTTCATCATAGAAGTTTATCATGTTAGTCAAGCATGACTTCCCTTTGGTAAAGCCACACTGAGTACTCCTGAAGATTTTCTTGTCCTTCATGTGCCTGGAAATAAATTCCAGGATTAGCTGCTCCATCACCTTCCCAGGGATCAAGGTGAAAGTGACAAGTTTGTAGTTCCCTGGGTCCTCCTTTTTGCCTCTCTTGAAGATAGCGGTGAACATTTGTTTTCCTCCAGTCTGCTGGCATCTCTCCCAGTTGCCATGGTTGGTCAAAGATTATAAAGAGTGGCCTTACAATGACATTGGCCAAATTCCTCAGCACTTAACACCTGATGGGTGCATCCTGTCAAAGATCATGGACTTACATATGTCCAGTCTACTTAAGTATTCCTTGACCTGATCCTCTTCCACCAGGGGTACATCTTCCTTACTCTAACCTTTCCCTCTGTGTCTGGGACCTGGGATTCCTGAAGGATGGTCTTGCTAGTAAAGACTGAGGCAATGAAGTCATTGACTACCTCATCTGTTTCTATGCCCTGTGTCTCCTGGTCCCCCATCTCATTGACCAATAGGGTCACATTTTCCCTAGTCTTCCTTTTGTCTCCTGTGCCCTTCTAGTTGACATTGACATCCCTGGCCAGATTAAATTCTCTTTGGGCTTTAGCTTTCCTAACTTGGCTTTTGGATGCTTGGACATTATTTCTGGTTTCCTCCCAGGTTACCCATACTTTCTTCCACTCTCTTTATGCTTCCTTTTTTGTCTACGTGTTGCCAGGAGCCCTTTGCTCATCCACTCTGTCCTCCTGGAATTTTTGCCTGACTTCATATGCATTGAGATGGAATTATCTCTCAAGGAGATGATCTTTGAATGTTAACCAGATTTCTGCCCCCTCCCAACAACTCCCCCACCTCCCACTCCCCCTTCCCTGCAGGGTCTTATTCTACAAGACTTTCCTAAGGAGATCTTGGAATAAGCCAAAGTCTGCTCTCCCGAAGCTAAGTGCTGTAGGATTGTTTATTACTTACCTTCCCGCCCTCAGAATCTTGAACTCCACATCTCATGATTGCTGCAGCTGTGACTGCCTTTGATCTTCACATTCCTAAATAAGGCCCTTGTGTTGGTGAGCATAAGGTCCAGAAGAGCATGTGTCCTTGTTGGCTCCTCCACTTGGAGGAGGAATTTAACATTAATGCACTCCAGGAACTTCCTGGGTTGTTTATATTCTTCTATTTTCTGTCCAGCAGAAACTGGGGTGGTTAAAGTCCCCCATGAAGACCAGGGCCTGTGAATGTGACGCTGGTTCTACCTGTATGTGGAGGGCCTCATCTGCTTTTCCACGGGTATTCATTCAGAGAACTGACATAAAGGTTAGACATACAGTTGGTCAGAGAGGTTTTGCTGGCACCAATTTTCTATTGGAAACCACAGTTTTTATCAGGTCATAAGTATTTGACCAAATTGATCTGAATGCTTTTCTTGGAAAAATGAACAAGCAAACTGTAACTGTCTGCTTTCATATGCTGCAACAATTTTGATTTTTTTAAAGGCATATTTTTTTTAAGAAATAATTATGTATATGAAATGTGTTGACTTGATACAAATGAAATGTTTTTCTGAGTTCAGAACAGTTTTCCCTCTAGAAAATTCTTTTGTAAAAAAATGAGAAATATGTGTGGTTATATTAAATTTTGAAATCTTGTCACCCATAGGGAGTTTCCACCCTTTGCACAGTTCTGTTCACAAATATATGTAGGAATGTATTTTAGTATTAAGCATGAGAAAATGTAAACAAGAATATCCTCAACATAATAATGCTAAGAAAAATGACACCAGTGGTGTTGATTGAAATTAGGCATACTTATAAAATATACTAGCAAAAACTACAGCTCATGATTTCCACTAATAAGTGCGAGTGTGGGTGGATGGATGTATGTTTTCTTCTTAGGAGAGAATAATATGGAAGGAACTGATTGAAATCTGATTAAGTTGAATAATCTGCATAGTGGACAACAAAACGTTTAATAGGACAGATGGCCAAATCTGATTTCTCAGAAGATGGTTTCTTCCATTCTCAGCCTTGCAGATTTCTACTGAAGCAAACGACTGCTGTGTCCTTCCTTCTACTCTTTAGCTGGAATGTTGCACTGAAAAAAAACCTGACAAAAAGTCCCCATAGGCTGACTATTCAAATGGTTACCGGATATTGCTTTAATAAGAAGGTGATTTCCCAGCAAAAGCATTGACCTCATTACAGAATTAACCATGAATTATGTTACAGAATAAGCAATCAGTATTTGGCTAAAGTTCTAGGATTCACACTAAATGTTGTCTATCTTGAATATAATTACAAAATATGAATATTTTGGTAGCCTTGGCTTTCAAAAGAATTTTTGAGTTATAGACTGAGTCATAATTTCAGGGAAGTAATTTCAATTTTTTGTGGTGATATTGGTCCCACTGAATAATATGTTTTTTAGAATAAGTGAAAAAATGGCTAAGTAGTCTATGCCATTTGAATAAAAATAAAATAATAGAAAACCCCATAAATAAATCTTAAATATTGACATAAATATTGCAAATGTTTGTTCTGATAGCTAATGCCATGAAGTTAGAAACTATTTCCACAAACAGTACAACAGATTTCCTATCTTTCATAAAATCAGGAAAAAACAAAAGAAGTGTGCCACATAAGCATTTGCAAAAGTGACAAGTAAAAGGAAGCTCCAGGTGTTTAGTATATCTGTTATTAGTTTAAATGACTGCAAAACAATCCCAAATAGCTGTGGGAGTGCAGTTTAACAGTTTCCTACCATGACACTTTTATTGTACCTTATTCTTTGCTTATGCAGACACTGCCAGGTATTTCTGTTATCCCAGGAGTGCATGATGGTTATAGTGTTTAAGCAGACTCACAGGGAGAGAATTTGGGTTTGAAAGTCACTATAATTAAATACCCTCTCCCTCAGTATTTTCCTATAGATTGGGTTCCGTTCATATTCAACAGAAGGGGGACTAGGATCAGCAGATGTTATAAGGTCAAATTCAAAGCATGTGTAGAAATTAATTAGTAAGTGAATTAGATAACTGTAGATTTTTAAGCAGTGACGAGACACAAGCCTGAGAAAAAGCCACCTTTTCTACTCAAAACTAGGAAGCAACACTGAAATCTGTGTGTATTTGTGCTGTTTGCCAAAGCACACACTTTCAGAGGCGCTGATAATTAGGTCTAGTAAGGACTGTAAAAGGATGTGTAGCCCACCTCCTAGTCCCAAGAATATAACATCTAAGTCATTCCTCATTGATATTTATCTAACCACTTCTTATGCTAGAATGTCTGTGACCAGCAAATCAAATGTGGTGCTTTGACAACTGCCCCATCACAGAGTTTTTCCCATTATCTAACTTGAATCTTCCTTCCTAAAATTTCAGTTATCTTCTTTTCCTATGTCCTGTAGGCCAGGAAAACAGCCTTCCATTTTGCAGCAACTTTCTATGTACTTGAACTGTTACAAGAATTCTTTTCATCCTCTCTCCTTTAAACTAAACAGGCCCATTTTGTTTGATCTTTTCTTGTCGGTCTTGTTTCCTAGACCATAAGCATCCTCTTGCTCTGCACTCAGAGATACCTTCCCATCTTACTATGCAAATTTTCCATGAACATGGTGGACTCAATTTCAAAATCTGTTTACCTCAGATTTAAAAAGTGGGAAGAAATGAACCAGATACTTGGAGCACTGACAAAACGTGAGTTCAAACTTGAAGTTGCACTAAAGGAATTCTGCTCCCAAATTCATTTTAATCATACAGACTTGTTTGATAAGTCAGTGTTTTCCATAAATCTTGAATCAATGTTTTATTCCTCATCACTAGTTATTTTCAGATTTATCCCTGAAATCTGTATCTTGGAGATGAGTCATGTGTGACATTGTTTCAATATTTAATTCTTAAAATGGCACACATTTAATGAAGATGAACATCTCATGGTTTATTCAAACATTATGAGGCTAAGAACTTAGAAAAATGTTATTTGCAGAAAATGGTCACATATGTTGGATAATGCCCCAAAACGGTTCAGTTTATTATTCAATTTATTATTAGGAAAACCATTAATTTAAACAGAGTAAGGTGACCTCTTTGACTCAAGATGATTTAAGATAAGTACAGACGAATTATTTTGATTTTGTTGATGCCCACTTTTGTCTATTGGTAAATTAAATTTAAAGAAAAAGCTTTGCTGGTTTCATGTCAAGTACTTGTAAGCCAGTACTGTGTAGCCTACAGAAAGGATAAAGCTTCTATTGCATTCTTAGAGATATGCAACCCTAACAGAAGAACATCTGCTTTTCAAATGTAGTGGTTTTCAATGAACAATGATGAGGATGCATGGGGAAATACTTGCTTTTATTTGGCATATATGTTTGACATCAGCCTGTACAAGAATATTTTTAAATTTTACTGGGGAGAAAACAATATAATACTTTGATTAGTCAGCTCTGGGATATTTTTGTGAAATCTATGTGTTTATTTTATGAACAAGGCAGCCTTTTTCTACTTTGAATGCTGTCTCTATTTCTAGTTTTTTTGAGCAGAGATTTCAGCATTTCAGAGGGATTTGTTAGGAAACCAGGGTTCTTACAGAAAAAGTGAAAAGGAAAGGTTTCAAAGTGGAATTTTAAGCTAGTATTTAGCAGACTATGTATTTAAACAGTTATACAGTTAATTAGAAAATCACTTAGTTGCTTTAAATCCTATGTATACTTCCTATTTATGTGTTGCTTATATATAGTTACTTCATATTTACATGTTGCTTATATATAGTTATGTCAAAACTTGAAAATGAGTGCAGGGAAAAGAGTTGCTCTTGAGATGTTGACTTGGTATATTACCTACTCAGTTCTTACTTTTGCAAATCTGACTCAAACAGAGTAGCGTTTACTTACTGGAGTAATCCTATTAAAGATCTAATCTGAAAAGTTTACACACACACTTAGCTTTACAGCCTCTGAATATTCCCATTGAAATTAGTGGAAATACTGCCAGGCCTTTGGGTTATTCAGCAAAGTATTTCAGTATATGTTCAAGTCCCTTTACCTTTCAAGGGACATAAGACCAGGTTTATAATTTAGGAAAAGATTATGAGATCAGTTTCTCATGCTCCAGGCATGCAGTTCAGCCAACATCTTTGGCTTTTTTTACCTCCTCTACTCAGCTACAAGCATATTATATAGCAGTCTCTTCAAGCAGAAGAATGGTTTTCTTTACGTGAGTTAAGTATTAAAGGTATAAGCAGTGATATACTAAAATATAATGCCACAGATAGTGTAAATTAACATGTAGGTCCTGATTTAGACACCATTTAGACAGGTATTTAAAGGCAGCTGTGTTCACTTAAATGTTTACATATGCATGACCCTTGTGGCAACACCTGTATGTTCATAGCAAGGGGTTGTTCTCTGGCCCTAAGGCAACCTCCACTGCACACAGAAAGCTAAACTAAGCTGTCTTGCCTCAACCACTTTCCCAAAACCAGGGCTGCTGTATCCAAATTACCCACAGGGAACAGTCCATGGGCTTGTCTGCTTCTGAACAGTGCCCAGGAGCTCCTGGAAAATTGCTAACTGGGCAAAGCCAAAAGCCTTCCAGGGACTGTGCTGAGAAGTCAACGTGAGGGATGACTGCATGCTGGTGTTCAGGCCTATGTCCTGGACCTCGTTAGCTTTCTGGAACAGCCATGTCTATTAGGGGCAGTGATGTGGAGAACAGATGTCTACAACTAAAATTTAAATAGCACATTGAATGTGAATAGACTATCTGAATGCAAAAAAAAGGCTCTGGCTGTTCACATTTCATGTTAATACTAACCATCCAACCACACACAATAAGGGAAAACAAAAGCAATTTTAAACAGACTGTTTTTCTCCTTAGAACATAAAAAACATTTACACTGTATCTACAGAATGAGATTCGTTGCACCTAACTTCAGCCATCTGAAAAAATAAGTATCTCATTTAAACCAATTGTCTAGGTCACCTCTGCAGATTGTGAAGGAAGAAGATCATTCTAAGGAAGTGATACATTGCACCCTGAGCTACGTGGCTCCAACAGAAGGCATGAATTGCGTGTTTCTCTGGAATTCCACTTTTAGTTATGTTCAAGGAAAACTGTAAAATGAAAGAGCTTAGACAAGAAGCCTAACATTTAGACGTCAAAGCGATGTGAGATAAATCTCATCCTGGATGTCCAGTCAGCTCAGGATGACTTTTGACGACCCAAAAGATTACCAAATAATGATAGTAAACATCAAATGAACAGACAATTGCTGACACAGCAGTGACCATTATATGAGTTAATAAAATACAGCAATATTTGTCATTCAGCTGACAGTCTACCTACCTGCAATTCTAAATTTGAGTTGTGTTTACCAACACAGTAAAATTGCCCTGTCATCTATACATCCAGTAGTTTACTGCCCATAAGGTATCATGTCCTGAATGTGTTTCCCAAATAATTTATAAAACTCCTTGAGATACATGCCTCATTAATATATTACCCTGAATTATTAGTTACAAATATATTTCCCAAAAATTGTATTTTTTTTGGTCCTGAATTAAAAAAAATCTTTGATTCTTCCCATGGGGTTGCAAATAGTTTTATAAAAGCATTTCTCCCTCTGGATCATTTGCTAAAAGCTTGTTTAAAATACAGTTTTCACTGATTTCTTTTAATTACTTTTGACATTCAAATTCTGGTTAAATCATAACCATATTGTTCTGTCTTAGATTGGAAGAAGGAAGCTTTAGGAGGGGGTCTCTCACTGAAGTCTTTTAAATGGGAGATTTTGTGTAGTTAGTGATTAATATGAGGCACCTTCAGCTGTATCATTACTTTTTTTCCGAACAGTCCACTGAGTTTGCTGGAAGAACCTTCATTGAATCATATCATTGGATTTAGATAAATATTTTTGTCCTCTGGCAAAAAAATCTGGAAGTGGTGAATTGCCAGCAATCATTTGTGAAAATTTTCCAGCAACTGCTGTGTGAAATAGTGGTACAGCTTTATGGCAGTGTTAAATTTTTATTGGTTTTAGTTTAGAACTTCTTTTGTGGTGAGAAATTTCTTCAATTAAAATTGACTAGCCTATGCTGTCACAGCACTCTCCAAACTAGCCAGCTACAGCAAGGTCTTTTACCATCTCATACCAACATACTCTTCATACCAGTCCCTCTGCTACTTTCTCCTAGGCTCTCCTCATCCAGAACACTCTCACTCTCACCCCTCTCTCTCGCTCTCGCTCTCGCTCTCGCTCTCTCTCTTCTCTCTGCTTCTTCCTCTCTCCCTTCCTCAGCTGCTCTCCCTTCCTTGGCTGCCCAACCCCTTAACAGAACCAGCAACAGCTGCACCTTATCTACATCGGCCAACCCACCGCCCCTGAAGCCAGCCCACAGCTATGTATTATCAATGTTAATTAACCCAGTTTCATTCCTCTACACTACGTGAGTTATCTTTTGGATACTATGAGGTGTCAATAGTATCCAAAAGCATTATACAGCTCAGACGCAAGACTTGATAGTTCTTCACCTCTAATTTCAGTGTGTTCCTTTGTCCTGACAGCAAAAAAATTAGCAGGACTAGTATACGAGCTCATTTTCTTACACAGAATTATCCTTCTAAAAGCTTCAAAATACATACAATACATGGTAGACCAAAGTTCTCTACAAATCCTTTTTTTATTTTCTTTCACTTACACTTGCAAGAAGTGGCCACTGTTGGGCCAAATGAAAAACAACTGGAGGAAAAAGAATAAAGGTGATAGAACCTGATAGATACCAAAAGAAGCAGAAATTCTAGATATGCTAATCTTTGAATTTTGAAAAGTTATCTTTGTTGTCAGGCGTACATGAGTATTTTTTACATGGAGATTTACAAAAAACCCACAACAAATATGCCTTTTATGACAGCTTGTTTTAATGGAAAATTATTTTCAGCAAAATGAATCAGAGTTGTGATATAGATCAGTCACTTTCGCTTTGAATGTCAACACTTTTGCTAGTATTAAAACGACCTCCACTGTGCATGGTTTAATTTACTTGGGGAGCCAACTAAATATATATAGATGATACTGAGGAATTTTAATGTTGAATGAGAGTAATATGAAAAGGCTTAATGTGTTTTGATTAATCCAATTTAAATTCACACCTCTAACCACTTTAGATTAACTGTCCTGAGTTTCCTGTTAAGTACAGGAAAGCAGCTTTACCATATTCCTTTCTGCTGGTGAGTAGGAAAGGCCTGAAAAAAAGCTTTTGTAGCACAGAATACAACCGAAACACAGTACAGTACTACAGGTCAACTAGTTATTTTACCTCTATCTATTACACCACTTTTAAATGCCTTAGAAGAGATATTTTGCAAAAGTATGTTTAGGTTGCCTGCTGAACTTTGGCTTCCAAATGACTGCTGACTTTCAGGCATTAAACACTATTGGTGCCCTTGAAAATTTTGCATCAGTCCCCCAGAATTCTTTAATTCACTCTAGAGCAATGTCACTCCCTCCCGCCCTCCAAAGCAAGAGGAAAATTGTGTGAAAAATACCCTAACGGCTCATAGTAAACACTCAGAAATCCAGAACAGTGAGTTAGTGAGTCACCCTGGCCTTCTGCTCTTCAGGAATGCCAGTGCTCATGAAACCTACAGTAAACCCCTGTTGAAGGCTGTTCATGTATGTTCTGAAGGCAGCATGCTGGTGGGCCAGAAAGACAGTGTAACTACTCGTTGAGCGTTCATGTGTTATACTGAGCCATTACCCCTCTTATAAGTAACCAAGCCAACCATCCTGGATGCCAAAAAGTGTAAAGCTTGGGATGCTGTGGGGTAGTATTAAACTCAATTCAGCAGAGCAAGCACTTAAAGAAGCAAAAGAAACAAATCACGCCTTCAGCTGTGTAGGAACCCCGGAGACCTTGCCAAACCTGTGAGAAACAGACCACCTCCAGAGATTTTCTCACTGGTTGTATGATAGGGTAATTGGAGGATTTCACAACTAACTTCAGGTATCTGTATGGCTCTTCACTTCATGCTTTATGTGACAGAAGTGTAGTATTTCTGTTTTAATTCCAAAATGGTCTGGACCATAGGGTGTAATATAACCAGTGACAAGTGTCTTATTATTTTCCGGTAAAGTTAATGGTATTTCTGTTCTATCAGGATTAGAAAAGCTAATAATACATATTTAATAAATAAATTCAATAAATTAATGCAAACTATAATTTTACATATTTACAGGCACAGTAAAATACATATGATGATGAAATTAGCACCTTCTATCAGGAATCCTTTTATCCAGTCATCTATGACACTAAGTTCTGAACTGACATCAATCAAACTAAATACCCAGCCCCCAAAGCTGGGAACCACTCTTGGACATTCTCCACACAGTTCTGACTTGAACATATGGGTTTACCCTTTTCTTTCATCTCAGTCAGCTGTTGTAATATCTGGTGACTTTAAATTCCACCTTCACGTTTCGTCTATGCTGAAATTCAGTCATTTTTATGAAGTTTAGCATATTTAAAAGGAAAGGCCAGTTAAAAGACACTGTTGTTTAGCCAAATCATTACACAGATATGCAATCTCTTACCTTCCCCACAAAACTCTCCCCCTCTCCCCAATATATTTTTTTCCTGTTTTCTCAAATATAAACAAGGAAATCACCATTTTTTTCCTTTAGAAGGATCAAAAAACTAAGTGATCGATAAACCTGTATTCAGAGTGATCACTTCAGCACTTAAGTCTGGCTGGAAGAAGATCCTGGACCATGACCCCCAGTACACAGATGCAGAACATAGGAATGTAAGGCAACATGGTAGCACTGGAATTTTTCAGATATGCCTGTCTTCTTGACATTTTTTAGTGGGTAACTCAATCTGCTTACTGCAAATCCCTTCTGATGCCTCTAACTACCCCCCTGCATTCAAATAAAAACAGTAGAAATCTAACCTATTTCTAGGATCTGATTCCAAAATCAAGTGTGATTTCCAACACTAATCACTTTGATATTGTTAAGAACTTAATGTTAACAAAATGACACTAAATAAGGTTGTTCACTAGGTAGTGTGTTTTATATAGAGTCACACATAATGTGGATTATTGCACAAAGTACAGACTATTTAGAACCAAGTGCTGAGTTGGACAGATTTGATCTATTATGACAAATTCTCAGATCCTGCCTTTCGTTATCAAATAATCAGGATTCATCCCTCAGTCAATGTAGTGTCATATCTACTATCACCTTAATATATAGAAACCTAACCTAGTCTGTAAAAATCTGCACCCCTGGAATGCTGCTATGTTAATGTGTATGACGTTGTTCTTTGCTAGTGTGGGAGCCAGCCTGCATTTCTGGAAGCAGAGTGCTCATTAAAAAAACTTATGCAGAAATAAGCTATCTAGAATATAAACTATTCTAAAAAACCTGCCACTTGAAAGTCTGACACTAAAACTTGTGTAGGACTCAGCTGGATAATTTCCACTAACTCAAAAGCAATCATCCATGCCAAACCCTATGCATCATTTTGAATTATTTTTAGGATTATGTGTTCAGGTATCATGAAAAAACCATACAACTCTTTGAAACACAATTCCTGTAATTACTATTTCAGAACTATTACAGCTCTTCATATTAATCCTTGTGTTTCTGAAGTGTCTATCTAAGTTCTGATTTCTAAATTGCAATAGTTATTGCGGATTGCAAATGGCTCCAATTAGACCATGTGCAGAATTTGATGCTTCACATTAAAAGAACCTTATACGTTCAATTCTTAAATAGTATCTGGAGTCAGACAGATCCACAGGATAGAGGTATTGTATTGAAGCAGTTGGTTTGCACAAACCCCGAGTTGTCAGGGAGCAGCAGGAGCAGTGCTTCTCTGCAAGCAGGTGAGCCCAGAGCGAATGAGACAGGCAGGACAGACCCATGGTATCCAAACAAGAAGAACACAGCAGGTCCGGGGTTGGTAACCAGGGCAGCCAATGGCCCCAACTGCCAGAGAAGTCTGTAGTGATGCGGCAGATCTGAAGATCTTCCAGGCTATGGGTGAGAGATGGAGGGCAAAACAGGACAGAGCCTGGTAAAATGCTAGTCCTTAGTGGGAGCACCTCAGTCCGCAGCTGGGCTGCATGCTGATATGATTTTAAGTAGTAGAACCCCAAACTTAATGGTACCCAAGATGGCTGTTTGCAAAAGCAGATGGATGCTTGTTTCAGCTGACTCCAGAAACAGCTGTTTCAGTATGAAAAAGGTGAGTGTGGGGGTGTGGAGAAGGCCAAATAACAGGGAGCAGAGCTGGGGCACCATGCAGAGAATATCTTCCAGCAAAGGCTTTAGGCTATGCAGACGCAACCCGAGAAATCTAGTGGTAAAACAGAACAGATGGGAATGCATTCATATGTATGCAGTGTGATTTTCAGGCTTTGTCTTTTGCATTGAAATACATGTTGAGAGCTGTAAAGTGAAGGCTAGCAATATATTCACTTATAGATTTTAATACGTATTATTTCAAGTTTATCCTTTTTATAAAAAATATTCCTTACTGGGATTTATGTTATTATAGAGATTTTTGTGTGAATAAAGTGCTTGATTCAAGAAATACTGGGATTCTCCTTTTAGGTAAGTCTGCTGCTTATCAGGGTTTTAGGCAAAGGAGCTCTGTGCCTGAATTCTGAGAAACGTTTCTTCAAGAGCAAGAGGAGTGAGAAATCTGAATTAGGTTGAAGACCAGAATAGCACTGAACACAATAAATTTATACAGACTATGACCTCTAGATCCTTTTTTCCTTTACACATCTATCTGAAGTTTATAAAACGTTTCAGTTTGTTTGAACAACCATGAAGGTCAACTCCAAAGCTCTTGTTTTTATTTTCATGTGCTCTGGAGTTGTTTTTTGTCATTAAAGTTGTATTCCTCATCCTGATCCCTTCCATTTACTGACTGTTTCAGCCCTGTAATGTGCCAGAAGTTTGAAAATTACCATAAGAAATGAAGCGTAATTTACAGTAATCACTAGCATTAAGTACAGCTGTTACAAAAAGTTTTAAGATCCCTAACATCGATAATCAACAGAAAGCTCAAAAAGGCAATTCTACTAATCTGTGTAAAAGCTGTCCTCCTTAGTGTGACTTTTTTGACTCCATGCAATTATTTGTTACTTAGTCTGATTAGCAATTGAAGCTGTCTAAGATGAAAGTGGAAAATATGTGCTGCGGAAAAGACATACTGCTCCTATTCCTGAAGTAACTGGTATCAGGAAGGGTCTAACACCAGCTTCTTTCTGGAATTGTCACATTTTTCTCTCTCTCAAACAACACTTTGAAGGGTAAATGGCATTTTCTGCTTTGAAAAAAATACAGTAACTCCCATCATTTGGAGGATCAGTGCTAATTAGCTAGATTAAAAACTTAGGAACCAAGTCACTTTTTGAGAGAACACAAAGCCTCCACTGACACTGAAAGCAGAGCACTTAATGTCTTTATGTTGAAGTTATGTATTAAGAAGTAGGAGACAAAGATAAATCTCATTAGAAAGTTAGAATCCCATCAGTGGTACATACTTGTGTCTGGGATTCCCAGTGCATATATTCCTATAGTATATATTGAGAAATGTAACTGACCTTGAAAGACTTGTAGCTTTTTATTGGTATGTCACTACATCATCTAACTGTTCTCAAATCCCCATTTTATCACAGCTGGGAAGGACTACTTGTAAAAAGATGATAATCACTGCAGACTTTTCACAGAACTCACAATAGATCCCCTCCCAATGGTTCGTTCTACACCAAAGCAAATAAAAAAATGAGTGGAGACTTGATGGTCTGGAGATCTGCATTCTCTGGGAAGCTTAGTGGCATAAGGGGAATTTTTTCCCATACAGAATTTACTGTTCCAAAATATGTAAAGGAATAAAATGTTACTAGTACCATACTATGTTATTTTTTTTCTAAAATGAGAACAGCGTGGGTGGGTGATAAACTCAGGGGAGTGAAAATGTCCATTACTAACAGCTGACTATGTTATCTTTTCAGTGAGCAAATAATCTGCATTGGGAGACACTTGTGAAACAGTCTTTTCTTGTTTACTGTTCTTTGACTTGACTATATTTTTATTTAGTTATTTATGTTCCGTCAAATTCTCATTTATTATATCAGATTGCAAAGTGTAATAAGAAAAACAGAAGGTAAATAAGAGGTGCTAATAATAATTCAAAGGACTAGTGATTTTTCTTTAGACATTTCTGTTTGCAAGGCACTGAATCAGATCCTCATCAAGGAATAGATTTTATTAACATGGATAACATAAAAAGATCAGTGTTTCTTCCTATTAACTTCGATCTTTTTGATATATATATTCTGTGTCAGACTAAGCTGGACTTATATGTGGGTACTTAGCTCTGTTTTCTCTTTTGAAAAAAAACTTCTCTTGAGCCCTTTGGTGTTCTGAGGATAACTTTTGGTCATGGGTAATTCCAAAACGCAATAAATGGATGTGGGGGAATCAGCTGACCAGATTGTAGTTTGTTTAGTTTCCCTTCTACATTGGGGAAGAAATAAAGTAGATTACACTAGATCAGTCAAACCTGAGTTCAGTACCTCATTCAGAGTGCTGAAACTCCTTGGCAAAGCTAAGTAACATCTGCAAAGACTTGGGCGGATGTTATGTAGAGCTATGATACGCTCAACACACACTGCAAACTGTTTAAAATTATAATTTTTTAACACTTTCATGTGGACATAGTGCATCTATAAAGAATAAATTTGTATTCTTTATGAAAATTTGCTGGGCTATATACTTGCACATATACACTATATATACATTTGTTTGTATGCCTATTTGTGTGTGCTTAATTTTATTTTCAAAATACCATCTTAGATCTCAACCCCAATCTTACCACACTCAGTAGAAATTATACCAAATGAATAATAGAGACATAGCAAAATAATTACCACCCCCCCCCCAATCAGGTTTTACTTTTAATACCATGCGATTTTAAAGCTGTTTGTTAAAAAGATTTAGTAGAAACAAAACATATGTGTTGTTAGTGTTGTTAGTTTAGATTACCATTACAGATTTTCCTTAGAGATATACGTAAAAAACCCAAAGAAACAAAACAGAAAGCTCACCACAGAAATCTTTGATTTACAAAGCTATTTTCCATGGAATATAAAAGTGGATTTCCCTTATCTCCCACAAAACCGTTAATTTAAGCCAACTCTTTCTTATCTGTCTTTTTAAATTTTCTATATTAGATACCAAGTCCTAAACAGTTTTTTTTTATTGAGTGTGTACTTATAACCATCACTTCTAGTATTGCCCTAAAGGGTGCAGTCTTTTGCTGTACAAAAAGATTTTCCTGCCCTAGGAAGCTGCTAACAGCTCTGATCTATAAAGCAATTACGCATGCGCTGTGGTTTTAAATGTTCGATTTCCCTTACTGAGCTTTCAATAGACTTAAGAGTGATGTGCACATTAGCAGGTCTAACCCTATGTACTTGATGACACAGGTGCTGGTGAGATGTGGAAGCAACAGTTTTGGGAGGGAAATGGGACATCATAAATCATTTTGTGTACTTCCAAGAAAAAATTCGAACCTGATACTGCTCATCCCTAGAAATTTTTTATATTTCAACATTAGTATTTATAGACAACTAAGGAAAAAAAGAAAACTATCAAAATGAAATAGGAACTTTTCAAAAGCTTTCTGACATTTTACTTCTGAAGTTTTGCTTGAAACAAATAATTTTCTAAGTGGATACGTTTTATTGGAGGCCAGCATGGTGTTGCATGATATCTGTTTGAATTAGTATGTTTTATTAGATTTAAAATTTATGTGTCTTATCTTTTTAGACTCCTCTTTGACAAGCTTTGTGGACAGAAATGTCTTCATAATATGCTGCAGTCGGTTTTTTCAGTCTGTTGTTCAGGTGGGCTGATCACAGTAAGTTATGAGAGATATATTATGAATAGAAATCTTGCCTTGGGGTGGAAGGGTTAGGATCCACCAATATATTTTCCTAAGATTTGTGTCTGGTACAAATAAATGCTAAATTGGTCAAAAAGTAGAGGATAAAAGAAGATAAAAAAGAAAGAATAATAAGAAAAAAGAAAAAAAAATTAGAATTGAGTCAGTACTACTCCTGAAATCTTTGACATTTTATGTCTTTCTCCCCTCACACATCATATGGGTGGAAAATAATTTAGTTTTCTAATCAATCTGGTTGAGTAGTTTTACTCATGAAAATTTTGCACAAAACCTGAGAGTGCTGAGTAGCAAACTAAATTGTGAGATTAACGAAGTCGTTTAATTTTTTTATACATATTGCAGCAGAAGCATTCCTTAATGTTGGTTTCAAGTGTGAGTTTATATGCTACCTCAAGAAGGCCCATCACATGCATAGTATGAAGAGAAAGTGAATGAATAGTAATGATGGTGAAATTATTACAGGAATGGAAGGCATGCACTGGGACTCTGAAAGAAATTCATACTGATGTTTACATTTGCAAAGAATGTTCTCCAGGAAAATATTTTTTTAACAAAAATATCCTTATGTAAAGGGATAAAATTTATCAAACTATGTGATGTGTTATCATAATGTTCTTTTCAGCTGGCACTGAATACAACTAAACATGCACAGGTAAACTCCTGACTGTTAGTATGTACTTGACCCAAATCATACAAGCATGAACAACTCCATGAGCTGGTAAAACAGATAATTAAATCATTCATTTATTTTCAAAACCCAAGTATAATGAGCCCAAACTATAACTGGTTGGGACTTATACAATCTCATTTTTTCTTAATAAAAATCACTGAGAACCAATACATGCTGTATGAATATACCAGCTTTGGTGAGACTGTCAACAGAAAAGCTCTTCAGCTGTCCATTGGATTTTCTGCTTAATGTGTTACTCACTGAGAGTGGAATTTTGGGGAGCAAAAAATATCTTCGTGGACAGAAAAAAAAAAGTCTCAATTTGGGCTTGATTAATGTATCTATATGTGACAGAATATATAAAGGCCTGCTTTATGAGGGAAACAGGAGTCATACAGACTCCTTTTTCTCTTTTTCTTGGCCTGTCCTCATCTAACAACTTTTGAGCCCACGGTCAGAGAAGTAGAGCTATCAGAGCTATTAAGTTCTGCCAGGAGAGCCTTTACTAGTTACCCCAATGGCAGAAGTGAGCTCTGTGTGTCCTACACACCTAGGAATGAACAGTCATCTCCAAAACATGGCTTCCTAGGAAACTAGGCCTCACTGTCCCCAGGGCTCTTGGAGGTACTAGCTGTTTGTAAACACATTAACATTTAGCTTGTATGATAGGAATCTACAGGGTAAACTGTTTTGCCCATGGATGTTTCTTTATTGCTTTGGTTTTGTGGTGGGTTTTTTTTTTAAGAAACACATGCACATCACCACAGAAACCTCCGCAGAAGTGTGCTCTAAGGGACCAAACCCTTCCATTAGATGAAGTCAGCCAAAGGAAGCTAGGAGGCCAATAAGTAAGTCTCTTTGCCTGTCTTTGGAGAATAAATATGCTGAGGCCTGGGAACTCTCCAAACACCTGCACCTCTCTGTACAGTGTTAAGAGTGAGAGCATCATCTACAGAAATGGATCCTAAATGTGCACAGATATTGTCTCTAGAACACAAACTGGCCTGGCAAGTGCTCAGCCTAAGCTTTACCCTCCATCTCCATAGGTCTAAATTGCACACTGATGTGAACTAGCAACAACTGAAAGGATCTGGATGTGTCCAGCTTGGCCCCCTTTTGAATCTCAGAACTGTCAGAAGCTGTGGGAATCAGCCATGAGGCTGGTGGACATGAAAGCATGGAAGTTGGGAGTCATCTGGCTCTTCTCTGGTCATGCACTATTAGCCAAAAGCAGCCAACAAAAGAGGGAGGGATGAATTTGGTCAGCTGCTATTTCAGTGCGGAGAAAAGTGCCATATGAAGAAAGGTGTGTGTTCATCCTATGTTCAAAAAATTTAGCTGGCAACAAAAGAAATCGTGCTCTGCTACACCTCCCATGGTACAACCAAGTGGTGACTCACAAATCCCATTACGCAGGTCCACAGGAGATGGAAAACATCCCACACACCATGCATTCCTCTTATACAGACTAAATGAAAACTTATCATAATTACTATCCTGGCCCACTACCAGAGTAAAACAACAACAGAAAAAAATATTTCAATTTGCTTGAAATGTTTTACTCAGTGTTTTCTTTGTAGGTTCCATTAAAATAATTTCAATTAATACTAGGCCTGCATTTGATTTGAATGTTTGTTTAATGGCTGTTTTCAAAATCTATTGGAATGTTTCATATGAAATGTTAATGTGACAAAAATGTAGGTCCATCTCTTATCAATCAGCGTATAGAGTCATCTTATTTCATCCCATTGTCTCCCTCCCTTAGTCCAGAAGATATTTACCTGATCACACACAATGGTCTGCATTCAATGGAAAGGAGTGAGAGGGACTTTTCTCCCTTCTGCCCCATAGCTTTTGGTCTTGGGTACCCTCAAGAAAATGAGTTTTGTTTGTCTGAAAGAATAAGTTTGGGGTTTTTTTGATCCAAGTTTCTCCCTCCTTGGTGCCTTTTGTGACTTGCAAGCTGCAGGCTATGAAGAGGGTTAACGGCTACTATGACCTTTTTGTGAAGTTAGGGCTTGTGTCTAACTCCTTAACTGTAACATTGATTGAAGGGCAGATGTTTAAGGGCTGACATCCACTCATAAGTCCTGGTGGCTTGATGAGCAACTGTGTGTCAGATGGGCTCTGGTAACTCATCTCTTTCATCTGTTACAATTGTGAGGCAAAGTGAGAAAAAAATCACTTTTCATTGAAGTTTTTCAACTCCTGTCTGCCAAGAGGCTACCAGGTAGAGGATAATTGCTCATGTGAAGTTGTGGTAACTTCCTTGACCATCCCACCTTCAGTTTCCTTTGTGTAGTAAGCACAATGTCCTATACTACTTCCTAACAGCCAGCTCAAATTTCTCACCATTTTAAATTCTCAGTTTTAGGATAAAAGCTCCTGGGTCAGTGCTGAAGATACATTTAGGCTGCAATATATGTAAAAATTAGTTGCTGTTGTGGATATATTCCTTGGTTTAAGAGTTTATGCTATCATTTACCTCTCATAATCCAGGAAAATGGCCTGGAAAAAGCTGCAAACTCTATTTCTGACTAATTTATTGAGTCTCCTTCACAATCTTGAGTGTTTGATTACTGTCCCAGTCTATCCAATCCAATGCTAAACTTTTCCTTTGTAAAGGTACTTCTAGTTATTAATCCTACATTCTGGTAGCTAAGGACTTAAAATACTTAATGCCTGCTGAGTACTTCTGCATATGGAGAGGAGAAAGGGAAGAGAAGGGTGAGTCTTCTAGGTTCAAAATAAGTACAAGCTTAAATTTGTAAACCTTGTGCTAAGCAAGGCAGTGATCATATTTTCTGTTTCCTGACATAGAAATGCTACTGTTTTCCTGATAAAGTCCCCAGTGTGCATAGCTTCTGTCCTGATAGTGCAGATTACTGATGACTGTTGACTTCCACAAAAACTCAAAACTCAGTCCTTAAATAAAAGACTTCCCATAGAGCAATAATTAACACAAATCTTAATTCTGCATCTGTTACTGGCTAAATTTAAGACATGATTAATTGAATATTTTTCAGCTCAGGTAAACAGCATGTCCTGAAGGTGAGAAAATTTGTATAATTTTGGTCTGAAGGAAAAAAATCTCTATATGTCAGGTAGCCTCATGCAAAGCACTCTGCCACATCCTTCCCTTGCTGATCAATCTATCACCACACCAAACACTGTCTCTGATCATACCTGTACAAATATGGTAAAGGGGAGAACAATTCTTTCATCATTTCTGTGGAATTACAGGGCAAAGCTGATGCCTGAAGTAGTATTTTTTAACCTTTAAAGAGCCAGTGCAGCTCAAAGGTTGCTTATGCTGTGCACTATTTGAAAGAGGTGCCATGTAGCAAATGATCTGAATTCCATGCTATCCTTATATCTCAAATATGTGTACGATTTAGCTCTGTCAGAATTGCTGTCCTAGTAGTGGAAGTTAGAGATGACCATGGCATGAATGGCAGAAATTGTAAGATTTACTTCTTAAAAAAAACAAAACAGTTTAACCTTTGCGTTGTTTAAAAAGGGGAGGAAAAAACCCAGATAAGGCCTTAGTCATATTTTCCTTTCAAAATAGCACCTGTGAGTACAGTATAACTGTAAAGACCTGCTCCCAAGCTTCTCTCCAAAATGAACAACCAGTTTTGCCTATCTTTTTTTGTGATTTTTCTTAGCAAATAGCACCTTTTTACTCTTCCAAACTGAGTAACAGCCAGGCAAGTTTTATGTTTAATTTATCCCGTTCCTAACATCCTTGTGTCTACAGAAGAGGGCCAGATCAGATACTGTACAGCAGTGGTTTCCACTTGGTTCTTTTTGTTAGCAGAGCTTACATCTTTTTCCAGTGAAGCTGTAAATGGTAGCATATCAAATTTCTCCTTCTTCAGAATTGTCTTGCTAGCTTTGCATTTCCAGAAAAAAAATCTATGAACTTGTGGTGGATTATGGACCACAGACTGAAATCCACTTGTTTAGAAATATGGCCTTAGCTGCTTGCAAGCCACTGAATGACCCACAGGCAGAGGTCTCACTGGAACTAGGGGCTGTCTCTTCAGTCCCTTTCACAAGTTGCTGATGACCAGAGTTTCTTTTCTCGAAACGATTCATAAAGCTGCTTCCTGTTATCCTTTACACTCCACCTGGAAGAAAAAAATCCCTATGAATTGGATATGAAGCTTTGTTTTTGTCTGCACATTTATTTTCTTAGGTCTTAAACTAATTTTGTTAGATATGTGTAGACAGGAGGGAGTCTGGGATTATGCTGCAATGACTGAAGAGTGTTTTCTACTTGGTGTTTAGCTTGGCCAAAGTCCGGCTGAACGCTGCCAGTCCCACGAGTCCTTTCTTACAATCACTCATCCCTAAATATTCCTACTGCTGTTGTAAGATAATTCCAGATTTTCAGCTGCAGACCTGGCATACTGATCGCTTGGCTCACACTAACTGTAAGTGGCCGGATTTTCCTCTCTGAGGAAGAGTTTAACAGAGGATGGCATTTGGTCTGGCAAAAAACACAGAGCTGTAGTTCTGGAATGTGTAATCTTAATGGTAGTAATAGATGCCTGCGTATTTCAGTTAGTTGGTCAGCCAGTCAGAGAGTGCTTTTGGACTTAGCACAGGAAGTAATCTCAGACAAAACACATCTCAAACATTTGCTGGGTTTTTCGCATTCCCTACTGGAAATAGGTTTAGCTATAATGGAAGGTGAGAAAAGAAGCATCCATGAGCAGGTACATTGCTAATCTCAAGATGCACTGAAGGCATGAATGTGGAGGTCAAAAGTCTGGAGGTTTCGTATACCAAATTTTGGTACAGTTCATCATAAAGAGCGACCCACAGCAAAGTTCAGATTTAGTAAGACTAAACTTTACACTTATCTGTGGTCAAACTTGGAATTTGGGTGACTGATTACGGCTCTAATTTAAAAATCCTCTGCTACATAACTGTAAAGAGTTTAAAATGCACACTGTAGGGAAAGGGAAAAAAAATCTCAGAAAATAATCTACCCCCCAAATCTCTCAGATTTTTAGATTAAAACTACTTCAAACTGATTGTTGCTTTCTGAGTATTATAGAACTAAGTAGATCAACTGATTAAGCTGCATTAACAGTAATGCTTTACAACTTCTCAGCCCCTTTTTACTGTCATTCCATGGTTTTGACTTCATAGTATTGGTTTGAAGACATTATTATAAAATAAGGAGGGGGTATAAGTGATGGGAAATGTGCTTAACATTTATCAATTCTTCTGTTATATGGTGAAGCAGTTTCAGGAAACTTTTCACATCTTTTAATACAAAATACCCCTTCTTACTTCCTAGGTGAAGAATGAGTCATCTTCATACACACTTTAAAGGTGGGGAGAGCAAAAAAATGGCTTAAAGATTTTTTACTACTTACAAAACAAATAAACCCCAAGAGATTCCTGTAGGTTTCAGTTAATTGTGCTGGCCTTTTTCCTTTTTTTGTTTTTCTCTTCACTGTTCTAATTCCCATGACTACAATAGAATTCATTGCAGGTGCTATTTGCATCCTTAATTAAACCTAGATATACACAGAGTACGTAAGGTCCTATATTTTGCATACCCTTAAGTATGTAGGTGTTCTGGTAGCTAAACTTCACTAGAAAACATCAAATTTGTAAAAGCATAACAAAGGAAGGTTAATTTTAGTTGAAACCAATAGTCCATCTTGCTTTGTACTCTGTATGTTCTGGTAGCAAGCAGTGGATGCTCAAAAAAAAAAAAAAAAAAAAAGGAGATTAGTGGAAGTACAGGGGGAGCCTTTCTGGTATCTTCATAGCCCCAGAATCTGAACAGAATACAATGGAATGGAATGGAGTAGAATAGAACAGAAAATATTTCAGTTGGGACCTGAAATGATCACCTAGTCCAACAGACCACTTCAGGGCTGACCAAAAGTTAAAGCATATTATTAAGGGCATTGTCCAAACAACTCTTAAACACTGACAGGCCTGGGGCATCAACCACCTCTCCAGGAAGCCTGTTCCAGTGTTTGACCACACTGTTGATAAAGAAATGCTTCCTGATGCCCAGTCTAAACCTCTCCTGGCACAGCTTTGAACTGTTCCCATGCACCCTATCACTGGATACCCGGGAGAAGAGCTCAGCACCTCCCTCTCCACTTCCCCTCCTTAGGAAGCTGTAGGGAGCAATGAGGTCGCCCCTCAGCCTCCTTCTCTCCAAGCAAGACAAGCCCAGAATCCTCAGCCGCTCCTCACAGGACATGGCTTCCAGCCCTTTCACCAGCTTTGTTGCCCTCCTCCGGACACGTTTGAGTGCCTTAACGTTCTTCTTAAATTGTGGTGCCCAGAACTGCACACAGCACTCAAGGTGAGGCTGCACCAGTGCTGAATCCAGCGGGATCATCACCTCTTTTGACCGGCTGGTCACACTGCATCTGATGCACCCCAGGGTGCGGTTTGCCCTCCTGGTGGCCAGGGCACACAGCTGACTCACGCTGAGCCTGCTGCCCACCAGCACCCCCAGATCCCTTTCCGCAGGGCTGTCCCGGCCACTCCTCTCCCATTTTGTACTTGTGCCCGGCATTACTCAGTCCCAGGTATGGAATCCAGCATTTCAACTTCCTAAATTTCATTCCATTAACCATTGCTGCATTCTATCTAGATCCCTCTGCAAGGCATTTTTTTTAGGACCTTCTTGACTAAGAAATATGTGCAGAGTTTTCATTGCCCCTATTATCAGAACTAGCAATTACATGAATCTGTAGAAGCAAACATAATCCATTAGGGCTATGGCACCATTATCATCACAGGTGGAGAACACATTTCATGTCACAAGGAGGTCACAGAGCCATGCCATCTTCACGCTCAAACTTATACCGAGTTTCCCCACATTAAAGACAAAATTAGGCTCTACATTAAAGTTGGCACCTGATTACTAAAACACAGGGTACTGGCTGCTACTGATGCCACTGAATAGATACCGCTGTATATACATTTATGTGTTCTGTTAAGGAAACACATATATACAAAGTGTTCTGTTAAGGAAAGGTTGCTGGCGTTAAACAAAGTTATGCACAAAGTTTGAGTCAAGCTGACCCACCCTCTCAAGTCGTTAAATGACTCACCCTTTGAAGTACCTACCATCTCAAGTCGTCAAAACTGATGACTGGAAGGACTTCTAATCAAGGGAGCCTTGGGAACCAAAGAACAGAATGATAAGAGCACTGTTATGTAAATTATGCAGAAAGAAGTCTCCCAGTGAAAGAGTTCTGGCCCCAAGAGAAGATAAATTGATAAAGTGTTGCAGCCCTCCTAAAATCAGTTGGAAGTAGGACAAAGGTAATGGTGGTAATGGGAGATCGGGACCTCCAACTCAAACAGCCCCTCTGCCCCCCCAAAAGAGGGAAAGGCATAGCTAGTGAAAATCATCAGTAGTGCTACCCGAGGATAGCAAGCGTACTAGTTTGCATTACAGGTGAGTGTACCGTAGTGACCCAGGGTATAGTCACAAACTGGGATATTGAGAAGAGGCATGAGATAAAGTTATTGTACCTTTTGCATTACTTTTAATATTTACTGATTAGCTAAAAATTTTAGTATAGATGTTCAATACAAATCAAACTCAGTAACTACACAACCTCATATCAAAGATGTGTGATCAATGTCTGACATTTGTAGTAAACATTACAGATTTCAAACACAGACTTGATGTCTCCATTTAAAGAACTGTTTCTTCAAACCCATTTGTTTTAAATCATCCCACAATGTAATTTATGATTAATAGCAGAGATTTTTATTTTTTTTTTAATACTAGATTTTATAGGCAATATTGCTTTTATTCTCTGGAGCCTGTGCACAGATTTGTTAAGTACATTATGTAATCCATCATTTGCCAGCTTTCTGTCAAAGGCAGACAATTTGTTAATCTTCAGTTATTTTTTAAATACAATAAATTTCTGCTGATGTGCCAAACTGTAAAAATGTCTAGGTTTTGTTTATCTGAGAATGAAATTTTTAACAACCTATTTGATTTATACACTCGGTGAAATACAGTGTACACTTTAATTGTAATTTTTGCATTATTCTATTTCCAGTACAAAATATTCATTTTCTTCCTAAAATGAGTTCTAACCACACCCTTCCCATCTGAGTAACTGGCAGAACCACAAACTACATGTGAAATGGTGTAAGGGAGAAGGAGTCTCTATATCAGCCCATGAAAATCACCACTGACCAGAAGATGGCTAAAGGAGCTTTGGTGTCTCTTGGTAAAAGTCTGCAGTTAAATTAAATCTGATTGTCGTTTCTAGTGAGGCTTTTAATTATATAAAATATGGGATGAACATACATGTATTTGATCTTTGTGTCACTGAACTGAATGAAAAAGCACCCTCAGGGTCCAGTGTTACAACCTTCACTAATATTTATAAAATATGATCATCAACCACTATTGGAAACCTAGAGTCTGAATACAGTTCAAGCTGGAATCCAAGTTACTCTATCACAAAAGTAATATTTTTGGTATAGTTTTGCAAAACTTAAGGTTCCATTGCAAATGAAAACAGATTTTTTTGTTTTAACTTATTTGTTACCATCAGCTATAAACATTTACTGATGATTAGTAGGAAGTTGTGGAGCAGAAACCTAGATGGGTAGTGAGTGACTGGCATGTGCATCTGAATTCAGACTGGACAGAGTTGAAAATAATCCGTTTTTACAGAAATGCTTCTCCATAGGGACAGGTAGCCTTGAATTATCCCCATATAAATTGAAGCTGATGAACAACTAGTGGCTCTGTATGTCACAGAAGGCACATGTACACTTTCAAGATTTCTTGCTCCCTTTTCCTTCATCATTACATAGGCTGCACTGCAGAGATGTTAGTTTACACTTAGGATTCCCTCTGCAATGAATCAGGTAGTTTCTTTACAAAGCTGCTCATGTACAAACTAAGCATTCATCTCCAGGGAAAGCTAAGACTATCCAGTTCAGATGTGAACTGTTTTACTCAGGGATAATGGGGTGCTGGTGTTATGGCTACAGATAGGAGGGGGGTAAGCAGCAAAGGAAAATTCAGCAATAAAGCTCAGAATTTCACCTCAGCTTTAACAGATGTGTTTAATAATGACCTTTGTCTAGATTTATAGAAATAAGACATGCTGCAAAAACACTTACTGAGGGTCTAACTTTGCTTTTGTTATTTTCTCCTAGTCCTGATATCTTTTTTAACTCCACCCATTGTCTTGTTAAAAACTGCTTTTTTTTTGTTAGGAAAAATTGATTTTATTCATAGAGTGCATTATGGGTGGTTCATCTATGGTTAATATAGGATAACTAGTATTTCATTTGTGTGCTTAGAAACCGTGTAATTATGGAAAGTTAAAATACAAACACAGACAATTATGTCACACAAATATATTTTAACTGCTGGAAAGTATTTTAACAGGACACAGATCCTACATGCTGTTAAAATGAACCCAGCAGCCTTAGAATCAGTAGAAAAGGACATAATTAACAAACACATTTCTGGCAACAATAATTCCCTATGATCTTATGAATGCTTTATGTGTCACAAGCTTTATGTGTCATAAGGAGGAAAAAAATGTTTTCAGACAATGATCATTATTCAACTACTTCTCTCAGCTCTAGTCAGATCATGTGTAGAGATGTCACATATTTACTAAAAGCTTACAAATTGTTGCTAGAAACCTTTATGTGCAAAAGCTTTTGAAACCGTTTAAGAACATATTGCTCCTGAAATGGGTGAACCAGTAGCCAAGGCATGCTTAGCACAGCTGAGGAGGAGCTTCTTACCTTTGTCTTTAACCCACCTTTGTCCAGTGTGTTTCAGACTAGTGAGTTACTGGTGCTAATTATAGAGCAGGCAGAAAGTTGTTAATGCTTGATGCCGAAAGCTGATACAGAGGAGGGAATATTGGTTGTATGCAGGCTACTTCAGTTATCTGATCCATAAAATTAATTTCATTGCATGCTTTTGAAGTATTTCCCCTCTGTAAAGAGAAATTAAACCTCCTTAAATTCCTAGTTCTAAACATTCCTGAAGTATGAAAACTACTGCTTTTACTATAAATGAAAGTTTTTCAGTGGGTATATGGCTCTTTGTACACCAAAATTGTGAGTAATTGTAATAGGTGACTCCCTCTTCAGGGGGACAGAGACACCCACCTGTCTACCTGAACAATTATCTAAAGAGGTTTGCTGTGTGCTCAGGACCAGGGTCCAGGAAATTGTGGAGAGACTGTGGAAACTTGTCTGACCCTCTGACTACTACCCCCCACTGTTATTCCATGTGGGCACAAATGATACTGATAACACAAATTTGGAGGATATAAAAAGCGACTACAGAGCTCTGAAGGCAGTAGTCAAGGGCACAGGGGACAAAGAAGAGCTCTCTTTAATCCTGCCAGTGAGGAAGAAGGGAATGAGGAGAAAAGCATTAATAGGACAAGTCAATAGTTGGCTAAGGAACTGGTGTTGTTGACAGGGTTTTAGGTTCATGACCCAAAGCATGGCACAAGGCACTAGGCACAAACTGAAGCAGGAGGTTACCTCTGAACACAAGAAAACACTTTTATTGTGAGGGTGCCCAAGCACTGGCACAAGTTTCCCAGAGGCATTGTGAAATCTTCCTCCTTGGGGATACTCAGACGTCATCTAGACATGATCTTGGGCAGCCGGCTCTAGGCGGCCCTGCTTGAGTAGGGTGGGTGGACTGGATCACCTACCTCCAGAGGTCCCTGCCAACCTCAACCACTCTGTACTTTGGTGAAATTAAGCCTCAACTAGATTTTTCTCTCACACAGCTCTCTAGAGTAACCAAATACCAGGCTGAAATCCATATAGATTTCCAGGATAGAAATCCAGTGCTGTAAAAGATATTGTGTCATTCAGTCAGAGATGAAAGTTTGATAAAGAAACTACTGGATTAAAGTTTTCGGTCTTTCTTATGTAAAACATCGGATTCTGTCATTATCACAACCTGGAAAATGATGGTTTCACACATGAAGTGTATTGCTCTAAGTGTAACAACATTCATTCTAGAACAACTGTCATGACCCAACATTATGAATAGATTAATAAATACCGATTTAATGCATTTTTATTAGGCAATAAAATAAACACAGTAACTTTCTTTCTGATGTTAGCCTAGATTAAGGAAAATAATTAAAATCTCTAAATCTTGCTTTAGAGGTCTTTGCCAAATCTTGACTTTTTCATTCTGTTGACCTGAAAACAAGTTACATAATACAGAGAACACAGTACTTAAAGCACTGCTGATTAAAAGACTCTTTGAATTCATCTGTATATACATAAAATTACACTGGAATTTTTCCACAAGCATGCTTAAACATCAGGTTTTGGGGGTATACTCCTACTTAAAACAATAGCTTTGAAAATTACAACAATGTAATAGTAGTTTAGGTTTTTTTCAACAGCTGGAGACACGTCCATACTCTGTCTGGTCAGATTCATCTAAGACTATTTTATAAAAGCCAAATATTTTTAATGGAAAGAATGTGAATGCATATGCATCCTTCAGTCGAGCGCATATCCTTGTAGTTGCAAGGATTTTCTCTCTTCAGTGTCAAGATGACTTATCAAAAAGGTCAAGCTATATGATTCTTGAAATGCAATTAAATGATCAAAACCATATAGTGGTTATGTTTGCAGTGTGCATTTAATAAAACTGTTTTCAGTTATTATCAAATTCAGTTTACTGTCTTTGCCTTTATTTTCATGATTTCAATGCTAAACCACTGTCCAAATATCCAGCTATCCAGCTAAAGATTAGGGGCTGCATTTTTACCATTCAGTGATGTAGAAATCATAGAATTATAGCATCATGGTTTGGGATGGAAGGGACTTTTAAAGGTCATATAGTGCAACAACCCCTGCAATGAGCAGGGACATCTCCAACTAGATCCAGTTGGTCAGAGCCCCGACCAACCTGACTTTGAATGTTTCCAGGGATGGGGCATCTACCACCTCTGTGGGCCACCTGTTCCAGTGTTTCATCACTCTCATTGTGAAAAAAATTCTTCCTTATATCTAGTCTGATTCTACCCTCTTTTAATTTAAAACCATGACCCCTTCTCCTATTGCAACAGGCCCTAACAAATCAAGGGAGTTCCTTAAATAGTACTTTAAAATGAGATCTGTGGATTTAATATAGGACTCCTGCACCATTCTTTGTGAGCTTCTAGGTTTGCTGCATGGATTCCATGAGATGAAACTTCATCTGTAAATGAGGGGACCGTCATGGCAGGAAACTTCAGTCATGTCTTGTTTTGTGTATGTCACAATCCAAGCTCATTTTGGAAGCAGGTGAAGCTCTCTCTTAAAAGAGAACAAAGTGACCACTGTGAACATAAATGCAAGCAATGTAAACTAGAAAGTCTAGGAAAGCATGTTAGAAAGGACATGTGGCCTGGCAGAGCCTGATAGCAGAAAATAAACAACTGTGATTTTAGTTGCTCTGCCTTGGACTAGGACTTTTCTGCCTAGGAAAAAGACCTAAAGAGATCTAAAGGGCCAAGGGTGGGGGGAGAATGTGGTAAAATTGACAAAAAAAATAAATGAGGAAGAATTATGTGCTGCCTTGGTGAACAGACACCAACAAAAAGTGTCCATCACCAGGTTTCAAGAAAAAGAAACACATTTCCTTATGGTAGGCAATGAAAATGTGGGACCAACAAATTTGTGGAAGAAATACTTATCATGGATATTGAATGCCTTCTGATGTGGGTAGCAATTCTGTTTCATAAAACTTCTAGACTGTTGATTACTAGGAGTTTGTAGATTTGGATTTGTATCTGCTTACTTTGCTACTGTTAGTTTTTCCCTCAGCACTGTCTCCTGTAGGAGACCAGATGCTAGGCTACATGGATCTCCAGTATGCCTGTTCAGATGTTCCACCTGATGACTAACTGGCCTGCTGTTTTTAGGTTTAATACTGAGAGCATGGGACTACCAGACAAATATCCTGCTTCTGACCCTGAGTGATGCTTTTTGGCTAGTCCTTGTGCTCCAGCCTCTGCTCAGGATGAAAAAGGCGAACAAAAAGGGCTCTGTGATCAGGTTACTGCTGGTTACCAAGACCTCAGCACCTTCTAAAGCCCTAACAGCTACCTGAGAGCACTCACAGCCTGAAGCAAATATGGTGTTCATAGAAATTTAGCTGCTGATGAAAGAGGATTAGCCCAATCCCAACAGTTTGTTTTTGAAACAGGCCAAGAGCTCTTAACTGGACAGACACTAGGGCAGTGATTACACATTAATCGGTGATAACTTTTTGTTTCTTTAGGCCCCATCTAAGAGGCTATTCATGCCTTTTTCATAATCAGGCCAAATCTGTAAACAAGAGGACTGAAATGAAGAGAAAATGCCAAGACTAGAGCAAAAGAATTTACTACAGACAGCTATTATTACAAATGGGGAGCAAGCAAAGAAGTAATATTCGGAGACCGTGTAGCACTTTCCTTGGAAGTGTGAGGTTTTTAACACAAGTTCTGTTAGAGACACAGGAAGCAAAGGCTGTTGGAAGACAGAGGGTTCCAAAATAAATAGCAGATGAATAAAAAAAAAATAATAAAAGACACTATACTTGCCATTCAAGGGGAAAACACTTTAGAAAAGTCTCTTCTAATAAAGAGAAAGACGTCTCTCAGAGATGCAGTAAACCTAAGTGTACAGCATAAAGACAGCACTCAGCAAGAGAGAGCTTTGCAAGAAGAAAAAAAATAGAGAAGTGAAGTGACTGAAAAAAAATATGAAACACCAAGCCACAGACAGCAATGACATCTATAAGAACAGATGAAACACTGGAGACAACACAAGAAGGACATCTTTCTAGGAACTTTGTCTTCAGCTGAAAGGCTGGACAAGCCATACCTTGTGACACAGGCAGGAGGCTAAATAATCAGAACTTGAGTTGCTGCAGCTGCTGTGAAGGATTATAGACTCTCTGTGCTGGAGATGTGCAAAGAGCAACTAGATTTTAAAAGACTTCAGAAGTTTATCAAGGCAGCCCAAACTCTGCAGGAATCTTCAGTTATTCTACTTGAAGGTAAACTTCACAGAAAGTTAGACATGTGCGTCCCAGATGAGTTTACAGTCCCTATCTGCATAGTTATGGTGCACGATAAAGTGTAACTGTAGCAGCTGTAGAAAACTACTACTCATATAGTTGTTGAGCTTTATTCTCTTAACACCTCTGAAATGGAGGAGAGTATAAGCTGTAGTGCAGATAACGTAGCATTTTAAACTGTTAGTTTTAATTTATTTTTTTTTATTTATTGTATTTTTGACAAATTGTTTTCAGTGAGCTTCCTTAGAATAAGGGTTGGAAATTACATTTTGGCAAAGACAGGGGAATAAAGGAGTAGAGTAACAGCTTCTGTTGATACGATTGTGTGTCATCATGGTCATCCAGTGCTACACCCCAAATTAATGGAATGGACAATAAAATGCAGAAAGTGGTTTGTCTTTGGGCTTGCTACAGAAAAAAACATTCAAGATAACAGAATGGTATAGATGACTTTTTATATTTTCCATGTTTAAAGTGCCAAGCCCCTCTAATGCAATGGGCCTGGCTGTCAATTTTTTCATATATTTTAGGATTTATTGGAGCTGCCTTCCTCAGGTGATCATTATTCCCCCTCTGTAAGGCCATAACAGACAAGGGAATGGACTACATCAACTTCTCCCCAGAGCAACATGTACCTTATATAGTGTTCTTTTATCTTGCACATATTTACTTTCTTCCCTACTACAGCTCCACAAAAAGATATGGACTTGATTGAGGAGCTTCTGGGTATCTGCAGAAAACAAGATCAAATGATTTTCAGTGGAGCTTTTTGCTTTACAGTCTACAAAAATACCCACTTTCTGTGTCAACTTTAAGTGTCTTTGTATCTAATTTTAATGCTAATTTTTGGTCCATTTTGTTCTCTTGTAAGCATCCTTGATCATGACTAGAAAAAACAAACAGTATCAAGAAAATCTGAGAGGTAAGCTTTCATATGAGTAACAGCTGAGGTAAAACTAAAAAATTACTTCAAGATCTAGTCCTCTTAGATGAATGTTTGGATCTCCACTTCCTATAAGCTAAATAGCTGAAGGATATATTTAATTCTGAACATATTTCAGAAAGCATTTTATTTTAAATTCTTCTGCTTGTAAAATAAACAAATGCAGCCCTCCATCTGCATGCAATGCCTAAAAGATTTATTATAGCAGAAGATTTTTAATGGAACGCCATCCTGAGAACATTATAGAGAAAAAAAAATGTGTACGTCAGGCCAGAAATGATTATCAAGAAGCCAAGCAGAGTTTTGCTTAACATTTGCTGTCCCTATTCCCCAAGTGCTTCCTTGCTTGCCTGGGTGTGTATCTTCTCTCACAGACACCCCAGACACCCACGTGTGATTCTGCGAAGTTGTAGCACATTCCCTGCTGCACAAGAATCATCTAGACACACCCAGTAACTTTCACTTCATATCCCTCTGGACCATATGTGTCATTAACTCTCTTCCCTCCTAAATAAGCTGTTCTCTTCACCAGAGCTTTTATTTTTCTATTCAGGGCTGCTTTTACAGTGAGAAGGATCATAATGGACCTCATTTCCCTCCTTCATTGATCTCTTTTTGGAAGGAGCTCAGACAGAAAAAACACAGATGACAATGTAACTTTTGCTGTACATTCCAAATTTTATTTCAATTTATCTTAAAAAAGCTTAAATTAATAGGCAATGAAATGGCCTAAAATGAGGAAGATTCATCTCCACATAAGACTGCCACTCAAATTATAATTAGGAATTCTGCACTAAGCATGCATCCTGCCTTTGATTTTTGATTCATCTTCAAAATTCAGATCTATGTACAAACTTTTTTGTACTATCTCTAGTTATACTTTCTCTATTACATTTGGAGAGATATTGTACTGTTTCTTGAAGCTGCCATTCAGGTTCTTTAGCCACCTTTGTACTAGTTACCACAGTGAGGAACAAACTTGTAAAGTCACTCAATCCACTCTTCTACCTTCTTTTCGAAAGTATAAGAAAACATCTGGGGGAATGCTGATCTTCTCTCTCTCATGACCAGCAATAGGACATGAGGAAATGGGATGAAGCTGCGTCAGGGGAAATTCAGACTGGACATTAGGAAAAGGTTCTTCACTGAGAGAGTGGTGGGTCACTGGAACAGGCTCCCTAGGGAAGTGATCACGGCACCAAGCTTGTCAGAGTTCAAAGAGCATCTGGACGATGCTCTTAGTCATATGGTTTGGTTTTATGTAGTCTTGTGAGGAGCAGGGAGTTGTACTCAATAATCCTTATGGGTCCTTTCTAACTTGAGATCTTCTATGATTGTATGATTCTATGATCTTGTTGTAACTTTTAGATTTCTACAATTTCTTGTCCAACAGATAGAATATAGAAGTCAGCATGTTTGATGGGGAAGAAAAAGCCAGACCAAATTAGACAGTTCCTTATTCAGCATGATGATTTCATGGATCCTGTTCTTAGACACCTCATTCTTTTTAAGCACTGTGCGAGATTGGGGTCTGAGAGAAGTTTCAGGGATCTAAAGTGACAGTTAGCCACAAAGCAAACACCAGCTTCTGAGAAGTGTACAAATACATGTGTGAACTTATAGGTTTGATTTTCATAAAAGTCAGTGGTTACTGGAAAATTACATCCTGAGAAAATTTCCTTGGACAGTCCAGCTAAACTTGCTCCTGGACGTGAAGCAGCTTCAGGCACCCAGAACCAGAGGAATCTCATGTGCCTGCCATGTGGGCAGGAACTTCTGGACATGCCTCCTGAGTTCATGGGCCCAGTTTCTGTCTAAACTGCACTACAGGAATTTAATTCTGGTTTTGTCTACATTACCATCATTGGAAGACAAAGAGACAAGAGATGTCTTTTGGTTCTGGCCTGGGAAGTCATACACCGTAGTTGTGGCAGAGTGGAGAAAGCTACTTTTCCTCATATCTGAAATATTGAATCACCTAACCTGTGTGATTTGCTTCCTTGCTAACACCTAACAAGATCTGTTTGGAGCACAAGCAAGATAAAGCTGTTGTTTTGTCACAGCATGTTGAGTGATCCTATTTCTTCTTGGCAAAATGAGGAAAACATTCTCCTGCAGAGGAGAAAATAGACAAGTTTCATTCTTTGCATGAAAGTCTTTGATGACAATAAGGGGCAGGATTCAAAGCAGTTGGACAGGATGCAACATTCCCTGAACTTGTTATGAGCGAATTAGCTCCAGACCTGAAAAAGTAGCTAAGTTACCATGTTTGTTTGCTGCCATACTGGACCATAAGGATGCTGCTGAAAAGTCCTTGATCTTTTCAAGGGTTTCACTGCTGCATTCTTCATTGTTCTGAGGTAGTATATCCAATATTTTCTTTTCATCAAGTGCTTTTCTTGAAATGCTAGCTTCTTCTCTGTGTTGAAATTATTTTCCTTTTTTGCTATGGATTTTCCTTCTGTAAAACTAACCCAATACGGGAAGTGATCTATCTGCAGTGCTGATTGCCCCAGGTTGAAAACTGATACAGGCACAAAAGAATAAAACTTGAATCTTGTCTCCTCTCCATAAGAATGTCTTTTCTTCACTTTGTCAGGAAGAAACAGGATCGCTCAACAAATATGTATCTCAAAAGAAGGAAATTAAATGGGAGGAAGTATGTATGCGTTATTTTCCCCTCAACAAGGTCTAACGATGAAAGACAAGTTGTTCCATTTTCAAGTTATATAGGCACATTTCTATATAATTCTATTCATAACAAAAGCGGGCTTTTGCTTAGTTAAGCAGAAACTTATGCATACACACATCCACAGAACATATCCTTGGTGGTGATTATACTTTTAAGAAATAATCTCCGATCTCCCTCTTCCCCAAACTGTGGCCTTTCTGTTTTCCCCTTGTGTAAAGCACTTAATTCCTGCCAGAAATAAATCTGACTACATCCAAATTTATATGAGTCAAAGCTTGGAAAATACACCAGTAGGTTTGCTGTGTGTCTTGGACAGTATCCATATGTTACGAAGTGTTTAATAGTGTAGCATAGCTTGTTTCATTTCACTTTTATTCCAATTAAAAAACACAACAATCATTTTATGCTTAGATAGAAGTTCAGTTTTACATCAGCCCAAAGTTAAACATTTTTCTCACAAAAAATCCTTAAAGCATTGGCAAATGGTGGTGGCTTTTCTTAGACAAATATGCCATGGAGCTTTCAAGTGTTTTGTTTAGCATACAAAATAAATGTGCTCAAATATAAAGTCAACTGTTTCTTTTATTTGACTTACTCTATTACAATAAAATGGTGTTGATTTGTGAGCTTAGTCAATTAAATGGACATTACATAAGATTGCCTCTTTCTAGTCTTTTTAACATATACATTGTTGCTCTGGCTTTTTTAGTATGTATTAAAACTTGTCTTTTGATGAAATCATTAAAACTTTACTGAGAGAAAGGTGAACAGTAGATCATTTACTTTAGACTCTTGCCTTTTTTCAGTCAAAATGTTTCATGGCCAGAAGCAACACACAAAGCTTATAAACTCCACATGAAACCTTGGTTTGTGCTTTGATGGACATACTGTACCACTTACAGTGTTGAATTTAATTTCTAATTAAGCTCTCTCTCCTACCACTCTTTGAATTTTGGTTTATATTCATTTATGTTGTAGCTAAAAGACAGCATTTTAAAAAATGAGACTTCTTTCCCATTTTTTTTCAATTAAAAATAAGACAACTCTGTCCCTCCAAAATTAATTATAGTATTCACATTGACTTTGAGCTCTTATTGGCTTGACCACAAAAACTCATATAATGTCATGGCCAAGTGGTTACTTCCTCATGGACCATTATGTTTAAAATGGATTCTGCAGAAGTAGAAACTACCACATCAAGGAGAAGACAATGCTTAGTTTGTTACTTCCATCACAGAATACTGGCAAAACTGGTCCAGGAAATTGTGGAATTGTAACAAGGGCTCCAAATAAAGCCACTAAGTACCATGTCATTGCAAAGAGACACTGATAAATATTCAGTTTAAAAAGGTATGAAAAGAAGGTGAACAAACATAGTTCTGTTTCTCTAATATACAAGATTTAAAAATAATCAAAATCAAGGGAATTACTACAAAGTGAGCTGAATGACTGTAATATTTCCCAAAGGAAAAGTGTGCCTAATAACACTGCCGATTTTCTTCGATAGCTTTACTTTTACTAACGTAGAAATAAAGTAGAAAATCAGGCTGGGAAAAGATTGGGAAAGATCATCAAATCTAAGTATTCTTATAACAGTCAGACAGAGGAAAAAAAAATCCCTTAATATATGTGTTTAATTTTGTCTTGAAACTAGTTAGATTTCTTGTCCCTCATACTAGAAAGATGTTGCTGTACTTGTTCATTAGTAAACTTTCTACTCAGTTCTTCAATGAATGAAGTAGGGGTATTTAAATGCAACATGCAGCTGGCTGATCTCCAGACAAAACATTTGGCCAATTCATGCCCCTGTGATCATGTGTTAAGGTTGCCCATTAGCTCCAACATGGCCTGTCCCTCTTGGTGTTT
Organism: Falco rusticolus; assembly: GCF_015220075.1. Taxonomy (NCBI): domain Eukaryota; kingdom Metazoa; phylum Chordata; class Aves; order Falconiformes; family Falconidae; genus Falco; species Falco rusticolus. Next base: position 27,209,507 of record NC_051188.1, read on the forward strand.
ACTCCACAGTGAGTCTGCAGGCAGTAGCTACATCTTTTCTCCAGTATTGTTTATCTAGGCAAAGTAAGCCAGGATCATTTAATCTTCTTGCATAAAATAGGAACGAAACTAGGTATCAGTGATCACCACAAAGTCCTTCTCCTCTTCTGATTTGAATTCATCCTGCCTGAACAGAGTCTGCTAATGTCACAGATGGGACCTCACTAGCATCAAGGATCATGGTATATTTTCCTTTCTCTGTTGGAAATGATAGGCTATGTGATAACCTTTCTCATAACTACATCATATATGAAATGAGCATGAGAAAAAGGTTTCTAAGTGTTGGAGCAGTGATGTCCTGGAATAGTTTTTCAGTCAGAGCTTGGTGAAAATACAAACCCAAACCTGACTAGTTTGAAGGTGGATCTTGATCTACTTTTAAAAGATGCGAGGGTGCTTCCTTCCTCCATTAGAGGCATAGATTTCATTCAGATCTCACTCATACCCAAAGAATACCAGAAGAAAATCACCAAATGAAATTGAGTTATTCTAACATTAAAAGGGAGATGAGACCATAATATAAATTAAATAACCCTCTCCAGTCTGTTGAAGAGACATTTACTTTTTTCAAACAGCAAACATCAGAAAAAAGTCTTAATTGCCAAACACAGGACTCATGAAAAACATGGCTTCTAAGTTTAGACTGAAATTGGAACTGCTGAGGCTCAGGTTCTGTTTAACTTTGGCAAAACAAAATGTTGGACTGTTACATTTTACGTTTTATCCCTGTAGTCTTCCTGGAAGAATTAGAAATGCTTTCAAGACTTCACAAGACTGTTTTCATAGCCCAAGTTTCTAGTTAGTTAGAAACACATGTCTTGAACGCTGTGTTCTCATAAAAAATATTTTGAAAAATAACAATGATATGCACAAAATGTAAAACTGAAGATAAAAAGCTATTGTTAAAAATAAACACTACAAAATTACATTAAAATGTTCACCAATAAATTAGTATGAGCAAGAAGTCTCATTCATGATCAAATAAATTCTAAATTTCTCTTTCTTATCAAGCATTATTCTGAAGAGTTTAAACATCATTTTCTTCAGAATTCATGAGAGAAGACATGTTCTTCAAGGGAGAGCACAGTAATGACTGTTAAAGCCAGTTTACTTAGGTACTTTTTAAAGCCACTTAGATTCATTCCAATGCCCTGTACAATCTTTGGACTAGGCCATTCATGCTTGTAGCCAGTCACTACATTAAAGTTTCTGCACCACTGTCAGCTGTAACAAGGCAGATTCAATTAAACACAAAGAAATAAGTTTCTTTATAGGAAAAAGGTTCCTGGCAAAAAACCTGTAAATTATATTTGCACAATTACCATAGGCCTGTGAGTAATGTGCCTGGTTTAGATTTAGGTTAAAAAGTATAGAGGCTAGTACAAATGTGCACAACTACCACAAGCCACTATTCTTAGTGCTTTGGTTTGAGACAGGGCAATTTCCTTACACATACATTGCCTTTTTGCATAGTTGAAAGTTGTATGCAATTTCTTCCTATGTAATTTTAAAATATCTCTTCGCAACATATTGCTTTGGTCTCCTCTCCTTCCTGGAGAGAAGAAAATAAATAGAAGGATTAAAAAAAAAAAAACCAACACCCAAAAAACTGTGAAAGGTACTCACTCTGTTGGCATCTACAATTTTCACTTGTCAGTGAAGAGCCAGCCTGGAACTTCCAACACTAAAGATCAAGCCTGCAATACTCAAACCAAAGGATAGACTACAACATGAGAAAAAAAGAGATGGTGAAATTTAGGCAACAAAACAGAGATTTTTCAGGTTCATAGCATTTTTATTTTTCTTCCCCCTACCTGGAAACCAATTAACATAGCAAAAAATTTAATGGGAAAATTTTGATTGAACCCTTTGTGAGAAAAATATCCTAACGTCAACATAACATGGGAAAGTCCTTTGATACAAACCTCCCCTAGAATTTAGGGCAATTAACCAGCATGTGGGAGATACAATAAAAGAGTCACTTGTTATTTTGTAGTATATGTAAGCTCTGGAGGAGAGTTCAAACCCATGAGGGAACAGGCGATAGCCTGTACACTGAGTCTCAGATGAGGAGGACAGTGTTTGATATCTTTTGAGATCCTTGAAGCAGTCACCAGGTGCAGACTAGAAGTGTGCCTGAGATACAATCTCCAAACTACATAAGAAGCAGATATTGTTATCTGTTATACTGAAGGAAATGTGGAGGAAGGATCCTGAGGTCAGTGGAGTGGAATCTAGACCTGGCATAGCTACATTTTCTTGAACCTGTCTAGAGCCACACATAAATGACTGACAAAAGAAAGTGGCTATTTCTGAAGGAACTGGGATGCCCTCCCAGCTTACATAAACTGGTGACACTTTGGTGATCCAGTCCTGAGGTAGTAACCAAGATCTAAATTTGATGATCTATCTTGCATTCCATTTCCAAAGCTGCTCAGAAAAAAAAGGTGACTTCTACAAATTCTTGAAGTGTGATTGGGAGATGAAATGATCCCCAGTGTAACATTAATTTGTTCTTTTGAAGTTTGTTTATAGACCTCACATGACAAAATGTAGAAGATACTTTCCAACATTCATGTCTGATCAAGTCAGAGTTGCTCATCTACTCATCATGAACTATTTATTTTTACTTGATTTACTTTCAGTAGGATGTGCCAAATAGTCTCCACCTAGATAGCAGAAAGCTTGGTGTCTCAAAAAATTGAAATTCAAAGGCATGTGGGGAAGAAATGTTTTGCATACGACTGTCATTTAAAAAAACCACTTAGTGATTATTTGGTCTTCAGTGAAACCACAATCACTTGTCTATGCTTACAATCTGTAGCAGGTACAATGACTAACAAAGTAACCATCTTATTAGAGCAAAATATTGTAGACTGCAAAGTCAAGTAGTGGACAGAGGCAAATACTAACTTCTGATTTCTACTTAGAAATTATATACATTATATTAAATCGTATGACACCCGTGAGCTCCATCATTTCTACAAACAAAATAGTGTCATGAGAATGATAATTTTTATTAATAAATATACTATTTATACTCCAAACAAAAAGTTAACATCTGGCACTACAGAATACTGAGTTTATAAAAACAGGCAATAGGACTCATAGTTTCATGCACTTCTTCCCTCACACCCTGCTTGCTTCATTTACTTATTTCTTATCCTTCCTTGGGGTTTAATAATCACGCAAGGAATTGGTCGACAGGTATGGACTGTGGAGAAGCCAACAACATATGTTGTCTGTTGCTTTCCCATGCATGATGGTTGGTGAAGATGATCCTTGGTGCTTTATCTGTGGTTGATCAAAAGTGATGGCAAACATGGTGGATAATTTTACAACAGGCAGAAGATGTTCTGTTGGTAAAGGGCAACACCAGCAAAGTTGTTTCCATTGATGTCTCCAAAGCTTAAAAATGTGACCAGTGTCACCTTGCCAGCCTCAAGCTAGGATCAAAAACAGTTGTTCGTCACACTGAAAGACTGCAGGTCAGTTATTTATTCTATCCCCCTTCTGTAAAAAAAAAAATTTAAATTGCCAGACTTTATTATTCTGAACAGTGAATTAATAGTAAAGTTCAGCATTGAGGTCTCATTACTCAGCATCACTTTTAACGATCAGAATGACATAAACCAAGCTAGTGAATTTGTCTTACACAATTTGGTGAAATGTGTGTTTATTTCTGATATTCTGTGTACAGCTATTGGTATAGTTTAGCTCACTTGCATTAACAGTTTCTGCCTTAAGAGAAAAAGGTAGCAACTAAATTTTCTCCTTGCAGACAGCATCAGAGGTCTTGAGTTGGCAAACAATGATGGTAAGTGCCATGTGGTTCCCAGACAGATATTTCCAGTCTTCGGATTTTGGATCATTCTGCTGAAGTTGTTTACTTCAAGGAAAAAGCAGGCAATTAGTAGTATTCTACACCTCATTTTCTGAAGAACGGCTTTTAAGGATTTAAGAAATAGCATCAGAAATTTGTAGAAAGCAAGAGTTGGAGGGGGCTTTCCATGGTTCTCACATCTATTCCCCACTGTGTCACCCATCTCCAGGTGGCTGGATTGGCTCTTCTGTTATTTCTGACAGATGCCTGGAAATGCCACAGTGTCACTTGGGTAATCTGCACTACTGCTTAACTGCTCTAATTGCTAGATCACTTCTACTGACATTTATTTTAAAATCCTTTGCTTCAAAGTTCGTGATTTCTGACCTTTCTTATTTGTAGATATCTTTTATTTATTTAAAGACTCATTCTGTGTCCCCTCTGATTTGTTGGGGTTTTTTTCTGCCAAATTTATCATCACTGCATTTTCAAATCCGTCCTCAAAGGCCACATTTTCTAGGTTGCGTATGATTTGTGTAGACTCATTTAACAATTGTGCCCCAAGCCAGAAAATGTACACCATCTGAGACCTTAACACTGCTAACTAATGTGGAAGGATTATTTCATAAGTTTTATACACAACATTTGCCCCTTCACTGTCCCAGGAAGAGTTTGTATATTATTGTGCAACTGATTATCCCTTTGGTTTTCTTGAATTAAATACTAAGGTTTTTCAAAGAACGTATCTTGCTTGTCAAGGTAATTTTGAATTCTGTCTTCCAGTGTGCATGAAAGTAGTCCACAAATATACTGTGTGTACTATCTAATCCATCATTATTAATGAAAATATTAGTACTATCAAATGCAGAACAGAGAACTTTTGCTGTTTTTCTGAAATTCTATGTTAAAACAGCTGGCCTATTATTCCTCCGTTCCCCTATTTCTCACTTTTTTGAAAAAAAGCATTGTCACCCTCTGTGGGCTCAAAGATAAATGCTAGCAGCTCTGGGTTTGCATGAGCCATTTTTCTGTCTGCTTTGATGAATTTCATTGGGCCCAGCCAACACCTAACTTTCTCAAATATGCCTTAACTTTTCCTCTCCCTAGTTTAGTTATATATTTGTCAGAGCTGCTAAAGGTCTTTGCTGCCTGACAGATCCCCACTGAATGACTTAGTGAAGACTGATGGCTGAAGGCATAAAACACTTGAACAGTCTCAGTATTACCTGACATTCCTATTGAGTTGCAAACTGACTCCTTTCTCTTCTTTCCAGCTATTTTAGCATATAGGGCATTTCTTCTTACCTTTTATGTCCTCTGATGTTTGTATCCCATTTCTTGCCTTGTGTTTATGATCATGTCCAAATTATTATATTACACCAATATTTTGTGGCACCAGCCACCCATCTTGCTAGCACTTTCTACATTTCCCCTTTCCTTCTTACATTGAGATCAGTTATCTGCATGAGGATGGATTTCTACATACCACACAAAGATTACACAGATGTCTCAAATTTACAGTTTTAGAGACAGTGTCCATGTTATAGTAACAGATCTGACTCAGCAATACTGAGCACTTTCAGTCTATAAATTATACAAATCTTTGATCAGCCAAAATTACTGTAGAGAGCTTGTAAGAGAGTACTGGTGTGTTGTATATTAAGACATGCACTTCAAAAGTTTGAATATAGATTTGGCGTAAAAAGGTACCAATTTGACAGGGAGGGGTTTGGATTTTTTTTTTTTAATTTTATTGTTGTTGTTTGTTTGTCATTATTTGCCAACATTCTTAATTTAAGCAGAGAAGATTATGCAAATCTGTTAAATCTTCAGTAAATACTTTAAGGCACATGCACACGCTCTGATTTTCTGATTCATCTACATCTGCTTTCAAAGGTTATCAATTTGCAGTCTTTAGGAAGCCCTTCTTTAAAGTACAAAATGTTTGCTAAGTTTTTTGACTAATGAAATTATTTGATTGCTACAAAATGGCTTTTTCCTTTAGAATCGCTTTTCAAAAAACCATTGACATCTACAGAGGATTTATTATCAGTTTTCATTAGTTTAATTTACTTTTATAATTTCTATGACAAGTTATTTTCCATCCTACAGAGCTTGAATAAGGAAAAAAACCCATAATCTTTTGTTGTATTTATTACATGCTATAATGCATATTTTAGACTGTTACTTTTTTTGTTGAGTGATTCAGTAATATGTCTGCTATGGAATCTACCAGTGAAAGTTTGAAAGTACTTGAAACATTTCACAGATGTTAGTTCTTATTACAGTGAAAGAAATCCATTCCACACAATGCTTAGGTACCCAAGGACATTTCATGTAAAACTGTGCTTCTAGCTCTGTAAAAGCAATTCAGAAAGGTCTTAGCTACATTGATCAGATGTCCAAGATGCTGTAACATAAAAAGAAAAAGGAATTTGAACCTCATACTCCAAGAGCACAAAAGCAGCTCAGCCATGAGCTGATGAGAAAATGTGCATGAGGGTTTTCCGAGTCTCTCCATTAGAAACTGGATCACCATATACCAAAGGAAAGGAAAGTTTCTGGAGGTAGGGGACCAGGAAAAGGGGTGCAACTACAGTCTATTGGCAGTGAAAATTGGTCATAAATAAAACTCTGGTATCAGAATCAAACTTTATATTGGATAATTTTTAGACAAAAGGAAGGAATAGCTCAGAAAATCCTCTCACTTCTCTTCTCTGAGGTGAATGTCCCGACTATGCTCGTAAGGAAGAAGCATTTTCAAGCTATTAGTTCCAGTTTCAAAAAGACACCTGTCTCTAGCTCTGATGTAGATGTCTAAACACATGTAGGTTACGAATTTCAGGCATAAACTTCTTTCTTAGATTTGTTTCAGGGTCCAGATGCTGAAAACCTTGAAATGAAGACAAATTTCCTGTGAAAGACCACACTGTCCAAATTGTTGTTATTTCTTATCAAACATCTTAAGTTACTTTCCCACTTTTTAGCCCAAGTTGGTTTCCACCATTTATGTCTTGAGTCTTGAGCCACCATTTATGAAATTTTCTACTTTAACCATTCAACCATGACAGTCATGAAAGCTAGGGCTTAGGCAGAAACTGCTGAAATGCATCATATATTTGATCCTGCTCACTTACTTCTTTGCTCCCAGTCACATGATGTTTCCTTTCCAAGCTTGCACTTTTAGTATGATTTCCTTTTAAGCCAGGAAGGTTGAACAATTTTAGAGCTCAGTGATGGTTCTGACCTGACACTTGAAGTTGTTCTCCAGGCTATGCCTTACCTCCATTATTGACTGTTTGTGGCTAAGAATCCCCTGAAGATGAGATTTTTTTCATGGTTTTATGGTATTAAGAGTTTTCTTTGATGTGTAAGCTTCTCTTCATTTTGCAGTTCATTCTATAGGAGCTACACAGGTCTTTAAGCTTCAGCTGATGAAATCATGAATCCATTCAGTCATACCTGGGCCTTTGTTCTTTATGTAATGTGCCCAACAAGATCTTGGCTCTGATCAACTTGTCATGCCCCCCTCATTCACAGCAGGATGCAAGTGGGGAGCATTGTTAGCTGAGGGAAATAAATTTGGCACACATTCAGCAGTGTGGCAAGAATGGGTAATAAAAGGTCCATTAATCAGAGGATGAAAATCATTATAATATGAGGAAGCACCAAAGAAATTTGACATGTCTTCTGTAGCAGAAAGAAGACTAAGAGGACAGGCATGATGACGGATTTCCAGTAGGTCAAAATTTATAGTTTATATAAACTTATGCTACTGTTAAACAATTGCACTTCAGTCTGAGAGAGAAGGAACTCATGTCCATTTAGTTACACGAGTCTTTATATCTCATTTATTCTACACTGTCATTCATTCAGAGAACATACAGGTTTGTGTTGTGTTTTGACAGCTACTAGAGCAAACATAACCACAAACTATTCAGACACAGGCTTGCTTTGAGTACCAGCTTCCTTTTCTACAAACCCAGCCTTAATGGTAACACTGCTAAACGTAACCATGAAAATGACAGCAGCTAGTAGCAGAATCCATTTCTTGCCTGCTAGCTAAAGCTGGACCTGTTTATCAGATACCTTGAAATGCCTTGCCTTTCCAAAACCTTAATCTTTTTCAGACCTGTCAGCATGTTTAACAGTGGGATATTATAAAATTCTGATCTAGTAATAAGTCACTCTAAGAGATAGGACTGGATCTGAAAGGAGAAGGAGAATCAGATTTGGGAGGGGCTGGTAAAGTACAGCTTTTGTAGCACTGTGAATGCTGTGTGGAGTTGAATCTAGAGAGATAACTGAGGTTGGGTGAATAGAGGGGAGGGAGAAAGGGAAATGTGGGCAGTGAGAAAGGAGCAGAGGAGATAAAGGTACAAATTAATTGATTTCAATTGAATTACATCAGGATTGCATTAGACGTATCTTCTGGTGAACTCATCAAGTAATGGAAATGCTTTGTTAAAGCCAAAGCTCTCCAAAGGTTACTACAGTCATCACTTTTCTGTGCCACAGTTCTGGAGGTTTGTAGTTTCTCATTTCTTCCAGAAACAAAACAAAGAAATAGTATTGATCTCTTAAAGTCAGTTTCCATTACCGTTGCTCCTTGTAAAGTGTCCTTTGCATTGTTTTTTCTCTCTGGGCTCTCATTTGTGTGGAATATTCTTTAGTCCATAGTGTGTGTAAGAATAACAGAAAGATGAGATGCAGATATCTTTGTTTGGATTAATTCTGAGGTCTTTCAACTTATTTTATAGCACTTTTTAGAAAACTTTCACTTAAACAGATACTCTTATTTTTAGGCTAAAATATACAGTAGAGACTTTTTCTGTAACTGAAATTGAAGTGGGGTGCTGAATGCTGCCAACTTTCCAAAACCTAAAGAAAGTTCAGGTACGTTACTTGTTGGCTTCTCCAGCTCACATAGTTCTTCTCAGTACACTTAAAATTAATTTTCCTAGGAAAATGTTCTATAGTACTATAAATCTCTATGGTTATAAAAAGCCATATATTGATCATGGAAGTAAGATCGTGCAGACAGACTATGGAGAACAGATTTGTGTAGGCAGGCCAGAGAACAGAACAGGGTGTTTCTGATTTTCCAGATTTTGCATTTTCTGTATTCTACGAAGACAGTACTGAAGGATGTATTACAATGACCTGTAATGTATACTAGTTTCCAGAGATGTTTTTGTACTCTGAAATTGTGCAGCAGGATATATGACCATTTCTTATCTCTGCCTACATTCTGCTTCCTGAATGTTTCTCTGATTTACTGTGGATTTATTTCATCATTCTGCTGAAATCCTGCATTTCTGGGAAAAGTCTATCTGTTGAGCATTATTAATGCCATGGTTGTACATTTCCCACAAGGGCCATTAAATGTATTAGGAAGACATGTTGGAGACTACAGCCTGGTCTTTGACCTGTGTAATTTTGCTTAGGCAAAGAGATGGCAGCTATGGATTACTTGTAGACTCCAGAAAACCAGATGAAGTCACTTGAAAATACTCTCATCCATTGCTACAGAAAATGATATGACAGCTTCATCAATTATTAATGAAAACTGATAGCGGGTATTGACAGCAGAACTGAACTCAAGGGATTGGGCAAATCAATTTTCACCACAAGACTTGGCCTGTGGCCATTTAAAGCAAAGTTCTTACATGATTAAGTATACCAATGGGCTGCTATGTTGAAACTAAACACCAAAATGTTATTTTTTTAATCCCAAAATAATAATTTACCTTATTAAGTGCAACATCAGTGGGATAAGAACTTCCGATAAAGGAAGCTGAGGGTGGCAAAACCAGACAGCTTCCCATACATGTTCAGACACCTGAAAATTAGTACGACTCTGATCCTGTGACAGAAAAGTTCCTAGCAAAATGTAATGCTTGCAAAGGGAATTAGCTCTTTCAAACAGAATGGTTTGTTGGCTGGTGTCAAAAGAAGTCTCAGCTACAAGAACCCTTGCAATGATGTCTTTGGCTTTACCGGGTGATTTTCAACAAATAAGTTCTGCTCAGTTGTAGGCCATGCTCCTACATGACCACTCCAGGTCATGCATAATTCATTCCTATCAATTAACTAAACTACATAAAAACATCTCCTAAATATCCTAACTACATTTAAAAGACTGTCATGTGCAGGAACATTTTCTATTGTCTTTAAGAATAACTTACCTATGCACTATTTGATCAATTATGGAGCAGGAATTGCCTGAGAATCTCTGTGACACTGCAACCAGGGTGTTTATCAACACATTAAAGCATAATATTTGGACTAACACAGCAGGACCTAGCTGGATAATCTCTAGATGTGCCCCAAGTTCCCACCTAAAGTGCTCCTGTAGCAGTCAGTCAAACATTTGTGAAAGTAGTGCAGAGCTCAATCAGTCACCTAATTTTAGGTTGCTCTACTGTCTCCAGCCAGGCTATTATCTCTTCTATGCAGATGACTAGCTGGGAAGTTTCTGGACCACTGAAGGAATTAGTGGCTTAAGTGGACTGGATATACACACAGATGCAGTCCTAATGCTCAGCTACACCAGGGTTACAACTAAAGAACAAACTTGGATTTCATACTTATCACTGGCAAGTTAAGTTCCATACCTCTTGTGCAAAGTGGGAAATGAATGCTGTGAAGGCTGAACTAAATGTAGTCTTATGGTTGTGCTTCTGAGAAAACTGCAGAGTAGAAGAAACAGCAAGTATGAGAACATTTATAATGGGGAAACGGGATTTTGCAACCCTGAAATAAATCAAAAAGTGCTCACAGGTTTCAAGGCATGGACTAAGATATTTGTAAACCTAGATTTATGGCTTTAACAGTTTGTGGGTCTGTCCTGAAGTTAAATCATTTCATACAGATATCCTCTGTAAAGGGTAAGACTATGCAATCAAATCAGGAAGACCAGATTTTAAACTACTGTCATAACTGAGTTACATGTGTTAGGCAGATATTCCAAGCAACCTGAAGTAAGGAGTTTAAAACTGTTGGGTATTTTAGGATTTGATATGGAGCTGAAAGATAATTTCCATTGTATGAAGTACAGCTGAAGCATAGAAAATGTTTCAAAGAAGGTCATAACAACAGTGCTCTCCTAAGACAAGCAGACAGTCTCCTTAGCAGTGTATCCTAGTGGACTGCAGTAGTATGGAGCAATGCTGTGCATGTGCCATCATCTTTACTTGGAAGAAATTTGGTAACAAATTCTTGTGATAGTCACAAATGATTTTATCACTTGATCTGAAGTTTTTCCATTCAGCAGACAAGAAGCTGCACTAAGACCAGAAATCTCTGCCTATCATTCCTCTGATTTGGAATCTGAAATGAGTTCTGCAGGGGTTAAAGGGTAAATCCTGAAAAATACCTCAACAGGTTTACAAGACTTCCGTGTTCCATTAAATTTGTGCATATCCTACAACCTGACTGTCCAGGCTGCAGGCAAAACCAGTTTTAGCTGTCTAGCTTTATAGACCAGGTCCAGAGATAGTAAGACTACATATACTCCACTCCCTGTAGTAGCTTATTGAAGAGCAGAGAATCAGCAGTACAAAACACATCCTAACACATCTCAGGTTTGAGCATGAACTCAGGACTTCTGCTAGTGCTGCATATGAAGTTCCAGTAAGGAGCCAAGGTAACTGAACAATTCCCATTCTTACAGAATACCTGCAATTTAGAACTGAACATGCTTGCTTTGTGACTACATAAAATGTGAGGAAAAAGACGGGCATACTGGGAAAACTCTTCCAGTATGGAGCTGTGTATGGGGACTCTTAAAGCGAATGCAGAACTGATTTCACATTTCTAGGATGAAAATAAGCTCAGGAAACCTTGGGAAGGGTTTTCAATCAACCTGAAACATGATACAGTGGATAGGACATACTTGGTCCCTAGGTTTAAAACCAAAGTTAACTAGAAAACAGGAACCTTGCATCTGAAAATCAAAATACAGTTGTGGAAATGGGGCTGGAAGAGTGAAACTATTAAAGACACTAATGAACTCACTATCCACGCAAAATAAGGAGCTTATTCCTTGTTACCAACTTGCATAAAAATAATAGATTTCATTTGGGGTCCATTTTTGGATATGCATCTTGAAAGCCTGATAATAGATAAAGAAGCAACAGGAAAGATCCATGTTAACATGTTTGGGAGAGAATCAAGTATGTTAATGATCTGAAAACACTTTGTATATTATTACCATAGTTCTTTCTCCAGGGCTGGTCATACAAAACCAGTGCATGTGTATGTGTACATTTTTTTTCCCCCAGTTCTACTCCTCGCATTTTCTGAATCCTGAAAGTTATTAGCAACTGCTGCCAAATATGTTCTGTGCATACTCATAGATAAAATTATATACCACAGTAGCTACCTTCAAAAATGCAAGACACTTTTGAAGTTTAGGCACCTGTTCATCTTGGACTACAGTTGCAGATGGATGATTACTTTAAGGTCCTGTGAAATGACATGTCTATCAAAAGACACCGTCCAGCCTCCTCCTACCATCAGTAGAGCATGCTCTGTCCTTGCACCACTCCATCTGTGGAAAGATGTGAGCATCTGTGCTGCCACACAGAAATTGTCGTTTAGAACAATGAAAATGGATAACTTTTCAGAGTTATTTTTCAGCTGGGAGAGTTCCCTGAACCATCTCATGCGCTAGCTGGAACAAGGGAAGTCTGACACTGAGGCAGGAGTTAAGTGGCAGATATATTTTGTTTCCTTCTGTGGCAGTTCCACAGAATGCCTCAATGTATTTGTCAGAATACTTCTTAAGGTAACCGAATCAGTTTCTTGTCAAAATATATCCTTTCTGAGTATGTGTTAGCAGGCTTACAAAGCAGGGAAAAAAAGACAGTAAAGAATCAACAGAAGTATAGTGTTGGGAGGGAAGTGAAAGCAGGAATGAGAACAGGAAAGAAGCCATCTTTTGGGACACAGATGAAAAGACTGATTAGGAAAGCATGGATAGAAATCATACTAGCAAAGGTTCATCTAGGCTGCATTGTAAACAAGAAAGCCTAAGTCAAAGAAACATAATCTTAATTGCAGACAACTCTGAAATGTCCTGTCATCCAACCCCATATAAAGCAGAGGAGGCCTTTTACCTTCTATTCCATATTAGGAAAAGCTGAAGTTTTATTAGAATGTTATACTGATTGTTTTTGTAATTCATTGTCTATGAATTATTAAATTAACTTCATTTCTAAGAAGTGAATTATAAAAAACAATTTTCCAACGCATTCTTCTGGCCACTCTAAAAATAGAAGTTCCAACTTTATTTCAGACGTCCAATTATCCTGCCTTTATATATTTTGTTTTACCGTTCATTATAGGCTTCCAAGACTGTAGATCTTGCCCATAAGAGTATTAGAAATAACAGAGAGAATAAACAATATTAAGTTTTAAGTTTCTGGTGCATAAATATTAGATTTCCTAAAGCGGTTATGGAATATTCATCATGAAAATTGCCTTTTCATTTGCATTGATGGGAACTGGGTTGTTTTTTCACATGAATCAGTTTTTTATTCAGCTTCGGACCTTTTAGTCATATATGATCTGTGGACATTTTAAGGCTAGGTGCAAAGCAAGTACAGCTTATTAGAAGATAAAGGTATTCCAGATTAAAATTACTTCTCAGTGTTTTTAGTATAAATAGTTCATTATTTGTGAGTGTGACAGTGTAACAGCTATGCATACCAACGTTTAGCAACTAGTGATGTTTTTAATGCAAGCTTTTCAGTTTCTCATCTACAGAGTGACCTTAAGCACTAATTAGGGCAAATAAGATTTTGGCATACCCTATCCTAAAACTGTCTAAGTATAACAAATGAGAACAAAAATAGAAGGAGTTCCTTCGACAAAGAGCAAAGTTGTTTTTCTAGGAAGAATTCCTTCACAGGCCCTTGGAATTTTTCTGGTCTGTTTCTAATATAATTTTGGGGTTGGTACACTAAATACTTAATTGTCTTTCTTCTATCATTAGTTTATCTCAGTAATAGAGTGGGATGGGTAGAAAACTAATATAAGAGACTGTTAATGTAGTATAAATTTGTAAAATAAAATTCAGGTTCTGTTTTAATATAAGAAATTATTAAGGTGAGATCCAGTTGCCTGTCTGGGTTCAAGGCACTTAATGCAAATCTCTGCTCCTGAAATTAGTCTTTTGAGGTTTCCCTCCAATGTGGAAGAAATACAGTCTGCTTTGCCCTGGTGCAAAGGGGCTGAATAGACAAAAGACACGATGTTGCATAAAACAACAGCCCTGATGCGGGGGGCTCCACACAGGGAGCCAGACTCAACCCTGGCGCAGGCTGGTGTGACTGTCTGACCAGTCTGCTGAGATCTCCACAGAAAAGGTCGGGCAAATTAGTTATGTATATATACAGTCAACCGTTTCATTATTTTTCCCTCAAGTGGTTTTGTTCTTAATAGATAGTAGTTTGCTTAAAGAGAGATGTCTGGCTGCTAGATGACAGGTAGTCCAAGATGGTCCAGGAGCATCAGAAACTAGACCTGTTATTGTGACACAGAGTTAATTGCTGACTTTGCAGAAGAGGTAGGCTCTGCTTGGAAGGGTGGGCAGGGGAGAAGGTTTCATGCCACCTCAGCAACCTGAGAACTCTGTGGAGTTCCTACAGAGGAAACCAGTAGGAGCTGGTGACTTAGTGCACCTGATGACTCAGATGGGTCATGTTTAGACCCAGTAATTACCAGGTTTAAGTGAGGTAAGAAACTGAGCAGAACAGAGTTACTTTGCATCAGTGGCAAAACTTGTGATCTCAAGCTGTCTGACTCAAAGCCAAGGGAAAGCTCCCATGGAGTCAGTGACTTTTTAGAAGTTCTTGTTTTATTATATTTATGATGAGAGCCAAAGCATGGTGCCTGGTGCTGAGTCCTCACACACTGCACTAGGGAAAACACTGAGTGAAGTCCAGCACTGGCTGCTTCCATTCCGGTCACATAAATTTACCCTAATGTTCTTGCTCTGTCTTTGTTTCTGTAAAACTCCTGCTGCCTTCAGCTGAAGTGCTGGGAAAGTTATCACTTGATAGTTTGGTCTAGAAGGAATAGCAAGTGAGAAAAGATGTCTTGGTATCTGGCCCACCAGACAAATGGGAAAGGGCTCTCCGTAGCTCATGACTGGGCTCAAAGATACTAAAACAAAACTTGGCCATATTAGAAACTTCTGGTGAGTGCATGACAACATTTTAAATGATACAGTCTTTCAGGAGACTAAATGTGTTGGACATCATAGGTGGGTTTCTGCCAGGCCTCTCTGTATTCCAGACTCAGCAACTTGACAACTAAAAGTAATGCTTACGTGGGGTAGCAGGTCCTCTGAGTCACAGGCATGTGGATGAACCATTTGCTTTTTGTTAAATAGCGAACTTGATTTCTACTATCCAGTTGTACCATTTAGTTCAACAGAAGTTGAGGCCTGAATACTCTGCCTTAGGACACCAAATATCTACGTGTTTTCCAGCTTCTCATAGACCGTAATAGAAATAAAAAATGCAGTGTCAAATCCTATCCAACAGACTCTAGACTTATACGACAGGCCTTCTGGCTTCCAGATTCATATATTATGCTTGCATTGAACTCCTGTTAGCACTGTTTGGCAATGTGCTCGTACAAGCAAGGGGAAGATTTTTGGCCCTTTTTATTACTTCAACAACAGCAATAAGCAGAAAAAAAAGTTCTATCATTCACTGGACTTACGAACACAGCACATTTGGCTAAGTCAGAACTTTAAACTAGAATCATAGTCTATCCACATAGAAGTAGCCATCTCATAGACACTGTCTTCCAGTGAGAGGTTTAGGAGTTCTATACTTAGCAGTTAGCTGTGATGTAATACACCTTGGAGTTGTGATCTAGCACAAGACTGAGGTTCTCACTTGAAGATCCTTGATAAACACTGCACCCAACTGGGGCCGAATTATCTATGTCACCTCAGCACTGAATGTCTGGTCACAGTGATGACTGTGCAAGAGTAACAAATTTCAAAATGAACAAAAATATGAACTAAAAGTGCAGGAAAACTGGAGGAATGTGCTGCCACTGTTAAAAAAAGCAACTACAAATTCTTCTAATTTTTTTTTTTACTTGATCAAAGCAATATTTTAAATCTCAATTTAAAGCACCAAAACAATGTCTCTCTCAATCTCATCTTGATACCTACTCCACAGATCTGTTATTTCTGCAAGCAACTTGTCTGTGATTGAAACACTGAAATAAACTTTCCTTTCAGGAATTCTCACTAGACCTATGAGCTCAGTAATTACATTTAATTATTTCCTTTAGAAAACTCAATTTCTCTCTAGAAATGCCTGGTAGCTTATTCCACCTTTTGAATATATTCAATGCTCCAGAAGGTCTTGACTTAAAAGGAGTGGATGAAATGGACTTAGGAAATTTTATTGACTCATTTCACAAGAACTCTAAGGTGTACTTGCAAACTTTGATTCAGTCTCCTGTTGATTTTTAGCTTTCTTTTTTCACCCATTTCATTTCCTGTTTGGTTTCTAGTATATGACACCCATTTAAGTTCATTCATCATTTCCTTATTATTATTTTATTTTTTTTAAATAATGAAGTCCAGGAGCTCGAAGAAACATGCATGGTTCTTTAGACATGAAAAACTTATGAGGACAACAAGACTTAGTGAGGAACAACTTTATTGACTTTCAGTGCAAGATCCCATGTTAGAAGATGAAGGGACAGGTTGTTTCTATACACATAGACAAAAAGCTCAAATGAAGTAGTTTTTATTCTTTCAAAGAATATCCAGGGAATAAAACTTCTGATGCTTGGGTCCAAGCTATGCCCCTGGACTTCATTGCTTTGGAGATGTTCAGTAGCTACATCTCATTTGAGTCTATTTTGTGCTGTCTTCATCTTAGAGGCTTAATACTTATATGAAACCAGATGCCTTCTAAAACTGTATGCTGAAAGATTGCTTGCCCTCTCAACTGCCTATTTGCAAGTGGGTGTAGAGGTTATATATATACTAATTTACCTGTCTGTATTTTATCCAGTTCCATTTCGGTGTGTCCTTCTTATGCCATGTATGCTGCCCTTGCTATGGAGAATAAGATTCTTTTTACTAAGCTAAGGTTTATTCATCTGGGCTAAACAGAGTCTAAATAGATATAACAGAGTCTAAGTAGACTAAATAGAGTCACCCTAATCTGCAGTGGAGTTCACTTATGAAAAAAACCAACAACTTGCGACTCCCTCTGCCTCACATACTAATGCAAAGGTTAGCAGAGCAGAAAGTGAGGAGAGTGATGTGAGGAGTTTGGTTTGCTTTGAGCTGTTAAGGTGACTGAGTGTAGAAGAGATCAGGGCATTGTAGTGGATGTCAGTACCTATTAGAAGAGGGATTATTGCTGAAAGCCCTGTGAGGTCCTTCGTTTCTTTGTGCTGCATTTATCAGCTCTCCTCCCCAACCTGCAACCAGATGTGCACAATTAATGGGACTGGGAAAAGGAGGCATGTGCAATGTAAATAGTTGCTAAGGCAAAGAGCAGGGTTTTTTTCCTCAGGCTGAAGCATTATAATCTATAAATATGCCCCCTAAAATATGTGAAGTGACTCTCTAGTTGTAACTGCCAGTGGCAAATTGCTGCTGTGCGTACAAAGAGCTCCTGCATGCTGCTGGCATCCATCTCTGGGTAAGCAGAAGTGTTACTTGGAAGTTAAGAGAGGTGTTGTTCTCTTTTGCTTAAATGTTCCCTGATCTATTTTTTTCCAGTGTTTTTACCATGTGTTTCAGTGCAATGAGAGGCAAAGAGGGCTGCATTTTTGGTCTGTGATGTTTCCTAGCTCTAACTGGCTCAGGACTATAACATATGTGAATAGTGGCAAGGATAAATCACAGGAGTCTGTCCTGCACCACTCACTGATATAAGACATAGGAGGGGGCAAAAATAGACAAGAACAGGGAGCCATTGCTTATACATCAAGCGTGAGGTCTTCTAGCTCAACAAATATTGAAACTAAAATGCTGAATGGGTAATTAAATAACTGCAATTTTTATACATGCAAAGTATTAAAAAAATGTAGTGAAAGTTTTAGATTTCCTGAAAATATCATACATTTAAATGCTGAGCCAAAAGCAGAATCAGCGAGAAAAAAGATGTGTGGGCAAACAAGAATCTAGCACTCAAGTTCACTCTGACCTGTATCGTATTAGCAGCATAGATGTAGCTTTACAGCATCAGCCATAGGCCCACTTTTTGTCAACTGTCCTTGCTTATGCCTCTGCCGAGCATCAGCTGATAAGCAGCACACCCTCTTGCTGAGGGATTTTCAAACTACCTGAGTGTCCCTCATGCATAAAAAGCTGAAAATCTGGGAATCTGTGTATCTGTTTTGTGAACTCTGTTCTGTGGAGGTCAGATTCTGAGATAAAGGAGAGTGGTACTTCTCTGAGGTGCTGCACAGACTCCTGTGGTCATGAGTTCGAGTTGTCTTGTTGCTCTTTCCTCCAGGGCCCACCATGGTGGATGACTCAGTGCCCTGAAAGGCACGTGGGCAGCCAGGATATTTCAGCATATGGTTAGGACCTAAGTGTGCCTATTCCATCAAGATACCAGGATATGTTGGGGATTCCTTTTTTTCAGAGGTAGCTAAATAAAAGTCAAGGATCTGAAATTAGGAATTGGATTTAATTTTGTATCTGAATTTGTAAATCATAATTCTCTAAAAGGAGAGAAACTCAGTATATTGGGTTTTAACAAATCAGTCTATGGAAAAGACCAATTCTTAACTCCAATAGTTCAAAATTGCTCTCTACCTATAATACAGTACTATGGAATTTATATTAATGGTTATGGTTTGTGTCTCTTATTTAAACATTTTAAAAATGAACCTTAATTTTTAAACTTCTTTGAATCTGTCTGTCCATATTTCAGTCTTTGTTTTCACGAACACCAACAGGAAAGAGCACACTGCCTTCTCTATTTGTATATGTTGGCTGAGGGGTGTCATTGTCATTTTCTTATCCCGTTGAGGCAGGATGAGTTTAACCAGAACTTCCTCAGAATTTGCTGATATCATTGCTCACACAGGATGGCTGATAATAGAAGTTCCTATCCAGAAAGGCCGAACAGGAAAGGAAATCTCTTTGCAATTATGCAGTGCTCATATGAAAAAACTGAAGCCTCTCTATCTGTGTTGCTTCTCAAAGCAATGATAGATCCATCTGCTGAGGGGAGGTGGAAATCTTGGAAGCCAGCACTAAACTTATTATTGTTGAAATTTGAACGCCCCCCCCCCCCCCCAAAAAAAAAAAAATTTGCTCAGTAAAAACTAAATAATTTTCAGAGAACTGTACATGCTTTTGCAGAAAAAATATTCTTCTGCCAAAATTAAAACTACAGAAATTATGCCACCTCATGACTATATCTTTTTGTGATACCATCTTCTTAACTGAGAACAAAGCATTATAAAAGCACAACATAAAACTGTTTCTTACAGGTAGCAGTAGACATGGGCAAGGTGAGCAGCTGGATGCTGATGGTAAATCATTGGTAAAAACAAAAAATCTATTTATTCTATACGTTTGACAGGGCCTGGGAAGTTTTGCTGGGTGCTGCTACTGCTGAAGGAGTAGGAGGAATACATAAAAATACACAAATATACTTCATTCACAACTACATCACTTCCATTCCTCACAGGATGCCCTTTCCTTAGTTAGAGCAGCAACTACTTGGCCCATCCTCTTCAGCATGAAATTCCATTTTTTCCCAATTCTTAGGTGCTTAAACTAGTTTTGTCTTTGTAACTTCAATCAGGGTGATGGTGGCACACTAAGCTGCTCCACATATCTTGCCATTTGTATCATGTGGTGCCAGAACAGAACATCAAGTTGAGTTTCTTTGCAGGAGATGCACCAGGAATAGGGTGTCCACACACATTTTCAGATTTTCAGGCTAAATTAGACAATTACTTGGATTTAGATTCAGCCTTAGCAGGGAGTAATACTATGTAGAGGATGGGCTGAGCAAATGTCTGAAATTAAGAAATAAGATAATCCCAAGACTCTCAAGAAGAGGAGCTGCAGGTCCTCATGGGTGAGCTGAGTGGCTGTAGTGGTGGGAAGGCAGAGAGGCTAGAAGGAAAAGGGGAAAGGGAAAAGAACTTGGGACTTCAAACACCTCTGAGGTTGGGAAGGAGGCAGTTTTGAGGACATCTCATGGGAGGTTCTTGGGCTAGATAAATATTTATTTCACTGTGGCTGTGTATGTGAGACATTTTCTCCAGTTACAGAATGGTTTAAAGCTGAGGTGGGACTTGGGACCCATCTAGTGCTGGACATATGCCTCAGGGAAAATTTTGCATGATAGTGGAGCCTGTGAAGCTGAAGCATGAAATATCTTCTGTGTCTGTTGCAGATAGTAACCATGTACTTTGTAAAGTCCCCATTGTTGTGGAGTCAGAAAAGACACAGCTGCGCTCATTTCCTTTGAGGGCTTTCCAGAAGGAAGGAAAAGCCTGTTCAATTCACCATGGTGGTTATACAGTGATATTTTCCCATAGGTTCCAATAGCCACAGTATCTGAAATCTTTCCCACAGTATCTGAAAATGCTCATCTATGCAAAATTGCATTGCAGCACTTGTTGAGAACATCTGTGAAATTAAGATAGTAAGTAAAAATTCTGGAAGGAGACTAAGATGCAACAGCAAAAGGATTAAAAGTAGATACTGCAATTAATTTTTCCTTTCTGCACATTGGAGCTATTGCTTCAATATAGTGAGTTTAAACATTAAGCCCGGCTTTCATTCTTGCAAACATGTGAGGGTACTTATCAAAGACTGTTTTCTGAATGCACTCAAGTATAAATATAGCATTCAGAGCAGTGGGGTGGACATATTAATTAAATTAAATGTGGACATATTAATATGTCATGTGAGAAATGGGGCAACTATATCACTGATAAATATTATTTATCTGCTTTCAGTTTCAAATATATACAAGTGACAAAGAAAGCCTGATCCTTTCTGCTTTTGAAGACTCAGTTATCCACTGAAGTCAACAGGAGTGAAAGGCAAAGTCAAGGTTTGTCTAAAGCAAAATTTTGAAGATGTTTCAAAGCCTGCAGGACTGAATGAGAGGGGTTGTTAGGTATATTTATTTTCCAGGGAAATCAATAGAAATTAAGGCGCTAAATAGTTTAGAAACATTTGTCTGCTAAGGTTTGTGTGGTACTGTCTGCCCCTCTACCTCCACTGAGCTTAGCGGATGAGGTGTCTAACTCAGTATTTCCTGGAGTAATGATGTTTTATTACACCATATTAATATATGTCTTTAAAAACCGTGGGAAAACAGCATTTTCAGCTGCAGCAAAGGAGCAAAATCTCATTGTTATGTAGACTATAGGGGAGTTGATCCTCTGCCCACTGAAGTCAGTGGACAGGGTCCAGCTGAATTAAATGCGTTTTGAGTCAGATCCAGAAAGGCAGTAGGGAACTGCAATCAGACAGTTTAAACTTATCAAGAGTTTGTCTTGGAAATTCTGCTCACAAAAGGCTGTCTCATCTGAACACAGAAAGACTTGGTGCCCCGAACTGCTGTCTAGTAACAGATGCTCTCATTTTTGATAATGTGAGTAGCTTCTGCACTCAGTGTGAGCTAGGACATGTACTAATTCTAAATGTTTAGAATCTGATTAACGACAGCAGTATCTTCCATAGTATAATGTGGTAGGCTTTATATGGCACTTTGCCATGCACTACACATTTGGACTGGTGAGAATTGAAATTAAGTGACAATATAACAGACTTAATTTCATGCATGTTTACCAAAAATTAGAAGACAGCAGGAGCTCTGAGAAGGATAACTACTAAACAGTTTTAAATATTTTCAATCTGTCTTTAGTGATGCTATTGGTTCTTCAAGAATGTTTTTAGGACATTTTCTGGTTTTCCTCATGCTGTGGAAACGTGAAAAAAAAGTCTGGTGTTGTTAAAAAATATTCTTCTATATTTATATTACTGACATCATAACTGGATTAATTTACTGTCATGTTTAACTTAGACAATGTAATATGTTGCAAAACAAACTTGGGGAGAATATTCCCAGTTTTCTTTGTAATTTTATTCTGTTTTTCTGAAAGAGCTGTGCACTAAAGGTAAACATTTCAGTTCTAATTAGAGAATGTCTTTTAAAAATATTAACTACAGCGTAATCTTCCATAGCTGTGAAAAATCAGTTTACTTCATAAAGTAGTAAAGTTTTGGCATAATGAAAAAAAGAAATATTGGCTTAATTAAGTTTTGAATGCATGTAAGCAAAAGGGAAGGAAGTAAGGAAAGTCAATATGCAAAAAAAATGTTATCATAGTTCAAGATACCAGTTGCTTCCCTATTTCATTTCATCAAGAAAGAAACTATATTCTGTCTGGATTTAATATTTACTGTGACTATACAATAATACCTATAAATATATTTATTATTATAATTATTATCAATATGAATATAAAATAACATAATGTTAGATAACTTTTTACTTAGAATGTGTAGTAGTAAAATAAGAATGAGACAAGACTAGGATGGAATAAACACAGTAACATCAAGACACAGGTGTAGTGGTGTAATGTTTATGGACTTAAGAATTTTCAGACACAGAGATGTGACTCTATCTAATAAAATACAAATACATCAGTGATCACAGAATCACAGAATGGTCAGAATGGTTGGAGGGGACCTCTGGAGATCATCTGGTCCAACCCACTGCTAGAGCAGGTCCTCCTAGAGCGGATTGCATAGGGTCATGTCCAGGCAGGTTTTGAATGTCTCCAGAGAAGGAGACTCCACAGTCTCTCTGGGCAGCCTCTTCCAGTGCTCTGTCACCCTAAAAGTAAGATTTTCATACTAATCAGAAAGGACTTTCCTGTGTTGCAGTTTGTGCCTGTTACCCCCTGTCCTGTTTCTGGGCACTCCTAAAAAGAGCCTGGCCCCATCCTCTTGACACCCGCCCTTAAGGTATTTGTAGACATTGATAAGGTCCCCTCTCAGTCTTCTCCAGGCTACACAGGCCCAGCTCTCTCAGCCTTTCCTCACTGGGAAGATGCTCCAGTCCCCTCATCATCTTTGCAGCCCTCCGCTGGGCCCTCTCCAGTAGTTCCCTGTCTCTCTTGAACTGGGGAGCCCAGAACTGGACACAGTGCTCCAGATGTGGCCTCACCAGGGCAGAGCAGAGGGGAAGGATCACCTCCCTGGACCTGCTGGCCACGCTCCCCCTAATGTGCTCCAGGATCCCACTGGTCCTCGTGGCCACCAGGGCACACCGCTGGCTTATGGGCAACTTGCTGTCCACCAGAACTGCCAGGTCCTTCTCCGCAGAGCTGCCTTCCAGCAGGTCAGCCCCAGCCTGTACTGGTGCATGGAGTTAGTCCTCCCTGAATGGAGTATCTTACGTTTGCCTTTCTTGAATTTCACTAAGTTCCACTCTGCCTTACTCTGCAGCCTATCCAGTTCTTGCTGAATGGCAGGGCAGCCTTCTGGTGTAGCAGCCACTCCCCTGAGTTTTGTATCATCAGCAACTTGCTGAGGGTATGCTCTGTTCCTTCATCCAGGTCATTGATAAATAAATTGAATAAGGACAGACCCAGCACTGACCCCTGGGGAGCACCACTGGCTTTAGGCCTCCTGCTGGACTCTGCACCTCTGATCACAACCCCCGGAGCTCTGCATTCAGCCAGCCCTCAGCCCACCTCACTGTCCGGTCACCTAACCCACACTGCCTGAGCTTACCTGTGAGGATGTTGTGGAAGACAGTGTCAAAAGCCTTGCTGAGGTCAAGGTAGACAACATCCACAGCCCTCTCCTCATCTACCCAGCCAGTCATTCTATCATAGAAGTTTATCAGGTTGGTCAGCCATGATTTCCCCTTGGTGAATCCATGTTGACTGTTCCTGGTGATCTTCTTTTCTTCCACATGATTTGAGATCATCTCTGGGATGAGCTGTTCCATCACCTTTCCAGGGATGGAGATAGGGCTGACTGGCCTGTAATTTTCAGGGTCCTCCTTCTTGCCCTTTTTAAAGTCTGGTGTGACATTGGCTTTGCTCCATTCCTCAGGCACCTCTCTTGTTCTCCATGGCCTTTCAAAGGTGATGGAGGGTGGATTGGCAATAACATCTGCCAGCTCCCTCAGCACTCTGGGGGGATATCCCATCAAGGCCCATGGATTTGTGGGTGTCAAGTTTGCTTAAATGATCTCTAACATGATCTTCCCACACAAGGGAAAGTCTGTCTTTCTCCAGACTTCCTCTCTTGCCTCCAGTGTCTGGGAAACCTGAGGGCTGCCCTTGGCAGTAAAGACCAAGACAAAGAAGGAATTCAGTAATTCTGCCTTCCCTGTGTCCTTTGCCACCAGGGTACCCACCCCATTCAGCAGCAGGCCCACATTTCCCCAGTCATCCTTTCCCTGCTGATATACTTGAAGAAGCCCTTGTTTTCCTTATCCTTTTCCAGATTTAATTCCAAATGGACCTTAGCCTTCCTCATTGCCTCCCTGTACGTTCTGACTACATCCCTATTCCTTCTGAGTGGCCTGTCCCTTTTTCCACAACCCGTAAACTTCCTTCTGTCTGAGTTTTGCCAGAAGCTCCTGGCTCATCCATGCAGGCCTCCTTTGCTTGATTTCTTACTCATAGGAATGCACCTATCTTCAGATGGGAGGAAGTGATGCTTGAGTATCAGCCAGCTCCCTTGGACCGCCCTGCCTTCCAGAGCCCTAACCCATGGGATTCCTCCAAGCAGGCTGTTGAAGAGGCCAGTTAGCTCTCCTGAAGTCCAGGGTTGCAATCCTGCTTACTGCCCTGCTTCCTCCACGCAGGGTCCTGAACTCTACCATCTCATGGTCACTGCAGCTAAGGATGCCCCCAACCTTCACATCCCAAACCGGTCCTTCTTTGTTTTTGAGTATAAGGTCTAGGAGCACATCTCACCTTGTTGGATCCTCCACCACCTGCATCAGAAAGTTATCATCCATGTTCTTGTAGGAGCTTCCTGGACTGTATGTGCCTGGCTGTGTTGTCTTTCCAGCAGGTATGCCTCATACCAGGGTGCCTGAAGTCCTCCATGAGAACCAGGGCCTGTGATCATGAGGCTGCTTCCAGCTGTTTGTAGAAGGCTTCATTGACTTCCTCTTCCTGATCAGGTGGCCTGTAGCAAACACAACAGTGTCACCCATGTTGGCCTGCCGCTTAATTCTTACCCATAAGCTCTCAACTCATTCTGCATCCACCCCTAGGGAGAGCTCCATACATTCCAGTTGCTCCCTCACATAAAGAGCAACTCTACCACATCATCTTGCTGGCTTGTCTTTCCTAAAAAGTACATAGCCATCTGTAGAGGAATGAAGGCAGTGGGTTGATCAGCACTGATAACATGCAGCTGTGGCCTTGCTGCGGAGGCAGTGGGTTGATTGACATGGATGATATGCAGCTGTAGCTCATTCTGCTAAGTGGTTAAATAGCCCTGAGGAGTATGGGAGGGGGAGCTAGATAGAGGAGGAGCAGTGTGGTCTGGCCTCTGGAGGAAGGAGATGCAGACAATAGAATCTGACTGATGGTAAAGCCTTGTTGCAGCCTACTAGTTTGTTTGTGCTGCAACAATTGGTGCCCTGTGTGAGGCTGACTGAGTTGGGCTCCAACTACAACAGCCATCTGTGACAGCATTCCAGTCATGAGAGCTGTCCCACCATGTCTCTGCAATGGCAATGAGATCATGGCCCTGTGTGCACTGGTGTATGGGCACTTCAGAGAGGTAATCAAGCATGTGGTTTTCCCAGAAGGGGTGCAAGAGGATCCGCCATAGCCACACACACCTTTGAGGTGGTTGGCCTTCTGGTACTAATCTTGGGAGGCAGCTAGTGAACATATGCTGCTGCTGTGGTTGGCCTAGTTTATACCTCAGTTGGATGCAATAGCGTGAGGGTTGCCACTTTGGGTTGCACCTCCTCAAGTCTTTTAGTTTAAAAATCTGTCTCCTCAAGCTGGCCAGCCTGCTGCTAAAGGTTCCCTTGCCTCTTCTAGATGGGTGGATTCTATCCCTCTGAAAAGGCTATAGTCATCAAAGAATATCCCATTGTCCTAGAAGCCAAAACCCTCATGACGGCACCAGCCACAGCCAGAAGTTGATGTGCATTTCATGTCTATTTCTGGCTGCAAATTTTCTTCTTACTGGTAAAATGGAAGAATAATAGCCTGGGCACCAAATTATTTCACTTGCCCCCCCAGGCCTTTATACTGTTTCTTGATTGTGCCCAGGTTCTGGCTTGTGGTCTCATTGTGCCCACACAGAAGAGTAGCAGTGGATAGTGGCCTGTGCTTTTGACAAGTTGTTGGCACACTGTCCTGGTTTCAACTGGGATAGTGTTAATTGTCTTAGTAACTGGTGCAGTGCTGTGCTTTGAATTTGATGTGAGAACAACGTTGACAGCACATTGATGTTTTCAGTTGTTGCTGGGTAATGTTTGTACTAAGTCAAGGATTTTTCAGCTTCTTGGGGCCTGCCAGTGAGAGGGCTGGAGGGGCACAAGAAACTTGGAGGGGACACAGCCAGGACAGCTGACCTGAACTAGCCAAAGGGATATTCCATACCATAGAATGTAATGTTGAGTATATATAATAAGCTGAGGGAAGAAGAAGGAAGGGGAGGATGTTCAGCATTATGGTGTTTGTCTTCCCAAGTAACTGTTACACATGACGATGCCCGGCTGTCCTGGGCATGGCTGAGCACCTGCCTGCCCATGGGAAGTGGTGAATGAATTCCTTGTTTTGCTTTGCTTTGCTTTGCTTGCATGCACGGCTTTTGCTTTACCTATTAAAATGTCTTTATCTCACCTCACGTGTTTTCTCACTTTTACCCTTTCAGTCCTCTCCTCCATCCCAGTGTGGGGTGTGTGGTGCTTGGTTGCTGGCTAAGGTTGAACCATGACAGCACCCTCTTGGCAGTACCTCAGTTCTTAGCTCCCAGAAGACAGCATACCTCACATGATTCCTTGTCAGGCCAGCAGATGGGCATCTCAGTGCCCCTTAACAGAAAGCCACCCACTAGAAGCACCCTATGTTTATGTTTACATTAACCGCGGTGTGCTGCCCGTATAGTTTCTTTATGCAGACCTTGCTTGTGGCTGTCTATAGCTGTTAAAGCTTAATATCTGTTTCTGGTTGTGATGTAGGAAGGTGGAGACTGAAGTAGAGTCCTGCTTTTGTGGGTCACTAGGGTCCAAGATGCCTCATTCTCTGTGGTGTCCACTACAGAAGCATGGATATGAAACCACCTATCTATCTCCACCTTGGACCCTCTAATACTGCACAGCCTTTAATCAGCCTTTTAACTGTTTCCTGCAACTCCACCACCTGTCATAACAGATCATCAGCCTGCACACACGATGTATTTTGTCCCAGAATATCTTACATTAATGTTTATTATTCATAAGGGTATTGAATACAATTTCACATCAAATAGAATATTTTCAAATAGTTTGCCAGCAGTTTGTATCTGTGTCACACTATAAAGCACACAGATGCTTATGTGCTGTAAATATTTCTTGACAGGTCTGTAAGAGATGTAAGATGTTTTGCATGGCTGCAGAGTCAGGATCTGCAGTGTGGATGGAGCAGGTGGAGCAGATGACCTGTGATGATGGACTTCCCTGTGAAGGCAGGTAACACCTTTTGGTTTCTGTACCTTCCCAGTGTATGCTCTACGGCAGTGATGCTGGGTTTGGGTGTACGGCAAGTTTCAGATGGTTGGGCTGCAGGATATGTTGTAAGATGAAAGAAGATGGGTGAAAATGCAAATAGAATCCTGCTTACATTCAGCAATGCTTGAAAAGGCTTGGTATCTCAATTTTGATGTCACTTGCAGGAGGACAACGTTTGGTTCACAGATGCAGTATAGGAGCTTTGGTGTTTAGCTGGTGGGATGCTTTCAGCTGTAGGCACAGATTTCTGCTAAGTCGCCCCTGTGCACCTCTTCACAGTGAAACCAATGAAATCTGGTTGCTTACAGATTTGGGGGTTTTTATGCTGTGTTTAGTTTTTCTGGTGTCCCGTGAGTCTTTCACTGCAGTTAAAGCACACATAACTTCTCCCTCCTCCTTAGACTCTTTGTCGCCTAATAAATGGTGAGTTCACGCTGCAGTCTTTAATTCATTAAAGGCCTTTGTATTCTCCTTAAGGTACATCAGAGGTATACCAGGTTGTCTCTGCTCATGAAATATCCACAGACTTTATACCTTTAAGTTCCCAGTCTCTGTCAAATCTGGTTGAACTGGGCCAATGTATTCAGAAATTATCTGTGAAGTTCATACATACAGAAAGATGTGATATAATCCTTTTTTACTTAGGAAAGCAGGTTGAGGAAAGCTGTTTTCTATTCATTTTCAACATGATGAAAAAGCATGTAAGATTTGGAAGAGGTATTAGCAAAATCTGCATTTCTTTCTTCATATAGTTTATAACAGGCACCCATAGATATATACAGGTCACCTTGGAGTTGTTTATGTGAGGTGAAAAAAATTCAAAACATTAAACTCAGGTGTCATTATGGGTATTTTTTATTTCCTTCCTGTTTTTCTTTCCTCCAAAATGTGCATTTCAAAATTAACAAATAAAAGCACTCTGTCCTGAGAGACAATTAACTGTGAGTAGCAGTTTGGGACAGTAAAGCCACTTTTTCTTTGGATACTTTTCCATTCATGACATGGGAACATAAATATATGTGGAGACCATGAAACAAGCTAACAGATTATTAACTTCACTCTTTGCTTCTTTGACCCTGCTTTCTATTAGATAAAAGAGACCAGAAGGCTGCTTTGTACTGTGGATTTCTTTCCCCAAGGTATACTTTGGAGCTGAGAGATGTTTTATATAATTTCCTTGGGTGTTACCACTCGTGATGATGCCTGCTTTGAAGTGTCA
This sequence comes from Falco rusticolus, assembly GCF_015220075.1. Classification (NCBI taxonomy): domain Eukaryota; kingdom Metazoa; phylum Chordata; class Aves; order Falconiformes; family Falconidae; genus Falco; species Falco rusticolus. The sequence goes on from NC_051188.1 coordinate 27,238,332, forward strand.
TCATCCCTAAACCCATCAGCAGCGTCTTTCCTCTTCCTTCTGAACACAGAAACTGATTTTTCTTCCTAAAGATCTTTCACCTGTTCTTCTCTGTCTGACAAAAGAACAAAAGGTTTCCTGAAATCTCTTCCATTTTGACCACCTATGACATTTACCAGCCTTATGGCCATGTATCAGGGATACCATTTTTCTCTTCTGATGGTTAAAGACACTGTGAGGGCATCTTCCTAAAAGCTGGCTGAGTCTACTGCAGAGGTGAACCTTTACTACTAGTCCTTCAGAGGTGGTAAAACAAAAAGGGAGGCTATGCAGTGCTTTTAACTGCGGACCTTATCACTGGCTTCAAATGAAAGCCAGGTAATGAAAAGGGTTCCTGCTCTAGCAGTCCCAAGGATTTTACCTGTTGGCTGCCTGCTCCCCACTCTCTATATAGCACGATCTTCAGATGTACTGACTCACATCTTTAGCAGAAGGTGCATCAGTCTTTGAGCAGATTAACCCCAAGGCGGTTGCATGTGAGATAGAGGTAAAACCAAATTTTGTGAAGTTTGCAGTTATTTCAGGAACTAGAATGTCTCTAGATATAAAACACTGAGCCATGACATTTTTGAATCGTGAGGTCTTGTGCACCTCTCTCAACAGCTGAGATACAAAACCTTGATTCAAGTGGCTGCAGGGTATGCATACATACATCACAGTGAGAGTTTACCTGTGGCTATGGACAGCACATTTTGAAAAGCTACAGTAAAGTATCTTCCACAAATAATTTAGCCTTTAAACCCTTATTCATCTCCTCAAGAGTCCCATGTGGGCTAACAGCACCATAGCTCCTTATTTATTTACAGAATGTGCAGATCACTGTCAGTGCTAATTGCAGGCTTCACAGAAATTATGGAAAGCGTGGAGGAAAGGCCTTTATTCTAGCATGTCTTCTTGTCAATATAGGACTCTTCTGCAGAATTTTCATTTCTGAACAAGCATGCTGAATTATGAGCCTTTTGCCATTTTTCTTTCAGAGTATTTCAGTAGCTCAAAACTCCTGTCAAGAAAGTTCTTCCTGATACTGCAATGAATCTAAATGTTTATCTTGCTTTCATAACAGCACTTCTAATTTAACTGTTCATATTGGCAGCCTCACAGATGACTTTGTATTCGAGGAGGTAGTGATCTTGACCAGGCTATGTCTGCTTTATTGGGCATTGCACTTAGAGCCTGAGTAACCCCCATGTCAGTGTGCTTACCCACTGTACGGAAAACTGCTGGTGTGCTGGTGTGCACCGTGCACAGATGGGTGTTGTGACAGAGGTAACAGTCTAACCTGCCAGGATAAAATATATGATTCTGCTTGTTACACACAAAAAAAAAAAAAAAAAGGGCACTGGCATGGGAGGGAGGAGGAACCTCTCCACCAAGGGGTTCTGTGCAGCATGTTGTGTGAAAACCTCCCCAGGGTCTGTCTGATGCTGCACAAATACGGGGCTCCCAGCATATGGAGGACTGTAAGATTTAGTATCTATAGCCCTCTTTTTAGGCTATCTTATTAAAAATGTTGTTTTATTAAGCTATTTGTTGTTGGACCTTTTATTTTGTGATCCAGAAAGCACCCTGCACGATCCCTCTCTCTTCATTCCCCTGCCACATACAGAAAACTCTTTTACCATCTATATATTCGCTGCCTTTCAGTTTCACTGGATGTCCATTATGATGTTATGAAAAAAAATGAGCAGGAAAATTGAAGACTTCTTTGTTTTTTGTATTTTAGCCATTTTCTAGTTCGCAGCCTCTCACTCAAAACTGGTTGGTTTTTCTAGAAACTCTTCTTTGGGTAATTTATGGAGAACAGATTTGATAATTCAACACAAAGTCTGATTTTTTGTTTTCTGTCACCCTGTATTGTGTTTCAGAGGTATCTGTTATCCAGGTTTTCCTTTCATTAGTTGAATTATATGGCTACAGTATACCCAACAAAAACTTCTTGAACAGTTTGATCTTAATCCAGCAATGTGCTCAGTTTTAAGCACACAACTAATCCCAGGAAAATGAATGGAGCTATTAATGAACTTAAACATATTTCCAGGTGAAAGCTGCTATGAATTATCCTGTTACAATTGTCCCAAGCCATTTGGTTGTACAAAGCACCATAATAACCCAGCCCTTCAATGTAAAATGGTATTCACAAATATTCTACGCTTAGGATAAAAAGAGTGCCAAAAAAGGCTTTTAAAAGCAAGATAAATAAAGAGAAAGAATGGCCCAGGAGGAATGCTGGGACACGTTTTGAATATGCATACAACTGGGAAGCTTAAGTTATTAATGAAATTATCTGAAAAGTCATCTGTATCCAATAACGTTTTTTTTACATAATCCCCTAATGTTCCAGTTAAAATATTTCTATTTATCAAGCTATGTAACACATTTTACCATGTACTGTTTTAAGCATGCACACAAAGATTTTCACATCAGTGGATTATCTTTTACAATGACTTGATTTAACACCATGCTTATCTGTCAAAACTTATATTAATAATAGTAATAGAAGAACTAAATGCCATTCAGAATTGAGTTCTCTGTTGCTGGAAGTAACTAAGTTTCATAGATGGAACTGAAAAGGAGCTGTCTATTGTTTCCTCCTGGTCAAGATGCTGTCCAGCTGGTTCCCTCCTTAGGCTTCATTACTCTCCACAATCTCCTAGACCTCATCAAAAATTAAGATAGGTTATCAGGGCTAAAAAACACTGCAGGTCTGCTCTCCTGCCTTGTGTGGTGCAGGAGTTCTGAAATCAAAAAAAACTATAGCAAATTTTCAAAATGCTTTTTTGGCACTGCTATGTAGTTTCCCCTTCTCTGCTGTCTAACAGCAGACTCTTTCCCTAGTCTTCCTGGGGTTACATGAAACGTGGCAGCAGTCTTTGCTCCAGCATGCTCTTTGTCCCCCCCCAGATATTACTGCCTTGTCATAGGGTGAGGTGATCTCCTTGCCTCAGCCACTCCAGTTCACTGCCCTGAACAGGTCATAAACTTCTGCCTAGGGCAGGTATAAATACACCATCACGACAGTGCAGGGCAAGATTTCAAATCAACCCAACAGGACTCAACAGAAGAGATTTGCCAAGGACATTCAAAGACTGTAAAATTTCAAATATTTGACAGAATGTGACCTGCTGTTGTTCTATAAATAATATTATGTGCCTAAATAAATATTATAAATGTCTATAGATGGATAAAAAGAGTGAGGCTGATGATTTTTGTAGTAACTGGCCATTACGGAAGATGATTTTTAGCTACAACTTTCAATAAAGAAAATTTCTAAAACGAAGCTCTAGAAATTGCCTTATAAACAAAGATGGCAATTTAGACCGTGTGCCAGAAGGAGTTATATGTTAAACTGCTCATCTGTCTCTAACTTCTAGGGATCAAACTCTTGTGCAGAATTTTCAGCCTTCACCTCAGCTTTGCAACTCCCTGCAGCACATATGAGGAGGGTTAGACATCTGAGATTGGGATCCACAAAAACCAGCTTGCTAAACAAGCAGCTGGTAGTGAACACGTAACAGGGGTGTGACGGGCATTCCCTGGGGCTTAGGACATGTGTTTACACAGCTGCCAAACCCCTCCTTTCAGTCAGGATTGTTGTCTAAGTATTTTCTTTCAAAAGCTGAATAAACGATGGAAGATAACACTCTTTCTTTCAAAATATAATACCATATGAAAAGCAACATTATTCCCTCTCACTTCAGCTGCTCTGTGTTTGGGTAGTTCAGTGATGGTAAGGAGATGGACAAAGCCTCCGCCTCAGAGGATTTAAGACCACAGTACTATAGCACAGAAGGTAGTTGAAGGCACCAGGTCCTTCTGGACGAGTTGTCCAACTGCGGGATGAGTGGCTCATGGTCGCTGGGTGAAGAACCGTCTGAAGACCCAAGGCAAAGGGTTTTAGGGAATGGGTTACAACTGGCTGGTAACCAGTCACCAGCAGTGTTCCTCTGGGTTCAATTCTAGAGCCAGTTCTGTTCAATTTTTTATAAATTACCTGGATGCAGGAGTTGAATGCACCATTAGCATGTTTTTGAAGATACCAAACTGGGAGTTTCTCTCCTGAAGGACAAGGAACCTTCCAGAGAGGGATCTAGATAGATTGCAGCATTGGACAATGATTAATGGAATGAAATTTAGGAAGTTGAAATGCTGGATTCCATACCTGGGACTGAGTAATGCTGGGCACAAGTACAAAATGGGAGAGGAGTGGCCGGGACAGCCCTGCGGAAAGGGATCTGGGGGTGCTGGTGGGCAGCAGGCTCAGCGTGAGTCAGCTGTGTGCCCTGGCCACCAGGAGGGCAAACCGCACCCTGGGGTGCATCAGACACAGTGTGACCAGCCGGTCAAAAGAGGTGATGATCCCGCTGGATTCAGCACTGGTGCAGCCTCACCTTGAGTGCTGTGTGCAGTTCTGGGCACCACAATTTAAGAAGAACGTTAAGGCACTCAAACGTGTCCGGAGGAGGGCAACAAAGCTGGTGAAAGGGCTGGAAGCCATGTCCTGTGAGGAGCGGCTGAGGATTCTGGGCTTGTCTTGCTTGGAGAGAAGGAGGCTGAGGGGCGACCTCATTGCTCCCTACAGCTTCCTAAGGAGGGGAAGTGGAGAGGGAGGTGCTGAGCTCTTCTCCCGGGTATCCAGTGATAGGGTGCATGGGAACAGTTCAAAGCTGTGCCAGGAGAGGTTTAGACTGGGCATCAGGAAGCATTTCTTTATCAACAGTGTGGTCAAACACTGGAACAGGCTTCCTGGAGAGGTGGTTGATGCCCCAGGCCTGTCAGTGTTTAAGAGTTGTTTGGACAATGCCCTTAATAATATGCTTTAACTTTTGGTCAGCCCTGGAAGTAGTCAGGCAGCTGGACTAGGTGATCATTTCAGGTCCCTTCCAACTGAACTATTGTATTCTATTATATCCCACCTTTTTGTCATTCATTCCTTCTTCTGATGAAGATACACCATTGTGCAAGAGAAATAAAGGAATATAACCTTGGTATAGGGAAAAAAGAGGGGGGCAGCGGGGGAAGCATTAAGTTGAACATACCTAATAGAGAGCTAATTTTCTGGAAGATGGCCTCTGGCCCAATCCCTGCTCCAATGAGAAAACACTGAACAGTCACTGAATTGTTGTAAAGAGAAATTAGGAGAAATACATTTTCCCTGAACAGTTTTCAGACACTGAGTTCTATGCTCACTCCCTTGCTTTTGCTGCAATACTTCCCAAACTGTGGAACGGCTTTAAGAAGGACAGGAAATCTTTGGACCATTCAATTTTTCTCCAGCTGCAATATAACCTGGGCAACTAGACTTTATTCTTGGCTGTAAGAGACACAGAGGAGGGTCTTAAACCCAAGCCTATTTCTTCTTCACTGGCTGTGCTACATGACACACCGTCATAAAAGGTAGGTGATGATACAATTTAGAACAAAAAGGGAATAATTTTCTTTTTTTTTGGAAAAAGGTTGCACATCCTACATGCAGAGGAGACTTTTTACCCCACTGCATGTAAATTACTAATTTTCAGATGGCTAAAGTGTGTAAAATGAGCCACAGATCTAATATGCAAATGAAGACTAATAAATGCATTGTAAATTCATGTTGTCATTGATACACAGCTCCCCTGTGTAGACAAACTCACTGTCATGTATGACCATTTGTGGAACTGGATGCTAACTAGTAGAAGCCGCTATCTGGGGTCCTAACATGAAGAACTAGTGATCTGGAAACCAGTCTTTTGTTCCCTTAACATATCAACTGATTTAACAAGACCAGACCTCTCTTATAAAACCCTTCTACAGGTCTTGTCTTGTGTATATGATCAGTCAATTATGGCTACACAAAAGTGCTTATGATTTTTGTTGAGTAGAGATTTTCTTTATGACTATGACTAATGTGTCTGACCAAAAGGAATAGCAGTATGAAGTGTTACATTAATCACCTTTCAGTCATAATATCTAGAATGAAGAACTTTTTAATAATAGTGAAGAATGAGTAGGTGTTGTCTTCTTTATCTCTTGTATCCATGGATACTTTGCAGGTCTTATAAACAGCCTAAGAAAATTCTTGCTAATATAAAAATTTTTATGCTATGAGGTAGTTTTGTTCTGCAGCATCTTTCTGACTGAAGCTGATTCTAATAAATTTCATAGTTGATTTTTGAGAAACAGACAGTGTCAGGCAGCAATAAAAGTAAATGATGTACTGTTTGATTCAAGTTCTAACTATCTGGACGTGCACTATTTCCAAATTCTTGTCATAAGTAGCACCATCCAAAAGTGCTGACCCCTGCTTCTAGTCACATTCCAAGTGCTTGGGATGGTCCAGCAAATAGTGGTGACTCATTTCAACACAGAGTCATCAGTTGGACTTGCAATTTAGACTTCAGGAAAGCATCGCACAGATGCCAAAGCCACATGTTTATTTGATTTATTTATATTTGAGGGGAGAAGGCTCCTTTGGAACCCCTCTCAGAGCCTGAGGGATTCTCTTTTCTGATTCCTCCCCAGTATCCTTGTGGCCCTTGTGGTCCTTTTGGCCAAGGGAAATGGGACACACCTTCCTGAGCTGCCAAACACTTATCAGCCTGGAGTAGGATTCCCTGCTGTCTACAGCTAAGCATAAGAAATATGGTAATATGACTGGACAGACTTAAGCACCTTTGGGAACTTTCCTTATAAAATGTAACAGAACACCTCTTTCACAAATGGGAGTGACCTTTCTGTTTTTTAGCTTGTGGCCTGCATTTGATGCATGAACTTAAGAGTGTGCTCCTTTCTGTAGAGTACCGCTGGCAACACTTTAGTCATGAGGGCAATACATGAACGTACACCTGGGAGGGGGTGATGGTGATGTTGGAGATATGGACGTTTTCTGTGTGAGTCTGTATGTATAAGGCTGATATATGATGAAATAAGAATATCCCCCCTCCAGTTTCTTCATAATTTTGTTTATGAATGCTGGTGTAATGGATCTGGAAAGCTGTTTTGCATTCAGACAACCTAACCTAGCCATGAAGGGATGGGATCCCATATCCAGCATTACAAACCATCTGGGTTCTTTCCATTTCCTTTCAAATTGCTGTGAACTACTACACTGTACGCATGGCACCTACTTATTAGCACTCACACACATACAGGTTTATGCACACACATTTATGCGCGCGCGCACACACACACACACACACACAACTTAGCTGTTGTGCTCTGAAAGCAATTTTCAGTAGAAATAATACTTCTAATGAGAAGAGACCTGAGGCCTGTAAGGGGCAGCAGATTCATTGCTAACTAAATACATTTTTAGATGAGTTTAGAGTAAGAAGGATACTGGCATAGGCATTGATCTTGACTGCATGTACCATCAGACAGGCACATTTTTCTCTTGCCCACTGAGAACTTGGCTGAGATTTGTCAAAGGACACACTTCTGATTAAGAATACAGGAACTGTAACCTTGGTAAGACAGTGAACTATGTCCCCTGGCTTGAGTTGTGCTCAGTGTAGGGCAAAAAAGTGTAGATACTGCTTTTAGCTGAGGCAGGGCTGATCATGAAGAAGAGGCTGCAGTCTCTCAGTCTATTCATAGTGTAAATTTTGTCTGAATTATTGTTCTTAGTACAGAGCCCAAAACTTACATGATAAATTCTAAAAATGACAAATTGCAAAAAAAAAAAAAAGTACATGACACAATGCTTTTACTCAAAAAGTGTTTCTTAATTAAGACATGCAGTAAAATTAATGTTTAATTTAATTCCAGGTGTCCTAGCAAGCTGTATTTAGAATTGACTTGAATGGAGATGGAAATTTGGAAACATGAAACTTCTTAGAATACTGTTTGGCAGTTCAAATCATTATACAGGTATCATTCTGGGCAGACCTAAATACAGAGTATTAAAGTCTCTAAGGAATAAGATTCTGGCATTTTCTAAGACAGTTAAATCATACCTTCATCAAGCATCTACAATTTACTTCCAATGAGGCTTTCGAATAGGATATTAAATTTTTTTTAAGCACACTTAGAAAATTAATAATTAATGGAAGCATTGCTAGCATCAGGCAAATACAGTTTTAATTCTGTAATTAAGTAATTCTTTGTAATTTCCGTGATCATCAGGTGAAATTAATCTTGGCCAGCTTGCAGTAGCTAAATGTTTGTAGCTTACTTTAAACGAGTCGTATAAACTTCCTGAAACAATAAACACAAAAAGTACCTCTAAAGAGCAATTTAGATAAACTAAGATGAACTCTTGAGGTGAGTGTTTTTCTCAATTTGTTTTTGCAAGAAGCCTCGGAGTATCTCTTGGACTAGACATGTAACCTGTAGACTACTGAAAGCAGGCAAAATAATTTCCACCATGACTGGTTGTAACAGGTCTACATAGTCTAATGGCAAAGCCTGTATGGGTTAGAAGATTATAGGACCTATTTGTTTTCTACAAGGACATACAATAATGCATTTATTAGTATTTTGACTCTTAATTTTGGGAGAATTATAGTTATGATATAGAGAGACTATCTAGAAAATAATTTTAGTCCATTTTTCATTAATAGGAAAAAATGCTTAGCATGCGTTTTTAGGTTGCAAGTCCTATGTGTATTCTAAGTATAAAATGGCACAGAATTTCATTTTCACAGTATCTTCAAAAAAACCAAAACATATTACACACTTACTGAAAATGAAAGAATAAGAAATGTGTTTGAATCAGGTTTACCTTTAATTAAGCTGTAGAAAGAATGGTATTTCACAGAGAGTGATGAAACTACCTTCTCGTAGGAGGGATTCCAAAAACCCCTTCAGCTTTGCTTGTTTCAGCAATCTTTTTTTTGACAAAAATAAAGTACAAGTGTGTTCAACTGTGGCTCACACAAAACAAAATACATGATACGCTTTAAAACATTCCCAAGAATATATTAACATTTGCTGAAGGTAAGACCTGAAAATTGCTATAAGGAAAATGTGCTATTTAATTTGAATCAAAACAAGAAGCACATCTTTAGTCTCTTATTGAGAGACTGCAGTGGAAACTGAAAGTCTTCACATGCAATAAGCATTATTTTGCTATTAACACCAGTAAATAACAAGCAATGATTAAAGGCCTGGAAATATAAGGTAATGGAAACATTTTCATTGGCTACATAGGCTTTGGAACAAACCTTAGAGCCATAAATGCTGCAGAACAGTTGTTAGCTAGCAGATACACCCCTTATTACTTAATAGGACCATGAAACATATGACATTACTTTCCTAGTGCCTCATTTTTGTGCTTGGATGGGAGCACGATGGCTGGCCAGGGAAGTACCATCTACTGTTTGGGCTACCAGGTCTTGTCCCTCCACCTTGTCACATTGCAGGAAGAAGCAAATCAGACTGTGCTGATCCCTGTGCACCTCCTTTGACCGTGGGGAAGAAGCAAGCGCTGCTTGTCGAAGGTGAGGGATGTCTTGTTCCCCAAGCCCCAAACATGCTAGCAAGGAAATGTAAGCAAGGCATCTTGTTCCTGTTTTGCTCTGCAGGTGAAATTTGTCTTGCTTAGCATTAGCCCTCTAAGAATTGGCAGCTGATCTAAACCAATTGTTTAGACTAATTTATAACCACAGGGGAAATACATGCCTATAGCAAGATGTTCATCTATCCAGAGAAAATTATTTAAAGCAGATGGTATGAATAGCATTGGGAAGGTGCCCCTCTCTCTCTGCTGATGACAAGGGGCCCAGACTGCTAGTTTAGAGCAGATATTTAACTTTTAGCTGGTTAATTTAGATAAGACATACCCTGCTATTACTGTGTGTGTATAGAGAAGAGACTGAATGTGGAGGGTTTCACCTTCAAACCTCTGACAAGGGTGAAAGCAACAAAGGGTCTCTCAACCATACAAGGGTTTTTTTTTTTTTGCTTTTATTTTTAAAATTTTTATTTCAGTGAATGAATAGGAGCTTTTAAAAGTGAAATAGCGCTTCACTGTGCCAGCCAGCTGAGAGCTACTTCTGCACAGGAACCTCTGTCAGCCTTCTCCGCAGGTGTCCCTTGCTCTGACGAGCAGATGTCAATTATCCTCTGGTCTGTGGTGCAGCTGCCAATCTTTCTGCTACGAAAGGGGACAAAGACAGGCTTTGCCCCCATCCTGTTTCTTTAGAAGTACATTGCAACTTCTTTTTTATCCAGCTTTTCTTCACATCCTTTGGTCTCAGTGTTTGATTTGACATACAATGAAGGGCTTATGGCATCATAATGCGTGTCAGTTGTTGAACCATCAACTTTCCCCACAGCATTTAAATTAGCTAAATTCAAGAGATTAGAGGGATTGACTCAGTATGTTATTTATCTACATAAATTAGAAAATTTTTGGGAAATAAAATTTACAATTCTTTGTTATTGATGCCATGAATCACATGTTATTAATGCCATGAAACATTTATTGTGTATCACCTGTGACAACACACTTTAATTCCATGCTATTTCTAATACTTAAATAAAGCAAAGCAGCTGGTCCCATTTTTCTTAAGATCTCTTTACTGGGATTCAGAATACGGGATTTAGAATACAGAATGCATTTTCCATCCAAATTCAGGATTTCAGTGTACACAGTTGTTTTGAACACAGAAAACTTGCATGGCTTGTGACATAGAATTTAAATAAATAAAAAAGCAAGTATAAAAAGTTGGACATACTGTAATAGTTTATACTTCACAAAGTTTTGTGAAAGCAATGTTTCTATTCTGATAATGTGAAGAAAAAACATTGCTCTAGAGCTTGCCAACTTTGTTATTGTTTTCTGTTGCAAATGATACGATAATTAACTTGAATTTCTGTTGAAGTAATGAAAGAAAATTTCCCAGGAATGAGTCCTAAATTTTCTGATAGCTAACACTTTTCTGCAGAGGTATTTTGACTGATGAGCAATCTTTCCCTGTTACAGAAAGTAAAGACAGAATAAAAAAATGCTATCATGTTTCATGGATCTTACTCTTGAACAGGGAGTATTTTGCTATAGCTTTGTAATTAGCAATGCTAGTATTTGTATTCATATTCTGGTTTGTGTTCATATTTGTATTAGAATTTTAGCAGTATTAATATTATCTGGAGTCTGACTAGCAACATACGGGCATACCTTGAGGATCTAACTGTAATCAAGACCATATGAAATAGATCATGCACACACACAAGAGTAGATTCACTTTCCCAACTTTTACCATATAAACCTTAAGTTTTATTTTAAACTGATTATTTACGCTGGCACTGCAGATGAGGCATCTCCATAGGATGGCTGCTTCCACCTAAGTTATGCGTTCTGGAGCTTTTCTCTCTTCTTTCAGTGCTCTTTTTTTCTGTTCATTTTTTTCTCTAGTACTGGAGATATACTGACTTATGGCTACTGAGAATCAGAACTCAATCCTGAAGACTAGTAAAATAGAAAGGTGGCAGAAGATCTAAAAGCATTTCCAGAATCTATTGTCTTGCAAGTTAACCAGAGAGGATGCTTTCCCAAGGAACACTATTTTCTTATCTTCAACTAAGCTAAACTATTCTTCCATTTTGTTTGGAGTTTCTTCTCCTGCTGATATTAGGAACAATTTAAGATTTTCATACATGTTCTTATCTGATCAACATTACTAAATTCAATTTACATTTTCCTTTGGAGAACAGACATTATCAAATCAATATGTTTCTTACTTATTCCGTATGATTAAATGTATGATTACATTCTGTCATGGTTTAACTCTGGCTGGTAATTAAGTGCCACGCAGCCACTCACTCACTCACCCCTCACCCAGAGGGAAACGGGGAGAGGAAGGAAAATCAAAGGAAAGGGAGAAACGAAAACAAGCGATGCCCAAAATAACTTATCACCCCTTGCTGAGCGATGCCCAGCCAGTCCCCGAGCAATGATTGGTCTGCCCTGGCCACCCCCCAGTTTATATACCAAGTACGATGTCCCATGGTATGGAATATCCCTTTGGCTAGTTCAGGTCACCTGTCCTGGCTGTGTCCCCTCCTGATTTCTTGTGCCCCTTCAGCCCTCTGGCTGGCAGGGCCTGAGAAACTGAAAAGTCCTTGACTTTGTATAAGCATTACCTGGCAACAACTAAACTCGTCAGTGTGTCATCAACACTGTTCTCGCACCAAAGCCAAAACACAGCACTAGCTACTAATAAGAAAATTAACTCTATTGCAGCCCAAACCAGGACACACTTTTAGGAACACTGTGTATTTGTCTATACAGGATTCAGTGGTTTAAAATCATTGTCATTATATGAACAAAATACCATGTCTACTTAGATGAATAGATAATATAAATTCCATTTATTTGCCCACATCTTCCACTTGATATTTTTCTGCTCTGGTTTAAATTCTTTCTTTCTTCTTTTCATCCTGGTATTCATTCCTATTGAAGGATGGGGTGTCTTTCAGTAGTAAGCGTTGGATGGAGGTCTTGGTGTCCCTAAGTAATGACAGCTGCTATTGCAAGGAATGGACAAGAACTTAATTTGGGAGTTTCTCCCTCAACTCCTTTGCCTCCTTCTTCCCCCATTCCATTTCCTGCAGAGGCTGCAGGGTACGGTGCTCTTGCTGGGAACCACACACCCCCGTGAATAGTGATTGCAACGTCAGTTGTGCCTTGGATGGACCATTTTCTGTGGTTTTGATCAGTCACTAAAAATTGACTGGGAGCATGTAAGGAGTTTGAGTATATCTGGACAAAATAATGGCTATGTGGGCTGAAGAAAGCAGCAGAAAAAAGGTAGTGTGTGCACAACAAGGTCTGCAGACTCATGGTTGGGTTACAGTTGACTTTTCACACAATTTTGAAAGAAGCTGGCCCTGTAGCAATCTCTTCACCAACTACTGGTTGTAGCCCTGTCTGGAAATATTGCAGGGTTTATTTTTCAGCATGTAACAGTACTGTTTGGGACAGAAATAAAAAACTTTGTATGCGGATGAAGCCACAATGAGGATTCCCATACGCTGATGAGTAAGCTATTTCCATTGTTACCACTCTTGATTACTCTCATGATCTTAAGGAACTATTGTTGTGGTTTTTTACGTTTGCACTCTTACAAACATTTATACACTATACTTTCTTGTAGCTCCCAAACAATTTCTCTTCTGCTTTCCTTATCACAGCTGCTGTGGTTAAGGTATAACATTTAAAACTCAGTATTTCAGTAAAGGAGTTTTTAACAGTTGCTCCATGAATTATTTTAGTTACAGTAAAAAATAAAATGCTGCTTCTTCTTTGGGCTCAACAGAAAATATGAAAGTTTTGTTACTGATAGGGGTTTTGGTTTGGTTTTGGTTTGAGGTTTTTTGAAGATGGCAACAAACAAATCTTCTGTGCCAAATGAATGTAAATTGCCTTCAGTGACAAAAAGAATACGGCAAATAATTTATAATGCTCAAATAATTTGCTTAAGCTAGTTCATGACTGTACTATCAAACTCTGACATTTGCTGGTTGCTTACCTTGCTGCATATACCTCCCTTCTTCCATTCATCACTATTTAGTAAACCTTTCTTTCCATCATTAGTTCAAGTGCTTTTATAGCCACTTCATTAAATGTAACTCTGCAATTAAACGTAACTCTCCAAATTAAGTAACAATCTGTTTCCATTTAAGACTTCCCTTTTTTCACTCTTTTTTTCTTTTTTTTTTGTCTTTTTTTCTTTTTCATTCTCTTTTCCTTCTCTTCTTTTTAAAGCTTCTCCTGTAAGTTTGGCTAGTCTGGAAACATATAGGTTCAAAGTATTTTACTTATATTAAAAGTAAGAAAATACTTGTTTCTTTATAGATTTTCAGATTTGCCTTGCTGAATTTCCTGGAATCCCTCTGCACACACTGTACATGTAAGAAACAGAAATAAGAATAGATATCGTGGATCTAAGTGTAGCAATTGCCATAGAAATAGAAACTGCTTTCCAACAAGTAATTTTATTAAGGTCTGTAAGAGAAAGAAGCTTTGTTTTAGTTATGTGACAAAGATATTCCCTGGGAGTTTGCAGGGTCTTTCTGTGTCACTGTAAGCTTATAAAACTTCCCATGAAACACAGAAACTTACAGACAACGCAGTCTTTTGTATGATATGCTGGATGCACTGGAATAGGCTGAAAGGTCATTATTTTTGTTTGCAATTCAAACAACATCCAAGAATCTGTATTTTTTAAACCTCAACAAATGAAGCTAGTAAACTCCATCCATGTCTAAATGAGGCCTTTTTATTGAATCTTACAATCCCCTCTGGGAAAGCTGGCAGCATTTCTGAATTTTGGGACACAATAAGCAAGGAAAAATTAAAATATTAGCCATACTGAAAGCTGTTCTCTAAAATTCCAGGAACTGAAAAATAGTAAAAAAATAAAATCCTCATGCATAAAACTTCCTAAATGACTTACTGATAGATGAAATTTCTCTAGAGGTTTTTCTGCTTAAATGAAGCCGTTGTGAGGGATTGTGTACATAACCTTAAGTGAGGCAGGTGAGAGATTGCTTATAGCTCTGTGAGAAGGTGAAATTTAAAAAATTATGTAGCTGAACGATCAAGTACAAAAAGGCAAAACTCAGAGCACAAAAGTCCTCTATTAGCATGTAGATCTGTGGATCACATAATTGTGCCTATTGAAGTACAACTGCAACTGCGTATCAGAAAGAACTCTGGTTCACAGCTTTTACGTCTTCTAGGTCATAGAGTCATACTCTGATATCTAAAAAACCCCTTAAAACATCAGGGAAAATCAAAGCCACATCCTGTGTAGTTCTTCAAGGTTTAGAATAACTTTTCCTTTCTCAGTGTGAATATCTTACGCTTTCTGTAAAATGTTCTTGTTGTCAGCAGTCCCTCTTTCATTTTCGTATACTATTTAATTTTTCATTTTTTCTGTGTCCATTTCGTGAGGTACCGAGTTCTACACTTAAGAATAATTAAGGGGTTCCTCTCTGACCATTCAGAGTTTTGTAGTGGGGAGGCAGTTTTCTCGTTTGTTCTGTCTAGCAAGTATAAATTTTGTTTTAGTCTTTTTCTAATCATTCAGTCCGTATGTAATTATAGTGGGTTTATTATTACTGACATGGCATAGGCTAACTACTGATACATCTGTATCTATCTATCTCTATTTATCTATACCTATATCTCAGACTAATTACCTAAATATTTCTCAAAGAACCGCATCAGAGAGATCAGATTTCCCAGTCTGGCCCCTTGTGGTCTTTTCTGAGGATGTGCTTGCTAGACGGTTCTTTTTCTACCATTGTAGCCTGCAAAATTCTCCAGAAGAGGCAAATATGATTCTACTTTGGAGGAGATTTTTATTATTGAATATAGTTAAAGTCAGGGCCTTGCTACAGGGAATTAATTTGGCTCCATGTGTAATTATGGCAAATAGCACTTCCCCCACCCCTAAACTCAGTTTACAGATTTGGTCCATTGTGTTTTCACACTCTAGTCTTGAAAATGAAAAAAAGGACAACAAAACAAGACAACAAACAACAATAGTCCCAAATTAAACTTTTGTAAACGACACACAAAAGCTGTATGATATTACAGGAACTACTTGAAGGTTAGCCTTCCAGGGGACATCATGAATGTGAAGTTCCACGCTTTTCACCCATAGCAAGAGACCATTACTCTCTTTTTTTTTATCATCCAAAACCTTAATAGGTCAGTGACTTTACTTGATAACTGAAAAGAATATTAATAGAAAAGACGCAGACGGTGTACTTGCAGGAGCAATGACACATGCAAGTACACATTTTCTTCCATATGTAAGGTTGGCTTGCTGGTGTTCTATCCAGCAAATCCCTAGGTAAAGTAAACACCATCTACATCATACTGTGCAACCACTGAAGTGTTTGTCTTCACTTCCTCAGTTCCTAACCTTCAACAAGACCAGACATTTGTGAGAGTAAGATGTTCTTCTCTACTGTGGATTCCCTATGCTTTTAAGACATTATGTTGCCACATATGCCAATTAACAGTTACTGAATTCTATACCAGATGTCAGAAACATATAATTTTCTTCATAATAAGTACATAAGTATTGCTAACGTTGATCAGACTTAACTGTTCAATGACTCTTCTGACTTGCTGGAGGGAGTGGTCAACACAAGGTATTTTAGATGTTGTATGGCTTTAGTCTGCAATTATGGAAAACAATTTATATTTTTTTCTATCATTAGTCAAGGTAGAGGCAACCTTATTCAGCTTTATCCCAGAATCTACTCTAAACATTAAATTCCAATCTGAGTTAAATATTTCAGCTGTTGCATTAGTCAGTAGGAAGAAAGCACATCCAGGAAACTGTTCCTTCCACCTGTTATGGGCACTTAACTTCAGAGTGAGAGGAGTCATATTCTAGATGGCTTACAGAGGGAGCCTAAATTATTAGTTAGGCCTGTACTCATGGTACTCTCCTGGCCGCTGGCGAGCCTCCAGACCACGCTGGCAATAACAGGGCTTACTATATCTACTAAGTTTCGGGAAGGTGACATCCTCACTTTGGCTGCTCCGATGCCTGATCCATACCCTTTATGTGAATGACAATTGGAACCTGAGCTTAGGTGCTGAATGGACAAGGCTGTCCCCAGCATTGGGGGGCTACGCTTTGGCTGGAGGTGACTCGTATTATGGCCTAAGAATATAATGTGTATGGTGACAAAACCTAGTTTGAGAGCAAGAGAGCATCACTGCCTCAAGTGTCCTGACATTCCACGTGGGGCAGCCCAACTTCACACCAATTCTTATTTCAGGTTACAACAAGCTGTTACCTTTACTTAAGGAAAGCAGACAAATGTATTGCTGTTTTCTGAACTTCTGACTTCGCAATGCTTTTGGCTGAGGAAAGTATGGGTATGATTTGCAAGGATGCTTTTAATGAAGATAATGAGCAGATCATCAAATAATGACATAAATCACATTTGGATTGATATTTGTGTATTTCGTTGCATTATTGAGTCACTCTGTTTATCATTTTGAGTATGTCTTTGTACTCTTGAAATTGCATTTGAGTTACTGAAGTCTGTCCAAAGCTCTGGATATTAATTCTGAAGAAGTATTCTCAGACAATCTGATCATTTTGAACTATTATCTACAGTAAAGCTTTGCTTGTTTTAATCTTCTGGTTAACTTATCTTATTAATTTCATTTATACTGTAAAGTTTGAGTTTTGCTCAGATATGTGTGGGTTTCCATGAAGGAAGGAGGAAAGCTTTCTTAGATAAAATATAGACATATTAAGAAGGAACAGAGAAAGCAGGTCAATGGTTAAGTCAAAATTTTAATGTTAAACACCTCCTCAGGTTTAAATAACTAATTGCACACTGTAAAGCAGGCCACTGTGCTGTTGGAGTTACTCTATGCTACATAAATCACAACTATTCCTCAGGTTTGAGAAATAATTTAGAGGAGCTACAACTTCGAATTAATCTTCCTAGATGTCTGATGACTGGTCTGGTCACTGAGATCCTGTCTGTTTTGAGGTTGTGCTTTAAATGTACAATCAGTGCATTTTGTGGATCTTGTTTTGTGATATGGAACGAAGCTGTTCAACCAAACCCCAAACATTCTTGGCTCACCTGACAAAACCCAAGGCATTTTCTTATTTTAGTACAAGCATTCCTCATTTACTCCCATGTAACTCGGACCAGAATCTAGCCTCAAGAATGGAAATGTCAGAAAACTTGAAGATCTGATTACCCACCTTCCTGTGGGAAACCCCAGTAGTGATCACACAGGCATGCATATGTTGAGCTGGGTCCAAATTCCTGTGCTTTACATTTCATGTAAAAAAGACCTTTGCTGAAACTACGCAATGTGGAAAATATGTATTGTTTAGGTGTACCCTGACATATGTGATTGATTATGGTTATTAGCCTACACACATATTTGCAAGGAAAATGGAGCTTGGCTCAAATGGTAAATGTCTTATGCTTTATCTTGTAGGTGTACTTTGATTTTTTTTCTCAAGTATTTATAAAACCAATGATGAATGAATATCAGTTCAGCAGTTTAAGTGCTAATCCCACCATGACACAGAGCGGTTGATGATTTATTCTTTTAAGAGAATTTTTCATGGGAATTGGATTAGGCTGTGATTCATCCAGCATTTACACACACACATTTATTCACATAGTTAAAGTTTTCACAATCAATATATTCTTTCACGGACAGTCCTATCAGTAATGAATGGAAGCGAGAGAGCGTTTGCCACAAGCTTTTCTATCGGTTTCAGATTTATTATAAAGTTACACTAGAGCTGATACATTTGAAGGTTTATGGCTTAGCTAATCTCTTCAACCTTTTGTCAGGAGTATCTAGCAGTTACTAGCTAATCATTACCTTTACTATCCATCACTTATGACAGATAGTGCAGACCAGACTGACAAAAATAGCAACAGAAATGTCTGTTTAAAAAAATACTTCTACCTCCTCTACTACTGCAGCTATCTCTGTCCAGGGAAATGCTCCAGGTGACTTGTCTGATTTCCCTTCCCCTTTCCAACTGTTAAAAAAGGCTGGTCTAAGCTAATTGCTTTGTCTGTTGGTGAATGGAGGACAGAACCCTTCAAGGGCAATTCATAGCAAATACTTTAGACAGCTGAGAAGACATGAATTGCTCTACTGACTGCTGAAAGAGCCTGAAAAACAAGGTTGGACAAGGCATCTCAACGTTTGCTAAATAAATGGAGTTGAATTCTGCTTTAGAAAGGAAAGGCAATACCTTTAATTAGCCTAGTATTTTTAAAGCTGTAATCACAGGATGGAATTGCCCAGGTATAAGGCAAAGACTGGATTTACCAAACTCAGAGTTACTGTATGTTAACTTTCTCCAAAATAAATCTCTTGGTAGTGTAACTAAAGGTGATATTTCTAGGTTAAGTGCATTTATTGAAATGGCTGTTTCAGGAGGTGATGTTTCTGCAGTCTTTCCTCCCTACCTTTGCAGCAGAAGGTTTTTTCCCTAACTCCCTTGTGTATTCATGGTTAAGGATAGTGCACAGGTGTATGCCTAGATGTGTGCCACTGAGATTGTGTGGTAGCAAGGTATTTGTTAGTGCCATGGACTTTTACTTACCAGCATTCACTTTTTTTACTTCAGTGTGGCAGTTCCTGAAATCATTAGAGAATGTTTTAATATCTGACTTCTATGGTTTTTTGGTGTTTTTTTTTTTTAGGGTACGTGGACCCTAGGTTTAAGCAAACTCTGTGTCTATGGCAAAAAGTCCTACCTTTACTTGTCTTACCAAGCCAAACACTTGGAAACACTTCAGCAGGTCCTGAAAAACAGAAGGCAGCTCAGCATGTGTGTACGAGTCCACAGAGGGATAGGAATCAAGACAATGCTCTGTATTTCCCCACAGATGTCTTCGCTTTTTGGTCTCTGTAACTTTTTCATGACAATTTGCTTGCAAAAGACTTACATGCTTTGAGGGGTAGATCTATGGGAAGAAGAGCAAAGAGAGCCTCAACTTTTGTCATTCCATGCCAGCATGAGCAGAGGTGACACAAGTCTTCTTCATCATTGAATCAAAGGCTGATAGAAACAGCATAGTCCTTCACCCACACTGTCCCACCATATGCACACCTCTCCTTGGGATGATTAACTTGATTTCTGTGCTTATGGATGGATGGTCAGAGTGAGGCAATATCTTAGATTTTACACTTTTCCTCTCTTTGATGTTCAAAGTGCACAGTCTTGAGGTATTTTGGCACAACGTTACTCCCAAATCAATCTTTATCTGTTATTGTCTTCTATTTAAAATGTAACTGAAACAACTGCATGTGTGAGAAAAGTGTTTTTCATAGACTTAATCTCACCTTGATAAATAAGGCCAAAACAGATACTTTCCTTAGAACTTGTAAAAATTTTATTTTCAAGCTGTCAGTTATTACATGGTGATAATATTGTTTAACAAGAACTACACCTTGTGCTTAGTTTTGTTTTTCATATTTTTGAAAGATATTAGTAAGGATGGGGGAACGATCCCAAGTCCAGCCAGAACAAACTCTTAGGGTTAAGTTATTATTACCATGATTTATAGCTCCTATACTGGCCGTTGTGTGGGGCAGCGCTAAAAGTACAAGTCTGTGAAAACCAGCAAAAAATCAATCGCTTGTGACCTTGTGTGTTCAGTACACTGAAAGACACACATTTCAGAAGTGTTTCTCTCAGTGCTGGCCCATGCTGTCTGTGTACTGTGTGATGAGACCTGTTGCTCTGCCAGAAGAAAATTCCTAAGTCTGAAGGTAGTGCTGGAAGTGGAGGTCTAGCCCTTAGCCAGCTGCTCATGCAGCAACTTCTTATACAGCTGCCTTGCTGCCCTTCCTCCAGTGTTACGTTAAGTATGACATGTTAAAAGGTAATTTAGAGAACTGCTTTAATTCTGAGTTAATTAAGGCCCTTCCAGTGGCACTGCTGCTGCAGAAACTTGTTTTTGTAGCTGTATCATCTTTACATTGACTGTAAGGAGTACTGCCATTCAGTCCCCTCACTGCCTCGATGAGGTAAGAGCTTGAATATGATTAAACCCAAGGCAAGCCTAAAGGTGTTCCTGATATGAAAGCAAAATAGGTCTAAGTCCAGTCCTCAGTAATAATGCCGTTTTGTGGAAGAACCTGCCTGCCACTTAGTATGTCAACCACTTGGCCCCGTACTGTGGCAAAGGATTGACTTCATAACACTGATTTGGCTGCTACCTTAGACACTGTGGTAAAAAGATATTTCATAAAAAAGCATGGTTTCATGTAAACCAATCACCACCAAAAAACATGGAAAATGCTGCTGTTTTGCTACCATATTTTTGAATTCCATAGGATCATGAATTAAATAACACATAACAAAATTATGAGAAAATCATTAATTATAAATTTTAGCTGCAAAATACATAGTTTGGACCTGTAAAATGAGATATTAAGGAAAATGAAACAAAACTAAAAATGCATTTTTTCCATCCACTGTTGTGACAAATCTAAGCATGCAGGTGGTGAAAGTCACATTGTCAGGCAGCAAAACACAAATGTGTCAGATTTGTTCTTCCTAAAAAGATTTATTTTTCCTCAGAATTTTCTTCTGCCCAAAATTTCAATTTTTATTTATTTATTTCCATGTCTGGGAGTAAAGTTTCTCTCAAATTCCCCCCCTCTCTTCTACTTGAATTTTACTATCAATGCTTTTAATTGTATGCAAATGTGAAATTAACTGTCAGCAGTAATATGAATCAAGTATCATAATAATTCTTTGAAGTAATTTTTCTAGTGTATCATCCCTATCAAATGGAAAATATCTCTACTCGTCAGATTGATGGCTTCCATTTACCAGTAATAATTGTTAATAAAAAATAAGGTAAATGTTCATAAATGTATAAAATTTTTGTGCAGGTTAATAGTTCTTCTGAGTTCAGAGAAAAAATGCTGATACAGAAAGAAAAAGATATACACAAATGGCTACAAATTAGAATCTTGTGGAGAAATTCAGTTCCAGGAAGCCTGTTGATTAAATAAAATCATTTTTTTATTTAGTATGACAACTTTTTCTCCTTTTCTCTGTTATGATGACATATGAACAATATTGCAGCAATTTCTGTCATTGTGGATTCCATTTAGCTGGAATGTAAAAAAAAACCAACCTAAAAGCAACCAAACCCCAAGCATGTTTTAATATAGCCTGGCACTTCTGGCACTTGAATTTGTACAGGTAAGGAGAGATGAAGCTAGATTCACCTATAATGACAGAAGAATCACTCAAGAGAAAATTCCAAACTGCATTTAAGGACAGTTCAGACAACATAGAATTTAACACAAGGATGAAAGCTCAATATATTAAGAAAGTCAGGGCAATTAAAATGCTCTGCATGTCATTACTCCTACAAATATGGCAGATTGTGAACCAGGATTAAGATAATAATAATTACCTTTTTTCTTTCCTTGTTACGATTTTTTTTTATAATACACCAAGTACTAAACAAAGTTTAACTCATGCTGTTTCTAAGGGCAATTAATTAATACACAGCTGAATAAGAAATAAGCCAACCTTCATTAAAGTTAATACATATTTTTTTACTGTTTGAATTAATAGCCTGAGATGCCTTTGTTATGTTGCATACCAGTTTGTCTGTATCACACAGCCCATAAAAATAGTTTTCAGATTCAGTATAATATGTGGTAATATTTCATGTTTCCATAATTTATTTCTCTCCTACTCCCAAAGCACACATATCTAATTATGCCTGCCAATACACATCACAAAATTATAAGATTATCAAAATTCCTGAATGATGCAAAAAATTGTCATGACAACATATTAACAGATATCACAGAACAATGCCACGAGGGAAACAAATGCATTGGCAGAGCCTCCAGCTATGGAGTTTGACATTTTATTTAAAATCAGAGCTGGATTTTATTTTTAACTTGATAAATTAATTATAAGAATGGAAGTTCCATATTCAGAAATAGCTGAATTTCATAAAAGAATTTAAGGGCCTTTGAATTTGTCCCAGAGATAGCAGTAATCTGCAATTAAGTTTATAGGCTAGTTACTGGAGTCAGAGCTAGCCATGGCTAACCACGTTCCCTGCAGTGAATCATGCAGTAGCTTGCCCACGTATCTGGAATTTGTTAGGTCCACATGGGATAAATTGTTTGGTTATAGCCTGAAGCTAGGCAGTAGTGATGGTTTATTACCATAAAGATGGGAAAAATCAGTAGAACGTTGCTATCTACAGTGACCCAAAACGTACAGCATGGCAGAATGATTAAATAGTTGAGGTTGGAAGGCACCTCTGGTGATCTCTACTGTAGCCTCAAGGATAGGACATGGGCAGATGAATGTCCAGGCTGTGATGTGCACTCTCCACATCCCACAAGTACCTGCAGCCTGTCAGCAACACACACATGGGTGGCAGAGCAAAATGGTCAATGTGTTGTACACCCTGGCACTTGGTGTGAGGGTGCACAGAAGTTTCTGAGGGAGAAAAGGCAACCTGAGTAGAACTGAAGGACTGGATAGGGCTGAAGGAACTATGCCCGATGACGCCAAATTCATAATTTTCTTTAAGGACAGACTGCTAAGAGAACTGTCCTCAGACCCACAGTTGGGTTTTATCTGACATAGTGTTTTGCTCCAAAGCAATATTTATGCAGTGTGTATGATGAGAGAAAAAGGAGTAAATTAAAGACCTCTGCAGAGAGTAGTGTTGCCAACACAATCCATGTGTTTGGTGTGATTTCAGCATGATTTGTAAGAAATTTAGGTGTAAGGCTGTCTACTTTCTGTGTCATAAATGAGGTCAAGAGAGAGATTCCTGTGACTGCTCCATATAAAATAGCCAAGTTTCTGGATTCAGCTTTCAGCAAACAAAATACTGCTTGCAAGAAATTTTAGATCCACTTCAGACACCTATAGAGTTCAACAGGGTTTCTTCCTTGCTTTTTCTTTACTTCATATAAGAGGCTATAGCTTGCCTAATTTGCACCTGTTTAAATGCTCATTTGAAGCACAAACTGAAGTGTTTATCTGGACATTATTTGATCTCCCAAAAGGTTTGTCAGAAGGATGGCATTTCTGTTGAAACATACAGGATAACTGAATGCTGGGGACATTTGTGACAGGTATGAACTGTCACAGAAATATTTTGTCTGTGAGCTGGATGGATCATATCTTTTCCTGGTTGGGAATTTGCCTACTAAAATAGAAATGGTTTGCAAAACACAGTATTTAAATCTATTCTCCACCTATCAGCAGAATTTAAAACATTCCTTGTTAAATCCCTAAGTAATGCAATGGCATGTAAAAAGCAGATTTACAGGGCAGTAAAGTGTTTAAAAAGTAAAGTGACGTTAAAATAACCACTTAATTTGGTAAATCACCAATGAAAACAATAGCTAATTTGCAGCTGGTTGTTCTAAGTAATTCTAATTCTGACTTTTAAAACTGTAGAAAGAACAAATAACATGTTAGTACAGGGTTGCTCTTGTTCAGTTACTAAGAAAAATGCATGTCATTAGGATAAAAAATGAGGTAATAATTGTTTTTTACAGTTGTTCTAATTTGCCTTTGTATGAGTTTTTCTATTGTTTTTCCCACCTCCACTGTACTTCTGAGTTATTTATCCATCAGAATTTATATTGTACTATGCCCTTTATTGAAATCTATAATGAGAAAACTATTTGCAGTATTGCCTAATTTTCAGGTATACTTTTGTCTGTTTTTATGCTACCAGCCCAACTCTCAGGTTACGAGCCCCATGTATCTGCAGACTTAGCAGTCAAAGACATGTGTTATGATAATTTTTGCTCATAGGAATACTTGTGGACCTGCTTTTGTGATAAAAAGAGAGTGATCAAACGGCCTCATCTTGAGACCTCAGAAACACTTCCGCATGTACCAACTGTAAGGTGCATGTGCAGCATTGCTTTCATTTCTTATGTAATTTCTTAAATGATTAAACAAAATAAAACTCAGTTTAGAGAAAAAAACAAAACCTGTTCTTTCCTAACACACAGAGATATGACAGTCACATTCTTGTGCTGTATTTCAGGTGTATTAATTTCTTATGGCTTTGTATGCTGCTTTTAGCATCTCCCAGGCCATGCCAAAGAGAGTTATTTTGAAGTATCTGATATTCTTTAGCTTACCACAGCTTTGGTGGGGCTGAAGTGATTTATACAGTGAGTTAGTATTTTCATATGACAATATTCACATAACACAGGTAGACATCAAATTTGAAGGAATGTCTTAGACTAGCAAAATTAAAACAATTGTGTTATTAAATTGTGTCACGGATAAGGGAAACTCAGAAATCTAAGAAACAACAACAACATAAATCCTGCTCTAGAAAAGACTGTACAGATATTGTACAGATATTTCAGATTAAAAGTATGCACTGCAAAGACAAGTACAAAGAGCAAAAAAATGACTCATGAAAACTATAGGATATAGGTGGGCTGCTAATAAAAAAATAGGAATGTTTAAAATAGATTTCAGTGTGAAGGTTCAACACATAATAAAATTGAGAGAATCAATATGTATGGATTAAAATACCAAGTAATACATGAATTTCACCATCTGAAATTGTAAGAATATACATGATCAAGTGCAGCAGGCCTTTCTGATTACTTGGTGAGGAGAACAGAGCTTGATGCAGACGGGATATCTTTAATGCTTTGTAGTTTTAGTAGAATAATGTATTTAGGGGAAGACAAAATGTTTTATAAAGTTATATCAGTTTCAGTGGAGCCCTCATTTAGATGGTTCCCCTGAGATCCAAAGGAAAAATAAAGAGGCAAGGAAATAATCAAACATCTAAATTTATTTCTATAAAGTTCCTTAAAGCATCAGTCCTGCAATCATTTACTTCCATGCTTAACTTTAATACATTTTACCTGAGATATTGAAGCCACATGTCATTACTCATAACACAAAATTTAACCACCTTGGTATGGTGCTGAAAGGAATAATTTAAAGAAGTGGACAGAACTCCAAGAAATCATTCCTGCTAATTTTCAGAAGGAAGTGTTTTGAAAATAATTATGATTTTATTTTTGGAGGTGTGAAAAGATCCTTAAGCATGAAATGCTTGAAGAGGCATTGCAGTTTTTATAACAATATAGTAAAAATATCCCGGCAATATTCCCCTACCCTTCAAAAAAGATGCTATATAGAAATCAAAGCACCAAGAGAGGGCATTACCTCAAAGCAGGAGAATATTTGCAATTTAATTTACTTCTCTACTTCTACTTACGTGATAGCCTGGAGAAATAGCAATTCCAGTAAGAAAGTTGATTCTCCATTCTGCTTAGCAATTGCTGAAGCTTGTATGAATTCACTAATAATGTTAATAAGAAAAGATCTTTATAAAAAATTCTTCACTGTTTTGTAGAGATTTAAAGTAACGTTTTGACAAAATATATTTTTGGTGAGCTTGCATAAGTTAAAAAAAACCACCAAAACAACCCTTCTTCCAAGTAACCTTTGAAACACAGTTTTCTAAAGAAAAATATATTTTCAGAAAAATAAAACAAGACAAAAAAGAAATAAGAATTAAATTTTCATTTTAAAATATATGGTAGATAATTTTCTTCCTTTTCCAAGTCAAAATTTATTCTATGTATTTTTCAAATCTTGTTTCTGTTTAGAAAAAAAGTTCAACCTGATTTTGTTTCCTGAAAACTAAAGATTTTTAATTATGACATGCTCTAATCACCATAGAAAAGTTTCTAACCATGGGATTGTGGGTAGTTGGTGTTTATTTTTCCCTTAGCTGCCTCATTAGTCAAGGGAGAGAAATAAGCAATGTCCATTTTATGTTTGGTTTCTCACCTATCTCACAGTATAGAGATGGTAACACCCATTTTACAATGCAGTTGCACATTACATATAACTCAGGCAGTCTAACGTTTCAGTAGTGTGCTCTCCTTGCCTGATGCTCCTTGTTGCCTGTTCCCACTGCATCATCCTACGATGATCTACTTCTGGGAGTAAATGTACACACCCACACACTCCTGAATCCTAGTCTTTCAAAGAAGAATGACAAGGGTTTTTTCTGTTCAGCTCTGTAAACTGACTTACTGAGTCAGCTGTTCATTAATGTAAGCCATAGGGAAGGAATGATTGCCTAAGGGCAAAGAGTGAGCACTGGTGCTGCTGGCAACAGATTGCTGTTATGTAGGCTTTGCTGTTACGTTAAACTGTACCTTTAGTCCTTATGTCATGAGAGGATGCTTGCTATGTGAGTTACTTCCAGCAGAGATAGAGTGAACCTGCAATACTAAAACTAGTTGTTTACTGTTTAAAAGCTTTTGGTCATATAACTCACACTGGCCTGTAAGAAAAATTGTGTGTGTTAAAAAAACATCAGCAACACTAAATCCTTAATTTTCATCAGTGTAAAAACCGCAAAATTAAATGACCCTGTTAGACCAGAAGGCTATATGTAAAGTAACATATATAACATAATTTAGCTAGTACATCTTTTCTGATGGCCAAAATGAGGTTTGTTATTTCCTTTGATAAAACAGCTGAAATATACAACTCCAAAAGCCATGGATTCTGTACACTGGAGAGAAGTGAACACATACAGGTCAAAGTTTTCTGAACTTCTAATTCTGATGGGATTCCAGAAGGCAATTAGAATTTCTTAATCTCTATGAAGCCAAATTATACCAGTTACATGACTGCAGTAATAGGAGTACAAGACTATCAAGAGATATATTAGGAAATACTGAAAAATTAACTGTTTGGAAAGAAATTAAAATCGTCTTGCCTAGTTTTTTAGCCAGTTCTTGTTGGAAGTTGAGACTTCCCTGCAGAGAAATTTCTGACAAGGATTTGCTGTCTCTTGCCTACCTTTGAAGTGTGTAGCACCGACCATTCTTGGTCACAAAACTGTGGCCTACATGCTGGCCCAAAACCATTGAAGGTCCATTTCCCTTCAGTATGTCACAAATTATGCCTCTACATTTCATAAAATATGCCTTTACATTTAACTTTGACTCACTCTGAATAACTGGGGAGGGGAAAAAAGCACCACTGTGTTGGCATATTTCTTGCTGAACCAAACCACTGAGTTCAGAACACAGTGTCCTTGTCATCCATAGTGTGCTTTCTGGAAAACAGAGTGGAGTAGAAGTTATCAGAACCAATTGCTCAGGTACAATGGTGGAAGACATGAAAAAAAATCGTGTTTTTAAATCCTCTGGAAATAAACTCTTAAGTCTTTCTGCAGCTTGGAGCCATTTGAAAACACAAATTCATACACACCAACCTTTGATTATCCTGAATTACTGGAAAAGCAAGTTGGCAAAGTTTGCGCAGTCGCCTCGTCTATTTCTTAATGATTTTATTATATTTTATTACTCCAAATCAATGTATGGTATTTATGCAGTCCTAGAGGCGTTACTGAAAAAAAAAAGAAACACCCCCCCAAAAAAAGTATTTTCCTCTCCCCACTTGGACTGAGTGGTGATTTGGTAGTTTTGGAGAATAGCAAGGCTGAGCCAGGACAGATGTTTCTGTCCAAAAGAACTATGGCAAGGCTGGCAAGTACAACTCTGAAGCTATTTTCTTCAGGCTATATGTTATCTTTTTGTCATGATCTATCCTCTGAAAACCTGAGATGCACTGAAACAAAGAGGTATCCTATTCTCTTGAACCGTGGAATACCAAAAGTCAAAGTATTGCACTGTAATGCTCATGTTGTTCCCCAGTTAAGCCCTTCAAGGGGTGTTTATTGCAGATATTTGTATTGGATACTATGGAGAATGTTCTCTTTTCTTCCATCTGAGGATTGCAGATGTTACTTGTTTTGCCATTCAATGTACCATTCTGCTTTTGGGAAACAAGAAAACAGAACATTTCTGGCTTTATGTGAAGGAAAGCTGAGTTTTCCAGCAAATGAACAGCAGACTGGAAAAAAACAGTATTAGTTTTCAATGGATAAGCAGCAAGCTGTTTCCAAAATTATAGCTTAAGTTAATAGAATGTCTTTAAGTTTGCAGAGTGGCTGCTTGCCCATAGCCATGTTGAGGTAATGCCAAATGCCAGAGTAGTTATATGCTTTGAAATAAGGTCCATATTCAACAGACTGCTTTCCTTTCTTTTCCATGTTTACCTCCAGTTTAAGCTAACAGAAAGATGGTCTGAGATCAGTTTGGGACCTGGACAATTTGAACACATCTGAAAAATTGCATTGATCATATGTAATGGTTTTGCTTACTTGTAGTTACAGCTGTAGAAATGTATTTTGGATACCCTGGTTAGGTGGAAAACTTGAGCAGGAATGTTTTATTATGTGAAGAACAAACTATAATTGAAGATATCATTTAATAGCATTGTTAAAAGTCCTTGATCCGTATCTCCTGCCAGACTGGCCTTGAAAACCACCAACAGATTTGCCTGATGGTGTGGAAATGAGTGGGAATAATCTCATTGATTTCAGTAGGTTTTGCTGGTTGACTTCACCAACATGTTATTCAGTACATGCTCACTTCTGTTTAAGGCACTTCCTTTTCTTGCCACATAATTTAACTTTTTCTCTGTTGCTCCTATGCAGCAGGCAAAGAAGAAATGAGCATTAAAACAGGGTGGTGAGCTAGAAGCAGAAATGAATCATTCAGCGGCCTAGTATTCAGCTGTGGAAATGAGTTGTGATTGAGCAGAGTGGAATATTTTGAGTAAATGACGATGTCTATGGAAAAGCGACACAGTAGGTATTTTTCACCACTTTGGAAATGTTTATAAAACAAACTACTTTAGTTTTTTGGCCGTTCAATAGGATTTTGCCATAAACTTTATTCCCAGTTTCCTTTGTAGTGAATGGAGAGCCTGGAAATAACCTTTCATATTGCCAAAAATGAAATATGTGAATGTTTGCATGTAAATACAATAAAGTAAAACCCCCTGTAAATTAAAGATTAAATTTAATTCTTGGTGAATATCTAGCTACATTTATCTGTGATCACTTGGCCTTTACTCATTGAAGATTGCTAACGATTTCCCTAGTAATCACACTTCCAGTGGCCCTGTGCCATAAATGAGAGGGAATACACAGTACTGCACTATGAACAAGGCTTTAGCAGAAGCTGTGAAAACCAGCTGAGATCTTCTGGTCTTGATCAGAGTTGCAGGAAGGACTTGAGTGTGACTGGGAATGGAAATGCTCTGGCAGAGTTGAAGGGATCTGAAGAAAGGCAGTTACTACAGAAAGTGCCCATGGGAAGCAGTCTGGCATATGAGATTTATAACTCAGAAGACCGTTACTCCATGCTTTATAGTAGTAGATTTGCCAGCGAAGGAAACATGATAGATCACTGTGGTAATAATTATAATTTTATTAACACCATAAAATAATTAAAAAAACCCAAAAGTAATGTTGGCTTGCCTACATTTCAGTTGACAAAAAAGCCTTTTTTATATAGATTCTGGAAGGGGTATACACAGGGGGACATTCACCAAAGGAAGTCTTACGTTAATTGCCTTCTTCGTTTTAGAAGGGAAATTGCTTATAAATCTCTGGTTATTAATCATGTATGGAGTGTGAATTGTGTAGACCTAAATCCAATTTTTTCCACATTTAAAGCACTTTTCAAAGGACTTCTTGTGTGGAGTTAATCAAAATGTTTGAGATTTTGGTATAGAATATAATGGTCAATTGTATTTTGCATAATTATTCTGCTGGAAAAATAGCTGGTTTTGTTTGGAACCCATTGAAATGAAAACCTCTTTGTCAAAAGTAAAAGGGTCTGAGCCTGCTTCTTAGTCACTTCTTCTACAGACATGAGATTTCTTTTCAAGAGTGATTTATTGGTAGTCTTTGACGTTATAATTCATTAAACATCTCATCCAGACCCCCTTGAAGGTAAAACTCAGTAGACACTTAGTTAATCTTAGGATGTTGGTGGAGGAGTTCTATGAAACTTCTGGGATTATAAATTTTCTTTGTGCATAGTCCTTCAGAGAGAATTGCAGTGCTGAGGTTATTAGCTAACTTTTATTTCCTGTACAAATAAACCAATCTGTAGTGTTTCCATACAGATATTGGTGACACAGCACAAAAGTTCAACATTACTTGTCTGAATTCCGTTTTAATCCTTACAAAAAAAAAAATCAAAATTATTTCATATTGAACTAGAAAGAATTATACTTTTTGTGTCTTAATTCCAGGAATAGCCAATTTTATTTTGAAAACTGGATGTTTTCAGACTTAAAGTGAGAGTCCAGAACTTGAGAGATAGTGCTTTTTGTGTGCCTAAAGACATAAAATAAAAAAATAGCAAGGATAGAAAGTGGCTGCCTTCTGTGTTAAGAGTCAGTTTCACAGGGAAATAACATCTGAAAACAAAAAGGGAAACCTCTGCCCTGAAAGATATATCAGTCAGCTATACCTTTGCCATGTCTTCCCAACATATATGAATAACAGGATGTGACAGTACCTAGAAAGCATCTATTTCCATATTTTCCCTCACTTGTTTTTCAAATCCAAATCTGATGCAGCAACATAATTCAGATTAGGAACACCTGTCTACCAGTAAATAAGACAACACAGAGCCCACAAGAATTCTGTAAACCAGATTACTGTTAGAAGAATTGGAAGCAAAAGCTTTTTACCTTTGCTTTGGGTTTTATTCCAGTGGGTCAGAAAACTGATCTAAAATGCAGACTTGCCTTCATAAAGAAGGAGAATATTTTCTGACAAGGTGGCCTGATCTGAAGAATCCAAAGAGATTTGAAGTAACTTCAAGAATTAAATTTTTAGCTCTTTTCTAGTAAACAAGAGGGGTGGGTTATTAAAATGAGTCTTTTTTCCTCCCTGGGAACTTCACCATCTATAGAGGGACTTGAGGTTCTTTATATAGGTTCCTAATTTAGCCTCCTGTGTTTACAGGAGTATATGAATATGAATATACCCGAAGTGCCATCCCACTAAGCTAAATGCTACACTTTTTGCCAATTTAAAAAAAAAAAAAATGTGCTTACTTCGCTCATCTTGGCTTCAAGTTAAGAAGCTTGTGCCAGTTTTGGCTGGGATGGAGTTAATTTTCTCTACAGTAGCTGGTATGGGGCTGTTTTGGATTTGTGCTAGAAACAGTGTTGATAGCACAGGGATGTTTTAGTTATTGCTGAGTAGCGCTAACACAGCATCAAGGCCTTTTCTGCTCCTCACACAAGAAGGTGGGAGGGGACACAGCTGGGTCAACTGGCCCCAACTGACCAAAGGGATATTCCATACCATATGACCTCATGCTGAGTATATAAACTGGGGGAAGAAGAAAGAGGGGGAGGATGTTCAGAGTGATGACATTTGTCTTCCCAAGTAGCCATTATGCATGATGGAGCCCGGCTTTCCTCGGGATGGCTGAGCACCTGCCTGCCCATGGGAAGTGGTGAATGAATTCCTTGTTTTGCTTTGCTTTGCTTGTATGCACGGCTTTTGCTTTACCTATTGAACTGTCTTTATCTCAGCCCACAAGCTTTCCCACTTTTTCTTTTCTGATTCTCTCCCCCATCCCACCAAGGGGGAGTGAGCGAGCAGCTGCATGGTGCTCGGTTGCTGGCGGGGGTTAAACCATGACAAAGGTCTACTCAGGTCATGGGCACAATGGGTGACTGAAGTTATAACTAACCACAGTTTTGATTTCCTAGTCTTACTGGGAAACTGTTTTCCAAAAACAGATACAGTTTTCCTTCCAACATACTGTATGCATTATAACTCTATGTATGGTTTTCATGTGGCTGAGTGACTTGTTGCCGTTTATATGTTTCTGTATATAATCTTATCTGGGCTCGCACAGGCCTTTAATGAATTTCTCCCTTCCTCCATGACACACAGCCCCAACAGATGTTTGAAGTGGATAAATAATGTTGATATCTTTGTTTAAAAAAACATAAAGTTCTTTTTACTAGATTTGACATGGCCATTGTTTAAAGGGGATGTTATCTGTATTCCTTCCCAGTCTGAATAAATACAGATTTATTTTCTATTTACTGGAATGTAACCTTGGATGCAATAGTACAAATGTGGACATAAACTATAGTAGTACATGGAAAACCTGATGCTTATGGCTTTTCTTAAAAGGATACATAGCTGAATTGTTTTCAGTTAATGCAATACTCTACAAAAACCTTGAAGTCTATACAAATGTGATGTTTCATAATCACAGAAGACTGGATTTTTCTGACCTGCTCAAATATCTGAGGTATACCTTCCACTGAAAATAAAATAAAACACAAAGTCTGTTAATGAAAGTTAAAGAACCATTTTTAGTTCATGTTAATGTTTATTCCATTCATTTTTTTCTCACCTATTTTCTATTATTTTAGGTGAATATTAGCTGTCTTTATCTCAGCAGTTGATAAGGATGACCATGTTGAAGATATATAGAGGCAGGAGCCTTTGCTTTCTTAAAGGCACAAGGTAGACAGACATCAGGTCTGAGAGCAAAGGTGGAAAATTGCTGCTGAGAAAGCCTGTATCAACTGGCAATTGTATACCTCATTGCATGTCAAAACCTCTGTGCTTCACTCATGAGTTTCAATAATCAATTTCCTTGTGATATTAAGAGGAAATGAGCCTCTTTACTATATAAATCATTGAGAAATCAGATATGGAAAGGCGGTTTCTGTCATTAGATATACTGATATACTTGCGGAAGGGGGAAAGATACCACCTCTCCAGCAGACAAAACCTTCTTGGTATCAGATGTAGAATAGTAAAATAATTTATGTTGGAAAGATCTGCCACAGAGCAGTGAGTCCAGCCTCTGCTCACAGCAAGGTTAACTCTGAAGTTAGACCAGGCTGCTGGTAGAGTCCTATGACCATAACAGCTAAAGCCCTGACTGCATCGTGTGGCACGCACGGACCCACAGGATGCATTTGTTCCTACCCGGGCCCTCCACCTTGGCAGGTGTACTGGGCGTCTGTGGCCAGGTGCTGGCAGGGGGCTGCAGGGCCTCTGTGAGGAGCGGTGGGGCTACCCCGTGCCAGGCTCAGCCAGCTCCAGCCCACCCGCCGCAGGGCACGGCTGAGCCCCTCGGCCAGGGTGGTGGCACCTCTGGGAAAGCCTGTTCAAGAAAGGGCAAAATGCTCTCCTGCATTTTGTGTGTGTGTGTGTGGGTGGGTGGGTGTGTGGGTGTGTGGGTGTGTGGATGTGTGTGTGTGGGGGGGGTGGGTGTGTGGGTGTGGGGGTGTGTGGATGTGTGTGTGGGGGGGGGGTGTGTGGGGGGGTGGGGTGTGTGTGTGGGGGGTGGGGGGTGTGTGTGGGGGTGTGTGTCGGGGGGGTGGGGTGGGTGTGTGTGTGTATGTGTCTGTGTGTGTCTGTGTGTCTATGTGTGTGTGGGTGTGTCGTGAGGGGAAAAAAATGTGAGAAACAACCTTGCAAGACATTTGCCTGCAGCCCCTGGGGAAGACCATGGCGAAGCATGTTGTCACACAGTAGCCCGTGGAGAGGACCATGTCAGGGCAGGTATCACGATGCAGTGTGTGGAGGATCCCACACTGGAGCAGGTGGACATGCCCTGAAGGAAGATGCAACCATTAGAGAGCCCAAGCAGAGACAGGCTCCTGGCCGGAGCTGTGGCCTGTGGAGAGGAGCCCACGCTGGAGCAGGTTTTCTCCTGTGGAGGACCCACGTTGGAGCAGGAGAAAAGCATGAGGAGAAAGGAGAGGCAGAGAGGAGCCATTATGGACTGACCACAACCTCCCATTACCCCTTTGCCACTGTGAAAGAGGAGGTGGAGGAGTCAGGAATGAAGAACTGAAATTGGGCCTGGAAAGAAAGGGGTGTGTCAGGGGAAAATGTTGTTAGTTTTATCTTTGTTCCTCCTCATCCGACTATTGTCAAAAATCGATTTTCCCCATGCAGAGTCTGTTTTGCTCAGGATGGTAATTGGTAAGCAAGTGATGTCCCCGTCTTTATCTTGACCCACAAGCTTTTTTGTGTTAAGGTGGAGTGAGAGAGCGGCTCAGTGGGTGTTTGGCAGCCAGCCAAAGCCAACCCACCACAGCTGGCAGGACCAAAAGGAACTTCAGCTCAGCTCCAGCCCTTAGAGCCTTGTCGCCATGCCTGATATCAAACTCATTCCAGCAGGATCACTAGAACCCATACCAATGATCAGAAAAGGATAACCACCCAAAGGACTCTGCACTCTTTCTGTAACACCCCACATCTGGGATGCTGGCAAGCAACACATCTCCAGGACAACAGGTCTGGCCCGGTGCCTCTGTTCCCTGTAGCAGGGAGTTCACAGCCACACTAAATAAAACATTCTGGTGTAGCTAGAAGAGATTTATTTCTTAAGAAAAGCTCCAGCTCATAACATGATTTAATCTAAAATAAGATTTTATCCAGTACTTCTTAGCTTTCTACCCTGTTTCCTGTGTGAACAATATATGGAATGCTGCAAAATAGATGTTACAAAATATGCCCTTTCCATCAGTGTAATGTGTCCTTTCCAAGTTAGTGGATATTCATCAGTCTTTGAAGATGCATGCTGGGTAGACCTGCTTACTATGTGTAGAAAAGTCTTTGTCTATATGACCTAGTCTGCTAATGTTGTGAAAGCTATCAGATTTACAAGGGAAAAACTGAGATATGCACACATGGCAAATGAGACATTTCTATGGAAAAAAATAGTCTGCAGATTTAACTTATTTTCAACATACCAATAACTTTGATACCTTCATGCAAAATAACAAGAAAGAAGTAAAAATTAAATTAGAGAAGAAGAACCCGCATATTTGTTTGCTCTTCTTTTGGCCCAGAAGCTGGTTTAAGTCATCTTTTCCCCTCCTTTTTCCATTATAATAGTCCTACATGTATCCACTCCTCCAAATTTGTTATTGACATTCATGCTACTCACATATGGTAATCATTAACTACTGCAGAAATGTACCACAGTTGATTTAATTATTTTCCTAGAACGTTATTCAAGGAATTCAGGTACAAACACATGTTCTTAAAGATACACTCTATACTTAGTATCATCTTCTAATGAGGAACATACATACTTAATTTTGGAAATCACTTTATATACTTGTCACGACTATATAAAAGACGTGATTTTTCTCAATGGAAAATGTAAGGGCATACTCAATATTTTGCAAGCAGACGGTTAAAGCTGTAGTCTTGCAAAGAAACATGGTGAAATATCTCAAGCCCAGAAACCTTCAAGGTCCAGACCTGGAAGAATCTTTGTACTCTAGTCCTGATTTAGAACCCATTTCAGAGGGTAAGCTACATCATCAAGAAAAATTCTTCCTTTGTGTCTTTTTGACATCAGCCACTACCTAACACAGGTTAACATACAGGTTTACAGATCATTGCTCTTGCTTGTGACCCACGAGGTTCTAGTGTGCTTTTTTGAACCAGGCCAGTTTTCATGACTTGTACTTTTCTTCCTTTCCAACAACATCACCCTCAGGATTGTTCATGCCTGTCCTAGCTGCCTACTTGCCCATACCTCCTTTTCTCCCTGCACCCAATCTGATGCTGCAGCTGAGGGACGTCCTTCATCTGATATCACAAGACTCTTGGCTAGATTGTAATTCCTCTCTAAAAAATAACTTATTCCATGGAAATCACAACTATGTAAACAGAAATTAACACTGTAAATAATTTTCCAAGGCCAACGGGAACTGTCAGCATAATCAGCCCTTGCCTGAATGATAGCATGGTTTTCTGGGTAGAGGTTAAATGAGACAGAGCAGCAGAATCCAGCCTTCTATTTTTGGCAGCTGGGATTTGGACAAATATGAAGCCAAATGATGCCTCTACATAGATGGTGTGTCCTTATCAAGAATTCCCTTGAACAACGTTTTGCAAGAGTTGGAAGTAAGGATCATGTTACTAAAGTGAGGTAAGCAGACCTCTAAACTGAAATTTAATTCACCTGCATCTGTTGATCTGAAAATTAGCTGGCTAGTGTAGCCTTGCTGTTTGCGCTCTCTGTGCAGTTATCAGAGAGCAAGAGGTACCTCCAGGATCACATCACCCATTTCATCAGAGCTGTCACAATTTTCTTTTGTCTTTCCTTGCCACAAAGGAAGTGTCCATATTGACTTGAAGAGAATTGAGCTCCTCTCATAGTGAAGTTTATTGAAAAAACATTTCTGGATTTTCAGCTCCACTGAATGTCGTTGTCATTCTCTCACAAGTGCAATTTAAGCATGACCATTGGATACATTTATTTATTAATGTTAGATTTAAAAAAAGGTACCTTTCACTACTTTTTTCCAAAGAAAACAGTTTTTTTGCTCTTTTCCAATTAGTTTCAATAACGTAAAAAATTTTAGAAAAGAAATCATTTGACCTTTCAGTTTCCATCGTTAGTATGCCTGAAACGCTGCATAAAGCTATGTATACATGTATCCTTGATAATGTAACAATATTAGGGTTTTTTAGGATAACCTAAGTGAAAACAAATGTTAATAATGTCATTGAAAATTCCTGGAAAGTTGAAGAATTGTTTTATTCCCTTCAGGGCTAGTGATATAGTTCTAGGGGTTTATAAAATGCTTTGTTAGACTAGTTTACATTTTGAAACTCCCACTTTGTTGCCAAAAGTTATAAAAATAGTTCCCAGTGTAATGTCAATGATTTCATTCATAGCGCCAGTGTAAGAGAACACCCACCACTTAGGAGGGCACTGCATGCAAAATGAAGTCTTCGAAGAAAGCATACAGACTGACAAAGGAGTTGTGTGCTTAGAGAAATGTGTGCTGTATTGAGGAAAAACTGCTCCACCCTGGATGTCAGCTGTGGTGAATATTTTATTCACAGCTGCTTTTGCCAGAAAAGCAGTCAACTAGCCTGTTGTGCCTGTGGTCCTTGCACATAGAATCTGGGCTCCTATACAGCTGCAAAAGCAGCGTGCATATGACATATTCTTCCATTCACTGGCAGTTGGTAGGACACGAGGTAGTGTAGAATATATATATTTACCTTGCAGTGTGTTAATTAGCAGATTGTGCCATATATTAGAAAAGATATAACCATAGAAACCTGAATGACCTATACAGGAACTTCTCCAAGCTTGTAAAAGTCCCTGGAGTTTAGACAATAAACAGGAAATGCTGAATTTGCCCCACGTTAGGTCCAGATAGTAGTTTCACCAGTATATCACAGTAGATTGTGTCCTGAAGCATTTATGCAGAGAAAGCATGACTTACTTATCTGTCTCTTCAGTTGCTTTGTCTATTTACTTGGAGTATTGCAAATGTTATGACATGAGATATACTTAAAGTAGAAGAAATACCAAATCAGCAACTTTCTAGCTTCCTTTCACAAGCTGTTGCATGTCACCTTACTCTTTCACTGAATATGTCTGCTTTGAGTTAACTTGAACAAAGATCATTACTGCTCCTCTGGGTCAGCCAGGAAGCTGAAGCCTGTGTCCAGCCTTCCTGAGGGTACTGCTATTTATCTTAGAGTTTCATAAATGTGTCCAAAAATCCCTTCCTCTACAGCACTCCCTAAAATGTGCTTGTCCAAACTTTGATTTAGATTTCAATGTCAGTCTAAAAGCAACCTTAATGCTGCCAGAAAAGTGCAACCACAGGTTTTCCACTGTTTGTGAAAAAGAGAGTTTATTTTCCTTAAAAAGTTACACATGGAAAAGTGTTCAGGACCCTCTGTAGTAATTCACAGGCAACAGGAACACAACCAAGACTACAAAAAAGGCCGACGGTATGTGTCCTTGAAAGTGATTTGCTCTTTTCCTTTAGTGTCACAGCCTTTTCTGGAGTGGGGCTGCATGTTGCTTTCGAGGTCTCAACATCCACCCTTGCAGTGAACACAGACACAGTCATAGTATCCCATGGAGCAGTACGGCATTCTAGAACAGAATTTTTGGAGCAGCTCACCTTATATTTTATCGTCGTTACTTCCCAGTATATCCAAACTTTAATTTCTTCTTCTACAAACAGGCATAGATTTGTCAGTCATACGCAGGACTGTAAATCTTTGGCTTTTTAATGCCATGTCCTGCCCTTGCCTCCACACCTGTCTCCTCTGAGGCCTCAGTGGGCCCGTGAAGAGACTTAATTACATATGCTGGAGGTTTTGTCATCATAGATTATAAACACATACTCTATAGAAATACATAGTAGGGGAAATATTTACTAAATAAGCAGGGCCTTTCCTGACGTGATACTCTCTGCCTTAGACAATGGGAATGATGCAGGCTAACTCACATGCTTTAGCGTGAAGCATTTTGATGCTTGTCCCAAGGAAGAGTAGGAACAGCATGAAGGAAACAGAGGTATTAGCTGTAATACTCTTTCTCACAGTATGTGCTCATGGAGTAGTGCAGCTGAAACAGAAGACAGATAAATATCCAAAAATAGGATGTGGTTGACATTAGTCATATTCAGCAGTTCTCTCATACTGTGCAAGTTATTTTGCAGATTGCTGCAGCCACAGTCTCAAATGCTGATGATAGGAGTAAAGAGAGAAAGAAGGGGAGACATCACTAAAGTAGCAAATCCACAGATGAAGGCTTGATAGGTGAACACAAGCCAAACAGATTTTTTGTACCCTTCTGATTATGAAGAATAGATATTTGTCTCAACAGTAACAGGAAAGCAACAGATTATTAATTCATAGACTGGGAATTTGAAGTCCCCTTCCTCCGCTTGCTTGTTTGCTTAATGGCTTTGAAGTACATCAAAAATCCCTGAGACATTGCCACATCTCTGTGTGGGTGGCATAGCCTGTATATACTGGATGCTGATTAATGTCTAAGAAATCATTTCTGAAGATAAACTTTAGACCTGTGCATGTTAAAGTATAGAAGAATAACCCTCTTCTTCTCATTTATTAGCAAAACACCTACAAAAGTCAGAGTCAAAAGAGGCAGCTGTGAGGATCCCTAGTAGATTCACACTGTGCGAAGACTTACTAAAAAGTCACTCATGGTATTTCATAAGGTATTTGCAGACCTTTGTGTGCTCTAGATTATTTTCTATGTGTAGTGGTTTCTTTTGTTTTTTGGGGGGGAGGGGTTAGTAGGGTTTTTTTGTTGTTGTTTTTTGTTTTGTTGATTTGGGTTTTGTTTTAATTTATTTTACAGATGTTGAGTTTCCATATGAATTCCTTCAGTGACCATGCCTGATTAAGCAATTTCTTCCCTCTCCCATGCCCTTCTCCTTCCCCCATGCCCAGAACAACCTCAGAATAAGTGTTTGCAGAGCCATTTTCTAAAGTGGATTGGGAAGCTGATCCAGCCAAAGACAAAACAATTTTTCTTCCCAGCTAGATACAGTCTTCATTCCAATTCAAATTATGGTTCCTTAACCAGCTCTGCTTATATAGCACTGAGAGATGGGCAAAGGCAGAAATGTGCTATGCAGGCAAAAATATCTCAAGCCATCCTTCTGATCAGTCTAAGGCCATAAATGCATAGCATAATCATAGGATGGATAAGGGTGGTGTGACTGCAAGCTGTTGCTTCATGTCTCTTTCCCCTGCCCATAGCAGTTTATTCCCTCCTCTTCCCATGTACTGTCACTGCACTGAGCGATGTGGCCTCAGGGAGCTGGAGACCAGCTGAAAAAGAAATGGGACTTTTTTCAGCTGGATTAGCTTCCTGATTCAGTTACACTGAGGGGTTATGTACATGTCAGTGTAGTTTCACGGCAGGACAGACTAGATTTAGAACTTAGGGTTAGACTTTATCTCCTGTGGGATTTCATGCTCAAAACCTATGGGCCCATGGCATCTTTCTATCTTTCTCGTCTGAATAAAGCTATAAAATATTAACCCCCAAGTTGCAGGATTTATGCAGTGTTGAACCTGGCCTTAATTCTGTGTACTATGTTCTGAAAGTCCCTAGGGACAAGGAACTTTGCCTTATTTGGCAGATGAAGTAGTCTTGCTTTCAGGCAAAAATAAGAGGATGTTACAGATAATAGTTAAGACAATGTTGCCCTATGCAAGCCTTTTCCACAGGAATAAAAGAAATGCATAGAAAGGCAGAAATACAAACAGAAAGACTTTGCAATGAAGGCTACTCTTTAAACCCAGTTTCTACCAGGTAGAAGACATGACTAGTTTCAGCTACCCTTCCTGCCTCATTTTGTATTTTTACATTTTAAGCAGCTGCCCTCACAAAGGTGGTTTTATATTCCAAAGTTTGGGGGTTTTCTTTCCTTTTCATACTGAAATAATACAAAATGTCTGGACTTGCACATACTCTTTAGTCAAGGACCCAGGGAGTTACTGTCTGTTATGATGTCAGAAATAGGATATTGTTGGTGAAGAACCAAAAATAACCCACCTCATAGACACGAATATTGGTAGTCAAGAAAAAAATGCAGCCTGTGGAAAATCAGTTCCCTGCCCTTCTAGCTGCTGCAGGATGAAGTCACATACATAACAGAGATGCTGCCATTGTGGATTTAGTTTTATTGGTTTCATATCTGGCTGTCATATCTAGCTAGTCACTCAGCTAATAAGAAGACAGGAGAGGAGAACAAAAGGGAGTCTCTGGGAAAGCATAAAACTACCTCCTGAATTTATCCTATAGTGCTGCTTTAAAATAAAAACCCAACAAGCAAACAAAAAAGGAGTGACTAAGTTGTATTTGTGTACTGGGAGTAATTTCTACTACCATTTATGTTTTGCAAAAGACACCTTTAAATAGCTAAACTCTTCTAAAATATTGCTTAGTTTGGAGGTACATGAAGTGGGTAAAAGTAAGACTAAATCTCATAGGTTTATTTAAACTGTCAGTGTGGTGAAATTCATGTGTTGAATATAAATGAAAGCTAAGGGTTCTTTCCTTTCTTTGCCTCTGTTTTCCTGACCATATTTTTATCTTTTTAGGCTTCACCTTACCTATGTTTTAAATGGAGAAACCTTAGTAAAACCTCCTCTGACCTTCTTCTCTATGTATTGAACTCTATCAATAAAAAGCCATATGTAAGAAAACAAATGTACCATGATTATTAACAGTAGTATGTGGATCTATGCTCATATGTAGTGAATCCTTTTGAAAAACAAAAATGCTATATAACTATTCTATTTTTTTTGCTTCTTCTATTTTGCCCAAAAGTTGGCTCAACATTTTGCTGACTTTCTTGCATGTCCTTTGAGAGATCTTCTGGAGGCTTTTGTGCACTCTTCAGTCTAGTGCTTTTCTTTTTCTGCTTGAAAGGTATGCCTTTTGTACGTTGGCCTGTTAGATTCAGAATGAGAAAAAAAGATTCAGGGTTTGGGCTTCTTTCACATTCTCACACATAGATTTGTGTATATTTTCCGTGTGCTAATTGTGTATGGAGTTCTCCAGCTCATATTTGACACACCGTTCAGTAGCAAATGGACCGTGACTGTGAGCTTGTATAGGTGCAGATAACTCCATGTATGTAGTGGTACCTACATCATTTACACTCATGGGAACACATATCAGATTTAGCAGCTTTTATGGTCCTCCAGTTGCCAATAAATTGTGCACAGACATCATTGGGACCAGCATCTACTACTTAACTCACTGGTAGACATCACTAGCTATGACTTACCCTGCCATGCTATAGAACCGAAGCAAACTCTCTCACTACTTGAAGAATATGCTTTCAATAATGACTGCATCTTTGAGTGCAGTGGACTGAAACAAGTGTCATCACAAGCAGAAATCCAGAATAATATACAAGCATTTCTTACCAACCACAGTGTTTACTGGCTTGCATAGCTCTTATGTGCTCACTACAAGCACGTATAGTAGGAAGAAAAACATTTGCTAACAAATATATACTTGGTTTGTTCCTCATTTTTCAATTTCTGAAGTCAATCCAAACCAGATTATTTATTTTTTCCATATGTCACCATGTTGTAATCAACCTGCAAAATGTTATCTAAGTGCTATTCCATAAATATAATTTTAGAGATACACTCAAAATAAATTTATCATTCAATAAAACAGAATTACCACAGGTATTGTGGTAACACATTACATGTGCTCATGTGCATGAGGACCCTCGTGAAATTCAAATAAAATTCAATGGGAATATACATTTCCAAAAGGTAACTATGGGAATTGGAAGGCCAAGCTCCACATGCCTTCTTTCTTCCTTTCCTCCTCTCCTCCCTTTCTCCCTCTCTCCTTTCCTTCCCACCGCTTTGCTATAGATGCCAAATGAATCTGAGAAATGTGTACTTTGTAAAATTTGAACCAATTTTGAAACTGATTCCAGTATTGGTTATCACTATTCACTCAGAGATATGATGAAAGGATTTTTAACAATGCAAAGGTAAATCCTTGTGTAAAGGTCTTCTTATGTTTCTTGTGATGAATATGAACAATTGAAACTCATATGACCCTTTCATGCACCTAAAGGCATTTTTTTTATAAAAAGTGTTTATTCTTACTGGATTTGAAAGGAAAAGCTGATTTCTATCAGATTTTTATAGAAAGATTAGTTGTAAATAAACTGTCATTAAAAAGAAATTACCATTGCATTTTCTATAGTTTTAGAATCTAATTTCAGATAGGTTTCTTTCTCTCTTTTAGGAATCTTCTTGTCTAACTATGTCCAGGGATCTAAACAAAATAGAAATTATTTGAATGACAAGCTGAGAATAACCTCTGATTGATAAATAACTTCAATGTCTTGCATCTGGAAAGAGTCACGGAGCAAATATGTAGCTCTTGTTCCTTTTCTGTTAATATATTTGATTTTACAGTCTCCCAGGCAAGTCATAACAGAAATAAAGTAATTTCTTATTTATAAAATTATTTATTTATCAAATAAGTAATCTCTCCTTTGGGGACAAGAAACATATGTAGTCTGACAATGCAGTAAACAAAAATAAAACAGAAATGGTCAGAAAGAGTGCTCTGTGATCCTCTTTCTCAGTGATCTCAGCCCTATGACAATGTCTCGTTTCCAGAGAGAAATTCAGATTGGACGTACTAACAGAAAATCAAGACCAGTCTGAGAGAAGGGTCCTTGAGGATGTTCTTTTGTCCATGCTGTAGCTCAAGGTCAATTCTTGAGTATCATTCATGACAAATGTTTTCCTAACTATTTTTCG
Source organism: Falco rusticolus (assembly GCF_015220075.1). Lineage (NCBI taxonomy): Eukaryota > Metazoa > Chordata > Aves > Falconiformes > Falconidae > Falco > Falco rusticolus. Next base: position 27,281,871 of record NC_051188.1, read on the forward strand.
GAAAGACCTCCAGTGATGGAAAGCTTCTACCACAGCCTATTTCAGTACCTATTATTACATACTATTACTCGTATTGGTAAGTTTTTCCTAGTGTTCAGTCTCAGTCTCATGACATAAACGCATTAACTGTTGTATTTGTCACAGTAATGTAAAAAAATTTTATTTTTTCTTTCTTTGAATCAACTACACATGTATTGCAGCAGTATTTTGCTTTCTCCTCGCACTTTCCTCCAGTTTAAAAAATCATAGTTCTTCAGTCTTTCCTCACAAGCCTTTTTTTTTTAGGTCAGTGTCTCTGCTCTTGTCTGAACTTTCTGCAATTACTTTCTCCAATTAATGTACATGTTTGATCCAGTCTGCTACTCCCAACTGTGCTTTATCTCAAGCTTGACATCCTTTCTGCCTTGAATAGGAAGATTACTCAACACATCTTTTTCAGTTTTTACCTCTTTATATAAGACATGATGGCTTCTTGTAACAATATGGGTGCTGACTCATTTTCAGCTTGGATAGTAGAATCATCTCTTTCCTTATCCTTTTGGGAAGAATTCATATGAACAAGTTGTTTCCCAATATATAATTCATGTGTTTGAGACTTCTTTCCCAAAGTGGATTTGTCCCTATTGTATTCAGTTTATTTTTTCTGACCACGTTGCCAATTTGCAAACATGATTTCAAATTCTGACCTTGTTCTCTGTAATATTGGTAGTATTGCCTGTGGTTAATTAATTTTATGTTTATGAATTCAGTAAGCTCTTTTCCCATTTTACGATTCTTTGTCAATAACGAAAAATATCAATGATGCCATATGCAAAGCAGAATGGGGGTCTGCATTTAATGAGTCACTGCCTAGACAGCGTTGAGTCATTCATTCACTCAGTGGCTGCTGTGAACCCAGAAAAATGACCCCAGTGCACAGTTCTGCAGCCAGCAAGCCAGTGACAAGGGAATGTCTCTACAATACAGTTCTTGAGATCCCATAGATTTCCCTCACCCCATTTCTAACGTAATGCAAGTCTAATTCTTATGTTGTCTTAGGTCCTGATCCTGTCTCATTTTTGCATTCAGTTTGGTTCATAGTCCCAAAAACTTCTGGTACCCTCCTGCCCCATATTCAAGTCCCTTTCCTGCTGTGCTGTTTCTTTGGCCTCCTTATTTTCACCTTGCTTTCTGTCCATGCTTTTGTCTCAGGCTATGAAGTTGTGCAAAATGACTCCATTTATTGACCATGCCTCTTACTCTCAAAATGCCTTTTTGGGTAGAAGAATGTTTTCACATCTTCATTTCTGGGTCACAACAAAGCACTATTGTAGAGCATGCCTCTTGATCAGAGCATATCTTCTGATATAACATCTTGGATCACTGTCCAAGGTCTCACCATCAGGCTGACTGCTCACCCTCACATTGCAATACACATAAATTAGAAACCTAACTATGCTTGTGAGATTAAAGCAATGTGATACATACCGTTTTCTTAAATGTTTTACCAGCTTGCTTTCAGATTGATGTTTCAAAATATATTAGGTTCAGGAAAGCAGCAGATAATTAATTAGCATATTGCAGCACACAGAACTCTCATTTTTTGGACTTATATATGGCTATACACATAGAGACAAATAGACATGCTTGCACATATAGAGAGCTATAAAAAAAACATTGTTCCACTTATAAAAAACTGATTGATTAATCTGAAGACTTCTGTCTCTATGACGACTGATACATAAATGGAAAACATAAGCACATACTTCCCATGTAGTATCTAAATGTTGGCTTGAAAGAGCTCTCTCTAGAGCCCATGGGACTACACATTAGTCTTCTGGTCCACAGCATGCCCAGTGACTTGTCAGCAGTGATCTCCCACATACAGTAGGAGTAGGTTTTAGCCATGGATTTTATTTGTTTGCTTTAATGATTAAAAATACTATCTGCACATCAAAGACGCTCTATCACTATTTGAATTGTTCAGACTGTGGTGTGTGGGTAGATATTTAGAGCCAAACCAGCAGTGCTCCTGCTTTTAAAGACTTTATAATACAAAGTCTATTCCAGTAAATTATTCTTTGGAATAATGCATTTTTAAGTTGTGCTTGGTTTTGAGAATCTGATCTGCAGGAATGTGGTCTCGTGTACCTCATGACAGTTCAACTTTAACACATGATAGGATGTTAATCTCTGTCAAAGTATAGGTCCAAAGCTTTTAATCAGTCAAGACAGTGACAGAAAGTGCGTACCATGGTTTTACAAGCGCAGCAGCAAGTGCAAACAAAAGTACTTTCTTCTTGTCAGGAGAAAACACAGTCACTGGGGTAAAAACCAGTGTAAATCATAAAGATTGACAACTTGAATGAAAGAAGCTGCTTCCCTGCATGAGTTCCGAGTTGTTCCATGATGCCACAGAAACGGGTGCCTGGATGTGCCTGGATTCTCCATGATTTCTCCACGAGAAGGTGAATCTGAACCTCCAGTAGGGGTCTGCTCTCCCTGTTCGGTTCTTTTCCTTATTTCACTGATATTTTTCAGAAGCAGCTAAGAAACATGCATGGTTTCCAGTGGGATTTCAAATGGCCGTTAGTAAGCTTCCCATTACAGGGACCTTTCTTACAGTTAAAATACGAGCTATTGCAGGCAGTGGGGCCTGGTCTCCCTCTTGCTTGGCTGTATCTGCTGCAGGATGTGCCCAACAGCTTCTTACTGCTACCCTGCGAGCACAGACAGGCATCAGCCCTCACAGACTTCATGAAGTCTGATCCGATCCATATTTCTGCAGACTTTTGGTCCCAAGCCTTACTCTCATAAATCCAGGAAATTAATATAAATAAATTTAAACATATTATTTTCCTGTTATTAAATGAAAAAAAAACCAACCAAAAAACATTAAAACACCCCCCCCCCCCCCAAGCTGATTTTAGAGAAAATAACTGAAGTGGAGAAAAGGAAAACTTCTTTTTCAGAATGTTCCCATACATTTTCTTCTCATCTGCATGAAAAAAAAATCACATACAGAAAGTCAAATATCACTTTGCTTACAGAAAAAGACATGGGAATGTTCTTTCCTTTTTGGAAATGGGATTTAAAAATAAACAGAAGTGCATAAAAAAAACACAATTAAAAGCTTGCCTTAGTTAGACCAATAAAACTACTGTCTGTGGTAAAATTCTCTAAATATGACATTATTACAAAAGCTTTAATGTCTATTCAATTCATTGCTACAAAACAACTGTAATTCTTAACATTTTGCATATCTTTTTCCTGAACATGGAGACAGAATATTATTGCTCATTTCAGGTGTATTGCTCAAGCAACAGTGCAGAAAGCCATCACATGGGGAAAAGTTATGGTAGTCATGTCTCTTGATGTTTTTTAAATGTCAAAATTCCCCTTGAAGGAAATACAGGCATAGATGTCAGTGGGCATCCTATAAGAATCAAATGCTGTTGCCAAAAATAAGTCATTGTCTTAAAATAAAAAGTTAATGGCTACATTTTTCTCTCTTTCATTTGGAGCCAATTTTTACCACAACCTTATTATTTATCCAAAGTAGAAAGAAAGGTCTGCACCATGTCTGAAATGTGCTTAAAGTTTCTTATGGGTCTGAACAGCTTTTTTTCTCAAGCAGCTGTAAACACATATTTTTGAAATAAAGAAAAGGAAATCCATTAATAGAAGACACATTACATTAATATTGTATTTAATATGAAATCCAGCTCATAAATGAATGAAGGAAATACTTTTTCCTCTACTGTTCAAACTTTACCCTGAAGCTATAGCCAGTGTATTTGCTCTCATTCAGGAGTAAGGATTGTCAGTTCAGCTGAACCCTGTGGCTTTTTCAGCTATATGCTGATGACTTAGGTCAAATGTAGAGTAGCAGTCCCATCGCAGCTGAGAACAAGGAATCTAACCTCATCAGTGAATTCTTACCCACACCTTCTGACAACAAGGATTCAGGTTATAGCTGACCACAGAAAATCTCCAGTGGTTTAGGAATTATCAAATGGCAGATGGCTGAACTTGGAAAGCTCCAGATTTCAAAGTCTGCATGTATCTGTCATTAGCTTTTACTAATGCCATCCGTCCTTGCCAAACCAGGTTAGAGCAGAACTAAGATATGTAACTACGACACCGATTTGATTTGGTTCTGGCAATTATACAAGATGCTTGAAAGAAAAAAAAGAGTTGAAACAGGTAGGGAGTTTACCCAACTTCAACTAAATGGAAGGGTTAATTCAGCTAAGGCCTGAGACTAAGGCTCTGGATTTCAAAACAGCAGACCAGGAAGAATGAGTTAATGGTGCTGCCTGAACTGATAAAGCTAATGTGCTTTATTTCAGAGGAGGACTGACAAAGGAGGAAATCTGGTAAGAAAATTGAACTGGACAACTAAACTTGGCAAGAAACGTATCAGGAAAAAAGGGAGCATGTAACAAGAAATGAGGGTATGAGTATTACAGCTTTGAGGTCAGGATGTGAGAGCACAAATTGGGAAGTGCAAAAAGAGAATTGCTAATAAAACTTTACAAAACTCCTAAAACACAGTTCACAAAGTCACCTTATCATAAAAACAATCACCCACTTCACCTCACACAATGAAGATGAAAGGTAGCGAAATTACTTTGTCATGATCCCCAGATTTAGCTCAATATTTGACTCAATTTTCAGTAAGGATAAATGACTGGGAGAGGATAACATTGGAGAGAGAGGAAGGAAAGTGTGACATGCACAATAACTGTTGGCAATAAGGACACAGAAGCAGACAGCACTGAAACCTACCACGTTAATGTCCCTGGGGGGTGTCAGCTCCAGCATTCTTAGTGAAGGTGCATGTCAAATTTTAGTTTGGCTGCAGGTACATACAGTAGTTCCATGGAGAGAATATACCATACTAGATTTAAAAGTAGTAGCAATACTTTTACATGAAAAAGGTAAGGAAGTGGTCCAGGCAGTAGCATTTGCTCTCAGAAGTTATTTCTTCTGAGCAGCATGGAAAGAGTTAGGAAACATTTTGAAAGGGAGAATAATTAAAACATGATCTTGAAGGAAACTGTTGTAAAGAGCAACGCAGATTTGCCAGAGTTGTATGTGCCAGACTAATCTGACAACTTTCTCTGATTTAAAAGCTTGGTTTCTAGGAAAAGAAATAATAATCTTATCTGTAAGGATTTCTTCAACACATTATATAGTGTGTTACTTGAAAGATTGCTAATTAGGTGGAGAAGATGAGGATAAGCACAAGAATTTTAGGTAGGTGAAGAGCTGGCTGAAGAGAAGATAACAACACATCATTTTGAGTGGGAGGAGATTCAAGTCTGCTTTCTTATGTGTAGCCTTTGAAACCATTTCAGTATTTCCATTGGCAAACAAATGTTAGAACACACTGATACGCAGGATGCATATCCCTGATACAAGAATTCATTGGGAGGATGTTGAAAGGGCATCATCTGGAAACAAGCCACAACTAAAATGAAAGTACACACACATAGGAACTAAACCCAAGAATTTCTCCTGTGGGAGCTTGACAGTTATCAGAGTACAGTAAAGGGCTCAAGTGTACTATGATCCACCAGTACCTTGCGACTTAGTCATGTATCACCCAAGATGCGTAGAGCAGAATATTGTCATGCACTGTGAAGCGCTGAGAAGGTCATGTTTCCTGTCCTGTTCTCAGTTCTGATTAATGACTTCCCGTGCAAATGAAGTCAAATTCTAATGGTTTAGCAAAGGGCTACTAGTGTCACTGGAGGCATGGGCAGCCTGTGCGGGGAACCGACAGAAAAAAACAGTCTACAGTCTGGGAGAATGAAGGCGGGAATGGGACAGGATTGCTCTTGATACAAACTAAGATGGGAAAGGGCTATACGAGTTAAATAAACCATGTCTTCGTAAAAACCGCTGGGGGTGGTCTGACTGAATAAAGACAGGCTGGAGAACAGAATAAGATTTTTGCCTCCAGACGCAGGTTCTGTGACAGCTTCCTAACACAAAGAGAAGGGAGCAAGAACTGCTAAGCAGCACGGTGACACTTTACAGTTTACTGGAAGGCACTGGATACCACTGCTGTGTCAATGACCACAAGGCTGACTTCAGCCTCGCTTTAGCATGTTTCCCCAAACCCATCAGTTACAGCCCTGTTGTGTTCCACACTCCCCTCAGCAGATAAACCTTTAAACAGAAATAATTAATAGCTTTCTGAATCCAAAACTTCCTGAGATTTAAGGGCAGGTTTGCATTGCTCTGCTGTATCCAAATTCAAACAGTTTCTTTAAACTGGAGTCATTCACTAGTAAGAAAATGAATCTTCTAGAAACCTTTCCAGCCATTGTAAGCCTTTTGCTAAATATTTTCCTGAATAATTGCTTTCATTTTTCTTTACTAAAGGTCTTACAAAAGCCAGGTGCTGGAACATGCCTAATAACAATTAGGGAATTACCATAGCTTGGTCTGAAGAGCTGCAAGCTTGCATAAAGCAATGAAAACATCTATAGCAATAATGTTGGTTTTGGGGAGACATTTTTTTTTTAATTTTGAAAGGAAATAAACTAAAAAAGAATGAAACACCTTGCTGAAATAAATTGAGATTTGACTTATGAATGCTCCTTTGTACTCTTATGAGGAATGCGACATTTCAAGTCACTGTGAGAAAGCTGGTTCTATTTTGAATCCTTAGAAGACTCAACTTCTGAATGGAAAAGGGTGTTAAAAATAATCACAGGTATTAGAGTGAGCTTTAGCTACTATATTCTATGAAGTATATATATATATATAATATTTTTTTATAGAACAGTTTTTAAATAATCTCTGAAGTAACAATATAAGGCATCAATCTATTTTAATTCTTTGTAGGGAAGATGGAAACATAATACTGCTGTTGAAATCTCACATGATGGTCCTGAAAATGTTGAATGTTAATTCATGTTCACTTTCTGTCTTCAAAATTCTGTTCTTCTTCCACATTAGAATGAAATTATGATTTTTTTAAACTTTTTTCCCAACCTATATAGATCCAAGACCTCAGTATGGACTTGTCCTGTGCAACATACGTCTCTGAACTTTCAATCTATAAGGTGCTATGAGTATTGTTTTCCTTAGTGCTAAAAACATTATGAAAGTGAGTAAAGTTTAACTGCAGTCTATGGAAAAATGTTTAGTTTTGACATGTCACCAATACCCAGAAAAAAACCCAAACAAACCCAAAACCATTTATTTTAAATGCTCCACAATTTTCCTTAAAATCTGTTGAATAAGCATTGGAGATCTGTAAACTGCCAAATAGACACTACTGGAGCATGGGGGACAAACACGCTTGTCACACTCTGCTATTACAATACTTCCTGGAGGGCCTTTGCTCTGGGTGACCTCACAGTCTGCCAGGTAAACCAAAACTTGTGGTTTGGGAAACAGCATGGGCCCAGGGATTTTTGCTGTTTTGGGGAACCTTAACAATCTGGGTAGTGTAATCGCACACCATTGGAATAGTATCAGTGCCAGGGATTGCTGACTATGCTCCATTTACTGCTGTGGAAGTAGCAATTTGATTTTTTTACTGCTGTATCAGCTGCAAGATCTTTACGCTTGCAATATGATAAAGTTCGGTTTCCTATTTTCTGTAAGCAGGCAGAGTATCTTTTCCTCTGAATTCTGAGAAAACAAAGAATAAAATAAATAATGTAAATTAACACCCAAGTATATAACTAGAAGCCCAGACATCTTAGCTGTGTAAAGCCGCTGTAAATTAGAGGATGCACACTAAGTAAGTGTAAATGACACTGTCCTGCTGATTGTGATTGAGGTATTCTATCTAATATTAGCCCTGGATATGGATCATTCAAAACATATCATACTTACATATAAGAGTACCTTTATGAACTTACAGAGATATTAAGTGTTTAATCCTAAATTCAAAAAAAGTATTGTTTTGTTTTGTTTTGTTTTGTTGTGAATGAGGTGTAGATACAAGCACTGAGTGATGGGTGCCTGTAGGATGAATGCATTATGCCGCTGGAAAACTGATGTGAACAATTCTTTTTTTAAAAAATTATATTCACTGAAGGTTACCCTTTTCTAGTTTTACTTATTCTCTTTTTGGGTATACTTTTTTGATTGATTGAGGTGTGAGTGCACATGTAGGTATGGACTAAACCAAATTAGTTTTCTCTTTAAAAAGCGTTTGTTCTCATATCAAGAATGAAGTAGCTGAATTTACTCTCTTTTGCTGGAAATGTTATAAAATTACCCTCTGATAGCTTAGATGTGGTATGGGAACTCCTCAGGGTCTAAAGGTAGAAATTGTTAAACACTTAACAAATGTATCTTTTCCCCTATGTTTGACACATCACTATCAGGTTGGTTGGTTGGGGGTTTTTTTGTTTGGTTTTTTTTTTTTTTTTTTAAAGATAGGAAAGGGAAGGAATTTAATTATTTCTCTTTATTCCTTTATTTCGGGTCAGAATTTTACATTTATCTTTTTAAAGCAATATTTATAAAGAAGGTTTTGGGACGTTTCCCAGTGGGAAAATCTATTTGAGCTTCCTTGGGAGCTATGACAATCTTGTCTCAACTGTTTAACTGTTTTCCAGGGGCTTTGTGCTAAAGTTTCTGTCATCTGGTGTTTTGCCATTTGCTTCTGTGGGCCCAGAATGAACTATTACCTTCCAGTTCACAGAACAGAGATCTGAAGTCCTAATACGGCAAGGAAACTGATAGAGGGAATAATCTGAAATAACAACGTCTTTCAATTCCTTTAGCATCCATAAAAAAATCCTTTTTTTTGTGTTTTTTTTTTTTAATTATGTTTTGCATTTGCATTTGATTTGTAAAATTCTTTTTTTGCCCATGTCTTGATATTCTTTTCAGTTTAGTTCTAAGCTAGGTGTAAATTTACCATGTGTTTTTCAGTCCAGTAAGTTCACAATCTGGGTACTGTGTTCACTTTCTGTTCCTTCTTTCAGGAAATTGTCTCAGATGCTTTGAGACTGTATGAGGCAATTACTGCTCAGGCTAATGAACATTTGCGAGAAGTTAGTCAAGAGATGCATGTGACAGGAAAAAACACTGACAGTCACGGTGCTGTCTGTGAGAAGAAAGGGAATAAACCCATATAGTTTCAAGATGACATCTGCTGCGGCAGTTTACTAAGAGAGCAACATCTTGCGTAAAATAAAAACTATTAGGGGCTGTATCCGTGGCGTGGGATTGGAGTCCAGTTCTCACTGTCTGTACAATCCAAGGGGCTGGATTAAAAGTAATCTGAAAAGAAAATGTTATTTTTAACCTGAGTTAGTTTCCTGGTCTAATCCCTGAGCAGCTGCATTGGCAGTTGCAGCAATACTGGAGCAGCTGCGGGGCAGACACGAGGGAGGTGGGGAGCAAAGGGAGAAGCTGGGGCAGCAAAGCAGACACTGCTGCTGAGTGGGGTTGTTTCTCAGGCTTTGGCCCTTAGGAGGGGAAAGGAATGGCTGTCTGAAGGTATTTGGTGGGATATGCTGCCATAAGACATGTCCTGGGCACTTATATTTCAACAATTGAGTCGGTAGCGTCCATTGACTACACTGGGAGCTTGCACACCTTCTCACAGGTAGGCACCCTCATCAAAACGACTATGTTTAAGTGCAGGCTGAACCTCATACCTAATGTCAGGGGTGCTCAAACTACAGCCCACAGGCCGGATATGACCCCCCAGGATCCTCAATCCGGCCCCCGGTACTTACAGACACCCCCCCGCCCCCCCCCCCCCCCCCCCCCCGGGTTTGGGGGGGGAAACCAAGCAGCCGCAGATGACTGCCTGCCACTTCATCTGCATGCCGGCCCCCTGGTTAAAAAGTTTGAGGACCCCTGCCTAATGTTTAGAAACTCACACTTACTTCTATAACCTGAATCTAAAGGTGAAACATCCTTTGCCTTGCAGCCGTTCAGTCTTGTTAGTATTAGTGGCCTGGAGTTTTATCCTTTTTAAATATGGTATGACAGGGATTAGTATAGGGGTAGAGGAGGACTGCTGGATATACAGAACTGCTACTCCTGGCCCCAGTTTCTTGATGTATTGTGTGCGCACTGGAAGGCTGTCCATTGTATGTACTTTGCTGTTATAACAAAGCAAAAGCTCAAACCCTCTAATAGGAAGCAGATGGACATTCCCAGGCAGAGCCATCTCTATACAGAATATTTTACGTTAGAAGGGACCCATAAGGATCACTGAGTCCAGTGTTCCATCTTTCAACTTCAGCTCTCATCTTTAGAGGTTTTGAGCAGCTCCAGTGAGACACTGAGTATCCTTCAGCAGAAACCAAATTTCAAGAAAACATGATGCTTTGCCATATTGCAGTCAGCACTCAGTGAAGGAAGTTTGCTCCATAAGCAGATAGGAGGTTGTGAAGCTTAACTTGTGGTAATGACAATGACTTCATTTAATATCTTGAAAAAGGGACAATGGTGAGAAGTGGCAATACATGAAGTTCAGATTAGACATAAAGAAAACCCTTTCATTCCAGGAGGGATATAGCATCTCTATTCTTGGAAATTTTCAAGAATTTGTACAAAACGCTGACTGGCCTAGTCTGCTGTTAGCTATAATCCCACTTTAAGCAGGATATTGAATTGTGTCATTTCTGTAGATCTCTTCCAGGCAACATTTCAAGGGTCCTGTGTTATGCTACTTCTTGGTAATTGTCTGGTGTCTCTGGCAATATCTAAGCATCTTTTTCAGTGCCTGCCATAATGAGGTCTTCATCATTTTGAAGATCTTGATGTTACTGTAGACCATATGAATAAATATGAGATTTTTTTTTAAGTCTGTCTGTAAATTCTAGTACATTGAACAGTTCACTGGCTGTTTTTAATCTACCCATGAGCTTTTGAAATACTATTTGCACATTAAAATTTCTGTCCCGCTTTATTATTAATGTACTGTGTATTTGGAATCTATGAGGTCTTAATCATGTTGAAGATCTTGGTATTATTGTACTCCATAAAAACACATAAGAGAATTAAAAAAAAAAAAAAGTCTGTAAATTCTAGCACACCAAGCATTTCACTGGGTGTTTTTCTTTACCCATGAGCTTTTCAAATACTCTTTGCACATTAAAATATTTGTCCTGCTTTATTACTGATGTACTTTGAAATCTACTATGCAAATAGTTCCTTTCATTAAATCAAGAAAATAGAATGTTAAATATGCACAGGAATAGTTTCCAGATGGCCAGAGCAGTAGTCTGGAGCTACTAAATGGAAAACATTCTTCTTTGTTAGTTCAAGGCAAATACGTACCTGTCAGGCAGAGCTCTGAGTCAGGTATTTAGCCCTAAAACATCTCCAAGCTCCCCAAGAGACAGGCAGGAAAGAACCTATTTAATCCTTATGAGCTGATACCATTCTCTCTTTCCTATTTCTGTAATCTAAGGTACAGCACAGTTGCAGAAAGCAGGGAAGTAATATCTCTGCAAATTTGGTCTCAAATTCTCTGGCTTCCTCTTCTAATTTATGACACCCTTACATAAGGAAAAGTTAGTAAGATATTTCATTTATCCCCTTTTCCTCCTTCTGTCTTGATTATTTACAGGGCTTGGTTATTTTGTCCTAAGCTTTCAGTTGGTTACCTTGGAGCTGTATCAGCAATTTTTGCAAAAGCAATGCTGTAGAAATGATCGCTTCATGACATTATTGACTCAGTGTACATTTTATTTACATTAATGTACATTTGATTTACCTTAACAACTTAACGTAAATTGAACAATGCCAAGTCCTTATTGAAACATTCAAACCAGATCATGTGCCTTGGTAAAGACTGGAATATTCAGAATCCTTTTTCAATACCCCTAGAAAATATTTTTCAATACCACAAGTGTTTTATTGTGCTCCATCTATTAACAGAGGTTTCTTTTAGCACGAATCACTAAACAAAAATAATCAGTCTGCCCTGTCCCACTTGTGAACTGCTGTTCACCCACTGTGTAATGCTTCATTGCAGAGAATGTCATGAGTAACTGAGGCAGCATAACCGAGGGTTATGCCAGTTTAATGATGTAACTCATTATTTATATATAGCTACTTTTCAGTGAGATGGTACAGTAAAAATATTACTGCATACATTAATTTTAAGTTTTAATACTCCTTTGAGCAAATCTATATCACAGATAATTCAGTTGTCTTTTGAAATCAGCAATTCAAAAACCCCCAACAACCTGTCTATTTAGAAATGTAGATTAGCTTGCCTTCTCTGAAGGTTCACGTAATTTCTTTTTCTCTCTTGAGAAAGAGACATTATTTTTTACCCTTCTCTTCTTCAGAGCTGCTTCCCAGCAATCTGAACACGGCACTGTTGGCTGATGTTATTCTGTTCCAAAGTCAGATTCTGCCTTTGCTAAACTTCAGGAGGTTTTATCATCTGTAAAGTCAACACCAAACATATAATTACTTTACAGCGGGTATCTATTAGACCATACAGATCTGCTTGGAAGGCCATGTCTACACAGCAAGTGAAGTGGTTGCAGTTTGTGCTAGCTTTAATCAAATAAGGCCGTACAAAATAGGACAGCACAGGTTTCAGCATATTATAGCATCCTAATGAGCTTGGACTGACTGCAAAAATCCTAGCAACAGGCTGTATTTATGCATGCCACATCATCAGCTTCATGCACAGTGCAAGGACATCCTTAACCTTAGAGTAATACTGCTTGTGTAAACTAAAAGTACTGCTTGTGAGGAGATGATGAAATTGGTATACACATATCATTTCTGCCAGATCCTTTCCACAGACGTTTCTCAGTCTCACAGTACTGGATGAGCCCAGTGATTGAAGCATGTGTTAAAGAGAAAAGAAAAACAGTTCTACAAATCTCTTTATCAAAACTCATCGCTACTTAGTGACAGAGCACTTAAGTAAACTGATGAATATGATTTGGTACGTGAAAATTTGTTTATTTGTTATTGATATGTGCTTTACCTGCTTACTGACATTTTATATGGTTATTTTGATGATTCACCTTCCTCCTTTTGTGCTTCCAATCATTTTCCCCTTTTTCACACACCTCAGGTGAAGGTTTCTACCTCAACACTTAGAAGACAGAGACATAAACAGTTCACTTACAGGCATGGTCTGGGAGAGGGTGAGCAGGAATGGAAGTAACTGTAAGCCTCCTTCAGGCACCTCTAAAAAGAGAATTTTCTTCAGCAGGGAAGGAAATCTCTCTTCCTTCTTGGCTGTTCATTTCCAGTCTCCTCTCCAGATGTTCATGTCCCTTGGGCTGAATATTCAATCTACAGTTTTTGAGACTGCACTCAGGCTGAGAAGAAGAAAAAACCAAAACCCCCAAAGTATGTGGAGAGAAAGGAAAATTAATCTTTGGTTGGTCTTACAACACAAAATAAATAGCCTTACTGTAAAAATATGGGGACTGAATATTCTTTCCTGTGGTTCTTCTCCAGAGTTTAATACTTTTGCACCTTTGTGTAATTACAGTACTGAACCCCGCCAATTTCTAGTAGATGAAATGCATCTTTTGATTACCAGCTTGGAACTCAAAGGAGATTTGCATCTTCCAATGTTGACTATACTATGGCAGTAGTAGTGGTAGAAAAAAAATCACATCTGCATTTAACATTCAGTTAAATTTATGCCTTATTAATTATTTTTTGTATAAAGCTAATAAGTAAAAAGCACTAGGGGCATGCATTTAGAGCACATATATATAATTAATGTCATATACATGATTTTCACAATACAAAATAGAAATAAGTAATATAATATTTTCCTCACTGGGATTGATAATTCATTAGGCTGCAAATAGAAAATTGTCATAAAGTTTCTACACAGACAGTGGTCAACACTGACACTGAAAAAGATTTCCTGTTGGCTGTGTTTAAAGATTCAAACAAGAGGAAAAGCCATTGAGGATGATTAAATGGAATGAGATAAATTAGAAAACTGGCATCATGATGAAGGTCTTTAGCCACGCGCAGTATGGGAAGGTGAACAGAGCTGGTGTATAATTGCAACATCACTTTTGTATAAACTGAGTCCTGATGCTAAATGACCATCTTTGTGGCTACACTCAAAAAGAACAGAAAATCAGAAGGTAGTTTCACAACTGAGCTTAAACAACATTCCCTGACACTGACTTCATCTCGTATGACAAGCTCCTGTGGTTCCTGTGGCATAACTCTAACCCTTGGCTGCTTTGTCATTTCTTTGATGCTTTTACCTTCAGAAAGTCTTGCACATTAAGATGCATCAAGCAAAAGAGCATCAAAGAGGAATAGTGAGGGGAAGATTATAAGAAGCAGAAACTGGTATGTTACTGGTATAGCTGAGACATTAGCATAATCCCCAGTATTTGACAGGTGGGCCTGGATAGAAAGTCTGATGTTGTGATAACTATATATGTTCCAGGGGGTTTAGAACAATGACAGATTCTAATACATTAAAGAATCCTCTTGGCATATCCAAAGTATATGTTTTTTAAAGTTTGTTAGCGTATTTATCTTTTGCTTTTAGGGCACAAGGCTCAAAAATAAAGGAGAAAACTATCAGTGAATAGATTTGTCTCAGGTCTGCCTGTCATGTGCTAAGGAAGGGCCAGGTAGGTCTTTGCTACCTCCTGGAACGAAATGGGTTCGGTAATCTCTGTAGATAGCCTGTTACTGGGCTTTATCTCCCTCAGGATTATGAATAGCTTCCTAAATCCAACCTATGACCCAAATTGTCAATATAACTGGTTGTCATCTTCTTTACAATGCCATTATTGAGTCTTCCCTTTCTCTTTTCCCTTCCAGCTGCCCCCTAGCTTGTCCTCTTTTCTACAGAGAACAAACCTAACTCCTTCTCAATTTACTCATACATTGTATTTTTTTTTCTTGTCATTTTTTCAGTTTTCCCTTAGATTTTCCGGTATGCCTATACATCTCCTAAAAACCGCCTGCCAGAAACAGGGCACAGTATTTCAGCTGAGGCCTTTTCCATGTCAATTGAAAAAGAATAATTATACCTCGTGTCTTACTACAAGACAGAAATACATCTGCTTGGTGTTGTGGGTTTTTTATATATATATCAGAATCGTATTTGTTACACATTTGTTTTTTAAACCTCTTCTGCATTCTAATCTGCCACTCTTCTGCCTGGCCATGTATCTAATTCCTTCAGTGTGTTTGCTACCCACCCAGCTTGGTGTAACCCACCAATTTTATAGATATATATTCTGTTCTGTTCCTAGTATTTCAGAAAGGTATTAACCAAGCCCAGCACAGGTATTTATAGGTTCCTGAGTACTTCAGGAACAAATCATTGCTAACAGCTTTTAGAATATTTTTTCAAATACATGTGCACCTTGTGATGATTTCCTCTGTCCCACATTTCCTTGGCTTGTGTATCGTAATTTCACCACAACAGTGTCAAAAGCCTTAAAGCCAAACAATACCATATGTGTTTGCTTTCCTTTACCATCAGCCATGAGAGAAATAATTATCCCAGAGTAGCTGAAAATCATAATGGCAAATATGGTAGCAGAATGTAATAATTTACATGGTGCTCTTCATGTTCTGTTTTGCCCTGTCATTAGAGGTCTGGGGAGGGAGGTCATCTGGATTTCTTAGGCATATGGTTTTATTTAACTATGGTAAACCAGCAATTGCAACTGGAGGAAATATCTTTACAGAGGAATATATTTACAGATATCACCCAGCATGGAGCAGTCTAATGCTATTGCCTAGCATGCAGGAGAGGCCTTTATTCAGCTAATTCTTGTTGTGAGTGGGGGGACTTCACATGGTACTATCTAATTTTATCTAAAAAACCTTCTGCAAACAAAATCAGAAAAGGGCTTCTATTGCCATGGCTGCAGAGCTAAGCAAAACTTCACCATGCAGATTTTTGTAAGAAAAAATGAGTAATGACTGAGGGCTGTATGAGCTGGTGGGAAGACAGTATAGTTTCATGGTTACAGATGACAGCTAAGAAAAAGCGAGCCTCTGAAGTTTTTGAAGCTGCAGTCATTTGTTTACCTAAAAGTAAATGAAAACAAACTCATTTCAAGCTTCTATGATAAGTAGCTTTTGTTCCCAGGTACTAGCAATCTGGTAACGCTTCTCTTCTGTTTTCTGTGTCTATATTTCAACAGTAACCTCTCTAGACAGTAACCAGGATTTGCTGAAGATGCTCACCACTCAATATGGGGATCTCTGGACTGCAATTTTTACTACCTTTTACATAAAACTATCACTGAAATAAGTGCTGTGCAAATTTCTATTTTTTGCATTGTTAATGAGTCTAACATTTTTCATTTTAAGAAGTTTGTTCTCACTTGCTCATTTCTCTCCCAAACTGTTCCACCATCAGCTGTACTTTTGTGTTCAGATATTTGCCTAAAAATTTCTTAAGTTTTTTAAGGTAAGGGAAAACGTTTGTGTTAATACTAAATTTGTCATTTTGTAATATGGCACTGCTCTCTTATTTAATCTGTAATTCATATGAGCACACACCAAGCATTCAGACTTCTTCATCTTTGCATTTGGAAGCGAGGTTGCTCTTGCAACAAAGATTTGAAGTCAAGGTCCATAGTCCATAGTTCTGGTAAAACCTTAAGTAGGTTAGACAGGCCAGAATTAGTTTCTCCTGCTATCTTGAAGTTATGCATCTCGTTCAAGCAAACCAAGTTGGGTATTGATGCAGTTTCTGAAAAGAAGTAGACTAGTTTTTGACGGCAATGTACCTTACAACTCTTAAATTGTTGTTCTGGGTTTTGATGTGTTGTATTATGAGAGTGACTGGTGATTGAGGGAGATAACATGGCAATCTTAGCTCAGACAGCAAACTTTCAGGTACTTAAAATTAATTGAGTCCTTCCCAACATTATTTAGTTCCAAAACACATTCAGTGTAGGGAGTTTATTTTCATTGACATAAGTAAAAAAATAAGTTGGTTGGGTTTTGTGGGGTTTTTTTGCTTGTTCTGCTTTGTTTTGTGGATTTTTTTTAAGTGTTTGTGCATCTTTATCTGCTTTTCAGCAGGAACATAAAGTCCTACAGATAAGATCTTAAATCCAAGTCTGTAACTGATAAGCACAAATGATAGATGATATATTGCTATCTATACTGGATGTAACTGTGTCCTGCATCTAATGTTAATGTTCTCTGATCCTTACTGCCTCCCCCCCAGGAACACATTAAAGCAAAGCACAGATTAGTTGAAAAGACAGTTGGCTTGTCAGGTGTGCAGGCTAAGACTCTCAAACGGAGAGAGGAATTTTTACCAACAAAATCCCTTTACTAAGAATTTTTCTTTCACATACCCCTTCTGTAACCTACTACACAACAGAACAATACAGGTGAAGTTTGCAAATATGAAACTTTGTGCAAGGGCTGCAGGCAAGCGGTGGGACTGCTGGTTAAGTCCTGGCCTGAGGCTAAGTGATCTGAGCAGGCTGGGGAGAAGTACTGGGCATGACATGAGAAATTGCTTAATACAACAAATAACTGCAAGAAGCAAACAAAAGCTACAGATAGCACCATGAGGGCTAGATAGATCTCAGAGGTGGTTAAACGGATATTACATGAGAAACAGCCAAACTTCACCAATAACTGGAGGCGAATACTGGGGACCTTCTGGGGAATGCAGTCTTGCAAAGCTAGCAACATCTAGGTAGTACTTTGCACGGTAACATACAAGACCAAAATCACACAAGTGATAGCATCAGAAATACCAGATTTGGGTACAGATGTAGAAAGACTGCAACCAATATAGAAAAAAGTCATTATAGGTAGTTTTTTCATTTGGGAAAAACCTGGGATGGACAAAGGGAGGTAGAGGGATGGCAAAAAGGAGGATCACAAAGTAAGAAAAAGGGATTATAGGGTGTGCAAATTGAGTGGCCCAGGCTGTTGGAGATACCCGCTGGGAAGCCCCATGCTTGGTTGCTGTCCCTGGGGAGGACCTCAAGCAAAACCCACTGTTCTGCCCATAGTGTACAGGTAGGAAGAAATCATGGGTATATAAAGTTTGTGTATAGGAAGAAATTAAGCATTCAATATTTGTGCATTCTTGATTCGGCATGTGAAATGTCATTCTGTCAGTGTTTCCAAACCAGACAGATTTTTCTTAGTATATTAGTGTTAATATAAACTTATTTCTTTTATTCTTTCAATCAGTTTCAAGGCTTGTCAGTACAGGTTTACATCCAAAACTGACTAAAAAAACCCCATTTCATTAAAAGAAAAATTTGCTTGCTTCAATAGCAGTTGCTACTCTTGGTGTCTCCAAATATCCTTCAATTCATTTTTCCTTTCAAATGTCCATTCAGTTTGCACATTTTCGTAGCTGTAATCTCACTGTCTTAAACTGACAAGCATGAAAAATAGCAAATGTAACTGCTTCAGCAACCATAAGTTGAGGACCACCATCTGGTTAAATATTTCACAGTTTAGTATTTGCTAGTTTACCCACCAAGTAAAAATCTCTTCCCTTTTGATTCAAAATTAATTAAGATCTGCTAAAAATTCTGTTCATTGCAATTTTTATGTGCACAGACAGTGCAGTGGTGTATTACTTTTAAAACTACATTTTGGAGAAGAAAGTAAGTAATATAAATTATTTTGACTTGTCCCGTGACACACATGACCTATTAAACGGAACCTGCATCCTTCCTCTCAGAAAGACCATCTTAAATTTTACAGAACAATGTTCTTGCATTTATGGTGGCTTTTATCTGCTGAGGATTTCTGTAATGTATTTTTCATAGGTGTTGTCTGTAAATTGCTACTAATTATGGGAAATATGCATTTTTCCCCTATACTGTGAAGGAAAATTTTTCTGCTGTCAAATATACATGGTGTATGTTTGCGTTAAATTTGCTTGTTCTTGCTCTCTTGGAATGTGCACTTTGCTGTCTGTTTTCCAAGGCTTTCCTGATTGTATATTCTCAGGGTATAGCTCTTAAGGAAAAAAAAAAAAAATGCCCATTGCTGACAGGGCCATTGTTGGATATGTTTTATATTAAAGGGCTGTTGTTTTTTTTCCATTCAATTATTTGTTCATACAAAACAGGAAAGAAGAATTCCAAGGCTATCAGTAACATCTTTGAACATAAGTTCATGCTTTCCCATAGGGCTGAAATTAAATCAAGACATTATCCATCTTCCTGGAAAAAAAACCCAAACTAGCAAATGAAAGATGTCTACAGATGTGTTTTTATTTTTGTTGTGATATGAGGAGGTGTATCAGCACAAAAACTTGTATCATTGACTTAGAGTTAATTAATCATGTGTAAAGCTGTATTGTTTATAACTCTTATAAAAACTTTATTAGGCGTGGCTATCTTGTTTGTATGTTGACCTCAGTGATATTCCTAGACTAAAAGAGGTCTACTTGTGTGATGAAGGGTTAACAGGACCCTAGCTGACAAGCCAAACCCTATGACTTCACTGTTTTTCTTAGGCTTGGCAAATATTTCTATTGTTACAGGCCAATTTTAACTTTGCATAACCACAAATGAGCTACTTTATCCTTTAACTTCCTGACTGTAAATGGCACTGAACCTCTACATCCGTTGCTAAAGGCTTCACAGGGTAAGGTTCTAGCAAAAAGGTGAAAATTAAGAATTTTTCAAGATATAGAAAACAGGCCTGGAAAACTCTTACTCCAAAAGTCCAAGTGTATCCTGTAAAGTCGAATCCAGCAGATAGAAAGGCAGAACGTTATTTATGCTGCTTTAGAGAAATGAAGCATGCTGGTAATTGGAAACAACATAAAAATCAAGTATAAGGTTACTGGCTAACACATGGCCACCCTTAAAAATAGCAGGACACTCCCCTTTCTGAAAATTTTCTCAGATTTGCAGTGTACTGTGTAAGCAACTCAAGAAGGAAATGTTCTCAAATATGAGTTCTGAATGATCAACCACAGAAGCTCCTAAACTATCCTCAGCAAAAGGCAAGACAGGTATTAGCCCAAAGCCAGTACAAAGGAGGTCAGGAACTAAAAAATATTTTAAAATAAAACTGAATACCCATGTGTGAATATCTGCTACTAGTTCCAGAAGTATACTCACACACAATGGTGTATGACAGGATGCAAATTTTCAGGGAAATCTTAACCTATAGATCATAGTAATTCAGGGAAGCAATGATATTTGGTTACTGTGACTCCAAAGGCAGTGCAAATAGAACAACAGATATCTTCATCATTATGGAAAGTAGCATCATGCTTTACAGGAGTTTGGAATGGAACATGAAATGGAAACCAGGTCCAAAGCAAGTGCTTCAAGGCATTTGATCCTCTTCTGCTATACCCCTTGCCTGAAAGCAGGGAGACAGGGTCCCCACAAGGGTGCCTTGGAGTGACAGTCTCTCTTACCCGTTCACCATCACTTTCTGAAAGGCAACAAGTCAACCCCTCTGAATACAAAGACCCAGACTGCTAGACACTTGAACTCGCAGGTATGCATGCAGCGGCATTTTCCAGAGTGCCTTTCACCTAACTTCTATCAACCAGCAGCAGGGTGTCTTGGCACTCTCCAAATCCCTCTGCATGCTTGGCTGCATCTCTGGGTGCTTCGGGCATGCCTGCAGATGCAAGCAAAGGCAGGATACTCTGCACTGGCAAAATGAAAACCAGCCCTGCTCTGAAACCTGTGGCATGCAGGGCTGTGGCTGAGCAAACTTACCCTGCCTCAGATCGGAGAAGTGCCTCAGCCTGGCGTGTCAGCTGGGGTGCAGCAAGACACGGGTGCGGTTCAGCTTAATCCACACTGAACCTGCCTTGTATCCAAATAGCCACAACTGTGGATCCCACAGGCCATTTCTCAGTCCAACCAGACATAGTCTGAAATATTTCTATAAACAGGATTTAGGGAGCAAACACACTGCTGTTAGATATAAGACCAACCAAAACATACACTTGAATATGATTCAGTATCCAAGGCCATGACCCATTCCATGATTCTGATTAATACAAACCGTCTCTTTTGATAGTCCTGCTGGTTCTACCCACTTGCTGTAGTCACAGTGAAATAATTAATCATGATTTCTTCATTTACTCTTAGTAATCTTATGAAGAATATTCTGAAATGTAATCCTTCCCAGAAACATGCACAGTATAAGTCTTCTGTAAGTTCTCTCTCTCATAAGGTGCTTTGCTTTTGATTTTAAAAATTCTACTGCTATAAGGCTACTAGGAATGCTCTTCTAGTAAAAATTAAGTTGAACATTTTTTTGCCTGCCTTTATTTTGTATTAAATCCCAGACTCCCTCTGATTTCCCACTAGTACTCTGTCCCCAAAGCGATGCAAGTCTTCCAATAGAAAGCAAAAAAATCTGCAGCTTAACCCAAGTATATCCTGCAATCAGGTTTTGCTTTGCACAGCAAATATCGTGTTTCATTGCATTTTTCTGTCTTTGATATATTCCAGTAGTTTATTTGCCTTTAACTGTAACCACACATTAGACTGATGTTTCATATATATATTTTTAAGTAACTATCAGCAAACACACCATTAAATCTCCAGGGCTGCTTTTCTTTTTTTCTGCAACTGTTTTTCACTTTCTGGAATGAACTTCCACAACACTCATTACAAATGTTCCATAGTATTTATTTACCCTACCTTTTCCTAAGTCCTACACTGTTACCACTTCACTGCTTTGTGGTGGTGGTGTTTTTACTAGGCACTGTTTCAGATGTACTCAACTTTCTTCTCCAGATAGCCAGTAACATTGATCTTTCTAAATATGAGTCTAAAACCGACTGTATGCAAAGATGTACCCTTTTTATATGCACTTGTACAAGTAAAAATTTCAAACCTCTAAGTGTGCAATTACTGCATCAACAGATCAAGCTGCTGGCAGAAGGGAACAGAATGCTGTATCATGTCCAGCACAAGCTGAATGTCGCATTGGGCTCCTGCTTATCTCCCATTCTGCTGTGGTGTTGCTGCAGTCACGCAATGGCAGCACAGTCTTTTATTGTTTGTGACACCTAATTATCTAATTTTATTATTGAGTAAGTATTGTTAAGGATATTCATAGACCAGATTAGCCTATGAATTGTGACATACATCTAAAGTGCAACATATTTCATTTTCTGAAAATCAACAAAGCTTCCATAGATCTGTAAACCCAATAGATCTGGAATGTTGTGAGGTGACCTGACATCTCCTAGAGGCTGGATACCATAGAGAAAGAAGCAAGATGACAAAATTTTGTCAGGTAAACTGAGGATGCTTGCCCCTGGCATCTCTGCTTTACAAAGTACCGAACATCTGCAATCGTAATGTTGTGGGAAATTACCTACACTGAGTACAGCAACTGCTTTTGGGAAATGGGACTAGGCGGGAAGACAACATACCTCTCTGTTTTAATATATGTGGAATAGGTGCTGCTTAGCTTCTCAGCAATCTAGGCATGTCTATTGCAGTGGAGCCAGTTCCGCTGCTGAAGAATGGGAAAGCAGCAAGAGCACGTTCCTACCACTGAATTCAACGCCAGTAAAAAAGAAATATCCCCGTAGCTGGGCATGAGAAAACCACATGGAATTAATGAAATTATCGTGCTATCTGAATATTGTGTATGAAAGAAACTGGTTTTCATGTACTTAATTTTTAAAGTTTGTTGTATGTGTAACTTTCGCATATGCATATTCTACTACTAGCTTGGGATTTATGCAGCGGATTCCCAGACCCTTTTCAGTTCATAAATTAACACACTGGACTGAGTCCCAGCAAGGATTTTTTCTGAGTTCAAGCCCAATGCCTTAGAGAGCACTCGTTAGCTTCCTGGCAGGCATACGTCTGGCCTTGCACTACAGTGCTTCCAGGCATCACTGCTGCAGGGCAGATCACACAAATACACAAACCCATGCTTACTTTTCTAAACAGAGGTCTTAAGCACCAGGGTACAGATTATTCTGTGTAATGACTCATGATTCAACACCCCCCCACACACACACTTTTTAAAACTTAATATTTGGCAGCAAAGGCTTGAGGATCTGCTGTGCTAGATGATGACTTTGAGGAGGAGCAAAGCTGTGTAGATCAGCACAGCATTCAGCTGGGAAGGGAAGGCTTTCTAGAATCACTCCTTTATTTTGTCTAAGCTTTGAGGAATATCTATGAGATATGTATAAAATGGTCTTGATGGCAGGGACCTGTGCGCAGGACCTCCCTCTCCCAGTGGGGTGTTTCCCCCATTGACTGACCTAGAGCTTGCTCTCTTTCCAGTACCCTGTGTGCTTTACTCTGCAGTGGTAAAGCTTCAAAAGGAGAGGTGCCGAGTACTTCACTCTAGCATAGCAAGTCTCATAGTAGATAGATACTGATATAAAGTTCTTCAGACTGAGGTAAAATCCAGGTCTTTCCTTGATGAGAGCAGGTTGGTAGCTAAGAGACAAGTGCCACTTAGGTGTCCTTTCCTCGTTCTGCAGGTTTTAAAAGAAAAAATGTCACTATTCCACCTCAACATGTTCTTGAAAAAACACGTTCATACTTATCAGACCTAACAGATCAGATCTGTCAGACAGCTTATGAATTTCACAAAAATTATAAGGTAGTTGTCGGTTTACACAGCTCTGAAGTGTACCTGGAGAACTGCAAAGGAAAAGAGTAAATTACCTGCAGAACTTGCATGCTTTTAGCTTTAGGTGATCTGACCATTGGAACCGGGTTTTCTCGATCACAGCTTAGGATTTATGAAGCTAAATTCCATTTAAGTGTCATGTGAGATGAATAAGCCTTTTCCTGGATTTCAGCCAGCCTCCAGGCTAGGAAGCTATTTGGCCTAGTTGTTTAATGGGTATCTTACTGTGTGAAAGTTATCAGCACCCTGTAAAGCAGAATAAGTAAGCCAAGTTCCCTCAGTTCCACAGAAAAACTCCCTTAACCTCCTGAAGCCCTTTTACATTTACACTGGTGTAGTTGCCCTCACGCCCTACCCCCACCCCCCACCCCCCGCCTTAAGTAATTTCCTTTGACAAGTTTATGTATAACATTTCTTTGGTAAATGGCAAAATAAAAACTAAATGCTATATGTTAATGATGTATATTAATGTTTAAATGAAATGTTAATATTTACGTCTTGAGACTATAAGAAAGATATAACGGGGAGGTTATGTCAATATGTGAATACCTAAAGCCAGGCCCCGCGTGCTGTGTTTGCATGGCTCTGATGCATGTATACGTCAGTGATCCGCCAGGTACAAACTGTCACCTCTCTGAGTATGCTTTCAGTGATGCACTCCACGAAATGGTAGCTGTGTGCACAGCTTTGTAAAGAAACTATTTCAGTTATTTGATTTCTGAGAAAGCACAGAGTTCCCTTCTATGCAATGGGTTGTCTGGACATTGTTCTAGAAAGAATGTCAGCAGAAAAAGCTTCTGACCTCATTCTTATATGGAGTTACAATTAGAGAGTCTGAAGCTTACTATAATGTAGGTGAAAGAGACCAAAAGTGAATAGAATATTCCCAGCTAGTGATTTTGTCAAATAGCGACAGAGAATTATGGGTGATAGTCAGGAAAAAAGGTAAAAAGTTTGCTGTTTGATTAAGCCTGCTGCTTTGCTAGACTTGTTGAAAATTAGCAGTGCCTTTGTCTGATGGAAAGACTAAATGAATACTTTTATCATCCATAAAGTTATGCAGCAGTTTGCAGTGGGCAAAGCACTGAGTCATCTTTTGACCTACTCAGAATTTCACATGTTGGGAGAACTGTCAATTTGTAAAGTAAAAAAAAAAAAAAAAAAAAAAAGTGTGCAGTTTAGCAGCCTTCAATACTTAGCAGGAAATTAGAATGGATGTAGGAATTACAACTCTGGGCGTAGGGGACTAAGTTCTGCTCAAGTACCATTTTCCATAAGTGAACACTTACATAAAAACCCGGTTGTTGACCAGGAGTTCAGTGATATTGATGAACTGTCAGCTAGCATAGAGATTTCTGAGTTATACTGCTAATCATAGAATCATGGAATGGTTTGGGTTGGAAGGGACCTTAAAGATTGTCAGTTCCAACCCCCCCTGCCGTGGGCAGGGACACCTTCCACTAGACCAGGTTGCTCAAAGCCCCATCCAGCCTGGCCTTGAGCACCGCCAGGGATGGGGCAGCCACAGCTTCTCTGGGCAGCCTGTGCCAGTGCCAGCGCCACCCTCATGGTGAAGAATTTCTTCCTTGTATCTTGTCTAAATCTACCCCTTTTCAGTTTAATGTCTTAGAAAAGGCTGGCAGACAAGGCCAGTAAGGCAAATGCTGTTCATTACAGTGTCATTAGTTCATTCTCTTTTACTGGTGTTTGGGAAAGGGTATATGCTATTTTTACCTCTCTACATGGATTTAAAAGGAATTGATTTCCTTTCTACTAATACATGGGGAATGTGATACTGTTTGTAAAAATATTATCTTATGAAAGGTTACAAAATCTATCTACCCTTGTAACGTTGAATTTTTCAATCTAGCCATACATTTTGAATTACAAATCTTGATTTATTAAGGCTTTTGGAGAATTCAACCACATGATTTTATTAATCATCAGTAAACATTTTTTGCAGATATTTTCAAAGGAAAAAGGATTGTGTCCTTTAGTGAAATGACAATGTAGTATTGTTATCTTTGCCAATATATAAACTTTGCAAGAATTTGAAAGGACATCTGAAACCTCTGGTGCTGAGCTGAGGCCAATGTACTTAAAATGTGTTTGCACAGCTCTGTGTCTAGAAATTTGCTCATTCTGTAGGTGAAGTGTCTAATCAGACTATGATGGGACCACCAATGAATTCTTGGTGTGTCAGTGACTAAAACATATAAAACTGTACTTGCAGTCATATTGTAGTGTAAACTGATTTCCCCCAATAACTATTGGATAAAGAATCATTATATTATTATAGCAGTAAGATCCTCTATCAGTTTGTGTAACTGGGTGTCTTTTCACATGGTACTTTGAAAATGCAGTTGAAGCTGTTATGATATATATGATTTATGTTAAGTTAGTGATTAACTGCTGGCTAATAAGTTGTGATGAAAAATTATTGAGGAATGAATCAGTATAAAATGGAGCACTTTTTGTTTTCTTTGTCAAATAAAAAATGAAAAATTGCAAGTCCCATTTAATAAAAAAAATATTTGATCCAAAACCCCTTTCTTATTTTCAGCTGTTATTTAATCAAGTTGTCACTTTTTGATCTGAAATGTCATTTTAAAACTCAAACTGAAAGATCTGAAAATGCTGAAATAAACATTTCCTGCATTTTTAATCAAAATTATTGTGTGAGTTTGATATTGATTTATACATAGGATTAATCAAAATGAAATAACAGGTTTTGGTTTACTGTATTTGTTATTAATCCAATTTTTTCAATGAATTTCTCCCCTTCCATTAAACACCATTTTAGCTTCATTAATTTTGGTCCTTTGAAGTTTTAAGATCAAATCAGTAATGTACATATCAGCTGATGCAACTACAAATACATCAAGACAAGTGGTCACAAGGTTCATGAGGAATCTGCAGCAGTGGGACAAATGACTCATGAAGCTTTTTATATCTCAACAC
Source organism: Falco rusticolus (assembly GCF_015220075.1). Classification (NCBI taxonomy): domain Eukaryota; kingdom Metazoa; phylum Chordata; class Aves; order Falconiformes; family Falconidae; genus Falco; species Falco rusticolus. Next base: position 27,308,376 of record NC_051188.1, read on the forward strand.
ACTCTTGCATGGGATTAATGAGACAGAGCTATTGGTCTGACCATTAAAATGGATCACCTGAGGTTTCTTGTTCTTTTATTAGAAGGCAACCAGCTCTGTATCAATGTATTTTTTTACATCCTTACTGCACTCTATGGTCTCTTTATAATCGTTACGGTTTCAGTTAAGAAAGTTTAACTTGATGGGCCCCATATGAAATAGAAAGTGTCCAGTAGCAAAGAAATTGAAGTTACATATTTATATTTTAGTTTTCCTGATTTGATTTTCCTCAACAGCATAAGCTGAGAATGTATCACTGAAATTTTATTCTATAAGCCGTACACATTGCTTTTTAAAATGTTTCCTTCCTCTTTATCCAATGAACTGTCAAGTGATTTGAGAAATACGTTGGTAGCCAAAACTGGTCAAATTACTGTTGTACTCAATGCTGCAATGCCTAAAAGTCTGGCTCCTGGCTCTGGGATGAGAAGTTATGATGCTGGCTCCTGTGGTGGAGGGAGGACCCCATCTGGACCAGGAACACTCAACTGGTTCCCTGCTTACCCCATGAGAGACCTAACATGTAACCTGTGTTTCAAGCTGGACACGGGGTTGCTGAGTTCTGGGCCAGCAAGCTGCACACTTGAAGACATTGCTAGTCCAGCCGTTGGGTTGGTACCTCCGAAATTATACGTCCCAGTGGGAAAAAGCGGCTGACCACTGGAGGCTGGAGGGAGGACTCTACTGAAGCACTCACCTGTCGCCTCATTCACCAGGTCTACTCTGGTTGTGCAAGTGTCAGAGCCAAAATCTCTTCCTTGTAGTTGAGAAGCTCCAGGCTCTTTGAATGATTTATGGGATTATGTGAAGCTATAAATCTTCCGCTACAGCTAAATGCAACAATGATACTGTTTATATAATAATTTGCATCAGCTTTGCTTGACCACATCTATGCCAATGCTGAATTGCTGAACGACTGAGTAATGGCTGTATGGAGAGCGTGACTGAAATAACATCAGGCTCCATGGCCACAGAAGGGGGCTGTCCCAGCTTCAGCCGGTTCCCGAGGAATTACCAGTTTTCATATAAACAGAACCACCAGAGCTTCAGTTAAGCTCAAACAAAGTGATCTTTCAAAAAGATAAAATCAAAACCCCCAAGGCTTGCCTGGCAGAAATGTCCACCAGCAATGTCCATTTGTCCTCTCCATATGGAAGAACATCCCCCTTCACAGTGCGCATGTTTCCCTCCTGCCCACTGCCATCAGTGCCTGGGCCAGAATGCCAGAAAAACATCAAGAGCTTATTATCCTTTTTCACGTGGCAAACTGAACCCAAAACTTCTTCAGTGCTTTTGAGGCTCAAATTTTTCTTCTTCACCTCTGAATTTTGGATTGGTGCCAAAAGAGAAAATACTTGACTACCATGAGGTGTTCTGTTTAGCGTTTTCCCAGCTGAGAATAGAAGTAAAAGTGCCAGAAAATGTGTAAGAAATATTGTACTTGGGGAAATTTACAACCTACTTCTGTAAACGAATAGACACTTGGATAAATAGAACATTTGGATGAGCTTTTGTTTTAGAATAAACAAAACAATGGCCCGTACTAGGGATGTGTGTAACCTAATGGGTGCGTGCTAAGACTGACAAAATTAATGTATTTTCACATGGTATAGCTGCCCATATAATACCTAATTGTGGAAGCAGAACAGTAAGTCTGAGGCTGCATCATTTCAAAGGCATGTCAATAAAAACTTCTCCTATATAACACACCATCTTACACTTTTTTTGTTCACTAAATATGTAACATAGGCAAATTGTTTTAGAAATATTTAGAGAGCTTACAAGAGACTAGTGGCAATGCTATTTTTACTGTGCCTTCTCCTTCTATGCAGAAAGTCTGTTACCTAGAAGAAAACTACATCTTTTTTAATGGGAGTTGTAATTGAACATGCTCTCAGTTATCATTCTCTCTGTTATTTACTATGTGCTAAAAGATTGCTTTCTCCAGAACTTTTCCAGGGTTCTATTCCTTTTCCAGAATTGGGTTATACTCTATCCAATCTATAGGACTGAATATTTGAATATTTGTATTTTCTGTTTTCTGCCTTTTTAGAAAAATTTCTCCAAGTGTTCGGGTACTTCACCCTTCTCCAAAAATTCTTCAAGGTCATCTCTTTTTCTTCTGAGTTTATGTCATTTTCTTTTATCCCTTAGAATGAAATTCATGAAGTCCAGCCAGTTTAAAGACATTCAATTCTCAAAGTATTTTTTTTTCATTCTACTCTAGAGAAAGATGTTTGCTCTTTGTGACTGGAGTTAATTTTGATAGCAACAAGTCTGACTTACCCAGGGAGCACTATTTCAAAGCATTAAAAAAAGCATCAGGTTGGCTGGCAGTTTTTCCTTTCAGTGTGACTGTAGACCAACATTTCCATCACTCTGCTGCTTAGGAGCCCAGAAATTACATCCTGGTACTCTCACAGTGTTACTCTCATTTATTTTTTTGCCTTGCCTTTTCTGTTATTCACTCTGCATGGCTGGATTGTTTTTTAGTACTTTGTACCAATTTCATCGTTTCCACTGTCTGTGTGTTTTCTTCTTGTGCTGAAGGGGAATGAAGAACTTGTATGCAAGTCAATTTCCTGTCTTACTGCATTTTTCTATTTTTTTTAAGCTTAAGCATAATTTGTACTTGTGTTCCCTTTATTTTTTTTTCTATGGAAGTGCCAGCTCCTTTAGCTTATTTTCACACTTTTATATTTTTTGTACCAGTACTGTAACTTGTCACTATACAAATGATGAGAACAAAGACAGTGCTCTCCAGTTATTAAAGTTAGACCTGAAGCTCATATGGTCTGTGGAAATAAAGTGGGTTTTGTCATTGCTTAATATGAGAAAAGAATAGAAACCCAAGAGATAAAAAAAATATAAAATAATTGATAAGCACTTTAAAAGTAAAAATTAATTTCCTAATCAAGGAAGGATTTTATTGGTATGAAATAACACATAGCAGCAAACAAGAAAAATGAGATTAAATGCAAAAAAATGGATATGGAAAAAAAATAACATTTCTCAGTAAGCAATTGTTATCACTTAGTGAACCATACTACCCAAAACAGGCAGAAGAACAAATAAAACAAAGCATTAAATTGCACTGTTGTTATATACAACAACATATTCATGCTGTATCTTTAAGCCAGAAAACACACACACTGTAAACCCAAAACCTGCTGAAAACTGCAAGATTTGGCTATTCAGGAAGTAGAAGATGATGGTGAAGGTATATGAAATAATGAAAAAAATGTAAAGGATGGATGGTGTTTTAACAGCAGCTGAAGGTACCCATCACATTGCACAGCAGAAGAGTGTACTTCTGACAAAGATGTGTGCAGATGTGGTATATCACTTATATACACAACCAGTACTGTGAATGTATGACTTATGAGTCCTAATGCCTGTGGCATTCCCCCATGTTCTTTCTATCTGTATAATGAAATATTTGAATTCATAACAGAGGAATCACACTGGTTTAGACCTGCCTGAAGAAGTAAACTAGATATTTTTAATCATACACTTTTATGGTTAAAATAGTTAAGACATGTTCTCCATCTCCTTGAGCTCCTGTGATGAGAACTATAACTGAGGAAGACTTAATGATTGATTTTGGAAAAAGTACTAGATAAGAAGTTATCACGGAAAAGTTTAAAGCACTAAGCATCTTTCAGGGCACTGACAGATTTTTGTGCATTTCTGTGAACTGCATAATTTAATTTCAGGCAGTAAAATCCATATAAATTAATGCTAAAAATTTGAGGAGGAGGGGGGGAATCACATCAAAACAAATAAACAGCTCATAATGACTTGATTAATCCCAGGTTTTGAGCAGCAAAATATTTAATCAGATACTTTTTAGTCCTGACATGTTCTTTGTCAATATATAAATAATTCCAAAAAATCTTCAGTGCAGTTCTATGCAGCGTTTATAAGGTATATTACTGATTTCAAGTATGAAACCATTAACTACAAATCATTGCTTTGAAATTATTTTTGTGGCCTGTAAAATCAGAAAACGAGGTTATTGGTTTCCCAAAAGTCCCTAAAGATGGAAAAGAAATCGTTATATAAAGTTCTACCTAAGTGGAAGAGTAAAATTGCAACATGTGGTGACAATCTGTCTAAAATACAGGGCAAAAATAAAGCTGTGCAAATACATTTTCTCATCGCAAGTTTCAGTTTCTTTGAGAGGAGAAATGGAATAATTCTGCACAAGCACAAAATTTGTTGGCTGAGAAATGGGCATCTCTCTTGGAAACTGAGTAAGGTACCTCACACAACTGTCGTCCTGAGCCAAAGTCAGGAACATAGACCCATACTACCCACAAAATATTACAACAAAACCCTTTTCCACCAGCAGATTTTGACCACTGCTTGTTGACTCTTACTGTGCAATTCTCCCCTATGGGAGGTCTGTGTATAGTCATCTATAATTAATGATTCTGTCTGCTGCAGACTTTACTGTCTTCTGCACTGACAAGAACAAACAGCCCTGGAAGACGTGTATTTTTTGCACATCTTAGTGACAAGATAATGGACAGTTGTGGGAAAGTATAAAAACAGGACACTAAGCTACACAATGGCCCCATGAAGCTCCTGGGATCCCAGGTGTCTGGCATCTTTTCTGAGTTTTTTTAATTATTATTATTCAGTTTTATCTTGTGGTTTTTGTAAGAAATATTAATTTTCTTGCTAAATAGTTATAGTTCATGACAGGAAAAGATGTAATTCAAAAGAACTGATCTCTTAACCATAAAAATACTTGTTTAAAGATTATGAACTCGTGATAGAGGAAAAAAATAGCTTGTTTTTATACAGACATGATAAGAACTTTCTTGGATGAGAGTAAATACAAATCCTTTTCCATTATTAAACACTATTCAGACATTGCAAAATATCAGCGAGGTCAATTAAGTTTAAAGAGGTGTTGTCTTAGGTCAGACAGGATGGGTGACTATAAATGAGAACTACAAAAGTTAAATGCACGATAGAGGCTAAAGAGAAAGCTATTAATATTAAAAAATAGATAGATCATTTGTTCAGCACAATTGTCCTGTGTCTTGGAGAAATGGCTTCAATGTCATGCAGGAAATAAAATTAGTTTGCAGCAAATAGTGCACTTAAAAAAAAAAAAAAAGGAGAATATCTGGCTGAAGGTGAAAGTGTAAGAAATCGTCACCAGTTGTTTAAATGAATAAAAGAGTAGAGTTTAAAATTACAGAATTTATACTGAAACAGAAAATTTCAGACTTATACTATGAACATACCAGCTCTGATATCTTTATTCCCAATCCCAGACCAAACAAGTCATTGTGACTTATTTTAAACCTTCCTGTTATTACTGCCTAGCCTAAGAGCTTGAACAACTTGTAAAATATGCAAATCAAAATTAAAAAAAAAAGTGAAATAAATTGCATCTTTTGTAGCAGTTTTTCTTTACAGAAAGATTGATAGTAATGGAAACTATTATGACCAAAACACTTTGGGTGCCTGTGCTTTTGTTGAAGTCTCTGTATTGAGTATTGCACAATAAATTAGCACCATGTCTAAAATGCTCCCCACTAGAAGAATCCTTGACTATTGAAGTATACTCCCTCCACTGACTATCACTGCAGCTGTTTTGATATGAATTATCAGAGTGCTCAAGAAAAAAATTACCTTTATCTTCTCTCACAGAGAACCTGGGCACTCAGGCTTCACTGGCATTCGTTGCCACTTGATCTGAAGACCAAAGGACTGGAGGAGCTGAGAGAGGGGAGAGATGTTCTGGTGAATAGTCAAACATATCTACAGCACATAAGTGACCAGTTGTAAAAGATGACAAAGAAATCCCATCAGAGAGCCTTATGCTTTTTCTGTCTGCAGATAGCAGCGCTTAGGACTTCTACCTGAATAAAATCTAATACCAATATTTTTATCTTAACTAAATTTAAGCTTGTGCTGTATAGTTATTTTCTTCCTTTATTTATCCTTAAAGGCACAGACACTTCTCGGAGCTTAACTGTCACGCGAAAGTCAGTGAGAGCTGAGTGCCTAAGTCTTCTGCACTCCTTCAGAATTTATAGCGTGAAATGTCAAATGTGAGAATCTTCCTTTTATATTGACAGCAATCCTGTGTTCATGAGGAAAAAATAAGAATTCTGTTATGAATAGATTTCCTTTCTTCAGAAAATGCTGATATCCATAAATAATATTGTGAAAAGTACTGGTGTTGCACATTTCCTGAACAAGTTCATTACGGTATCTGCTTTAGACTAAAGTTTCTACATACGGTCTTGGGAGTTTTTTTCACATCTTTGTGGAAACTAATATTCTTTATGGCACAGCTGTCAACTAAAAAAATATAATAGAAACTTGCTGTCCTCTCTCCCCAGAGCAGCAAAGAGATTTCTTTTCTTTCCCCTCTTACTCTTTGCATGTGGCACATACTTTCTTACTCAATATGAAGAATATGTTTTATGAATGGTTCGGCATTTCCTTTAAATAAGAAGGAAAGCAGTATCTTTTATAGTTTTCTTCTTTAACAAGATAGGACCTCTAAGTATTTCTGAGGCCATGAGGATTTATTATTTTTATTACACAGAAAATAATACTCTACCAGAAACCACAGAAACGGTGCTTTTTATTAATAGTATGTATATAGGATTTATTGGCTACCTTCCTTCATATGATTTCAAATTATAAACACTCCCTCAAACATTTTTACATTTTTACAGCTAGTTAAAAACTGAGACTGCCTAAATGTTTTGGCAATGAAGTCTAAATACTAAAGATTAATTCTCTGGATACCTTAAAAGACTTTAATGAAGATAAATAGCTGAATACTGCACACTCTGTGCATCAGGCTTACGTTCAATACAATGTTTCTTCCTTTTTTGGGTGAAGAACACTCACTCAGGCCAAGTGAGACAAAGCAAATTCTCAATTTAGAAACATGAAATATCCCCTGAATAACTCAAGTGTTTTTGTTACTTACTGAAAAGGACATTGAATTCACTATAGAGAGCTCCACTCTTGTACAGATTTATGCATGGCAGAAAGCCTTATTACCAAAAGTTAGTGTGCCAAAGGCTTTCTTGTGGTCCAGGCTGTCAGTATCTGCAGGCAGTGTACACAGCAGCAGCTGCACTTCCACTGGCTTATGGAAATAGAAAGTGCTGGAGAATGCTTATATGAATACATTCATGCCAGCCTGCAAATCACTCAAAACTGCCATTTCAGCTAACACCATGTATGGTGCATTTTTCAGCTGAGATCAATTTGTGCATGCAGTCTAACCTAACTACAAACAAAAAATATAATGATACGTGCAATCTAACAATATTGAGATTGACCTGGATTATTGGGAACAGAAATCTTTCCCAAGCAAAGCCTGGGGAAAGATATACAACTTTACCGATGGGGACATATATCACACAATATAATCTGCCATGAGGGATGCAATCAAGGCCATGGTTTCTGCCACCTTCTCTTTTGCTGCAATATTAAAAATTTATCCAGGAAAAAAAATCAACAACAACTAAGGCAAAGTATGAACCCACAGTTTTCCATCAGTGTGTTGGAACTATTTCTGCATGTGAAGATTGTATTGGATGGTCTGGGATGTTTGGTCTCTTTACTGCATGTCTGGCTGACTACATTACGCTGTGCATGACTATCTCTGTAATCAAGAGAACATGTCTTCATCCCTTCTGATGCAAACTGGTAGGATTTACTTATCCTTAGATCAGGCTCTGGTCACCTATCCTCCTCAGCTGTGTTTCACCCCTGAGACTCTTCCTTTCCTGCTTTTGTGTCTATTTTAACTGTGTGGGTGGGATCTGTGTTCTTAAAGTCTTGGTTCTCTGCTTGTCCACACCAGTTTACCTGATACAGCACATCACTCTTCTTGTGCACATGTCCTTGTGTTTCCTTCTACTGGAAAAAATTGGGCTTGTGAGACAATGGCATCTATTCAGGCTTTGACCCAGTTTCAGTAACAGTGTCACAAATGTGCCCTCAGGTGTGGAAAGAGAAAGCTCTCCCATGTTCTCCTGTTCAGGTATAGGTATGATGTTCTCCAAATCAAAGCAGCAGGTTTGTTGTTTTTTTTTAACAGCATAAAGGAGGTCTAGTGTAAGAGAAAAGTGTTAAAAATATCTGGACAAATGTCAATTGTGTTGAAAACTGTAGTAGATAGTAACTTTTAACCAGGCAGGTCTTCAGAGGAAGCTCTGTGTGGCCGTGTGTGATTGCCTGAACAGCCTCGTGCCGCTTGTTTATCAGCCCTGAGCACCTGTGTTTTCTTGGCTCATAGGCCTTCTGACTGTGCTGTTAGCTAGCAGCTATATACAAGTGAATGGTTCTGCTTCAGGGATGCCATGCCATGTGAGGACAGTGGTTGTATCCATGTTGTTCAGGGACAGCTTCCTTTCCAGTGGATTGGCTCACCCACACAGTGCATGAATCCAAGGTTTCTCTCAACCTTCCAATTCTTTGGTCTGTGCCATTCAGCCCAGTGTCAAAACTGATGTGAAGTTTGTGTTGCTACTCACTAGAACAAGGTGTCATGAGACTGAAGGCAGGTGCTGAAGGCATACCATGGGGTATGGTATGTAATCATGTAAGAGGGAGGAAGGATGGAAAGCCCACTGGACATCTGTACATAGGGCAGAGGGAGCACACTCTGCACGCCAAGCTCCGTGGTGCCTATGGACTGAGGACCCAGAGTGAACTATCAGCTGGTGACAGCTAATTTTCATCTTAGAGGGAGTGCCAAAAGAAACTGTAAGAGTAGACTAACACTTCTATGCAATGAACAATCAGGGAACTCAGAGACATCTGCGGAGATAAGTTTTTGATTGCATAGAAATACAAAACAGTCTGCCCATAGTCTACTTACCAGTGATCCTCCAGTTGTCCTGTAATGATTCCTATATGTTTGCCTTCCTCTGAAGTATTTTTTTGCTTGCTTCTGTTTTTTTCCCAGTAACACCATTCATTCAACCTACATAACCCCACCGTAACAATCCCTATAGCAAGGTTGCATCCAGCATTCATAAATTGTTACAGTTCCATGTCTGTCACCTGATTAAAATCCAATATGTTCACCTTAACCTCTTACAAGTAGTTTTGAAAACATAAAAGTGACTTACTGCCAAGCTGCTAAGAGTATCTGACGTGATGAAGCAGATGATTGTGTCAGGAGGGAAAAAAAATCCTAAGAATAAATTTTTGGGGTCTATTCCAGGGGAATCTGGAGGGCTATTATCTAAAAAAGACACTCTTTCTTTGTTAGAAGCAACACCAACAAGTCAAATTCCCCTGTTACACTGCCCTTTCAGGAACTCATTCCCTTGAAAAAAACCCCCAAACATGAGTAATTTACACCAAGCTGTGCTGTAACTAACCAGATCTTAGACAATAACCCAAATGTTCCATTTCTCACGCTGGCATTTGAAGGCCAGTCACTTCTGCAGCTCTGTATAGGTGACAGTCATAACTGCAGACCTTACTTTTTCCTGGATACTGTAAAGACCAAGAACCATAAACTGTTTACTGCAGAGCAGATGACATACATAGACATCTAACCCAGCTTCTAAGTCCAGAATGATATTGACCCAAACCACTCACCCTCCAGGACCTCCCACCCACAGCTTCCTTTGTTGGAGTTAGCAAGTGCTGCAAGCAAGACTATCTCATGTATCAACCCACTGACACCATGTGTTCAAAAGTTTTATTCAGATTTGGAGTCATAGGTCCTCCTTTTTAGGTAATATAGTAAATTAAGATTTGAAAGGCAGTACAAAAAGAAAAGAAAAAGACGATGTAATCCTGCCTCCACTAAAATTAGTGACAAGACTCCCACTGGTGTCTGCAGGGGTAGGATGTCTCCTCCCAGATAATATCAACCTACTGTCTCTAATCTACAGCTGGTAAGTTCTTTGTCCAAGCCACACTTTTTGCATCTCCCAAATCAAGCTTATGAAGTGACCTATCCTTCTGGTACTGTGTGGGTCAGGTAATGAATCATTCCCTTTCAGTCCTGACGAAAGGCTTGTGTACCTGACAGCTTGTCTGTTACTTGCAGCTATAGTCATTGCCCAAGGAAAGTTCTCTTGATTTCCTGTAGATCGTTGAAAGTGACAAAGAGAATAAAAAAGCATTTATGGTATCGTAGTGGGAAACCTAAATGACTAAATCACAGAAATAAATGTTTGCCTCACTGAATAGTGCAGAGATACAAGCATGGGGGGATCTCTGCTGTGTACTAGGGAGCAGGTCAGTTAACCTGATCATGATGTTCTGTGACCAGAGACTGCTTCTAAGGTGCTGGGTTTGTGCATGTCCTGTCATCACCCTCCTGTTCAGGTGAGCCTGGGTCATGCAGGCATTTCCTCCCCACACCGTGGTTTCCCTGATGGGGATGTTGTGACCAAGGGGGAGAGCAGAGCCAGGTCAGCTTCTGATAGTGTTTCTTCACCCACAAATAAATAAAAGAGCATCCAGGAATAGAAGACATACAAAAAGTCTGGTTTGTATCTTCAACATTTGTTACTTCTTATGTGATAATTTTCCACTGCAGAAATATTTTTAATAGCATTCATACTGAAACCACAAAGACTTAGATCATAGCCTCATAATCTGATTAGGCGGCAGTGTGGAATTTTTGATGAAAGAAAACAAAAGATCCAAAATAACTGTTTAGCACTGGTCCTAGGATCTTAGTGTGGAAGGTGTCATTGTTGTCAGTGTAGTGTTTTTTAACAATTAAATCAGAATCTACCACTGAACTATCCTTGAGTAGAAAGGGGAGAGACCATAATAAATGGCTTGGTTGGGTTCTTTAGCATTTCTAAGCCACAGGCACATAGGTAGCATCTGACTCTGGTTGCTTACATAAAATGTAGAGGTTTTTTTTCACTTAGCACTTCAGAGTGTCTCGTTGCTGTCCTAAGCTCATTTAAATCATACTGTAGAACTAGGCTGCAAATTTTGACTTTTGCACTTGCGTACACAGTTAGAAAATGCACAAAATGATCCACATGGTAAATTTGTGGTGACTGGGTACGCAGTCTGTATGGATAGATGAGGCAGACACAATCTTCCCAGTGAACAAACTGCAGATGCATATACGTATGACTTACTTCTCTTTAGGATCAGCTAATACAGCCTGATCTTCTCTTGTTATTTCAGTCAGCTGTGCTCCTACTCACAGGCAATTCTGGCTGCAAAACCCAAAGCCTGGGGCCTTTCTTAACTTTAAACCTCAGGATCCAGATGCCAAGAGCCAAATGACTTGAAATGGTTTTCTTCTGCCTGACTTTTGGGGCAGCCCTGGTCCTCTGGCTGCCTGTGGGTGAAGACTTTCAGACCAGTAAGATTTTCAATGATGAAACTGAACAGAATGCTGAATTTTATAGTCATTCACTGCCACACTTCTACTGACATAACTCTACTTGATTCACGAGGAGTGCTAACAATTACATTAAATAGTTTACCATTGAACTTGTGTTTGAAAAATGCATTTGATTTTGGCACAAGAGAGGAAATACATAGGGGCATTTCCAGCTCATAAGAAATATCTCACAAATGCAATTGAGTCTTTAATTATTTTTTAGAACTCTAGCTGACCCTGCTGGAGTAGGGGGTTTGGCCCAGAGGACCTCCAGAGGTCCCTTCCAACCTTAAACATTCTGTGACTGTGATTTGCTGAACCACATATCCTGAACAAATAAGCCATCATTAAGAAGGAAAAAAAAAAAAAAAGAAAAAAAAAAGTGGCAGACCTACCTATGAGGCCATCCACAAACTAAATCAAAGTCAGTAATTTGTTCAACAGCAAAACAGATCTCCAATTGTACGGATTTTTCAGGAAAGTATGAGCAAGTTCATAACTGTGAGATTAACAGGGATGTTCATCCTTGTTATAGCTAAAACAGTTCTATTTTCTACTGAAGGAGTACTTCATGGAATATATCTGCCTAGTCTGATGGCAGCTAAGCCAGGAAGGGGAGCAGAATATGGGAAAGTGGCTTTGAGGAGGGTGTGAGAGAATGACTGTGGGAAGGTACCATTCGCCTGGGCAAAGCATTACAGACTGTAAAAGTGGGGAACAATCCAGCTTTGGCAAGGAGATCGATAACATGATCTAATAAGACTTTTCCATTTGTAATGTCTCTGATCTGCAGCTGGAGAAATAATAAATACACATTTGATGTACAGCTGTTTTGTTCCAGACTTGCTTCTGTTTGGATTGTGGTATGACATCTCCCTGGCTCATGTTTTCAGAGCCCTTTCTGAGGACTAGAGATGGAGGAGAGTACACATTCAGGTATTGTCCATCAGAGTCTGGGCATATGTGGGACACACGTGAAGATCCACTGTCTTGGAAATGTTCCTGTGGATTCTGCAGACTTGTACAGGAGTTTTGCAGTGCCTTGCAGTGGTCACATAGAATTTTGCTAAGGTCTTGGCACTACAGAATAAGCCTTTCAAAAGACAACCTCATCCATACCCAATTTCATATGAAAATGCAAAAGAAAAAAAAAAACAAACCATATTTTAAAAAGCTCTTTACCAGAATTCCTCTTTTAAAATTGTACTTACTCTGTTTTCTGTCTCTGACCAGCTGGGATCCAGAAATGAACCTCCATGGAAAGAACAGTCTTTCCCAATTAAATCATAGCTGCTTTTTTCTAGAGATGGAACAAGGGAGCTCAGCAGTCTCACTCACCACTTTATCTGTATCTTCTAACCCCATATGGGCACTTTGTAATCAAGGTCTTTGTAAAAGACAGAAGCAAGTCCTGCTAAGTCCTCCAGACAAATGGATCTAGGTGTCTGTAGACAGATAGATCTGTACTTGCCAGAACTGTGGGGTCTGGATTTGCTGTTCATCATGGTGACAGACTGATAGTGACAGGCAGACACCTGAGCTCTGGGGGATTGTGGGGACACTGATGACCTTAAGAGTTTCTTAGACCTCATTTACAGTACAGTCAACAGCCTGAAGACCCTGGGGTAAACTGCAAATCATACCTCAGGTCACTCCTGTCTATGTCCCTGAAATTTTCCCTGTCTCTTGCCAGTAGTTTTTGCACTAATGTATTTTTTTTTTCAATTAATAAACACACTGATTTAATTCTGTTTAGCATCACATTCACATCACATGGCTTCAATGTGGCCCTGACTCAGGCCACATGTTCCATTGTGGGAAATACAGCTGTTGAAAAAACTGTTAAATATTTTGCTGAGGAAAAAAAAAAAAAAGGTAATTGGACTAGCAATTAGAGGGATAAATGCCTGTGATTCAACACAGACATGACTAAAACAACTCTAAAAAGCCCAGCCGAAGTTACAATGAAATGAATGATTTTAAAGCAGGCATGCAGCAAGCAGCACTCTTCACAGATTAAACATCCAACACACCGTGACCAGCAGCATCTTTCATTTCATAGTGGTGTTTTCCAGGGGTCAGTACTGGGCCCAAAACTGTTTAACATCTACATCAGTGACCTGGGCAGTGGGACAAAGCGTAGCCGCAGCAAGTTTGCAGAGACTAATAAAATGAGGCGATTGTTCATCATTCCGAAGGCAGGCTGGAGAAATTGGCTGACAGGGATCTCCCCAAGTTCAACAAAGGCAAAAGCCAAGTCATGCCCCTAGGGAAGAGTAATCCCAGGCACCAGTACAGGCTGTGGGCTAACTGGCTGGAAGGCAGCTCTGCAGAGGAAGGCATTGGGTCCTGTCGGACAACACATGGACCATGGGTCAGCAATGTACCCTCATGGAAAAGAGGGTCAGTGGCCTCGTAGCTGCACTAGGAAACACACTGTCAGCATGTTAAGGGAGATGATCCTTCACCCCTACTCAGCATCAGTTAGACCACACCTGGAGTGTTGTGATCAGCTTTGGGTTTCCCAGTACAAGAAAGAAATGGAGCTACTGGAGTGAGTACAGGAAATGGTCACTAAGATGATGAAGGGGCTGGAGCACCTGGCATAAGAGGAGAGGATGAGGGAGCTGGAACTGTTCAGCCTGGAGAAGAGAAGCCTCAGAGGGGTTACAGCATTGTTCACAAACACCTGTAGTAAAAGTGTAACAAAGATGGAGCCAGGCTCTTCCCAGAGGTTAGCAATGGAAGGACAAGGGGCAATGGGCAAAAACTGAAACATAAGAAATCCCATTTAAACATAAGAAAAAACTTTTTTATTCTGAAGGTGGTCAATTACTGCCAGAGGTTGTCCAGGGACATTGTGGAGTCTCCATCCCTGAAGATACTCAGCACCTAACTGGACACAAGCCCAAGCAACTTGCTCTAGCTACACTTGCTTAGGCAGGGGAGTCGAACTAGATGATCTCCAGAGGTGCCTCCCAGCTTCAACCATTCTGTAATGCTGTGATGTCCAGGCGAAGCATAAAGTTTGCATTTTTTCCTACAAATAACCTAAAGTATGTGGTTTGTAGGTAAAAGTGATAACCTCTCACACAGATGAATCCCACAGATTTGTTACCAGACATGAATTAATTATTGCAAATTAAAAAGGAAGACAGCAGGGCAGTTGATAAAAGGATGATTGAAAATATTATTTTTTTCTTTTTTGTCTTCTGCCTCCACCCACCCCCCTGCCTCCACATTTCTGTATGCCAGACCTGTACAAATATTACAGCACCTAATTTACACCAGCTCAGATGAATTGAAACATGAGGTACAGTACATAAAAAGAGGGAATTACAACTATCCTAGTCCATAGCTACATCTATAATATAAATAGTATATGGGAATGAGATAAAGCACCAGACAGAGTACTCTGCTGATATAGCACTCCATAGCATGGTTTTGGCTCACACCAGCTTGCACTTTTTGAGCAAATCCCATGCATTAATCTGTGAATAACAGATTCCAGGAAACATTCCAAGAGATAGCATAGACAAAGCTGCACAGATTTTGCTTGCTTTCTTCCTCCAACCCTGCCTCAGCAGGCTTTGCACTCAATGTTAGCTCATGTATGCTTTATCACATTGCATACAATGGAAAACTTCTGTGACATCCTAAAACAGCATCCTCGAAAATACCATGTTATTTCATGCACTCTAAAGTGGGGAGAGAAAAAGAAAGTTAATGCTTTAATGACAGTCAAAGGCCCTGGGGAAAGGTGACAGCTTCAGTTCTCCCCCTAGGCAGTCCTAAGAGCTCTCATTCTCAGCTAAAAGCTACCTAGCTCTTACCCGGGTTAAAAGCTGTCCTTCCACCCAAGCACTAGGATAGTAGATACTGTGGTCACCTTTTTGAGAGATTCTGACAGCCCAGTAAAGCTACACAACATATCAATGCGATTTTTAGATAGCTTTACAATTCAAGGAGTAGCGCTCATGGTATGTAACTATGAAATTAGGGAAGGTTTTTAATTGTGTTTGAGTGGTGCAGTTTAAGTGCATTAGCATGTGTTAAGTAAGAAAGGGAAGCATCAGTTTGTTTCTGTGAAAATATTTTTTTAAATTAAAAACTACACTAAAAGCTTAAGAATATTTAGAGTTTGCTTTACTGCCCAAAAAAGTATTTACAAATGAAAGAAGCACAGTTCAGCCAAATTCTTTATTGAGTATTTGTTTCAAAACAGAAGTATAAAAGCACATTAGATAACTCCTCTGAAACTTTGGTCTGCAGAATAAAGGCACTTTGAACATGTTTTCTCTACTCCATGAGTAATTGTTTTACAACTTTTCTTGAGAAAGGCAAACAACTTTTATGAGTAAAAAACTAGAGTTATAAAATTGACATAATTTACAGACAACTCCACATTAGTACCAGACATTAGCAAAGCATGTTTGATATAAAAGCTTTCAGACCTAGCCTCAGTTTTGTAAAACCTTTTTCCATGCTGAATTAACTGTTTGCATGCATTTTATTTATCCCTTTTATAATTCACTTTTATAATCAAAAGACACATTTAGGGAAAAGTGGAAAAACACTTAGGAATCTCGGTATATGTATTACTACAGGATTCCTTTAATGGGAATTATTTTTTCTTATAAATAAAGAAGTCAACATGATCTCAAATACATTTCAAGAAGCTCATAATGTTTGCTTTTTTTCTTTTTAAGAGCTTCCATTAGCCATGATACTAGAAGGCATTTGGATATGCAATGTAGAACAACAAGAAAAGATACATTTACTATAAGGCATATTTGCTTGTTTAGAAAAGGTAACTTTACTGGTGTCATTATGATATTAAACAAATGATGAATTTTGTCTTATAAAAAGTATACAATACTACTGAACCAAAAGTGCTATGTTAACATCTCATATTTCCTTAGATTACTCTAAAAGTCACATGAAGTGATTTTTTTTTTCTAGAAATTATCTAATTTCATTTATATTTCTTATTTAGTGGAAATAATAATAATAAAAAAATACACTCTGTATTGTTCCCTGCTCTTTTTAAATCCAATCCTGCAAACACTTACTAGCCAGCATAAGAAGGAATCCTGGTTCTACAGAAGCTGATGACCTTCAGTTGTTCCAGGACTCCATCCTGCATAGTGATTACTATAAAGAGTAGTTAAAGCACCCCAGTGGACTACTCCTAGTGAGCACTGTGCTATCAGTATCTGCAGCTTCACATCCTTTTGTGCATTTGTGGTTCAGTTTACATTATGTTATCAAAACAACATCGTTTTCTCATGTTCTCATTTTTTTAAAGAAGTTTCTCTTCCTCTTAAACACCATGCTGTTAATTTGTAATTCTGTGGATTTTCTCTTAGAAAGTTTTTAGTGATAAGCTAGTCTTGTCCTCCTTCTTGCTGTTCCCCCTGGGAAAAATGGAAAAAGAACCATAATTATTACCTATAGCTATATATAATATAGTTACACTATATACTGTATTTACTTGTGAAACAGACATGTGAAGAGGAAAGGTGAAGACTGATGCTGAATCTTTTACTCTTGTGCTGGCAGCTAGGAACTGGCAATGATCTCTCAGCTTCTGAATTGATCAAAATATGTAGAAGCAGTGAGTTAGAAATCCCATGGTGGGGAATTCCAAAGTGCCATTTTCAGTGTTAGACTTCAGAGTCAGAACTCACTTTGATGGCTTTAATTCAGTCTGAAACACTGTTTGACCAAAGTGCATAATTAAGTTTTTTTTCAGATAGAAATATATGTAAGAAAACAATCTAGAAACCCAGTAATTAACAATATCAAGCTTTGTTAAAATTTATTTTTGTAAAAGCATAAATTCAACCCTTTCAATGTCTGTTAAGAATTCTTAAAGGTATTTTTTTTCCCTCCTGACTTTTACCATAACTGAGAGTGACACTTGATTCATGTTAAAATGTTTAAATATATGTTTTGCATCTACCTTGTGTCCTCCTGGTTGGTTGTACTTTCCGTACAGGTGCTTCTAGAAAACAGAAATGTTACAGTCAGAAGTTATTTGTAAAAGCCTTTGAATTAAAACTCATTAGAAAAGTTGGAAACCCACTGCTGATTTATGAAGTTTGTTCTTTATGGTTTTCAGCAGATTAAGATTTTTTTCCCATTAGCATGTTGACTTGATCACCTGAAACATGAATGCTTATAATACAATTAACGCATTTCTGTCATGTGCAGTCATTCATAAAAAATTAGCAACATTTCAAAAGTACTTTTACATTTTAACAGTATGAATTCATTATTCACACTGATCTCCTAACAGATGGTTACATGGTGTAGGCAGGTTCCGGGATGTTTTGCCCGTGGTCTTCATTCAGCAAATACCATCTGACACTGTCAGTGACATACAAGCTCAAGTTAATGTACAGGCCAGGACTTGGCCTCAGCTTTTGGCAGAAGGTGGCCAGGCCTGCCATATAGACATTACTTCAGGAATTATAAGTGATATGCTTGAAACTCAATCATTGCAAGATGTTGGCCACGTTTCCATCTGAATTTGAGGCTTGATGTGTAATTGCATTGTGAGTCCACAGTATGATTTCCACATTTAGAGTTCAGTTAATTTCTCAGAGATTTCCGTTTTGAAGGGTAGAATAGAGCAAGGGCTATTGAATAGGTATCACCCTCATTAGCAGATACATCTGTTTTCCAAACTATTGACTGAGTGAAACTACAGACACTTTTTCCACTTTCTCATCAAAACCTGAGAAATTTTTTAAACCAGATGTCTCCTCATTGGAAGGAAAAACATTTCACAAGCATAAGAGATAACTCTTCTGTTACTATCACAGAAATGTTACCGAGGTATTTTTCCTTCTTTACAACCACGAAGTGCTTGCATCTTCACTTAACCAGCTGCCATCAGTTGTCTTTTCATCCTAAGGTACAGCTTATATAAATGCATAGCCCTGAGACACAGGCTTTATGTCATTACAGCTGATACTAAACACTGAGTATCTGCAGCAGTGTGATAGAAAATTTCAAGCTCTGCACTGCTCTGACAAGGACAGAACACGGTCCATCCAAAGTATGTTTTCTCTACTTACATGCTCTCTGACAATTATGCTTTCAGGTAAACCTCATGGTCAAAGATCACACCTGTCTGTCATTTTCAGGCAATAGTTGACTTCTCCAAACACTATGGTATACCTTCAGTATTTAGCACAGACTTCAAAATTGAAGAAGCAGAAACATATTTTTTTAACCTTTTTCTTTACAAGCCATAATATTTTTTCCTATGAATTCAGTTCAAAGGCTGACAGAACAACTTATTCTGCATTATTAGAATTAGAATTGGAAAAGGACATACGTACAAATAAACAAAAGAAATGTGAATAACAAATTTCTGGTAGAAAGCCAGGCTGAATTGTATTTGGGTCCTTTAAGGCATTAATTTTGGATCTCGACATCTTTCAGTTTTTTTCAGACTCAAGAGCTTTCCTCATTTAAGCACAGGGTAAAGGTAAAGAAATTTTAAGATCCTGTGAGATATTTACTCAACCCCAGAGTTATACTTCCTCCACCCCACCTCCCCTTCACCAAATTGAGAACCCCTCACATCAACAGATTGCATTAACACTGACAAGAAATAATTCAAGTTAAAAACAACTCACGTGGTCTTCTTCTGGATATGCTGCTTAGAGAAAAGGCAATTCTTATGGCGCGTGTTCCTTCAAATGTTTTACCTAAACTTTGTGGTTAGACATTTCCTCTTGTCCATTATGCTTGCCAAATCTTTTAGTTACTTTTAGCCACAAAATAAGCCTCAACATTTTTGTCTGCAATGTCAGGGAAAGAATTCTTTTTCCAAAACAATTATGAAACTCTTCTTGCTAAAATACTGGCTTCAGATCCAAGTAATTTTTGTGAATAGATAGTATAAAACCACACCTGGAAAGATCACTTCAGACAAAGCAGGTCTTAGTGATACTGGATTTTTAGACAAACTAACCTTCCAGATGGACCTTCTTGATTTCTCTCTCGATAATCTGTGGCTCTCCCTCAATTACTTTAGTAACCTTGGTGTACTCAGTTCCAGCTATGATAAGCATCAAAAACAGATGAGTTAAATCTAGCAGAGCATTTCTCCATATGCGAAGAGCCTTCAGTGGAAGCAATGTCATTTTGCAGGTGTAGGTTTATGCAGGCCACCATGTTATTCATGACGTAAGGTCCTGCTGATTTCCTCAGCCCTGCCACAGGCGATTCCTTCTCTAGGGCTGGGACTCGTTCATTGCAATCTTGGCTTGAAGTTTTGTTTCAGCAAAGACTGCCAGTGGTAATAAGCAGTGCTGGATATTGTATGAGTAGAATTACAGCCCATATGAAATCATTCCTTTTACTTCAGACAGTGGTAATACATTTGCCTGTGACTGGACTCAGATTTAAACGCTTAGGAAATTTCAGTAAAAGAGAAGTAATTTGATGTATACAAGAAGGCCATAAAGCATAATCGCCATTAACACCAACAGCCATAAAGCAGCATGTGTATCTGCTTTTATTGGCTAAACATATGGTAAGGTATTATCAAGGCAGCCAGGGGTAGCTGACTGCATAAATCATGGAAAAGATAAAGAAAAATCAAATTAAAACAAGAGACAAATCTGCCTATTTGGTCCGTTCTGTAAAGTAGGATGCTTATGCAAACTAACATATAATAGCAAGGAAAAATAGCAAGAATTCAAGAGACAGTATTCTTTTCCAAATTTACTACAAGGAAACTATTCATCATCTTTCCATACACCTATAGGGTCACTGTAAAATGCATCTTTACAGATTGTATCTGTTGTATATATCTGAGGTATTGTATACCTCTCTAACTGAAGTTGGTTACAATTACAATTGCAATCGTTAGATTCTGGCATCAGACCTGTCACCAGAATTTTGAACAATTCTAAAGATGAAGTTTGATCCTGCTCTTTATTGCCTGGTTGACACCAATAGAACACAATCCAGTACATGGAAGGATTTACTTGCTATAATTTCTTTCATTTTCAACTTTCCTTTTAAATATTCAAAACTGAAATAGGCATCACCAGAGAGCAAGTCTATTCACATAGTTGGGACACTTAAGATAGGAAAACATGAAAACCCTCTGGAAGTTCCTATTTCTCTCCAATTATTATAGGTGAATCCTGACTTAGATCGGTAAAACTAAGACTTAAAGCAGAAGAAAGAAATATAGTCAACAGTATTCATAATGATATCTTGGCATTCCTCTAAGACTAGCTATATTATCAACTAGCGTGGTTTTGTTTGGTGGAAAGCCATCCTCCATCACTATATTTTTTACTTAACCAAAGTAAAGGTTGGTATCAGTCATATCCACAGAATAGTGCTGTTAAAGGACTACAAGATAGCTCAGTGAACACACAGCTGGCTGTGAAGTACTTCACAGGTATTCAAGTCTGTAAATTACTAAAAAGTGAACATAAAATGAAGTGGATTCACTTAATTTATGCCACGAGAAACATCTATACATATTTTTGAGCTTCTGACTCAGGTTTACACTAACATGTACTAAAACCACACCACTTGAATTCTCTTTTTTTATTCCCCATTGCTATTACAGATAGTTTTTCTAATCTACATGAAGCAAAGGACATTCAAAATTCATAGATAAAGATTAATTTCATAAGCAGAAGTTCTTTTGCCAATTTTCTACAGCTACGGGTTATTTATTGCCAAAACTGTTAGATATAAGAGAGCAAGAAGGAAAGAAAACCATTCCTTGGAATGCTATATTTGAAGAGAATTAAAGTTAATGCCTTGATATCCATCACCTGTAAGCATTGAAAGAAGGATGCTAAACATGCCTTTGATTATTAACTTGAGGGCAATGAATATTCATTTCTGAAGAACTAATCAGATGAATTTGGCCTACTACAATACTTTCCACTTCATTAGTGTTTTTCACAAATTTAAATTTGCTGAAAAAATGTTCACAGCTAGTGGAATAAATCTTCATTGCTCCCCTGAGTTTTAATTAGATAACTTTTTAAAGACTGAAAAAAATGATTTTTTTTTCAGGATCAATATCATAAAAATTGATTAATCAAACTTTGGTACTTATTTCCATTTCGCAGGCATCTGGCACTTCATATACAGCATTTTATTTTTTCTGCCATTAAAATTACACTTCTGCTAGGTCAGTCTTTAAAATGTGATCAACGTATCTGAGAGGGGTTTCAGGTATCATAGCCTACTGCAAAAAGGTTAGTTGTTATACACTGTATTACCTCCCTGCAGAAGTCTTTTGATTTCTTCATCTTCAAGTAAATGACCATCACCTTCAATAAATTTGGTCACCTTGGTAACCTCTGATAGGATACAGGTTATGGCAAAATTGATTTACAGAAAACATTTGACAATCCTGTAACAGCATACTACTGAATTAATCCTGTCACAGCATTTTGCTGAATTAAAAAGTTCATCTGTTATGATATTAAATTCCATGTAATCACTAAACCCACCATATTTTTTATGACAAACATAGCATAGTATGTATTAGACCAGGGGTCCTCAAACTTTTTAACCAGGGGGCCGGCGCGCGGATGCAGTGGCAGGCAGTCATCTGCGGCTGCTTGGTTTCCCCCCCCCAATCCCCGGCGAGGGGTGGGGTGGGGTGAGGTGCGGGGGGGTCTGTAAATACCAGGAGCTGGATTGAGAACCCTGGGGGGCCGTATCCAGCCCGCAGGCCGTAGTTTGAGGACCCCTATATAATTAGACTCAGGCAGCCTCAACTCTTGCTGACTGAAATGTGAAGATCAGACTCTCAAAAACAGAATGTTAGTTTTGGACATTTGTCAGGTTCTGAGGTTTAATCTCTAGGT
Source organism: Falco rusticolus (assembly GCF_015220075.1). Classification (NCBI taxonomy): domain Eukaryota; kingdom Metazoa; phylum Chordata; class Aves; order Falconiformes; family Falconidae; genus Falco; species Falco rusticolus. The sequence goes on from NC_051188.1 coordinate 27,330,657, forward strand.
ATGATTGTGCAGTATGAGCACCTTTGCTGAAGACATCGACTATCTATTCAGTCATTACTTAAGTAATATATATGTTATTTTTTATTAAAGGAAGGAAAGAAAATAAGGATACTAACCTTCTTCAAGTAATTTCTTTAACTTTTCTTCATTGTCTGGACTACCTGCAGTAATTCTGGTATATTTTATTTCAGGACCTGTAAAAAAGATATGTAAGACAGCGACTTTAATTAGATAGGATTGCCTTCTAAGTTATTTTTTCCTATATAACACTTAGGATGGTTTCATGGTTAATATGCTTTAATCTGTTTTTATGGTCGTTTCATCTCTCACTGTGTCCCAAACTAAACTGAAAGAGGGTTACAAATATTATTTAAAGCTATTCAGGAAAGTACTCAGACAAATTTAACATATTTATAGTAAATATCTGCTCACATTCTTGAAGTAAGACACAGTTTTCAACACTTTGTTGTATTAGGTCATAGATCAGATACTTCCTAGGTGCAAAAAGAGTTTGGATCCACTGTTGTAAGTATACATTGTTGCTTTTACTACTGCTATGAGTAATTTCAGAGCTTAACATTTGAGATTTTTTATCAGTTTCTACTACAGAGGGATGATAAGGAAATATCAGGTCTCAAACTCTGGCATTTTACATTATATTGAGCATTTTACATGGGATAATAGTGAAACTGGAAATTGAGAAATGAGAATATGGTTGGGTTTTTTCCTCACCAAGAAATTTTGAATTGAAAAATAGTCCTAGGTTTATTCAGAAACCACCACTGTTTTGCATTCAATTATTTCCATTGTAGTAAATAGCTGAGTGAGAATAACTTAAGTCTGGTTCGTTACTTCTCTCTTCCTTGAATGCCTACTTAAACTGAATTTTAAGATTTTCTAAATAAACTTAATATTAAGACTTTCTACTAAGTCAGAATGTTCCTGTAACACTGTCTTTTCTTTACAACTTCTCTGGCAATCAAAATTTTAATGGCAGCATTCCAAATGATATTTTAAGCAAGGGGATCAAAACATGTTAGCAGAGAATTTGTGACTGCTTAAATATGCCTCACTGCACTTTCCAATTTCTGTGAAGTTTCTAGGTTTCTTAAAGAAATGTCTCTGTAGTAGGTCAAATGAAATTGGACAAAGAGTTTTAAAGTTACTGTGGGAGAAGATCCAGGGACACAGATTCATGTAAATTTTATCTTATATTAGCTGAATACAAATCTCTAACTTGTGGATGTCAGACCAGTCAAGGCCCCTCCTTACAGAGAAACAGAGAAGTTTGGGTGGTTTTTTTTCTGAAATGATTGTCAAGGGACCCAGGCCTGGGATTACATACAAAAGTAGGTATTTACACACTAAAGGTCTACCTTTGGTCAAATGACACCTATCTTGAGATATAAACCCCAAAAGTTCACACACACGGAGTGGGTGGGGGTGGGGGTGGGGAAGCCATCTTTCTAAAGTAAGCCAGACTAAAAGAATTCAGTAAAATCAGTCTCATCCTGAAATGGTAGCAAGAAGCTTTCAGAAGCAGACATTTCACAAATATATTAAAAAAAAAAGGGCAAGTTTTCATTGTTTTGCATGCTGTTAAAATATTGTTGCAGTTTCCATATATGTGTATGTAGCACCCACAGCCAGAATTTTAGCCATACATAGGCAGCTCTCTAAGAAATGTAATTTAGGCATTTCCCTCCAGGCAATGCAATTCAGGCATTAGGACAGAATTTAAGATGCATTACTTTTGTACGTAATAATGAACTTATACTAAGTGTGAATAGCTCAGTGTAATTTACCTTGAATAATTCTTTCTTCTGTTACTTTTTTCTCTGTCACTTCCACAGGTCGCCCATCAATGATTTTGGTGTATGTTTTAATAATTGGTTCTACAAGGATTTTTAAATCGAAGACATTAATCAAGCAGTGAATAGTGTTACAAGTGCTGTTTTTGAGATGGAAACTTAATCAAGCTTACACAAGGAAATACTATTGCATATTTTATGAAAAATAAAAATGGTCAGAGGAGACCAGAAACTAAGTTTCCTCAAAACTTAGGATGGCTACATGCTGGTTTTCCCTTAAAAGCATCCTAGATGTGAACTTCTCAATGTCCCTAGCAAAGCAGAAGGCAAAGTTTATCTCTCTGTCTGATAAAATTGCCTGTCACAGAATTATCTACTGCATTTTTGATGCAGGACAACACCAGCAAATAATTCTTAACAGAGAGAGATCTTATGTCAGCATGCAGAGCATTTCTAAAGCTGTCTTGGCTGTAGCTATGGGACACAACTAGACAAAAACCCTAAATTTTTAAATTCATGAGAAGTAAGAATGAATTGATGCAATACAATTACAACACTTCCAGGTCTTGTTAAAAACAGAACAGTTGTTTAACATAACACACATGAATCACCTACATAAAGTAGAAACAGACTGGGAATAATGAATGTTTCAAATTTTAACTAATACAAATTGAGTTGCTAAAAGTATACCAACCTCCATGAATCACTTTAGTTATTGTCTCCCCTTCCCTGACTATTTTGAACTCAGGTTCCCCTTCAATTAATTTAGTGATCTGTGTGATAGATGGGTCTGTGACACAGGAAAAAAACAACACATTACAAATAGTCATAAAAATATTTATGGTGTTCCATGGGGCTGAGATGAAGCCAGAATTATGCCCCCTTATCCTAAAGAAACCCAATGACTGTAATGGAGGATTTTTTAAATCTGCAAACCCATTTGCAGCAATGATATACAATCTTGTACTTCCTCTCATGCCATCTTAAATTTAGATCCTATTGCACACTTACTATTTACCTTTTTTTTAAAAAAAAACACTTTTGTGTATCTGATATTTTTAACATCTGTTGACAAGTCTCAGGCAAAAAACAGATCCTCAGCAGCTGAAAGAAAGTGTTCCTCTATATATGTAAGAAGGATACTCTGAGGCACTGTTGGAATATTATTGCTATTGTTCCACTAGTGATCAGCATGCAAACTATTGTATGAAAGCTTAAAAAAGGACTAGAGAGAGGAATATTTGTCATGTTGTTTGCTACTAACTGTATAGATATCCAAGAGGAAACTAGGACTTTTAATCAGAATTCCCTTATGTTGTTTTGGGTTATTTTTATTTGTTGTTTGGGGTTTTTTTATTTGGTGCTTTTTTTTTAGGCTACCGAGACTTGGCCAGTTGTCATCAAGCTTAAAGAAAAAAAAAAAAAAACACGCTTCACATATCAACTGGAATTGCTGTAAGGATATTTGTCAGCATTATTCATTTGAGTTGCATGGGATTGGTCATCTTGATTGCAATGCAAACACAAACCTCTTAATATTGTGCAATCCCTATAGACCACACTGATCCAAATGTATCTCTGTCTGACAGGCTGGAGCAGCAGATAACAAGCAAATTAGGAACACACTATTGATGCAGTCTATTAACAGGAATAATACAGTTCTTCTGTAACAAGTGTTCAGCAACACCTGCTTAAGAAGTTGCTGTAACGCACGCTTCCCTTATTCCCTATTCAGAGTTAGAAACTTAAGACAGTTCATCTCTCCCACTTTCCTTAAAAATCCCTTAAAAATCTTTCTTCATATAAATTTATGTAGGATTAGATACTGTATATTTTTATTTTTATTTTTCCAATTACTGATCAGGATTTAACAATAGCTTTTTAATATGTGTGCCTGGTGTTGATTGTTGAAAACAGTACAATTTAGGCTAACTAGTGTCCTTCACTAATAACAAATCCAAGCATACATTTTTGTTTGTTTTTGCAGCAGACTATTGCATAGGTTAGCTAGAGCTGAATAACTCATTTATTTGCTGCAGTTGAGATGATATGATAGGATCAGAATGATGCCCAGTTATTATAGAGCTCTATTCATCTACTCTTAGTTTTAAATAGCTGAATAACCCATTGCTTTTCCTTTTATTTTCTAACAATTCTGGCTGAAAAAAACATTCATCAATATTTCAAAGAAGCATTCTTACAAGATTCATTCACTTGCTTGTGTTTTAAATTTAGAGGCATTTTTGTGTGTTGAGAATACATACATTGATGCAAGTGATGAATATTACTGAAAATGTCAAAGGTATATTTATGAATATTTATCAATCGTTTTACATTTTTTAATATTTCTAAATTACTTTACCTTCCTATGTGGTTGATACAGCAAATGTATGCAAAACAAAAGGCAAAGCCATAGTTTGCTATACTGCCTAGTCTAGGATCAATCTTTTGAACATGTAATCCATTAAGATCTGGGTTTCAATCAGATTTAACTATTTAGATCCCTTTAACTTGCCTATGCATGGACAATGGAAGCACAACTAAAGTACAAAACATTGAGACAGGCATCACCCTCTAAACGTGGGGGTGCTGATGATTCTGGTTTTTTACTGAAATCTCCTTTCCATCATGATCTGCTAGAACTTCCTGACATATGCCGCAGAAATTAACGTGCAGCGTTGCCAGCTTTTTTCTACAGATAATTGTGGGCTTATATGGTTTTGATGCAAGCTACTGCTTACTACCGTTACTACTAGCAAGCTCAGAAGGACCAGAAATTACTTTATTTGGTCTATTTCTGAATCATCAGCAGAAAGGCTGTATTGGCCAGGAATCATTCCCTGGAGTACATCCCAAAGCAGAAGTACTGTACTGGCAATGGAAAGGAGTAACTCTTCAATACTCACTAACATATTTTTTCTGTCTGTGGTGAATAAAACTTAGCTGTATATATAACTGTAGAAGTGCTCAGACATTTCATTTTTTCCTCAAAAGAGGGGCTTTTTTTCGGTTAACTATCAATTTCTGAACAACATGTAAATCACCTAAATTATATGCCCTGTTTCTGGATTTAACATAGAAGAACAGGTACTTTCAGAGTGATTCACCTTCATCACAGGAAAATTTCCAAAATATCTTGGGTAAATTACCGTGTGGAATAACCTATCCATTTATATTGCTCTGTGGATCTGTTTTAATGATGGAGACTAGGCAACAAAGATCAATATATATGTTGGATGATGTCTAATCCTAAATGAGATTGAAGCACAGGCAACCTGCAGAAAACACAAGCTCATGTCACTTCTGTTGGGAGGAAGTCCTCCCAGAAACAATGATTAAAAAGGCTGGATAAAATTGTTGCTGTGAAACATTTTTAACTGCTTTCCTCCTCAGTTGAACTCAACCCTTTGAGCATTTTTGTTTCAATGAGAAACTGGAGCTCATTAGTAGTGATCTAGTGAAATCAATGGATGTTTTAATTGTTATGAATCATATGAGGTTTTGACAGTCCCAGCCCCACTTTTTGATCTCTTCAGTCCCACCACTAATCTTCAAGTCATGCTTTTGCCTCGAGAAATTAAATAAGTTTGGCTAACTGCCCTTTCCAGGCATCTGACAGATATTGGTATTTAGAACTGATTGAACACTATAGAAAAATTAACTGATTGGTTTTTCCTTCAAATTATAAGAAACAAATCTACTTAATTTTTTAAAATAACAATTTTAATTTAAAAAACGAAATTATTTTATTAAAGATATAGTAATATTTCAGGCACATAAAAGAAATGGTTTTAAAAAAGATTATTTAAAACGTATTTTTAAATGCCCATAGAAAAAGGAGAAAATCCACTTGGGGAGAAAAACTGTAGGAAATCTTTTTATGTAAAATATTTCAGCCAGTTCTAATTGCAATATTTGTATCTTTGCTTTTTCAGCAAAGTCTTGAATGTCCTGGAGTTATTTGGTACAATTTGCTATTAAGGAAATAGATACAATATATATTCTGTATATGTACATGAACATATACAGAAATATATATACTAATTGCCTCATTTACCTTCCTTTCTGATGATGGGCTGGACGTTGCTTTCAATTATATTAATTTCTGAAAGTATAGAAAATGGAATATAAAGTACATTCCATTTGTAGTTTCCTTATAGTAATGATCAGTTAGATTTGGTCTGGCCATTGATGTGGATAAAATCACAGATATTAATGGATGGAAAAGTAACTCAAAAGGTTTTAGAATACAGATCTTTGTTCTAGTTACTAAATGGTGGTGTATACAAGTCATCTGCAGGCAAAGTCTGTTGGCGTGCTCTTTGCCTTTCTGCCTTATGAAACCCACTGGTCATGAAACCCATGATTATGAAAGCTACGTAATAATAATGGCTCATACAATTCCCTGCATAAAGAATTGCACAATTCCCTGACACAAATTAAAATCTTGCCCTTTTCTTTTGATTAGGGAACCAACCTGGTAAACAGAGGAAACCCTCTGACATTCAGAACTACTCTTACACTTGATAGAACATCATGAAGAGGACAAGTGTGGTGCCCTTGGAAGATGGAGTTGTTCCTCTATACCTAAGACAGACTCTAGTATTCATTGAACATCTCTGATAGATTGTTATTTGACTCATATCCATTCACTGGTAGAGAAGTCTTTACTGGTAGAGGTCCCAGCTTTCCTGTTCCTGCATTCAACTAAATGAACAGTTACAACTTTCCTCATGTCTGACATTGACCTTCTTTGCTTCAGTTTACAGACATCGCTTCTTGCACTACTCTCGCTGGCCATTGGAGATAGAATCATAGAATAACTCAAGTTGGAAGGAACCCATAAGGATCATCAAGTTTAACTTCCTTCTCCTCATGGGACTACCTAAAACTAAATGATATGACTAAGACTGTCCAGATGGTCCTTGAACTGTGGCAGGTTTGGTGCCATGACCACTTCCCTGGGGACCCTGTTCCAGTGATGAACCACCCTCTCGGTGAAGCATCTTTTCCTAAGGTTCAGTCTGAACTTCCACTGACACAGTTTCATCCCATTTCCTCCTGTCCTATCACTGGTCACCAGAGGGAGATCAGCACCTCCCCCTCCGTGGTTCCTGTTGAAGTTGTAGACTGCGATGAGGTTACCCCTCAGCCTTCTCTTCTTTAAGCTGGACAAACCAAGTGGCCTCAGATGCTCCTTATAAATCTTGCCCTTGAGACCTTTCACCACCTTGGATGTCCTCTTCTGGACAGACTCAAATAGTTTGATGTCCTTCTTGTATTGAGGTGCCCAAAACTGCACACTATACCCAAGGTGGGGCCACACCAGTGCAGAGTGGGACAATCACCTATCTTGACTGGCCAGCTAAACTGTGTTTGATGCACCCCAGGAAACACTTGGCCCTTTTGGCTGCCAGGGCACACTGTTGACTCATATTCAACTTGCCATCAGAATAGATAATTGCATTTTTTGTTCCAAGCGTCTTTTAACTTTAGTGCATCCATTTTCTGTTTTCAAAGGTCTAATGTGATGGTTTCCATTTCTACAGAGAAATGTGAGTAGATCCTATAGAAATTTTATCATGTACCTAAATTCAAAACTCAAAAACCAAAGCTTCAGGAGGACCTTTGTCTTCTAACAGTTGTTTTAACAGTTCTACTTTTTATTCAGAAACTAAATGCAAACCCTGAAAAAGGCTGCAAAAGAACAAGTTATTCCTTTTTTACATTTACTTCTTAAAAGGAAAATGGTCAGAACAACTGCCTCTCATGCAAGCCTCATATTTGCACATATGGGAAACAAGTGGAACAGGTGCACTCTGTCCCTCTAGAAACATCAATGAAAAAGAAAGCATCTCATTGCAGAGTTTGGTCAATGCTACATCTTGAAGAGTCAGCACAGTACAATGTTACATCTTGGAGAGAGAGACAGTACAAGTCTGTTACGCACCAAACACTGAACCTTGGCTAAAAACTGGAAAACAATATTTTCCATATGTATCTTGCCTACCCCAAAGAGTTTGAACAGCTTACTTCAGGGTTACTTTCCTGTCAAACATCTGGAAAGGAAAGAAAATGCATACAGTAGCATAACTGCCAGAAACATTCTAATTTGAGTCTTTCTCTTCCTGTGATTCTTGGGCACATCTTACTTTCCCAGAATTCTCTTTCTTTTTAATTGAAAAAAAAAAAAAAAAAGATCTACAATTCAAGATTGAAATTGGCAAGATTTAAAAAGCAATCTCAAACCCATCTGGATGTATTTAGAATGAACTTACTGTAAAACGTCAGTGGAATCTCTTTGAAGGTACTGTCACGAACAAACTATAAATACAGAAAAGTAATTTTAAAATTTAAAAGAAAGTATACTTGGCTTCTAGTTTCCTAATGAATGGGGGTAGGATTCTCTGCTTCATTGATGTAAAAGTTAAGCTATGCTATTTTTCAAGGTCTTTTCATTCGTTGTTGAGGGAGAATATAATCTCAAGAGGTTAGCTGAGTTAGATAAGAGTGCCTGTTTTTCTCCACAGGCTATTGAGGCTGGTGGTTTTAATGCCATAGCATTAATTTTTTTTTTACTCAATATTTCCTTCAAAGACAAATTGCCTCAAGGATTTAGAAGTGATTTATTTTGCTGGAGTGATAAAGTGTACTTGAAACAAAGAGCAGATTTGGGCCAGTTCACATTGGAGTTATCCAAATACAAATATTCTACAGATATGTGGTGTTAAAAACATACATTCTAACTATTGAGTGCAGTGTATCATTCATTTTTATATTTGGGTAACTGGGAGCTATTGAATATGTTGTCTGCTGAAGAAACATAGGGACGAGAGAATCACTTACGAATTATAATGTACATGATTTCACAGATCCTGCCAAAAAGATGAAGGGATAATTATTTAAAGAGTACCTTAATTTGAATGTACTTAATCAACTTCTTCAGGATTGTAAGCAACTGATCATTTCCAACAGGCAGATCTGGCAAAATAAATAGGCATATAAGAGTAAACATACATCTGTGTTCGTTTTAATTCCATTTACAGTGATCAGGAGATGTATGTGTGCACTTATACCACTGGAAAAGATAGCCTACAGCATCTTGTCTTCCACATATTTAACTTTCACAGAATTTCAGAGTTGCCATGGTTTCAAGCAAGGCTCTTACACAAAACAGTAGTGAGGTAAATTTGCTGTTTCTTTTTCCACATACGAATTGTCTTTTTACAGGAATTAACATTTTTAAGTTATTGCACCTGCATAACTTGTAAATAGATTCAGAAGAGTGTGTATAAATTACATGAACTAATACTCACCTGCTGGATATAGGAGTTTATCAATAACATGAATGACACCATTGGTTGCCATGAGATCAGATTCTCTTGACTTCAGTTCATTAACCAGAAGAGTATCATTTACCTGGGATAGGATGAAAAGAGACCACAAGTTATTAGCGACATTAAAAAATATCCCCAAACCTTAATATAGCATTCATAGAAGTGCAGCCCACTCTGCAACATGGATAGACGTGAAATGTCAAATCCCTGTTACAAGGCTGTATCAAAAAGACTTTTTTTTTTTTTCAACACGTAACTGTTTTCAAGTAGAGTTTCCCTCCTTGGATGGTTTTAAGAATGTTTGTCACCTCAGGCTCAAAGCCACTTCCAATGAATACTCCTTGTGTCAAGTGGTAAAGAAGAATATTCCTGAGAGCATTTTTGTCTCCTATTTAAAAAGAAAAGTAGAATTAAAAATTAAATGGTAATGTATAATTCTTTCTGGAAATTTTAAGGATTCACACAGACTTGAGCCAGAACTAGGCACAGTATGAACGAAACTATCATGAGCACATACAATTTAGTCTGTTAAGATGATGATAAAGGGGAAAAAACAATCACATGACAAAAAGGTTCTTAGAACATAAACATAGACATTATGAGAACTTTCAAGCAAAAGAACAGAAAAGGAGTCAGCATTTTCTTATTTTTCTATATTATTTTCTCTTATTTGCTTGCACATCTAATCAGATTTTTTGCCCTTTTCTTAACTATGCTTCACAAAGCATTCACAAACACAATGATTTCAGGACCACTAAGCAGTGAGCAATATGAAATTTCACCAAGCTACTAGACAAACTCCAGCCTTAACATAGCTGCAATTAAAGGTAACCATAGCTAACAATTAATATAATTTTTCTCTTGTCGTAACATGCTTTTGAGATGACTGGGGATAACTCACAACTCTTTATATACACACATCTTTTCCCATCTGGGGAAGGAGGGAGTTGATATTTACTTCAGGCAGAAAAGAAGTCTTTTAGAGTGCTGTTTTTCTCTGTTCTTACAGAGACCAGATGCAGCTTGGAGAAGCTGGGAAAAGGGAAAAACCTCTATTCTAGGGATGTTTCTCATATTTCAAAGTTTGACATTTTTATTTAGGAAGAAAAGAAAAAACTCAACATTTCCAAAATTGTCTTAAATGGAAATGGATTCTGGAGCCCAAGCTGGTGTCCTGACAAGGCTGTCTGGTGCTCTGGGTCCATGGAGATTCAGTCATAGGATAGGCTGTAGGAATACCCATAATCTCCCCAGGAGGCAGGGTACCAAGCAGAGCAGTTTTGAAATACATGTGCCATTACGTGGAATATTGACTGTTCTGTTACAAGTTTCATGTTAACATTACATGCTGATGTTGATTGTTAATAGGACTTTCAGCCTTGATGAAACTGCAGTGGAAATACTGTCTGGTTATAAGTTTTTCCTGGTATGTCTTTCAGTGAACATTTTCCTTTTTCTGCTTTTTGCTTTGATGACTTATTTTACTGGAATTCACTTTACTACTGAAATGAAATTAAATGCTCTTTTTCTTCCTACTAAAATCAGCACTCAGATTTTGTGACTGGACCATTCATAAACAGCATCAAGTTATACACAAAGCCTAAGCATGACCATTCAAAAGCTGTTTTCACAAACTGCTTACCTTTGTTTTCTGCCACAATGGTTACTGGCTACAATAATCTTTGTTTTCTGCCTGTCTTACAAATAAAGTATTTCTTTATAGTCCTTCAAAATTTACATATTCTAAGGTTTAATTTTTATGGTGAAATCAACATAATGCCTTTAAAGAAAGCCGAGACAGAATTCCAGAAAGTAATCTCTGCTTACAAGAATCTCACTTACAAGACAAGAAATGGACTTTCTGCTGCAAAAGGATAGGGAGGTAGACTAAAATCTCATCTACCAAGGAAAGTAAGTAGAAACTGAGTCAGAATCATAGGAAAAAGTAGAACATAAAGCCCCTTGAAAAGCAGAATGGCATATAAGTGTATTTTTAATTATAGAAATATTCCAAAATACCATGGCACTTGGCTACAAAGTCAAGTTGTGAACCAAAGATAAAAATAATAGATTTGATAAACTCAGTCTTAGTTAGTAACTATATAGTCCAATAAAAACAGAATAATAGCATTTATCAAGTTACTTCACAGCCTTGAGACAAGCTTAAATTCATTATGTAGCTATCTAACATTAGTCATTTAGGCTATCTGCTAATTCACTGTTAGTCACTAGAGACACACTACACTGGAAGGTAATTTATATGACTATTGTAATTTTAAATGGCTGAAGAGATAATTCAAAATCATAGTGACTCATTAGTGGGTTAAAGGCTGTATAGAGCTGGGATTTCTGCTTATCGGTGCTTTGAGCTGGACTCTTTGAAGTCATTAAGGTTTCATGTGATTCGACTTCATCTCTTCAAACTTTGATCTGAAAAGTTCAGGAACAGAAAATGCGACTGACCTTCTGGATGTGGGATTCAAGGCAACCACTCCTGCACTTGTGAATCTGGCATGGGTCTATTACTCTCAAATATACTAAAAATATCTATAGTGCTGTGGCCACAGTCTACCCCTCTAGTGGGAAATTCTATAGGAAATTTAAAATATTCACTGTGCATTTCTTAACTTATGGAAATAAAGCATGACATTAAAGAAATTACTTTTAAATCTTGTGAAAAATCTACATAATTCCAGAGTTGAAAAGTGTAAGATGGAAAGAAATTACATAAACTGGCATTTAGCAAAATATATTCAATATTTAACTTGTAGTGCACAGGTAATATCAGAGATCACTGGGTGGAGGCAGAAAGCAGAAAGTAAAGGAAAGAAAGGAAAGTCAATACTACATAGCTTTTAATGCAATGGTCACAACCAGAAAAGAAATCTGATAGGAAAGACTTTTCAATTTAAAAATGTCTATAGCAAGGTTTAGTGATGAAAAGTTGAAGCTAATTAAATGAATGAAGATTTTTAACTTTGACGATAATTACACCTTGGAATAATACCTTAAGGATTGAAATTTAATTTTAAATTCAGGTTGGATGCATATTTCCAAAAAGATATTTCCTCTAGCCCCCAAGAAAGAATTAATTTAGGGAGGTCCTATGACCTGCTCTATGCAAAAGGTAAACTGTTTTATCAGATAGCTTTTGTGTACAAAGTGCACTAGCCACTTTTCCTATAGATCATACATTTGCTCTAGTTTTCTTATGGTACTTACTTATCAATATATCCTTATCGTCATCAGTCAAACCTTTAAAGGCATCGTTAGTTGGAACAAAGAGAGTCCATTCTCCAGGCCGTGACAGAACATCATCTAAATCTGCAGCTTTCACCAGACTGAGGAAAGTGCTGTTTACAATAGACAGACAAACCACAAATATATTCTGTTGAAATGTGGTAACTATACTCGGATCCAGGTGCTTTTTTCCCTCATGTTTTCTGATAGTGCATCAATCTTCAAGCACTGTCATTATTTCCCAGAAATAGACAGTGGGGGAGGGGAATGAGAAAAAAGAGTAGCAAACTGAGGAAAATGGATTTGAGAAAAATATTAGAAGCCTGGATGAGAGCAGAATTCATCAAATAACCCCCCCCCCCACGCACACACATCAAAGAGATGAAGCAGGGGGGTGCCAAGGGTTGTTGCTGTCTCTAGGAGTATCGAGATACTTGCAGGAAGGGAACAGAACTATGTACTGGAAGGGTATGCAATCATGTTGCACCCATATGGAATTGTACTGATTAATTAAACCTCCAGGCTCTGCGGCATTTATAGTTCTGAATGTATCATGCAATCCCGCTAGTCCTCATACTCCTCTCATTCTGGCGTTTTACTGACTCCTATGTGCTGCAAACAACCATTCTAGCATAAAGTCTAGGAACTCTTTCAGCACACAGCTGGAGGAGAACCATTTTATTTTTTCTTTCCTACCCCCTCTTCTTTTTTTTTTTTTTTTTTAAGAGGAGGAAGTAATAATCCCTTCCCTGACCTCCCTGCCCCCCAAAATCCAACAACGCACAGTCCACAAGTCCATTTCTCAGACTTGCTGTGTCGTACACATAATTACACCTTGTAGGAAAGTCTCAGTGCTGTCAAAACTGCTACTCACCTAAAACGTTTATCATTTCTCAGCATTTCATGCAATGTCTTTTCTGCTGGATTGATGATCTGTCTGAAGATGTGAATAAAACCATTCCTTCCTTCTTTACTTCCTCTGACCATGCATGAATTTTCAATACATACAGCCTGATTAAAAGAGAAACAAGTGGAGCTATTCACACAATGATAATCACTTATATATATTTGATAATATTAGATGGATGCACACTTCCCAACAGGCTCCTAAATTTAAAAATTATATTCATATGTACTTCCTACAGTGAAATTGTGTATTCTTGACAGGCAATAGCTTGAGAAAGCAAAAGCAGCAAAATTTGGACTAAGTTTATATGGTGTAAACATTTCCAAACAAATTTCCCTTGAGAATGTTCTTAATTAGTTCTAAAAAATAGCTTTAAAAATTTGTTGCTATTGGAGTGTCAAATCTGGAATCCTGTTTCCTTTTCCTGAAAAGTCTTCCATGCAACCAAAGTTTCCATCAATAAAGATATTTATTTTTATTTTTTTCCTAGCTTAATGGCTTGAAAATTGTTGCTAGATAGTCATAGCACTAAATGTTGGAGGTTTCATTCAACTTCACCATCTATTCTGTCACGATTTTCCATTCTCATGGTTGGGATATGTGTTGTTAGAAAGCCCCATTCACTTACTGTGCGATACACAAAGACTCTAAGCACTTTTCCTCCAATTGTCTCCAGCTCTTGTCCATTGTACAGTTCATTGAGCCCAACTTTCACTTTTACAATGTGATTCTGCAGGATCGTTTTAAGAAGGCGTTGATCCATCCTTAAGGTGTCATCTACAAAGCCATTTAAACATTAATATATAATGATTTATATAGTGAATTGTCATTTAAGTAAGGTTAACTGTGAATGCTATATTAAAAGACCATGGAAATACTGACTCTTTCTTTGAAATGCTTGAGTTAAGGTTTGTACTTTCTTCTGTGTACACAGAAAATGAATTGTTAAGGGGTTTCTGCAAACTGTCATTCCTTAAATTCAGTCATTAACTCTTGACATAGCTCTGATTAATTAATATAAATAATATGGCTAATGATTTATATGCGGGCCTGCTCCATCTTCTGTATTACTGCTGAAGTTCTTATTACAACTTTTCCTTTATGTATGTGCACCTTAAAACCTTTCCAAATGCACTTCTGTGGTGATGAGTCAACACTCACATTCTTGGGGGAAGGGCAGGATGCCCTTGTGGTCACTTATTCAAATATGCAAACACCTTTTTTTTTTATAGTATATTTGTATGAGTTTTTCTCTGCTTTAATGTACTGGAAAATACCAAACTTCTTGTATAAATTTTTTACAAATACATAAATTGTGAATTTAATGATTAAGGGAACTGGCAGTTCATTAATATATTTTCTTTCCCACAATCTGTCTGTGCATGCATATTTTCTACCTTATTTTAGTGATACTATTTCCATTAACAAACAGTATCACTAAAAATAAGCTGTGCGCCCTGGTAGTTAGGCTTGTTTTGTCTTTCTGCATGGTATGTATTTTGGAAGCATGAAGTATCTCTGTTTCTCTAGGGCTCTTTCCTTGGGACTTAGAACAAGTACTGGGGCTTATTTGGAAAACTATCAGGGTAGCAAATATTCTTGTTTATTTTGACATTCAAAGCATAATCTTTTAAGGCTACTAACCTGAGAAAGCACCATTCAGAGGTGCCAGGAGAGTGTATTGGCCTTCTGGTCTTAGAGAAGATGCCAGTCCTAGCTGTGCTACCAGGTCTGTAAAAGTAGTCTGCTGGGCACCCCCAAGCTCAATGACTTGCTTGGCTGCAAATAAAGGAATAGGAAAAGGTATTTTAAAACACAGTTTATTCCTTTTCCTGATTTGGATTCTCATGCTTATCCATACCAATATAACAAGTAATTTAGGTAAGATCATAGAAAACATCTTCAGTGTAAGATTTTCATACACATCACTGACCAGAATCAGGAATTAGCACTTCATCAATGAGATGGATAACACCATTGCTTGTCACAATATCTTTGCGTTTCACCATCTTCACTCCATTCACAGTCAGACTTTCACCATCACAACCAACTTCAACTGTGTTTCCTTCCAAGGTTTCATAGACAGCTCCACCTGTGATGGCTTCAGAGCACTGGAGAGTATTTAAGATATGGAACTTCACGAGAGCTGTGAGAAAAGAGCAGGAAATTCATATATAGGTGTTTGGACACATATATTCATATATATACATGTATAATATTCATATATAGGTGTGGAATAAATTATTACATTATTACATTTACACTATTTTCAATAGCTTACTAGCTTATCCATCATATTTGCTTATTTACATTCATAGATATTTTGTTGGAAGTTATTTATATGAGAATTGATACTGTAGGCCTTTAAACAATATCTATGGTAAAAAATCTTTGGCATCCCTTGCATTATGAGAATATACCGGTTATGCTGCGATCTCTGTGTAACAGAGTATATAACTGGGTGACCGAGCATGATATGCTCCAAATGGGCCTGTGAGTACAAAACTTTATAGGCTATGCAATGTCGACTCCAGATTTATTTTTTGTTATGACTTACTATACAAGTAAGATTCAGTGTACTCTGTGGGTACCAAAATAATCAGCCAAAACCTCCTGAAGATAAAGTGGGAAAAAAATAACCAAACCAAAAAACACACCACAACAAAAATGTCATGTTTTTTCAGGATTCTATTTTTAGTTATTGTCTCACATTAAAATTAGTCCAGACCCCCCTCTTCATCATTCTCCATTGAGATACTGCACAGTGACTTAACCAGGCTACAATGAAATGACGGAGAACTCGTTTAGCGCAGTGGAACTCATAAATGAGCCTTCCATTTCTAAGTGGTCCATTGCCTTACTGTCCACATAACAGACTGATTCAGCTATTAGTTTTATTGTAGTTCTCAGAAGAATAAGTGTGCTGACTGTTACAGTTTGTCAGAATACATAGTATAAATTCAGTTCAACTTGCAGGGCAGAGCTTGCCTTTTAGAAGAACATGTCTTTTTTGTATGAAAAAACTGTTCATAAGAAAGCTATGGAAGAATTCCACATTCAGATATCCCTGCATTGCTAGAGACAGGAATCTCTATCAGAGCTATGCAGCTGAACTCTTAAAAACATCGATGTACCTATATTTTCAGTTTCTTTTCAACTGTTTTGGAAATTAAGTTTTCAGTGACTTTGAATCTTTAGTAAGTGGAAAAATCAGACAGAAGAAATAATTCTTCCTTTATATATGAGAGTACAGGTGCTCAACTTCAGTCACTAGGATAATGTAGTTTTTATCTTCTGATCCACTCACCTGTATTTCTCATTTGCAAAAAATGTTACATACCTTCAGAAGCCACCTTGTCACCCATGATCCTTTCTAAAACCCCCCTTGGAAGTCGTTCAAAAGCTTCATTAGTAGGAGCAAAGAGTGTGTAATGACCAGGCTTTCCAAGAATATCCAAGACATCTGATGTGATGGCAGCAGCCTAGAAAATAAATTTATTTTAATATTGGTTGTTTAAAATATTACCAGAATACATTGTCTAGTTTCACCTAATGACCACAGGTACTAGACTGAGATCAGTGTTACAGAAAGATGAAAAAATGAATTGACAAAAAGTAATAGAAAGTTAATTTAGTGGGGAAAATGCATCTTGATACACTGAGTTAGCACCTTAATTTAGCACTTAAATTAAATAGCAATCAATACATTTGCATAGGGGTGACAGCAGAGTATAAATTTTTATTATGGACTAAATTTTTAAATGAAAAGTTTGAACATAGAGGTTTTAGCAAATTAGATGAAAGCAATAGTCTAGCAAAGCTAATGATTTGCCCCATAAATAATAAAAATTTATTACAGGTGTATGACTAATTTGTTTAAATACTAGGAGGAATTTTTGAATCACAACAGGAGGCTGAGGGGTGGTCTCATTGCTCTGTGCAGCTTCCTGAGGAGGGGAAGTGGAGAGCAAGGTGCTGAGCTCTTCTCCCTGGTATCTAGTGCAGGGTGCATAGGAATGGTTCAAAGCTGCATCAGGGGAGGTTCAGCCTGGACATTAGGAAAGCATGGCAAAACACTAGAACAGGCTTCCTAGAGAGGTGGTCAATGCCCCAAGCCTGTCAGTTTAAAAGACATTTGGACAATGTTCTAATACCATGCTTTATCTTCTGGTCAGCCTTGAATTGGTCAGGCAATCATACTAGATGACAATCATAGGTCCCTTCCCACTGAACTATTCTATTCTATCTTAAGATTTGAGGCCAGGAAAATTTTTCTCCAGGTTTTTAATCCCTAATGTGGTACACAGGCCTGGACATTAAAAAAGAAAAGTTAAACACAATTGATGAAAAATTTTCTACCTTCTTGTGATGAAGAGGTAAGCAGTCAGAACTAAATAAAACCCAATTCAATGTTTTTCTAAAAATGTAATTTCTCTCTTATTCCTTAAATAAATTTTCTTAAGTTGCTTATAAATCTCATCTGTACAACCTCACAATTTGGGTGTTTCCATTATCAGATCAATCTTAAAAGAAAATACTATAACAATATGTATTTCTTTGGCAGCTACATCCTGTGCTCATTAGAATCGAATTCTGAAGAAAAAGAACTATGCAGGAAAAGTAATCAAAGATATTGTGAGAATATATGATGCTTTAAAGGGTTATATGATAGAGTATGCCAATATAAATTATGAACAGATTTGCCAGAAGAACATATGTAAAACTGAACACATGTGGAATTGACTAAAAAATTTGCTGAGTTAAATTTGAAATACTATTAGCTCAATGTAAGACAGAAAGATAAAGTACATGTGAGAAATCCGCAATCTGGAAGATGCGAATAACCATCCTCAAAGTAATGTCATATTAGTCTTAGGACTGATTTTGCTTAATGGTTTCATTAGCACATTATCTTTTGGGGCCAAAGTCATCAAAGCAGTATGAAGTGCAAAAGCATACACACAGGAATTAGCAGGTATATGTGTTATAAACAGGGGCTTACATCCTTTGAAAAGTCAGAAAGTTAAGTGCAATGTGATGCAACTGAAAAAAACCCAAGCATGATGATAGCATGTATCCTGGAAACCAGTAAGATTTTTTTCAAGCAGAGTTAGGGAGGTATGCAAATTAATGTAATAGGAATAGGTAAAACCTTATCTAGGATTAAGTGATAATGTCTGCTTAAAGTTCACAGAAGTTAAATCCAAATAGAAGAGATACAACAAAGATTACACAGGAAAAAATGAAATAGATAGGGCTTCTTTTTCAGCTGGAGACTAGAAATGCTTGGTTTTTATATTAATTTTTTTAAGGGGTTTAAATGATGAGGTTGCCTATGACTGTCATGGGCTTGATTTAAAGGATTCAGAGGATCTTTTCCACCTTTATGCTGTTGCATTCAATTTTTTTTATTATTATTTTTTGAGGACATGGAAGAGGGAAAAGAATAAAAGCTATCTGCAAAACTGTGGCTTTTTTTTTTTTTAATATGTGCAGCATGAAATCCCATTACACTAAGCAGATACATTCTCCAGAAAGAGAAATTAGAAAATTGGACAGAAAAATATCTACTTCCTCTCTGCAAGAAAAATCCTTCCTACACATTATCTACTGGTGTTCTGAAAGTTGTTGTTAGTTAGGTTCTGGAATTTGTTTGGTTTTTTTAAATTTTTCTGTTGTTCATTGAAATTATTCATATTTATCTAGCACCAGACACTGTAACTTACGTTCACACATTTCATTACCTTTGTATTTGAAGGGAAGACACTTTTCCATGTAGAGGGACACATCCTGTCCTATTGACATAATCTTCTCTGATCCACAAAAGATCAGAAGCAGACTCCCTATGTAAAATATCCTTTGCTTTTTTATATAGCTAGTCTTGCAATATTAACTGGAGTTCTTAACTTTATTTCTGTCTCTTACTGAACTAATCCTTCTTACTTCCAGGTATCATACACATATGGGGGGAGGGGTGGGAAACAAACACAAAAAAAATAAAGGGAGCAAAAACCTAAAAGACCAGAGAAGCATTTTTATTCTTGTCTTACTCTAAGAGATGAAAGATCATCCTCAACTTCAATGAAATCTTGAACGGTATTTCCAACAGCCGTCAGGACACGATCAATGACATGAACAACACCATTGGTAGCAATCTGGTTGCCATGGATGATCCTGGCACAGTTAACGGTAACAACCTAGATTTGAAGAATCAAGTAGTAGAAGATTAAGCATTAATTTTATTATATACTTGGAATTTGATTCTTACAGATTGGCAATTCATGTACTGTATATTATATATTCACTATTGTTCTTTCAGTTTTTGGATTTTTTAAGTAAAACCTAAGATTTGAAAGGCAAACTAAGCTTCTGGAAAGCTAGTAGCAGATTTATTCAGGCTACTCTGATTTCATATTCATGTTTTATTTCTTATTGCAATTATTCAGATTTGTTTTCCCTATCTGGTTAACATGGTGATTGTATCAGTTTTTACTGATGTAAACTGTATCCAACATAAACATTTAGATGCACTTAAGGCAAGAAAGATGAGTGACTTAACAGGGACACTTATAACATTTATAAAAATGAAGTTTTTTTTCCAACCAAACACTGAATGTGTGTTCCCTACAATCTTAAATGCTTCTACTGTGCATCCAATTCAAATAAGAGATCTGATTTAATATTATTTTGTAAACACATGAAGATTAATAGTAGATTTTGCTCTCAGAATTGTTATGATCCTTTTTGGCCACAGAAGGCTTAGTCTTTTAGGAAGAGTTTGAACTTTGATTTCTAAACAGCAAACAGCACATGTTCATTAATTCTTTCTCAGTGATTAGTCTACACAGCAGACAAAATTTCTTCAGGAGAAAATGTATTATCAGTGGCAACTGACTTGCTAGATGTTGAACTTTGTATAATGGATTTTCTTAGCTGTACAAGGAAATAGAGGAAAAAATTCAGCTATAACTGTAAAATTATATTAGGAAAAAAGAAAAAGAGACCAGACTTACCCCATTAGGATAATGGTTAATAAGCAATTTCTGGTCATTATACATAGACACCAGAGTCATGCCATTCTTAAGATCTTTTGTTAACATACGCTTGTTTACCATGTGGTGGTGGAGAGCATTATACAGTTCAATATTTACATTGTCAATCAAATTCCTGTGAATTTCCTGAAGAATAAAAGAATTTAATGAATTAGAAGCTTCAAAACATTCTTCCAGTAAGGAAAATGTATCGATTGCTTTACCTTAACGTATGCTTTCAATATTCAACAATGGATATCTCCTGTTAGGAGACACAACTTTGATACCTAGCAATCTGGCTCTACTTAAACGATGGTTTAGTCTGATTTACTCACAAATAGAAGATAAGGTCTCATCACAAAGTCATTGGAGGAGCTTTGATTCAGTATTTTTTTAAATAAAAACATCACTAAAGGTAGGACACCTGAATTGCTGGCAAAGTACAATTATACTCTACATCATGCAGTTGCTGGAATTCCAGTCTCTTTCCTCAAAACACAGCAACACTAACAATATTAATATTTGTCATGCAATAATAATGTCATGCAATAAATAAGAAAAAACTTATAGTTGCTTAGTACTCCTGAAAAAAATTTCAGACTCTAGCTTCAGCAATGAGTTAAACATGCAAATTATTTTATTATATGGTAATGTCCTTTTATATCTAAAATATCAATATTGTTTGTAGTCTACCTTATCATAGGCTAGCTGTTACAGCTAAAACATTAGGTGAAAGACACTTTAACACATGCACATGCACGCGCACGTGCACACACACACTTACTGTACTTAATTGCTCCCAGGCTTCATTGCTTGGTGCAAAGAAAGTGAATGATCCTCGTCCCTCAATCTCTTCTCTCAGCTTTGATATGTCTGAATACTGCTGCGTGGAGGTAGCTCCCACAATACCAAGGGTACCGTAAACATGATCAATAGGAGCAACTAAAATAAACGTGAGATAGGAATACTGTAAACTCTTCAGTCACTCAGTTTCTCACAATCAAATCTACTTTGTTTCTTTTGGTTGGACAATAATATTGCCTTTTAGAAAATGTTTAATACAATATTACAACAATGTGCTTGGATTAAAATTCCATTGTCAACATACTCAAAAACCATCCAAACATATTTGCTTGGGTTTTTATTTGTTTTATTGTTGTTGGTTGTTGGCTTTTTTTTTTTTTTTCTTAATGAAAAATTAGATCAGATGAAACCAAATGCTGTAATGTTTTCTTTAGAAGAGTTGTCTTGGTTTGTGCCAACCCAACCTGAAATGGAAGGCTACCTATTGAGGACAGGAGTAACTTCCATCTAAATCACAAAAATTGCAATGAAATAAGTATTATTTGGTCATGGTGGACCAGAATTCTTGTGAGACCTCTTGCTCTTCTGCCAGTGTGTTTGTTTTGTGCATGTATCGTTTCATCCAGAGAATAAGAATGGCCATAGTCTCACAGTTGAAGCACTGCTACATGGAGACAGGCATCTAGAAGTGAGGAATCTGCAAGTGAACTAGTTTTTCTTGGCTTTTCTTATGGTCATGGAGAGAAACAGGCAATTCTAGAGTGTGACTGACCTCACCCTAATGTAAACATCTACAGTGAGATTAATTCACCTGAACAAACTGAACTCTGCCTTAGGTTTGACTAACTATCATTGAATTTAAAATGATTATTTCAGATGTAAGGATCTAAAGTTATAAACTATATTCTTTCTCAGGGTACTCTTCCCTGCTGCAATTAATTTTATTTATGCAAAACAGAATAGCACAAATAGAAGAAATCAAGAATTCCTGTCTTTATTTTCACTCTTTAATTTAAAGGAATAAAAAATTATTTTAATGTTTATTTAAAACCTATAACACTTTCGGTAAATAATATTCAAGTCTTCTCAAGAAAAGGAATAAACAGAATTTAAATATGCCACACCTCATGCCCTGGGTTTCTGACCTCACTGGTATGCTTTAGGTTATTCTTGAGTGTGATGGGAATAGGAATAAAACTTCAGCAGCTTTGGGAACTGCAGACACTATAATTTCTCTCCAGTCCAACAACTGGAAGGAGCTGGGAAACTTCAACTGCATGATGAAATTCAGTGCTGGCTGATTTTTAACGGTGTGCAATTTAACTGTATGCAAATGAAGCTGTGTATTCTTAGGCAGTAAATCTTTAAAAAAGGCAATTATTTCTCAAGATGACCTTTGAAAGTCTCCTATATTGTAATGGTTCTCATATACTAACTCATCCATATGAAAATAAACTTGTACCTGCAGGACATCCTCTCATACCATCCATCTTCATATAGCCAGGACAGCACTCATACAAGACAGTTCTGTGGGATATAGATAAAAGCACAATTAAATCATATACAGGACAAGTGTATACTTTTTTTAGCTAATTCTAATTTTTAACTTTTTATTATTAATTTTTCATTGCTATGTACACACTCTCCAGACCTTCATCCCTTTTTTATCATTCAGCCTTTTCTTTATAGACCAAAAATTGGTTATATTTTACAAATTGTAAGGCTTTTGAATTTATGGAGTGACTGTCATCATTAAGTTTAAGTCCTAGGAAGGAACATGGGAGGGGATGTGGAACTCAATTAGAGTTATTAAAAGATTATGTGACTAGAACAGCAGCTGAAGAAAAGTAAATGAACTGTCTATCTTGAAAAGATTCGATGGGATTGAAGAAAGGTAAAAATAAAGAAAGTGAGGACATTGATAAAACCTAGTGGCAGCAGGGCTGTAAAGGAAAAAGAAAAAAAAATAAATTACCCAAACAGAAATTAAAATGACAAAAGTACATATTGGATCTAGGGACTAAACAGGTATTTAGGACAAGGTCCTGTGGATTGTATGGTGATAGAAAGTAGAATGTTAGAGCCTCAGTTTTTCAAGGAAGTCTTTGAAAAAGCTCAGGAGTGAGGGAGAGATCTAGTAACGGACAGACATAAAGCAGGTTATAGAGAAGAAGACAGGGTGGATGGACACAAGGGGAAGTTCACTGTAGATGTAGTGAGGGTGAAAACCAGAATACAAGTCAAAAACAGAGTTAAAAAAAGTATGTCATCACAGCATACATAGTATTTAGCAATACCAGGGACCAGGAGCTGTTATATAATGATGCAAATAAAGTATTCTTCTTTAATAGGTATAAGCTATACATAACAGTGAACCAGGGCTAACTGATAATTCTATATTGTAACATTCAATTTAGCATTGATAGTCTTATAAGTTATAATGTCTTCTTGATTAATATGACAGAAATAAAAGCTCTACCATAGAACTGCTTGACAGATTCTCCTTTCTTACATGAAAGTGCAAATTCATTAAAGTTATCACAGAGCTGATTTTGGCTCCTTGAGAGAGGGAATGCCAGCAAATTATACATTACCAAAGTTTAAAACAGAAACCTTAAGAAATTAGATTTCTGATATTTTCAAATTATGCTACACTGTGGATGACAAATTAAAACATCATGGTTTTACAGAAGTTATTTTTATAGGTATGGCCAATGCTGGCAGTGCTAGAATTCTGAACACTAATTCCTTGACAGTTTTTGCTACCACAACATTCCAGTTTTTAATCTGTAGGCTCTTTCGTGGCAGATGAGTACACTTCTTTCATTTTTCCTAAACTAACAAAACATTAACCACAAACACATTAAAATGAACAGCTTATTCAAATGAAAAGTTGGACTTAAGACCTTCAACATCCAAACTACTTGAAGACATTGAAAAATGAAAGTAGACTGGAAGAACAATAGCATTACAAAGCATTCTTTTAAAAGTGAGGATTGTAATTCTGTATTTGACAGCAATCTGATAGAGCTGGTGAAGATTAAAGAGTTTTTTTTAAAAAAAACAACTTAGTCTTTCATTTCTCTGTGCTATGAAAATATTTTGTCTCCATTCCCTCATATACATATACACAGATGAGATATTCATCCTTCTGCCATGTGCATCTTTTCAACTGAGGAGCCATATACTGAAAGCATTTGTATAGTACTTTTCAATAGATCCCTTTCTTTAAAGCAATTCACTGAATGGCTGTTGCCTGGCGATGGAAGAATAGCATACAGTTTAGGCTAAGATTTTCTAACTAATAAGGGAATTAACCTTATACTCTTCCTTCTTGTTGCATCCCTGCCAGAAGCTAATAAAAAAAAAAAAGGTCTGATTAAAGAAAACTGTGTAGTAAAATAGGAGTCAAAATGTTCTCCCAGCTGTGTAAAATGCTTTGTCATGAGAAAATATTTCTTCCTTCCATGGGATAGAAAATCTCTCCCACTCACCCCGTGAGCAGCTATGAAATATTGCAGTATTACTTAGCTTTTGGAAAAAATAAAAGAGGAAGCTGAATTATAAGCATAGAATAAGACATGGCAAGTTTAGTCTTCTTACCATGTCCAAAAATGACACAATTAATGAAAGGCAGAAAATTGGCTGAACAACACAGTTAAGAATGAAAATGCTACTTCAGCCAAGCATTACAAGATCAGTGATTTTTTTCTGCTATCTAAATTGTTATGTACAACTCAGGGTTTTGTTGATTTTTTTTTTAAGTCAGCAAGGGTTACTGTAAGTTCCCACTTACAGTATTCATATTCCCTTACAACTGACTGCAATTAGAAGGTCCATGTATCAGCTGTATTCAAAATGTAGTGAGAAGCATGGAATGGGAGAAAAAAGATCTGTATGGAGGATCCCACAATAAGATTAGAACCAGCTAAAACTCAGTGCAAGATGCAGTTCCTCAGCACCACCTGTCTATAGACACAGTACACAGGGGAAGTACCATCTCACCCCATGTTATCCTCATCTGTATCTCTCTGCTAGTTCAATATAAGATGGTGCCCAAGTGAAGAAAGCAGTAATTCAGATAACAAGCAATGCTTGATTTTTGGTGTTTTGGTTTTTTGGGGTTTTTTGTGTTTGGTTGGTGGTTGGTTTTTTTTGTTTGGTGGGTTTTTTTTAAAAGATGTTTGCAAAAAAGCATTCTTGAATTTTTAGAGTTTTTGGAATTTTTTTTTTGGTGGGTGTGTGTGTTTGGTGGGGGTTTTTTTGGTTGGTTTGTTTTTTTTTTTGAGTGGTGTTTTTTTGTTTGGTTGGGCTTTTGTAGCACAAAATTGTTCTGACCTGATCCAAAGAAGTATATTCCAAAGGAAAAAGGGGGCATGGCAACACTACCTTAAATCCTTGTTATTCTTGGCTAACAGAGCCAGTTTTCAGTTTATTCAGATCAGCTCTGTGACTCATCTGTTTCTACTCCTTGCTGGCATGGAGATAAAATACTACAGTGAAACAGTGGAAAGACTTCTGGTCCCATAGACTGATTTTAGCAAATCTTTAAGTTGCATCCCAATTGGAAATTTACAGTAGAGGATAGAAAGTGTACAAATTAACATTTTATTGACTATATATTACAAGTTAGGGAGGACTTGTTAACATGGACATACTAACACGAGAAGAACCATTGTCCTTTGGATTAGCATTCGTGTTACAGTAACCTCTTGAGTCACGTCTGCATTTCTGTTTTGCATACAGAGTATAAAACTCCCATTAACAGTTAAGACTAAGTTATAACAGATGTTCCAGTACATCCACACAAAAAAAGCCCCTTAGGAGTTTTATGACTTAACTCACTCTCTCACACACGCTGTTTTCCACCTCCAGCCTTGCTCTGTGAGTGCTTGTACAACAGTAGGAGTGTTAAAAGAGGAAGAAGAAGGTAGGTGGTGTGATGCGTAGATTCTCATGCTCAAATCCCCCCAGCCTCACTGCTCAATATTTTCCTGCAGTTGGCTGTAACAGGCTTCTTGCTTACAGCCTTACACAGACTCTGTAAAATGTTTTACAGCTTACATTCCTCTAAATTCTAGTCAGTGAAGAGAACAAAGTCACCACCTGACTTTAGTTCAATAAGTCCAATCTGCCTGTTGCTTCAGGCTACTTTTCCTGACACATGAAGGTATCTACCACTGCATAACTCATTTTAGTTCTGGAGCTCACCAAAATAATGAATTCCCTGTCAGATTTGTGCTGAGAGCAGACTCTCTCTCATGGGAAGACGTGACAGCTATCTAGGAATAAAACCACAGGAGTAGGTTGTATTCCAAAACTGACTTTGAGAATACGCAAGTTTCAGTCTAAATAATCCTCAGGAAATACCCTTCTTTCCAATATGTCTGCAGCAGAATAAAATGTAGTGCCAAAGAAGTCAGTGGTATGGCAGACTTTGCTCAAAAGGTGAAGTATTTTGAATGACTAGTAGCATGTCCACTGAAGTAAAAGGGAAGTCAGTATTATAATGCCATCTGGAGGAGAAGGAATGCCATCTGGAGGAGAAGGAAAGATTCTGATAAAAACTATAAACCTATGGGTCCTGAAAAAAACTGAAGGTAGAGGTGGGGCAAATAACCACACACGGTCTAGTTTGACTGGAAATCGATCATTATTACCATCATCAAATGCATAAAACCCTGCAGTCAGTATGAAAAATTACTTCTAATCTGCCTGGATTTGCTTATAAAAAAAAAAAAATCAAAAATCAGGAGAGGAGAGACTGGTTAGGATTCCAGACAGTCAATTACATTCCAAAGAAACTTCTAGGCATTTAGAATAATCAGATTGCTTGTGTGGGTAGGATGTTCATCATGATTTATGCTATGTCTACTCTAATTTACTGCTGTTACTTTCTTCTACCTCCTTAAACACTATTTAGTAACCAATAAAGTTTACAGTAACAGAAAACTAAATGTGACAGCTTGGCCCATGAAAATCAGGTCTTTCCCTCAGCTCTGGTGGGGCCATGGTATCATTCTTCATGTCCAGACTGACTTTAGAGTTGAGACTTCAAAGCCATAGCAGCACTTGAAAGACAAGACCATGTGCTGGAATCAGTGTCTCGCTGTATCAGAAGTATAACTCAGCTCTATTTATTTATGGAATGCTGTCAGAGCACTGAAAACATTTTCTTAGCAAGAAAATGGAAAAAAAAACCACCTTCCTACTACTACATCTTCCCTTGGTCTTTTTCCTAAGGATCCTTTGCAACACTGTGTTATGACATGTAGCATCTTTCAGAAACCTCAAAAAATGAAAAGCCTAAGACACCCAAGAGGAGCTGTAGAAACCACAATCCAAACCCATTTCAGGTCCTTGTCTGACTACTGTCTGATTTACATGTTTGATTTTAAAAGTGATAAAATCATTATTAGAGCCATTTTTCTCACAAAAGTAATAATTTTGGAATCTTAATCGCTTTTACATTAGTAAGTATAGGGATCATGCTCAAAAAGGACCATGAACATAATTGTCAGCCAGAACAGCTGAAAAATGAAACAAAACGTAAAGCTGGCTTTAAAAAAAATGAAAATAATAAATAGGAGAAGGAGACTTTTTTAGTTATGAAAGTGTCATATATGCAGACACACTGAAGAGAGCAGGAGAGACTGTAGCCATATTAGCACTGCTAGTGATGCATACATACTCTGCATCATTTTTTGTGCTCCCCCCCATTTCCCAGCACAAACTTAGGTTGTGTCTGGACTTAATTCTTTGTCAACATAGAATTCTGCAACTTGCTGTAAAGAACTGTTCAATGAATTTCATACATTTAACAAATTCTTGTAGTTGCAGTTTTAACTTGAAAGTATTCTGTTTGGAAAAGCTCAGTTTGACTCAATGTGAGCTATGTGTAATTGTTTAAAGTCAAATATATGTAGAGATACATTTCCCAGAATTTATTATTGCTTCTATGTTTAGAAACACTTTTTTTAACCTAAAGAATGAACTGGAAAATGTGGATCTTATTTACTCATTACTCTGACAATCAGGAGAATAAAATTGTGACTAACATTGAAAATTATCAGTCGCTTCTTGTTCCAGTTTTTCTGTCTAGTTTATTTAATGAATTATTGTTGATCAGAAAAACGTTTTCAAGAGAATTTAAGAGCTTGTTTACAAAGCGAATCACCTTCAACTGGCTTACGTTGCTAACACTGTGGGTATTTTTCTTCTATTAAGCTCTGTTAAGGAAGCCTTTGGCACAAACCCCAAAAAATCTCTATTCCACATTACATTAACATCTAAACCAGTGGTTCATGTTCATTGGGAAAGTTTTAAGAGTACATCTTACTTTTCAGTGGAGTTAAGCTCTTCATACTTATAATATGCAACATGTATCAACATATGTTTATGTCTTAGGGCACACAATCTCTCAGTGACTATTCAAATTCTGTACTGAAATATTACTTGGGTGTTTGGAAGAGTTTTATAGGCTTTGACTAAGAGACTCCTAATATCCAAAGACAAGAGCTGGAATTGAAGCTTGGACTCCCTGTTCACTCAAGCCTTTCTGAAAATGTCACCCCAGACCTATTTGGACCCTGTAAGAGGATAGTGGAGGAGAAAAATAATGATTTCCTGTGACAATTGCTGAGAAAATTATCCAAGTAATTGCATAACAGCAAGAGAAATTGTGGTACATGAGAAAAACATCAGTTTATTATATTGGGTAAACAATGTCAGTTCCCATTAAATTACTTCATTCTAAGTGGCAAGTGGAGTAGATAAGTTCAGGACTTGGGATTTTGCATATGTTTACATTCTGAAGCTGCTCTATAGCTGACAAAGCAGCAGTGACTTCGACATTTTATCACAGAGAAGGCAATGACGTGTGTTCTGAAAACTGACAATTGAAATACACACACAATTTCAAATGAATGCCAAACTCACCCAGATTTAATCTGTATCCACAGCCACATTCTGATTTCTTTTTCCCTTGTGGATACATGGTCTGAGCACACAGCTCTGTTGGGTAGTGCTGAGTTCTTTTCACAATTGGCCTATTAGATACCTCTGTGGTTTTGGATATGTCACGTAAACTCAGATCTCTTCATGTTTAAAATAGAGCTATAAATACTTGAATCAGAGAAGTACTGCCAAAGCTAATACTTTGAACTC
Source organism: Falco rusticolus (assembly GCF_015220075.1). Classification (NCBI taxonomy): domain Eukaryota; kingdom Metazoa; phylum Chordata; class Aves; order Falconiformes; family Falconidae; genus Falco; species Falco rusticolus. The sequence continues at coordinate 27,359,953 of NC_051188.1, forward strand.
CTGAAACCTAAAAAAGGCTATATACTATGCTGTCACTTTCAATCTTCCTACTCCTTTTGTGATTATTTTTGGCGATAATTATTGGATCAGTTATCCAGGTGGTTTTAGAAGTAGCTAAAGAGAAGCTGTAACCCTGTAAAATTATGAACTGAATTCTTCCTGTGTCTGCATTTGAAAGAAACAGTTTGACTCTGAAAAAATGAGAGTTTTCTAATTGTACATTATATTATCTCAATGAATGGGGAATAGTTTTGAAACAAAGCATACTTACGCTTTCTTTCCACAGATGGCTCCCTGGTACCAGTTTCTACAGGTGCTGAAGTATTTCCTTTTTGTTCCCATAACTTGCTGAAGGGCACAGACATGTGGGCTATGGGTGTGAGTGAGAAACATTTTAAAAAGAAGTTTCTGTACATCTTTGGAAACGTTCTATATAAAATCACAGCAAATACTATTTCTGTTAAGCAACGGTAAGAAGTTAACATCTGGCTTCAGTTCCCAGGGCAGGTGTGTTTTCAACCAACCACAGTGCAAGGTCCCAGTACTGCCCAGTTGGGTTCCTTGGCAAGCCCACCCTCCCAGCAGGGACAGAAGATTTCCTTCCATTTTGGTTTGACCCTCTGTCTCTGATGGGCAGTGACCACCAGCTGTGCCTAGTCAAGTCTCAATATGCCTTACATTTCTCCCTTCCCCCTGTAAAGTGAATTAATTACCAGCCACCAGGGGCTGAGCTGTGAATACCATCAGGCTCTTTCCATTACAGTTTTTGTCTTGTACACATCTGTGCAGCTGAAGGTCATGGGGAAATAGGAGGAAAAAAAGTGCTTTGTTCTTCATGTTGAGGAAAACCCTGTCTTCTGTAAATCTATCAGCTATTTTGATTACCAACCATTTGGAGTACCACAGGCACCTAAGTAAACATTCTGGGAATTACTGGGGACCAAAGGGTAAATTGGCATGTAAATAAAAGGAGTCACAGTTTTCAAATAAGGAATACTTGCTCCTTAGCATGATGGTGTACAGAAGAGGAATTTCTTAAGGTCACATTCCATAGAGCAAAGGCATTTGTCACTAGTTTCTATACTTCTACAATTAAAACCATTCATTAGTTCAAAACTTAGAACATATATTTTACATCAGCAGGAAGCCAGTAAACTTTTTCTATTTGAAAAGCTCAGTGTGTGAACAGCAGGCAAGAGGGAATTCAACAATGGACGACAGGATGGTAAGCAATTGTTATTCACAGAACGTTTTTTTATTTAAGAAGACCAAAGGAAAATATGTTTAGGCACATGTGTCTCCCTGACACCAGCTGTTCAAACTATTTGCATGTCTCTGAGCAGCCTGGCTTGTAAGCATTGTCTTTTGGGTACCCTGCCGAGCAGCTTGCTGCATTGCCTTAGTGGGAACTAAGTTTTACAAGGAGCTCCCAGTATACATTGCCGTGGTAGAAAGCATTTAAATAGAGTTCATTATTTCCTTTAGGTTGGAATAAAGAGAGAAAATACTGTGGGATAAGTGTCAACTTTATTCAAACATTTGAAACCATATATTAAACATTTCTGACATTCCATCATCTGTGAACTGTAATTAACTTCACCGATTCTAAAATGCATGTATTTTATTCATTGAGAAGTAGTGATTTTAGATTTTTTCACATTTTATGACATTTTAACAGTATTTTGTCTCCTTTTGAAACTCCTCAGAAAGCTTTTTCTTTAGGAACAATTCTTGTAAATTTAATTGTGAAAGAAAGTTCTACTTGAATAATAGTAAAAATTCATAATGAAAAATCACATTTAATATAATGCAAGAAGAAAGGAGATAATAAAGATTAACAAGCTCCTTTTAAAAATAGAAATAAAACCCAGTTACTTACCCTTGATCACGCGCCCTTATTCGACTATGAGCTAAAATCTTGTCATAGTGAGCAGAAGCAGCTGCTTGTTCAAAAGCAGACAACAAAAAAGTGGAAAAGGTGAATAAGAAAAAGATCGTCATCTTTAGTCCTCTGTTGCTTCTGGCAAGTCTAGAAGAGAGAACTGGCAAAGGGTCTGGAGAACTGACAATTTATATACATGTTGGAAGGTGGTGGGAGGGAACCACAGGATCAACCTGAAACTTTGTACCACCCTCCTTAGAACAACAGCTTTTGCTGCCAGCTTCAGTAACCTAAATTAGTACCATATATTAACCACATAAACCAGTCTTTTTAATCCCCTATTGACTGATTTCGTCCTTATTACAGAAGGCTTAGCATTTTATTCTGCTGACACAACAGCAGAGAAAGTTTGAGAAGTTTAGATTTTTGACTTATGATTTAGTATTTATAGCACTGAAGCATCCAGAGGTTGTGATCATTGCGTGTGGTTTTGTTCAAACCCGGAGGAAGATGTGGCTGTTCCCATAAGAACTGCACTGCTTTCCTTTGTTTTCCATATCCTCGCAGTTATCAACTATGAGCTATTTAACTAGTGAAGCTGATGAAAGTTCCAAACAATACTGTTGCCAATAACCTGGAATAGTATTTTTTGTCTTGAGAAAAAAAAGCTGTATTAACACATTCTGATTGTGAAGTAATCACACAGGCAAATGCGGTATTTGCTTAAATATTTGGTTTAATTCTAATAATAACAGTTGCTATTACATAATGCTTTTATTCAGAGCTTTATGCAATCATTTAAATATCATGGAGTATCTGAAAATTGGAATATATACTTTTCTATACTTACTAGCTGGTCCTTGAGAGCCTCTTGTGAATTAAGTGGAAAACGTAATTCTGAGCAGTAAATGAGGAATGAGGCAGAAGGGTGAAGTGACAGGCTCAGATCTCCAGTGAAGTGACAGTCTTAAGGCTCCAGGGACAGCTGGTGCTTGCACTGCAATCCAGGAGTTTGCAATTTTCATGTCAAGGAAAAAAAAAAAAAAAAAAAAAAAGCCAGTTAACTATAGAAGTGTTTGCATATGAATACATTTCACGGTATAGTCTATAGATCATTTTAGATTTTTATGAAAAGTGAGTTCTAATGGCAATAATGTGCTGCAGTTTCTTTCTCCAAACCAGAGCAACTAGTGAGGTGCATAACTGCAAATGGCTGCAGCATTGCACTGACATACCTGGGACCGACCTCTTATTACAGAACAGCCACAGACGGGGCAAACTGCAGAAAGCAGAGACAATGATTATTTCCTATATACCATCATCGGTAAAGGTTATAATTAGGCATAGGTATATAAACATTTTTATATATATTAAAAAAAAAAATATGATTAAGGTCACGTCTTACATAACCATAGCACTTCATGGTTTCTAAGGTTAAGAGCAGAGACATTTGGTCAAATGGTAGGTGGACTTCTTCTGTACTGTGACCAGTACACATTCTACCTGCAAATGACTCGAGACAGCTCATGGAAGTATTGGCATCTCTAGACTCACTGTCTGTGAACTCAGTAAAACTCCGTGCCTGAAACCATCAATGTTAGATCAACTGATGGAGATGACAGGTCAACTCTGTGATATAATATTACAAATTTTAGAAGAACATCACTGCTGCACTCCTTCTATTCCTCTCAGAGCTTTTTATCTCATTCTGGTCTTTGCAGCAAGAAATATAGTGGGAAATACCACCTCTTAGAAGTCTACCTGTGACATTTCAAGCTGTTAATTGTCCTCAGTTGATTACCCTTTGCATTTCTCAACCTACAGATGAAAAAATTTAGAAGATATTTTGTTAAAGTAAATTAAGAAACTTCAGAAAGTCCCCGAACTGTCCCAGTAACTTGTCTTCTCAGGAGTGCCTTCCTTTTGAGTCTCTGAACTCTCAGCATATCTCATGCTTTCTTCTACGCTTACCATGTAGCATCAAAAAATTAGTAGAAACGAATACTGCTGCAGGCATTGAGCTCCTGTTGCTTACACAGGTATCTACCGCAGTTAAAGAAGGGGCAATCTGAGCAAGGCAAGTATTTTTATTTCCAGATTTTTCTAGCTTTCTGATTAGTGACCTAATCTCAAATTACAGAGAACCCCATTTGTTTTCTGTGTAGAGTACAGTAGGCTATAATTCTTAAACTTGTAGTTCTTATTAACGACCTTACTCTGTTTCCACTTGTCTTTGTGATAGGAGCTGGACATAATGTGAACAAATAGTGATCCTAAGATGATTCAGCTTCCCATTTCCATACATTACTGTTACAAAGCTCCCTGTTCCACTTCAGTGGTATAGAAGAAAAGATCTGAAGGATTATTATATGTTAAACATTATATCAACCATGGTGGCAGGGGTAATAAGGCAGCACAGAAACTGGTGAAGAAATACGCAAACATTAAGTCATACTAACTAACCAAAGGATAATCCACATTAAACCTTATAGCAACCCTGGTGACATCATTACAATTAATGAGACAAATGTTAGTAAAAAGGAGTCAACGCAGACATAAAGTTTGTTGAAATAAAGTAGTATGAGGAAGAAAACTAAATCATAAGCTTGATTTTCTGAGAAAGCTCTAAACCACTGAATGAGTTGTTATGGTGAGTAGTGTAAAAATACACAAATCCTGAAATGGATAAAGCTCATCTTTAAGTGGAAATTACTTTTTTGAAAATCCCCAACCCAACTGAAGTTGTACAAATTTATAATTTAAAAACTTTCAGTGAAACAAGTAAAAAAAAAAGCCAAAAAACCAAAACCCAAACAAACCACCAGCAAAAAGCATCAAGAAAGAAAAAAAAACCCAAACCAGTCCAACTATATGAATTGTATTCCTCATTTATGTTTATGTTATCCTGGATATAAAAACAAATAATGAAGCCATGCTCTGATTTGCCTGTAATATAATGGTGTGCACCAGAGTAATAATTTTCTAATTTGCCAGCTAAAATACTGTTCTGGTTAACTAACACTTTATTCAGTTGTGGTAATTGCTACTTTGTTTATTTTAATTTGATCTTTATTTAGCAAGCTGCCTACCCCACCAAGTAGCCACCTTAGGTTTTTTTCTTCCTTTGGCTAAATTCTTTGTGCAATATTATACTTCCTAAGGGATATGATGTTGAAATTCTAATTATTAAATGTTGGAAATCTAATTATAAAATACATTAAAACACCTCATGGATCTGAATAATTATTCTAGTAATAAGATTTTTTTATTATCCACAGCATAAGAAGCATATCTAAAGAAATACCTGGAACAAGAATAGAACAAGTGCTGATTTTCACCTCACCTCGAAATGTAAATAGTTTCAAGATGAAAAGGCCAAGGGGTCCGCTATTCTGAATTGTTTCTTGCATTTCTCTAGAGACCTCTAGTGGAGACAACCCTGTAAAAGTAATTTTCTCAAGGCTGCGTTAAGTGTTTACTTTAGAATTTATTGTATGATATAGAATTTATTTTATTATTCCTAAAGAGGATTAGTTTAATTATATGATGCAATAATCCTTGCATTCAAATATTTAAAAGTTTGAATAAGTGTCTTTACATCAAATTAAAGAGGAAAAAATAAGCATCTATTAGTCACTTGTGGCTAATTGTACTCACAATCTACAGAAACTTATCAAATAAGAATAGAAGGAAATTAAAGTTTTTTTCAAATACTTTCTTCCTAGTTAAAACGTGCAGATGTTTTAAATCATTTCAACGTGTGTTGTGTGCTGTACATATTCTGATTCTTTATTTTATAACTACGTGTTTATTTTTTCTTGTGTGAGTGGATGCTCAGTGTGCTTTGTATGTACCTCTCCTTTAACAGCAGAGCAGAGGAGCTGACTAGTTTGAACTCAACTGATGTTTAGACAGCCCAATGTCACATGAGACGAATCCCACCCTTTGCATCCTTTGTTGGGTGGTTTGTGTTTCAGGGAATAGACACTTAGAAATACACTACGTTGAATAAGATTACAGTACCATATGTTTTCTGGTAATCAGCTGGATTATTACCCTTTTCCTCTGTTATTTCTCAACCTAATGGCTAGCCCCACAGGGCCTTTTACTGGTATTCTGTCTAAATTTTCACTTTTATTAAGGTCATCTTATTAAACATAGCTACACCACACCTGCAGAAGCTGATTAATTTTCATCCTACTTTGGTTTATTTATTCAAGACTTTAGAGTCTTCTCATAAATCTCATTGGGATTCTCATTGCCAAGCTATACAATTTTAATGTTCTAATGTTTCCCCATTACTCAATTCTTCTGATCATTACATTGCTTTTGTCTGAACTTCACCTCCCTTGTCAAAGATCTTTCAGCCAACAAGATACACAAAAGTGAAAACAAATCTCAACATTGTTCTATTATGGTTCCAAAGAACCCAATACTAATTCTGGATTAATTTCTCTCTGGTCATTTACTGCAGGACTTAGACAAAGGACGCTGCTTCTAAATATAACTTATTTCTGTTTTATATTTTAAATTTCGTATGACACGCTTCTGCAAATGTTTTTTCTTGCTATATTTCCACTGTTTTTCACTAAGCTTATTCTATACTTTAGTGTGTCTTCAAAAGCTTAACCAATATATTAAGGTGTTTAACAAAGTAATTTTGTATTTATTCTTTCCCATTACATCCCCCAATGAATGTATGGCATAGCATGTGTATGTATATGGGGATTAAATCACAGAAAGCACTGATAGATGGAAAAGCAGAGAGACAACTGTAAGCCATGTGAATTTTGGACCAGAAGGGAAGGAGAAAGGAATATTTAGAGTTGTTATTGTGACTCAGAGTTGGAGTTACCAATCAGTACTTTGGCTCCTGCATTATATAAGGAAACACCCACCCATCCTTGGATATCCTTGGAAGCTATAGGTGTCTAATTATTAGACAAATCAACAGAAGTCGCAAAATTAATCTCAGCCCTTGGAAAATGTTATCTTACATTCTCATGGAAGTAGAGATATTGCTAAATTTTAAAATATCATGGTACATACTACAGGTTTTGGTTATTACAAAACTATTCTATGATGTTTACACATAATTATTAAAATTTAAATGTAATGTTCCTAGAAATGATCCTACACTAAGACTTGCAGTATCTAATATCACAGAATCACAGAATGGTTGGGGTTGGAAGAGACCTCTGGAGATCATCTGGTCCAACCCACTGCTAAAACAGGTTCACCTACAGCAGGTTGCACAGTCGCGTCCAGGCAGGTTTTGAATGTCTCCAGAGAAGGAGACTCCACAGTCTCTCTGGGAAGCCTCTTCCAGTGCTCTGTCACCCTCAAAGTAAGATTTTCATACTAATCAGAAAGGACTTTCCTGTGTTGCAGTTTGTGCCTGTTACCCCCTGTCCTGTTTCTGGGCACTCCTAAAAAGAGCCTGGCCCCATCCTCTTGACACCCGCCCTTAAGGTATTTGTAGACATTGATAAGGTCCCCTCTCAGTCTTCTCCAGGCTACACAGGCCCAGCTCTCTCAGCCTTTCCTCACTGGGAAGATGCTCCAGTCCCCTCATCATCTTTGCAGCCCTCCGCTGGGCCCTCTCCAGTAGTTCCCTGTCTCTCTTGAACTGGGGAGCCCAGAACTGGACACAGTGCTCCAGATGTGGCCTCACTAGGACAGACAAGAGGGGAAGGATCACCTCCCTGGACCTGCTGGCCACGCTCCCCCTAATGCGCTCCAGGATCCCACTGGTCCTCGTGGCCACCAGGGCACACTGCTGGCTCATGGGCAACTTGCTGTCCACCAGAACTGCCAGGTCCTTATCCGCAGAGCTGCCTTCCAGCAGGTCAACCCGTAGCCTGTGCTGGTGTATGGGGTTAGTCCTTCCTGGGTGCAGGACCCTACACTTGCCTTTATTGAACATCATAAGGTTCCTCTCTGCCCAGCTTTTTAGCCTGTCCAGTTCTTGCTGAATGGCAGCACAGCCTCTGGTGCATCAGCCACTCCTCCCAGTTTTGTATCATCAGCAACTTGCTGAGGGGACACTGTCCCTTCATTCGGGTCATTGACAAATAAGTTGAACAGGACCGGACCCAATACTGACCCCGGGGGGTCCTGATCCCTAATACACCAATTTTAATTTTGTTTTTCCTTTAGGGTATCATTTTAAATGTTGATTTACAAACTTAGGGAAGGATTATTTCTAATAAGTCCCTCATAAGCTTTTTGTCATATGGACTGCACCTTCTTACACATTTTGGGGAAAATCTACAGCCCCAAGCATCAATATATTCTGCTTTCTCTGTGTCAAAGTGACTCTAGAGATCCCAACATAAGAATTGTTATTTACTGACAAAGTTATGTGTGTATGGCAATATTTTATAAAAAATTACAATTCAGCATAAGTTACATGGTCTTATTCCTCAATCCTGATCCCCATATTCAGCTCAGTCACCCTGGAAAGTAAAATAAGCATTAGGCAAACTCCTCACAAAATGGGAATATTGATTCCTCATCCAACAGCAGGTGATGCTGTTGCCATAGGCAAATAGTTCTCCTCTTAGAGAACAAGCACATCGTCTGATAAGGCTGAGATAAGATCCACAATGGTACCGAGTTCTGCTTACACCTTACGCAGCACATGGTAAGCGTCCCTGCAATACTGAGATGAGTGAACCAATCGATAGGAGTTAATAAGTGATTCAGGCAGCAGTGGCATGTAGTATGTGGTCCCCGGGGAGGAAACAAAAGCCCACGTCAGGGGTGCTTGTGCACTAATGTTTCAAGGTTCCCTGGTATTAAACGGTATGACAGTGAACTACACTGTGTGCCTACAATCTCTATTCTTTCCTGCTTAAAAACAAAAACCAGACAAACAAACAAACATAAAATCCTACAAGTCAGCCAGTATCATCCAGTTTATTTAGTTAGGTAAGAAGTCTCCTTACAGATATTATTTTTTTTTGGTTGAGGTTGAAATAAGAGCAAATTATCAGTAATATGCAGCTAAATGGCCCAATTAAATGCTTATTTACTCTGCTGGAAAGCTTTTACAGATTTCAAAAGTCACTTAACCTACTCCAGTGCAGGTAAAAGTTACCACACTTTTAGTTAATCAAAAGACCATTTATTGCAGTCTCTGCATTGTTAGAAACACTAAGGAGGGGTCCCCATGATATATATCACAAAAAAATGGTAGTTGTTTCATCTGTTTTGAATTTTGTGATGGTGACGGCCAACCTAAGGTAAAATTCTAAGCTTCTTGTTATTTATAGACTGTACAGTCCTGACTGCCATGAGTCCTTACTGTTACAGCCTGGCTTTGTGACCTAGAATATACAGCTTCTAAGCATGAGAAATCGCTGGTGAGATCTTATAGCAGCCTTCCAGTGCCTAAAGGGGGCCTACAGGAAAGCTGGAGAGGGGCTTTTTACAAGGGCATGTAGGGACAGGACAAGGGGGAATGGCTTTAAACTGGAAAAGGTGGATTTAGATTAGATGTTAGGAAGAAAGTCTTTCCTGTGAGGGTGGTGAGGCACTGGCACAGGCTGCCCAGAGAAGCTGTGGCTGCCCCATCCCTGGCAGTGCTCAAGGCCAGGCTGGACGGGGCTTTGAGCAACCTGGTCTAGTGGAAGGTGTCCCTGCCCATGGCAGGGTGTTGGAACTAGATGATCTTTAAGGTCCCTTCCAACCCAAACCATTCTATGTTATGATTCTATGAAACCGCCTTGAAGGAAATCAAACTTCTGCCTTTAACTGCATGCCATATAGATTCAGGAAAACACATTTATAGAAAAATAAGTGTTGCTGTGGTAGTTTAATGTGAATTTCAGGTTTAGATTTCAATTCAGCAAGTCATATGAGCATATTTATTGCATTTTAGATTTTGAAAACATGCACACTCAGACTTGATCTATACTATGTGTTTCTGGATGCTGTTCAACATTTGCACATCAGTCTTATTTTCAGTACTTTCTAGAATATGTGACTTTTTATAGGAGGTGACATCTACTGTAGCTTTTATTATTAAACTGAAACTTTGTTCATTTTGAAGATCATGACTTCTCAGGCAAAATTACACAAACAAAATCAGGCAGAATATAATCTATCTTGACAAATCAGTAGATTCAGTGCTGCAAGGTCAGAGAAAACTGATTTTCTCCTTAAATGGGGAAAGGGTTGGGGAAAAGATTAAGTACACTAGTGTTGTATTTTGGAGGGAAAACGAAATCTTTGTATCTAATGTCAGGCACAGAATTATCATTTCAGTGGTTCAGTGGGTTACCATAGCAATACAACCCAATGGCTTTTGAAATACTTTATTTAGCTTAATCACTGGGGGGAGGGGTTATTGTATTCAGAATCAAGTTTAATCAAACTGACATAATATGGTTTGGCTTTTTTTTTTTTCCATAACTACAGTGAACAACCCATAGCTTCACAAAATATGCTTATTGCTTACTTAGAGATCTGTCTTTTGAAATTATCCTTGCTTGTACTACTAAATACATTAATATATTGTGAAGAACCCAAAGTAAATCACTCAAGTAGTCATGTTATCAGGACCTTATCTGTGGTTTTGTGTACACATTCCTACCTATGTTGTGGTGCTTGTGGAATACTTAAACTGATAGTTCTATGACACAGGTCATTGCTGTGGGTTGGCATTGGCACTGGTTTTAAACAGCATCCTCATGAGAGGCAGGTGCAATAGGTAAAGTCAGAGTCTGCCTCATGGACCTTTAAGTGACACAACTTGTTTAGCAGACAGTATTCATTGCAAACAAGCATTTCAGTATCAGATAATCTCTTGTTGCAGAAAAGCTGAATTAATAGGAATTGGACTGTAATATTGGCTTTTAGGAGTAAAAGCCATGGAACAAAACAGGCATCTACATCCACAGAAGATCCGATGTGATTTGAAAATCAGGTTCTTGAAAGTTCTTGGAAGGATCATAGAATCATAGAATGGCTTGGGGAAAGGACCTTAAAGATCATCTTGTTCTACATCTGGGTTTATGTATAAAATGACTGGATTGTTACGCTGATGAACAGAATTTCTTTTTGATTATTCTGGCTCAAAAAGAAAGTTTTATATTTTCTCATATCACTTAAAATAATGAAGTATAAGCCCAAACACTGTATTATATATATCAGATGCTAGAAATATCTTCCTTGGGGATAACTATTGCAAAATGAGATGCATTTTCTGTGTGAGGGATACCTTTTCCTTTTCAGTCATGCATAAAAGTTTTTACCAGATTGTTTGAGTGACTGGGTAAATTTATACATTTTGCAGTACATTTGATGCCATTATAGTGCTAAAGAATATACTACAGATGGCACAAATCTGGCTAATTATTAAATGAATTTTAACTCCACTGAATATGCTGAATTTTAATGAAGTGGTAGCTGATAAACTATTAGACACATGGCAACCACCTCTTTAAATAACTACATTGAGACTTTCTCACTTCAGTACTTCTGACTGCTGTAGAGTATCAATATCAGAAAATGTATATATTATGTGACTGACTGAGGCTATCCAAGCAAATAACTAGTACCTATAGTTCTAAAACTCAGGTTTTTGATTGATTCATGTTAGCGATGTGCAAAGGATTAGCTTCTTAGATGCTACCAATACAAATAGAAATAAGTTTATTAATCTAGTTATAGCTGATAAGGGACAAAGTAAAAAATGAACATATTCTATTGACTTCCAATGGACACCAGATTTATAAATCACCTAATAAAAAATATCTAAAAGTTATTTAGCAACTTAGAATATTCATTCTCACACATGGAAAGAATTCCACCTGCAATTCCATGCAATTTTAAATTCCTTTAAAATCTAGAGCCAGGATACCTTTAACAAGGTCACATGTTTCAAAGTCAGCACTACAGCACCTGATGGTATGTACAGCCAAAGTTTCACTTTCAGGGACTGGAAGAGGACTTTTGGAAGGTAGGATGCCACAATACAGGGTCATACATTTGTCATAGTAATATGGGAAGCCAAGTATTCAGTGCAGAAACAGCACTTCAGAAAAAAGTCTGCTTTAGGGAGAGGTTATCTTATACTCAATTTCTGCCTTTTTTCTTTTTTTTTTTTTTTTTCCCCCCAGTTTAAGGGAAAATTCTCTACTGAGCTATATAATCTTGATGAGGCCTGAGAAATGAGGCCTTGATCCAAGAGAAGACATTATGGGTACCATGTGCCCCCCTGCCCACGGGAATCAGGACTGGTGGTGGTGAGGTAACCATAGCTCCTGGGTGAGAACCTCTCACCACACCAACAGGAGAGAGTAGGGAGGCACTCTGACCAGCCATAGCCTTCCCCAGCCTCTCTCATGACTTCTGCCCAACACATGCTAGGATGTTGCTACAATGCCCCCTTCTTCTCCAGACTCACAAAACCCCCTTTCCAGCAGCTCTAGCCCAGTCAAAGTAAAAGCTGTCCTACCACATGACGGTGCTCCCCATCTGTAGGCATATGTCGTGCCATCAGGCTGCATCCATATATAAGCCCTTTCCTGAGGCGTCCCGTGGACATGGCAGGTGCCCAGCAGCACAGCCACACTGACACTAGTCATGTCTCTCTAGCAGTGACAAGGAGTCCACGTGAGGTTGATCTGCTCCTGACACTTGAAACATGAAGGTGGGGAGAAATTCCTGCCACAGATGCTTTCCATGAGGATTCCAGTCCACAGCACCATGATTCTCTTCTGCCCTCCCACTGTCCCCACATGCACAGGAGAAGTGCTAGACCAGCCCCTGAATGGGGAGCTCTGACCTTGTGCTCTTGAAAACCTGCTAGGAAAAGGTGGCTTGACTCTTCAGAAAGGCTTTATTTACGTCTGTGGATATTGTACATATATTTGCAAGTCATGCACAAACTATTGTGTAAAAATAATTTGACTGTAAATAAATTAAATTTGCACATTGTCATGACCTACGGAAACAGATGCTCATTGGAAGCAAGGGAGGTAGGAGGTAATAGGTAGAGACTAAAAGGGGCTCAGCCATCACGACATATCAGCTCACTTGCTGAAAAAATCAATTAACTTTAGCTAGGCAGAGAGGCCACCTTACTTAAACCAGAAAAGATAAATTATGGTAGTTATGCATTCAATAAATAACAAATACCTTGTCATCTAATTAGTGATGTGCATGACTGAATGAACAAGATTCCAACTGTCTCTACCCACTAACCAGTGAAAACATAGCCAAGGGAACAGGTTTGCTGGAATCAGCAGGGAAAGAAGACCCTGTTGAGCATGACTCTAGTTCGGTGCTGTGAAGAGACATAAGAGGTGTAGAATAAGTAGAAGACACTACAGTCTTCCTTGTGGCTCTCTCCCCAGGCTCTGTCTCCATCAGAAGGGGCTTCCAGGAGGAGAAGATAGGAGCCACCATGCAGGAATACTCCAGGCCCCAGGAACTCAACTGACTGAGCAAGAAGTGGGGTGATGGAAGCTACCAGCTCTGACATCTCTCATCTGCAGCTCTGATGTTTTTTGGGTGTAGATGTAACTGGAAGAGGAGGGGACTTTGGGGAAAAGAGGGACATGTGGCTGCTAGTGGATGCAGGGCTTCCATGGTGGTTGGGGAATGGCATCTGTCCCTTGTTTTGGATCAACATTGTCCCTTTTCCTGTCCAGCCAGCCTGACCTGAAGGGCATCTCCTGGGCTCCCATGAGAATCTGACCCAGACACACAATGAGTTGTTTCACCCAACCGGAACTAAGCTACATACCTCACGTCCATTTGAAAGAGCTGGTGAAAGAACTGCCCTCATTCCATCCCAAACCTATCCTATCAGAAGCAGCTGGAAAACTGCTACTGGATCACATGTTTCCTACCAAGCATTCCCTGAGAATGGGCAGCAAGTACGGTAAATGATTACATTTTCAAAGCACTGTTTTCCACTCCTCCTCTCTGGATGAAATAGGGGTGTCTTTAGGAGCTGTATATAACACAGAATGTAAGTTTTCTGCCTTTCTGCAGCTGATATTTTTCAGTTGATAATAATTTGCTGGCTTGGGCAATTACAATGTCTGAGACACATTTTGTGTTTTTCAACTCATTGAGCTTCTTCATTTCTTTCATTTACTCAGCTCATAACTTAAGATCATAGCTGCTTTATATGCATAGACGGTGAAGGAAAATGGTCATTGACCGATTAATAATACAGATAGCAATTTCACAGCTTTGATTGCAAAGATAAATGTTTCCCACTACTAATTGATTTTGGATTCTCTCTGTGTGTCTGCATGTTTTGTTCTACTGATGGATTTTGACTGTATTTATGTGTTTTGGTTTTTAGCATGGTGGGTGTATCAGCATTAGGGAAAGATGCTTGGTTTTGAAGAAGTGCAAATTTTCTCTGAAGAGATACAAATACCCCTTCAGCAGTAATGATACAAACAGTATGCATTCCTTACTGAGCAAGTTAGATAGTTAAATAATTATTTTATAATTAAAATAGCCTTGGGGTTTTGTTCTTCAAACACAAATAGGAAAATCCAAGGATTCTGAGGTCTATTATACCTGAAACAGCATGCAAAAGGTCCTAATATAAGCATGCTGATTTTACCTGCAATAAATATATTAGAATTTCAAATGGAAAAACACATTATGGGTAAAGAGGTGGTAATGATGAGTAGATATGACAAGGACATAAAATAATTACTACTTAGAGCTGCATTGATGGACTGTTGTGACAAGTTTGATAAAGAGTACATACAGCATACAAAAATACATTTTTTTGAAAGTATGAACATTTTTACAATTTTGTTGACTTTAGTATCTGATGTGGAAAAAGGATAATGATGATTTTTAGAGAAAAGTAGCATTAATCTCATCTAGCTTTAAACATTTAAAAATAGATACCTAAATCCCCTGGGTTTTTTACATTTAATGACGTAAACTGAGCCTCTCCAGAGGTCCTAATTTATCTTGGGAAGGATCATGCTCTAATACGTCTCTTCTTGTAGCTAGGTGGGTGTCAGTCTCTTTTCCCAAGCTACAAGTGATAAGACAACAGGAAACAGACTCAAGCTGTGCCAGGGGAGGTTTAGATTGAATATTAGGAAATATTTATACACCAAAAGGGTTATCACACAATAAAATAGGTTGCCCAGGGAAGTGGTTGAGTCACCATCCTTAGAGGTTTTTAAAAGAGGTGTAGATGTGGCACTTAGGGACATGGTTTAGTGGTGGACTTGGCAGTGTTTGCTTTACAGTGTTGGGTTTACAGTTGGACTTGATGACTTTTCCAACCTAAATGATCCTATTATTCTATGATTCTTTCCACTGAGTACAAAAGAAGCCTAAGGTGGCATTTAACTTTTAATCAATTAAGTTACAGTGAATGAACACATGCTTTGAATATTCTACAGTAAAATAAATGATGGTGAGAACACTGAATGGGAAACGGATATTATAAAGCATGAGAAAGTGTGCTAACAGGAAATTCAAAACAGATTTTGTAATTAAGAAAAAAAGTCTATGGGAAGAAAACTTTATTGTCATCTTGGACTCTTCTGAAGTAAGAAAGAATAAATGGTACCATGCCCCTCTTTGCACCCAATTAACAGGTAAATTATATTCCCTGATAAAATATCAGATTGTTTTAACTATCAGGCAATGAATGTTATAGTGATATAGTACAAAATGTATCCTGTCAATTACTTCATGTAACCTGTAAAACTGCAGGAACAAACCCTCAACATCCACTCCCCACACCCCATCCCCTGCAAAATTGGCAGAAAATAGCACTTGCACATTTAACGCCTGCTCCAGTTCTCATACAAAATAATGGGGATGCATTATCTTTCTGGAAGTCCAGGACTGTTCACTTAAACATTAAGTTAACAATACCGTTTGCTTAAATTATAAGGCTACAGCACTCTTCCCTTGGACTGAGAGAAGGAAAAAGAAGTCATGAATGAGTCCTGGTTACTCTTTGATGGTCTTCCATCTGCAACTGGTTTTTACTGTTGTCGGTTTTCAGAAGTCAGATGTATTTGTCACATCCATCTGTTTGTCACAAGAAATGGATATATAAATATTTATCAAATTCTGCTGTAATGACTCTTGCCACTTACATGAATCAGGCAGCCCATGCAAGAAATTACCATAATGATAGATGGGAGAAATAAGCAAGAAAGAAGTGGCAATAAGCCACTAAGCTCAGTTTAAGCGACTTCTGCAGTGCACTGCAAGTTACAAAGTACATACTTCTATTTATCCAAGGTATAATATGATTCTCTGTGATATGCATCACACACAAAGCATATTGTAGTTGGTAGACATGTATCAGATGGTTCTTTCTGTAGAGTTTATATTGCAGAAAGTTGACTAGAGAATAATAACATTGTGTACTAATGCTTCCATAAAAAGTATTTCTGAGCTGAGCACCGAGAGCTCCTGGGAGTGAGTCTGGATGCTTTTTTTCAGACTTCTGTATTTGACCAGTGTGACACAGACCACTCTTGATATGAATATGTCATCAAAGTTGTATGGATCAATACTTGGTCAATATTATGCCTTAAGTTACTTCTAGCTGAATAATAATCTCCAGTTCTAACTGGAGTAATACTAGATAATTCAAGCATGAGTAATCAACAGTTCCAAGGTTTCGTTTTTTAATATAAGGTTGTGTCTAAATTAATTTAGAGTTTCTTCCTGTGTTCTGCTCACACAGGCCTTAATTTCAATATGATAATCCTCCATCTGTAATTAACACCTGGAGTTAAAGAGGATGATGAAGAGCAAAAGATGGGAGAACAGCAGCCCTGGGGATATTAAGATTGATCTTAATTTCTAACAGATGGTGTAGGCATAGAGGTTAACAGTGAAAAAAGTAATGCTTTTCTCTGTCATTTTTAGCAGTGCTTCGAAATGCTTTGCCCTTTGTCACACCATTGCTTAAAAACACTTAAGGCCTCCTACTTCACACAGCTCCCTCTGGCAGGATAAGGATGGCTGAATTGGAAAGGAAATAAGCCTGCACACATTTTAAGGAAGGCCTTAAGACTTCCAGAGTAAAGTAAAATAGAGGACACATAAATGAGAATGAAGCTGTCATAATAAATTATAATCAGTCTGAACTGTATATGAAGTTCACATCAGACTTTTAAACATACAGCTAACATTTAATGAGAGCTGTGGCTGTGTGTGGGCTTTGTGTCATTACAGAGAAACTGCACATTTATGCAGATGCTTTGCCTAGACTTCCCTTAAAGCTCTGGCTGTTAACATCAAAGCTGAAGAAAGAAAAACCTTTGAAGCCTTGGACTTTTGAAGTGGGTATTGACACAAGATATGCAACAGAGGACACAACCCAGTCTCTAAAGCCCCCTGTATTGGGTAGCCACATGCATATAAAGTCTAGGAAACTCCTCTTTGCTGAAGGTGCCATCAGAAATGGCACCCAGCTTTGGTCTGGTTCTCAGGTTCTCAGTTCAAACACAAAAGCTCTTGAAACATCTAATTTCTGTCTGCAGAACCCCGGTTTGACAGCTAAGAGTTCAGACAAAGATTTAAGACAAAGGAACATTGAATAACTGAGATCTTATATAGTACATAGCTGCTCTTCATTGTCAGGAGGAATGTTTGGGAGCATCTTGAACAGTTGTCGTTAAATAACAAGAACATCTGACCGTGGGGCTGCAGGGTGGGCTGTGCTGAGGGAGGCTGGGGCTGCCCTGTTCCAGTCACAGACAGTTCCAGCTGGTTCCAAACAGCTCAGCAAATGCAACAGACAAATCAACCCGCCACCAACACCCCCCACCAAAACTTCATACCTTTCTTGGTTTTTTGTTCTATAGCCCATCCAGCAAGGACTGGGGCTGCAGTTAGTCATGAAGATACGTTCAAACCCTCACCACCTTCCTGGGTTTGTGTTTTAGGGATGTGAGGGGTGGCTTTTTGATGAGAGTGTGTGTGTGTCCTTGCAGTGTAGGTCCCCACAGCCTGGGAGGAAGGGTAGAGTTGGATGGTTGTTCAGACGGTTCTTAAATAGCTGTTTAGCATGGTGAAGGGTGGGATGTGTTGTGCATCCTTTTGTTTTCCTGAGTATTCATGGTGAACTGTTAACTTCTCCCTCCCAAGAATTGTATAGTATTACCTGTCTCAAGAAGCTGTGTTTTCCACCATAAGAAAGATCTGATTTTCCTGATAAAATTTTGAGGTATTTCTTTTTAATTATTTGTGTTTGAAGACAAGACTGGATTTGTTTCGATTTAAATCACAAGATGTCTTGAGGGTTTTTCTTCTTCATAAGGCTTTGATTAATTTGACTTCTCAGTACAGAGGTTCTCACTAGGTATCTTTTCAGCAGCTACCTTGGAGCTGTATGATTTATGAAATGAAAAATTAAACATGTGCATTTATTTCAGCAAATAAATCAATCAAGTTATGGAGCATACTTGGTTGCCACAGACGGTTTTATTTATTTTCCTATCCAGTTGAGGGCTAATACTTGCCTATCTTTATAGGCCCCGAATATCTAAAGACATAAGATTTGTGTTCCATACGTGATTATTTCTGTAGGCAAGGTTCCTTTGCACAAACAGCTTCTGGAAACAGCAATATTAATTTGATGGATTTCAGGGAATGATTTCCTAAAGTAAATTTGGTAGAACACATCTTGTAAAAACAACTGAGCGAAGGAACTTTGCACTGGTCCTGGGTTGCAATGATATCACTGGCATCTATTGCAGAGGCAGGATGTGTGGGTTAGTGTGTGTTTTGTGTGTTCATGTTGATGTGCAGACTATAGAGAAGCTTGCTCCCACTGCTGTGTTCCAGTACAGAACTATATGTCATGCTTGAAAATCCTTAAGAGGCTGCAGAAATCTTAAGATTAGAAAGCTTATTGAAGGAGTAAATAACCCAACCCCTATGATAGACCCCAGAAATGTAAAGATGTTTGTCAGCAAAATAAAGTAAATAGAAAATAGAAGATTCTTACTATTCAAGAGTAACCAGTCTGACCAGCATCAAAAGAAAACACAAACTAAAACTGAGCTCTTCTATTCAATAAGAAGTGTTGATGTGGTTGCAGCATGTTCACCTTGTGTGACTGAAACATTTTTGTCTTTTGTCTTACACTAGACATAGAATCAGAGGTGCTAAATAGAGCTCACCATCTAAGTTCAAAATCAGTTCTTCCAAGGAAGGCAAAACATTCCTGTTCTAGGAAGCATCAAGGCACTGCAAGAGGAGCAACCAGACACATCTACTACTGCCATTACTTCCCCTCCCCTCAGAGTAAAAGCTGAGGAGCTATGTCCATGGAGGGCTGTATTCAGATTACTTTGCTTACTCTTTTGGGACTAATGAGAACTGATAAAGCTGTCCTTCCTTGAGTCTGGGCCAGTGCTATGGCTTGGGACCAGGAAATTATAAATGGAAAGAATGCAACAGTTCACTTAAATCATGTCTTGCATTTACCTTTTACCTAACTGTTGTAGTTCTTAAGTGTCATGGAAAGGAGGATGCAAATCTGAAGATGAACCTAATACAGAAACCAACAGAAGTGAGAGGAGTTTCTTCTGTCATTACCAAAAAATTGAGTCTAGTGGCAGCTTCATATGAGCTGAATGGAAAAAAAAAAGAAGCCTCATGGTTAAATATTTTATACTTGAGTATTTTAAAATTATTTTCAGATAAACACCCCACAATTTAGCAAAAAGTTTTTTTTAAAAAATAAACTGGCTTATTTTGCTCTTCAGTTTTATAGCTGAGTTGTAGTTGGCTCAGATTAAAAATAAGTGACCGCACATAAACATGAAAAAGGAATTTCAAAGGCACCTACTCTACTAAAGAAGGTTATGTTCCAAAACAGAGTGTTTTCCTTCATTTGTTTTATACATTATAGCCATATCAAGTTACTGATTGCTGAAGTAAACATTTCTCTAAGGACTGCAGATGCTGGAATGAGAGTAATGACTCAAAGAAAATCTATAGTTAACTGTGGCAGGGGTCCTCTAGGAAGTCAGTAAGTATCCTCTCACATACTAAATAGTGAGAGTTTTAAATAAATCATTGCAGTTTATAAAGTAAATAATATTTTAACAAACATGTTACTATGTAATTGACTGTAGCATGATTACAGACTATCTGGACAATATAGGCTGCTGCAATAGAAATACTATGGAATTGAAAACCTTTGTATGCATCTTAACCTCCTCAGATGCACAAAATTCCCTCTGTGCCCATCTTCCTTATAAGAAAAAGCACGTGTCAATCTAAAAAAGGTTCCCACGGGCTGGAAGAAGGTGCTTTGCTATCACCCCTCTCACCTCCTGTATTGAGGGCTTGCTCTCAAGGAGGGAGAGCTGATCATATTGGACACACACCTCTCAAGGATGGATGGGTTTCAGTGTGTACAGAAGCTTAGGACTGGTCATCTGGCTTCCCTGACCTCAGAGGTACATTCTGTGTACCCTACCCAGTGGTACCCCCTGGTGTCCTTTACCACACAGTAGCCTGCATCGCCAGGCTCTATACAGTTCTCATTTTAAGTGAACAGATAAGGTGAGGACTTGACTCCTGGGTTGTCTACTGGCAAACTCTTCAATTCTTCAAGTTTTTCTTCTTGGAGGCTTCAAGGAACTCACTGCATTGCAAATCT
The DNA here is from genome assembly GCF_015220075.1 of Falco rusticolus. Lineage (NCBI taxonomy): Eukaryota > Metazoa > Chordata > Aves > Falconiformes > Falconidae > Falco > Falco rusticolus. Next base: position 27,380,481 of record NC_051188.1, read on the forward strand.
AAAAAAAAACAGTAAAGAAATTGTCAGTGGGGAGGATATGTTTGTATGGCAGTTTTTCCACCTGTACTGATGGAATTTCAAGCTCTTCAGATTTAAAAGGATAAAGCTAGAAAAGAATGAGGCAGAAAGGCACTTCTGGAGATCGCCTTGTCCAGTCCTCTACTCAGACCAGAGTCAGATGCAGCAGGTTGCTCAGAGCTGTCTCCGGTCAGATTTTGAATATCCCCAGGGGTGGAGACTCCACAACCTTTCTGGAAAACCTATTCCAGTGTTTGAATACCCTCACAGCAAAATATTTTTTCTTATGTTTAAATGGAATTTCCTGTATTTCAGGTTTTGCTCATTGCCTTTTGTCCATTCACTAGATATCATTTGGTATCTGTTGTTTTTACACCCTCACATTATATATCTACAGCTTTTTAAAAAACAGTTATTCAAGTTCTTTTCAAAAGTATCTGCTGAAACTCAGCTGACTTCTGTAGAGCAGAATGTGATTTTTCTTGTTTCTGTGAACTGATGAACCAGGGATGTAAAAGTTCAGTGATCATTTTATTATAAACAAATGGCAACAGAACCCAGGAGATTTGAACATGAAAACTTACCTGCATGAAAGCATTTCAGCTGTAATTCTTGGTGCTTGGCAGATTTAAGCACAGTGCCATATTGCTATAAGGCCTGTAATGGACTTTTTATTCCCCCTTACAGATGTAGCAAAGGGTACTTCATATTACATTCCCTTTGAACTCTGGATATAAACCCATAAACCTTTAGCTAAGGATAATTGCCTCTATAACAGTTCAATTTCAAGTCTTTTAAATTAGCCTTTCATTATTGCAGACTCCAGCTTCTTACATACAAAGTCGATCAAAACAAAAGTGTGCTTAAAGCAAGTTTAATTTGCTGTGGCTTATTTTTGTGTTACTTCCACATAATCTTTTTCTAAACCCAAAGAGCAGGCACGGATCTTAAGCTAAGCCAAAACACATTACAATAAATAAGTACCAGAATGATCTGAACACTTGTACTCGTTTTGGCAGGGGTTAATTTTCTTCATAGTGGCTACTATGGGCTATGTTTTGGATTTGTGCTGGAATCAGTGTTGTAATTCATGGATGTTTTAGTTCACAGCACCAAGGCCTTTTCTGCCTCTCAGCCCACCCCACCAGCAAGCGTGCTGGGGGTGCACAAGAAGCTGGGAGCAGGCACAGCTGGGACAGGTGGCCTCAGCTGACCACAGGGATATTCCATACCATATGGCATCATGCTGAGTATATAAAGCTGGGGGAAGGAAGGAGGGGACATTCAGAGTGATGGTGTTTGTCTTCCCAAGTAACTGTTAGGCATGATGGAGCCCGGCTTTCCTGGAGATGGGTAAACACCTGCCTGCCCACGGGGAGTGGTGAATGAATTCCTTGTTTGCTTTGCTTGTGTGTGTGTCTTTTGCTTTACTTATTAAACTGTCTTTATCTCAGCCCATGAGTTTTCTCACTTTTACCCTCCAATTCTCTACCCTGTCCCATGGGGGAATGAGCGAGCAGCTGCGTGGTGCTTAGCTGCTGTCTGAGGTTAAACCGTGGCAATACTTTTTTAAAAAACAAAAAAATACTTGTTTCCAATGAACTATTTAAAACAGACTCACTAAAATACTTTGTAGATGTGAATGAACTTTAAAAGCTTCTTGTAACACTTTGACTGCTTTGCCTTAGATAGGTGAAAGCTTAACAAGGATCAGCCGCTATGAAACTCATGTGACTCATCAGAGCTCATCAAGAACAGACAGTTCAGGTTGGGGTATTGAGTACACAGAAGAAACTGCTTATATACAAGGTATAGCCCAAATTGTGCTCCCCAGAATTCATAACCTGGTTAGTTTAAAATAATTTAAATAAGTTAAATAAGTTAGCAGGAATTGTATGGCCTGAGCAATAAGGGAAATAGTCATGTAAGTATGTGTTATGAATTATGATTACAAGGTAAATTAATACACCCATGTTAAAAAAGCTACATGTAAACTGGTAAAAGCTCTATTCAAAGTTCATGTTAAGTTGTTTTAAAAAAATAATCCTATGGAGTCATCTAAATCCATCTTCCTTCTCAGCTCAATACTTTTACAGGGTATATATTTAAACTAGGATCTCACCTGCTGTTGTTTTCTAGGGCATGGTTGTCTCCAAAACCTCAGAAACGCTATAGATTCTTTTTTTTTTCCTTACCACTGTTATACAGGGGAACTGATAGTCTAATAGATTTCTATAAAAAATCCTTGAAATCCTTTTCCCAGTTATCATGATATTTTCCACACCTATGACATGTAATGACTGTCATGGGGACATTATTGTAATAATGTCTTGTTCGACTCCCCATTTTAACAGTAGGATCAGTCTGTGGTAAGCCCTGTATTTCCCAGTTACAGGGTTGTACTCATGTCTTTACTCCCAATAGGAACTAGATATAATGAAAATATGCAAAGGTGATTGTTTGGTGTGCATAGGATAGTGGTAGTTTCTCCTGCAATCTGTTATACAAAATTAAATCAGTGATCAGAAGAAAACAAAAAACCGAGTAAACAAAAAAGAACTTGACTGGGAAATTTCACCAGTTTGCTTTTCTTATATGTAAAAAAAGCTTTAAATATTTCCATAACATCTGACAATTAATCAGAAATACTTATTCCAGAAGAAGTAGATGCTGAGCTCAAATCTATAGTCATCTTTACTATTGTCTCACCACTGGTGTCTCAGATAATCTGTTTGTAAGCTGAAAGTAAAGTATAAACAGAGAAGAAGGAAATGGGCAAAAAAATTAGTGTTTCTAAAAGCTGAAATATTGGTTCTGTGCATTTGCAGAACAGAGCAGTACAGGGCATTCACACTGTTGATATTATTTTTGATGCACAGCATATTGGATCTAAAGATGAAATCCAAGCAGGGTCTGTGCATGTATCTTGGTTTACTTTAATAGCTACCTAAAAGTAGGCCCTGAGGAAGGAGCAGAATTCTGTGCAATGCAACATAAACTAAAAACAGCCCCAATCACCGTCATTACAGACTCCTATATGTCCTTAGGGATGTGAGATGTAATACATTGCAAAGAATTTCATTATAAAGGTAGAATTAAGTCCTGTTAGTCAGAAAGTACAAATAGAACAATATTTAGAAATTTCTAGAGCCTATTCTGTAAAGACAGACTATATTTCACATTTCTGGCTTTCCCCAGAGGCCTAGGGAGCTCTTTGTGCTAAAGGAAAAAAACCACAGAAACATCACAACAAACTATTTAGCACAAGTCCATGAGAGCCTCTGAGTGTCAGAGCTGAAGCCTGCAGCTTTCTACCAAAACTGGACAATTTTTGAGTTTCATAACGAAAATTATTTTTGAGATTTAAATTGTACTGTGATGATTACAGGAGGCTAAATTATGTTGGTCATTTGACATGAAGAGAAAGTAATAATAATGTACTGCTCTTTCCCTGAAGTTTCTAGTATTTTTCAACCCCATCAGCTGTGCAGTTGATAGCACCTTGCATTACAGTGCAGAGAGACTGCTGTGGCTTTGTTGACTGATTAGTGTCAACATAGCAATACAAAACTGAAAGGCAGTCATTTTGCCAGGGGAAGCTGCATGTGTACGTTCAATCCAGCTGCAGTTGCAGCGGGAGTAGTTGTATGTGCAAACCTAAGCAAATGGTGTTGTAGATTAAGGACTGTTTGCTCTTGGTAAAAGTAAGTTCCTTTCAAGAGGTGAAAAATATTTTTTTTCCAATAGTTTTCTGAAACAACAGAGTTCTCCAAAATAAATACAAGTCAGTAAGAGTAGAATTTACAAATCATAATTATTATTTTTTTAAAAAAGGGATAAAACATGTTTTCCAGGTTAACTTATTTCACGTATGGAAAGTCAAGCTCACTCATCTGTTTGTGTCCTAAAACCATTTTGGAAATAGGTCTTCCAGGTGTTTTGGCCTCAAACCTATAAAGCTACTCCAATGTTTCAGTTTTTGTTTTTTTTGGTTGTTTTTTTCCCCTGGAATCTGCCACTGTAGTCTTGTATAAAAAGTCTATTTTATTTTACAATCTTTTTGTCCTATCTAATTTTAAAAAAAATATTATATTGTGGACATATTCAGGATTGTTAGACGTTCTGAAAGGTTTCCTTAATATCATAATGTTACCTGGGATCTGTACATTCTCTGTAAAGGTCTGAAAATTCAGTTTCAGTTTTTACAACACAGAAGTGATAAAAATAGGTAAGAAGTAGTTCTAGATAAGCATCAAGGCTAAGCCATCAAAAACTAATGGACAATTTGAAAATGAATGCAGCAATAGGTAGTCACCAAAATCTCTTCCTAGATTCGTTTTTTTCAAAGGCAAGGTCAAACCAATAATACAATGCTGCAAACACCAGCTCCTTGTATCTCACTGAATATTAGACATCAATCTCCTGGATTTGTTCAAGACAGAAACAAGGACAAGGGAGAAATTATTTTAAGCCACCTCTCAGCTTTTTTTGTTGTTATGGGATTCAAATGAATGTGTAACATTCGATGTATTTGTGTTCCCAGGGATTTAGTGGGTGGGGTGGGATGCTTCCAGAAATACTTGTGGGCTCAAGTTTATGGTGGAGGTCCTGCTGACAAAGTCACAGCAGCTGCTTGGTGGGCTGCTTTTCTTTGCAAATGAAGTACCCTCTGCAGCCTGGGCTAAGGTGCAGCTTCTAGTTCATTGTGGCAGAGGGATACAAACTCTTGGCAAGCCAAGCATTTTCCAGCTAAGATTGAGTTGTGCTTAGCTTTTCATACCAGAATAGGCTAATGCTGAGAAAATTCCAGTAGTCATGGGGGAAGACCTAGCTACTTGCTGATGATGATACCATGATAAAGTCCCATCAGAGACAGTGCGCTGTAGCCAGGATGAATGCCAAATCCACCAGATTATTCTATATTAATAAGTATCTTAGTTTTTCCTGTTAGATTTGCTCTATTTTTTATTTTTTTTTTTAATATAAGAAATGCAGAAGCTGTTCAGGGTGCTTAGCTGGGGTTTGGAACTTCTAGACTTCCTTGACAGTATATGTTTCACATAAGAGTGGGAAGCTTCCTCCAGGCTACCCAAGATCCTTGAGCTATGGACAAACTTTTTGGAGATATGCACCTCAGAGAGAGAAAGAATTGGAACCTGTTCTTCTGAGCCAAGTGTACTTCACAACAGGTCTAACAATATTCTGGAAAGAGGACCAGTCCTCACCTGGGAGTCTAAGCCAGAGGGAAACATCTCCTTTCCCTTTGCCTCTTCAGGTTTTTCCCAGAGTAACTGAAATAACTTGATAGTCAGGGTGTTTGTTTTTTCTAATCCTCAAAAGCTCTGAAGGAAGCTTAGGTGCTAAACAAAGAGATAGCAAAGGACCTTTTTTTTGACAAGGTACACATTATTCTTTAATAGCTTAGGTTTTTAATAGAAATGCCTAAGTCTGCTTCTGGGTAGATCAGTGAAGTATTTCATTTTCAATGTTTAGTTAAAAAAGTCATACTGCAATAAAGCAAACATCAGCTTCTCTCCTGTTGTCATCATTTAAACATATCATGTGAAAAGAGATGATCTAGGCGTTAGAAAGCATGCCTGGATATTAAAAAATATATGCTTGTTCACTGCCTTGATGCCAAATCAAAAGAGCATCCTAAAAGTGTCCAAGTCATTTACTGGAAAAATACAAAGATTGCAAGGTTGCTATTAGCAAACAAAATATGATTAAGAGCAGAAAATACACTATTAAAATACAAGATATTCCCAAGGAGTAGAAGGATAGAACATTTCTGGGAAAGAACTGAAAAGCAAAAGCGTTGTTTCATAGCCAATAAACAAAGTATGAAACTAAAAATAAATAAAAGAATAATAGGTTATTTCAATTAATTTAAAAAAAATCATTTATATTTAAAAAGGTTGAAAAAGGAACAAAGATCAGTTAGTAAATTTTCCTGCAAATGGTAGGAATGCTTTAGTCGTCTTCATGTTCACTTCCCTCTTCCATTAACTGAAATGGTTCTGTCTGAAAGCATCAGTATGAACCTCAGATGGGAAGGTGTAAAACACAAAATAGGCCAAGCTGGAAATTAGAATGAGGAAATATAATCTTAAATCCTCACTGCTTGTCACCATTAAAAGCCAGATGTCCCTATTACGCGAGTAGGTGTATTAGGCTAAATGTCTTCACCAAACTGTATTTGAGCTAAATTCCAACTGTAATTTCAGCTGGATATAATTTTTTTCACTCTCAGTGTAAGCTTTTAGAGTACTCTTCAGTATTTGTAGTGTCTGTTTATTGCATCATGACCCAAAGTCAGGTGAAGAAAGGTCATGTAGTATGATGACTCCCTGACACAGAAAGTGTTCTTTGGTGTTCTGCCTTTTGCTTAGTATTGACAAATGTTTAAAAATATTTTTTTGGAGTCACACAACACATAAGATGAAGAAAAGATTGATCAGACTGAAAGACTGATTGCATTCTTTTGTAATATATGAAGAGTGAATATACTAGTGCAGAAGTTGTCTTTGAGTGAATGACATAACTGAGTGAACATTGAGGGCAGAGATGGGAAAGGAAGTATGCAAAAAGACAAGGAGATGTGAGAACAGGGAAAAGAATGGTGGAAGAAGAAGAGATGAATTTAGAAGTCAATAGTAAAAACAGATAGAAACAGAAGGGAGAAGAATTTGGAATACCAGGGCGAAGCCTGGAAAAGAAAGAACCGAAGTGAACACAGAGGTGTGTATGTTTTTCATCTATGTCACTTACTAATTGAATTGATTTCAAAGAACCATTGATTGAATGATTTGGTGTGGTTCCTGAAGCAGGTGCTGAGGGCATGACTTGGCATGCTGCGTTTTCCTAACAGACTCTGTTCGCTATGGCTATTCCCACTCAGTTGGCATGGGAAAGGAGGCATAGCCCTCCTGTTCATACCATGCAGCTCAGCCTTGAGTCAACCTGCAGCAGCTGCAGGTATAAATATTTCCAATAGGCAGCAGTCTTGGCCTGGAGATGCAGCAATTATACACTGTAATATTGTTATAATTTACTTCTAAAGTTCTAGCACATCTATTACCTTACACCTATATCTACCAGATGTAGAATGAGGAGTTATTCCATCTTGCTCTGCAATGCACCTATGCCTGGGATGAATCGTTATGTCTGTTTAATAGGATAGTTATTCTCGTCTGAAGTATAAGGGTATCAACTAAATAAAGCCTGTCTTCCAGTTCTATTCCTTCTCTGGTTTTCAAACTGAGAAATAAACAGGCGAGGAAAATAAGTCAAAATAAAGCCTGGAATGTTGCTCCTAGTTCGAAGAATCACTTTGACACAGTCAGAAGATAACGTAAGTCAATGTCATCATGCTTCCTTTAACACTGATGACAGTGTCATAGATAAGTAAGCAAATCTCAGGTGATTTCAGAAGTTAATGTGAATCCTTCAAATGAGATTTTCATATGTCTTTATGTGGAAAATTTAATTCCCAGGGAAATCATGTTTTTCCTAGTTTCTTATAAAAACTTTTGTATTTTGCAGTACTAACAGCCAGTTTCAGGTTTATAATTGCTTTCACTTGGTCTTTCATCACTTGTTTATCCTGACCATGCTGGATAAATCTTGGCTCAGTATCATACATCTGGTTCTCTCTTCATCAGCTCCAGGGTGTGAGTCTGTGGGAATATTTCAGGTTTCAGAGGTTATTTGTGTTCAGCAAATAGAAAACAAACCAACAAACAAAGAAGTAGCTCCCAAAATGAAGTGCTCTTTCCCCACCATACATGGTCCTTAGTGAATAAACTTTTTCAGTATTCATTTCTCTGGGGAACTTTGGGCCAGATTTGGGGTTGAGTGTGACCTTCTAAAGGTCTGGATGTTTGGACTTATGTTTTGGGTTGGCATGTTTTAGATAGAAGTCTGTTACTTAAATACTGAAATATGGATTATCCTCTCTGTTTTTCCAACATACAATGTGCATTTCTGTTTTTTGTATTATTAATATTATTATTATTCTTTAGACATGACTGGTAAATGACTATAAATCATACCCATACCCCCTCTCCTAAGAGAAAATTGTTGTAGACTCTTAAAATGAGCAGAGCACATTTCTCCGAGGCTGAAATCCTGATGTTTCTTCCATATGGATCTGATTTCAGATCAGAGCCACATAATTCAAGGACTGTAAATTAATCTTGGAAATGGTCAGGGAGTTTTATTTCTTGGGAAATTACAATCCTGCAAAAAAAAAAAAAAAAAGAAAAGAAAAAGAGAACCAGTTCTCAGATGAGGTCTCCCTTAATGGTCTCCTGGTTTACAATCTCTCAGTTAATGACATTCTTATTAATTATTGAATACAAAGTCTGGGTGTCTTGCAAAGCAAACCAAAGAAGCAACTCTGTCATTTTAAAAATTAATGTTGAAAAAGCAAACCCTTTAATTTTACTTAATAAAAGTGAAGGGAACTAAGGATAGTAATAAACACTAAACTAAGTTTAATTTCATAAAAAAGTATCTCTTTCAATTTTCTTTTTTTTGCTTACTTCTTTTTCTTGGCATAGAACTGGATTCAGTTAAATTAGTCACAGAGAAAGAATAATTCCATGCTTTGGTAGCTGGATATCGGTACTCATGTTTGTAATATGGCTGAATGATATCCCTCAATACCACATGTAATTAATCCAAACAAAACAATTGCCTAGTAAACAATCCTGTGATCCTATGGACACAAGGTCTCAGGTTATACTCCAGGTGATGCAACATAAAATATTGCATTATTAGGTCTTACTGTCTACTTTTAGAAACATGTAGTGGGAAAGTGTAAGATATCTATCTTTTTTAGGGAAGCAACACATTCTCTGTAAAAAAAAATAATCATCAGGCAAGTAAGATGAGAGGAAGAAAAAGGAATAAAAATGATTGCAGAAATGAGCATTTGTGTAGAACTTACTGAATTTCTCTGTTTGTGTATGAATACTTACTGCATTTATTTTAAAACATACTTGACACTTTCAGAAAATGGTGATGTATGCATCTCCCATCTTGTTAATTGCATTTTGCATACTAAAAACATTAGTCATTAACTAGAATGGGTTAATTTGCAGTTACTGTCCTCACTTGGCCACATTTAAGGAGCATTCTATGCTGTCCATTAAATTTATGAAAGGTTAGCTCAATGTTTTAAGATGTTCTTACTAAGGAAACCCATGAATCTCTGAAGTCTGAGAAATCTGTGTATTTTTGTTTGGGGTTTGGGGTTTGGGATTTTTTTTTTTGTTTGTTTGTTTGTTTTTAATGGGCACTGGAGTTTTGGGATACAGTATTTCAATCTGTAAAGATTTTCTATTACAGGAAAAAAGTCTTTTCATTAACCTGCTAAATTGAAACACATGGATTTCTAGAAGGTTATTTTATTTTAACTTATTATTACTAACCATGGACTTATTGCCTGTTTAAACATTCATGGAATAATTTTATTGTGAAAGCCTTGGGTTTTTTTAAAGTTGAGCATACAAAACAAATATAGACTGGGTTATTCTTGCTTTTGCAGTTCCATTGAATAAAAAGTATGCAAGCTCTTATGAATTAACTCTTGATTCTATGCAGTGGAAGAATTTCCCATGAGTTCTGCATGTGTGAGCTTCCATTATTAATTTCCAGACTAGGAAGCATTAGTAATGGTAATTAGCAATTAGAATGCATTAGCGTTTTTTAGAGGCTCAGTCTTTCTGGAAGCTCCTATTTTACATCTTGGATACTTCCTTTGTCCCTATTCCAGCACAGCTGTGATACTTTTAAAATGCAATAATGAGTATGTTGCCTTAAAGAGACTGCATTATCAACAAGGTCATCATCAATTGCACTGTCAAAGAAGAGAGGTAAGAGAAAAGATACTGAAGAACCATGTGGAACTGGTATTCATTTCACTTATCAGCTATTGGAAAGCTATGTTACTAGACATAGATAGCTATCTAAATTCCTTCTAAATGGTACAAATAAGGCAAAGATCTCTGTCAAAGACAATTAATCTGTTGCTAAGGACAGTGTTTGAAACGGAAAGGTGTCTTTGCCTGTGAATGTACTAATTTAGTTCCACAGTAGATGTGTATTGGATTATGAAGAACTAAAGGCCAGGCTGAAAAGGCCACAGCAGTACTTACTAAGGATGAGTAGCACTTGACTGTAATTCTGACAGTCAACTAAAGAGAGCAGGAAGTTTTAGTTAAAATGAAAATAGCATAACTGATTTAGACTACACTCAAGGAAACCCAAGACTGAAAGGTAAAGAGTACAGCGAGAACATACATTAGTCAGAGAAAAGCTATAGAGTTAAAAGATAGTGATCGGCCAAAGGGTACAAATATAAACATTGAAATGATTCATGTGTATAAACATTTCACAACTATATTTAACAACAGCAGAGGATTTGACTGATTTAGGAAGAGAATTACATGATGGACAGACCTGTAATAAAATCAACTGAGTTCTCTCACAGTCTTATGTTTATGAAAGTTGAAGGCTGCAACTTTTTTTTGGTTGTTTTAATCATAACAAGGAGCCATCACTGCTCCATTCTTTTACACTTAAACAAATAAAGCAACTTCTCAAGTACTACATCGGTGGTTAGTGAACTTTATTTGATCTAGTTCAATGGATTCAATTCTTCTTCATATCTGGAGGGTTCAAACTCATCATTAACCACAGCAGTTTATTTTGGAGCATGTCCAGCTACTTAACCATAAACTTTCTCAAAGGCTTGCTAATCTGTTCCTGCTGTAGTGAATGTAGGGTCCATAACTAAAGCTTCAACTAGGTAAAGAGATGAAACACAGATAAGTAAGATTATTAGTTTTGGGATTAGAGTACTTATGTTGGAGGACATCTGTCCTCAAGGACAGCTTACTGGTGTTACCAAATGGTTGCTTGACAAGGAAAACAGGCAAACCTTAGAGCAGGAATTAGAACTGAGGAGTTCTATTTCCCAGGCGTGATTGCATAGGTTTGCTATTATTACACTGATATGTACTACTACTATTATCATTACTACTATTACTACTGCAATCACTAACACTACCATTACTATTTCCAGTACTTTTTTTTTTTTTTGAGGCTGTGCTACTCACTAAAGCTGTTAGTATCTTTTAAGAGACTTCAAATTGAAGATGGATTGTGCTGTCGTCCAACTTGTACCTCTACATTTCCAGGAGAAAACATGATAGCAAATGTTTTGAACTGTATTCAAAGTTCATTGCCTCATCACAATCTTTAAGCATGATCTGCTTCTTCTCTTGTTCATGCTGTTTCCCAGAATATGATTAAATATCCATCTGAAGTTTAGAGAGGAAATGGGATGTTATAGCCTGCAATACATATATAGTAAAATTTGAGATTGTCGTATAATAATTTATGTCTTTTGTCTATGGTGTATTCTGGTGCAAAATTCTAAAAAAAATAAATAAAAATAAAAATAATAATAATAATAAAAAAAGCTATGCAAAAATTCTCCTGAAAGACTGGTCCAAGGATGTTGTTAAGGAACACATTCTTCTTTCAAACATGCTGTTGAAGAACTTTTGGGTCCAAAAATACCAGAAATGTCCTCACATTTTATAGCTCTCAACAGTTACAGCTATGATAAACATTCTCCTGGAACTAGATACTACTTATTCACAGGAAAAACTCAGATTAGGAAAGTTGTAGAATTTCTAATTAAATCCCAACCTATTAAAAAAAAAAAAAAAGTAAAAAACTCCTGTGTGTCAAGTGCCTCATACAAACACAACATGTGAAGTGTTTGGCCCACACCAGTCAAAATATAATGGTCTCAATCTGTGGATCAAGAAAACAAGAATAAAACCAGCCACTGAGCCATGGTTCCTCCCTGAAAGGCATCTACCTGGCTAGCTCTCCGATGATATTGTACAATATACAGGTAGCGCAGTGGCCTCTGGCAGCTCACAGGGACTCTCATTCTGAACCCTCTGATGCATGGCACTCACTTCTGCAGTGCCCTTGAGATCCAGCAAAGCACGCAGAGTCAGAAGCAGCTTTTGCAACTCTGTTTTGAAGGTATAGCATGCAGTCCTTGCATCACTGACCTCTGACTGTGACTCAAGGTGTGCTCTGGGGAGAGTGGAAGTCAAAACAACCTTGATAAAGACACCCACTACCCGGTCTGGTTTGACTCAGACCTGCTGTGCTTGTAAGGGCTGGGTTGCAAGAATTCAAACTAACTCCTGCCCAGCTATGCCAGGGTACAAGAGCTCTGTGGTGCTGTCTGTGCACTCTCTCTTTCTCCAGAAGCTGATGAAAATGCAAAGTACAGTTAGATTTTGTCCTTACAAAAAATAAAAATAAATAAATAAATATAATAATAATAAAAAAATTAACCATTCTGAACAGCCTAATATTGGGATTAAACCCCTTTGTATCCAGTCAGTTTTCTAACTCCTCAAAACATTTCATTATTTTCAGCTCTGCTTCAAAAGGCAGTCTTTTATAGGGGTTTATATCCTGTTTTTATTGATTTCCTCTCATATTGATGCTAATGGAAGCTGCAGGCAGGGATGGGTGGGTTTGAACTTTTTATTTCTCTTGAGGAGAAAGTATGCTTAGCTTTGCAAAGCTTAATAATGCCTCTGCTGCAGCACTACAAACCTTGCTTTGTGCACCTCTAAAACTTTCTTGGCACAGATGTCCTCTTGGTGGCATCCAATAAGAAAGGTGGTTTTTTTTATTTTATTTTTGGGCTGTCTGCAAAGCAATAAAAGTCCACCACCGTGTTAAATTTGGACATATTTTGGGCCCTTATCTGTTCTCACAGAATGAGGTACTTATTTGCCATCAAATTTGAATGGAATGGGATCAGATCCTTATTGGTGTCAGGCTTCGATACCTAAGAATCACATAAAAATAGAGTAAATGTTGATTTGAAGTATGCTTTTTTTTTTTTAATAGACCTTCATTTCAATATCTGGCTGTAAAAGAAAGAAAAGACAGTGAAAGACTGACCACCTAATGATATGCAATGTAATGTCACGGCCCTGTTCCTAATTATCTTGCTCACCTGTGCTGTATTTGCTGTTCTGTCTTGTACCTACTCCAAGACTTGGACCAACTCCATGCACAGTGGAGTTGTGATGACATGGCTGATGTTTGAGGTTAACTGTCCTGTGGTTTTGCCCTGTTGGGAACTTTATGTGCTGGAGAAACTGCATCTTACTAAGGCATAATAATATGCAGAGCTCTTAGGCCTGTGGTAGTTAACTTGTTCCGATAAGGGTGCTGGTGGCATTATAAATACCCCACTCTGGAACATTTTGTCTGGAATGAAACCATGTGGCTGGAATGCCTTGAAAGCTCTTTGGAGCAAGGACTATTTTGAATTCGGCTAGTGAAAGAAAAGTAAGCTTAGGACTCCGAGGTGTTGCCAACCACGACGAAGAATGAGAAAGTAGAATCAGTGGTGGAGAAGGACTGTTAACTGGAATATAGAGAACTTTGTGACCACACTGAAACATTGGCTTCATGTCATTCTTAGCACAGATTCTACAGTAGAAAAGAGAACTCTCTAAAAGAGTTGACCTAGTAAAAATGATATGAAGGTATTCCACCATTATTATTATTATTTATTTCTTGTTATGCTTGTAATAATTCAGGTGCTTTCCAAACAGAAAAGCTACAGGCCCTGCCCCAAGGAGCTCACAATCTAAAGGTGGACAAGGAGAGAGACGTGAAAGAGCGGAGGTCCACAAAGTCAAGCGGCCAAGACGGAAATCAACCATACCTTAGCAATCAAATGTGGTTTGAATGCATTGTTGCAAAGCTATACAAAACTATTTTCCCATTACTGCTCATATTTTCCATTTTGGTTCAACTGATCCACTCTTAGGTGCCATGGCACAGATAGAAGTGTGGGAAGGAAGCTTTCAGTATGTGAGCTCAGGGAGAGTAGCATGTGTAAACTAGTGCTGGAAAACACACCTAAACGTGTAGAGGGGTTTGAAACTGAACTGAGTTTCAAAATTCAGTTCAGTACCAGGGTAGTTTAGACCCAGAATGGTATAGCTTTAGGTCAGGTCCTACCAGGTGGGAGTTACATGTGATGGATTCCATCTGGAATGTAAGTGTACTCTATGCACCTGGAGGTTCCTCAACACAAGCTAATATGAACTACAAAATCTATCATGGCAGTGCTAGCAAAGTTAAGAATGAAATGACCCCACTGACATGGTATAATCATTCATGTGTTTCCAAGGTTAGAGAAGGATGGTGCTGATCATTAGAGGGTGGTCATTCTTAGGTCAGTTGTAAAATTATTTTTTTAATAATGTAGGACACCAGTCACTGCTTAAAAAGAAACAGACTGTTTAATTTTAAAAATACTGGTTTTGACTAAGACAGTAAGTCACTCATCAGTTATGAAAAATACTATTACGTTTTCTTTATACATTAAAATGTCTATGTATTTTTTATAAAACCTCCAATCAGGTTCCCCCAAACTCTGAAATTGTCAAAGAACCTCTCTTAAGGCTTGCCTTTAAAAAAATCTTTGACAAACTGCCTTATTTTTCCAAGAACTCAGGGGATCATTGTATGTTTATTCCTGAAGTATCTTTCCCTTAGCAAATATGAGTGTATTGTGAAGGCAAAAGCTAATAAGCAGCTGAATATTAAAGTGCATAGGTTGTCCACATTTGAAAACATAAATGGTTGAAGAAGCAGTAGCTGTTATGATTACAGATTTCTGGGGAACAATCCGTCATCAGTTTTTAGCAAGCCACAGATATTTCTTTTACTATAAGAAACATTTTTTTATAGTCTTCAAGTCCTGCAAATGCATTTCTAACAATGGTATCAGGACAGTGATAATCCTCTTGCTGGGAAGGAAAAGCTGTAATTAAATAATCAAATAAACTGATCTTTCATAATTTACAGCTTTCCTTCAATAAATAAAATAATATACTTTATCTTTGATTCTGTATAGCTTTTGAAACAAATCAGGTTTCTAGCAATTTAAATAATGATTCTAAAAACTTGACATGAATTATGCTGACAGGAGCCGCTTATGATTATCAGGGTGCCCAGAATATTTTTAAGAACCTGCAAAGTTAAATAAAGGCTTACAAGTCTCTTAAGCTACTTTTTATTTGCATAGAAAAATATTTATCATAGGAGTCAACTATCATATGAGAGAAATTGCATTTGTTGTAATTGAAAAAGATAGCTAAAAAGTTTCTGTGGGTTATTGCAACAGTACAAGAATACAAGATGCTTCCATTTATTAAAAAATGTAAAACGAATTGTGAAAGCTAAAGCAGGCTACAAAACAGAAGGTCCCCATATTATCTTTCTCTTGACTACTATGTTACAAGATCATGTGCCACAGTTGAGTACTATAAAGTGTAACTCTGCATTTGCTAATATAATTCTTAAAACATCCCCCTCCCCCCCCCCGAAAAAAGCACTATGCAAAATATATATATTTCTAAATGCTTCCTCCTGTAAGCATCACAACCTTGTTATCACATAATCACCCTGATCAATTGTTTCTTGTTTCCCATCACAGTCAATGCTAATGTCCAACTCCTTGTCCAGCTGTTCCTGTGGTGTGGCTGGTTCTGAGTTCTGCAACTCCATTTTCTCTGCTTCTGAAGCACAAATACTTCCCTCTTCCAGTGAATCTGGAGAGTCACTACCATTTTGTGACTCAGTTAACACGCATTTTTTGTCAGGACTTTGGATGTTTAATTCACAGTTCATGGTCAGTTCTCCCTCTTCCAGTTCAGCAGTTTTCTCACATTGTTCTTCTGCCTGTTGACGGGAAACTTCTTCAGAAACAGTGTATATTTTATTTGTATTCTGCTCCACAGAGTTTGTTTTTGATCGTCTGTGAAATAACCCAAAATTTTTTATGTCTGTTACAAAATTTACACGCTTCTGTTTTTCCTTAGTGGACTCTGAAACCATCATTGCTGAGCCATTGCTTACGCTATGTGCTTCAGAAGCAATAGTGGCTGATCTTGGGTGAATCATCGTTGTTATGTCAAAAAGGCTGAAGGTCTTTTTCTTTCCTTTCTTGTTTCCATCACTCTCACTAGTTTCTTCATTTTCTGACAGAGAGGCAGTGTCTTTGTTCATCTTTACAGTCTGCAAATTAGACAGCTTGCTTCCTTTTAACAAACCCAGAACTTCAAAACGAAAGCTTGAAATATCTTGTTTTAACTCCTGAAAATTAGGAAGATGAAACATCAGAGCATGAAATCTAATTTGACTTTTTCTCTTGTAATTAAAAAAAACCAACCAAACAAAAAAAACCCAAAAAAGGCTTATTCTATGTATCAGTAATAAACTACCATCTGAATAATACCTGGCATCTTCAAGGTGCTTTGCAGACTGTCTAATCCATCTTCCAGGTGAGACAGAAAAGTGATCAGCAGTTTTATTAGAGAAAACTTGAGAAGAAATGTGTCTTAGCCTAGACTACTCATAGAAATCGCTGACAGTGGTGAAGGAAGGAGCATGGACAACTTGAAGACCTACAGCCAACCTGCTAGACAGTGTTATCCCATCATAATAACAGCATTTTGATCAGCTCTTAACGCCACCCCTTTACAAACACACACACACGGGGACACACGCATGCATAAGCGTTTCCCTGTGAGCAGCAGTGCAGGCAGGGCTTCGTGCATTTCCACTACGTTTGGCAGCAAGTAGCTAAGTCAGAGCTAATCACTGCAGGCTACTTTCAGCCACCGCAACTCCTGTCTTTTAAAAATTTTATTTGATAAGGTGCTGAAACTATTTGAATCTTGTTTCAGCAAATAGGTTGTTACACACACTTAGTCCCACTTTGGTGCCCCTCTCACATGGGCACAATTCAAATTAGCTGATAAAACTGATTATTGCTCCGGCTAAAGCAAGGAGACGACTTGCTGGCATCCATGTACAATATTATCTGTGTGTGGTCCATCAGGACACCGACACTACTCTAGGAATGAAGTTATATGCTACCTGAACAACTGAGGAGTGTAAGAAATATACTTCACATTCTTATAATATCTTATTAAACCACCTATAAACATATAAATAAATGCATACCTTAAAATTTTCCTCTGTCAGTCCTTCCTCAGTTTTGGCATCTCTTATCATTGCTGCAACATATCTCTTAACCAGATTTCTCATAACTTCCTAAAAATATAAAATATTGTGTTAGCTTTCTTGGTATTAGTTACTAAACCTACATTCACTGGGCCTGCTTGGACTTCTTTGTGCTTCAGGTACATGACAAAAAATATACAAACTTTAGGTCTGCTTGAAAATTTGTTCTGCTTTTCAATGGGAAGTGCTGATATTTACTGTCCTGAGAAGGGCTGTATTGGGTCTGACCAAAGGTATGTCTCATGCCAGTAACATGCAGTCTGACAGTGAGCAGCTGCTGATGCCTCATGAGGGGCGTAAGTCTAGTGCAGTTGTCTAATGTTATTTCCAGCTACACTCTCCCAAGCCTCCCGTGATGTGAGATTCAAAGACTTTCTGAATCAGAAATGATAGCTCTAGGTTTAATGGGCTGTGACAGGTTTTCCTATGTGTTTTGGAACTCTGTAAACTTTCAGCATCCACAAATCCTCTGCCAACAAATTCCACAGTATAGCTGGAATAAAAGTCCATTGGGGTTTTATTTTTAACCTGCTCTCTTATAGTTTCCATTGTTATCTTCTACTTCTAAGAATTCTAAAATTATTTAGTTTGAAAGAGATGCCTGGACACATGCTCAGGGCCATGTGCAGTCCAGTGCTGAATATCTCCGAGGGTGAAGATGCTGCAGCCTCTCTGAGCAACTTCTTCCAATTCTTTACTACCCTCACTGTGATGACAATTTTCCTAACAGAATTTCCCTTTCTGCAAATTGTGTCCATTGACTCCTGTTCTTTTGCTGTGCACCTCCAAGAAAAATCTGGCTCCTTCTTATTAACCACACACTATGTTATTGAAGACAGCAATTAGATCCCCTTAACCTACTCCAAGCTGAAATCTGAGCTTCTAATTTTATATCAGCCCTCTAACCATCTTGGTGGCCCTTTTCTGGATTCCTTCCAGGTTGTTAACATCTTCCTTGTAGTGGGGGGCCCAAAACAGGACACGCTGCTCCAGATACAGTCTTACAAGTGTGGGCTGGAGGAGAATAATCACTTCCTTCAAAGTGCTGCCTACAGCCTTATTAATGCAGTGTAGTACGTGTATCGTATTCAGTTTGTGGATAGATGGTAAACAGCTGCTCTGTGTTCACCTTCTCCATGATTTTATAGATCCCTGTTGTACTTCCCACAGCTGTCTCCTTTTCTAGTTGGAAAAGTCCTAGTTTACCTAGTCATTTCCAATATGGAATCCATTAATTACCAAACCTACAAGTGTACACCCATCTTGTTTAAGTAACAGCCCTTTTAACACGACAAAAATTCAAAATAAATCTGAAAATTATTCCTTGTGCTAGAATAATCTCAATAAATCAGAGGCCGACACAGGATAGATGGAGAAGAACAGCTTACAGGGGATCTGGGCAGAGGAGTTGTTAAGGGATGGGAAGTTCTCATTGGGAGACCAGAGCTGGAGGTATGGAGAGCAGGTTCTGATGGAGCATGTCAGTGACCTGCACATATGATCCTGATGAATCCCAGCAGGGAGCTGGGACTATGTGTTTGCCTTTTTATAGGCAATCCATGTATACAGTGGGCAAAATACTGGTTAGTATATTATTGCTGTTGGAAATATCCTTTTGTACCCCAAAAGCAGACAACTCTACTTCTCAAATGCTGTTTTTTGAACACCAAAAATACTACGCTCACTTGCTGATAATGAAATAAGTATGTATTTTGTGTGTGTGTTCCATTTTTTTTTCTTTCTCATTAAATCCTTTTTTTTTTCCCCTCATGAAGACCTTTTAGAGGTATAGAAAAATAATTACCCAAAAAATAAACACGGGCCTGTACCTGGTATTGATGATGTCTTCTGAGATTGTCAGCTGCTCTCCTCTGAAAAAAAGAAAAGAACAAAAATAATGCATCCCTGTCTGGTAGTAAAATACAGCACGGCAAAACAGCAGGTCTGTGCAATATGTGGTATCTAGCAAGCTAAAAGAGATGGTTCAAAGTCCCTTGAAAAATGGCACTGTTGGAGCAAAGCCTGTCATTAACTTTATAGAAGGGAGAATGCTGTTACTGCAAAGGCAAAATGGATTTTCTAGATTTCGTCAATGTGCTGCTATTGCAGCATTGGCATGGCTGTGGTGGCGCAGTCAGGTCTCTGCTTGCAGAACCCCAAAGTCACTGATCTAAAAAAGAAGGTGAATGTGATGATGTCACTCACTTGCACAGGCTGAACCGTATTTTACTGAATTGAGAAAAGCTTGGCATAAGTATGGTGTAAGCAAGACACTTGCTATGGCTCCTTATGTCTCGTTTAAAACAGAGCTAACCAAAACCTGCGCTATAAAACCATACTGAAGAGAAAATTTCCTTCTTACAGTATGGAAGAAAGAAACTTAGCTTGCAATACAGAGTTTGGCGTTGATAAGGAGAGAGGGTAAGAAGGCTAGTAACTGAAGAACAGCAAAAAGAAATGTGGTAGGACAAAAGCATGGTACAGGCTTTAAGCAAGTGTTGCATTAGCTCATACTGCCAGTCTAAGGGCTCTCCAGAAGATGATGGGGGGAAAAAAGACCTGACTTAGTCCTCAGATTACTGTTGTCCTCAATAGCATACCGAGTTACATCTCCCTATTCTCTACCTTAAGTATCCCTGACTGGTGGAAGAAACAGAAATACTTAACAGTTTAACTTGGCTTCTTATGTCTGCTGTTGTCGAGAAAAGGTGTCTGACCACTGATTGTATTTATACAAAACGGAACACTTACAGCATCTTAAAACAGCATAAAAGCACATCCAAGGGACTTGTTAAAATTGACCTCCGTTGCGTAATGAGGCAGGCACAGTAGGGTATTCTGTCATCTTTTACTTGAAACTGATTGGCAATTTATGATTATCGATTTCCCTGTACTCGGAATCGGTTTACACTTTAGGGTTGATTTCTTATTTGTAATTAACTTGAGGGATGTGGTAGCTGTGTGGTTGGGCTGGGTAAAAAATAACAGAAAGGGGAAAGTCACTCATTCCTAGTCACTCTGAACAGCCACTGTGGGGTAGGGCTTTATACATAAGCATCTTATCTGCAGGATTTCTCCAGATTGTGTTTCTGTAGCTATGCCTCATCCAAAGGGAAGATGGAAATTCCTGGTGTTTAAGGGTGGAGGGCCTGGGAAGGCTGATACCCTCCCACCACCGTCTTTAGCCGGTTTCTAGGAGAAAAGGAAAAATAAAAAAATCTGATTTTTCACAACTGACCGCACGATGGAGATGTTTCATTCCCGCTGAGAGAGCACTGGGGGAGCCCGTGGCTAAAAGAGCTCTCAACAACAGATCTGACTCACAGGTAAAGGGAAAAACACTTAAAGAGGTAATTGAAATGCAATTCAGTACAGCTAAAGCAAATAACACCTATAAATAAAACAAATGCTGGTTCTTGTCTAGCAGAATACTTTCTGCTGTTGCTGTCTGCTTTATTTTACAGTGAAACACAAAATAAATGCCTAGGTTTAATTCTGTACTCATAACAAGAAATGGCTGGCGGGTTTTTTTGCAACCGATTCTGAAACTCCTAGAAATGGAGGCTGTGGCTTTTCCAGTGCAATGTCAACAAGTGCAATCTGGGATGACTATACATTTCTTTGTGTAGTAATGTGTCCAGAACAGTTCTACTGCACTTAACTATTTTCAATCCATACCACTGAGAAGCTGAAAGAGAATGCATTTAATGGTGTGTTTTCATACACAGAAACACACATACTGCACAGGGAATTATGTGTACACATAACCTATCAAAGTTATTGCCCCCAGAAGTTCTCTATCTCCTGTTCAGATTTAGTCTCCAGTTCGTAATTGCATTTTGATTCCTTCTGAAAGCAGAATGAATTTTTTTCTTAAATACAACTGAAAATCAAGTTATTCACTATAAATAAAATCACATTAACACTCATATCATCCTTATTTAGTTCTCAGCCAGCCTGTTTTTCTTTACCTGTTCAACCTAATTTGTGCTTGTTCAAAATTTGTTTCAAGTAACCACAGTGTTACGTGCATGAACAAGTGTTGAATGCTATGGCTGACAAAGGGATAAAAGTAAAATCTGACTAAAATTAGCAACAGGGGAAGAAACACTCATCTGATGACAACATTGTATGAGATCATGAAATTGGAAAGGGATACTTTTATTGCTTTCCAAAGGGGGCACTAATACCCTTTAGGAAGCTTTAATAGTACTTCTGCTAGTAGTGATAATTACTTTGGTTTTTCTGCTTATGCCATGCCTAGTAATTTGCATTGCTTGGAAGAAAAATCTCTTTAGCAGTCAGAAATTTGAGAGTTCCTTTTGAAATGTTTTATCAAATTATATATTTTATAAAGCAGGAATTCAAATTTAATGTCTGCATTTGACCCCAAACTGCTTAGTGATAAAGGTCCAGAAAATGTAAAGATTGTTTGAAGTCATGGGATATACTCCTCGTCTTGAATAAAAGCATCCCATAAAAAGGGTAAGACCTCATGTGTGTTGACAAAGAGGTTTCCCCATGAGATGGTCCTTGGCTATACAACAAACACTTCAGATTAGTGTTTTCCATTCCAGATTAAAAGTTTATTTCTTTGCTCAACTTTCAATAACACACATTACAGAGAAAATACAAGACTTATACTGACTTAGGAGTTGCATCATTTTCCACTTGGAGAGCAAAGAATAGGAGAAGGCGAACGGAGGCTTGCTTTGCAAATGGTAATAATTATCATTCACGTTGCTTGGAAAAATGGCATAAAAATCTGAATGTCTAAAAAAGAGTTAACTGTTTATCTAGACATCAGAAGCACACACATGAAAAAAAAATTACTGAAGATATCCTTGACAATCCTTTCCATTTTCTTCTCTGAAATACTTAAAATTACAAGTAAAACACTTTTTGGTGACTGATCAGACACAAAGTAGAATGTAATTTTAGGAAATTAGTACAATTGGGGTTTCTTTTCTTACATCCCTTCTTTTTTGAAATAGCAATGGATTTCAGGTGGCTCACAGGAGTAGCTTTAAAACACCCAATGGCAAACTTCAGATTAATCAACAGAATTACACCACTAATCTGGCTTTTGCAAAAGTGAGCTGACAAAATTAACAGAACTGCTATACATATATATATATAAAGAGCAGCACACGCTGTTATTTCAGGGTTTTAAGTGTAGGAGATACTTTGTGATAATAGTTAACGAGCATGCTGCATACCTGGGATCTGTCAAAATGACAGAAAATAAAAATGTGCTGAAATCTGAAAGGTAGAAGATTTCTGTCTGATTAATAGTAGAGCTGAACTACTAGCAGATCACATGCAAGCATCACGCCCTTCCTTCAGCTGTAGCTGTGGCGAGAGAAGCTGCCACCAGCACGGCTGGGCAGCACGTTGCTTTGGATTAAAAACCTGTCCCTTGAAAAATTGCTCCTTGATTCCACCACACACTGCTTCAGCTGTCCCACTATAACAAAGGATAGCGGAACCACAGAACTGACTTCCAAGAAGTGAATTAATCAGCTGTCTGCAGAGGCACCTCACTTCCCTGCAGACACTGTTCTTTCCCATGGTAGCTTTGTTATAAGAAGCACTGTAGATGGTCCTCCCAAGTACCCATGCCACACTTCTTTCTACTGACATTTTTCTTCTTTATGTGAGCCAGATAAATCCTTTCACTAGCATGTCTGATGTAAACTACCCTGACCCTGACCCTTGCTTTACAAGTTCTGCCTGCATACAGTGAACTTTCAAGTGTACACTATTTATATTTTTACAGTGGATTGTTGGTGACATGTTTAAAACATCCTTGATTCATTCTTAGCTTATGATTCCTGGCTTTTTGGTACTAAGGTTTCTTACGCAGATATCATCCCTGATCCTTGAAAAATGCTGGCTTTAACAAGTCAGCTCCATTCTGTCTATCGTCTGTTCTGCATCCTCCAGCACTGACTCAGCCTTTGGATGCACACTATTGCTTTTTCTACTGGAAAACACCATAGTACGTCACCACTGATTAGAGCTTCCTAACATGAAAGATAGCATTTAGAGGTTTCAGAACAAAATGTTTTGAAATCTGAGTTCTGCCTTACAGAAAACACGGCATCCATACATCCATATAGCCAATGTCAGAAAATGAGCCTGAAACTGAGTCTACAGTGTTTTTTCCCCAGTACTGGTCACAGGGAATTATCAGAGTTTATAATGCAGGACTCAATGGAAAGAAGTAAGTCTCCCCAAAGCTTATCTTTGCTGTAGCTCTGAGGCCAGAGTTATTACAGGGGAGATTCCAGTGAGCTGGAATCAGGGAGCTGTCTTCTAAGATCCCCAAACAAAAGACAGAGAAAACTCTTCATTTCCCTTTGATTGACAGGGCACAGAGGTTCTAAATTTAATTTGTGATGTAATTGGCTGGGACAGTTGAAAAAGTTCTGGGAAGCCAAGGCTGAGCTGTGGGTGATGTGAATAAGTCTTTCAAAACCAGAAAGCAGCACACTCCCCCAGAACAAACTGTGAGATCACCATGGTGTGCCCATTGGTTCTCCAACCACTTAACCTCTTCAGGAAAATCCAGTTAACAGTGTCTGGTTTACATCTACCCAAACTGTGTGTAGAACTGACCACCAGAGCAAACAGAGGCTCTCACACTCTGATGTGTGATTGGGTATGGACAGGTTTTACCAATGTGGAAACAAGAGCACATAGGGCATACCCACACCTTAATCCATGTTGGAGCTTGGGTGCATTACTGGGCCTGGATATTGCACAATGTTCCAAATTCAGATAGCCCTAATGGGGCTGCTGTTATAGCTGAGGAACTAGCTGAAGAACTTTGTAGCTTTATGAGATGCCCAGATGTGTGGACTGAATATGCCTGGTCAGCCACAGCCACTCATTTTTTCCAGGCAGCTGGAAGTCTTGTTGCCATGATAGCTGCTGGATGGATCCCTCACAGGGGTTCCAGCTGCACTTGCAGCTAAGTACCTACTCTGCAGTGGAAACTAGCAATGGATATGGCACTATTGTCTCACAGTTGTTTTGGATTTCCAGTGTCTCTCATCAAACTCTTTTTTTTTTTTTTTTTTTAAATTTATTCTACAGAAATTAACCAAAACCATCCTACATCTCTCACTCACCTGTGTCCTCCGCTGCCAAATAGTTCTGTAATTAGTGGTTCACACTCAAATCGTAAGGAAGTCAGGTTCAGCTACTTCTCTTATGTTGTCCCAAGAGAGTACCTTTCCCCCCCAGGGTCTTAATGATTTTGAGATGGAAATCTCTCCTGTCAGAGCTGTTCTGCTTGGGGTAAATAATTAAATATCCACTGGAGAATAGAAATGAACCTGGGTCTCCCTTAGCCCAAGCTATTTTCTTTACTTGGTACCTGCTTCTTCTCTTTCCAAACAGAAATTCCATCCTGAAGCTGAAGAGTCTTGAAAAAGGTTTTTGTATTTCTTCCATTAAAAAAAAAATAATTAAAAAAATCTATTTGGAAATATTCCTAACCAGCTCAGTGAGAGAGACTCCCTGCCCTTTGACCCTTTGCTGCACCAGTTTTTCAAAACCCAAGATGCTCATATCTAGATGGTGGTATTTATGTACCCCATCAAGATGTAGCCACAGGACCTGGGGGGTGATCTTTCTGAACCAGCTTCCTCATCATGCCATTCAGCATAGGGCTGAGAGCACCCTGTCTCTTCCTTTATTATTCCACAAAGCCAAGAATGAGTTTAGTCCCAGAGCTGCAGTTTGAAAGAAAAAAAAAAAAAAAAAAAGAAGAAAAAGAAAAAAAATCCCTTACCGTGGATGGGAAGTCTGATAGAAAATATTGTCCAGAATTTTTTCTGGAATGTATAAGGGTATTCTGGATCTGATTCAGTCAAACAGGGCTATTGTGTTAACCAGCCCTAGATCCTCAGCTCTACATTGGCATCATACCATTAATTTTAATATCACTCTATCAGTTTACACTAGCTAATCATCCCTACTAAATGTTTAACAAATGCCATGAAGCATTGCCTACTTTCCTCCCCACACACATACATCACTCTCTTGATTTTTCTCTTCTAACAAAATCTCAGTTTTCCTTCTGTTGGTCTCTGCATTTTCTTCTTTCCCTTGCTAGGTTACACAGGGATGTTTGAGTCTTGAACTTCTTCACCATTCATGCTAGTTCATGTCTTTTGTTTTTATTTCTATCTAAATCACTGTCTCTCTTCACTTCTTTTCTAATATTAATTCCAATGGGTTTTTTTCAGTGTTTCTTCCTTCTTTGCATTACTGGTTTGTTTCTATGCCATCCTTATGCTTATAAGCTTTCTTTTCTGTCTGTTTCTTTCCTGTCTACAAGTATGACAGTTAAGTGAAGCATATTTTGCTTTCACAATATAGATACTGGCCAACAAGATCAGAATACTGCAATAAGCCCGATTAGAAGCTTTCCACAAAGAGGACAAAATCCACTCATCAGCTTAGGAACTGTGTATTAGTTTTATATGTCACTTGTCCTCTTTATCATATATCTGTACACCCATGTGAACTTGTTCCTCCAAGTATATCTGGTGATTAAACCAAATGCCAGGATACGACAGGAGAAAATGTAGGAAAAGCCTATCCTTACTACTCGCTTCCCAAGAAACTGGGGAGAAATGCAAAGAAAAGGTTGATAGAATAATGAATCAGCAAAGAATTGTATCATATCCCCTGGCTTCTTTGAAATGAATGGAAGTTTTGCTACCAGGGTCAACAGCATGAGAACTATAAGGCTTTCCTCTTCCCCTTCCCCACGACACTCCCACACTCTCACTTAATGCTTTGCTACCTGCATTCCTAAAAGGCTTGAAAACATTTATATTCACCAAATCCCTAAGGTATAGGGAAAGCGCCATTATACACATTTTACCCTCAATAGTTTTCTTTATGTTGGAGTTGGCTAATTGCAGTCTAGTTACTGAGGTACTGCTTTGCTCACTATGAGAAATGCATAAATCATAACTAGAGAGATTTCGTTGTTGGTGAGTTAGCTTGTTGCCCAGGTATTTGCTCTGACAATGCAGAAAAACTGCTGCTGACAGGTATGTCAACTGGATAAAGCTAGGTGGGACAAATTCAAATCTGCTTTACCCACTGCAGCTACCAGAGAAAGTCTATGGCCGAGGTATTACACAGGCATCTGCTGAAGCCAGGTGCAGGACTATTCTTGCTCCCCTTGGGTGTCTTATCCCCTCTTTTTTCCTAGAAATTTCTCTGCTAATCAACACTGTTAGAACAGGGTACCGATGTGATTCTGAAATGACTTGTAAGCAATTCCAAGTAAATGCTGTTACCTTTCAACAGGTTTTCTTTAATGGGAACAGCTTTTGGTAAGAATGCTTTTAGGGTAAACCCATTTCATTACATGTAGAGAGAGAGACAGAGAGACAGAATATCTCATGATGAATGCTTTATACACAAGCTTGTGGTTCACGATATGTCATTGTGACACTTGAGCTAGAGATCATCAACCACACCTCTGGGACTGGTAGACAAGTATACACATTTGATCTCTTGTATTTGTAATGCTTTTAATCTTTCTTGCATTACTAGTAGATGAAGCACAGTCACAGTGTATATTTTCATTGCACAGGAGTACAATGATGCCTTCTCTTCAGTCAAATACATTGAAAGGAAAGTAAAAAATAAACACTGCTAGAATTATTCTCTAATTCACGTGCACATTATTTGCCACTTCAGATGCTCTGTAAGGCTGAGAGATTCATCTGTTTAGCGAAGTGGAGGACTACAGGCAGAGCAAAACACAGGACTTACCCCTATTGTTCCAAAGCTCTCAGGCTTTCTTCTAATTTTTTTCTTGCAAAGGTGTCTCCATAACCATCTGATCAGATACCACAGAGATTTTGGGCTTGGTATGACATTAAAAGGAGTGGGCAGAGTTCCTCCTTCTTCAAAGTAACTCATCCAAAGTTTTGTTCGAGCAAACTTCCACTCAATGTCTGCATGATCCTGCACACAAGAAACAACATCAGCACAGATGTTGCTGTAATTAAGAAGGTGAAACAAAACTCTACAAAAATCTGAAAACCTAAAACTAGAACAAGCTTGAAATACTAATGAATTTTCTTGTTAAAATACTGGCATCTTCTTTTGACAGAAGGTCTGTATGTAACAAAACAAACCAAAGCAAAGCTGCTTTACTTAGTAAAGAGATGTTAGATACGTACTGTATATATCTACTTTCAACCTTTCTTTCCTTGCTACAGGTTTTTAAATAATTAAAAGTATCTCAAACAACAAAGGATAATTACAAGCAGAAAAATGCTACTGTTCTGGAAGAGTTGTTTTGTTATAATAGCAGCTCATCATTATTCCACACAGATCACATTAATTACTCTGCTCTGTCGCAGCTTCAACAAGTCTGTAGGTCTCATGCACTCTCTCAGTAATTGCCATCCCCAAAAACTCACAGACAGTTTATCCAACAAATCATGAGGCTACTTAAAATTGTTGAGTCAAGTATCTTGTTTTTCCTACTACTTCAGAATTATGTATTTGGAATAGGTTGTAGTGGGTTTTGTGTGGGCTATTTTGTTTGTTTGGTTGGGGGGTTTTTATTTATTTCTTTTGGATTCTATATAATATTGTATAAATTTGAAAAGTTTTGGGGAAAAAAATCAAAACTAAAGTCCATGGAAAGATTGCTGAATCCTAGCAGTTGAAAAGTTTAAATCACTAATATTAGATTTGGACAACAAATATAGTAGCCAAGAATTTAAACTACAGGTCTAGCCCTAGCCTTTAATATTCAGTCAGATATACAGTAATCGAACCAGTTATTTAGAAGTTGTAGTAGGAAAAGTATTCTACCTGCAGTATTTTTGATGAATGCTAGTATGTTGTGATATTTGTGTACTAGACTTGGCCAGCTAGCGTTGTCATGTAGTCAGTATTTCTTTTGTGGGAAAACTTGTAACTTCTAGATTAGAAAAAAGGTACATTTTAAAGTCTTAAGGCTGTGACGCTTTCTTTGGTTTGTTTGCTTTCTGCATGATCATATTTGAATTATCATATGATGAATCAGTGTTTATTTTCATTAGCCTCCTTAATAGACAGATGAGAAATAAAAATAACCCAATAGCTCTTATAAGGATAAAGACAGTTTTCATTAAAGGAGAAAACACTACACTGCTGAATGAGAAGCCATAACCTTTTGTTGGAACTGCTAATGAGTCCAAAATTGTCCATGAAACATGGGCATCCAATTTCTATTAACTGTATATTCACACTACACAAAAATCTAAAAGTAACAGCCTTTTGAAGGTTAATAATTATAATTATTAAAAATAAAGCAGAGGCAGAACAATCTTTGGCAGAGTCTCTTTCTCAGAAGAGGTCCTGGAACAGTGCAGCTTGGGAAGGACTGTGGCCCATACCACTTTCCAGCAGCTTCAGGACACCCTTCCCAACCCACAAGCCGGCTTCTGCAGCAGAGTCCTCATTCAAAGCTGTGGGGAAATTCCCCTTTGCCCAGTACAGCTGGGCCTGATTTCTGGGTCCTTCCAGAAAAGTGCAAAAAAATTAGAACGAATCACAGAATTTGTCCCAATATCCTGTCTGTAAAAAATATTTACTGCCAGAAAAATGGGATATAGGAACAGACAGAACGTATGTATAATAAATTATTTAAGGATAAGCAACAACTTACAGCAATGAGTTGGTAAGAATTATTCATCATGGCTATTAGCATGTTGAGTAGAACAACCAGAGATATTACATTATAGGTACCAAACATGGTGGCCCCAACAAATTCAGTAAATTCATGCCTTGCTTTCACATTGGTCACATAGAGATTGATGAGTCCAAATATAGACCAGAATAATGATTGCAGCGTTTCAAATAATCTGAAAGACAGAACCCAAAGGGAATAGCTGTATAATAACAATACATGTACTTTTCAGATTGTTGGTTTTTTTCCCCAAACACACAAAAGCGCTTGACTTGATTGAGATGAATGATACTTACCACAATATAGGCAACAAATATGGAATATATTTCTAGGGAAACAGTAGCTTAATGTTTCAGATCTGAGGCTCTAGATATAGAATACTGAATCTATAAATAAGCCTGAGAATAAAAGGCCAGTTTTGTTTAAACTTCTGCAGCATAAATATAGTTTTAGAGATTTTATTTCAGACACCTTCCTTTGAAGTATTTTGACCCTTTGTCTTGACTGTAGAAGGTAGAATAAGGATCCAAATGTAACTCAGTGATGGTGTTTCAACCGAAGAGTTTCTTGACAATAATTGCAGTGAGTTTCCTCCATGGCCTCTCTCCTACTCCTTCACCCTGACACCAGAAACAGGTTACCCCGACAAGATGAGTGGGCCACCAGTGCTGTCCCCCCTGCACCTGGAGCAGGGAAGCTGCTGAACTGTGGGGACTTGTACCACTATGGGCAGTCCTGCACTCTGGGGCCTGTTGTTCAGAACTGGACCAAACTTAACCCTTCAGACCCTTTCCTACCATGCAGCATCACCTGTGAAACAGAACTGTGACACAGAATCCAGTACAGTGCTGTCCTGCAGAGATACCTGGGAGGGCAGTGTGTTTGGACTTATGGAAATTCTAGATCCTGAATCCCTGCTTCCGTAATAGAGTGTATACGAGTGGTAAAGGGTCTGGAGTCTCTTGCATGGTTTACACTTGTCTGAGCAAAAATTGAACAACCACTATTCTCCCCTGCTCACAGTTGCAGAACAAACTCACAAGGCACCACAGTTTGCCTTGACACCATCTTCTGGCACTAGTACTAGTAGACGAATAACATCGCTTCCCTCGATGTTCCACTCAGAAAAATTTCCCTATGCTTTTCTGTTCAGATCACACAAAGTTTAGACCTGCATAAGATGCCATTAATATGCAAGATAAATATGCTGTGTCTGAGCAAAGTTACTTGATTAAGATGATATAAAAGGTGTTGTTTATTTACGTTAAGAAGGAAGCCATTGGTAATAAATGTGTTTTAAAAACAGCCTAGATACGATTCATAGAAGGTAATATGGAACAGGTATTTATAGCAGACGTTTGGTTCAGAATGCAAGTTGAAAGATGAAAGAATTAGTATTCCTTTGGTAGTGTTTTGGTACGATAGAGGAACTACAGAACAGAGTGAAGTAAAACTGATTTTTAAGTGAAAGAAAAAAAAAACAACTTTAAAACAGAAATTAGAATATATTCTTTGATTGTGTAAAGTAGACTCAGGGTCAGTAGAAGCTTGGACTGAATGTTTTTTCCTGCCTCAGCTATCACATTTACAAGGATTCTTCATGCTTTAGAACATCAAACTTAATGCCCACAAGTAGACATGGAAGAAATGCAGAGCAACAGCTGCCTGCATAAGCAAGCTCTGATCTGGTGACCTTTTTCCCCTTAATTCTAAATATGTACTTTCTAATGTCGTACTATCTCCCCCTCCTCTTTATCTTTTGATCTTTTGAGTTATCTTGAATTGTACAGACTTCACTGTGGCATGGGTTGAACATTATTACAGAGTGATGTAATGGTGGGGGGGTTTGTTTTTTTCTTATTAGGGTAACTTTAGATGTGTCTGTCAGGACACCACCATAATACCAATAGAAAATAGGCAGTCTTTCCCCTGTAAACAACATCTAAGTGATTAAAATACTGTGGGCAGAAGGGGAAGATAGAAATAGATCAGCCACTTACGTTGAAAATGCATTATTCTGCTTTTCACATCGTATTCCTTTGCAGTTGCCGGGTTCGTTTGTCTCATAGTAGAAGTACAGCTGGTTCAATCCATTTGCAAAAGCTAGCAGCACAAGGCAGTATATGAAGAGAAACTTCAAAATATCCAGCAACATTCTTCCTAGAGATATCTGCAGAGGTCCCAGGTGAGAATTTGCAGTGAATAATGAGATCAAGCGTAGGGAGCTAAAGATGTTTGCAATTGCAAACAGGGCCTCAGCCACCAGGGTTGGATGCCACATGTCCCAGCTCTCCCGTGGAACTAACCCACTATACTGAAAACAAGCAGAAGGGAAGAAATTACTTCTCTATCTTTATGCACAAAAAAGTATGTCAGTTTTTTATAAGCTGTTCAATTAATTTTCTGATAATACAATGAAACTAAATACCTTTCAGAAAGCAACATGTCTTCAAAAGAGCTTCTTATTTTAGGAAAACAAAAAATGACCAACACCCATGTACTTGTCCTTCATTTTTATCTGCAGGATGGTCTACACTTTCCAGGTTTTCGCCTGTTTTTTTTATTTGCCTTTAATTTTCACAGTAGCAAAAGCAAGTCTAAAAATTCTGACAGAGGAAAAGGAACAGTTTTGAACACCTGGGTTCTTAGAATTATAGAAACTTTCAGCTGTAAAATCAGGTAAGTTATTTCTTTGGAGAACAGTGTGGATATGACAATGATGGACAGAAACACACAAGAACTTTGGCAAGTTGGAAGAAAACATTTAATTAACGAATAAGTATATTACTTAATCACTAACATAGGACCAATGATGAAAAAGCTGTTTATGAATGAACCATGGCAAACTGCTTGTGTGTCTCATTATTAAAGTCTGATCCATGGAACTGTGACTCTCCACTGTTTCAGCTCTACCAAAAAATTCCTTGAAGATGAAAGATGTTACTTTGAACTAAGGTTTAACTACCGTGGCAGACTCTACTATTTCTTTGGTCTCATTTATCTGTTTTACAGAATTTATTAGAGGACAGAATGTATGCTATGAGGCACTCTAAAATGATGGGGTAATATAATATGAAGCAGATTTCAAAGAGGGACTATGGTGCAGTCTGTATTTACCTACTGTGGGACACCCAGATGCATCCTTCAGAGCTGCTGATCACACCCTCAATAGTCAGGAAAGGGGCTTTTCTGTGTTGCTGGGGCCAGATGAAACACCATAGCCAGGCACCACAACATTTCCACATGACTCTCATGCTCAAAAGATGACTGCTCTCAGAGTGGCTTGAGACCACCTGAGGAATCTGAATTGACACAAGCCTATGGGACCCAATGAGCTATTCCCAGAGTTGTGAGGGAAATGGCTGATGTAGTTGCCAAGCCAGTCTCCATGCTAATTGAAAAGTCATGGCAGTCAGGTGAAGTCCCCAGTGAGTGGAAAAAGGGAAACACTGCACCCATTTGTAAAAAGGGTAGAAGGGAGGAACCTGGGAATTGCCAACCTGTCAGCCTCACCCCTGTGCCTGGGAAGCTCATGGAACAGCTCCTCCTAGAAGCTATTCTAAGGCACATGGAGGACAAGGAGGTGATTTGAGACAATCAATATGGTTCCACCAAGGGCAATTCCTGCGTGACCCAACGTAGTGGCCTTCTATGATAGAGTGACTACACCAGTGGAACAGGGAAGAGCTATAGATGTCATCTATCTGGACTTCTGTAAGGCCTATGACATGGCCCCCCACAAATGGAATTGGCTGGATGGTTGAATCCAGAGTAGTGGTCCCCAGCTCAATGTCTGGATGAAGATCAGTGACAAGCGGTGTCCCTCAGTGTAGAGGAATGAAGGCAGTGGAATGATTGGCATTGATGGTATACAGCTGTGGCCTTGCTGTGGAGGCAGTGGGTTGATTGACATGGACAATGTGCAGCTGTAGCTCATTCCCACTAAGTAGTTAAATAGCCCTAAGGATTGTTGGAGGGGGGAGGAGCAGTGTGATGTGACCTCTGGAGGAAGGAGATGCAGATGGGCAGTAGGCTCTCACTGATGGTAAAGGCCTTGTTACAGCCTAGTAGTTTGTTTGTGTGTGCTGCAACACCTCAGGGGTCTACATTGGGGCCAGTACTGTTTAATATCTTCATCAATGACATAGACAGTGGGATCAAGTTTACCTTTAGCAAGTTTGTAGATGGCACCGAGCTGACTGGTGTGGTTGACACATCTGAGGAATGAGATGCCATACAGAGGGACCTGGACAACCTTGAGAAGTGTGTCCATGTGACCTTCAACAAGGCCAAGCACCTGGGTCAGGGCAACCCCCAATATCAGTACAGGTTGGGGCGTGAAGGGATTGACAGAAGTCTTGCTGAGGAGGACTTGGGGATGTTGGTGGATCAAAAGCTGGACGTGACCTGGCAATGTGCGCTTGTAGCCCAGAAGGCCAACTGTATCCTGGGCTGCATCAAAAGAAGCATGGCCAGCAGGCCCAAGGATGTGATTCTGCACCTCTACTCCACTCCAGTGAGACCCCACCCGGAGTACTGCTTTTGGCTTTGGAGTCCTCAGCACAGGAAAGACATGGACCTGAGGGCCACAAAAATCATCAGAGAGATGGAAGACTTCTCCTGTGAAGAAAGGCTGAGAGGGTTGAAGTTCTTCAGCCTGAAGAAGAGAAAGCTCTGGGGAGACTTTATTACAGCCTTTCAGTACCTAAAGGGGGCTTATAAGAAAGATGAGGATAGACTTTCAAATAGAGCTTGCTGCAATAGGACAGGGTGTGATGGCTCTAAACTAAAAGAGAGTTGATTTAGACTAGCTATAAGGAAGAAATTTTTTTATGATGAGGGTGGTGAAAAACTAGCACAGGTTGCCCAGAGAGGTGGTAGATGCCCCATCCCTGGAAACACTTAAGGTCAGGTTGGACAGGGCTCTGAGCAACCTGATCTAGTTGGAGATGTCCTTTCTTGTTGCAGGGGGGTTGGAATAGATGAGAATTAAAGGTCCCTTCCAACCCAAATCATTCTATGATTCAAATTGCAGATGGGAACTGAGTATTGTCTTGGACAGTGCTAGTTGGCACAGGACCCCACAATCCTACAGCTGCTCTAACTGACTGGTAGTGTAAGTCAGACAGTCCCAGTGCCTGACTGCCATCCCTGCCACAGTTTTATTTACTTATGTACAAGCAACAATAGCATCTGACAGTCTTGTGGATTTGGGGATGAGAACTGCAAAACTGGAGAGCAGTAGTCCGTTGCAGAGTTAAGAATTACTCAGCCTTACATTTCAACCACCACTGATATTTGCTGTTTAGAGTAGGGACCTGAATCCAGACCTGCTGGAGTCATAGCTCAGTACTCTTTTCATTAGACTATCCTCTCCCTAATGATCATGCTGTAAAATCAAGTCTTACTGCATTTGACATTGTAGCTCCAAGATAGTTGCTATTCTGCTTCATCCACTACTACCCTTCAGTCCAGTTCTGACTGATTCAAGATCGGTGATGAAGTAACAGGCAGTAGAAAACAGAACTGAGTTACTAGAGGCATCAGCTAAGAGATAAAAGCAAGAAGAAAATGAAGCAGAATTTTCAATTTTTATTGAGAAAAGAGAGATGAGAACTCAGCATGTTTTCTATAATGCCTCTCTTTGAATAATATGACACAGGATTTGACTGAATTCTGATGGAACTGTAAAACCCTGGTATGTAAAAACTTGCACCTGTTAAATAACTAGGGACAATTGTCAGTACAAGCAAAGACTAGGTGCTGAACAGTGCACTAGATGCTCAGATTACAGAAAAATACACAAGGTGTGTTGGAGGAATAAGGGAAAAATATTAATGAAAAAAATTTAAAGAAGATATTTGAAACCAGGAATAGATTGAGTTTTTGTTAGAGAATCAAAAGCATCCAACTGCAGATATATTTTAGATGAACCAAGTAGTGGCAGATTCCAAGGAAGTTAAACAAGCAGGAGAGGAAAACACGGAACTAGAGGACACTGAATAAGGATAGCAAATGATAAAGTAAAAGAGCAAGAATAAAGTTAAACCAGCCAGGTGTGGACAGCCACATCTGTGCTCTGTCCCCTCCTCTCACAGTCCACAAAGAAAAATGGGCATTTCTAGTGTATTAGGGAAGCAGATATCCCAAACAGGTCAGATGAGTTGCTCTTTAACTTTCTCTGTTTCTTCTCATTGATTACTGGGGTAGGGAAGAGGCTATCTTATAGTTGTAGTCTGACAAGATGTATACAATGTCACCTTTTCTAGAAGAGATGAGGTTAAGGAGAAAGGTGAGAAGAAAGGAATTTATCTATGATGTTCTGGACTGAGACACAAAACTGGTGCATTAAAACAGTCAGAAAAGATAAATGACCCCTTATTTATAAAAGGGAAATCAAAGGCACACGGTATTTCAGCTTAACTGACTGTGCCTTTCTGGGGCCCAAGTGCTTGCTGCATGTTTAGATACAATGCAAAAAAAAGTCATGACTGTAAGTAGAAATTGATTGCTGTTATTTCAGTTTTGAAGAGATGTGATTTAAGAGACTGGAAATACTTGGCTTAAAAATTGTGAGAAAGGTGAAGGCCAGAGAAGCAATTTTGGAAATTATCTGTGAAACATAATAGCTGAAAGAAGGCAGCAAGTTATATATATATATATATATATAATATATATATATATATATATAAGAGTTTAAGAGGGTTCTGACAACAAAACTGCTTCCACTAACTAGAGGATGCTGAAAAAGAAATCTAGAAATATTGAAGAACAACCAGCAGAACAAAGAAGCTTACGTGTTAGAAGGAGAAGAAAGCAGAGGCACAAAAAGACTAAGCATATTAAAAACAGAAACATTGAGAATATGAAAAAAAGAAAAACTGTATTTTAGGACAAAACAACCCCAAACATGCAGAACTGAAGCATTTGTTCTCTCACTCATTCTTGTTGATGTTCTTACGTTCTATACAGAATAAATAAATGGTTATTGTTCTAGGGAATGGAAAACGGTAAGAGCAAATATAGCAACACTGAGCTTTTTGTAAACCATGATGTTGATACTTAGTACTTCTTTTATTATTTTGTGACCCTGAGGAATTTCTCTCCCCACTTCAAATGCAAACACAACCTCTTGACTTGTAACAAGCCAGCCATCACTCAACATGATTAAATGATACCTATCATTGGCTTGTCAGTTGAATGAAATGTACATGGCACATCAATGGGAAGTTAAGAAGATCAGAAAACAAACTGAGCAGCATATAAACAGTAGAGTTTCAAGGCAAATATATGATGATTGTGTGATATCACCCAGGGAATACAAGATAATAATTCTTGATCCTTACTCAAAGGAATTAAAATGCAAATCTAGTATCAGAACCATTTGTGAGGAAAAAAGCTGAGCGATCAGTTTTCCCATGAAAACAAAAGTCACTAACTGTAGAACTCATGAAAGCAACAAGAAAGATCAAACAGACATGTAGATCAGGCTACCTGAATGTTCAATGGACTGCTGGACCTTGGTCAAATGTGACCCTCTTTTTTTCTGATAACAAAAGAAAGGTTAAATAATACCCATTTCAGCAAAAGTACTTTAAATCCTTTCCTGAAAGGTCATATGCAAATGTGAACTCCTCCTATTTTAAAATGTATGTCCCAATCTTTGCATACATTATGCTGAATTTCGGAACAGCAGTAGGAAAAGGGTGGGGGGCTGATCTAGCAAAGAGCTTTAAAACAGTAATTACACTTAGGAATTGAGTCCATAATTTTGGGGGGAGGGTTGTGCATTAATACTCCTACGTAAATGGACATTTTGTCTGTAAATCTGGTGAAACATTAATCAAAAACACTTT
Organism: Falco rusticolus; assembly: GCF_015220075.1. Taxonomy (NCBI): domain Eukaryota; kingdom Metazoa; phylum Chordata; class Aves; order Falconiformes; family Falconidae; genus Falco; species Falco rusticolus. The sequence continues at coordinate 27,417,240 of NC_051188.1, forward strand.
ACAATGTACAAAGTCAATGTTTGCTCCTGCAGAATTGGTGCCAGAAGAGAAATATAAACTTATTTACTACTGAACAGAGTAGATCTGACACAGTGATCACTAAGGCAGTAAATATTGAGACAAACAATGTATTTTTAGTTATTTTTCAGAGTTCTTGCCTTGAATAGGAACCTTTTTACTAGCTTTTCATGTCAGTGGCTGAGACACATAATCAGTAATATGAACTTCCATGCAGTTTCTAGCAGAACTGGGAACAAGCTGCACTAGGTCAAATGCTCAGGTTTAAGAAATATTTAAGATAAAGCAAGCAGGGTCTGCATATAAGTTGGCACTTCACCTAACTTTATGCAATAGTACAAATTAAATTATCTTCCAAAACCATAAAAAGAACCATTTCTCTTAGAGCACGAGATGTCTATCTATATCTACAACCCTCCATCAAAACAGATGTGTTGCTTAAAATCTGTTATCTTGTACTCTCATTAAACGTGTCAATGCACTATTTATAATATTATTTATTGGGGAGAAAGTATTTTCAGTGGATATACTGGATAATTTAAAAAGACCTCACAAGTTGATATAAAATCAGAGACAAAAAGCATAGCCCTTTGAAAAACACGAGATGTACTCATTTTGTTTGAATACTGGCAATGAAACAGGTAACTGAATTATCTTAGCAGTTCTCGCATCCTGAAATTACACTTTTTTGGTGTATTTTACATTATTCCACCAGCTGCTGCAAATAATATCCATCTGCTCAACCACTGTGTCAGTCGGAGAGCCTTGAATGGGCAATATACACTATGTTTTTCTCTGGGAACATTTATCACACAAGAGAGTAGTATGAGGGCACTCTCATAATTTTATTCAAGGGAGTTGGTAAAAATGTTTAATTAGGTAGATTTAGCTGTTTTATAGGAGGTAGAATACCTCTAAGAAGTGCATTTATATATTTGAATTAATAAATAACAGAAAAGCTCTTTCAGAAAAAAATCGTCTTGCAAGGTTTAGAAAACAAAAATAAAAGCTTTACATCAAAACACTGGTTACATTTGGCATTCTCTCAATCTCCTCTGGGATAGAGGTGGGGAATTCTGTTGTAGGTATTTGAAGAAAATGTGGCTGGATATTAAATGACACTTGTATTAGTCTCTTTATTACCTCATCATGTGTTTCAATTGACTACCAGAACTGAGGCTCTTTTAAGGAACAAAAAGGTATTTGGGTGCAACATTGCACACACAGTAAAAATATAATATCTGCAGAACCAAAGATAGTGCTTTATGCACTGTGTTGATTATGATTGGCATGCAAGCACTAATTCAGAGAGTAATGGATGCATATTATCCCAGATACTGTCACCTTGGAATCTAATTACCATAAGCAGAAGCTGTCTGGGAGATGAAATGTCTTCTAACAAATATTATTCTAAAGTGAATAATTGGCCATCACAAATGCTTTGGAAACATGCCTTTTCCATGAACTGTTTGCTTTGATACATGGGATGCTGAAATGACAATTTTCTGGTCACTTTATGATAAGGCGCCCTTGTGTGTAAAAAGGCATTTCATCAGCTTTAAATGACAGCTCTCCTCACGCTTGTGAGCAGCTTGCTCTTTCAGGCAACAGCTTCTAATTTCTTTGAGTGAGAACACTTCCAAAGGATTGCAGCCAGAGAACCAGCACGCCAGAAAACTTTTGTCACAGGAGGACGCTGATGTCAACAGATCACAGGTCTTTGGTCACCCCTGCCCCTGACTGGCTGACATGTAGGCACTTGTGAAGAGACACAAGATGATATAAATCAGAGATTCCTATGTTCCTCTATGCTTATGGCAGGGCTGCAGCAGGAACAGCTGCTGTTTGAGGGTAAGGGAGCTGTAACCAGCTACTTGATGGCTGTATCCTCTTCTTTCTCCAGCCAAAAGATCCTTGGCTGGGGAGAGACTTCTTCCATACACGCAGAGTAGCTGGTGGCAGGGAATTTGAAACAGCTGAAATACAGTGCTGATCACAATGGCCAGTAAAAATGGGCTTGTTAACTTTACTTGGATGTGATAAGATCCATGACAGATGCTAAGATGCTTTAGTTTCCTTTCAGATGTGGTTTCCTTGTCCTTGAGACCATTGTTATGATTAAAATCTTTCATTTTATAAGGAATTTCTATCATGTTATGGATTGATGTTGAATACATACAAAAATGCAATATGTTCCATAGCTTTGGAAAGGAGGGCTATTTTTCTGGAAGATACTTCAAACAGTGAGAATATAAAATCATTCATAAGAAGTCCATGAAAAGGATGAGAAAATGAACATAACCAGCCTCAAGTGACTATCTTATTCCTTCCAGCTTTACTTGTTCATGTTGCACTTATCAGAAATTTTCAACACAAATTAAAACTTTGCTCTTTACACACATACACCACCACCACCACCACCACTACCACCCCCAATTTTAAGTATATGTATTTTTTTGTAGTCCTGTCTGGAAGTTTTGCATGGTGTGTAAACTTGTCTTAGAGGTAATAATTTCTTACTGATAAATACACAAAGACTAATTCAAAACATAATTTTGTGCAAACATTATTAAATATTACAAGTGATCTCCCTTTTCCAAGAAAATGACATTATGACTATTCATGATCAAATAACAAAAGATTGTGTAGTCCCAGAACAAAAAAAAAAATTATAAATCACAATGTTTTGTTCATTCTTATCCTGGTCTAGTTTCTTGTCATATCTGGAGAAGATTCAATGAGCACATCATACATCTCTTGCATTGCTAAGCCTGAGAACCTCCAAATACAGAAGAAAGTTTGAAGAAGCCTGATTTGTCTTAAATATTCTACTGATTTTTTTTTTTTTAAAGTTTACCTTTGAAAATGCAACAATTTTCAAAGAGATTGTTGCTAAGTACAAGGAGTTCATTACAAAATCCATGAGGTTCCACCAATCATGAATGTAGTCCTGTAGTCCACCATCCCACATCTGTTTAATTTCACCCCAGATAAAACCTGTAAATAGAACATAATTCATTAAGCATGTATATTAAATAAAAAAGGCTGTGAGTATTCTAGACACTTATCTCACAACAGATTGATTCTCCTGACATTAATTATAAAGGGAAGGTGGGTAAGTGCTCGAAATTACACATCTAGTTAGGTGAAATTCTATCTTCCCATTAATGTTTCCAGAATTAATTTGTCAGGCAAAACAAAACAAAAAAATCATCTGCTTGTACAAGGGCAATTTCTTGCGCTTTCTCCAATCTCTTTCCCCATTGTATTCTAATAAGTACAAAAAGGGTCCTAAACCCAGTCACCACTGCCAGCTCTGTCCTTGGTATCTGCTGCAATATAATTAAAACTGGAAAATCTATGACAGCAGGAGTCAATCCAACACATTAATTTATTTCAGTTGGAACCCATACAATACGGAAGAGAATTTCTATTGTTATTGTCCATGCTGAACTGAAGTGTCCCTTTTCCATCAGAAAGAGTAGTGTCTCCAGCAGAATATTTTCCTTTGGGACATGAAGGAATGAAAACTATTTTCAAGTGTGCAGAGCACACATTGCACTGGACACAAAGTGTTTACAGAAGTATTCAGTCCCAGTGGGAAATTTTGCAAGTTGTCTGACATGAACTTGGTGCAACAGCTCCAGAGACAACTGTGTGGAGACTGTGATGCTATAAACATTAATAGTTCTCTGAAGAAGATACTCCACACTATTGTATAATATGGTATCATAAAACAATATGGAACACTTAGATGCATATTTCATATTATTCCCTACAGAGCTTTTTTGATCACAATATGAACAGAGCTTTTAATTTTTTACAGTTAATTATTTTCTTAAAGGAATTTTTTACTGTTGTGCTCATTAAAGGGACAAAATTCACCACAACAACCCAGTCTCTCACATAGAGTTGTTGAGATACATTTAATTCAACATTGCTTTTCTCCACCTGCTTATCACATGCTCCTTTAGAAAATGTTGAACAGATTTTGTGCAGGGGTCTATAGAGGGTCCCTATAGGGACCTGCATTACTCTAGTCAGGGCTAAATTCACCTTGAACCTTAACATTTTGTCTCAATGGTCTTCTAGTTGACTGCAGGAAAACCTGTGTCTTCTCTCAAACATGATCCCTGAAAAGTGATTCCTGGTCTATTTTTGTTCAAGCCAGGTAGGTTTTTGAGTTATTTGGAAGGCAGGAGGGGTATAGATGGGAGGAGTACAATTTCATTTTGTAGTGGTTTGGCTTGAGTCTTTCTGTCTCCTGATTGCTTTCAAAAGGAAAGGTTCCCTTTCTCACTACCTTCTCCCCATCAAATCTCAGCCACAAGTTCCTGTCTTGTTTCTGTGTGTCATCATCAGTAATCACAAGCCTTAGGAGTACCTGAATCATCTGATCGGTCCAGCAACTTATTTTCATAGGGTTCATTTTCAACTATGCCCCCATCACTATTTCAGCATTCTGCAGAGCTCGGGGAACACATTCTGAGAAAGGACCATGATGCGAACATGTAGACAGGAAAGTGATATACACCCATTTTAGTATCTACAATAGCCTAGACAGGCTGACTGCAACTCTGTGTTTAGGTTATCAGATGAAACTAATACACAAAATATAGCACTGTTAAGAAACTAACATGTATTTTCAAGCTGCAATCAATTCTGATGAGAAACAGTAAGAAAATCGTGGAACATTATTGCGTGGCAGGGGTCAATATCCACTAACAGCACCCACTGCTGCTGCTAACTGCCCAAGCACCACCACAAAGGGAACACAGCTTCACAGGGCTACTAGGCAAGCTCCTAAAAGCCTGCCCATTTCAGCCTGTGAAATGACTCATCTACTTACTCTTCAAGAGCTGGTTGCTCCTAACACACAGTATGAACATGATGACAGCAGTCTGGCTCCCACTTCCCACCACAGTCCCATCCAACCTTCAACACACAGCCCGTGTACTTGCAAATATCCCTGCTTGCTCTTCCGCTATGTTTTAGGCATAACATGTTAAACATCACCAGGTTATAAAAGCAGCTGGTTTGGGGGCTGCAATATACCCCTCACGTTTCAGACACTGCTCTGAGTCACCCTTGCTCCACTTGCAGAACAGCACACACAAATCACTATTGTGCTGCAGGAGCCTGAGGAGACATGGCTCCAGGCTCAGAGGAGACCTGGAGCCAACGGCTGTGTAATATGGATATGGCCCCTAAGCCTCAGTGTTAGAGAACAATTCCTTGTTGGTTTTTTTTTTGTTTATTTAATAATACAGATGTAGCCCCAGGATCCTGACATTGGGAATGCTGCTGTGGCACAGAAAGCAGGCAGTTGCATTGATGGAAGATGCTCGAAGAAAAAGGCTTAAATATAAATTATTTTGTAATTCACCAAGTTAAGCATTTGCTTTAAAATATGCTTTAAAAACAGAGCAGAAATAGGTTGGGATGATTATTAAGATGAAGGTTTAAGTGAGAGCGTGCAGGTTCAGTAAAGTCTTCTGCTGAGATATTCTCCATGATTCACAACCAGGCAAAGATGTGAACTGACACAAACACAACAGGGCTGTTCTCTGTAAGACTGTTCCTCAGCATCATATGCTTTGATAGCATTACCTAAAATACAATAGAACTATGCACAGATTTAAAAAGAAATGCTGACTAATGCTGCTGCATTTGATCTGTTTTGTGACTGAAAAGCTAGACTGTTTTTCCAAGTATTTCCTGGGCTTTAGAAGATGAAGTGTGATTGTAAAGTTGACACTAACAGAAATACCGACCTATTATAGAATAGTGGAAAAGAGTATATAGCCTTTGTAAATTTGATCATTTTGAATTAGAAACACAACTAATCCAAACTACCAACAAAGTTGAAGTCATTTGGCTGCTGAAAGTTCTGAGTATACTTTGACGTCATAACGATGGTGTTTCTAAATTTTTTCTTGGTTCAAGACAACTTTTATGTTCAGCCTGATGCAGGACTTAATCTTTTCGAGCAAATGATAATGGAAAACTGGAAGTACTACATGTTTTTTTGGCTGGAGATGTGACAGTTCAATCTTTTTTTGCCAGCCAAAGAATCTAAGTGCTAACTCTCTATACAAATACAGTTACTGAGATCTGATGGGGCTCCAGGAAACTTGAAACTAGGCTGACTGATGGATGCTATGTTTATGACAGACACAGAGTCCATGTATGCTACACAGGCTTTCCAGACATGTCTTTTTGAAGGCAGATCTTTGAAGGTACAAAGTCCTAATGTTGATAGCTATAAACCACAACTTCAGGGCAATCTCACCATGAAAGCTGAGATCAGAGTCTTTGCAGGCACCAGATCTCTATGGCTAGGTTTACTGAGGGGTGCTCAATTGGAGCAGCGAATGCTGGAAGAACAGGGATCTCTGGAGTTCTGTAAATCCTCCCAAGTGTGCCTGAAGGGTTATCCTATAAAAGTGTACTCTGAATCCCAGAGCCTTTCTGCAAAGCTGAAGACTCCTCTAAGGCCTGGTCAGTTTACTTGATGGAGCTATTCTGAGCCATGAGAGATTCCCAGTTGTTCTGTTTAGAATTAACTTATGGTCACTCATCCAGAGGTCTTAAAATCTTGTTGTAGATCATAATTATATCTTTTTGCAAGAAGGAAGGGTCAGGGGGGGAAGAAGTCAGTCAGCTTTTATCTTCACAGGGTCTGGTACCATATGCCAATTTTGTTCTGTTACATTCACTGGGAGAATGAGGAAAAGACTAAGAAAATCTCTTTATATGCATACTTTTTTAAAAACATTTTCTCTGTGACCTTGCACACTTCCCTGTTCTATTTAGAAGATTTATGGATAGCTGGACACAACCTGGCTTTATTGTCTAAGGAGACTTTTGGGCAATTCCAAAACAGAACCTGACATAGAAGACATGCAGCAATAAGACCGTCTAATAGTTGCGTTATTACAGGTAGGAAAGAGATCTAGAGTCCAGGTATTGCGTGTTATTAATGTGCCAAAGCAGTAACGTTATCACATGGTGACAGAGCTCATGTCAGAGCTATGTGCTCAGCAGCAAGAAAGATGATGTCTCAGCAAAGCAGAAGGGACACCACCAGCCTGCACACAGGTGCTAGGGAAAAACTGCTAAGAGGAGCCAGCTAAATAGAAAGAGTAGATCTAAAAGCAAGAGTAGACAGTCAGATTGCAGATAATTGTCTAAAGCTCTCTTTTAACTTCCAGAGAGACAACAAGCATCTCCAAGGCAATAATCCTGTCATCTGCAGGTGGGTCAATCTTCCCATTGACTGCAAAGTGAGCCATGGAGGATTAGGCTGATTTAAAACAGATCTCTAATTTCCAGGTGCCTGTATTTAGCTGAAATAGTTCCACCCAGAGCAGATGTCACTGTTTTACCTGGATAATCTTTGTTATATTCTGGTTGTCTGTTTGTTCCAACTGTGTCTTTCCTATCTCTCCACACCAGTTAGATTTTTATACCTGCCTCTTATACCTGTTCCTCATCAACCTGCTTTTATGATTTATTGCCACTTACAAGGAGATTATCAACGTTATGCAGCTTTTCCATCTCATTAATCAAGGACTTAAATTGGAAAGTTGAAGGTAAGACTTTCAAGCATTTGTTGCATTGTTTATAACTAGATACTGGAGCAGTAAAAGAAAATAGCACGGATATTTTTAAACAGGCTGAGATGATAGAAACAAATTTCATTAAACACCCTGTGGTTTTAATGGAATGAAACAAGATGTAAATTCAGGGCAGGAATCCCACAGACCACATGAGGCCCTGGGAATAACAGACACCATGGAGAGGTTTCACACAGCACTGTGAAGTATTATACATGCAAGCTGATCAATGCAACCATTTGACTGAAGTCAAGTTTGCCTGATGGAAAAAAGGGACTAAAATATATCAGATAAATATGGGGGGTGGGGGGGGTGGGGGTGGGGGGGTGGAATAATCTGTATGGTAAATATATTTTCTTTCTTGCAGTAAACAGTTCTGAACATTGATGAAAAAAGTTCTTTCTTCTAAAATAAACCCTACATATTGTAACAATAAATTTTACCCAAGCAAGAAAACAGACAGAAACTAAAATGCTTCTTATTGAAGAACAAAAGGTGCTGAAATAAAATAAGAATTTTCTTAGAAAAAAAACATCTTTCATTAAAGTTACCTCATAACACTTTTAAAAAATCCTTAAGAACTGAGTAATGGGTATCACATACTACATATGATCAATGTGTAGATTTTTATATCTGTAGATAAATCAATACATATGCACTGATAGGACTAGCTTTTATTTTATGTACTTACCTATAGACTTAGATTTTGAAGCTGTACTTCTAGTCTTGAAATCTTTGGATATTAGACATTGAGATACTGTTTAAAAAATGTGGACATACTTATTCTGTTCATAAAGACTCCACTGGCAAACATTGGAAACATTGGGACTTTGACAAGGTCCAGCAGCTCAATACTCTTATGAGTTTTCTGTCCCTTTGGATAAAGCCTTGGGATAGATACAGTATCTTTTTGTGCAGGTTGGCAGGTAACTTTAAGATGTAAAAATCTTGGACTGACCCTTTACCAATTTGCAGCTACCTAGATCTGTAATTTTATTCCTAAGCAACGTCTCTCATTTCCATGCAAAAGAAACAAACAATAAATAAATAAATCCCTTATAAATTCCATTTAAAGGTGTATAAATCTTTCAGAGAAAAAAAAAAAAAGAGACACATCTTGCCTAAATTTGGATGTTGTACTGAATCTTGAGCAACCACAAAAATAATTTTCCAGAAACTTTGGAACTTCACAAAAACATTATGCCATCTCCACAACACTGCCTTTTGTTGTTTATAATTATGGTTAAAGTCTCACTGTAAATAATAATTTTGAGATTTGTCAAAGAAAGATATGAAAGTCAGTACCCTGAGCTATTTTTGTTTTTTAAAAGATTTGTGGATCCCTAGCTAATTTTGGCCTTACCTTTCCCACAAAAGGTTAGTTCCCCTGTGCTATTTTTGTTCCTTACCACTAAGTGATGGGAAGCAAGAGGTTCCTCAGGGCAAATCTCTGCATGCCAAGTTAAACAACAACCTTTTAGTATGTTTCTTGGAGAACATATTTTCACTGGACTGTGAAACCATTTAACTGACAAACTCAGCTTTGCTCTACTATGCTATCTAGAGTTCTTCACAGATCCAACAAGAAGTGAGACAAGCTGCTAATACAGCTCTCTGAGGCAAAGTTAAGTCATTCCAGGGAATTCAGTAAGCATTGATAAAGCCTGAAATATCTCTTTTGTTTTACACCTGGGCTGATGAACTGATCTCTGCTGAAGGTATATGAAGGTAACAAGAAGAACAAAGAGGCATCCTGGCATAAATCAGGGGCTCCGAATCTCTGGGGCATATTTTGTTAACAGAAGACAGCCATTTCAAAGGAACATGGACAAAACCAAACACACGCCTTCTGCTTTCCCATGGAGACAGGGAAATATCTGTTTGGGAAAGGAACTGTGCACAGTGTCCGCGTCCTGTGTCAGGTCAGGCAAAGAGTTGGGAATGACATGGCCAAGGGCACAATCTATGTCCCAGCTCTCTTCCCAATATGGTTATACTCAAGCAAGCTGAGTCTGGGAATTGCTGGTTTGAATTATCTGTGCACACAACTTAACACTGAGACTACTTAGTATTTAACCTCAATTCACTCTTTATCTTCACTTTCTTATCTGTACAATTGAACTTAACTCCTTCCCTCACAGAAGCAGTGAAGATGAGTTTAGTAATGCCTCTGAAGTGCAGTGAAAAGGTAATGAACAATGCAAGGATTATAGAGCATGTGAGTCTTTTGGATGAACTATACTCTATCAGAACTCAGAGTATTCAGGACCAGAAGTGAATTCACTCTTGTGTTCAAGGAAAAGCATAATTTCTAAGAAACAGTGACCATCAGCAATGAAACTGGTCTAGGCGTAGCATTATGAACTATGGCGTTATATATGTATTTCACCCGCTGTGGAATGTCAGGTGCAAACAGTTTGGACAGTCAGCATTGAATAGTCCCTCAAATATTTATGGCTTAGTTTCATCACCTAGTCCAATAGCATCAGATTGTTCAGTTCCTTCAGAATTTATGCAGTAAGGCATCCACGTAAGTGGGATAGCTGTTCCCTTAACCCAGTATCTTTAGAAGGGACAGTAGCCAGTATTCTTAGACCACACACTTTCTTTCATAACTTGAACAGCAAGAAGTCTGACTTGCATAGTACTCCTATAAATGCTAAAAGCTAATATATTTAAATAGTAGTTAATTATATTTTTTTTTAAGCACTCTTTTGAATTTCCTTTGGAAAATGTCCTGAAATGCAAATGAATTGCAGTTCATTGTCATAGTGGAAGATTAAAGGAGACTTAATTTACTACATCTATATTAACATTATGGGCCCTTTTTCTTCTATTTTATTGCCTCTGTAAAATAGGGTTTGGGTAATGAATAGGAGTATAAGCCAAGAAAAAATGTTTACTGTCCTGGAGTGTATGCAAAAATAAATTGTAACCCTGGATTGACTGTTATATTCAATATGAGTTGGCTAGTAGGGTTGATAAAGTTCAAATTAATCAAAGATGCTCATCCAAACCATTTCAGGTTTGTGCATTTAAGTCTTCCACACCAATGGACTGTAGACAGCGATGTGTAGTTGTCATGATCTAGAGAAACAAGAAAGATATTGTATTTTTTTAATGTATCATGTGCTTAAACAGAAGTTTCTAGCATCATTTTAGACACCCTATGTATCCAAGCTGGCCACCTCATGCATTGCCAAAAGAGGTACAGGTTTCCTTTAGAGTATTTATCATAGGAAAACAACCTCTCTGTAAGTATATACTACTTAAAAAATAGGACAAGGTGTCTCTTTGTAGGCACCTGAGTTGCTTTCGTTATGTTTACTTTGATTTAACCTCCTAATTCATAAAACCAAACCTGCTAAATGCCTGAGTTTTGTGTAAGGAGCTATGTACAGGTACCTATATATTGGAGGCAGAGTACAGAAATTCTGCACATTTCTGCTTTTGAACTCTGCTCTACAGTAATGACAATGCACTAAAGTAGACAGAAATTTAGCCAGCCAAAAGTATTGGTCTATTCTCTCAGGTACTTTTGCATAAGAGCCTATAAATCTTTTTAAAGAAAAAGTATATCCTCATGTACTGCTTGTAAATCCCTATTAAGCTCAAGAGGTTAACATGAGGAGTGGAGCATACATAATTTTACTCATTATCCTTTAATCCCCACAGCTTCATTGGAACTCTTTGTGGCATATATTTATCAAAATTGATCTAATACATAAAACAGTTTCTTGCTTTCACAAAAATATTGTGGAGAGGGTAAGGAGCAAGGCTTATACCCTATCTATTACCACAGTCAGTCTTAATTTATAAAGTAATATGTATCCAACATGTACGGGACTGCAATCTAATATTAAAGTGTTGTATCTCCAAACATCTGCATGGCCCTTATCTTTGCCAGCACTTACAATATTGTCTCAGTGTTGCTAGAATAATATAGTGAAGACAGTCTTACCAGGTAGTTAATAGTATAAAATACAGTTTTCAAGCATGCACGGCTTAGATCCATAAAGGGATACAAGACTTGCAGGCACAATAAATTAATGTAGAGCTTGTCTATGAAACACAGAAAGGTCTTTACAGCATTGCTCAAAAGCTCCAAGTCCTGCACAGACCAGCTTGGCACCATACATACAGCAATAGGCAAGGGCAGAAGTGGATATTTAGGGATGTAGAAAACTGCTCATCCCCTTCTCTCCTATTAACATAAGGAGTTGAGCATCTTAATACTGAGGATTTAAACTTCATATTTGGGAGCCCAGTCCTGTAAAGGGGTTTAGTCATTGAAATATTCAGTGACTCAATGTCTAAATTAAGTATGCAGTACTGAAAGTAAAATTCACCATGCAAGAGACCTGAATACCCCATAAATTGTATTTTATGCTCACTTTGAGTTTCAAGTGCCTAGCTGAGGTGCACAGCCTATGAATACTGAGTACTAAGACCACCCAGACAAGAGGAACTGCAGGAACTGGAAAGAGGAACGAGTCTCAAACACCGCGTATCACCAGCACTAAGATGCGTATCTCAGGGCTTCAGTTAGCTATGAAACTGAGTTTCAGTGTCCAAAACACCTTCCTTTCCTGAAATGCTTAAACTATACCCCCTAAGAGTAGTGTGAATGTTTGGCACTGCAGCTTTACGGATAGAATTCTTGCACAGGGAACAGGAAACCTGCCTTTTATCATCCTGAGGGAAGACTGAACCTCTGTCCCAGGTCAGTACTAGGGTAGGGACAACAGTGTGGGGGTGAAACATTCACCACTCCTGCTAAAAACGGAAGAAAGGGAAACTTAAGGAGGGAGAATTAAAGAAGACAAAAAACCCAACAGGTATCTTTAGCCTCCTTAATCAGGGTGCCTGCCAGGAAGCTAGGCTTTGCACGCCCACTGCAGTCCTTTTCTCTATCCTCAAGCTATATGATTGTAAAATTAAAATTTTACATTTTATTTGAAACGTTTGTTTATGTGAAATATTTGAAAGCTGGAGGAGCAAGCACAATGGTACTCAACTAAAAACAGAACCGAAGTCCAAAGAGTCAGGATCCTGCCAAAACCTGCTTCCATCAGCAAACTATTGTGACTGCAGGAAAACATCTAATTGCATTGGATACTTGTCTATATATATGATTATTTTATATTATCTTGTAAAAGCAGAGTCCTTGTTTGCAGTTTTAAGGCATTGCCTGTGGGAGGGAAGTTTTCCATACCTAATGTAAGTGTAAGTAAAATGAACATTCAGGCAGTCATTGTTAAGGAAGAGAACTCCCTTTATTTTCTGTACTCTATTTAAACACTGTAAAAGGCCAGTAAGGATAGGCAGAGCACTGCTCCACCTAGTCTAAACTGCATCTCATCCTGAATGACTAAGGAAAGGATTTGAAGACAAGATAAATCAAAAGCTTCTAGGTTTGCTAAATTCAAGGGTATCCTTGTCCAGGGTTCACACCTCTGCCCCTGTGACTAGGAGCCACTCGTTAAGGCTGATTGTGACACTGGATGGGATTTAGGAACCAAAGCACAGTCTGTAGCTCCATTTTTGATGGAGACACATTTACAGATTTTTTTTTCAAATTTAGTATAGATTTTTACTAGAATACCCAATAATACATATGGCTACTCATATTTAACTGGAGATTGTGGCACCATTTAAAATGTTTTCACAAAGGAAAAGTCTACTGACTTTTTTATCATACTGACAATAAGATATTTTTCATCTGCTCAGTTTTGCAAATGGCAAGACGATTCTATATTAAATCTTACATTAAAAAAAAGCCACATATCAGCCAACACCACAAATAAGCAAAGAATAAAATACAATCATCTACACAGAAAATGTTCATCTTAAAATATGTAAAACCTGGTAAACCTACAAGTAACTGAGTAAAAGGTCCTATTGCGTCAAGATTCATGCAGTCCTGACAAGAAGTGGCTCTTCTGATGTTTAGATAAATAATTTCATTAATGGGTCCAGTTTTGGGATCCCCAACAGAAAATAGATATTAGCTGACTGAAGTGAAACCGGTGGAAGGCCATCAAGCTGACTGGGGGCTGGACCACATGACGTACAAGAAGAGGCTGAGGGAGCTGAATCTGTTCAGCCTCGAAAAGAGAACATTAATGGGGGGATATTACTGCTGTAATTCACTAACAAAATCGTTGCTGACAAATAATTGGAGTCAGACTTGTCCTAGAGGTGCACATTGGAAGGACAAGAGGTAATGTTGTGGCATGGGATATTACAGCTTATACCAGGAAAAATGTTTACCAGTTGCTAGACACAGGCACAGGTTGATGAGAGGTGGTGGAATATTGGTCCCTGGAGAAAATTCAAGATTTGACTGGACAAGAATCTTAGCAATCTGATCTGTCTTTGCAGTTAGCCCATGTAGAGAAGTTGTTTGGACTAGATGGCGTTGACTGGTCATGATGTGCACTATCCTTCTTTATGACTGAAGTTGTGTTCCAGCTTTGTCTGGGATAATTTTTCTCTTCCGCACTTTATTTGTCACTACTGGTTATGTACTGGTTCAGCTCAATGGCCATAATATCCTTTATATCTGCTCCCTGGAACATGTTGATTTGTACCAACTGTTTCGTATTTTACACAACGCTTTCTTGACCAAATTTAGAAGATGATGCACAGTGTACTTGCCACCTCTAAGTTCACTTCATCTGAAGTGTCATGCTGTACCATTGGTTTGGATATACATTGTGCTAAGTACCGACAAGACTGTACACTCCCATACCTCCCACCAGCAGTTTGCTGACCACAAATGCCTGCAGTTTGCACAGTTCCCAAACACCCACATTCTCTATAGATTCACGTACTCCAATAGCATAAACCACCCTGACAGAAAGGATGAGGAACACATTGTTAAAGAGATCCAGTAAGGCTGCATTCCTGCTCCAGGCAGTATTCTGAACAACATAATTACGATGAACATTTAAAGATGTCCATAAAAGAGCAAAAAACTCATCAAAACAAATTTGCCTAAAAATGTTATTTTTGCTGCAGCCACCCTGAAAAACTGGCAGGGAGCTTTTTAACAACATCTACTAAGCACTAAGTTTGTCTGGTTGTTGGCTTTCTACTCTGAATTTCATAGCGTTCCTGGTGAGCCAAATGCCCACCATGAGGACAGTTATCATGGTCGCTGCTAGGTTTTAAGCTAGGGTTTAGGGCAGAACAGGTATGACAAGTCTGTAGGGATCAATATGATCCTTAGGTGAGCTGCAGCCAAAACACACAGAGGGTGAGGCTGGGTCTGATCTGATTTCCCCTTTGCATCACTGTTATGCTCAGAGGGAGGCCACTCAGCAGCTGGATGGGGAATTTGATGATGGAAAATATTGTTCTTCCTCACTTTTTTCCACAAGATGGGATTCTTGTTTTTCCTGTCCTTTTTTTCAGTGGTGATGGATTCTCAAGTTTAGGAAACAGGCCTGTTTCTGCAGTGTGAAGTATCTGGCATGCCTGGGAGACCTGAATCAATAGCTAACAAGAACAAAATTAATTTTTCCTACCAGTAAAAGCTTGTTCTTATTTGCTTAAATGAAAAGAAAGGAGGTTCTGACTCTTCTTACCAAAAGATTTCTCCACAATTGCTTCTTAAAGCTGTAACATTAGCCTTGTTATACTGACTTCTTGTTCCACAGATAATCACCGCATACTGTAACACCACTTGTGTAATCATCTAATCATGTAAAAGACAAAATTAATACAGAAGTTTCCTTAAGAGACTTTTTAAATGTAAAATCGATAGTCTCCATGGAAATGTAGCCCAATACAGTTTTTTCCTCTGAGCCTCCTACTCTAGTGACACTTTTAATATGTTCTAATTATGCACATTCAGCCTTCTATTACGTAGTAGTAGGCAAATGCTAATTACTATTTGATCGTTGGAGCACCTAGATTGTTACAGACCATGTTGAAACTTTTAAAGTTTTATGAAATTCATGTTGATGAGAAGCCTGGAAAGGAAAGCTGCTCTTCCTGCCTTCATTTTAAGGGAGATAACTCTTAAATTGAAAACCGACTGCAGAGCTATTTGAATTAAGAGGATGACAAATAATAAATTCTATTGTTTAAAATGTTAATAGTTTTGACATGCTCCTCCAGGATAACCTTTGCTCTGGGGAAAGGGTTTACTTGGTCATGTTTCCAATTTCAGAGAAAAATTACAACACTAAAGCCACAGTAGTTTTGTCTCAGATATCCATGTTTTTCATCGACATCCAGAAAATGCAAAGATATACCTATGTACTTCAGATTTAGGCTCACCTGTGTAATTCAAGAGTGAAGCATTTACTCTTTTTAAGGATACTGCATAAGTGTATAGTTTGAAGAGATGAGATGACAGACTAAATTGTCACCTGGAAACTAACTTTCCTTATAGACAAGGACTAAATAAAATTGTTTAGTTTATTAAAAGATTACTAGGCCACAGTTTGTATGTATATGAATATGAAAACTAGGTTCTGCCTTGGAATAACTTCATTTTAGAAAAAAAAAAAAGTGGGAATAGACGTGTTCATCATATGCTGTGAGGCGTTATGTCCTGTGGAGATGTGTGTCTGTATCCTTCAATGACAGGCAGAACTTGGGTCCCTAATGAATTGCTTGAGATTACGATGAGTGAATCTGGGGCCTTACTATTTGGATGGGCTAAGGCACTGCAGCAACCACAGTCCTGAAAGCTGAATCCAGCAAGCCTGAAACTGGAACTAGAGGAAACCACTAGTTACGAACTACTTAGACATTAGTGTATAAAATACATAGGTTTAGATGCAAGAGATTTTGGAAGGCACAGTTTCTCTGAAGATTACAGTCTAGATTAACCATAACCTATTTGACCACATGGTGTCTAACTACTGATCTCTATTCATGCTCATGAATACCTGTTTATGCAAGCAGTTCCCTTGACTTAAGCTGTACTGCTTGCAGAAGTAGGGTTTATTCAGCACAGACAGTACTGGCATTATCTGGCCATATACTTCAAATATTAATGCTGCTTTTAAAAATTATAGTCATCTTGACAGTCATAATTATCAGGGTCAATGGCTTCTTCAAACAAGTATTTTGGGATGATGAGTTACTTAACCCCTTTCCTAAGTAAACAACAGTGTCAGAGGTTGAGGGAAATGGAGATTCTTCCTCTTCCCACTGCATGTTTTCTGGAGAGGAGTTAGTCACCACAATTTTAGAACTGCCTTTAGCTGAAACTGTTATCTCTTGCCCCTCTCAAATTGTGCCTTTTTCTCTGGGCTTTAATTTCTTTCTTCAAAAAGACAGGTTAATAATAAACCCCACTTTGGCATGTCAAGGTCTATGTGACAGCTATGCATTTGTTCTTGGCATCCTTCAGCCTCATGATACTGTGAAAACTGGACAGACACTGAACACCTGCTATTTTGGAAGGCCAGACAGAAAATGTACTAATATCTCCTTTGGGCATGGGACAGCACAGAAGAGCCCCTTGCTTCCCTTCAGCATTGCAGCATTTATTTCTAAGGAACTAATGTATCAAAGTAATCAGTTTTATATTGGTTTCTGATTTCTTGAGGGTACAAAACTGGGAAAATTTACTGGAGGAAATTTTTTTAAATATTTATATGTGAATCTCACCCACTGAAGTTAGTCTGACTCGTCTGTAGGAAATGTCGTTTTAAGCAGCCCACCAGATTGATTACTTCCTTTGCAATAACACTAGGTATTGGCTTTTTCATAACAGTAGCAATATCTACCCAGCAAAGGATAGCACATCTTACAGTGAAGGCTGATGATGAGGTCTCTTTTATGCTGTGCTATCATGGGGGAAATCTCAGAAAGCAGTTAATCTGTGGAAGCCAGGTCCTTCTGAGAGGTTCCCAACAAGTGAGTGTACACAGGGTTTTCAGTCACGCATGCTTGTTTTCTTAAGTGAAAGGCAGATGTAACCATGCCTCCTGCTTCCCCCAGTGCTCTACCAAGGAACATACAGAGGAAAAGCCACTGACTCATTCTTCTCTGGAGTATTAGGCACTGCTAATTAGTGTACTATAAATTCAACACTGCATTGTAAATTGTACACGATCGATTATACCAAAAGCCTTGTTAGTTTGGTTGCTCTAAAAAAAGCCAGGTGTTTGGGAAAAGTTGAAAAAGCAAAGAGAAACAGAATCTTAACAGAGAAGTAACAGTATCAAAGCCTGACCAAAACATTTCAGAAAAGTTTGTGCATTAACTTGTCTAGGTGGTGACAATTTAAATTATCAAACTTAAATTCTTGCAGTTAAGGCTACTAAGTCCCTCCTCCTACAATTTCATTTCAGTCAAGACCAAGTATATTTGGCTTGACTTGGTCCAACTTGTATTGGTTCCTAAAACAGGAGACAGGAAAGAGACCATGGCACACCAAGAGACACACCATCTAGCAGGGTAGATGTGCAAAGGCAGGGAGCACCTAGGATGGTCCACTATGACCAGCCTGAGCAATCACACAGGAAGACATTCAAGGCCAACATGGCCCACACAAAGTAGGCTTTCAGTAATCCCAGACTGAAATTTTTGTTAACTATCAGGACAGAATGTTAATCTTTTCTTCCATTTTAAAAGTGCTGGGGGATTTTCCTGCATCCGTACTTACATCCATATTCTGATGTAAAATATTTTGTTTGAAGTTGACTGAAAAGTTCACATCAATGGTTTTGCATCGAAAAAATACTCTGCGTGTGTATTTTAATGAAAATACTCAAAAATCCTGGTCAGCTCTATTTGCAATAGGTGGATCTGTCATATTAGAAAGAAGCATACTTTAGGTAACTAAGGTTAGTGATAACGCTCCAGAAATGACACTTTGTTTCATTCTAATACATGAAAAATCATTATTGTGGCAAAGGGACCCTTTTTTAGAAGTAGACTAACAAACAGAAAAAATGGACTCTTAGAAGAACCAGAACAATTTCTGGCCTGGAGAAAATAGATATCAAAAAGAATATCAACATATATGTTTCAAGGCACTGCTTACTCAAAGGAAGGAACCCCCAATTGCTTTTTTTTTTGGCTCACTGTAATACAACAGGTGGTGACACTTTGGATTTTTAAACTCTTCCCAAGTTGTGTACTACTCTTGCTAGGTATTGCAGAAGATGGACTATTTGCCTGTTTTGGTAGGTCAGTGACTCATGACAGAACTCTCTACTGTATCTTCCTGATCCAGGAATGCTTGGCAAAACTGCAGGGGTCAAAACACTTTTGACTGTATTTTCTTTAGTAATACATTTACCCAGGACCCACGGTAATATCATCCACTCGACGATGGTTGGTGGTGGTCCCTGCATGCTCAAGTCTGACCTGTCAATGTGCTGAGAGGCAAGCAACAGCAGGAACAGAAAAGTCAAGTAGGATGCAGTGTGGCAGATAAATTTGATAAATGGCTTTCTGATGAACAGCCCTAATGGGCTTTTGGGAGCTATCAGGTAGCACACAGAGAACACCGGGAAAAGGAGTCCTATCACAACACATGTCAACATTTTCACAGCCCAGTGTCGCCTTCTCCATCCAGGGAACTCGTCGTACCAGCGGGATGCGAGCAGCTGCTGGCAGTTGGGCTGAGCAACAAACTACAGAGAGAAGAAGAAAGGAAGACAGTTAGTTTCTTGTTATCTCTGTAAAGTCATTTCCATGCTATTTAAGTTATGGTAAGTAACTTTTGGCTAGAAATTAAAAAGAAAAATCCACAGCCTGTGCAAGCCCACTCATACTGATAATACCAGTAAGACAGGGCTGGGTCAGCCTGCCCTTCCTTCAATGCAAAAAGTATAGCACAAAGCCATCAAAATTCTCTTTTCACAATAAAGACTGACTTCCCTGTTGGTCGAGTAAACAAGGAGCCAACAGACTGTAAAACACATGCACCTCAAAAGCTGATTTCAAACTGAAAAACAAGTTCACAAATACTTCCATTATTCAACCAGCAACATTTGTGGGGAATTCACAGAACAAGAGATGGAAGTAACTATGAAAAGGAGAAGCATGACTGAGCTCTGTAAACAATGAAAGAACTCCACAGCCATGAAAAGCTATTCTCAGTATGTTCCCTGCTAATTCCCTAAAAATCAGGCTCACGTGCTTTTATACTGACAAAACTCTTACAGATACATTACATAATGCTTGCACAATATGAGCTATGCACGAGCATTCTCCAGTGTTTCACTAATCCTTGTTGGGATATATTCCTATACCGTGCAATATTTTATGGTCTGTCTGTTCTCCATGCTGGTATTTGAGTTTTTAAAATATTATTCTAAATATTGAATTGGCACAGCCCCCCCCCCCAATCCAGTAAAATTTAATATTTTTCAGATAGCTTTCTAAAGAAGCTTTAAGTATATTCCAGGGGTTTATGTCCTATTTTTATTTGATCACTTCCCAATGTTTTCTTTTATAAAGGGGACACAGATTAGCAACATGCTAGAATTGATGTAAGAGATAAGGAATAGAAGCAACATATGCATCAAAGAGAACCAGAATTGTTGCATTTTGTTTTAAAAAAAAAAAAAAAAAGAAAAAGAAAAAAATAGAGGAGCATTTTCCTTATGTTGTTGTGGTGGGTTGACCTTGGCGTGCCAGGTGCCCATCAAGCCACTTTATCACTCCCTGACATCAGATGGACAGTGGAAAGATAATATAACAAAAGGCTCATGGACTGAGATAAGGATGGGGAGATTACTCGGCTATTACTGTTATAGGCAAAAGATACAAGACTTGGAAAAAAATTATTACCAGAGTAGGCTAATGAGAAATAAAAGCAAATATTAAAATGCCTTCCCCCCCACCCTTCCCTTCTTCTCAGGCTTAACCTCACTCCTCGATTTCTCTATCTCCTTCCCCTTAGTGGTGCAGGGGACAGGCAATGGGCCTGCAGTCAGTCCATCACACACTATCTCTGCTGCTCCTTCCTCCTCAGGGGGAGGCTCCTCACATTCCCCCGCTGCCCCAGCGTAGGATCCCTCCCACAGGAGAAGTCCTCCTCAAACTTCTCCAACATGGGTCCTTCCCATGGGCTGCAGTTCTTCATGAGCTGCTCTGGTGTGGTCCCCAGCCCCACCAACAAACCTGCCCCAGCCCGGGCTCCTCTCCCCGCGGGGCCACAGGCCCTGCCAGGAGTTGCTCCAGCGAGGGCTGCCCACGGGTCACAGCCTCCTTGGGGCATCTGCCTGCTCCAGTGCTGGGTCCTCCATGGGCTACAGTGCACAGCCTGCCTGCCGTGGGCTTCACCATGGGCTGCCAGTGAACCTCTGCTGTGGTGCCTGGAGTGCCCCTGCCCCTGCTGTACTAGCCTGGGGGGCTGCAGCGATGTTGCTCTCACGTATTCTCACTCCTCTGTTCTGGCTGAAGATGTTGGGGTTCTTCCCCCCCCCCCCCTTCTTAAATACACTATCCCAGAGGCACTACCACCACCACAGATGGGCTCAGTCTTGGCCAGCGGTGGGTCTGTCTTGGAGCTGGCAGGCATTGGCTCTGTGGGACATGGGGGAAGCTTCTAGCAGCTTCTCACAGAAGCTACCTCCACCAAAACATCGCCAGGCAAACCAAATACAGGTACACATATGCATATATAAATACATTGGATTAAATCATTAGCTGAAGACTTAAGAAAGCTATGCAGAAACTTCTTTACTTATTAAATAATAACATTTTTAATTTACACCAAGTAATTTCAGATTTGAACTGTAATCACATGCACCTAGTTTGAGATTTTACTTTAGTTTGATAATACTTATAAATACAGGTGCCAAGTTCCCTTGGGGATGAATAATATGTACCTTCTCAAATAGTTTCCTAAATCATAGGGATTACTACTGGTAAAAAAAAAGAAATACTTAGTTTGGAATGAAACAAGAGTCAGTACACATCTTTCTATATATGTCTGGATCTTGTCAGAAATGTTAACCTGAGCCAACTTCAAACCTGGTGTTTGTTAATGAAATGCCAATGTCCTTAGCAGAGACGTATTTGCTACCATACACCAGTGCTGAAGCTGTCTCTGACTGTTGTGAAAGACAAGAAAATTTACTCATACCATAAGCATCTTGAAAATAGCCTTCAAGAAGAGTAACAGACTGTTCTCTTCCGTTAGGAAAAATGCATTTGCAAGGTTTCAGGGTGTTTGTTTCAAGATAGAAATGTCTGGAATAATACTGTATGCGGTCAGAGCAGATGGTTTCAAAGTTATGTTTTTGCCAGGTTTTTAACAGGGGTCTTCCCACAAAATTTTTCACCTCAGTTTGCTTGGGTAGGCACAGATTAGTGCTTTACTTGACTAGTGAAAAAGTATAACTCATGGACTAATTCCTGAATAAAATATTTTCCTTTCTTTGCCCCAGAGTGTGCCAGATCCATGTTTGTTTCCTCTTCTTCACAATATCTTCCCATTACATACCCTCTCACTTAAAAGTAATCGGTTCCCAAGTCTTTCCTGTGTCCTGTTTCTCAAGACCTTTGGGCTGCTCGCACGGTGTGGAGGACCCAGGTGAAGGAACAATTTCCAGCGGCTAGCAAAGGCTGGGGGTAGATGTAGGGGGCCTACTCCTTGCCAAGCATGGATAAAAAAGAATGAATTTCCCTTGCTGTAATGTGGAGGAAATTAGGTAAAAAAAAGGGGTTTTTTTCCAATGTCCATCACATACTGGGCTGTCCTGGGGCTAGGCAGACCAGAACTAACACAGAGTTACCTCATGCCATGAGCTGATGCTTGTTGACTGCACAATGTGGAGGATGCTCCACAACGGGTGGGCAGTAGCTGCTCAGTTCTAAACCTTAAACAGATAAATATGCAAAACTTTCAGTGTTAATACAGAAAGCGTTTCTGAGCAGGCTTGAAAAATTGTTTCTTGTCTCCTAATACCCATGTAGATTTTGTTGTGTTGTAACTGCATCGCTACGGTACGATGTGTTAAAAGATAAGGATTGCTTTCTGAGGCACAGGAAGTTTTTCAGTAAGTGCAGAAAATCTTCAAATCCCAGGCACCAAAGAGTCAATTTTATAAATTATAATTTTTGAAGAAATTACCTAATACTTTTCTTCAAATTATGACTGTGACAGAACAGTTTTAGCACTGATTAGATCCTCTGACTATAGGAGAAAGCTAATATAGACTATACATTTGATGTGGTTAGAGTTAGGGGGAGCGTGATCAGTAATGTACTTTCAATTACTTACTAGACATAAAACATAAGCAGCAACTAATAGTATAGTATGGAGCAAGCATATAAATACTACGTCTGCATTTTAAGAGCTGCATGCATAATGAAGCAGTTCTAGCACTGCAGGCAAAGGTCTAACAGAAACCACAGCACAGTGTCTACAGATGATATAATGCACTTCTGAGAGGTCCAGATACCCAGTTTCATGATGCCATTTTTATCTAACACCACTGTTGGTAGGGTTATTTAACAATGTCCTGAAGCAACAAAAATATCCATCTCTACTCCAGCCTTTTTTTTTTTTTTTTCAAATGTTCTGAGCTCCATTGGCCATATAACATACAATATGAACCACTCCCTAGTGTCTTCTTCAGACAGCTGTAAAACTACCCTAAATCTCTTGCTGACACTTCTGTTACAGTTACACTTCTCTGCTTCGTTTATCAAGGAATTGTATGACTATTAAAAATGTCCAAATTAGTTTTCACAAATTTGACTACTTGCTCCATTTTTGTGGCTGAGAGATTGTCATCATATGCTGCAAAATACGTTCAGTAATGATACCTACTTTTATTACATTACCTGAATAATGAAGGAATTTCTTGAATGGGGAACAGTTGGGGTACCCTGATGGAAGAATAGTATACTCATTGATGAACATCACAGTCTTGTTCCTTAGTTACCTAGAGAACGGGAGCTTGTTACTACACACTGCATCTCCCTTCTTGTCCTTGTGGACCCATGTCCTCCAGAGGAAATGAGGGGAAGATGTTGTGTACCCACACATCTTGTCTTCACATGGAATAAGTATTTGAGTGCATACAGGAACCGTGAGCAAGGAAATCTTCCTGGGATGCACAGTGTAAATGCCACCTGTGTAGGCTGTCTCAGAGACACTACTCATATGACACATATGGTTACACAGGTCAGGTAAGTTTCATTAATATATTTTATTACTGATCTTGAATTATTACACTTCTTTTTGATTTATCCACTAAAATGTCCTTTGCTCCAGAAAATAAATAAATAAATATCTGGTCATAAGAGATTTATACTCTGTTATAAACCCTTCTATTAGAAAGGAACAGTAGAGGTGGATGGAAAAAAGACATGCATAAAGCCCCAAGAGACTTCCTGTATAAAAAGATGGGATCACATCTGGGATGATCACATAGTAAAGCTAAGTAGACTTACAAGTCCTCTGCTGAACTGGGAGCTAAAAAACATTTTTTAAAAATATATTTTTCACAAATATTTTATGACTATCAGAAATAGAAATACTCTGTGACATTAATTCACTAGTTTTGTATTGTCTATGCCAACATATTTTCACTGCAGTATATTTTTTCTTCCATATTTGGAGATACTACATTCTGAGGTATTCAAAGTATCTTTTTTACTGTCAGTATTATGTTGTATGTTATTTGACTTTGACATTGTCTTCATATAATTAGCAATCAGCAAGTTTATATTTTCACATTACAATGGCTTCCAATAGCTTCCAGCAGTTTGTAATTATGTGAGGGATTTTGCTGTAATGATTATTCATGGTTGCACATCTTTAGCTCCTTCATAGTCTGCCCATCTGAAAATGTTTTGGTATTCATTCTCTTAGCTGTCATGCTGGGAATTGGCTCTTCCCTGAGACTGGTGAAAATCAGAAATTATTCATAGTGCCAGCAAAAATAATCTGGTGTAAGTAATAGCAGAGCCTGATTCTAGTGATATCCAAACATATACATAGCCAGATTTTTGTTTTTACTGCTGATCAAATCTGGTCTTTAGTTTTTCTGTAATACATATCCTTCAGTCAATGGAAACGATGAAGAAATAACACAAGTGATTCTATTGACTATATAAGGTCTTTATAGAAATAATACTTTTATAAAAATAATTCTTTTTATAAATAGTATATCTTCACAATAAGTCAATAGCACAATATTACCTTGAAGTATTTATTTCATTGTATTAGGAAATATGCAGATATCAAAAAAAAGAAACCCCAACCCACTTGTAATAGAGTGCTGTTTTTTATACTCAAAGTAGTTTAACAAAATCTGAGAACCAAATTAAATTCTCATTCTGAGATCAGTGGGTGGTTTAGTCTATGTTACATAGGAAAATAACGTGATTTGTCATCTAGAAAAGAAAGCTGTCAAAGGAAAGTGAATTCCTTTTAGACTTGTGTAGAAGTGTGTTATGCTGTAACACAAAGAACTACCCCTAATACCATTGTCTAACAGATGAATATAAAAGATCTTGGGGGGGGGTGGGTGGGGAGGAAATGTTTATCATCATCTTTCCTGGTAATACTTTTTTAAAGTCATGGCCAGATTCTCTGTTGTGCCACTTTGTACTGCCATTACAGCCAAGCTGGTAGGAAATGTTAGCTCTGAGGTCTGCTGCTTTGTCACACACATTTTCCAATGATCATGTTCCAATTCAATGAGAATTAAACCCAATTACTTTTTCTTTCTCTAGAACATTTTACTTCTTGTATTCAAAGTATTTTCCCAGATATTTAATGAAACCCCAAGCTCTTCTAGTTATTTTAACTTCAAATTTAGATGTCAAAATTCTCTATCTACTGGTTGTGAAAAGTATATTTGCTTGGCACTAATGACAGATTCAAGTCCCAACCTCATTAAGTAGACTCCTAAATTTGGTAGATTGTTTCTCCCTCTGGAGACATCACTGCATATTCTTTTCTCTATCTTCCCCCAAAGATTATATATGTGGATTATGGCACTTACTTTGTGAGGACTGATTTGTTAAGACAAATAACATTTAATTGCAATTTAAATGCCTTAATGTTATTGACTGGATCAGCACTACATTTTCCTTTCTAAAAACTAGGGACTATGTTCTGGACTCCATTGGGTATGGTTATACTATCTGTTTTCTACCTCGGGCCTGAAGCCCTGATTCCTGTGCCAATTCCTGCAAATCTTCTCATAGAATCATTTAGGATGGAAAAGACCTTTAAGATCATCAAGTCCAACCATTAACCCATGTCCACCCAGTCTAAGCCTAGTGCCAACTGGAGCAGACTATCACCATAATCATGATTCTTGCTGGACCTAAACCACTGAGCCTACTTTTCCTCTGCTTTGTCTGCAGCTGCGTCATTAAAGGAACTAGCCAGCTCACTCAGGATCAGAGCACACAGCTTGTGTAACACCAGGGCAGCTTGCTTCAGCTCAGTCCTGTAGCAAAACAAATAAGTAGCATAGAAGCCTTCACCATGAACTCCAGAGTTTACACTGCTCTCACCCAGAACAGACGAGAATGCCAGGCTTTTTTTATTGTAATTATTCTATTGTTAAACTTCAAATATGAGGAGGAAGAAGACAAAAGAAAAGGAAAACATAAAAGTGAAGACTGAAATGTTTCACTAAAAGGATTAATGAACATTATTATACAAACAATGACACTGCATTTTTAAAATTTCAAATTTCTTTTTTTGCTGCATCAACACAAGCTGAAGCTCATTTGTTTCATTGCTCCTTCTCAGTAAAATGAATACACACAGAGAAAACTATTACATATCTATTTAATAAGTCAAGACTTATCTATAATTGCAGTGATTCTGATTAATTGCTTAGAAAAGGCAAGGGCAAGTGAAACTAGAATGTAGTCCTTGGGAACCAGCTATGCATGAATAGCCTTGTTAGACTTCCCAGTTGTAAAGAAAAGGGAACCAGTTTTGGGGCTTTGGGATGAGTGTGTAAAATAGCTCCAAATATCAGAGCTGGGATGCTGGTACAATACTTCTGGTTCCCATTCTGGGCAAGTGTTTGACTCACTTTAATTCAAAACATTTTTGTAGGGAAAAACAATTAAAGAACCCCTGTAAGTTTCTGCAGATAGAATGCAATATGAACTTGCTTCTGTTAGACTGAATCCCTGTTTTTACACACCTAGCTGGTGTATTTTGATGCACAGCAAACACAAAATAAGACCGGTATTTATATGCAAAGTCCTACACTTGGGAGAGAATAACCTGTGCAACAGCACAGGTTGGAATTCACTGTCTAGGGAGTAGCTTTGCAGACAAGACCTGTGGACGCCGTTAAGCAAGAAGCTGAATATGACTGGGCCCACGCAGTGCAAAAAGTATATCCTGAGCTTCAGTAGCTGAAGTATAGCCAGCATGTGAACAAGGGTGGTAATTCTCAACTCTTTGGCACTCGTGAGACTACACGTGGAGCACTGTGTCCTGTTTTCGGTCCCTCACTACAACAGAGACATGAGCAAACTGAAGCGACTCCAACAGGACACCTCAAAGAGGCTATGGGGCTGGCTCCCATAACGTACAGGGACAGACGGAAGGACCTGGGTGTGCTCAGCCTCAAAAAGAGATTAATGGTGGGAACTCACTTGCTGTCTTACAAAATAAAAGGGAGGTTATGGATAGAAGCATGCTTTTCTCAGGAGCACAATGAAAGGATGACGATGATCATAAGCTGCACCAAAGGAAATTCTAGTTTGATCTAAGGAAAATATTTTGCCCTATGACAGTAGTTAAGCACTGGCACAGGTTGTCCAGGAAAGATGCAGAATCTCCATCCTTATAAATATTCAAAACTTGTAGAGCAAGTTCCTTAGCAACCTGATTAACCTTCAGCGTTAGCCTGGTTTTGATCAGGAGGTTGGACCACACGATCCTGAGAGATATCTTTCAGCCAAGTATGTTTTATAATCCTACAAACTTAGTATATTAAGCCAAGCAGTGTTTTCTACGGCAACAAAATTCTTAGTAAGAGCCATAGTAATTGCATTTACAGATTTGAATTTATTTATTTAGGTTTTAATTACTTTTCTAGGAATAGAAAGTGTTACTAAGATCTTTTTCACCATTGGTATTCCCTTTGAAAAGAAGCAGAGCCTGTCTCACATATCATTGAACCATATTATTGCAAAAAATATATGTAAAACCATTTCAGCTGTTCCAAACACTCGTGGTATAATAATCTGTGCATCATGTGTGGGGGGAAAAAAGACATAATAGTATAAGTATTTGCTTAGGTCTCTGTCACTTCAATCCTATTATTTCCAAAGCAGTCTTCAGATACCTCTCACACCAAGTTTCTTGTCTGTACCAATAGTTTCTATCAAATAAATTAACTGATAAAAGAATAGAGATTAGTGGCTGATCATTCTTACAGTATTCATTCTAACGCTGAATAAACTGAAACTACAAACACATTTTGTTTATCAGCACAAAAGTCCAAGGTCATTTTAGGTGACCAAAATCAATACATATTTGTTGCAGCACTCTCCAAACTATCAAGCTGCAACAAGGTCTTTTACCATCTCATACCAACATACTCTTCATGCCAGTCCCTCTGCTGCCTTCTCGTCTCATCTCACCTAATCCAGGGCCTGCTCTCCCTTCTCTTGCTTCTTCCTCTCTCCCTTCCTCAGCTGCTCTCCCTTCCTTTCTTGGCTGCCCAACCCCTTAACGGAACCAGCCACAGCTGCACCTTATCCACATCAGCCAACCCACCGCCCCTGAAGCCAGCCCACAGCTGTATATTAATCAGTGACAATTAACCCAGCTTCATCCCTCTACACATATTCTAAGCAACTTCATATATTAACACAGGTAGAAATCACACGCACTGTTCATAGCATACAGTTCATGTAAGTCATGCTATCAACTGAAACTGGAAACAAATAGCCACTTGTATAAAGAACAGTCTGTTTACCCCAGGTTCACTGGGCTCTGGACCAACGAGCAAACACTATAGCAAGTTTCTTACATCCAATTTGGTTTTGTGTCCTGTATTGGTAAAGCTTCTAAGCATTAACTGATCAACCAGAAGGGCTTAGAATTTAAGTTAGTTATACTCCTGTTCTATGACAGAATCAACAAGTTTCCGCACATCCAGTTTATTGTACCACTTTGTCTACTTTTGTAGTTGCCATGTCACCAGAAGGAAAAGTTACAAATTAATAAACCAACCTTTCAAAATTCATGAGGGATCTGCAAATATGTTGAAAGCAACTGAAGCACAGAACACAGTGTGAGTTTAATTGGAGAAAAATTAGCCGGGAAAAGCTCTGAGTGAGGGAAGGGTAGGAAAGTGACTAGAAAAGCTAGATTCTTCCTCTGGGCATTACTTGCTCATCTGAAAATTTCTATTGGCATCGTTGGAGACCACCCTGTTCTTCATTTGTGCAGTTTTTTGCAGAGGCCGAGGCAAGGCAGAGGGACATTCTTAGTGCCATTTTCTCTTTTTGAATGTCCTTTCAAATTTGGGCAGGGTATTGAGCTATTTGGAAAAAAAACTGACTACAAAATTTTCTTCTTCCTTCTTTTCTCCATTTTCAGGCTTTTTGCCTGTTTCTGTGAGAGAAACTTTCTTGGATTAGTGATATTTTAACACATTATTTGATTTTTTTCTGTAAAAACAATGGTAATCATCAACCATTAGCACCAGGCAAATTTAGGTTTCACTCTGTTAGCTCAGCTTTATGAGGTGCTATCCTGTACCCTCATGTGAAATATGAATATAAGCGTAACTGTTCTTGACTCCAAAATTATGCTGTTCTAGCCAAGTGATAAGAGAGCAAACAACAGAGTCATGCTGAACTCCAAGGTTTCCCACTTTCTTTAGAAGTGATTTTTTATTATGTGAAACTTGTGTGAAACTGAAGATGCCAAAGTTCCCCAAGACCAGTATGAATCCATTTTCTGGAAAGCATAACACTCATTTGAAGGCTGACTGAATACAAAATTAGAGGGCTGAGGGGAAATAAAAACACAGACTGATTACAAAGGCACTCAAACTGAATAAAACAATATACTGCATATTTTTCTCTTGAAAGTTTTGTATTAACATATTGTAGGGAGGTCTGGCTTTGTAGTTTCATTAATACTTAGGAACAGAATGTATATAGTCACTCAATCTGCTTCTCTTTCTTTTCAAGTATTTTAATGTTTTTCATCTTTAAGTTCCTCTTGTTTAACTTGGCTGTGTGTTTATCTGAGAATGTTAAATGCTGAGAAATCAGATTAATCACCCAGTTCCTGCATAAAGACTAAGCTGAAATGATAGGTCTTTGGCAATGATGCTCAGTGAGCATTATTCTGAGACCATCTGCAGGAGAAATGCGCTTGAGTCTGTAGCAGATACATCAATTAGATCAGTCAAGTGTGGCCTTCATGAATGATACTTCTGGCCTTCAGAGATTATGTTTTCCAATTTTTTCATTATCTGTACAATTCACCTTTCTTCCCGGTTTTGCCTTAGATGATTTCAGAGGCACTGCTCTTGAACGGCTGGTTGACAGCCACCATGTGCAGCTTCTGTGGTTTAAACACAGAACACGAATCTTGGAAAGAATAGCACTGAGCAGAATTTCTTGTTCAAAAGCCTTGCTCTCCAAAATCTCCAGTACACTTAAGAATAGGTTGTGGTTGGAGAAAATGACCTCTCATGAACTGACCAAAGAAATATTGTGCTTTCCCATAATGTGAAGATACCTACAACAGCTGTTAATGAAATTCTGTGTACCGAGCATCTGCCAGCCTGCAGACAATCCTTGGGTAGGGTTTTTTCCTCCTTATGAAGCTCTGCTGTTTGTGGCAAAACATTTGAGTTTGGGATCTCTAATGAAAACCTGAAGCTACTCTCACTGCTCTTGTACAGACAGATGTCTGAACACTTGGTTTCTTTCATGGTGAAGAACCAGAGCAAGGAAGCAATCAACAAAGATCCAGGTTTACTTGAGTTTTACATATGTGTCACTTTTAGGGATGTTCAGGCTACACCTAGTCTGAAGAAATCAAACAGTGACTGAGTTTGAGCACTGGACCTCAGTCACATCCACTACCTATCTGCTCTTGCCTGGCTGAAGTTTTGACCTCTCCAGCCAGCTCTGTGCAAGGCAAATCTGCAACTTGCTGTAGCCTGTTGGCATAGAAATCCCTTAGTATCACTTGGTCATAGGGTCAGGCTATGGTCTACTTTCATTTAGCAGTATGGACAACATCCCAAAGACCAGTTCCTTACACATTTTAGTGATTTACATCATATGTTTCTGTGTGAGACTGGTGTTTCTAAAATTCATTGCATGCTCCTAGAAACTAATTAAATCGGGACATGTTTTTGTTTGCCCAACTTCCGTAGCTATTTCTTATGGAGATGGAATAGAAAACATTGGCTTATAGTTCCAGGTAAAGGAATATATTTAATTTTAAAATGTGGAGGAAAATGATAATTTGCAAAAAGCTAAAGGTGGAACTGACATATGTGTAATAACATATGCAAAGGTTGTGTTTCAGTCCTTGAAACATTCTTCCTCAACAAATAACAGAGATTTTTTTCCCTGACAGAAATACACTCCACAGGCTGTTGTCCCTGCCTGCATGACATGAATGCTCTAGCTTCTGCTCCAACAAGTCAGAAAGGGTACACTTCTTAGAAAGCTGCTCTTTAATCCTTGTGAAAGATAACTCACTGGTACTCTGAAGGAGTATTTTTTTTTGCTTTCTTTACACTCTTCTGTGATATTAAACAGATGTATCCTGATCATATGCATGAAATCATGATTCCCTAAACTGAAATTGATTCACGAATCAGACACATGTTATAATTAAGAATAAAGCTTATAGTATAGTAAGAGTTAAGCGAATACAGAAAATATCCCAGACAATTCTAAAAAAACACTGAAGTTCCTATGTGATATGCAATTTAAATTTAGATTGCACATGTACCTTTCCCCCCCCCCCCCCCCCCCCCCCGCACTTATACATAACATACAGGCTTTAATGAAATCAGCCAGCTGGAGGACTTCTGCCTTGACCCACAGGCAGGCTGGGTGATGCCTCCTGCACTACAGTCATGTTCAGTATCTATTTTTCTCCACAACATCCAGCCTGCAGCTGTAAATGTCTCACGCTAATACTATCAAATATTGTAACTGGGGAAGCAAGGCCTCTTCTTTACCAAATAACCTTCTCAAATTTACTACTGAAATTCCCCCTTGCTGAGGTGATGGTGGCAAGACTCCTTATTCCTCTCTGTTACTTACTGCTGCCTAATCTAGTGCATGTCTAATAATTTCCACCTAAATGTTTTGAGAGTTTATCATATTTGTTGAAATATTAGTACAGGAAGAATTATATACAATTGTTAAATAGTACACTGTTCAATTTTTTTTTTGTTGTTGTTGCTTTTACTACTAATACCAAGTTAAGTTTCCTTCCTGGGGAAAAAAAAAAGAAAAAGCTGTAAACTGAACACTTTCATGTTCTATCTTCTGAAGTAATAAATAATATTATACTGATCCACCCTTTTCCTTCCTTAATCATTTGAAAAGTCATATTACTTGGTTATTTCAAACTCATTAAAGTTAAATATCCCTGGAATACTGTTATAATCTTAGTAACAGTGGCAATATTCTTTCTGTACCCTTAAAAGGTGTCAAGGGTTAAGAGGATAAAACAAAAATATAGAATCAAAGAATGGTTTGGGTTGGAAGGGACCTTAAAGATCATCTAGTTCCAACACCCTGCCATGGGCAGGGACACCTTCCACTAGACCAGGCTGCTCAAAGCCCCATCCAGCCTGGCCTTGAGCACTGCCAGGGATGGGGCAGCCACAGCTTCTCTGGGCAGCCTGTGCCAGTGCCTCACCACCCTCACAGGAAAGACTTTCTTCCTAACATCTAATCTAAATCCACCCTTTCCAGTTTAAAGCCATTCCCCCTTGTCGTGTCCCTACATGCCCTTGTAAAAAGCCCCTCTCCAGCTTTCCTGTAGGCCCCCTTTAGGCACTGGAAGGCTGCTATAAGGTCTCACCAGTGGTTTCTCTTCTCTAGGCTGAACAACCCCAACTCTCTCAGCCTGACTTCATAGGACATTCATCTCTTTACATTTTCAGCTGAAATTCCAGGCCTATACCAGCAAACACAAACAAGAAAGACTAATGTGGCCAGATTTCTTAATACCACAGAAGAGAGAGGCAAGTATCTGTCATCCACTGTACACCTGATGACAGCTTCATGGAGACTTCCCAGCACACTGGCTACAATGCATATGGCTCCTCAGCTCCTGTCATCAGATCACAGATACTTCAAGCTAGAAGGAACCTGAGGAGGTCTTTTGTCCAACCTCCTGCTCAAACCAGGATCACGTATGAGATCAGATTAGGCTGCTCAGGGCTTTATCCAATTAAATCTTGAAAATCTCCAAGAAAAGAGACAGCATCACCTGTCTGGGAAACCTGTTCCACTGCCTGACTGTCTTCATGGGGAAAGCTTTTTTTTCCCCTCATATTCAGTCAGAAATTTTCTTCTTGCAATGGATGCTCATTCTTTATAGTGCTTCCAATGTGAACCGCTGCAAAAAGCCTTGCTCCATATCCTCCGATGACGTCCCCGTAGTCATTGAGGGGCAATGTTCATCTCCCCTAAAGCCATCCCTGCTTCAGGCTAAACAGGCCCTGCTCCTTCGGTTCATCCTTGGTGGGCAAGTGCTCCAGCCCCCACCATCTCAGTGGCCCTTCACTGAACTTGCCCCAGTTTATTGATGTATCTTCTGTATTGAGGGACCCAAAGTTGAATGTAGTATCAAGATGTGATTGAATGAGTGCTGATTAGAGTGGGACAATTGCTTACATCAATACACTACTTATGTTCCTCTTAACACAGCCCAAGATATTGTTAATCTTCTTTGCTGCTGGCCCTTGTTCAGCCAGAGGTGTTCACACCTCCAGCTCCTTTTCTGCATTGCAGCTGGGCAGTCAGCCCCCAACCTGTGTCACTGCAGGGGCTTCTACTTTCCCAGGTTCAGGACTTAGTATTTGTCCTTTTTGAATTTCACTAGGGTCCTGTTAGCCTGTCTTGGTCTCTCTAAAAGGTAGCTCTGCCTTGAGCATATCAGCTGGTTTCTCTCACTTGGTATCATCTGCAAACTTTTCAAGAATGAATCTTCTCCTGGTTACTGATAAATACGGGCCAGTACATATCCTTCCAGCACTGCAGAGTTTTTACTTATCTTTAAGTAGAGTATGACCCAATAAACACTACCCTTTGAGTTTGACCATCCAACCAGTTTTTGACCCATCTTCCTCTTCTATCCAGACTATAACATTCTAACTTGGATAGAATCATAGAATCATTTAGGTTGGAAAAGTCCTTTAAGAT
Source organism: Falco rusticolus (assembly GCF_015220075.1). Classification (NCBI taxonomy): domain Eukaryota; kingdom Metazoa; phylum Chordata; class Aves; order Falconiformes; family Falconidae; genus Falco; species Falco rusticolus. The sequence continues at coordinate 27,451,229 of NC_051188.1, forward strand.
CAAGTCCAACCGTTAAGCAAGGAGTACCAAGTCCATCACTAAATAATCAATGCATCTACACATCTGTAAAAGACGTGTACAAATGGTGATATCACCACCTCCTTGGGCAGTCAGCTTCTATACTTGACCATCCTTTCAGTGAAGAATGTTTTCCTAACAGTCAATCTAAACCTCCCATGGCACAACTTGAGACCATTTCCTCTCATCCTAATCCTTGTTATCTGGGAAAAGAGACCACCCACCCTGTCTACATCTCCTTTCAAATAGTTGCAATGAGCCATAAAGTCCCCCCTGAGTCTCCTACTCTCCAGCCTAGACCATCCCAGTTCCCTCAGCCACTCCTCATCAGACTTGTGCTCCAGACCCTTCACCAGCTTTGATGCTCTTCTCTGGACAGGCTCCAGCACCTCTACATCTTTCTGGTAATGAGGGGTCCAAAGCTGAACACAGGATTCGAGGTGCAGCCTCACCAGTGTCAATACAGGGGACGATCACTTCCTTAGTCCTGCTGACCACACTGTTTCTGATACAAGCCAGGATGCTGTTGGCCTTCTTGGCCACCTGGGCACACTGCTGGCTCCTGTCCAGTGTCTGTCAACCAGCACCCCCAGGTCCTTTCCCACCGGGCAGCTTCCCAGCCACTCTGCCAAAGCCTGTAGCACTGTGTGGGGTTGTTGTGACCCAGGTGTAGGACCCGGCACTGAGCCTTGTGGAACCTCATACAATTGGTCTTGGTCCATCGGTCCAGCAGGTCCAGATCCATCTTCAGAGCCTTCATGCCCACAAGCACATCAACATTCCCCGTCGTCATCGTCCCCCCTGCAACTTGGTATCATCTGCCAACTTACTCAGGGTATGCTCAATTCCCCTGTCCAGGTCATCAATAAAGACATTAGCAAAACTGGCCCCAGTACTGAGCCCTGGGGAAAACCATTTGTAACTGGTCACTAGTGGGACGTAACTCCATTCACCACCACTCTCTGGGCTTGGCTGTCCAGCCAGCTTTTACCCAGTGCAGGGTACACCCATCCAAGCCACGAGTATCCAGTTTCCCCAGGAGAATGCTGTGGCAGACAGTGTCAAAGGCTTTACTAAGGTCCAGGCAGACAACATCCACAGCCTTCCCCTCACCCACTACATGCAGGTCACCTTGTCACAGAAGGAGGTCACGTTCATCAGGCAAGACCTGCCTTTCATAAACACATGGTAGCTGGGCCTGATCTCCTGGTTGTCCTGCATGTGCCACGTGATGGCACTCACTTCCCTGGCACCAAAATCAGGCTGACAGGCCTGACCGTTTTCCAGATCATCCTTCCTGCCTTTCTTGTAGATGGGCATCACACTGGCTAACCTCCAGCCTTCTGGGACCTCCCCAGTTAGCCAGGACCACTAATAAATGATGGAGAGTGGCCCGTAGAGCTCCTCTGCCAGCTCCTTAGTACCCTTGGGTGGGTCCCATGCAGTCCCATAAACTTGTATGTGTCTAAGCGGAGCAGCAGATCACTAATTGTTTCCTCCCAGGCTGTAGGGACTTCATACTGCTCCTCATCCCTGTCTTCCAGCTCAGGGCACTCAATACTCTAAGGATAACTGGTAATAACAATATAGTGAGAAATGGTGTGAAAGGTCTTGCTAAATTCAAGGTAAATGACATCTCTTTGGCAACAAATCTAGTTAGTGTCCAAGCAGTGTTTCTCTGGTCAGGTATGTATACTCTTAACTGAAAACGTTGCAACAAAAAAGCAAGCCAATTTCAAACCAATATAGTCCTAAGTATTAACAAGGTTTTGTTTAACCATCATTTATACACCATAATTTGCAATGATTATACCTGGAAGTATCTGTCACTGAAAACAAAAAGTGCTCCTACTGCCACACTACTTTTGCCAAGGTTAGGTATAGAGTAAAGGACAATTTTTCATAGCCAGGTTAGGAAAACCTAACCTTAATTTATGGTAATGAAAATTATGAACGTTCTTCATTCAAATGTGATTGTGGTATTCACCTTTAATGTGATTTGATTAATGTATTTGTATGAGAATGCAGTGAAAGAAAGCTTTTTTTCAGTGCATATAGCAGCTTTGTCTTACATGTGAAGATTTTGATTGATTTTGAGTTCACTACAGGTTTCCAGCTTTGGAAATAATGATGAAAAAATGACTAAGCACAGCTGGACTCTTACAGGCTGTCATAGGTCTAACAACAGTTCTCTTGCATAACTTTTCTTGAGATTCTTTGTGTAAAATTGAGGATTTTTCTCTCAGACCAAATCTCTGAAATGCAGATTTGCATGATGCTTAGTCCTCCAGGTGAAATCTGAAATCATCACTCAGTCTCTGTATGTTGGTGAAAAAAGTCCCAGCACGACATGATGGCAGCTCCCAAATACTTGGTTTTACTTGGAGGAAGCTGCTGCCGGGGGAAACAGTACAAGTTCGATAAAACTATTATCTAGGGACACATTTCCAGCTCTTCTGTAAGGTGATACATGGATAATGATGGTCAAAGAGAAGTTATATTTCATTGAAAGGTGAAGAGCAGGTTCAAGAACATTAGTTCTTGACGTTAGTCCAGTGAACTCGGAGGCTAGTGTACTTCTGTTCAAATTGCTGGCTCTTAATTTTAACCAGCTCAGGTCTGGAAAGATTAAACTGCTTAGGAAGAGCTGATCTGAGACTGTTTGACCATTTCTATAACTCAAACATGACCTCTCCAGATTGCACAAGTGAGGCTTTGTCCCTAAACCAAGACAGACTTTTAGTATAGAATGGTTTGTGTTGAAAGGGAACTTAAAGATCCTCTGTTTAGGCTTTTCCCCCTCTAATGAACTCTAGAGTGAGTCTAAGCCCAATAACCCTAAATATATAACCGCATATTAACAATATAGATAAGTCTTTGTGGGAAATGCGGTTTCTCTCTGAATTTACCTGCTAAGGCAGACCCTTAAATCACGTAATGCATTATAATGGATTCCTGTAAACAGGTTCATCTATTTCAGCTTAGCAGGCATTTCTAGTTCTCAGAGCAACAGAATATGAAGACTTCAAAAAATTAGCTTTTTCCCACTGTTACCTACCTTCCAGAAATTACATGCTATTCTTCTCAAAGACTTTTACCTTCTTTTTAGTCTGTACAACAAATCTAGTTATCCCGTGTCACCTCTGCAATAAGTGTAAGTAACATAGGTAGTGACGAAAATTATTTAGTTCTTAGACTGTCTGAGCTGCTGTCTGGAGACATGTCTCTTCCCATCAACTATGAATGGACCCCAGCCCAGACTGCTGGCATAGGTACCTTAGTTAAATACCTGAGGTTATGCAGAATGAGTCAGGGACTCACAGCACAAACACACTACAGGAATGGCTATTTCTAGTTACTTTCTGCATGCCGTTAAGAAGACAGAAGAAAAAAAAAAAAGTCTAAGCTTTGAATTAATTGTATTAATAATATATCAAACCTTTCTTTACTTCCTGTGACACCTTCAACTTGTCTTAATGTCAAATACTGCATCACTGAGTCATGTCTTTTTGTGAACCAAAACAGGGCTGCTAACGAAGCCCTTAAGGTCAGCTATTTAGAACAACCTCTAATTTAAATGACTACATTACCCTGCTAATTAAATATTATTATCTTTTCTGCTCAGCAGGCAGAGTAAAACATTTTCTTTTCCTGTTCATCCACCTAAAAAATAATGAGCCAGGTCCTGTACTTGAGCAACAGAGCACAGGTATGTTGTACTTTGTAGACCTTCAGCAATTTCTACTTGCTGAAGATCTGCATTGGTCTTTCTCTCCCACAAATGTTAGGGACCCTCACATTTCTCCAATATTATTCAGGAATTAAACACAGTCAAAGCATAAAAGCCATGATTTGATGTAACAAAGCATATGCCAGAGGATGTTTAGCTCTGGATTTCTTTCTTTCTTCTTCATATGCATTCCCATTTGACTTTCCCCTGTTCTTCAAAACATTCTGTAAAATCCTTCCTTATCAAGTCCTTGCTTGTTTGCAAGTGCCCACCAGCAACTGAGCCTATTCTCTCCCTAGCAAGTTTTCACTTTCTTAAGTGAAAACATTTCCTCAAAATGTCTTATTTTTGCAAAATACCTCAACAACTATTTCTTTAGCTTTTTGCCTTGCTAAAACTTTGCATCTTTTGCTAGAGGAGTATTTGGTATGAGCACAATAATGGAAACAGTAAATATCAAATTAGAATGGCAGGACTTGAATTAAAGCAGAAAGATTAAAAAGAATAATTATGAAACACCTATTTGGGGATGCCATAGAGATCACAGGATTCAAGCAAAGAATGAATCTAAAAGTTCAGTGGAAATACTGATGGATTCATTGTATCAGGGGAGAATAAAGATGAAGTAAAGAAACACAGCAACCTATCTAATTGGTCAAGATGCTGTTCACTCACATATGCAGAGGACAGGCAAATCCACCCCTCCAGAATGGACACATAGCTGTATGGAACTGGTTAAGGATAGCAATAAATCACTGGGCAGTAAAGAAAAGAAACAGTCCTTAGCAAACCACAGCTGTGTGATCTATGTTCTCTAAGAAACACTGCCAGTTGCTGTTGTACATGGTGTTGAGGGGCAAGTGACAGTATAAAATAGTGATATCAGAAAGCATTTTCCTTCCTGTGCTATGACTAGTAGATGACAGCATTCCAAAGAAACTCTGAATATTGCAAAACTGGACACCCAAGTTGAAATAAATTCCACTATAACTTTAGCTATAGAAAATAGAGCTCTCAGTTATCAGAACCCCTCTTCACCATCCAAAGGTAGCTGCAAAGGGTAAATAATCTCATTTTAGATTAGAGAGGAATAGACACTTCCACAATATTATTTTATTCATCTATGAATGCCTACTACAGGTTAGGGATCCAGTGTGAGTTTGAAACACCTAAATTTAGGCATATGTAAGCAGCGTGCCTTAGTCACTGATGATGGGAGCTTATCTAGTTAATACAGTCAATGGATCCTAGGAGAGAATCTGCCTTACATCTGGAGATCCAAAGTTACCTGCATACAAACTTCTCGTGCTCTTTCAGATGTCTTGAAGTATTCTGGCCTGTGGTTCCTGGTCTGAAAGGGCACATAACCCCTGTAGGCATTGTGCCATATCTACCAGCTCTGTTTATTCACCATTGATAACTTGGGTTATCTCAAATAACACTAGACAGCTGTGCTTAGGAAATTAAGTTGATTGTTAGTACCTGTTAAGCTGAATCATGCTCTAAGACCCACTGACTGTAAATTAGTGAATTTAACAGGCATTTACCCACTTAGCTCATCTGTAAACAACAGGTAGGTCCTAACAAGGTTTCAGTTCCTACATATCTCCCACCATTTGACGTGCACAAGTATATCCAAGGCATCTGCACAAGACTGAGACACATGACACAGGAAATATGGGTTATTGTAAAAAGGAAAACTGTTGAACTGTGGAATCCCTGAAACACCTTCTAATGTGGAGTGTACAGCATGCGATGTGCACAGGAAAAGCCTGCAATCTCCAGTCTCTGGGACTTGCTAAGCATTTGCCTAAGCAGGAAAAAAAAAAAAAAACCAAAAAAAAAAAAAACTGAAAGCAGTTACATATCAGATAAGCAGACCAGTCCGCAAAGCATGAAATGCAGCACATACAACCTACTTAATGGTCTACTTCCATTATTGAGAGACCAAATTTGATAAAAATACCATTGAAAAAAACCCATGTGCTTTCAGTTCATTCCTCTGTTTACTGTGTTTCAGTGTGCCTTTAGACTGGTTTTAAGTTGTGTCAGGTCCTGTAAATTTAGCACCATATAAATAAATGTAAGTGAAATTACCAGGACAGTTAACCAACACAGAAGTAGAAAAAAAGACTGGTTATATTCTACATTCATTAATGATACTGATGAAATAAAACTGATTTCTTTAAGCAACAGAACTAGCAAGCTTTTCACAGTCTTTCAGTAAAAACTCAACATTTTTTCCCCCCCAGTCCTTCCTTCAATCCCCACAACAGTACTTAGCAGATATTTATGTGTTGTTTTCCAGGCAACTGAAGCTGTAACTAACAATAACAATTTCTTTTGGAGTTTTGCCTATGTTCTGTTGCAATGTTTTAAAAGAAAGAAGAATTTATTTTAAGTTGACAAAATGGATGATACTGTATTCACAGAAGCAAACAAAGAAAAAATTCCTTTCTTATCCCAAGAAGACATTCTCTTAGGTAGATACAAACTTTAAAAAACCCTCAAAATTTAATTGAAGGGTAAGAAACAGAGCAGTTCTGTGGCAGGTCTAAGCAGGAACTTTATCAAGTAATACAAAAGCAGAAGCTGTCAATGAGTACCATGGGCTGCTCTAGCCATACCCTCTTTCTGCTGAGATAGGTTAAATTAGTTTAATTCATTAAGCAGAAATGAAGCATTAGATTATTTGTTTTGTGATTGTCATAAGTGAGTGCACTATCCACAAAACAAGTAACATACAAGCCTTAAGAAATGAAAAAAAACCAAAAAACAACTTCACTTTCATCATCAGGAGCTGCAACCAGCCTTACAATGTAACTATTGCTCTGAAGGTATTACAATGGCACAAAGGGGCCCTTATCTATAACTATGGCCTGATTGTGCTGAGCATAACACAAACCACATCAACAACAGGCAAAACTTATCCACAATCCCAGTTCATGATAGATAGTGGTAAGTGGCTGAAAGCACACTGCTCCGTACAGATCAAAGCACTAAGTTCTTGTGGAAAGAAAAGTGACTGAAGATTTGCTCAGTGGGACAGATATGGAAACTGATGTTGAAGGTGTATGTATAGACTGTGAGGTAGCTGTGCCCCAAAGTCCACCTTGCAATCTGATCTGAAGCACACTTGTCAGCTTCATCAGAAAGGGCTGAGACAATCTCAAGGCAGGGCAGCCTGGGGGAACTCTCCATGGTTATGGCATTCTCAAGGAGCACACATTCAGACTTAGGAAGCCTGGGGTATGAATAATGCACCAGGAAAACTCAACACACAATACTCAAAATCCAGTGACTGGATGAATAGCCAAGAGGCACAGGTTGTGACCCAAGTGATTATTCCATAAATCTTTAGGTGATTAGGGAGTTTACATACTTACAAAGTTAGACAGACACTGCTGATAACTATATTTGATTTGTGAATCTAACAAACAATCAGCTTCCCAAAATTACTGAGCAAGCTGGTGACAAAAGGACTAAAAGTAACTGTTCTGTCTACTTAACCATACTGTTTCTTGTGTAACTGAGTATGTGAAATAAGTTTCCTTTCATGACTGACCCGTGTGTATTTACAAGAGGTTTCAGTCCTACGATTCCTGTTTGATCTGCCCTGTGTCCCAGGATGGAGTCATCAAGTTAGGCAAAACAAGGTTCAACAGAAATGCATGAGGCTGCATGGGTGTGAGACGCTGTTCTCCGGGTGTTCTGCCTAGGGAATGTTTGTATCTTAATCTCAGGTTCTTTCTACCTCCTGCTGTCTGTAGCTTCCCTCTTTGGGAGGCAAAAGCAGCAGCAGCAGTGGATGGGACCCAGGAGTATTTGCAGTAGTATCGGCCCTGTGGGTAGGGCAATAGAGCACAGCCAAGGGATAATGGTGTCTGTAACTCAGTAACAAAAGAGGAGTGTTAGGGGAAAAAAAGGAGACAAAGACTGACAAAGAAATAAACATGGATCTTGAGATTCCTAGGGTGTGCCAATAAAAAGGAGAAAGTATGTTTAAACGTATCACAAAGGAAAGCTATTGAGACAGTAAAATAAGAATACAGAGTCTCCTGTGTCCAAATAACCACCAGGGAAGTTCCCAGTTTTCCCAGCTGTCTCATTCAATCCAAATTATTAACTGAAAGCTATTCTAGTATTTGGACTAACCATGAAATGACAGATTGTGAAAACTCAAAGTTCAAATGAACTTTATCAGATTGCTGGCAATGAAACCTCCACTGTGCATCAGATTTTATCAAGTCTTGGGCTAGAAGGAAGGGGGACAAAGGAGAGTGGGAGACACTGCTAGACCATGCCAAAGGAGATGCCTTGATGATGATCTGATAAAGAGGGAATGGAGTGGGGAAGAATGTCATCCTATTATTTACAGAAGAAAGCCAAGTGTCTCTGTAAGGAGGACTTTTGAGTAGTCTAGTATGAATATTTTCTTTTCAGTATTAAAAACTACCCTAGAAGTTCAAATGCCAACAGTGAAACTTGAGAGCTATATGACTTCCACAAACAGAAGCTCCTGTTCATCATACCAGCACTATACTCAACACCTCTCTTTATTTTTCTACTTTAACTCCTGGAATTTTAAGTTTAGAAAATTTTATTCTTTATTCAAAAATTTGAATAAAGATCTGATCTCTTTGGAGGCACAAGAGTGAGTTCATATAACAAGAGTTTGTTTTTCTCATAATTTTTTTTTTACATAACGGATGTACATATTGATGGAGGCAATGGATGAAGAAATCCTTTATTATATTCATCTTGATAACTAAGACCTGCAGAAAAAACATGGGGTAAGGAGGGAAGAGAAGAATGGTCTGTGGAGATCTGGTGGAACAAAGAGGAGGTAGGTTGAAAGTACTAGCAGACAGGCCTAAAACAAATTTAATTTAGCTGTCTTCTTTTATTGTTCAATAAACATCATCTTGATGGAGAGAGTCCTGCCAAGCAGGGGAAAAATTCGCACTGCAACACCATGCAAAAGTTTCAGCCAGCATGTTCAAATGTGCCTTGGTTAAGCAGTCACTCTACCTTAGGCCAACTGCACCTAGCACAGGCATGGAAAGGTTAGATCTTGGACAGGAAAACAGATGGCTTTGTGTAAGAGATGCCTACAAGATGCGTGAGGAAGGAGGGGTTGCTTAAGAGTGTCCTAGGAGCTTAGAAACAAAAAATAGAAAGGAGTCAAATACTCTTCTATGAAGTCAGGTGCCTGTATGAGGTCTTCATGCTACAAGGGCATTTACTAGAGCTGAAATAATACAAATTATTTGAAGCCTTTGGGCTTTGCCAAAATGACTTGCCATGAGTAGTGAAGCATAGCTGCTGGTGCAGCTGTGGCAGGAGGCGTGGGGAGCACAAAGGAGGAGCTGCACAAGGGAGGGGGTGGCAGCAGTTAGGAATGGCTGATGGAGGCCATGGGAGGAATGGAGGCAGCTGGCAGATGTAAATCCCTCCACAGCTCAGTCTGGGGCTCATCATCCAGCAAAACCATGTAACCTGAGCAGTGGGTTAGGCGCTGTTGCAGTGGTGGGAGGAAGAACAGCCAGATCCCCAACAAGTATATGGAGGGAGAAAAGAGGTCTGTAAATTCCTACAGTTATAGGTTTACATTCAAAATTAAATCCTGTGCACTATCTTATTTATTCACCTTGTTCAAGATTGTTTTTCTCTAAAATTTGGTTTGTTAAGCAATTTTATTTTTGTTATTGTAAGTAAACAAAAAAATACCTCATGGTGCTAAATTACCCCAGGTTTGTAGGGAAGTTGTATGTGCATTATTAGTGACTCCTTCCAACCAAAAGCCAACTTCTGTTGCTGCCAGTCATATCGTAACAGAAGGGTGTGCACTGCTGATTAGGGATATGCACTACTGGTTGATCCTGCTCGAGGCAGACATCACAGCAACATTTCTTTTAAGGAAGATGCAGAAAAGGAACTGAAATGAAAGATTTTCACTGTACTTCATTAACAGCAAGTCTCCTCCTCTTTGAGTTAATTACTTCTAGCAAGTGTTCAAAATAAAAAAGATGTTGGTGCCAGTTCATGAATAGTTTAACTAGAACTGTGATGACAGGACTGCAACTTGTGTGCAGCACATAGCATTCAAAGTTATCAGTGCCTTCTGAGACATCATTAAAAAGTTAGTGATGAGATTCATTTCCCCTTATGTGGGCTCTTGAGCCTTCAGAATCTGGTATCTCTGTTACCACAGGGTAGAAATTGCAGCTGACGCAGTAAGTTGTCAAACTTGCATCTACATTTTCTATGCCTAGTGAAGTAATTCGTCTAATTGAAGCACTCTCTTTCCTTACCCAGCCAAGGGAGCAGAGACAGATGTCTCTGGAGTTAACTTATATGTCTTATCTTGAGCAGACAGGACCTCCCTCAGTGCATACCTCTGTCTTTTGACTGTATAAGGACTTCGCTTACATACTGTAGGAGGATTGCTTCACCACAATTAAATGCTGTATTAAGCAGATGTGCTTAATGTGCTAACCACCCTGTAATTAAAGCACATTTTTCTCTAGCAGCAGTAAGTACAGCTTCTGCAAGGACACTTACACTTCATTCTGTTTTGAGGTCCCACTTGACAAACGTGATCTCCTTCTATGACAAGGTGACCCACGTGTAGTGGATGAGAGAAAAGCTGTGGATATTGTCTGCCTAGACTTTACTAAAGCCTTTGACACTGTTTCTCACAGCATTCTCGGGGAGAGACTGCAGGCTTATTGCTTGGGCAGGCATACAGTTTGCTAGGTAAAAAAACTAGCTGGATGGCTGAGCCCAAAGAGCTGTGGTGAATGCAGTTACATCCAGCTGGTGAACAGTCACAAGTGGTGTTCCCCAGGGCTCAGTATTGGGGCCAGTTCTGTTTAATGTCTTTATCAATGATCTGGATAAGGGGATTGAGTGCATCCTCAGTAAGCTGGCAGATGATACAAGTTGGGCAGGACTCTTGAGGGCAGGAAGGCTCTGTAGAGGGGTCTGGACAGGCTAGATCAATGGGCTGAGGCCAGTTGGATGAGGTTCCACAAGGCTCAATGCCAGGTCCTGCACTTGGGTCACAACAGCCCCACGCAGCGCTACAGGCTTGGGGCAGGGTGGCTGGGAAGCTGCCTGGTGGGAAAGGACCTGGGGGTGCTGGTTGACAGACACTGAACAGGAGCCAGCAGTGTGCCCAGGTGGCCAAGAAGGCCAACAGCATCCTGGCTTGTATCAGGAACAGTGTGGCCAGCAGGACAAGGGCAGTGATTGTCCCTTGTGCTTGGCACTGGTGAGGACGCACCTCAAATCCTGTGTTCAGCTTTGGTCCCCTCACTACCAGAAAGACGTGTCCAGAGAAGGGAATCGAAGCTGGTGAAGGGTCTGGAGCACAAGTCTGATGAGGAGCAGCTGAGGGAACTGATGTTTAGCCTGGACAGGAGAAGATTCAGGGAAGACCTTATGGTTCTCTCCAGCTACCTGAAAGGAGGTTGTAGCAAGGTGGGTGTCAGTCTCTTCTCCAAAGTAACAGCGACAGGACAAGAGGAAATGGCCTCAAGTTGTGCCACAGAAGGTTTAGATTGGATATTAGGAAAATTATTTTCACGAAAGGGTGGTCAAGCACTGGAACAGCCTGCCCAGGGTTGTGGTTGAGTCACCATCCCTGGAGGTATGTGGCACTTAGGGTTTAGTGGTGGACTTGGCAGCGCTGGGTTGGTATTAGACTTGATGACCTTAAAGGTCTTTTCCAAACTTAAGGATTCTATGATTGTGCAAATCTGTAACCAAGTACAGTATAACTTTAAGTATGTATAACAAAGAAGCTACTTCTATGATTTATGCTATTTAGCAATCTGTGGAGACTTTAGCTATAAACACAGAGACTTTTACACAATTTATGAAGCAAATATATTACCTGTTTTAAAGTACCTCGCTCTTGCCTGGAAAAATGTTTATCAAACTTTTTGAATACTATGGCTGAGAGTCTGCAGAAATGGGTCTTTTGCAGACGTGCACCCAAACGTGCATCCATCACTCCTCTCAGTTATGCAATTCATAGACTAAACACATCTTCCTTTGGTGTTAAAAATGTCTAAATATTATCAGAGCCAGTTTTTGTGGGGTTTTGTTATTTTTTACATGAAGACTTTTGACTGCACCTTTCCAGTCTTTTGAGAAATATTCACACATGGTGACTTGCTAACACATGGCTGCTGTGGTTTTGTTTATCTTTCAGGTGTGTTTTATTGTGTTGTTTTTTGGTTTTTTAAAAAAAGTCATTCCTGCTTGCAGAGTCAATAATTCAGGTTTATGCATTTGAAAGACTTTAATGATAATGGCTACTAAAATTACTCAAAATCAATCTATTATTCCAAAGGAAAATTCTACTCTCTTTCAGAGTCACAAAGCTTGACTTAGACTCTTGAACTATATTGCCGTCAGAGGAGCTATACAAACATCTCCAGCATATTTCATATACCATATCTGAACAAAAAGCCAACATTCCCAACAGAACGGCAGTTTAAACTTTAAAAAACATTACTAAGAACATGGCAACTTTTCATTTCAGTACTTTAAAATTATTTTCTCTAGGCATTATTGACATATTTAATTTTGATAATGAATAATTTTTGCTTTCTACCATGTTTATCCTGCTTTGTATAATATGATATGGATGATACTAGGTATAAGCATCGCATTGTCAAAAATGTTAATGTCTGAGTGAAGTAAGAAGAAACTGCAAACAAAATGTTTTACTTCATTGGAATGAAGTGTTTAGCATGGACGTGAAATGACAAATTTGAAATGATTTGACATGTTTTCACCGAAAATTTCACTGAATTTGTGACATTATTATGAAACATTTCCATTTCACTGAGGCTGTATTTTGCAAAGAAAACTAGTGAAGAACTGATGATTCCATTTGGAAAAGTTGTCTTTTGAGCAGAAGCAAACAGATGGCTTTTATTATCAATAACAAACAACTTTTTTTTTTTTTTTTATCCTGCAGCACCATTTTCCTAGAACACAGGAAATTATCTATGAAATGTGAGTATCATACTATTGTATTTAAGATTTAATTAATCAATTAATAATTTAGTGATATTGCTTGTATCAGTAATGATTGCTGTGTGTTTTACAGGAACATACAGGTTTATTTTAAAAACAGTTGATCCATGATGTGTGTTTCATATGTAGGGGAGCCCTATCTCACTTCCTTTCTGCCTGCAAATATGTGAGCAAGCTAATACGAAACTGATTTCCCTGAAATAATTTCCTTGAGATTCTTATTAATAAAGCCTGTACTCTTGTTAAAGCCAAGCATGTTTAACTGTGTTAAACTGTTAAATCCACTCCCTCTCTCGCACTTTCTCTGCCCCTTGGCCAGTTCAGGCTCTGCAGGTGCTAACATCTCAGAAACCCAGCGCCTGCTGCTAGAAGACCAACTAGAGGTATTTGGGAGATTTTTAGTAATTAAGCAGCTGAATTTTTGGTAAACATTGATTATTCAGCTCTACAGAAATTTACTGAAAAGAGAAATGAACATGTAGAAATGGTTCTATGATTTAAATCAAACCTCTAAAGTTAATTCAGGATCAGGAAAAGTGTCCTTCTTGAATGTACCTTTTAGCAAATTTAGTTCTTGCTTCTTTATCCACACCTCAACTTAATACATAATCATGCATGAATGATAGATGAACGATTTATTTACTTCAGTTTTTAAAGACAGAGGCAGATAAAAGCTTATTAAAACGTTTCCAGAGTGACAAACTGAAATGTGCAGAATGTAACCCACTTAACATTCAGCTAATATCAAGTATTCCAATTTTTCCAATAATCTTGTATTTACAGAGGAAGGGAAAGATGAAAATAAAAATAAATTAAAAAAACCCCAAACAACTACACCAAACCAAACCAAACCAAAAGCAGCTAGTCTTTATTTACTTGAAAAGTGAAAGAAAATCTTAACAAATACTTAAAAATTCATGTTTCTTCTGTGTTGATATCCCAGTATCTTATATCAAAGCAAAATGAGATAGTACTGCCAATAATTATAACCTCATCCTGCTCCTATGCTTCAGTTTATACAGCTACAGCTTAAATGACATGGGCCAGTTAGTATGAGGCAAAATGAACCAGAGATATAAACTTCTAGTATGAGGCAAAATGAGACAGAGATATAAACTTCTAGTATAAGTATTTAAATTGCAGTGATTAAACTTACTGAGAAACCAGAGGATATTGGTTCAGTCTATTAATCTTCCCTCTTTCTTTATTTCACTAAAATTAGTAAGCATTTCAGTAAGCACTTTTTCACATACGTGCAGATACGTGCATAATGCCTAAACAGAACCAAAGCTAAACCACAGCTAACTGAAGAGTGAGACAATGGGGTTTTGATGTGATTTTTCTATTAAAAATTCTCTCTATATATGGCACAGAGCATGCATTTTGCAATTAGTGGCAAAGACGACTGTCTACTAATTATCAGTTGTGCATTGTTCAACCAGGGGTTTGTAATTTTCTTGAACTCAGAATGCCACATTATTATTATTATTACAGGTAGGATAATTTTTGCTTGTGAATCATATACAGAATTGGGGATTTCCCTTCTATATCCTTGAATGAAAGTGCAGTTGAATCAGGTAACATCTTTATTTGGTTCAGGAAAACAGGAAACTATTTCCCCATGATCACTGCATGCTTAGAGTCTAGCACAATAAAATTGTAAGTAACAGCCTTCATAAAACCAGTCTCCCTTAGCTGAGATAATATTATACAGTAGATAATTAGACAACAAAATGTTTGTGCCCAATGCAGAGTGGCTGCACGACTTCAAGGAACCTGTCTGCTGTTAGTTGCAGCCCACGCAATGGTAGGTGTCAGAAACAGGCACCTGAAGCATCAGCAATGTGTGTTTGCTTATAATCAAACATCATCAGTGGTACAAAAGGATCAGAAAAAAACGGTACCCTGAGTGTTCTGTCCCATATGCTATGCTAAAGAAATTGTGGGCAAGAACACAAAACATTAATGCTTGCCCATACCCTCTGGTTCTGCCACTTGACTCGGAACAGATATTACCCACAGTCTTGCCAGACATTACTCTGCAGCGTAAACTTGAAACTATAAACCTCTTTTAACCTCACTAGTTAGTAATGAAAGAAGGTGGATGGGTTTATTAGTGAAGTTTCTTCCTTGGTAATACATCGTAGACTCCCTCTGACGTGAATTCACGGACTAAGAATCGACACCACTGAGATGCCTTTACACAGTACAGGAACGAGGATCACAGTTTTATGGCAAGTGCGAAAGGAATCGAAATGCAGAAGATAAACATCTTTCACTGTGGAGAACCTCCAATCCAATTGGCATAAACTATCTGGGGTTTTGGAGAAGGTCCAATTCAGGGGCAATCAGGTGACCATGAACAATCCAGACAGCTCTGAGAATGAATGTGCTTTCTTCATTTCCAGAGACGATGATAATACAGAGGTGGTACCAGGGCCTGGCAGACCCCTATACCAAGCATGGCTTAATCACTTCACTTCTAAGAGCCTTTCTCTGTTATAAGGTATTTCTACATATACATTGGATCAAACACTATGTAATTTTAGAAGCTCCTCAACAACTTCCAGCTTGTTTAATTATCTTTTTTCATGTCTGTCCATTTTCCTTTATTCACACAAAGAAAATACTTAACCATCCACTTGTCTGCTTCTACAAGTACCCTCAACTGCTGTTCCTACCCATTCTTGTGTCTGAGATTTAACCAAATTATCTAAAGCCTACTCTGATCCTTTACAAGGTTTAGTTTTAATGTGTTTCATACCTGCTTATCAATGCCAAGAGGAATTACTGCTAATAACATTCAGTGTTATTTTCAACTTGAAATAATAATAATAATAATAAAGTAATCTTTAACTCCTGAGCAATTAATTGTAGAAGCAATGTAAAAGGATATATGTTCCTATTTTACTTGTCCTCATTCTTCATTATTTTGTTACTTTAGCTGTGATTTCTGGACTTAGACTGGATGTTCTGAACAACCAGACCTCATTGCTTACTCATGGAGCTCTGACCTCAGCTCCAATATATTATTGCAACGTCCTTTGGTAATAGTGTGGATAAAGGTTGAAATGTTAGGGATGGGAGCTAAGGAGGGAAGACAATGCATTGCTATCTGTTTTGCTGATTTGTTGGGGGGGTTGGGTTGTGGTTGTTTTACTATTATTGTTTTGCAGGATACCAGGCAAGTTACAAGGAAGACAAACAATAACTAGAACTGAATAGCATCAAAAAACCTTGCAAATCCATGTTTGCTCCTGTCATAATAGAATAGTCTTTGGTAGAGAACTGGCTCTTGGTGATTGAGACACATAGGGTAAAGGAAGCAGACGTATCACCCTAAACCAGTATTTTTAAATAGGTTAATTTCAAAATAATATATTCATGGGCTAGTTAAAATCCAGTCCACATTTTTTCCCTGACATTTTTAAAATGAAATTTGTAAGCTGTTTCTGCTGCTTGCCATCAAGCTTACCTTGGATAGTTGTAGTGTAAGGGTATATGAAATGTGAGAGCATCTGGTTCATTAAATTATTTGTTCATTTATTTATCTGGTTAATGTTTACTTGTGTAACAGAAATAGAAAATATCAAGAAAAGTGTTACATTCTACACAGAAGCCAGGGTATAACAGAGACAATGATGAAGACCAAGACTCTTCATGCTCTGATGAACAGGCCACTGAAACACTGGCTGCAACTGCCTGAAGGAGGGCCAACCTCAACTTTGTATCTGATCATAAGGAGGGGGAAACATCTTTACTGCAAGTGTTATGGATTGTTTGAGGTTGTTCATGAGACTCATGGGAAATTCAAAGTAATTATCAGAGGGGTCTTGTGGGACTATGTAAAATTTATTATGGTATGATTAGGGGAAAGGTAAAGGGTGGGGAAGGATTAGGAAGGAATAAGCATGGCAAAATGGAGAGGAGAAGGCAGTCAAGGGGCTGGATATGTGTAAGCAGGGCCAGTCAGTATGCTTGTGCCTGGGATGGAGAACCTGCTCTTGGCTGGGCTCCAGTGACCGGGCTGAAAGAATCCCTTGGAGGCTGCTGGATTCAGTGGCTCCTGCAACATCCTTATCACAAGAAACAGAAAGATCCATCTGATCTATTTTCATCATGATCCATGTGCACCAGGACAGGCAGAATCCAAGCATTTATTATGCTTGAGGTAAGTGTCTTGACCTTGGACCTGTACCTACCAGAACACTGTTATAATAATCAGAAATAAAATGACTGATCAGTTACAGTGGCTACTATTTGCTCCAGCATCTAGTAGGGACTACATTTAGGAACACAGCAAAAGTATTTAATAAAGCTTGATTTTACTTCAGGGAGACTCAAATGGTAGGGGTAGTGGGAAATATTTATAGAAATGAAAAATATATGTAAACTATAAAAGATGCACTGATTTGGAATTGTTGTGCTAAGTAAGTATTGCTTTAATGTTTGCTATTACAAAGAATCAATGAAGTGTAATCAGCTGTATTACTGCAGTTTAATGAGGTACAGGAATCAGATGCAACTATAAAAAACATTGCATCCTACAGAAGTCTTTCACTGTCTTTATCTCAAGTTAAGAAAATTCAAGCTTTGTATTTACATTTTAAAAAAACAAACAAGAAGTTAGAATTTCATTTTAATGCATGAATCCTTTGGAAAACAGAAGTCCAAGCTAGAATCTCTTAAATGTCTGTAGGACAGGACTGGCAATTCAATAAATAGAAATAGTAGTTGTTAAGTCTGGAATAGTACCATCTGAAAATAATTTAAGGCAGTGAATATGTTGCCTAAAACATTATACTATCACATATAAAATTATTCAATACATTTCCTGACGGAAAAAATGCTTATTAGAGACTTATGAAATCAGAGACTAATTGAGATATTTTCCCAGCAGTACTTCACGATAACTTCCTAGCGTTACTAAATTGTATTTCAAATGGACAACAGAATCATTACATGTTTGGTTATTGTTCCTGCAAACCTTTCTAACATACTTAATATATTAATCCATTTAATATTATATTTTGCAGAAAAGAGATTTAGCAGTGATAGATAGACTGGTTCAATGTAACACATAATTTTCTTGAGAATTTGCTGTATTTTGTATGAACAAATAACATTAAATTACTAACAGCACCTGTCTTGCCTACACGCTTCCACAGTTCAGATGATTTTGGATGTACACGTTCCAAATGAGATGATAAAACACCTTCTGACATGATGATGAGCAGGGATCAAGTGAAGTTTTGTAAATATCAGGGGAACTGTCTTCCTAACTCATTTTACTGTCTTGATTTCTTTGCCTTTGCATGCACATAAGAACTTCAGTATTTTTAAAAGAAATGCAGACTTCTTCTAACTCCCATTGAATATTTGTATCAGTGAAGCAAACTCATGAATTTTTAACTGTCATGGAAACCAATACCCAGGTATCTCTACTTTGGGTTCTTTATGAAAAAGAATCTGAATGTCAAAATTTTGAGGAGTCATGCATTGCTATTAATCTTATGTTTCAGTATCTATTCATAATAGCTAGTTTTTAAAGAAACCTCTCTATAGAGGTACCTGTAGTAATTTATAGGTATTTAAACACATAGTCTCTTTTTTCTGTCAGACACAATTAAAGCTAATTTGAAGTATGCTATATATATTTCTCATCCTATTATTGAAGAGCTCTTCAAAACACAACTACCAGAGACTATGTCTATTCAGGTGCAAAAGGAGAAGAGTTTCTTTGGTTCTGTGCTATAACAGAAGATTTTAAGTTCTAGTAATATCAAATTATAACAGCTCCTCAAATCCATCTAATTAAAACTATAAAAAAGAAGAAACCTTGTAAAACAAAAAAAGATAAGCATCAATTTGTCTCAGTTAAAAGGATGTATTTCAGGCTATTATCTACCACATTACTACTACTAAATATGCTTGATTATTCTCCAGCACACTCACCTCTTTTTGACGGTACTTAATTGCCAGTTTCAATCTTGCAAGATCATTACCACTTTGTTCTTCTATCAAGCTATTATCATCTCTGTAATTAAGAATAATTTCCAATTCCCTGGAACTCCGTGTCTGATCCAGGAGATCTTTTGCAAATTGCTTGCATTGCCGTGACAGTTCCTCATACTCCGACTTAAATTCATTTTCAACTTTACTTAGTTCCTGCAGCTCCCAGCTCAGCTGAAAAGCAGTAAGGAAAGGATCCTCACTGGACAAAGCAATCAAGGATGGGCTTGCCAGAGCCTTGTAGATATTGAGTCTGGATCGAGAGTGGCGGAGGCTGTCCACGTCTGAACTTGAGACACACTCGACGCAGTTACAGCGGACCTCGTGTGGCCTGGGCACGGAGACCCCCTTCTGCACAAGGAGCTTTATGATTTCGTAATTGTTGGTGTGGGCTGCCAGAATAATGGGTGTGATATCTGGCGTAAATTCTGAAAACTGCTTGTCCAGAAGCACTGGTGGCACCTGTGAAAAAAGTCAAAAACAATTACAGGCCTCTTAATTGAACAAGAGCCATAGAAAATTAAGCTATGAATAGTTCACCAGGTAGTACACTTATTGACAGGTCTTTGCTTCTGGCCAGAGTTGAAGGAAACGCTTTAAACATAACAATTCAATTAGCTAAAATAGGCTCTTTCCAGTTAATAAATTGCTATAAACAGGGTGTGATTTTTCATAAAACCTGTTTGTATGTAAACAGCTCATGGGCAATGACTCATCGGAGCAAATGATTAGATAAACAAGGAAGAGTCAGACACAAATCCTCCTGTTGTGTCCCTTGAAGTGCCAGCTGTGAGCAAGGTGGAAAAGCTTGTCCATCTCTCACGGGTTAATCTCAGTTTTATAAGGAAGAGAATCAGGGTGGCATAATTGTGATTCTCTGAAGGACTCGGACAAGTTAGTTATAAAATGCAAGTAAATGAGAAAGTTTTCTGACAGAGAAGTTTGGAAATATGACAGTGTAGAGCAACAAAGATACCTGCTGCAAAGAGTGTGACCTCTTAAGGCTCAGTTCTAAACTCACGTGCACAAACATACTCTCTGTTGGAAAATGGGGGAGTTGGTAGAACAAGGGCCCCAAGAAAGCATTTTTAAAGCCTCTTCTGGTGTGCATTTCTGTATTTTCAGTCCTTTTTATCAGAAGACTGTAAGGTCTTTCATTTTAAGCTTGTTTGTTTATTTTACAATACCAGACTCTAAAGTCTTTCCCAGATCAAGACAGCTGATTAGACTAGTATAATGAAACTATATAAGTGTAATTAGCCAATGTCTATCAAAAATGTTATTGGCATCATCATTACGGACTGCCTTTGGTCCATAGTTCAATAACTAAGTATAAACTCAGTCCACATCAGTGAGGTGCTATGAGTGATGCTCCTTTAGGAGGAAGAAAACCAGAAAACTTTTGACTCAAGTTGTCTGGAAGCTAGGGAAATAGATGGCCATTGCAGGGAGGAAAAAATGTTTGATAGAAGTATTATGACGGCAGAATGACCTTGTTGTTGCCAGGTGGAAAAAACACAGATAACTAAGAGGATAAGTTAATAGGAAACACATAAAGCATGTGAGAACAGTGTTTATATTTAGAGCTATGTTTAGAGCCTTGGGAGGGAAAGAAGTAGAAATGCACAAAATCAGACAGAAACTCAGCAGAAAAGAGAACTAGAATGAAATTAAGCTGAAAAGAAATGTTGGTCCATGGATCTAAATCCATAAATAAAATACATAGATCATGGATATTTTTTTCCCTCTTTCTAATGAAGACACTGTGTATTTTGTACATTTTTTTAGCTGTTCTGTGTGTAAAACAGCTCATGTTTGTTCAGTGGAACTGTGTCCATGCATAAGAGCTGCTATGTGTGTGGGCTGTAAAACAGAGGCCTGAAGCACTAATTAGCTGCATGAGAGAATTACTTTGGGAGGTGGCCACTTACTCATGTAAAATGGGGTGGAAAGTCAAGACTAGAGATCTGGCATTCAGGACTGTAATCGCACATCCCTAGGGAAACAATCCCCACCTGGCCATAATGAATTGCTGACCTCGAGTAGCTGTGCTGGATTCTGAGAAGGTATGTGGAGGCAAGGGGCAGAAATCCCTTTTCTCCCTTCCCACACACTCAAACACGCACACTTGGCTTGGCACTGGGTAAGGCTGGCTCAGAGTCTGTTCTAGAGCAGGACTGTGGGATGCCTGAGCTAGCCCACCCACCCCCACGACACCATGCAAAGGGAGCAGCTGTTGTCACAGTCCTCCCCGCAGGCTTACAGGAGATGTTTACAACCAGTAGTTGTGAGCCGAGCAGCTCCTGAGCAAGTTCTCTTCTGCTTTCTTTATTCTGAGGTGCAAACAAAACAGTGCAGTGTGTGCAGGCATACAGAAAAATACGGGTTTAAAATTACTCGGGAGGTAAAGAATCCAGTTGAGAATATTCTGAAGGTAAGGATGGATGGGGGAGACACTTGGGTACAAGAATAAGCAGAAGGTCTGTGTGCTGTGCCCAGTCTCAGGGCAGGACAAGAAACACGATTTGGGCATATGTTTTCTCAGAGGACTCTGGCTATGTCCACACTGCTCTGTCAGGTCTCTTCCAGAGCACCTCTGGGTCATGTCACAGCCAGCCTGAACACTGCGCAGAGCCCCTCTGGGGATGCCCACATGCCCGGATCGCTTCATTCTTCCTGTCCAGTTAGTTAAGCCGGGGCTCGGAATCCGTATCTGTTTCTACACCTGTCTGTGGTGTCAGTGGGGAAAATGAGACCCATTTCCAACCCCAAACCTCACTGATTATTTCAGTCTTAGATTTATCTTCTCTTTTACTTACATATCATATAGGGAAAAAAGAGACCATATGCATACACACACTATTCCTGCTCTCTCCAATTGCAACTGTGGCCAACGTTTCTGAGGCTAGAAAGAGATGTAAATGGCAGAAGAGTCCCAAACTGTGCATTAGCAGAAGCATTTTGGGCTATCAGGTCTAAAAAGGGTTTACAGGGAGGGATATGCTGTGCTCTGACAGCATCCACCACCACTAATGAGACTCCGTCTTGGCCCCAGGGTCAGGCGACCAGGGAGCAGAGGAGAGAGTTGCAAGGGCAGAAAACTGAAGGATACAAAGCTGTAACTCCAAACTCACCAACTGCTCAGAGTATTCTTCTGTCACTTAGCATGTCATTATCTTTGTAGTTTGTGTCAGGACTAAACTAATACTTGCTTCAAGCCCTGACAGAACTGAAGGCTATCTTAACATGTCATTAACTGCAATCTTCTCTAAAAATTTAACAGAGACAGCTTCAAACAACATGGCATTACAATGATTGACTTATACATGGGGTCCATTAACTCAAAAGCTGTTTGTTTTTCTCATAGTTTATCAAAACCTTTCATCTTAAGCTATAAGGCTAATGCACACCTTTTGGAATTCATACCATCATAATTGACCCAAATATAGAAGTGTGTATTAAATCATTTCAGCCTTAACTTACAGAAACATTTAAACTAAGGGCAAACCCTAAGACTGCAACTTTAATTACATCATGAATTTAACCTCTGACCCTCTACCTTCTATTTTAAGACTTCCTACTCATTTAAACCAAAGATATACAGAATGCCAAAGCAATAAGGTCAAATTATTCCCTCATCTGGAGCATAATGAAGTACTTCTCCTTTGAAATTCTGAGTGGTCTCATGGCACTCAATATTTCAGCGTTTAACTGATGACCCAGAGTACTTGCTCTGAAGTCACCAGACTTATGATGAATTTTACTTTCAAACTGCTGAAAAATAATTCTCTTTAGAGAAGCCAAAACAAATAACCAGTACACATTGATATTAGCCACACAATCTAAAGCTTTGACAGAACATTCACAGGCAGCATATGATCCTTAAATCCTGGGAGAACAGGAAGCTAACTAGGTCTTAGAGTGACTGACTGTGACTTTCCAAGGCTTAGCAGTGGTGTAACTGTATCATACACTTTGGAGTTAGTATGTCAAGTGTGAGGCTGCTTAAACTTAGAAAGGCCAAGTGATTTTTGCCTTCTTATATTTTGCTGATAATTTTCTACTTCAGCACTATTTATAGGGCTGAGGCAAAGCAGTCTGATGATTGTGTGTAATTGTGCGCGTATCTGTATGGGAATGAGTAGGCAAAAAGAAAAAAAAAAACGAAAAGAAAGTGTAGCTGAAAGTCTGTACACTTCAGTGCTCAAGGACATTGGATTTTCTTTGTTGCGTTCATTTTCTCTGCACTTATTTTAAGTGGGAATGAGTGAGTCCAACTTAGATATCTAACAATTCTTTTTAGATTTTAAGTGGAACAGCCCTCTTCAATATGTGTTTAACTTCCGTGTACAGTCGGTGTGAAGAGAAGCCCCTTTGCTATGACAAGAAAGAGAAATCCAGTCTAAATTAATGCCAGTTAGATCTGGCATTTCTGTCCCTATAACATCAAAGTAGAGTCTTTGATTTTCTGACTTTTCTGACTATTGATTGCTGACGATCTCTGAGATATCCAGGAAATAGGAAAAGGTAATAGTCAGTTTGGAAGAGGAAAAATGGAAACCCTAGGTGTGTCCATTTCTCCACCCAGATTTCTCATAATGGTTCTCATTCCTGCAGTATCTTAACAGAGAGATTCTGAGCTCTTGCACTTAAAAAGTAGGTCCTACTTTTTAAGTGCAAGAGCTCAAAATCTATGTAAAGCAACCTATTTCCTTGGGCAAACAGATAGCTTTTCTGGTTCTTGTCTTGGTTTATTTATTTACTATTATTTTGCCTTTTGCTTGTAAAAGAGAGGAAATCTGCAATGGCTGAAAGTAGTTAGGTAAATAAATTTCTGAGTCACATCAATCATGACAGCATGATTGAAGGAAAAGTCCGAAGCAAAATAAAAAATGTATATATAACAGGTAACAAGATGAATACATATGTCATCTCTTGCAGCACCACATTATATAAGAAAATTGATATTATAAAGCTGTGTCATCAAGCTCACCAGTTGCTTCAGCGCTACTGCTCTATAGCTGTCATCAGCCAAACACCTTGAAAATGCTGAACTCTACATTTCAGTACAGCCCACTGCACACAAGTTACCCTTATGCATATATAGTTTTCTGACTTACATTCTGGTTTGTTCAATTCTTCTCTTTGTTTTCATATTATTATATCAGCTGCAATACATCCCGGTTATGATGATGGAAGTATCTCCAACCAGGAAGGACTCAAAATTTCCTCCTACCCCAACTCCTTTCACACGCACTGTCACTGATAAACTATCAGACAATTTGAAGATAGAACTTCAAGATAACTTGAATTCACTTGTCACACCACTGAAGGGGTCTGTACACAGTCTATCCTGAAAGCTGTGCTGAAACTATCCTCACAAGACTGCAGAAACTGCAGGCTTGCAACCACGGCCCCAGATTTGGCGGAAAGTCGTTTTCCTCGTCCCCGGTGCTTGCTGTGCATTGCACAGCTGGTATGTTGTTGGGCCATGGAGCATGTAAGGCAGGCAAGTGGATGGAAGTTGCCAAGCTGAGCTCAGGGACAGCATCATTTCTGAGCAGCGTGTGTGATCCTAAGCCATGCAACACCCATCTGGTATGCTATCATCTTCTGCTTTCCATAGGCAGCTTCCCTGGCCTCCCTGGAAAAGGTTCAACTTTTTTATTGTCCTTGGCCTCACTACATTTCCTAACGGTAAAGTGCCACACTTCTAATGTGCTACTTAAAGTATTTTCTTTCCTTTTATAACATTCTGCCTCCATGTCTGTTTTTTTTTTTAGGAAGCAGATGTACCCCGCCAAACCTCACCCTTGCTTTAAGGCACTGAAAGTTAATCGACAATAGTCTGAGGACTAAATGTGCATGAAATAAACATTTCATTTCATGTATGAATGTGCAATTAAATTTTTTAGATATTGTAACTTCTTAAGAATGCATACTTTGAATACTTATTAAACATCTGAAATGGAGCCTGTTTAAGTTCAGCAGATAAGATTTCATTACAAATTGTGTCTTTTAACATTTCCATGCCCACAGTTCAGCTCAATGCTGTCAAGGTGTTTAATGCTCATCTTCCAGATTTCTTTCCTCTGGAGTCTAACCACAAGCAAGAGAGATGACAAAAATGGGGCAGTACATATTTTGAGGTTAAGTGATGCGCACCCTGTTGGGTCTTAAATAAAATATTGTGTCTTAAATTGTGCTTAAAAAATTAAAATATTGGTTCTTATATAAAACATATTAAGACCTCCAATTAAAATTCTGAATGCCAGATGCATAAGGCCATAAAACCTCACTCTTGTGCTAATTATAGGTTGTGGTTCATAGCAAAATGAAAGGGCTGACTAGCCAAAATGAAATCCTAACCACAAGTTGAGACTTTATGGTGGGAAGGTTTCTTTGGGCTGCAGCTTTGAGATGGAAGTATCTTTTGTCAGCTTCCAAATGATGTTATGAATGAGAAAAGTGGAGGATTCCTGGAGACAAAGAAAAAACATAAATCTGACTCAAGGCAATAACAGCTGGACAACCTATCTGGACCTCAGGACATGGGTTTTGTTAAAAGTTCTGCCAGTAACTCCAGGTTGCCAAGGCAGACCAACTCTTTCTGCTTCTTTTCCCAGTTGGATACACTTTTTTGAGCACATGTTTTATCAACCCAGGATGTAAATCCAGTTATGAATTGATGCCAGGAAGATATAGGGAAAAATCAATAATTAAAAAATAAAATATTTTTTGCGTGGACATTTTTAATGGAAGATTCTGGATTACTTTATTTATTTTGAAACCTTACTTTGCTCCAAAATTTGCCTATAATTTAACAATAAGAAGGTTATTTTATTTCAGATTTGCTTATTGTGATTATAATATTTTCTTATGACAATTCTAACCCTTAATTTTAAAAAATGTCCCAAATATTTTCTTACAAAGATATTATATTTCAAGTCAGCCAAGAAAGGTGTCTAGGAGAGAGAATTTTTGAAAAGCAACCCAAAACAGAGATCTAATTTTAGATAGCTAAAGTTGGGTAAGGTAAACACTCCCCTTAGCATACAGCCCCCAAAAAATTTATTCAGCAGACACAAACCGTATGCTGAACTAGCTCAAAACTTGATGGGCTATGCTATCTCATCCTAATACTAACCCACAGCTAACCACAGCTCATGCTTCCTAACTTGCACTACTGGGATACAAGACACGTATTTTTCAAAAGTACTGGATTCATCATTCTGGCCATTCTTCCAGGGTTTTTAAGAGGAAGGTATGAACAGCTAATGCAGATTGTGTTACCTTTAGGAGCTGCTTTTGTCTGTCTCCTATTGGCAGGGTAGAGAGCTGCCATTTTTGCTTCCTTGCAAGCCCTTCTCAGTGTATATATCCCATGTGTGATAAAATATTTCCAAGGATCAGGACTAATTGTCCTAATATGCATTATTGTTAGCAAAGGATAACTTCCCCCCAGTTAGAATATCATGTCTATTTATTTTGCTGAAAATTTATTTTCAGCTTTGCTGGGACATGACTGGCAACAGGGATGTTGCCACAGCTAATACAAAATCCCTGTCACATTTAAGGAGGCTTCAGTGCTTGCCTTTTTGTGTATATGGGAATTTTGCACAGTTAAATTTACAAGGTTGAGTTATTTTCATTCTATTTTTTTCCAAGTACAAGCTGAGTTTTCAAAACCTCAAAGTTTTTTGGTTTTTTTGTTTTTATTTTTGGGTTGGGTTTTTTTTTCAGTTACACTTAACCTACCTGATGTCAGCCTATAGTTTTCTAATGTTTTTTCATGCTCATCCTATTACAGCTGAATCAATTTGTGTGTCACAATAGTCACAGCATGGACTGATGACTTCTAGTCTGTGCCAGCCACATTGCACAAAAGGCATTAATGTCACATATTAAGAAAAAGAATTACAATAGCATTTAGTAACCCACTGAAACCAACATCACTTTTGGAAACAACGAGGATGACATGCATAACCACATTATACAAACAACAGTATATACTTAACACATCTGCAGAACATTTGAGCCAAACAGTGTAAGAAGAATTCAGCAATAGGAGCACTGGGCAGTAGGAAGGAACTTGTCAGAAGGTCTTGTTTGCTCCCTTGAACCAAATGTATGGTATCTATACCTAGATCAAACCCCACAGGTATTTGACCAATGTATTCTTAAAGCCCTGCAGTCCTGGGTTAATACGTTGCACCATTTCCTGACAATGTTTCTGACTTTGTTTTACCTTTGTCCAGTTTGAGCCTATAATGTCTTGCTCTACAAAACGTGGATACAGAAGACACGTTATTTCTTTACTATAGTTTCAGTTTTTTCTTCTAAACACTCATTCCTTCAGACTCTCCTTATGGGGAAGACTTTCTAATTTTCTGAACCTTCTTAATTCTTTCTGCATGTTCCTTACCACTTCTGAGTATAACAGAGGACAAATTCATGTATAGCTTACAATCTGTGCCCATTCTGATGTGACCAAATACGATGTTGACTTTTGCACAGTAATATTATATTGTCCAGTCTTTTCCTGTTAGTCTTATTTTAAGCCCCCTCGCAGAACTGTTATCTTAATCATTTTCAATTCCAATATATACTTGATTACTTCTTCTCTACTTAGAAGCTTACACATTTTCTTACTGAACTGTTTTATTTATTACAGAAATAATTTTTCTTTTTTTGCCAAAACCATCCCTAATTGTGCCCTGCAACAGCCTTGTGATCCCCCCCAGCTTTGTGATGTCTACAGATTTAAGATGACCTCTATTTCATCCTAAATGCCAGGAATTAATATATTGATTGAGACAGACCCCTGCAGAACTGCTCATTTCACCCCTCCGTTTGAGTCACTCAGCCTGTGTCACCAGGTACTACTGGCAACTGTTCTACAAGTGGTTTTCGTAGACTGTGTTTTGAGTGACAGTTTATGAAATCTTACAAAACTCAAGCTATATATGATATGTACTGCTTTTCCCCAACATCCAGAGCTTGCTATCTGGTGATGAAAGAAAACTATACTGTTATGAAAAGATTTCTTCTTGATAAATCCTGGTAGGCTGCTATTCATGTCCATGTTTTCTTTTAGGTGCTTACAAGTAGAATGTTGGATTATTTTCTTCAGGAAACTCCCTGGTGTGTAAAAGTATAGATTTTTTTTTTTTACTTGAAAAAGGAGAATAAAGAATGGAGAGGAAATGCAGCAAAATGAATTGGTGACAATTTCCAGATAGAATCAGAGGAAAAAATAATTGATTTCAAAGATGTGGGACATGCATTTGTTAGGTGTGACTGATGACACAAGACTTCAGTACTTAAATTCTCTTTTTTATCCTCCTCCTTGTATCTCTGGCAGCTAATCCAAAATACAGCCCCTACATAAGAGCGGTCATTTTCAATTAATGTTTTCCTATGAGCATTATTAGTGGATGGATATACCCTTCCTTCAATGTCAGTAGCGTGAGCAAGGATGGGAAATGACTTAAAAGTAGATACTCAGTAAAAGGCTGTCAGGATATTCTGAATTTATTTCCAGCTCTGAAACTCATACTTGCTCTCTCAGCGCGTATCTTTTTGAAACTAGGTGGAGGAGTTTTTCAAGGAAGAATTCGGGGCATTGCTCAAGTGCTCATAATGAAAAATGACAGGCAAACTGTGTTTTTACTCAGGGACAGTGCAAGAAGAAACTGGAAATGGTTTGGAAAAACATGACAACTAAGAAAGCAAAATAATCTTATTATGGAAATGATTAAAGGGGAACTCAAGTTATTTCTGCTGCTTCATAATAAAGGTCATATATGCCTTTCTCAAAGTTTGCATGATGAGTGAAGCCAATATTGCAACTTCCTGAATGATTAAAGTAGACCTAGTGTGGTCCTTCACCAAGTCATGGTTTTAAATGCATGCACAGATACTTTTCTCAAACACAGAATGTTTCATAAAGGCAAAATAATTTTAGTGAAGTTTATGTCTGACCTTCCATTTCCTGACACCCCATGTTTTCAGTCTGATCAGGAAAATGTGGAAGAGCTCTGGCTTATCCCTGTTTTTTGCTTTCTCCCAAAATGGCTCAAATATTCAACTGGGGAGGCAGGAGAAAATTAGCTTGCTTATCCAGTGAGGTCTTGAGAGAAATGTTAGAAAAAATGAGTTCTTAGAATCTGAGATGGATCCTTTGTTTTGTCCTGAGCTTCATGAATTAGAAACAAGAAAAGACGTCCCACTGGCTAACAAAGACTGTTCTTGAAGAAGAGCTTTTGCAGCAAGAACAATAACAGATTAGTAGCCTCTCTAGGTATCAATAAACTGTTTAGGAGATAGGAGTGTCTCAGAGGGAAGGTTGGGAATTAGCTAAACTTCTTTACAGCTGATTGCAATTATTTAGCATTGCAAAGTAATTTGAGATAGCTTCATGGCTGGAAAGTAAATTTTGTGTCTGAGAAAATTAAAAGGGTTATATTCTTAAAGAAAAAAGTAGGAATCAGGCAAATTTGCAAAACACTAAGTAAAATGTTCCATATTTTTTCAAAATAGTATGAGGAAGGAATACAAAAGAGTATGGCAGGGACACAGAAACTCCATAAACCCGCAGAGGATGCAGAAAAATGACATAGAAATCTGTTACATAAGTATATTATTCCTGGTATGTTATTCAGTGGTTTGTTATTTAGCAGCAGTTCTAGTTTTTAATCATACTATAAGTTTTCTATGTTTCATAGATACAAACAGAACTTTTTTCTGAAGTAAAAAGAGGAGACCAAGGCTCAGGCAACTAAGCTAGGAATGAAAAATGAAAGTTTTTTTGACAGGCAAAGGTTTGGCAATTGATTTTTATTACAGGTTAATGATATTCTCAGCTGTGTTCAATTCCTTAATGACAGATGCTTTAAGATCCTCCCTGCATGCAAGAATCAATTGAACAATCCTACTGCTTATGAGGTTTCAGAAAAAATAGAAAAGCGCCAGAAATAAAAAAAAAAAAATCCTTTTGAATTTTCACTGCAAAGAGATCAAAGAGGAAGTGGGAGAGGCGTGCATTATTATAACCTGCCCTATGTGGTGAGAGACCAGGGGCAGAATAAGTAGTTAGAGTTATTTAAGGGTAGATTTCTAGAAAGAAGCCTTTGAAACTGGCGCCAAGGGGAATGGATTGGCGCAAACTCTTCAATACTGTGACTTCCCCTTGTTTCAAGTTAGTCTTAGTGTTGTGTTTGAGTTTACTCACTGACTGTGGATCTTGATCTGTACATTATCTCATACACATGCATCCTAGTAATCAAATGGGTAAAGAGGTATTCCTAATGTGCTTTACGATAGGGAAATTGTTTTTCTTTGAGCTTATGTAAGTACACTTTTACTCAATTGAGTGCATGGTAGTAACAGAGGATTAAATGATCAGGGAAGAGAAATTCCATCTTGTCAGCCAGCTTGTTTGTACTTACAGTTGATGTCATAAAGCTGGTTGGTAGCACATAAAATGGTGGCAGAATTCTTTGTATTTTATGCACATATTCAGCTGCATCTCAGCAGTATGTAATATGAAATATAAGGCTCTGAGGGTAGATATTTCAGGTTTCCTTTTTTTCTGCCAGAAGGCCTCACATATTGTGACAAGCCTGCAAACTTTGATAATATTTTATTACTAATCATCAGCAATATTTTAGTAGCTGAATTAAAAGGGGAAATAACTTTGCCTCCTGCCATTCTGGGGTGAAGACGTGGAAGAAATAGATCCTGGCACTGCCTTAAAGGACAATTAGAACACTTCTGTCAGCACAGTATGTGACATGTATCCTCTATCCAGAAAACAGTTGGTAAATTGACAGGCTAAATTGGCAGTCTCTTAGGAAGAGTAAGCCTCTGCAATCATGTTAATGGACTCTATCAGTCACTTCATTGTGACTTTAGAATTTGTTGGGCTGTTTCAGCTGGATGTTAACAGGAAGGAATATTAGAATAGAATCATTTATGTTGGAAAAGACATTTAAGATCATTAAGCCCAACTGTAAACCTAACACTCCCATGTCCACCAGTAAACCATGTCCCGAGGCACCACATCTACGCATTTTTTTGAAATACTTCCAGGGATGGTGATTCAACCACATCCCTGAGCAGTCTCTTCCTATGTCCAACAACCCTTTCAGTGAAATTTTTTTCCTAATATCCAATCTAAACCTCCCACAGCACAACTTGAGGCCATTTCCTCTCATCCTAATCCTTGTTATCTGGGAAAAGAGACCTACCCTCACTTGCCTACAACCTCCTTTCAGGTGGTTTTAGGGAGCAATGAGGTCTCCCCTCAGCTTCCTCTTCTCCAGGCTAAACAACCCCAGTTCCCTCAGCCACTCCTCATCAGACTTGTGCTCCAGACCCTTCACCAGCTTCGATGCTCTTCTCTGGACAGGCTCCAGCACCTCTACATCTTTCTGGTAATGAGGGGTCCAAAGCTGAACACAGGATTCGAGGTGCAGCCTCACCAGTGTCAATACAGGGGGACGATCACTTCCTTAGTCCTGCTGACCACACTGTTCCTGATACAAGCCAGGATGCTGTTGGCCTTCTTGGCCACCTGGGCACACTGCTGGCTCCTGTCCAGTGTCTGTCAACCAGCACCCCCAGGTCCTTTCCCACCGGGCAGCTTCCCAGCCACTCTGCCCCAAGCCTGTAGCGCTGCGTGGGGCTGTTGTGACCCAAGTGCAGGACCCGGCACTGAGCCTTGTGGAACCTCATACAATTGGTCTTGGTCCATTGGTCCAGCAGGTCCAGATCCATCTTCAGAGCCTTCATGCCCACAAGCACATCAACACTCTTTCCCAGCTTGGTGTCATCTGCAAACTGACTGAGGATGCACTCAGTCCTCTTGTCCAGATCAATGACAAAGACATTAAACAGAACTGGCCCCAGTACTGAGCCCTGGGGAAAACCATTTGTAACTGGTCACTAGTGGGACGTAACTCCATTCACCACCACTCTCTGGGCTTGGCTGTCCAGCCAGCTTTTACCCAGTGCAGGGTACACCCATCCAAGCCACGAGTATCCAGTTTCCCCAGGAGAATGCTGTGGCAGACAGTGTCAAAGGCTTTACTAAGGTCCAGGCAGACAACATCCACAGCCTTCCCCTCACCCACTACATGCAGGTCACCTTGTCACAGAAGGAGGTCACGTTCGTCAGGCAGGACCTGCCTTTCATAAACGCATGGTAGCTGGGCCTGATTGTCCTGCATGTGCCACGTGATGGCACTCACTTCCCCAGCACCAAAGTCAGGCTGACAGGCCTGACCGTTTTCCAGATCATCCTTCCTGCCTTTCTGGTAGATGGGCATCACACAGGCTAACCTCCAGCCTTCTGGGACCTCCCCAGTTAGCCAGGACTGTTGACAAATGATGACAATTTGACAATGGATGGACTATGACAAAAGCAAAGTTGATGATGGAGGGCCATAAATAAGCAAGTTTCTTGATAGTGGCATGTTTCTGTTTTGTGAATTTTCATATGGTTTTCCAATGGCTGAATGTTTGGAAAGTGATTAATTTTAAAGATCATTAGGTATGATTGCATGTTTGATTCTCAAAGACTAATGTTCACTTTGAACAGTCTTTTGAGTTCTACTCTTTGTTGAATACAACTTGTTTAAGAGGTATCTCCACAGGCAAATTCGAGGTGACTCCATTTCAGCACAGTGGTTCACAGACAAGGAAGAAGTCTGGAATGGCTCCGAAAATATTTTTCAGTGGACCATTTTGCAGCATTGGGATTACCTGGAAGTTTATGTCCATCAGAAAGTGCTGTGCCTTTGAAATAGTTTCTTTCAACAATAGGACTTCAGTGGTCTTGTTCCTAAAGTCTTTCCTGGGTTTCTGCATTGGACACTGTCAGAGAGGAGGTCTGTTGTAGCTGAACCCACAGGATAGCATTTATCCCTAGATTTAAACACCTAATTATAGACTTGTTATGTGAATTAGATTTTTAAGCTCCTGTGATAGTGAGCGCAAATCTGAGGCTCATCTCAATTGCCCCCATGTAGGTGTCTAGTGCTATTTCAAATACATCCAGGTGTCCTGTATGACCTCCATCCAGTTCACCACAAAGGCACAGGTCTTGTACAGGTCCTGTGTCATAACTGCCAGGCCCATACACATCTCAGACATACTAGGATGCCTCACATTACACTTATCCACTACAGGTGATCCTTCCAGCTGGTCCCCTGGCTGATGTAGTCAGCAGCATCCAGAGAACTGTTTTTCTTAGCCTACAGTAGACACGTGCATTTCATCAGCAGACCATCGAGCTCTTCACTGACCTTACTGGGAGCTCAGATACCTGACTTATATGCAAGCACTAAAGGAGTGATTCAGGTATCTAGACACACCATGTAGAATGTAGAACCATTTAAAATACCCTGGAGAATCAGAGCTCTACGTAGACATGACACAAGACCTACTGGAGGGTCCCACCCCTTTGCAGCACAGGTGGAGGGCAGACGGCTACCCTGATGCAGGGGACATCTCTGCATAGACCCCTGGCTCTACTGCTACTATCTATCTATCGCATTCAGCTTCAGATACCTGAATCAGGAGCTGACTTCCACCCCTTACATACAACTGTATACTTCTATTTATATATAGTGCAGATCTTCTCAATCTGTTTTATCAAGGGCAAAGTCATTAACTGTCCCCTGAGAGGCTGCTCCAGGCATAGAAGATACTGGTTTGTTTATATTACTGCTTTAATGTTTATAAATTTGTTAACTTCATAAGTTACATTGCACAGCCAAATGTAAAGATAATTGACTCTATGGGGATTTCTAGACCTTAGACGACAAGACTACCTCAAAGTTTCTACTTGTTGAACCTCTTGGTCTTAATAGATTTGTACTATACTACTGGCCTCAGAGCTGATACTTAACCTGTTTTCAAGCACTGAAAGGCTGTTAAAATCTTTAGTTGAAACTATCTTTGCAGTTGTTGAGTTGTCAGGTAGTAAAAGCAGGTAGGTTTGGCAAAAATTATTCCAGGCAGGGAGGCTTATAAAGAGGACAGTAGAGCACTGCTAATTGTAGAAGGCAGAGATTTTTGACATTTTCTTTTGTTAATTGTATGCTGTCCTTATTCTGATTGCAAACTTGGGTGAGTGCTGTAAAGTGAGACTCAACAAATATAAAAAGAAGGGAAAATGTGGAGGAGAATTCTTGAGGAGAAATCTGACTTTCCCACAGAACTATTTTTTGCATTAAGCTTCTAAAGATTTTTATTTCTTTTAGATTTTCAAATGTGTATTGCTTATCTGCACTCATCTTCTTGTGGTAGAAAACTGTTTTCATTTCCAGCATGAGCTGAAAACAAGAAGTATGAAAAAAACAGCAAATAATGACAGAAAAGCACTTAATCTTTCTGAATCTGCAACACTTAAACTTTAGGTATAGGTTTGGTTCACTAGTCTTTGAACTAAATCTGTATTCGTCATCATCATTATCTTCTGAACTTCAGCAAACTGCTAAAATGGAGGATTATATTCACAGCATGTGCAAGCCATCATCAAGAATATACACCTGCCAGGATTTATCTGTAAGGATCCTGCTAGTAAGTTGTTTTTTTTTGGTTTGGGTTTGTTTTATTTTTTATGTTGCCAACAAAAAAATGGTTCATTTTTTACAGGTCAAGAAACTATCACTTTTCTCCATATTTTGCCATAGTTCTTTTGCCACTGCTTCAATTTTGGAATATTATGATTTACCATTCATTACAAGGTGATGGGGGCATATTGTGGAACACATTGCCTACCTCAGTATCGAACCTGCTAGCAGCCCTATTGGATGGCACCAGCATACCAGCTTCTGGAATCTTTCTTCAGTAATTGTGACAGGTTTTTCTACACAGCCACCCACCCTACCTCTGATGCATATAAACACAGACAGCTTGAGTTTATTGCCAACACGTAATGACACCTAAGCACAGCATTTTTTGAACTTGAAAACAGCCAGCATCCCTCTAAAAAATCAAAGAACAATACTTTTGTAAATCCGTATCTCCACCTCATATGCAATTACTCATCTCCACCTTTACAGTACACCTCTCCTTAAAAGCTACCTGTTTTTTTCATGTGCTTTTCATGTGTGGTTTTTTTTTTCACGATTATATGAAAGAATGAACATGTGGATAGGCTACTACATCTATTTCATCAGTAAACTGAAACATCTCCCTACACAGCTTCTCCCATTCATTTCTGTCTATCAATATGTTAAAACCTGTCAGAAAATTCTAATTAATCACATGCCACTGGGAAAAAAAAATATCCAGCTACCCACTCAGGCAGCTAGGAGTGGGAAGAACCAACTTTGTGCCCTCACATTGCACTTCAAGACTGTGTACTTCAAGCCCGACAAAATAGCTTTGCATTGCCTCCTCCATACTCATTACTAGCTAGACTGTCATTAATCAGAACACTCAAAAAAGGCACTTAGTTCATGAACTTCTGTGGGAGACATTTTCAAAACATTAATGATGCTTTAATCTCAACAGATGAAGAACATTACACAAGTGATTGCAACTGATATTTTCCAAAGTTACTGTAGAAAGGGTTTAGATAAGAAAAACCACAAGGCATCATGCGGTGCTCATAAAATCTTTCTCCTTCTTCCTGCCCCTGCCTCACCAATATAAGTCCCAGTTCAGTAAATAGGTGAAAATTCAAAATAACATCTTAAAATAACAGGTCCAACACCTTTGCAGTTAAAGCCTGGTGTGTAGGTGTGCTGGACCTACAGCTTGTATGTATTCCCTGGTCGTCTCTGTGACGACCCACACTGTTACCGGGGAAGGTACAACTCTGACATAGCAACTTCCCCATGTATGCCACTGGGTTGTGGAGCAGTGCAGGGCTGGGAAAACAGTACCATCCCACAGGGCTTGGGAGGAAAATAATGGGCCAAAGCTCTGCACATGCTAAGAGGAGCCTGAGCCTGAGACTGTAGCTGGGCTATGAGCAGCTTGAGAAGAGCACTGGCTTCATCAGAGGACCCTGGGACTCCTCAAAGGGCAGTTTCAAGTCCAAAGATACTAAGAGACATGAAAGGAACAGAGTGGGTAATGAAGCACATACGGGGAATTTCCTAGGAGATAGGAACTCTGTCAGAAGAGCAGAATCTACACTGCCAGCATTTCAGGAATGGAAGATGACCCTTCAGGCTCTGTACTGCTTTCATGCTGGTTCCTGACTTTTCACCTTTAGAATTCTTATATTTCTGGGAATACTGCCAGACTGAAGACACATTGCCTGCAAAGCTATCTGGCCTTGCTTCTGTAACCCCTTTCAGATAGTTTAGGTGAGTGCCTGAACATCCACGTAGCAGCCTGCCCCAGTGGTCTGGAAACTATACTGTACAACATCCTTGACACATCCTCACACAGGACCCTCCCCTCCTCCTGGCTGTTCTCTTACGCCCTTTTATTCTCTCCAAAAGTACATGGCAACACTGCTAAAAATAAAGAGACACATTTTGACATAAGATCAATCATTGTTTATTCTGATAACTACACGCAGTAGATCCAAGTGAAAGACAACTTGTATTGTCAACACCTCCTCTTATACCTTCCCACACTCCAAATAATTATCAATCAGCTAAATGCATCAAGATTTATAAAATATAACTTTAGCCTGTAACAGTAAAATAATGCCCCTTCTTTCCCCACTTCTCAAAAAGTCCCAGGATAGCAAGCTTTCCTACTGGTCCACCTGGATAACGCTTCCTAACATTCTGGATCCTCTTGTTCACACATGGCTAAAATGTCCCTGGCAGGCACTGTGCATGTGGCATACACCAGAATTAGGTTGTGTTTGCCTCAGATTCCTGGATTCACATCTGGTTTGCAAAGTATCAGAGCTGCTATCTTCTTACATATGACTTCTCACCTCACCCATCTCTCCCAGATGCCATTTTCCTTGGAAAATAAAAGCATATAATCACAGCTTGCTGTCCTTACCCTCTACACAAAAGTTTTGTCTCTTTCATTTCAGTCCTTTCCCTCAGAGATAAAGGCTGGAACATGCCATACCTTTCACCCAGCTGCTCAGGAATATCCCAGTTGTAAAGCCTACCATGACCAGAAAGACTACTGAAGAGGTCCTTAAATGTGATGAAGAAGGATTGCTCACGGTCTGAGAGAGTCTCTCTGGAGAGAAAATGGTAACTATCCTTATGCTCTTCCTGAGGGAGACTCAGAATGTGGTAGTGAAATCAGAAACTTGAATCCATA
Source organism: Falco rusticolus (assembly GCF_015220075.1). Classification (NCBI taxonomy): domain Eukaryota; kingdom Metazoa; phylum Chordata; class Aves; order Falconiformes; family Falconidae; genus Falco; species Falco rusticolus. Next base: position 27,488,304 of record NC_051188.1, read on the forward strand.
GTTCTGAGTGCAACCCGAACAGTAGCTAACCATGTTTGTAGAATGCATGGGAACCATGGGAAGAATTGGGATGGTGGAAGAGGATTTTTCAGAGTGACTACATGTTACTTCAGGGTAGATGGACATTTCCAGGTCCACTGTAACCAGGTGGCATTGACAATCCCTGCTGTGGTCACCTCTGTCTTAACTACTAGCATTGGAAAGGCAATAAGAGCGCAGGAAGGTGCTGAGACGCTAATTCAGGTATCAGTATCTTCTACCACTTCCTAACCACATGCCAGACTCTTGCACCCTGTCTCTGGTACCCGTATGCAATACACTCTTCACCAAGGAATACGCTGCATCTTTCAGTCCTTCAGAAATGCCTGTCTGTAAATTTTAAGTTTTGGCGGCTTAGGTTTTGCCTCTTTGAATAATTTTTTTTTTTCCTCCCCATACTTAGATAACACATTGAACTTATACTTTTGGCCCTTTGGGACACTTCCAGGAAAATCCATGAAATCCAATGAAAACACGTCTATACCATGGACTTGCATTTTTAGAGGCCAGTCCATTGAAGCAGCTGATGCCTGGCTCCCTGGTTCAACTTTGACTGGTAGGAACCATGACTGATTCTGCGGGAGTGAGCAAGCAGCAGAAACACAGGTTGCAAGTATGAGATGGAGAAATTCAACATGTATAACATTTCTTAGCACAGTAAGTAGAAGGCAGCAATTTTGCATAAAGCAGTTTACGATGTGATTTTACTGCTGTCCCAGGAAAGCAAAAAGGCCATGAAAGTTGTAGGAGGTGGATATAGTCTCTTTTCAGCTTCCTACTTCCAGCATTATGCCAGCAATTTCTTCTTTTCTCTGCACATAGTGTAAGAACACAGCACACAGAAGGAGAGAGGAGTCAAGCTGATCCAAAAGACCTTCAGGAAATGAAATGCACATTTCACAGCATTCTTGCAGAGCGAGAGTTAATTGAAGCAATTCTTACAAAGGTTTCCTAAGCTAGTGCATCTGAAAGTATGCACTGACTGTTACACATTGACTGTTCTGTTAATGTTGACCAAACAAGAGATGGAAATTTTAGATATTGTGTCCCTTGCTGGGACAACCTGGAAATGCAGAGGTGATGTACAAGGAGCTGATGCACTACAGGCAGAAAGATCTTCCTGTTAATAGAGAAACCTGTCTGGCCAGTGGACAGGAGACCGGGACAGAAGTCTCACTAAGGACACCAGCAGCTCTGGGAAAGACTGTGTGTGACCTTTCTTCTGTACATCCAAAGCACCCACAGAGTAATCTGCTATATAGGAGATTTACCTCCCAAACTGCCTTGATGACTAAAAAATTTGCAGTTCCAAACTAACTGGAAGAAAGCTGCAGGGGCTGGAGTTGGCCAGCTTCCACTTTCTTACCACAACCCTCCCTTTGTGCCCAACAGTGTTTTCACATTAATTGACTTCCACACCAGAGGAGTGAACCAAGGACATATCAGCACAATCAGCTCCCTCCCTGTCCTAAAGTTCTCCCTCCTCTACCAATTCCCTTATGTCTGTAAACGCTAGTCTGCCATTAGCATGGTATTTTTTTCACACATCTGCAGAAAGCTGTCCCCAGGGTATCCACCTATAAAAATACCCACAGTATCATGAGACTGACATCTAACAGTGAACAGGAAGGCATAAAAGCACCACCGTGTGCTTTTGCTAGCCAGGCAATGCCTGCAAACATTGCCGTCAGGTTCCCATGCCCTAAATCTAGACTGTTAGCAAATACATAGATTCAAGTTTAATAACCGACTCTTCAGCTTCATTTACGTGCTTTGTAGCATCCTTAGAAGACAGCCACACCTCTGCTTCAGTCTTCGCTGAGTATACATGCATACCTAGGTGGTCAGCACCCAGTCAGATATCGATGCCTGGGTTCCTCAAGCAGTAGAGCACACTGCGATTTAAATAAAGGTATTCTACGCATTTTTTTATTCTACCTATCCCCCATCCCATATGTGGATGCTGCATGCAATTTAACACGATAAAAACATTTTCTGCAGATACCAAATTTTAAAGAACAGCTTTTTTTCCCCTCTTAATTCGGCATTCAACTATCCATCCGGGTAAGCAACAAGTGACTTGGCAGATAAATAAGGACATATGGCTTTGAGGAACTGGTAATTTAAAAGTACTTGGACAAGTTTCCTCAACTCATTCACCTTAATTTGTGTTATTCTCTTTCACGTGTACTTTAGCAACTGCTACAGCTAAAGAAGTGTAGAAAATATAATGCAAACAACATGATTTTCCTGAGTTCCATAAATGTGTACCACAAAATACTCACAAACTGCCTAACAGGGGTCAGATACAATTCAAAGCTGTTAAAGGTACATGCCCCATCTGTAGTCACCAGGTGGCACCAGATGTACCCATATATTGATAATCAGCTCAAGGCCACTGTAACCGATAAGGACTTTGAAATGCAAAGCACAAAACATATAGGTATTAGCTAGAGCCAAACAGCTGAGTGGTTAGTAGACTAGAGACTTTAGATATACCTTTAATGAGATCTGACTTTTGCTTGTTGTTGTTTGGGTTTTGGTGGTGGTTTGGTTTGGGGTTTTTGTTTTGGTTTGGTTTTTTGAGGAAGAAGTATTAAAGAGTAAGATTCAGTGGCATCTCCTAATTTTGAAGATATTGATTGAAAAACTTCTCAAAAAATGCAAAAATATATTATTTTAACTAAATGCACTGATTCTTGGTCAGAATTAACATCTTTCATTTTTCCTCCTTTTCTATTTAGACATTTAATTGTTTAAAGAATTAAATTTTGGAGAAAAATCACTTATTTCAAAAGATACATTTCAGAAGTCCTGCAGAATTGTACCTTTCTGCTGATACAAGAAGATACATTTTCTGGCTTTCTGACATTGTCAATGAGGTCTTGAATTATGTAGGAAAACCTATGCGTAAAAATTATTTTGGTTTACAAATACAATTACATTATTGTATGAAGGTGAAATTAGCTATGCATCATACATAGTATATTAACTCATGATTGTAAAGAAATAGTGAGAACTAATTCATTGACTTGTAAATCATGAGTCATATTGGGGTTTTTCTGCATTTGAATGTTCATAACTTTCATCAGTAATTTAATATTTGGGAATCTAAACTGTTTCTTGAACTTGGCAGTATTTAGCACACGTATCTTTCTTACTATTATCTGTCTCCTCCGTGAATAACTCCATCAGGGGCAAAAAAACCCCAGCAAAATGATGAAATCTTGACCTCACTGAATCAATGGCAAAACTCCCACTAACTTCAAAGGGCCACGACTTTACCACACATGACTAGCTTTATACAACAAAGGAAAACCAAACAGGCAAAGATATCATGTCATTAAAAGTACAGAGTCTGAAAATGAATCATCATCTAAACAATATGTCAGATGTTTACAAATAAAAGTAAACAAAAAGTCAAGTTGCAATTTGAAATAGTTTCACAAGAATTTGATTCTCCAGGGAAAAAAGACATATCTCATATCTCTGTCTAAACAGCGAAAATGTAAATTTTAGTATAAAATTATAAGCATCCAGATTTTATATCTTTAGCCTACTGTAATGATTTTTCAGCCAGCAGGTACTTTTGATTATTAAATAATATATTAAATATGCACACTTTTATCTGCTTCATTGCAGCATTACTGTAAAAATGTAATCCACTTTTACATTCTTCATACATACTTCAGCATGTCCTGTTTCTAGAAAAGAACCAACATGACTATCTACACAGATGGCATCCACAGATGCTTAATGGTTGTTGGGGTCTCCAGTGCAAACAACACCATGAGCATGCAAATAATCTATTTGTTTAGAGAACATTTTTTTTTAAAGCACTGGCTTGCAAGCAATATTAGCATTTGCAATGGGCAAGCGTAGCCTGGTACAGACGCAAAAGATGTCTCTGTTCAAATAATTCATGATTATTTGTCATGCTTTATAGTAATGGGAAGACCCTCAGCAAGTACAACCAGGGAAAAAAGGACGAGAAGGAGAAGCAGCACTCTCACCAGCCAGCAGTGCAGTCCAGCACTGAAACTATGCACTTAAACTCCGGCCCAGAGAGCTAACCTCTAGTTTGGAGCAAAGCAGTTTGTGGCTAATTTAACACTGTAGAATGCACCCAAACAGTACACCTATCTTTCGTCTGCTACAGCATGAAGCTCACCTAAACCAAGGTTTTGTATTCAAGCGTTTCCATTACAGTAGCTGCGGCACATACCAAAAAGTCTAAACAACAGCCTGAAATGTAGGAAACTAGTGTAAGGAAGTTTGTAGACTCTCTCTCCAGCTAGTCCAAAAAGTGTTTTATGCCATCTTAAGTAACTGACAAAGACAGCAAGAGCTGCTTTCCAGGGATCTCCCCTTTCGTCCATTGGTAAGGGAAGCCCAGGCAGCCAGGTCAGAGATGAGACACAGCCTTAGATGGCTAACATCAACTGAGATGAACTCCACTCTGCACATGGCAACTTCCACTATCGAGGCTGGAGAATGGAGACACAGGTGGTTTAACTGTTTTGACACAGGGCTGTGCACTGATCCTTCCAGGTCCTGGTCCACTGCATTGAGAAATTCCTGTAAGTTGTATTCTCATCTGCACTATCAGTTGAGAAATAATCTAATGTGAATCTAGTTTTCTTCCCTTTCTGTGATGTAAACCTGTTGCCATTACAAAGGAGCTCTGCTTTTACTGTCTAGAAGACAAAGCAGACACACATTTGTACAAAGACCGACTTACTGTATTTCTTTCTTTCCATAAGAAAAAAAGCATAGAATTCATGTTATTTTATCAGCAAAAATTACACTCTTTACCTATTATCTGCAATTCTATCCATAGTGAGTGCATTATACTGTAATTAAAGTATATTGCATGTATTATCTGTGAAAGGGCTGTAATCATCTCAACATACTATTCATTGAAATACATTAATACAGTACCTGTAATACATGAAAATTGAAATAGATGAAAATATAATACAATATTGTAACTATTTTCAAGTTTTTTCTTCCTGCAAGAATCCTAGGAATATCAGAATTTATGGGCTATGTTATCCTGTCCCCAGTATTTTCTTAAAATGAGAAGGATACGCAAGAGTCTAGCTCCCTCCTAGAGATGTCTCAAAGCAGTGCAAGGGGAAGCAGAGCAGGCATTGAATTTATCATGAATGAGACTGTATATAATGATTTTTTCCTTTGAGAGAAGACAGGGAGAAAGGGAGAGGAGTTTGTACCTTTCTAGCTGTACTTGATAGGATGGATGACTACTGGAGGAGACAGGGCTGAAAGACCGATCAATTGGGTCATGTCTCCCAGTGTTGCCTTGCTGAGTTAAGAGACAGGGACCTCCACACGGAGGGGTTGAAACCTTCATCAGCTTTAAAGGGAATTTAATAATTAATTTAAATGGACCACATCTTACCACTAATATTCTCTTTGGAATTATTATGATCTTTGAATCATTAAAGATTTCCCACAATATCTGCAGGAATAATGTTACCATGTCAGAGGTGTCATGGGCAAAACCTGTTTATCAACTTCAAGATTCTTCTGAGTGAGTTTATAATGGGTGCAAAGCTCTGGCTTGAAAAAGCTTGACTTTTCTTACTGCACAGTCTTCCAGGAAGGAAGTTTTGTGCATGATCAGTTAAATGTAAGCCCGATTCTGGCTTTATATAGAAGGCAGTTAACAATTCACTCAGCTCTAAGTGGAAAACCTTATTCAGGCTGCAGGTAGGAAGGATGCAGGACATGTTTGCCCTTTCTCACTGGAACCTAGATCTCATGTGACTTAACTACATTAAACTGATAAGCCTTGTGGATCTGTGCAGATTTGATTCCATGTCAAGAGATGACCTTGAGAGTCTTGAGAAGTGGGCACCACATGAACCTCATGAAGACCACCAAGGCCCAGTGAAAGGCCCTGCACCTGCATTGGGGATATCCCCAATATCAATACAGACTGGGGGATGAAGGGCTTGAGCACAGTCCTGCTGAGAAGGACTTGAACATACTGGTGGATGAAAAACTGAGCATAAGCAAGCAACGTGCACTCACAGCCCAGAATGCCAACCATATCCTGGGCTGAACAAGCAACATGGCCAGCAGGTTGAGGCAGGTGAGTCTCCCCCTCTGCTCTGCTCTGGTGAGACCCCACCTGCAGTACTGCTTCCAGATCTGGGGGCCCCAGCACAAGACAGACATGGACCTGTTGAAATGGGTCCAGAAGAGGGCTACAAAAATGGTCAGAGGGCTGGAACAGCTCTCCTATGAGGAAAGGCTGGGAGACTTGGGGTAAAGGCTCTAGAGACACCTTATGGTATGAGTAAAATGCACACAGTATCAGTCATTAATTTTCTGATTTTAAATACTTGTGTGCAAGGATGATGGTTAGGTTTGGTTTTCTTTTTGCTTACTCCCTTTGCACAATTATTCTCTTTTCATTAGAGTAGATTACAGACCTAGAGAAAATCCTGCACATACCTGTTTCTCCCCACTGGGCTTCTTGTGATTTAACAGCAGCTCCACAGCACCAACTACCTCCTTCCGTATGGCATGTAACAGAGCGTCTCCCACATAAACATTAAAACTTAAGAGCAGCTCAATGAGCTCAAGGTTCTCATTTTCAATTGCAATAAGGAGTGCAGTTCTTCCAAGGGGATCAATGCAATTAATATTGATCTTGAAATAAATTTCTGCTTCCTCCAAAGCTTTCTTTACACTGGCATAATCTCCTTTCTCCACGGCGTTCAGATAGGCTTTCTCTGCATTAGACAGTTCAGATTCTGCCCGTACAATACGAAGAGGGATACGATCTCTGTAAGGAGCATTGACACTTCTTTTGTAGTAGAACTGGGCCATATTTTATGCCATTCTAATACTTTGTCTCTGCAATATAAAAAGAAAGGTTAAATTAATAATATGTTTTGGGGGTACACCGCACCAAAATAATATTTGCAATATATAAGCATTTAAAACTCATAGTAAAAACCTGATGCTGAAACAAGTACAAATGGCCTCTATCAACAGAACTTGTAAGATCACCAGCAAAATGTGGAAACCAAAACATACAACCAAGTGGTTGCAACTTACCAAGTCAAAGCGTATCTGCCAGCACACCGTTTGCTCATATGTATTCCCTAAAACTGTAGCAAGCATGAGGTGATACAATACAATGTAGTTTGCACCAAATGTGTAGCTCCACTTCCTCCTTAATTTCTTCATTAAGTGCCACTACCTCATGTTGCCAACAGTTTGAGAGCATGCTTATACCCAGTTGCTGCTGCCCAGTAGACTACAGGGCACTACACCTTTTAAGCTTGACTGTGGTAGTGGTTTTGTCATTTGGAGATTGGTTTAGTTGCCCATCTAAGGTACCTAGACTTCTTTGAGATGAACTAGTTATCTCATCTGCACTCCACCATGGCTTGGGTCTTTCATAAGGCCAGTGGCACATATGGTACCTCCATACAAATGTCTCTGATATCCTACACAATCCAGATGTCATTGATGCTTGTGTGTGGACAACTAAATACAGCCCTTCTTATCTGTTTCTTTAGCCTAGGCAGAAAGAACATGTTAGTGTTGGAATAGTTACCAGTATTTACGTCTTCCTAGTACTGTTGAAATACTCTGACTTATGTGTGGCAGGCACAATTCAGCAGTGAGCTCTTGTATTAAGATTTTGATTCAATCTCATAAGCTATCAGAAAAAACATTCCTATAAAATACTTTTCCAACCAGCACTTACTATCGTATAAATTAGAATTCAGAACCTAAAAGGACAAACAAAATCCATATGAGATAAATTCCCAAGGACTGATAGATAGTAATCATGGTTGTGATTCTGAACTACTTATTTCTAAACTAGAACTAATACTGAAACACTACAACTATAAAACAACTCTAAAGGCTTACATATAATAAAGCATCTAATGTTTCTGCTTTTACTCTTCATACTTTGTTCAAAGACTTTGCAAAAATAACTCCCTCTAACAAGATTATTTTCTCCTGGCTCTATCTTCTACCTGACAAAAGAGGGAAGAGAAAAATTTTACTTCAAAGAACAAAGTACACAATAAATATTTTCTTCAGCTGTTCAATTAGATACTGAACAACATACTAGTCAACTCGAGTTTCTTGTCATTCCCTCAACTGACAATGCAAGTTACAGTAACCCACTGCCTTGTCCTCCATTTCCTTCAGGCATTAAAAACCAAAATACCTCTATTGAGATCCTAGTTTAGAAAAGATAATATGTATTTTTATTATTGTGAAGTTTTGATTCATCAAAAATTTCACTAAACACTGTGAGGAACGTAGTAATCCATAGGTTTCAGTCTCCTTATGCAGTGTATTGAGAGGTAAGCACAAAAGCTTTTACTGTTTCCTTTGTTTTTCAGAGCATATCAACAGAGCTTGAGGCAGGCAGGAGACAGCAAAGGAGACACATCAGAAAGAATCTCCCTCTAGATCCATATATAGGGGCTAAGCAAATTGCAATCCTTTTCAAGATGTTTCCCAATTATCCCTCCAAGATGGTATTAGTCTGCAGTGGGCTGCTAGAGGTTGCACAGTTTGTGGATCATATTCTTTTAATCTCAAAGTAAAATCAAGTACATATACATTGCACAGTTTTGTACCCCTGGAACAGAGGTATCACATTCTTACTGTTAGTGTACTGTATTTTACCAGTTTGCTTTTCATTCCTGCTTTTCAAAATTGCAAGTTGGATTCAAGAAGAAAAAAAGTATTGTATATCTTCAGCTCCAAATTAAAAGACTTAAACGTAGATGTTCAACAGGTATCTACAAGAAAGGTGGGTTGCTGTATTCCTGTTACAGCCATGGAGATCTAGGGCTTCATTCCACTGCTCACAAATTGTCATCTGGTGCTGGATGCTAAAGGGCATCCTGCCTGCCTCCAGCTGCCACCTCAGAATGACTTGGGTTTCATAGGCGGTCTATTTCACATCTGTCAGGCAGATGTTGTGTTAACCCACAATGCACAAACATGTTAACCCACAACAATGCACAAACATTATTCAGTTTTTTTAATATCTACAAAGTGTTCCTCAAGACCCCTGGAAAAAAATGAATGACTGCAACTGGAAAGTTATTGCTAAAAGCTCCGCTCTCTTGAAAGCACAGTTAACAAATAAATGGATCATTTCCTAATAGGGAGTTAAAGCAGCAATTAAATTGTATTAGTCAAATTTGGCATCATAAAGATGCTTATGGTAGAAGAAGAGTACAGCAATTTACAGACAGGATTTATGATGATATCATGAGGATGATTTTAGAGGGTTTTATTTCTTTGTTTTTATGGTAAGTCTGAGGACTTATTTTTATTGCTTTCCTATAAGCCCTAAGGAAAATACTTGCTGGAACCTCATGTGTTTACCTTTTTGTGATTCTTGAATGGGGAAAATTAGATCTAAGCTTAGTTTGTCTCTTTCAGAAGAGACACATTAAACACACATTGTTATTCTTCTAAATAACTGTCCTCAGCTAGTCTTTCTCTTTTGCCTGTACCATTTCCTGAAAACAATCAGCCATAAATTAAGTTTTATCATAACCAGAAATATGTTTACATGCAGTTAGAAAGTAGAGATTGATTGCTGATACAGTACACTCCTGGAAGATGATATATACATCAAAGATAACAGTTCAGGGGTTCATGGTGTTTACAAAAATAAAACATTTATTTTTTGTATTATCTACTGCTAGATAGTGTTATGCAACGACTGATACTGTGCTGTCACATGTAAATATGCGCGTATGACAGATTTACATGGGCACACCATGAGAGCTGTAAGAGCTAGGAGTAGCCAGCAACAGTAAGGACGCCTCCATTTGCTTTGAGTTCCTCTGCAGGAACAAGAGTCTACGGAAAAAAAGAGGTCCAGTACACTAGACCAGTATGAGAGGAACGAAGGAAAATAAACAATTTACGGTACAAAACTTAGTAAAAGTGGAATTACAGTTTGCACAGAGTCCATACACCTGACACACAACAAAAATACTTCAGAGGAGAGATAAAGACAAAATAACTTGCCCTGAAAACAGGAATGTAATCACCTATCAGACTCTCATTATAACCAGAAGCCAATAAACACCATGTGATACATTGTACCTGAGTCATCCAAATATTCAGACTCATGGGGCTCAAATTCATATCCTGGAGGAATTATTTTTGTCTCTTTGTTGAAGTTGGTGAGGAGAATTAGGGACTGGGAAAGAAGTTCGAGACAAAGGGAAGAACTGATCTTCAGCATTGTTCTGCTCTTGCCTGTCATCCCAATAATCCTAACTGGGTGTATTTAAAACATAACATATCTAATACAATTTATTCAATTTGGAGGAACCTTCTCTGACTTGAGGAAGAACATATAATGGACTTGGTAAAGCAAAACAAATACTTTGATCAGTTTGGAGAAGTATTACAATATCCTTTCTCTACATAAGCTGTGGATTGGTTTGTACTTTTGAAAGGAAAACAAACCATCACACCTGGCTTTGCAAGACATTTGGTGATTCCTCTGACTCAACTGATAGCACTGAAAAATACTACTGCTTTAGGAAGTGACAGAACATTGATCAGTATTCTGATCTACTAATCCATGCTCTACTAATCCAGATAAGGAACTTAGGTAAAGCACTTATAATAAAAGAGCAAAAACTTAATAATATCAAGCCGTGCAAGGATGAACCTTACTCTTTAAGGCACTTTACATGAAGATATTACACAACATACTGTGTCTCTGGAATACCTGAGTAACTAGACCACTATATGCACAGAATATTTTGAAATTGTGGTGACTAACTCTAAACCCAGCTGTGAAATGTTTTAGGATTAAAATTTGTGCTAGAAACAAAGCCTCACTATATCAAAACAAAGAGGTATTAATTTCAAAAGAATATTTACTAGATAATTATGTCATAGCTGCAAATGTATCTGTTATGAAAGTGCATGTTTCTCTAAATACAGGTAAAACCCAATAAAACACCTGCCTAAACTTTCCCACAACTAGAAAAACAAGCCAGCATCAAACAGGGTCAGAGAGTTGGGCTATGAATGGATTGAGAGCAGCCCTGTGGAGGACCTGGGGATGCTGGTGAATGAAAAGCTGGACATGACCCAGCAATGTGTGCCCGCAGCCCTGAAATCCAGCTGTATCTTGGGCTGCATAAACAGAAGCATGACTGGCAGGTTGAGGGAGGTGAGTCTCCTCCCTTACTCTGCTCTGGTGAGACCCCACCTGCAGTACTGCATCCAGCTCTGGGGTCCCCAGCACAAGACAGACATCAACCTGGTGAAGCAAGTCCAGAGGAGGGCCATGAAAATGGTCAGAGGGCTGGAATACCTCTCCTATGAGGAAGGGCTGAGAGACTTGGGATTGTTCAGCATGGAGAAAAGAAGGTGCTGGGGAGACCTTAGGGCAGCCCCATTATATAGAGGGGGCTTATGAGAAAGATGAAGAGAGACCAGAGGCTGTAGTGACAGGAGAAGGGGCAAGAGTTTTAAACTGGAAGAGAGCACGTCTAGATCAGACACAAGGAAGAAAGTTTTTACAATGAAGGTACTGGCACAGGCTGCCCAGAGAAGCTGTGGATGCCCCATCCCTGGCAGTGCTCAAGGCCAGGCTGGATGGGGCTTTGAGCAACCTGGTGTGGTGGAAGGTGTCCCTGCCCATGGCAGGGGGGCTGGAGCTAGGTGATCTTTAAGGTCCTTTCCAACCCAAATCGTTCCATGATTCTGTGTTTTCTTTATGATTTTCTTTATCAGTATTTGCAAATATGCTATTCATCACCAAGCCAGCCGTAGAAATCGTGGAACAAATATTAACAAAAATATTGAATAATGTTATATACATTATTATTAAAAATATTCAATTAATTTCATGCCATTAGTCTGACCATGTTATATACTATATACTTTAAGAACTTAAGGGAAGGTTTTGGAAATACAATACTAAATCTAAAATACAATGCAACTTGGCATTGGTAAAGCTTTTAGCTATTAGGTAAGTAATTATAACACATGAAATATAATGGATCTATTGACCCCTAGAGTCAAGCCATCTGCAATGACAGAAAACCAGGCAGAATGTTTTAGTGCTTCTCTAATGGCATGAGATGTGTCCAAATGGGGTACGCAAGGAAAATTCATCTCACTTAATTTTAGGAGCATAGTTGATTTATTTTAATGTTGACATCTATTATCATATATTCACATTGCCTATGGTATCTCAACCTACCTTCCACTGTTTCTACAGAAGGGCACGGGTTTCCTTGGCAGGTCCCTTGTCATACCTGCTACCCCTGGGACAATGCAAGCCCTGTGCTCATACCCTGGACATCTCAAATGGCCCAAACACACAGATTCTGCTTTAGCAACTGACTCCCGCCCTTATTGTTTACAGCTGAGAGCAAGGCACTTTCCAAGTGTAATTTGCCTGGCTTGTTTTAGACAGCTACACTATGATGAGAAAAGCCATACACGTCTATTAACATGGTTAAAAACTAATTTGGTTTTAATTTTCCTTTCAAGGGCCTCCTCAGCTTGATTTATGGCTACTCTCACATTACCGGACTTTGTGACCTCTAAAACCTAGCTTACTGTATTGATCAGTCCTTTCTCCCTTGTTTGTAGGCTCCTGGTTACTCTAATTTCCTTTCTAAACTCAAGACTCAGTCAATTAGGTTTAGAATCCTTTCCCCTACGCTTTTTTTTTTTTAAAATCTTTGTGGCAGCAAAAGTCACAATTACATTTTGTGCTAAAAAAAAGTCTAAGACACACCTGCATTAATCTTTATTCCAAATTAAATGTGGGGTGGATTTTAGATGAAAGTAAGCAAACCAGTATCAGAGAGCATACTGAGATTCTGAAAGCTTGTATTTTCATTTACACTGGTAACTATAAATAGTGAATAGACTCAAAAACAGAGCCAGTTTTTCAGCAGTTCTTTCATCAGAAAATTTCCACAGACCTGGGACAGCCAGTAACTTAGAGTTCAGAACAGTTGCTTAAAATGAGGGGAAATCTTAGTTAAATCTTTTCTCAGGAGGGTCTGGTAATTACGAAGTTACTGGATTTTCTAGCATCTCTCCCTCTCTGATATACGGAATTAAAAGAAAGAAAAAGAAATAGCTATGATAGTTGAAGATAGTCAGCTATCATCAGCCTACAGCAGCTGCACCCATCAAAATGCACACACACACTCACACTCTCTATACAGTGCTTCCTGCCTGCTGCAGATGTCAGGGAAACATCATCAGCACCTGAGCAGGAGAAAAAAAGAAGAAAACCGTCATACTTTGACAGAAAATAGATCCTTATGAGGTTAAGATTCCTTTCTTAACAGGCAGCTTAACTTACAGTGGCCACAGACCACTATTTCAAATGATATAGGACTGTATTTTCCATATTTTTTTTTCAGGGACGAATGGCAATATTCCACCTTCTTTGCAAACCTTTGACATTTCCACTCTATTTATCATTATTTGATAATTTGGTATTTCTTAAGAAAAGCCGATACAATTAATTTTACTGATGGTAAAATAAATTATCTTCTGCTGCTACTCATGTATATATATGCACATATTATAACCACAGGTACACAGTTGTTTCCCCATCAAAGTCAAAGCTCAAAAAAAATGCAATCAGAATTCCTTGGCTTTTATTTAACCTCTGCTTCTGCCTTATTTGCTTCTCCTACATGTACGATCATATCCTCACTATTTTTCTGGAGGACCCTGACTCACATTTCCCTTGCCTGCTTTTCCTTATCCCAAAACATTATCATAGCCAGGTGAAAGAGGAGTATCAGAGTGACCCACCAACAAGCACCAAGGGCCTCTGTGACAAGACACTTCTATTGCCAGCCACAGTACCTGTGCTTATTCATCACAACCCTTTCAGAGACAGGAAAAGACACCCAATGACCACATACCTCCTTCAGCAGATGGGCAGCTGGATGGACACAGATGCACTCCATAGTATCCACACATGCAAATTCTGAAATCCTCCTCATTGACATTACCTTTCTAAAGAGACTTTATTTCCATTGCTGATCACTAAGCTAGGCTTATTATAGCATTATTATACTATATAGCTTCTTCTGATGTCATCCAAAGTAAACTTTGATTTTGCTCATGAGTTTGCTTTTCAGGCTATTTGCATAAAAAAAAAAAAAAAAAAAAAGTGAAACTTCCTAAGAAGTAACTATGGAATCATCCTGCGCAGGAAACAGGAACATTTATGACAAGTGAGTAGCATGCAGATTTCTCTGTGATCTGAAACTATTTTATACACACTTTTAATGGTAAAGGAAAGTTTCTGACGTTTGTTATATTCATGAAAGTATTAAATTTTCTTTCTAAAATAGAACTGTGACATACCAGCTTTGATCTGACAGATAATACTATTTGATACACAGTAACAATTATGTTCAAAGGGAATTTTTGAAAGCAAGATTCTAGCTCTGATAAATCACTCACTGAAAGAAGTATGAAGTTCTTTCACTTTCAGTCACCAGGACAGACTGTTTCATTTGAACAAGAACAAAAGAAATGCACATAAACCTTTGATTTTCGAACCCAGCATCAGTCCAGATACTGCTGTATAACCAAATATCTAGACAAGTAATTTAAACATGCCTCTAGCACTGAGGTTGACTGGGTAGGCTGTGCCCGTACTGTTAAACTCTCTTGGTCCCAAAATAAGACAGCTGGATGAGAACTGCCTATTGGGAATAACTTGGGGTCCATGCTAACTTCTAAAATGTGCCTGCAAATTGTGTAGGAAGATGTTGGCTTCTAACAACTTCAGCTGCAGGTGATGGAGTTCCACTACCCATGTGTGCCTGCTAGCACTGTGTAATTTACAATTGTTATAGCTGGCAATACAGTATATGGGGTCCTCACCCGAAAGTAATTTTTCACTGTTAGGACTATGATCCGCTTCAGACTTAAAAGCTAACAATAGCACAAGTCCAAAACACTGAGTCATGCAAGCAGAATAGTGCAATAAGGTGTAAGTTCTCTATGAGGCTGTTGATTAATTTGAAATAGAGGTAAATGTCTTGTTTGTGCTTGGGTTTAAAGTACCCCATAATCCAAGCTGCAGTAAAGCAAAAAAAGTGACATAGTATATTGCTGTCAGTGGATGATGAGAGGCAGGCTGTCATGTTGCTTGCTTATATGTGTTCTGGCTCCACAATCAACAAGGCAGGACATCAGCTAGAAAGAATAACTTAGGGGCCAAGACACAATGGATGTATGACAGCTTAAACTCTCCCACTGTCTTACACTAGCAGTTTAAGAGATCAAGTCCCAGAAGAGTGTAAATGCTGACACTGAATGCGATAAACCTTCAGTGCAGTGACACAGACTAGATGGGTTTTTGTCAGTTTTAAGACAGGATGCAATTTCATAGCAATTTTGGGGGTTTATAGCATAGTGCTATGTATATAGTGTAAGGATGTTCTGTGAGTTCACTTAGGCTACACGGAATGGGAGGAAAATTTCATCTTCTAGGGCTGACATCACATCAGATGTTAGTTGAGAATGACAGGTTCTTATAACAGTGACCTTTAAGGTCAGGACTGGTATCAGTTTGAGGTTTGAGAAATATAAAAAGATCTGTTTTAGAACATTATGGAAAAATCATCGTTGAGAGATATAATAAATTAACAGATCATATAGGGCTAGGATGATTTGGGGCCAGGCATACATTTTATGCATTGTTAATGTAAACAAATATTAAAGAACTTGCTTCTTCAAAATACAGCCAAAACTGAGCCTAATTTGACTTACCTTATGGGCCAAAAATCAGATAGCTCCACACATGAAAAAAAATGAGCACCACAAGCTCACAGAAGTATCTGATAATAGCTCTCTAGCACATGCTAAATTAGTTCATCTTCCCAGTTTTATTTAAACTAGACAGAAGCATCCTTTGAAAAAATCAGGATGTATGGTTACCTCTTGCTGATGGGTAGCAGTATGCAAATATCCTTGGGAAAGTGGGGGAATGACCCTGAAGCCTGAACCACTTGTTCTTGCTCAGAGGGGAACACTGAAGCATTTAAGCTTGATACCAGAGCAAAGGAAGGACTGCTTTCCACTCGCTGAGGTGAACTTGCTCTTTGAAATGAGGGAGCTTGAATGACAACGTCAGCCCAGCCTATATGCAGTAGGCAGCCAGTTTGGGGTGGGAATGACAGAGAAGGCAATGACACAGGTAATGATCTTAATGAGTGACTGCACCATCCAGCTGAGCTGACCTCCCTGTCTCCTTGGCTGGTGTTATTCTCCTGGGTAAATTCAAGCAGCTCTCCAATAATTTTCAAGAGAAAGTACTTCAGTGTCATCTGGCTACACAGGAGGCCTTCTTCCAGCATTTCCAACAGTAGTGCTGACCTTATGCTATGTGGATGTAATCCTGCAGCATTCATACAGCACCGCAACACTTCTCAGGAGACGTGGGGATCGGGCTGCCCCCTGCTCACGGAGAGGGCGGGCAGCCTTCCTACAAATGAGGAAAGCATGGGAAAAGAAAAAGTACACAATTTTGAGAAATCAAACTATGGTTGGGCAGAAATGGTCTGACTGTACAAGTTCACTTGAGGAGGAATGGGGAGAGGAGGCAGGGTAGTTTGAGAAATAGAAGACAGGAGCATTACTTGCTGGAGTTATGCTACAAGTGGCAGTGACTTTTTGAAGCTTCAGTATATGTTTATGTGCAGATCCACATGTCTATCCATGCTTCGTAGGATGAAGGTCCAGCCAGCATGCAGTTTGGCCCAAAAAAGGAGGTTTTAGGCAGATTGCCCAATTACCTTTATTAGCAAGTCTTCAATAAAAACACTCAATGTGTGTCCCTTTTCAGATATACCAGCTAAGCCACCCTGAGGGTACGTTAAAACACTTTCTAGCATTTAGGACAAATGGAGAGCCAGCTGTGAAGAGCTCTGTGTACAAATATATATGCTCATGTAAACATTTATTACTGGCTGCTGCTCTCAGGGTGGTATGTGTATTTTGTGGGGAGCCTCGAAAGAGGCTGAACTAAAATAAAAAATACAGCTGGCAAGAAATAAAGACTAGTTAGGGAAAATTGTTCGGTCTTTGGAATTTATTGGCCTGTTTCCACCCAGATCTTTAATGATCCTGCCCTCACACTGCTTAGAGACACGTGAGTCAGTGCATTTTAATATATTTCATTAAAAGACCTCGTAAGACAATAAAATCAAGAAAACTTATTACCTAAGTTCAGCTACCAATAACAACACACTAACTCAAGTAAAAAGAATTATAATGATCAGTCAAATAAAAATCAAATTGACAGCAAAGCAAAAGAATTAGACTCAATAGTAGACAATATTCCACAATCTAATTAGGTAACATAAAATGTAGTTATAGAAGTCTGGAAAAGATGGTTGCCCATTGGCTATAAACCTCAACAAAAGAATTTGATTGAAATCAATCAAATATGGAATTCAGTTAGTTAACTAGCTTAATACCAAAACCTAATAAATATCTGAACCAAAGTCTGACAATAATAATTTTTTTTTTCAATAAATTCTATTCTTATGTGATGACTAACCCCTTCCTGCCCTTGTAGCAATAGACTTCAAAGAACAGAAGAGAAAGCCAGAAGCCTGACAACTCCTATTTAACATAACTCATTAAATGCCAGCTTCATGTCATTCAGGACCTTTAAATGTATAGCACAGAACATACACTAATGAATAGCTTGATGAGGTATTACATAAGGCTGCTTAAATCCAGGGGAACATTGCTTCCCACAAATTTCCCTGCATGGCCAAATTGTTATTGATGCATATGCCCAAATCACAATTCAAGATTAAAAGTCTCCTGCAATATGAGAACAGGAATGAAAATTAAAAATAGTTACAATAAGAGAATTCTCATTGCTAGGAAGTGGTGAAACCAGAAAGCTGTCATGTGGACTCCCTGGCTTACAAAGGCATGTCTACCATAGGGCTCTATAATCCCTGACCCAGCAGTAATTATGTGAGCTTGGTTATAGCTGCAAAAATTTGAGCACCCTTCATGAAGTTTGTATTTTCTTCCTTGGGTAGAAAAAGGTCAAAAGAACGTACATCACCATATTACAACACATAACCTATAAAAACAGATCATCTGAAAATCCTAACAACAAATCTAGCTCAACACTCATTTATGAGCTCCTTTATTAAGTATTATGTAAAGACTTTTCACCTAAATAATGACTCCTCTCCCAAACATACAATTAATCCAGCATGTTATTCACAGGAAAAATATATTTGATAGAGATAAAAGTAGGAAATAATTGATATAGAAAACTTTCACTGTGGAAAATGGATCTTGTCATGATTTCCAACTAGCAGAGGATTAATTCTGCACTCTTTTAGGCCAGGTTTTCACTCATCTAGCTTAAAAAGTAAACATTCAATTCCCTCTAGAACTAGAAAGTAAGCAACGCTTCTGTGTTATGTTTCCTGCACCAGAGGGGACAAGTTCATCTAAAGACAAACTTGCCTAACTCAGAGCTGCAACCAGTTCTCAGTTTGAGCATACCTGCTTAGCAAGACAATCAAATAAAAGCTGAAGAGAACAGGGAATGCTATTAAAATTTCAGCAAAATGCAATTTGGTTACCAGAATCTCTGTGAAACATTACTTTAGCTATCAAGAAACTTAGATGTTATGAGAGATTCACAGATTGCAAGATTACTACAAACACCTCATCTGAACTCTGTCATAAGGCAAGTCAAGAGAAAATCAGCGCTGCTTCCTGATCCTGAGAAGCCAGAACTGGAAGATGCTTCCTGGGTCATCAAACCCAGCCTCTTTATCACGGGAAGCTCTCCCAGAAAATCTTCCCTTGAACAGATCAGACTCCCTGTTAGAAGCTGTTAGGATCCCCCTGCTTGACCTACCTTCCCCTCGGCTGCTTCTGTGAGTAGCGGTGGACAAAGCCTCATTTCTCTGGCAAGATAATTTCCTCAATCCTAAATTAGGTTCAGCTGTTGAGGACTCCTGACAGGATTATCCTTCCTTCAGAATATTTGGAGAAAACACCGTCCTTCCTTTAGACTTCACTTTGCCAGTCTGCACAAACCTGGGTCCTTTTGAGCTCCAGCCTATTCCTTGCACATTGATGCCACCTGAAATGCCCCACGGTGCCCTACCTGTCACCCAGCTGCTGCCCTGAAAGGTCAAGGGTCCCCTCCAGCTCTTGTGTCACACCCCAAACCCCTGGTACCCTCAGGCACTCAACCGGTAA
This sequence comes from Falco rusticolus, assembly GCF_015220075.1. Taxonomy (NCBI): domain Eukaryota; kingdom Metazoa; phylum Chordata; class Aves; order Falconiformes; family Falconidae; genus Falco; species Falco rusticolus. The sequence goes on from NC_051188.1 coordinate 27,507,639, forward strand.
CAGGTGCCTACAAGCAGGCAGCTGAATTGAATCTTCAGTCTCCTTCCATGTTTGCACTATTTCTTTGCCATATCATTTTCTCTGAGTGATCTGAAGTGTACATGTTATTCCAAGACACACTTCTCTGCCTTCTTGTTCAATTATTTTAATATGTCCCTATCTGATGCTTAGATATTTTGCTTGATCAGGTTCTAGACCTACAATCACCTTGTTCAAGGCTGTATCATAGTCATCAACCTTTAATCTGCTCCATGTTCTTTTCTTCCTCAGATGTTTTCCATGAATAAGCTTTCAGCAGTATGCAAAAAAATCAAATTAAAAAAATCATGGTTTTTATTATTCTATAAATGCTTAATATTGTAATTTGCACTCCTGGACAGATTAGACTAATGTTTCATACTCTGCTTCCTGCAATAGTGAAGTAACTGGTCTCAAAGGCAAAGCAAAAGAAACCTCATGATGCATGTACTTAATTCTGCAATGATGCATATATATCAGAATTCTTTTCTTCCAGCCTTGCAGCAATCGGCTTCCTCCCCAGTGTTTGAGTTCTAGTAATTTTTCTCTTTATTTACATATATCTCTGCCTCTGTTAGTAATCAGTAAGTCTTTGACCCTGCGACCTCTTGTAGTTATGAATGTCAAAGGATCCTTGTGAACTGCCTGAACTTTGTTCCTGAAAACTTTGTTCTAACTATATCTGCCACCATTTTATTTTATTGGTATGATAGGTGGAACATAAATATGAGCCATTATTTTGTTCTTTCTTCATTTTATTTCATTTATCAGATTTGCCAGTAAGGCAAAACAAAGGCCATCATCAAGTGGCTAAAAAGGTAAGTTTAAAGTGTTTACTGGTAGAGTTTTTTTCCAAGTAAATAGCATGACATCCGTATTATATCAGTGAATGCAAGAGGGAAATACTGTAGACATTAACCACATTCAGTGGTGCTGTACCTAGATTCAAGCTACCTAAATTTAGACAGCTTGCTAAGGTTTCTAAGTTGGAATATATTTGTCTTGGAATCTTTCTACAGTTATTAGAGAAAGAGAAGTTAAGTCCTGCTGCAAGCAATTCAGTCAAATCTCCATTTCTTTCTTTTTACTGGCATAGGTGGATATAAATCTAGGCCTAAACGTCTATCTGCAGTTGAATAAGCTTCTGAACCAAAGATGTTCAAAAAGTTCATTTTGAAATGAATGGCAAATACGAAATTGCATTTGGTCAAAACCAAAGGAAGACAAATATATAAAGGAAGACATGCCCCTACCTTGATTAGGAATACCTCCTGATATGCGGGATATGCAGGTTCCTGTCACTATTGTAAATCAGATAATGCAATAGCATAACTGCAGGCTATAGACCAATCTTGTTTTGAAAGATTTTCCTTCTCAGGAAACCTGTATTTCTTACTCTAACTCCCTTCTAAATATGAATACTTATAGCAGCAGGTGATGGACTGCACCATGAGTTGTGGCACATGTCCTCTTTCAGATACTGTGCTAAACCAACATACCAAACCATTGGTGACTACTACAAATCTCATTAAATGTCCTCAAAGATAAAAGAAGCTCACCCATATTCAAGGGATATATATGTGCAATCCACTATACCTGGTAAGGGAAGTAATAGCTACTTTTCCTTTAAATTAGTTTTCTAAAAGGTGAAATTGACCCTAAGCTACTTAAAGAAGATGGTCTTCAAATACACATGTGCAAGCTATTGCAATTAATCATCGTTGTGAATGTATCCTACATTCTCCATAGTCCCTTTCTTGATAATGTTGCACAGCTATGTACTGAGTGTATGAATTTCTTTCAAACTCAGCTGCTAGTGATGGAGATTCCATTTGCAAATTTATTTTTTCTAAAGATAAGAGCTTAATATATGAGGCTGAGCACAACCCACATAAACCAAAAGTAAACCCAGCTATTAGTAACACTGGTAGATACTTCTACTAAGTAATCTTCATAATGTCTTGAAAATAATTTGTTTCTTGACTCCATGCACCTACTAGAATATCATTGCAAAATACCCTTTTTTTAAATCCTGATTTTCAATCTGAAGTTACTCATAGACAATGCATACTTATTTTTTGTAGTTCTAGCACCTGCTCACAGAATAACTTTTCAAACTCCCCAACATATGCCTTCATATTACATTTGTAGAATACAGTCACACTGGGATTCACCTTAAATGGATTAAAGGTATCTTTAGTGGAAATAGATAGACTACCTGCACTTTCGTTTTCCCTTTAAGAAGGAATTCAGCTTTCTTTCTGAACTTCAGGGAACAGGAAGAAATTGAAAATAATGTACTTTGATACCAAACTTCTGAAATAAAATTTTTCCTGGGAGCAAGGAATAAAGTAACATTACTGATATGAATGAGAACAGTTTGGTGTAGCTATAAAAACCAATGAGTTTGTAAAGACAATGTAAGTCTACATATTAATAGCTGCAGCATTCTGTATTTCATCTTCTCGCTTATTACACTGCCATGTTCTGAGATCAGGCCAGTGTTTTGATTTATCAGCAAATTTTTCTAAAGCATCACAGTTCTAAACATGATTTTAAAAAAATACTATCAGGTTCCATCCGAGTCGGTGCAGGTTCTCAGAAGATTGTATTTCATAAAATCAGAACAAATGTTGAAGTGTTTACACATAGATTTTGGAACATAGGAGATCGACACCAAATAAACTGGTTTAAGACTCCAAGTAAGTGCAAGATGGAAGACAAAGATCCAGGCCAAGATGAATTCTAGCTGCCAGGGAAACTTGCTGGAGTAAAAGAGTGAGGCAAAGCAAGAGATAAAATTGTCTATGAAGTAGATAAGAGTGGACATATTAAGAAGTGATGAAAGAAAAACAAGTATCCGAGGCAGATATATAGGGAGAACAGCAGGTCACAAATGAAATGGCAAAGAAAATGCTGGAAAACTAACAATGACTCTGTTAGGAATTCGATGTGCAGGACGTGCATTAACTAAGTAAGAAACAAATTATTTTGGCCTGACAGTAACATCTTCACTGAAAGCACATCTCATTATAGCAACATGCCCTCCAGCCATTGCTTCCCTACAACCAAACTGGTATCCTTGGCAGGAGTCTCCATCAGACCCTGCTGGGCTGTGCTGCCCCACATGACATACATCACCACCCATCCAGCCACAACCAGCTATAGTGAACACTGCACACTGATGATGTTCTGGCCAACACCAGTCGTTTCTATTCAAGGAAATCTAAAATTACATAATAACATTCTTTCCATCAAGAGCTACAGCTCTAGACATGCAACAGCCCTTAACAAATAATCAGGAACTGTTAACATCACATCATCCACCATAAAAACAGTTGGTACTATTTTACCAGAGCTTTGAGGAGAAAAGCAGACAAACAAATTAAAATCATGCCATTTAAAGTTAAGGCTTATGAATAGAACGAAGATTCCCTTTGGGAAACATGAAGAGTCAAAATATTCAAAGTAATATTTTTACAGCAGCAAAAAATTAAGACTATCAGATGCCTGGGACAGCATGTTACTGAAGCACACATCCCTCAGCCCTCTGCACTCACTGCTTGGAACAAGGGGGGAAATGAAATTGCAATTGGTAGGTGTTCTACTTGAATGCTTACTCAACTCTGGTTGAGTAAGGACACACTGGAAGAGGTTTTAATGTCATTTGCAGTAACCATTCTCATGGTAAAAAAAGAGCAACTTTGTTTTTCAGAGGTCAAACTGTTTCTACACTAATCACACTTATCAGCTTAGTGAAACAAGTGGGACTAATTAAAGGTAGTATAATTCAGACATCACCTTTGCAGAGTCATTCCACTGCTCATTGCACAGTAGCATGGTCAGGAAGAACTTCATCAAGCTAATTGTCTGAAAGCATGAGGCCAACCTCAAGATAAAAAAAAAAACCCACCTGGTAATAAAACCCTCTCCTCGGAAACAATTACCCAGTTTGACTGAATGAGGGTATCTTGATCTTGAATATTGTGGATATCAGTAAGAGCACAAAATGTTCACCATTTTTAGCAGTGGCTTAGCAACTGACAGGACTGGACCAGAAAAGAAACTAACAAAACAACAACAAACAACAACAAAAGGGGCAGTGGATGAAGTAACAGAATGTGTCCATCTGAATTTAGTAAATTACACAGAACTGAGAATCATACTAGTGGCAGGGGACCCTGAAATTATACTCATATTTTTTTCTGAAAAGCAAGCAACTGTTTGGATGAGACCTGTGTCAAGGTGCTGCATATATTTGATGACCATTTACTGGCAAGTTCTTGGCATTTTGCTTCAGGCAATCTCAAGCCCTTAGGACTACTTCTTTTTGGAGGATAAAACTGTGGGCAGGATTCAGTTAAGGGTTAAGACACCAACATTAAATGTCTAAATGTAGACATCAACATTTGAAGTCAGTCCCTAAAATCCCTCTGTTGTCTGTGGGTAGCCTGGATAGGATTAGATTTTTTTAAACCATGACTTTTAAGATATCTTACACAGCTGAGAAATTCCTGGGGACTGGCCCAAAAGGGTATATTATATCCTTCTTTCCCCACAGGTAGAAGGCTAACAGGATGCCATCTCAAATGTCACTAGATACCTGCCTTTAGGCAACATTATCACAACTTTAGTCAGTGAAACAGAGCAAAGTCTTAAAAAGATTAGCCGGGATGAGTTTGGTACAATGCTCTGGGTGATGCTCTGTTTGTGTTGAGAAAGGAATGTACTCTGAACAATAAGAAAAGTACTCTGAATAAGAAAAAGTTTCACTGAGGATGTTAAAGTAAAGCAATGTACCACTGACAATGTTAAAGGAACATACTCTGAATAATTAGAAAAGATAAGGTGAACATCTGGAGGAGATAAGGAGACCATGAGTCAGGAAATCGTTGAACAAAGAAAGTTGAAAGGTTTACTCCACCTAGATCCCACCTGTTATGAATAGAATTATTAGGTGTCGAAATCAAATGAGTATGTATGTAAAGATGTTGTAACCTCTCAGGAAAACTGTATAAATTACCTGACTTTTCACTGAAAACTTGGGAGCTAGTTTGTCAGGTCCGAATCGGCTAGCTCCCCAGCGTTGCACAAAATAAAGACCTTTGCTGCTTAAAGACAAAATTCATCTCTGAGCAGTTACTCCGTGCCGTTTTGGCATCATCAGTAGAATTAGCAGCACTTACAAAGTGATTTAACTCACCCCTTAGGTACCTACATGCCAGTCAGCTGCAAGGCTTTCCAGGCTACACACTACCTAGCATACTTACAGACACCTGCATGTAGATCCTATGCGGGTCTGGAGGCAAATCCCACATGCTGAGAAGAAATCAGTTGCCTGAACACTGGTGTGTAGAGAGGTATGAGATGATACCTCAGGATATCAAAGATGTCCACAGGGAACTAATGGTTATGACACAAACCCAGTGGAAGACCCATGCCCTTCTGGAGTGACAGGCAAGGCATGTTTTGCCCCACACACCCCGAGTGTCACTCTGCCCAAGAACCAATGATGGAGGTAAACCATCTGGTGTCTCTGATCAGCAGGAAAAGCTCCAGCTCACAGACTCCCTGTGGCTGCCCGCAATCACCTGTAATTAATTGTAGCAGGACAATAAGTGTCAGTAGGGAAAGAAGAGTCAGTTTACCTGAACTGGGTCAGTGAAATTCACGACAAGGCAGGAAACTGGCTGTCTCTACAGCCGACATCCTCTGCCAGGTTACTCCTTAGGAAGAGCCAAGGAGCACGCTGCATTTAGATGTCTGCTGGGGAAGGAAGAATGCATACAATGTGCAGCAAGGCAGCTGCAACACCAGGGGTGTTACTGTCAAACTGTGCAGTCTCTAAGAAGCCACACACTGAGTCAGAGGGATGCAAAGCAGCATGTCTCTTCTCCCCCTGGTGTCAGGAGGTCAGCAAAGACTGAGACTTCAAAGATGCTGGCAGCATACTGGGGTGGACAGGAGATGCCTGTGGAGTTGCATCTCACTGCACAATCTAGAGTCTGACATGCACTTGCTGCTACCAGTAGTGAAGTCAAGAATGTCTCCCATTAAATCCATATCTGATGAGAAAATGAAGAGATAAAACATTAGCAGCTATTGTCACATATGATGCTGTTGCAGGCACTGCTCCACTTTTGGGGCAACTGAAGTTTTTGCCTTGACACAGAGTGCTAGCAGGCAACCGGGTGTCATCATCCCACAGTTTGGTACCCTGTTACTCCACATTTGAGCAGACGTCAGAGCCCTTCTGGGCTGCCATCTGGTTATTTCTGATCTATGATATTTGGCTTGCTACTTGCCCCACTAGAGATATATAATATACTGCTAGGATTAAATCAGAGGTGCCAAGATTTCCCAATAATTTTCATAGATACATGATTATCATATCACATTAGAAAGGCAAAAAAGCACAGAATATAAATGATGAATACATATGCAAGTATGTCAACACTAGGAGAGAAAAATTCACAGCCCAACACACTTCACTAATCAAAATGCTTACCAGATATTCAGCTAATATTTTACTTTGCTAACTTTCACCCCATTATTTCTAATGATACTTACACCAACCTACTTAAGTAAATGTTGTGAACAGCCTGCTTATTGACAGCCATTCATCCCAGTTGTTCTCATCTATGACATCTATTAAGCAGAAAGATTTGGGGTATACTGGCTATATGTCTGCGCTTTGCTAGGGAAAAATGGGCAAAGCTTTCTAGTGCATTCACAACTTGTTGCTGCCACATTTTCAGGGGTGACAGCATAAGACAGCTTCAGTAACATGTGCCATCTCTGAAGCAATAGCCTTTATCCTTACCTTTACTTTCACACTTCTTCAATCAACTTTTCATTTCATCCACGCCTCTCCTCTAAAAAAAACCCAAACCAGAGTAAACCAAAAATAGCGAGTATAAAGGAAAACAAACCAGCCTTCTTGAAAAAACTGTTAGCAGCCTATGTGCCAAACTTCAGTTTGTGTCAGGTGAGAAGGTAGAAGTGAAGAACTGAATTGGCTGGTAACCAGCTCTCCTTCTACTCTACAAGTCCAGTCTGATTTGATGAGAGCACCTGAGTGACTGCTGAAATAACTAAACACTGCAACACTGCTTTTAACTCTGCAAACCAAGCCCGATCAAGAGCAACCACCAAAGAGGAAGCAGGAGCAGGCGTACCTGTACCTGTGTCTGCTGTGGCAAAAGCCCCGCTGCTTTGGCTCTATTCAGAAACCACCTGCTTCTGCAGATCTGCATGTGACAGAACCAAGCCACACAGAACCACACAAGGCAGGCACCCATTTGCTTAGACCTGCTTTGTGCTCCTTAAAAGCATCTGCAAGCCTTAAGTGGGTCACAATAGTGTGCCGGAACTTGAGCATTATTTTTTCTTGCTGTGATGCTGAGAGGAATAGAGACTCTAAGACCGCATCTGCCTCAGCAAATAATGCAGTGCAATAGAAGCAGACCTCTGGAGTGAAACAAAAATTGCTGAGAGCCCTGTATTTCAGATTTACGTCAGGTGAGCTCTGTCGTGGTCCTGTGAGCTGTGTATTAGCAGCTGCAGTGTGGTAGGCATGCTCTGGTTTTAGGTCCCATGGAGGAATCTGGTCCACATGATTCAGGCTGCTCTGCAGTGCCAAACAAAGCATGAAAGGAGGAGGAAAATCAGCAGATTCACTTACAGGGTACTCTGCTGATACGATACCAGGCTACAGATGCAACTATAGCTGAACCTGTTGTTTTCAGAGTTCAAACTCTAGTGCTGACATAAATTGCTCTGAACATTAAATAACTAAGAACGTTCCTCCTGGCACATTGTTACTTGAGAGTATTGAGGTTGTTTTCATGGGTTCTGGTGCTTGGTACATGGAGTCAGTTGGGGTTTTTTTTAAGATGCACTTGTTTGATCAAAGGAAGGGTTCAGTTATCTATACGACAGCATGGTCTTCAGTGCATGAATAGGTTCTTACTCTAGTGTTGAAACACTTAAATCCTTCAGGATGGGGTCTCAAAATGAGAGCATTTAAAAAAAATATAACCAAGGAGATCACATGCACAGAGGGACATGCAGGAAGGGCATTGTCACCCTACCAGCTCAAAAGGTGAGTTCAGCTGGTCGTCATGACCCTCCCAGAAAGAGGTTAGATACGGTATTCACCAAGCAGAAAGCTATGTCCTCACCAGAACTGATGTGGCAATCCCAGCAGAGCTCCCGTAAGAACATGCAGCCACCCAGATCTCAGGCTCTAGAGTGTGCCATAGCCTTTCACTGCTAACAGATGGCAGCAGGGAGGACAGCTGTGTGAGATGTCACCAGGTGGGTGATCTGCTCAGCTGGGTGGCAGAGCTACAAGAAGTAGGAAGGTTAAGCAGCTTCAGGGAGTCCAAGAAAGAGACAGACTGCTGGAACCATGGTCTGCCTTCCCTCAGGCCGAAACATGAACTGCCACTGGAAAAAAAAAGAACAAAATCAAGGGGACCCTGTATCTCCCCTTGCCAAGCAGAAAGCAGTAACTTAAAGGAAAGGTGTGAAAGGAGGCAAGCCCACACTTTGGACAGCAGGTGAACCCCCTCCTTGACTACCCTGCCTTCCCAGGTGCCTCTACACAACAGGCATGAGGCTTTGGATTTGGAAGATCAGTGAATGGATTATGTGGATGATGGTCCATTTACACTAGAGGTGTTGCTGAGGTCAGAAAGACCTACCCTCCATATCACATTCACCTCCACAAGGAAGAAAAGATGGGTTATAGTGGTACGAGACTCCCTTCTGAGGGGAACAGAGGGTCCAAAACATGCCAGACAGACCCTCCCCTTAGGGAAATCTGCTGCCTCACTGGAGCCTGAGTTAAGGACATCACCAGCAAAATTCCTAGCCTGGTACAGCCCTTGGACTATCACCCATCTCCGCTCTTCCATGCAGGTGGCAATTAAGATGCAACAAAGTCCAAAGGCAATCAAAAGACTTCAGGGCCTTGGGATGGTCTGTAAGGGAATCCAAAGAATAGGTTTATTTTTTCCTTTGTCCTTCCATTTGTGGACAGCAACATTGGAAGAAACAGACCCCTCGAATGGATGGACCTCAAGGCAGGGACTGGGGGAGCAAGTCTCTCCCACTGTAAGAAAAGATTAGGTTCAAGACCACCTGAGGAACCTAAATGTGCATAAATCTATGGGACCTGATGAGATGCATCCCAGAGTCCTGAGGGAATTGGCTGATATAGTTGCCAAGCGACTCTCCACAACATTTGAAAAGTCATGGGAGTCAGGTGAAGTCCCCAGTGAGTGGAAAAAGGGAAACGCTGCACCCATTTGTAAAAAGGGTAGAAGGGAGGAACCTGGGAACTGCCGACCTGTCAGCCTCACCCCTGTGCCTGGGAAGCTCATGGAACAGGTCCTCCTAGAAGCTATTCTAAGGCACATGGAGGACTGGGAGGTGAGGTGATTCAAGACAGTCAGCATGGCTTCACTAAGGGCAAATCTTGCCTGACCAGCCTAGTGGCCTTCTATGATGGAGTGACTACACCAACGGAACAGGGAAGAGCTACAGATGTCATCTATCTGGACTTCTGTAAGCCTTTGACACAGTCCCCAGTGACATCCTTCTCTCTGAAGTGGAGAGATATGGATTTGATGGGTGGACTATTCAGTGCAAACATTCAAGGTCAGGTTGGACAGGGCTCTGAGCAACCTAACCTAGTTGAAGATGTTCCTGCTTACTGCAGGGCAGGTTGGACAATAGGACCTTTAAAGGTCCCTTCCAACCCAAAACATTCTATAATTCCGTGTTTCAAACCCCACCTCTTTGTGGGAAGAGAGTTGTGTCTGCTCTCCCCGTCTCCATTCACAGATCTATAGGAAGTTATTCCTCTTCAGGTAAGACTCACAGTCTTCATCTTGAAGGTAATGCATTATAACCTGTTTTTCAGGAAAATGAGCTGGCCTCACTGCTTTCAAACCAGAAAGGCATGTGATTCTTGCATTTCAGAAAATGGCTCAGTGCTCAGAGTACCGGGCCAAACCTTGAAAGCATTATCCTGAGATGGTTTATATCCATATCTCCTAATCACAATGTTATTCTGAAGGATCATATTTTTGAGTATTCCTTCTGAATTCTGCCACTAAAGAAGAGATTCAAAATCACCTAGAGTAGGCAGAAGGGGTGAGAGCGTGATGCCAATGCCTAGTGCTTATAGCACTTGGCTGGAAGAGTCAGTGTTCAGTTCTGCATCCAGGACTGGCTAGTACTAAAGGGTAAGGAGATAAAACAGAAACCTTCAGGGAGGAGAGGATTTCAAGACATGCCTTTTACCAAGCATGATGTTAGAATTACAGCAGGACTGTAATCACAATATGTTCAGATTTATGATATGGTCTACAAATAGAGAAAATGAACAGAAAATTATAATTCTTGCCCTATAAACTCTTCAGTTATAACTGGCCATAGAAAAACGTTGCTCTGCTGGTGTGTAATCTGGATTCTAAACATGCATTGGAAAGTAGTTGGATTAATGTTTTCTATGCATTCTACTGTACAGATCAAGTACGCAGAGTATAATCATTAAACAGGGAATCATTAAACAAGGAAAAGTCATTTAATTTTGGATGGCACTACAGACTTAAAATTATAGTTCTCAAACTCTAACCATGATTTGTACTGACTCCAGAAAAAGTCAAGAGTGATTTGTCTCTAGCTACCTCTACTGTTTTATCCCCTTGACTGAAGAAAAACCTCTGCAGCTGTTTTTGTGATTTTGTAATATCATTATATATAATGGACCAACATAGGCAGAATGATATGAAAGATTCATTGGCTTTTTTAACTATTCTTCAGAAATTCTGCAAATCAATCATGGTAGTGAAATATTGCTTCAGTCGTAAGACAAGGCAAAACTATTTTATGATTAAAACTATCTCCGGTAAGGTCTCCAAGGAACAATAACTGAGGGATTTCCAATTGCTTATGTTCATTTACAGATCAGAACCAACTCTGTCATCTAGAAAACCATTAGAGTTGCTGAATTAATTATCATGTGGCCGTTTTAGAAGCAAATCTGCTTAATTCTTACTGCCACATTAAGTCTGAATAAAGATGCTTTGTATATTCTTTTTTCTTAAGATAATGTTCTCCACACACCACCTACAAATGCCTAAATGGAGACACATTGTATTGTGATACTATTTCTGATCTTTACTAAAAAAAAATTTAAAAAAAGTTCCTCACATGAGAAATCTTTGTTCTTTTTTTAATGTTTGCTTCAGTTAGACGTGGCAATATTCTAAATTACAGGGATCATATGGTCAAATACATCTTCAGCACACATTTCCTCTGAAAATACATTTGCATGACTTGAATCTTCTACTTGTACAGTTTGCAAAATGCTGTTGGAGGATGGAGACAGAGATGTCAAGCAGTCTGGTAGGTTGCCAGGTAAAGGGGATATGAGATGTTTCCTGCTACTTAAACCACCTTTAAAGTGGATCCAGTTACGACTTTTTTTAATAGTTGGACATTTGCAGAATAATGAAACTCCAAGGACTATTCCATCAAATTTGCAGTATTGTGTTAAAGGGAAAAAGGCTGTCATCTTGCATCCAGTTAATGCACCACAAATAGTTACCGCTCCTGTAAGACCATCACTCTCCACCTCAAAGAGAGCAGTTGCAAAGTGCAAAATCAAAGATTCTGTCAGTCAGCTGGTGAATATTTCTAATTCCTCCATCCTGAGCTTGTAAATAATAATAATATTTAAAAAGTAGCTAAAATAAGATGCTCTGAACTATACCTTCCACAGTGGTCTAGTTGATAAATAAAAAATACCTCATTACTTACCTAAATATATGATTTGTCTTATTGGAATACCTAAAAGCTAATACCAGAAATACAAAGCCATCATGGTAGTTATTGCAAAAGTTACTGTGGAATGTAATAGATGATGTATGAAAAATGAAACAGTGCTATAAATGCCCAGTATCACATACTATGCCAGAAACAGACTTGGAAAAAAAGAACTGAGATTTTTCTGTACTTTTCTGGATCCCTGGTCATTAATTCACATTGCAAGTGTACCCAAGGCTGTGCAGTTTAAGAATGTAACAAACTATTTCACCCTGACTGAGAGGATGCAGGCAAAGAAAATCATCTAACTGTGACAAGACAATGACTTGAAATGAAATGACTATCAATCAGTTTTAAAGTTAATTGCTTGAAGAACATACTGGAGTGACTAATGCCTGTCTCCAGTAGCTTCTCAAAACAGACACAGAATGGGGCAATCGTGAAAGCTTCCCCATGTCCTTGTACTATGCCTTCACTCTCACCAAGACAAACAACCAGTTTCATCTTTGCCCACGACAATGAGATCATCATTTCTAACTGGCATGTAAACTGTTGTGGAGGAATTCCTCCCACCTAAGCTTACTTGTCTAAATTTAGTTGTCTACAGTAAGCATAGTTAAATTTAGTTGATTAACTAAGGGGAGTCCTCCTTGACAGTTAGTGTAGTGAAACAGGCCACTGCAGAGGGAGATTCCTCGTAAATACCTTAAGATATTTCCTTTAGGATCAGATTAATTCCTCTTGGAGATCTCGGGGACTACAAGGGAGGCTGACATGGATTTGCTTAGATTTAGACATGCCTAAATGAAGTAGCAAGACTCTTAGGATGTGACCCAGGAAATGGATTTAACCCACAAACTCTTCCCATGTGGGACACAGAAGAGTAATGAAAGGCAGCAGGAGAAAGCTTAATAATATATTAATATGTGCTTTGGATAGATAGTTCTTTAGATCTGTACTACACATTTTTATAGATTTAGAGTTGTTTTGCATAGTAGAATTAATATTCACCTTTGTAACTATTTCAACAATCATTTTTGTAAAAAAAAAAAAAGGTGTGACATATAATTTTAACACTTAATAAAGTATGTGTATTAAACCTTAATGAAACTAGGTCTTAGTTTAGTTCATGTTTCAAAGTAGCTGCTCTGAAGCTTGACAAGTTTTATCAGTTTTGGGAGACTATACTATAGTATCCTTAAGGAAACCTTCTTTTTATTTTCATCTATTATGAAATGAATTTATACGAACTTCTTTGACCCAAGCCCCTGTAGCCATTTACATACTTGCTATATAAAAAAAATGATGAACCACTGGAAAACTTATTTTTCCCTTTCTTGTTAGGTGAACACAATGTCTCTGGTACAACTTGTATCTAAAAATTACGGAGTCACAGTATGGCAATGCCAGGCACATTGGACAACTCAGATCTAAAATGGTACAATTCTTGGATTTTAAATTTTTCATTCATGCCACTGTGTGAAGGTCAGATGTTGATGTTTGAGTTGGTTAAGGACCGTGGAATGTTTTGCTTCTCAGCTGAGAATATTCTTCCCAAGCAGCCACAGGGCTTGTTCCTGGTCCTAAATCAAGACTCAAAACATTCCACGACCCTTCACCTTGTAAACTGAAACATCAACATCTGCCCCACATACCACCCCTTCCAGAAAGAGGACACATGGGCTGAAACGTCATCAGACGTATTCTTACATGTTATTTAGGAGAAGCCACCTTCAAGCCACAACAGTGGTTGTAAATAATTAATGGCACTAAAACTCCCATATGTTTATCAACAGGGTTTTCAGCTGCTATAGCTTTGAAAGACCAAATTCCAGGAGATGTCAGCTTCTGCAAATTTTGCTTTTATTTATGTAAATAATTTCATCATGAGAGCAGCCAGAAGGAAGGGTTCTCCAGACTTTCTGCTGCAAAGGAGTGCACACTACAGCTTTTAAAACCTGGCATTGTGAAACTTTGATTTACTACCTTCAATTTCACATCCTTCCATAGAGTTTCTCCAGGACACTTATCTTACTGGAGACAGAACAAATAAGTTGTTACTAGAAATGAATACTTCAGTAGCATTTCTACCACCATTTCCTATTTTTAATAATGATATTCATCATTAGGGTTTGTACTTCACATGATTGTTTATGTTCAGAACTACTTCTTTTCTATTTTTGGATCCGATCCTTCAGCACTAAACATTTCATTCCCACACAACAGTCTTAAAGAGACACTAAGGCTACATAGGAAACTAAAAAATAAAACAACAAACACAAAAAAACCCCAATATGTTTAGAAACAACTATCCCTGCAGCATGTACACAAAGTGTAGCTGCCATGGAACAGAAGCTCAACATCTCTAATATCACAGTTTGTTCCTTGTGGGTCCAAAAAAAGATCATGGTCCACCAGATGACATGTGAACCCTGACAGAGAGCTGTGGAAATGCTTGCTTATTGCTTAATCCACTGCATATTGCCTGTTTGTTTATAAGCGCAGAAAGCTCTTCCACAAAGGCAGCCACTTTTTTGTGACAAGCATCTACCTCTATTTAATCAGAAGGCAACAACACCTTTGGCTTTATGATTAAATTCTACGGGACAGCTACTTTAAATCACAATATATTCAGTAAGGGATTGGGATCAGGCAACAAACAGGATGAGTCCCACCTGAGACCCAGGAACCGTGCTCATGTGGGAAGCTGCCGCTAATTTGGTCTGCAGGTGCTCAGGGAGCAATCCAGGAGACCTGCAGAAAGGGAAGCAGGTGATCCAGAACAACAGCTTGGGAATTTCAGATGCCAGCACCCAGGAAAACCAGCTGCAGAAAGCTGGCAGAAAAAGGGTGCAATCCACTGCAGACTGAAGGAAGTGTGAAGAAAGAAAACCTTCATTACTGGGAAGGAAGAAGATGGTGGTTTAGGAGGAGAGCACCAGAGCCATCATCAGCTTCCCTCAGCAGACTGCACTCTGGATAGAAACATGCTATGTGAGGACTGGAATGTGGGATAAGTCTCATGTTTCAAGGGACTCTTCCCCGAAATAATTCCAGTACCACCCTAAGTGACATCACCTATGCCAACAAAAGCACTGTCCATTGCCATAGCATTTTTGCAAGTATTGCTGTGTTTCTGGTGAGTGTGGCCCTTCTCATCCACCAAAATGACATGCGGAAAATATTTTAAAAGACATCTCTCCAAAATTAAGCAAGAAGTCTGTGGAATAACTGAAGGTTTCGAGTCTTCTAATTAATTAAACATTTTCTTTCCTCTCTGTGGACCATGTCAAAATTCTTCTCATCTGTGTTAGAGACTATATTTAAGAAACTGCTCTGAGATTGTAATTATTTTTTTTTAATGGATCAGTGACGTTTACTCACTAAGTGGATGTAGTACATCGTCTCCAAATGAACGCTTCTGAAGGCAGACTTGAAAATAGGATCTTAAACTATAACCACTGACTGACTGTTACTGACACCACCTGAATTATTAAATGTAATAGGACACAAGGCTGAAATGATTATCAAATTGATTAATAAATGATTATTAATTTTTTTGGTAAGTAGTCAAAATATATTAACACAGAACACCAAAAGTGGTATCATTACATACAGTTCCAATAATTGTTCTTCGGTGCAATTCCTAATTTAAAAGTAAAACATATTAATCTTTGCCTTAAATTAAGGATTGTAAACTTTTGTCTTAAAAGGTGGGAATCAACTGGTGCTTCTTTTTTGCTACAGTATCTTCTAAATAAGGTGTGGAAGACATTGATTCAGGAAGTACTCTGAAAGGGAAACACAACTCAGTTGGAAATAAGTGCCTTTTCAGCTTATTTTCAGGGTTTTTTTTTTGTTTTGCGTCAGACATGGGAAAACATCCCCATTTTCTTAAGTCCCACCAGAACTGTCCAAAGCAAATAATACACATAGCTGAGATTAGGATATTGTAGAACCATCTTTTACGGTATTTCTTGCTAGAGAAAGATAAGAGTCCAGTTATTTATTTTCTTTTCTATTTAAGCCTCTGTGTTAGGAAATGTAAACCAGATTATATACTGCTCACAAATTTTCTCAAATCAAGTATGACCTTTTGAGGTGTGTCTATTCTTCTGGTTTGATCAAATTCAGATTTGAGATCAGTAGCTTTACTGAAAATCAGGTGAATTACTGCATCATCTTCCACTGCTATGAGCAAGAACGTATTTCTGCTTGCAGAAATAGCTTATGACAATTTTTTTTTGACAAAGAAATTATTTTCTACTTATAAGTTGTTTGATTCATACAATTTTAATTCTATACAAAATACCCAAATTTGAAAAAAAAAACCAAACAGTTTTTTCACATAGAACTAAGAGTAAAAACTACTAGTAGCAAGTACTGCTAGTTTAGATGAGAATTTTTTAAAGAGCTGCTGTAGTAGCTCTTACAGACTACATCTGTTCCAACAGAAGAGCAACAGAGGTTGAGAAAGTTACTGGGAAAAAACAATAACCTGAAAGCTAGAGGGTGTGGAAATATCTAATTAAAGTTGGAGTAATAATGTCTGCTTTGTTGATTTCCTTTGTATGGAAGAAGAGAAAGCCAGCAATTATCATCTAAAATAAATTACACTCCCCATAGCCTTTTCAAATGAAAACAGTCTGCTGTGCTGATACACACACGCATAACCTCCACCCACCCGTCCTTCGGACACGCTCGGAAGGTGTTACTAAAGGCAGTGCAGATGGGCTTAGGGTGAGTTTAGTCCTTAACACCAGGAGGCATCTAGTGCCCCCGTGCTGGGTGGTGTGAATGCCAGCACATGGCTCTACAGCCCTTGCCCAGGGATGCTATCAGTGCCTATGTAGTACACGTACATGTCATATGAACAGTGCGCAGACACACACCTTCCCTCCTCTGTACTTTGATCAGAGCTATGTTTGCTGCTGGATTTATTTGGTGTTAGTGAATTAAACATGGAGCTCCAGCCTGTGATGTGAATATGTCGCTCCTTATGGTGTGGTGCAGGAACCTGCTGAGCTTGAACAGAAATGGCAAAAACAAAGGTTGGTTATCAATGCAATTCTGGCTTGTGGAGACTGTAGCTGAGACACTGTGTTGACAAATCTGCCAACAAAACCAAACTGCCTTCTTGGTATTTCTTTTTTTCCTTCTCCTTCTTCCTATAACTTAAAAGTTAAATTTTCATTAATTTGTTCTTACATTTCCCAGTGTAGCTACTTGTTCCACCTTGGTGTAGCTCCAGGCAGGGAATATTGCTACAGACAGAGCTCCAGGAACCACTGAATTTAATGCCACTCAGAGCAGAGAGAGGGCATAACAGTTAAATTGTACTAGGTAATCTCTACTCTCTTCCCCAGCACAGAAACAACCCAAGGAAACGTTCAGGAAAATAAAGCTGATGTGAACAGACTGCCTGCGTACTTTCTCCTCTCCTTTGCTCTGCCTACAGAAGACCTTCAGCTCAGAGGCACAGAGCCCTGGGTGTTGCATTTCTTTGGAAACTCATGCAAATTCAGAGCAACGTGCATTCAGTTTGTCCCTCACAACTCTGCTTATCTTTTCCATTACTTATCACAAAGTAATTTTTCAGGAAAATTTAATAACATGGAAAGGCCCTGCCAGAGGTGGTAGCTTTGCCCCAGCTGCCCAGAAAGCTGGCATGAAACGCATGATACTTGTAATAATAGCTAGTTAGTCTGAGTGTATTATCTGGGCCTTCTCTTCTCTGCAGACTTCCATACTTAACATGTTTTATGTCAATAATTCATAAATCAAATCACATTAAAACTCTGTCATCATATCAACAGTCCAAACAGCTAATGAATGTGCTAATCAACTCTTACAATTTACAGAGTATTTATTACACAATGTGCTGCCAAACAATAGGATGAAATCTGCATGCTGAAATACTGACAAAGTCTTTTAGTTTGGGGTCATTACTTAATGACAGACTAACACTCTGCAGAGGATCAAGATGCCTTTTTACAGTGGATTTCAAAGTTTCAAAATTGTGCTTTGTTCCAAATTAGACTATTTCAATATTCCTCAAGAAGATGAAATGCTGAGAGATGGAAGTGTGGGGAGAAAATATACTGATGAATCAAAAGTACAAAAAAAAGTTACAACTTTGACATTAATAGTGCATTTACATTATTTAAAAATTAAATACAAAATAACTAAAACTTTTTGAAACATCGTTCCAAATATATCAAATCTGATTATTTCAACATTCTGAAAATATTAATCTCCCCCTGCAGTTTTCATCTAAAATATAATTCTGATCTCAACTATGCTCCTAAATGTCAGACTCAATTTTAATCTGTTTGATTCTTACTATCTTGATGTTTTACTGACTTTGATTGGCACTGAATGGCAATTCATGAATCTCATTAGTGGAATGTATTACGTTCTTTACTTTCTACTTCAGATTTCAGATGCAGTGATGTACATTTTTTTAAGTCTTAATTTGTTAAGTGCACATTACCAAATGAGTGGACACAGAACAAACTGTAATATGAACTATTTGAAAAAATATTATTACTGCAGATGCTCGTACCATATAACAGGTCTGCATTCCTACTGGGATATTTATGTTTTTGTATTCATATTTGAATACTTAAACATTATGCTATTAAAAGTGATGACATTTCTGTTATGGATTACATATTTAAAGACAAAAATCAATTGCAGTTATGTTATACAAGACTGAAATAGATCCAAATCTCTGTAACACTAAACAGATTTTTGGATCAAAATGTAAGGTTACAAAATACGGCATATATAACATTTTAGGTGACTTCATTAAAAATGCTCACACAATCTTTAAGTCACATAAATACCAAATTATATTAAAAGAAATTTCTGTTCTTCACATAACAGGAAAGCAATCCGGCTAGCTATTCCTATAGAAATATTCCATTATAAATCTAATTTAATTAATAAAAACCTCTGGTTTGTGTGTGTGTGTCTGTGTGGGGAAATTCACTTGTTCTTGCAAGCAAGTTGGTGCCTCCCTCTTATTATCTTCATATTTGTTTGATAAAGTTAGAGGGATGCCACACTGAGATTCAGGGTTCTTTATATAAAATATGCAAATAGCAGCTATAAAAGATTCAGGTGATCTGTATAAAGCACCCTCAGGCAAGGTTCATTACACCTTAATGGAACTAGAAATTTGAAAAAAATGTCCCATGTGCCCATGTTTAACTGCCTGAAATAAACCAAGAGCTGAACCGTGCAACGCTGATTCATTTCCTCAGTAGGTGTTTTGCTCTCATGTAAAGACCCTCATAAAGAAGAGAATTAGCAAGCACCTAGGATACGGTGCAAGAGGCACCACAGCAGTATTGCTAAAGAATCTCCACAGAGCAAAAAATGTCGGTTCAAGCCTTATTTCGGAGTTTACTGATCCTTAACGCGCCTTAACTACGCTGGTCTGCCAGCACCCCTGATGTCTGTGAAGATCTGCCAACAGTCCTGCGTTCCTCACTACAAAATGCTATCACAGGTTATGTACCACCCTGTTACAGAAAACAGAAGCCTCCAACCCACTAAGGCCAGAGGGGAGATGTCCCCATACTCAGGGGATTCAGCTGCTGCTGGACTGTCCCACTCAAACATGCTGAGAGACTTGGGTCAACCCATTTGCAACCTTCTCTGGAATCCTGGGCTCCAAGCACAGGGGCAGGACAAGGATGGAGCTGAGGACCACATTGCCCACCTTTGGCCAGACACGCTGGCGTCACACTGCATTTCTGCCTGCCAGGCACATCTAGTCAGATGAATTGCATGTCTCTTCCACCTGGGCATCTTGACCTCTACAATATGAATGAGGCCTTGATCTTCCTTGGTGTTTTGTGACTTGTCTACAGACGTGGGTAAAAGAATAGGCTTCAGCCATATACAGCCTTGTACTGAGGTAACAGAGACACACACAATTTATATATTACTTTGTTTTCTCTGTTCTTCCCTTTGGGCAAAGAGATGCAACCAACCTGCCTGGGATAGGTCTTTAGAATAGACTGGGCTAGAATAGAATAGAATATTTCAGTTGGAAGGGACATACAACGATCATCTAGTCCAACTGCCTGACCACTTCAGGGCTGAACAAAAGTTGAAGTGAATTATTAAGGGCACTGTCCAAATGCCTCTTAAACATTCCCCATGAGAAGTAATGCACACCCTGCTGCTCCATGAGAGACTTCTCCTCATCAGGTGAGGGAGTGCTCAGGTGCCACCCACCCAATACTAATTTGCAAATGAGTTTTGCTATCCACAAAGTGCCGAGCAGCTTGAGTTGAGATAGTGTCTTCACACTCTGTTTGCTGACAGCCTGGTTGTGAAGATCATTTTTACTTTGGCTGTGTGGTTTTGATTTGCTTGGTAAAAATTTACCTTGGTTGTACTTTGGTTTTCAGTGCCTGAAGGATAAACGAGGCTGCATGATGATGCAAATCACAAATCAGCTAAATGAAAGCAGGAATAATGAACAGTCTCAGTAAATTTAGAAGTCTTTTGACAGGGAAAATGTCAGCAAAAGACAGAGGTTTTCTCTCCCAGTTAGGGTGAAGAATGTAACAGTTAAATATTATGTAACTGTAAAAGTTAATTAGGAATGACATATTTTTATATTACATATTGAGGAATAATCACAGAGAAAAGCAAATAAAGAAATATTGAATAAAACCTGCTACATTTTCCTTAATTTAATATTGCAGCTCAAATAAAGGTAAGATTTTGTAATATTTTGAAATTATTGATACACTTATGGGAACACTTTGCTTTAATTAATGATATATTAGAAGAGGCGCAAGCTAGATGCTTGACAGGGAAAGCCTGTAGCTTTCATTTTAACTTCATTTCTATTCTTTTAATTATTTTCACAGGAAGTTACTTTCCTATTTGTGATAGATGGCACTGACATTCAAACACAGCACACTGACGTAACACGACAGCAATGACTTTGAAACACAGTCCTTGCAAGACATACGTTCAGGGAGGTTCTACAGCTTGTGCTGTTATTATTCAAGAAAACATGATAAATAACAGAAGAATTATACTGCGTTGTCTAGAAGGTACAATTCTGAACTTCACAGTCCCTGCGAGAAGCCTTAGTTCAGAAAGAGCTAGAAATACAAATGAAAAGAATGCGTTTATTGTCAGTTCTGTCTTCAAGTGCTTGATACCGTGTCCCTGCTCCGGCCACGCTGACAGGACGCCCCTGCCGAGAGGGGCACAGTGCTGGTCTCACTGCCAGCTAATTGTATTCTGGTGTCCATAAACCAGCAAACCCCAGCTGAAATTGTTCCCTGAACGAGAGATTATCTCTCTTTTACAGGCAAAGTCTGAGGCTGAATTTGTATTGACTGGCACTGCTGCACAAAGGCAGCTGATGGCCTGGGGGGAGGCAAAGTCCTCTCTCTAATGTCTTAGTCCAAACGCAAAAGAGAAGACTATATTTCATTTGACTGAAAGTCATTCTGATGAAGAGTCAGTCATGGATTTGCTTACATGGAGAAGGGGAGGGCAAGGAGAGCTGTCGGGTTACAGAGCGGCCCATCACCACCACCCTCTGGGCCCCACGCTTCCTGTTACACCACAGAAGAGGCTATGTCCTTCTCTGCCCTTCCTCCTCCACCCATCCCCAACCTCACCAACTGCATCTCCACAAGGAGCTGCAGTCCTTCTGGCTTACCTTACACTCAAAGCCTACAAGACACTGATGAGGGTATTTCACTGTATTTGGCTGAATTTAAGATCCACAGAAACCTTTGGGTATGCAGTGCTGAGGAAAACAATACAGCAGTAGTAGCAGCAACAGCAAAGGAAAATAGCTATTACCTGAGATCTGTTCCTCCAATTGTAAATTAGTCCAGAAAACAAAATAACATTTTTATTACAAGGTTGGACCAGCCATACTAGATAAAATCTGCCAAACACGCTGTCATCTTACAAAGAGGCAACAATGCAATTGCTATCACTAAACACGGCAATGCAGTCCAGACAGAGCTAAAGCAGCTTCAGAACATAGAACATAAAAGCATAAAAGGTTAATACTCCAGACTCACCGGTTTATGGAAGACCCTAAAATTGCATATTTAAGACCTGTACTTAGAATAAAATTCCACCCCTCTGGTATTTTAGGTGGAAAATGACTTTATGAATCTTCATTATGTCTGTGGTGATCTGTCAGCATAACTTGGGACCCTCCCAGTGAGGGAACCCCAGGCTGGCTCAAGAGGGGACACAGACTCACTGTGACAGACAGGAGGAAACCGTCCTCATGACTGTGTGTGCTGCACAGCTGAGAATACACGCTTGGGAGATAAGGTCAGTGTGGGTCACTAGGCATGGACTAATGTAAAGTTTTTTCCTGATAAAGGAACACTGGTGATTACCAACTCAGGTGGTAAAAGCTTTTACCCATCGTACTCAGTAAGGCTGCCAGGTCCTCAAGTTCCCATGACCACAACACCCATGGCAATTTAGAAAACACTCACAGCACTGCCCAGAGACAAACTCTGCAAATGATCTCTAGTCAAGGAGCCGGGTTTCACATAGCTGGATCATGAAGCACTGAACCAGTGAAAGACTGAAGAAATCATGAAAAGCTGTCCAAACATGGACTTCCCTAAAACTCCTCCAAAATATAGTGCTGCTATGCCAACAACATTTGATCCCAGCCTAACAAGAATTTCATCCATAAAAGCCAAATGGCACCCTAGGAGATTGTCAAGAGATGCTCAGATACTAAGAACGCTGGAAAAAGCAACAAAAGGAAATCCCATCCCAGCAGGAAGATGTTCCTTCCCCCACCTCCCCCAAAAAGAAAAAAAAACAGGTCCTTTTTCAGGCCAGTAAGCTCAATGTTTGCTTGAGTGAGTGTTTCCATGTTTCCATAATCTAAACTAGGTCTGTAAAAGTAGGACAGTGATTGTCAGGTTTTGAATAGGAGCGTGGCAGGAACAGCATAAGCCTTCGACTGTCTGTATCCTCAAGGTATGGATGGTACACATCTCTCAGTTGCCTTTCCAATACTTACGCACAAGCAGGAGATACGTTGTCTGACTGGGTTCTGTCAGTGCAACCTTGCAGGGCAGTGTATCAGCACTGAGACACAGGGCACAAGGGCAAAGGGGCAGTGGAACCGAAGCATCACAGGGGATGCTGCATAAAATGAACACTCACCCTCAACTCTTCTCTACCATCTCTTGTAACACATCACTGCTATGGGTAGGGCCATTGTTTGGTTTGTTGTTTGTTTGTTTTTTTTTTCTAAAATGGCATCTGTGATGGATTTAAATTTAGAGGTGGGACATGAACATAAATTGTAAATGCATTTTTATTAAAACCACCCTACAGAGCTAGCAGAAGACTATCCTTGATTCAGAAAGCACTCTGGCACTTACTTAAATCTCAGTGGGGTTTAACGTGGTTTAAAGGTACTCTGAAGGCTTTGCCCTACACGGCCATTACAAGTGATGTTATGAATGCACAGGGGCACAGAGCATATAAAAAATTGAATGTATTCAGCTTATGAAAACCTTCTCATCTTGCCTTGAGTTGTACCATTTTACATGCAGCAAACCTCTAAGGAGACCATTACTTCAGGTCATTTTGTTGCCTACATTTACTTACAAGTTTTTGGGTTTACTGTTTTACATCACTCCCTGTCCACCATATCCTGAAAAGCAAAAATCCAAGACAGAAAGGAAACTACACAAAGATCTGGTTTAGACTGAGTAATACATGCCAGAATTTCGCTACAAAATTATGTATAGGAATTCAAGAAATGTGCCATACTTTCAGATCCTTAAATGCCAAGTGACATAAAGTATTCAGAGAATTTCTTCCTGCACATGCAGAGATTTCTTTTTTTACAGAGCCACTGCATAAAAGCAACTTTTAATATAAATGAAAAGCAAATTTAATTTGAAATGCAAGCAGTGTGGCCAATTAAAGGCATTAAATGTGTAGTTAGTGGATCTAACTTTGGCCTCTAACAAAATTTTTATGGAATTGTTCCACTTACAGATTATGTTCCTACATTTAATTATTTTGTTTTCCTCCTCCCTCAGATATTCATCCTGCACTATTAAAAGTAAAGTAGCCTCTGAGTTCACTGTGTGCTTAAATTCTAAGCGCCTGTTTAAGAATTACATATATGTTTTTTTTCCAGAAGAACGGCGCATACCCCATTTACCACCATTTAAAGGGATAAAAAGACAAATATTGCAAGACTGAGTAAAAGAACCCATGCATGCAGCTCCACCTTGCAGAACTATACATACACTCATATATAGTCACAATTACTGTACCAGCGAGAAGTCTGATCACGCTTGTATAATGTGCTTAGGACAGAATTTTAGGAAGGGGAACAAAAGCTTTCAGAATAGCTGCGCTTCTGCTCAGTTACCTGGTGAGCAAAGAGCATCAGGCTGGAATTCAAGATACTGTTGGGTGAGTCATGTTGCCCAGTGAATCACAGAATTAGGATTGTAAAACTGATTTTACCTGGGGCATGCACAACTGCATACAGAAGAGCTCTTTTTCTTATTCCTGCCAGGGGAAGAACGTCTAATACTGCCCTTACTGAACTTAATGAAGATCTTGCAGATTGACATGACTCAAAACTCAAAATTAAGTCAACATTTATGAGTTAGAATGGATCTGGAATGAAGTTATTTGGCCTACTCATACATTCATCTAAAATGTACATAGGCATACTGGACTGGCTCTAAAACACTGTATTTATCCATTTAAAAAAAAAAAAAACAAAACACACCAAAAAAACACACATAAAAAAATAACCAAAATGAAGTTAGGAGCTCTAGAAATCATATATATTAAATGAATATATTTTTAAATTCCTATTAGACTTATACAGGGAAAAACCTCCACAATGACAGACACCATATCCTCATTACAGCACAAGAGAGTTTCCAAGAGTCTCCATTTGCTGCTCAGCCTGCTTGCAAAAGATTTATGTACAGGGTAGCAGTTACTTTAACTAGACTTTTTTTTATTAAAACCTACTTTCATGCATTTTCTTCACTTGTACTGTGTTTTGTATTTATTCATTTCAACTTATCTGTGACATCAATAGAAAACTTCTTAATTGTAAGCACAGTGAAGAAAAGGTTATGGAATCACCATAATGAAGAGTATTTTAAGAATGTTTTAGGTAAACAACTGTCATTAGCAGCACAGGTATAACAGGAGGTGTGCTTTTTGTAAATCTACTTCTTGTGGTCAGTTGACACCATCTCTGTTCCTTGCTTAAGTAAGTCTAGCTCATGTAGTCAGGAGTGTCTGTGAGGAACTAGTTCTGACATGCAAAATTTTCACGGAAACTGAACCAAGCCAAGATCATAATTTGAACAAATAGTAGTGAGAAAACATTCTTCTGAGAATATAAAAATCATCAGATTAAAACAATTTCCTCTTATTAAAGGCAATCATAATAGCACTAGCAGTCTTGACTGGTATTATATCAGCCTGGAAGTATCCATCACATGATTACATCTAATGTGATTAATCTATGTGATGGTTAGGAAGCTAGAAATAAATAATTTTTTTGTCACAGCACTCTCCAAACTATCAAGCTGCAACAAGGTCTTTTACCATCTCACACCAACATACTCTTCACACCAGTCCCTCTGCTGCCTTCTCCTGGTCTCTCCTCACCCCATGCGCTTCTTCCTCCTCTCCCTTCCTCGGCTACTCTCCCTTCCTCGGCTGCCCAACCCCTTAACAGAACCAGCCACAGCTGCACCTTATCTACATCAGCCAACCCACCGCCCCTGAAGCCAGCCCACAGCTCTATATTATTAATGATAATTAACCCAGCTTCATCCCTCTACAGTTTTTTCTTCTTTCTTTTGTATCATAGAGCAATTCGCAAATATTCACCCTCCACTATTGACTAATCATTGCAGCATGTGGGGAACCTTCATGTGGCACAGACTCCTACTGACAATAAACCACTGGCTTGTCTGAGACAGAAGAAATCTTTGGATCAATACCACAGGAAGAACTTTGGAGATTATCTGGCATTCACTGTGCCATAATCAGACACTTGAATACATAGCTAGATGTCCATACCATTGCAGGCATTTAAATGTCTCTGTTTGCTCTGTTTACCGCAATGCTTTCCCCTCATCTTTAGCATGTAGCAGATGAGATTCTTCCTTGTTTTCACTGCAAAGATCAGCCTGAAATGAATTTATCAAACTTTGAAGCTTCTGTTCAGTTATGAATGTTTGTGCTCATGAGTTCACCCACAGTGACTGAGAAAAAATGAGAGGGGCACCCACCTTTTAAGACAATATTCTGCCCTGAAGTGACTAAGCTATTGAGACACTGTGTACATGTGTGTATATTATGCGGTATTTGTACATGCCTCACTGCTTTGGAATAATTAAACAAACAAAAAAATCTTAAAATTTATGTGGTTTCTTCATTTTTGCTCTGCCTAACACATAGAAATCTTCAAAATTACAGAACAGCTGCCCTTGTCTTATGAAACATTTGAAACAACTTCTAAAGATTAAAATGTTCACAGATAAACACAATTATTGAAAGGTGACTCTATGCAAGAAAAATGCTGGTTTGCTGTTACAATTGTTAATAAAAAGAAGCTCTACATAAAATTAATATCTTCTTCCAAACTATTTGGATGCTATCGAGTTCAGGGTTAGCACTTTCCTTTGGCAGTTATTTATGAAACATTTCACTGGCATATGCAGGTGTGTTCAGGTACTTAGTATCACCTGTGTGAACCATATAGATGTGATTATTTTCAAATAAAGCTGAGTATCTTTTTAAGCTCTTTCTCACTGCATATAATTTTTTTCTGCAAATTTAAATATCTCTTAGGCTGAAATGTCTAGAAATTTTGTACCTAAAAAGTAATCTTTTAATGTTAGTTTCTCTAGCTATGGACAAGCAATATAGTACCATTTCTAAATGTTAACTACTTGATTACACTATGACATTTATTTTGCAATTTTAAGTATTCTTTCTCAAGCAAAAGTGAAATGGTATTTACTGTATATGAACAGCAGAAGTAGCACCACCCACATACTACAGTGTTTACTGTGGAGTTCACTGCTCTAAGTCTAGTACAGTTTTTGTTTTGCAAGTACCTGTTGGCAGTATTTTTAATATACATTGTCTTTTAGTTCTTAGCTTTTCATATGGTGCACTAAAAGTACTATGAAAAATCAAAATCATACTTTTTCTTGAAGTATTTTCTCTTGTTACAGTCAGCTAAGTGAAATGTACAGTCCAACCATACTCATCTAGAATTTTTAGGTCCTTTTATGAACTATGATAATTTTTCCAAGGCAGTAGTTATTATTTACAGCTTGCAAACACAAAGCCCAGTGATTAGAATGAAATATGGCCTCATCTCCTGTAACATAACCAGTCCATTCCAGGAAGGATGACTTACTACCATGTTCTGCTACTGCTGCGACTTGCTCTTTTGTCCTGCCTTCTTCTTCCTTTTTCTCTTCTAGTCATAGCATTAACATTTACGATGAGTATAAACAGACCATACTTGGCAACTGCAAGATCCAGATGCCTTGCTTGGGAATATATTTCTAATGTCTGCCTTTGTGGTTTGTTCCTTCATTAGCTACACTTCTAGCAATGCTGATGGAGCAGAGAGGTCTAAGCTGGCTGACAGGACTTCTCTCTTCCCCTGTTTCTCTATGACTCACTTGTGATTCTCATGATGACAAAATTATCTTAATTCTCATGAACAGATAATAATTTCTGTGGATAATTACCTCCAAAATGTATGTGTAAATACTTTTCATCCCAATTGGCCTTAAAATGGAAATATGCTTAGTTATTATTTTACACCAATGAATAATGAAAACTTTGGATGTCTGTTTCTTTATTCATCTTTGTAAAACTAGATAAAATGTAACCGTAACATTGTAAAAAAATAGATAAAATAATCACTGACCAATCCCTGTCTTATAATGTGCTATTGTTAATAGTAAGTGTGCCATTAGGAAATGTGATTCTTCAGGGTAAACAATATCTGTTTTGCACAGTTACAGATAAGTACAATAACATCAAGAAGAAAAGGGAGAAATTAATTAATGAGAAGTGAGACCTGTTAATTGTAAAGAAATTAAGATGTAATGTGAAGAGTGCTGTTTTTGAACTGGTATTGTGAATTTAGTGGGTCAAGCATTAGGTTAGTCTGGGGCTGTATCAGGTTTGCGTGGCAGGTTCTGGTAAGGGGGGGCTACGGGGGTGGCTTCTGTTCTGTCAGAAGCTGCCCTGTGTCCCACAGAGCCAGTGCCAGCCGGCTCCCAGAGGGACCCACCGCTGGCCAAGGCCGAGCCCATCAGCAATGGTGGTAGCACCTCTGGGATAGCGTATTTAGGAAAAGGGGGAAAAACCCCAACAACTTCAGCCAGAGAAGAGCGAGAACGCACGAGAGGCACATCCCCGCAGCCGCCATGGCAGGCAGGAGGGGCAGGGGGCTCCAGGCCCGGAGCAGAGGTTCCCCCCAGCCCGCGGTGAAGCCCACGCTGAGGCAGGCTGTCCCCCTCAGCCCGGGGAGGCCCACGGAGGAGCAGATCCCCACCGGCAGCCCCTGGAGGCCCCACGCCGGAGCAGGTGGGTGCCCGCGGGAGGCTGTGACCCGTGGGCAGCCCACGCTGGAGCAGCTCCTGGCAGGGCCTGTGGCCCCGCGGGGAGAGGAGCCCGGGCTGGGGCAGGTTTGCTGGCGGGGCTGGGGACCCCGGGGGGACCCAGGCTGGAGCCGGCTGTGCCTGAAGGACGGCACCCGTGGGGGGACCCGGCTGGGGCAGGGTGTGAGGACTGCAGCCCGTGGGAAGGACCCACGCTGGAGAAGTTTGAGGAGGACTGTCTCCTGTGGGAGGGACCCCACGCTGGGGCAGCGGAGGAGTGTGAGGAGTTCTCCTCTGAGGAGGAAGGAGCAGCAGAGACAACTGTGATGAACTGACCACAACCCCATTCCCTGTCCCCTGCGCCACCGGTGGTGAGGAGGGAGAGAAAATCAGGAGTAAAGGTAAGGCTGAGAAGAAGGAGGGGTGGGGGGAAAGGTGTTTTAAGATTTGCTTTTATTTCTCATAAGCCTACTCTGATTTGATTGGTAATAAATTGAAATAATTTCCCAAAGCCGAGTCTGTTTGTCCCATGACAACTGGTGAGTGATCTCTCCCTGTCTTATGATAACCCATGTGCTTTTTTGTGCTATTTTCTCTCCCCTGCGCAGCTGAGGAGGGGAGTGACAGAGCAGCTTTGGTGGGCACGTGGCATCCAGCCAGGGTCAACCCACCACAGGGTCTCAGCAGAGTCCTAGCTGGAGCGTGTAATTGTCATCACAGTAGGAACAATGAATTTTAATGAAAGATCACAGAGATTTTAAACAATGAAGCAGCAATGCTTTTCAAGCAACTTACATTCACTAGAGAAGAAAGCAAAAATCTGGCATCTAATAGACTCCTCCAGGTAAACCAGGATTTTATAAAATATGAAACAGTCTTGGATGCATCGGTGGCACAGAGACAGTTTAAATTGTCTGACTGGATCAGGGAAGATAACATATTAAGCTACAAAGGAGTTCATCTAGAGTATGAATGATGCACTTGTTATCTTCTGTCCAGGAAGCTGAAGAGCACAGTATTAGCTTTTACTATAATGTGCACTGAAAGGAAACAGGATCACTTCTGCGCTGAGCTACAGTACAGAGCTACTACTTTGCCCACCCTAAAACTGCTGAGAAAGAGCTAAGTATGTTCTACCGGCACTTTGCTTCATGACACAGTGAAGAAAGCAAAGGAGTACCATGTGTGTAACTAGCATCATCAGAAGTCCAGCAGCATCAACTAAAAAGGGCAAAATCTTTTCTCTGCTTTGCATTCTTTCAGTTTGCCTTTCCCTAAATGAAGATTTGCTGTTACATTGTCCAGTTTTATTTGGAGTTGACTTTATTCAAATACGGTACAAATTACAGTGGCCATTCAGGACTTTTCACAGAGATAACTAAAAAGGTGAAATGAGCCACAAAGATGACTCCTGGCAAATCCGCTCATTCAGTCATTTAACCACAAAGACAGTATATGTTACATTATCTGACTAAAGGCTAACTGCAGTAAAGATGGTGACCCCTGAGGACCAGAGGAGCTGCGTCAGGTGGAGGAACCCCAATAGCCCACCTATGCAAAGGGAGCACCTGGACCTGGCTGCTCTCTGAGATCCTTGCAGGCAAATGATTCAATCACTCTGCAGTGTGAAACACACCCAGAAGAGCCAAGGCAGTACAGCTTCCCTGGAAAGCCATGCTAGCAGCTAGATGGGGTTACTGCCTACAGGGTAAAGGACTTCATGTGAGACACAGGGGGAAGATATTTTGGGGATTGTGGAAAAATTATTATGGGATGTTTTAGGGTGGGCTAGGGAATGCGCAAAACTTACTAAGGGATGTTTAGACTAACGATCAAAAGCAGGGAAAAGAAGGGATTGTCATAGATTAGGAAGAAACAAATACAGGAAACTAAAGAGACAACAGGATAAAAGGAGCTGGTCAAGTTTAGGCAGGTTGCTGGTCAGTTCACTTGTCTGACTGAGCCCTGCACTTGATCACCGCAGTCTGACCCTTCTTCTCATTAAATCTTAATTCTAACCATCTTCTGTGCAGGTGTGCTCTCTACTCTGAGTGGCTTGGATTGAATATTAGCAAACTTAAAACTGGGTAGCATGAAACCAGGGTAAGGGGTCTGAGTGCCAGCATTTGGAGTGGAACAGTGAGCTTAAGGAACTCATAGGTGCAGGTGCCAGCAACCACGGGAGATCAGGGGACCTGGGACCAGCTCCAGGCTACACTGCGCGCTTAAGGCCAGCAGCCAGAGGGGCTTCCATACAAAGAAGGACAGGACCAGACCTTCTCTGGTGTTCACCTTTATTTGAGTACTGGGTGCAGAAGCTGGTAAAGGCATCGTGTTCTGCTTGTGCTGATTTATGTGGCCAGCCACGCTATGTATGTGTGCGTGCCCACATGCACATCTGTCCTTTGGGAATACATGATCAGCACGGTGGCAGGTTGGACCTGGGGACATGTAACTGCAGCCTCCCATCCATTGGGCTGGGACAGGAGGAAACCCCCTGGGTCCCATAAGCAGAATAGGCCACCTATAACAATAAGTATTATTCATCATTGATGCCCAAGAGAGAAAACTGAGGGACCTCAAGGATGCTTGTATGTGTCACCACTTAATTTATATTTTCACCTTTTTTTTTTCTTTAGTCAAATATGACTAAAGCTTATCTGCGGTGTTCTGTAACTCTGTCAAGATTTTCAGCAGAAGTCAAACTGAGTCACCACAGGCTGAGCCTTTTTCCTTCTGAACAAGTAATGCAAATGTGTGATGTCTCAAGGGTTTGCAAGGAGAAATGTTGTCAAACAGTGTGATCTATGTCAATAAGATCAAGATGCTTGGCACTGCTGAAATCAAGTGAATATTTGAATCCCAGATCAAAACACGTCAAAAGCAGAACAAGCTTTGTGATGCAGTTGCTGAGGAAAGAACCCAGCAACACAACAAAATGAAAAGCACAAAGGGTGTTTTATTCACATTATGTAGCACTGACTTAAGTTTTAGACTTTGTGGCATTTCTGAACTATAAGATTATCTTCCCTAATGCTCTGCCACAGATATGCATGATAGAATCATATCACTTTTGTATTGCTTGTAATTAAAAATTGATTATAAGACAGGATGGGTATGTAGACAGTAAAACACTTCCAAGGTTAATGTTTCCTCAAAGTTTGGAAGCAGTTCAGCCATGGGCTTTCTGTGTGGCTTTCACATACTCAGCCCTCCCTCTGCTTCAGCTGTTCATACACAGTAACAAAGACAACACCTTGTGGTATTAGGGAACTGACATCACCCTTTGGCATGTGCGAAGTTTCAAAACATGATTGATGAAAATCAGCATCGCTGTAGCCCGTGGCTGGGTTATGTTGCTGTCAATGCCAACTGAGTGGGAACTTGACTATGAATGCATCTCAACACTACTATAACATCAATTCTAAACCTTCCTGATAGATGTGAGAGAAATGAGGTTGAATCATGACTCCTTTCCCTTCAATGGGCAAATTGGAAAAAACAAATGAACTGTTAACTTTTTGCTAAAGGATCTCCGCTTTATTTTCCTTTGATGCCTTGAAGAGAAGCACATACACTGAAACTCTACACAAGTCTGAAGAAAAAGAGGAACTGCAACTTTGTGGCACATATAATTAGAGTGCAACAGACAGAAAAGAACAGTAGATTCTGAACGGCTCTATGTGTAGTCTCCCTGCTCTTATTTTCAGTATTGAATACTCAGCAAATTCCTATTCTCTTAAATTCCAAGTTCAACAGCCTGCCTGAGATACGTTTTTGACAAACTGAAATGACAAGTTCAGCTGGGTAGAGAATCATTAGAGGGCAAAAGCAGTGAAAATTGAAGTGAGTAATGAAAGTTCATGTACAATTTGCATTAGATCCATATGCTACAGTAAGCAATAAGCAGAATTTTAACACATGTGCAGGAATTAAAAGGACTGATTACTACTCTTAGCAAGCACTTCCACAAGATAATGATTCAGGTTTTACAGAGCTGTGTGATCTTTATTTCAAAGAGAAGAACAGAAGTTAAGCTCCCAGCATTGAAATACACTTCCGTAAACAAAATAGAAGATATTTTATAAATCTTCCTTTCTTGTCTAAGCCTAAATGAGTCATGACCAGTTATATTCCCACGTGTCTCAGCTACCTCTGCCAAGTTGGCTTCAGGAAAAAGGAAAGTATTCTGTAACTCTTCTTTTATAACAAGAGGCAAGACAAAGAATTTGGAGTCATGGCTGCCAAAAGATAAGATTAATTTTATCTAATTAATATGCCCATTTCCTGTCAAACAGAATTTCCTTCATCCATACTAATGGAAATATATATGTCTTTAGTTTCAGAGTGGCACAAAGGACTGAAAATGCATTTCTAGGCTCCTTATCTCAAAAAAAAAAAGGAGCCAGAAGCACCGGAAAACATTCAGAGAAGGGCACTAGAACGATTAAACTTACAGAAGAGCTTCCAGAAGTGGAACGACAAAGTCTTTTACAATTTTTCACTCTGTAAAAGAATGACAGATGGAAGGTCTAATATAGGTCTGTGTAATTATGGGTGTCAAGAAGACGACAGACATGGATTAATTGTTCACTGGCTTTTCAGGTATGAGATCCAGGAGCAATCAAGTGAAGGCAGTAGGAGTCAGGTTCAAGAAAAAACAAGAGCTGATGAGTCTTCAGTCAGTTACTTGAGGAATTCATTGCTGAAGAATTGTGAAGATGCTAGAAGTATATATGGGTTACACAGAAGACTGGTTGAGTTCATGAAACACAAACCTGCAGAGGATTACAAAACACAGAGAAACTGTATCTGGCAAAGAAATAACGTGCACTGAAGTGGTTGGAGTCTGGGAGAGTACAACAAATACAACAAATGATGATATATGCTTCCTGTTACTGTACTCCTATCTAGAAATATGGTTTTTGCCACTGTCAAACACAAGCTATTAGGCTTAAAGAATTTAGATGGAAGCAGTAAAGCTGTGACTGTATTAAAATTACTTGAAAAACTTCCATTAACTTCAACACAGGTTATTTTCTTCATTTCAGTTATCTTCTAGGTTTTAATCCACCTCAGTTTACCAGTTCACTGTGTTACTATGCACAAGTAATGAGATTTACATACCCTGTACTTAGGAAATTAACACTTATTTCTAGAGAAAGTTACACCATTTTTACAGCGCTCTGAAAAACACAAATTATCAAGATAAGCTGACACCTGAAATGGCAGTCTCACACTTTCAATTGATTTTATTTGAAAAAAGGACTGTTTCCATTGCCCAGCTTCATCTATCTATTACATTATATTAATTTTAAGAGATGTTACAACTTTTTCCTTTGTTTGGAGTCTTTCCTACTTGACTGCCAAGACCTGATGTAGATCTTGGTCTGGGTTGCTTCTTATTCAACAGCTAGAGAATATTTTGAGAATTAAATATGAAAAGAATTTTGTATCACCCAAATACATGATTCATTTGATTCTCAAAAGCTGCCAGGACTGCTAAAGTTCAGCAATTACATCCATGATACTACATAGCTGACTTCTGGTGTCACTCAGATAATGTTATTTAAGGCTCCAGTGGTATTATCATGTTTTGTTTTCTTTGTGCTTTCCCAGGCAATTTTAAGCACATTCTCATGTACCCTTTGATTTCTTTCATGTGAAATCTCCAAGATGGTATACGGTAAAATGTTCCACGCTCTACTGCCAACACTCCAGTAAGCCAGTTTGTCCCACCACTCACAGTGTCTTTCAATCCTGAATGCTGCTAAAATACTAAAGGCATTATGACTATTCAGTAATGGAAGTAATACCGCAGCTGAAGTCAGTGGCAAAGCAAACTGACTTAACTGGGTAGGCAATCACTCACAGTGCATAAAACAAATCTTTGCAGGGCTGGAGCTTAGGAAATGATAAATTATTTCATAAATTCATTAAGCTAAGATTTCTATTTAAATGTGCCAGACACTATAGGTCAGAAAGCAATGAAGACATACCTGTGTATGAGGACAACAGCACTGTTACACTACAAATGCAGTTCAATAGCTCTGGTTATTGTATGCCCTAAAAACTATTATTTGTCAAATTACTAGTACCCATTTCAGTCATCTACACTAGCAAGTGGCAAAGCAAGTGATTTTCTTGGCTTTCTGGCTCACTGTAATCTGGCTTCACTGGGCCCCTCAATCTCTTCTTTTTTAAAGTCATCTCTTCCCTCTTCAACAAGCCATGGTTTTATCTACCCTTAAAACCTCTTTGAAATCTCTTTAGTATTTTCTATTCCCTGGTGTGCTTCTTCCTATTCTGTGTGTTTTATTTAAACATTCTCTTAATCTTTTGGAATTGAACAGCTGTTAAATCTTCTTTTGAATTGGTCTTAATTACTATTGTTTTCTGTTCTCATCTCTAATCCATTTTACACCTGTAATCCTGTAGCAACCTTTTTTTTTCTTTTTCTTTTCCTTTTTTTTAAATAAAACTTGATATAGATATTTTGGAAATGTCCTCTTCTTGGTTTTAATGTTATAGGAAATTTGGCGGTGCCTGTACTTAGCTATTTTAGGTCAGTCATGTTTCTAATCACTACTGAAACCCAGAAAGGCAGCAAAGGGAAAAAGGGAGAGATGAGGCTAGCAGCTGTCACTCTTCTTGCAACATCACCACTCTGATCAAGAACAGATTCTTTGTCAGCAGTCTAGAGATATTAAGCTATAATTACTTGGGATCTCTTACTCAAAAAAGAACTTTCAGAGGTTGATTCAGTTTCTAGTATACTTGAAGACAATGATTTGCCCCTGAGGAGGGCTATTCAGTTTCTTTGCATTGGCATCCAAGGTTTAGACAGCTGGAGGAGGAATCCCAATGCCCTCAGGTCTGTCTGTGTTCCAACCTTGTGTATTTATTTTTTTTTTATGCCACAGTACTATAATTATAATGATTATAAAGGGAATATATTATTATAAACAACAAGGAGCTAAGCAGTAGACTATTAAAGGAAAGAACTGTGAAAACATTTATTTGAAAACCTATCACCAAATCAATAAAGAGCCTGCTTTATGGACCTCAGCAAAAACGAGTCTCTGTTTTATCTGCATTCTTCAGACAGCTGCTACTTACTTCACTTGAACTACCAAATCTATTTTGTGTACAGCTGTTGGCTATCATTTTAATTTCTGACCTGGCAATCCAAGCCAAATCCTTATATTAATTTTGTCCTGGTATTAGCACTTACCCTTATTTGATCTGGGAATTTACCAGTTCCACTGTATAAGTTATTAGCTAGCAGTCAAAGGAACTGGATAAATTATCTGCAGATGATAGATATTAAAGATTAATGAGGCAGAAGTGATTTAACTTTTCTGTGCCACAATTCTAAAAAAAATTAAATATTTTTTTTTAAGCGTGTGCAATGAAGATTAGAAAAGTAATTTCTAAGGAGCAGTTTGTGAGAAACTCAAACATCGTTATCTGGAGAAGTCAAAGGGATTAGCTGTCTTTGCCCCTCTGACTTTTACACTCAGTCACCCTGTGCAGCTGCTTCACAAGTTCAAGAAAAAAAGGGGCTGCTTGCTCAGTGTGTCGTAGACAGGTGAGCACAGAGATGATGAAGAGTTTAAGTATGGTGGTTATGTGTTTCCTGTTTCTGCCAACAAAGGTGATTTGGCAGAGGTTTCAAGTAACTGCTTTTTTGAACCAATCACCCAGGAACGTTTCCAGGTGCATGTCACAGGGGGACTGAAACTGTCAGGCCAGGATGATGTTTTTAGATTGGCTTAGATAATATACACCGCTTACTCTAAAATCCCTTTTTCATTGTACCTGTACCCTCCTCCTCTATTTTCCTACCAGTTCTTGCACCCGAGTGCAGGAGATCGCAAAACGCTGTCAGCTCCCACGCTTCTGCTGCTGCAATGGCTCTGTGAAACCACCAGCAGGATGCTGAAGGATCAACTACCTTTTCTTTCTATAGCATGCACGCTGTGGTCTCCGCACTCAGAAGCGGGTTTCTGAGGAAGTTCTGAAGCAGGAGAGCACAAGAGTATCCTGCCTCCTCTCAAAAGCTTTCCCTGCACAGCTGCCATGTGCAGTTCATCTAAGGATCAAACAGTTAAAAATGCTATCATTAGACTTACGTGAAGCTGCTTAATAGGCTGCTGTGTTTTCAAAATGGATGAGTTATTATTTCTGCGTAAATATTTACCAAAAAACTACCTTCTGGATAATAAGTAAAGTGAAAGATACTAGCTCAGTCCTAGTCAAGCTGTATTTGCTACCTGGCTTAAGAAAAAAATTCTTTAGTAGAAGCTGCCTGTAAGTTTGCACAGCGTCAGGGCTGTCAGCTCCATGCCCAGAAGTTGCTGGCTATTAAGAAGCCTCCACCTCCTGCAAGACTCTTGTGAGGAAAGGAACTGCCTCTGGATGGCTACAAATTTTCTGTGTCTTGGAGGCTTGCCATCACACTCCAATTCACAGCTCTTGCTTGGGGTGGCAAAGAAGCCATACTTGGCCAAGGACTGGACTCAAACACTTAGCATTTAAATCACATAAGCAAGTGCAGAGAGAGGTAAATATTCCCAGACGAGATACAGATAACTCTGTGTGTACACACACAAGATGGACACTTCAATGGGCTATATTCCTGACTTCTGGATAGCTCTTCTCTTTTACTCACCAGAGCAAAAATTAACCTTTAATATGTCTCAGTCACATAGTGCACATAAATATCTCTATCTGTAAGCATACATATGTGTTCTTCTGTTACGTGTGTATATAAAGGTATCTGCGTTAATGTAAATACACATAAAACTATAAGTATCTATAAACATATTTTTGCACAGAATGCAATCTGGGCATCCATAAATCTGTAAACCTTTCAGATTATGGGTATAGACACTACTATTTCCTTCAAAATTATCAAAATATAAACAGAACTATTTACCTTTCCTAAAAAAAACTGGCTAGTGGAATGCCTGCATTGGAAATTAGCTCTGCTGCAGTGTTTTGAGCTCTTACTCAGAAGAATTATTGAGCTATTACAAGACATTAAGCAAGAGTGAGGAAATTGAACAAAAATTTTGATGATTCCTGCATAACAACACCTGGTTTCACAGGTGACATAAGTAGGTAAAACATTAAAACTGTGTTACTTCACGTTCAATGAAATATATGTGATCTACTGGAATGATGAACAACAGCCTGAAGATACTGAATATGTAATAATACTCTAGAGTTTTGCTTATAACAGAGACTTACAAGACTGTTTTGGGGTGTTTTTTTTTGCTTTAATGTGCTATAATCTTGAAATGGCAATCAGTTTTCTAGCAATTCTATAAAAAATCTGTTCAGAATGGCTGCTGAATGTTTTACAAACTATTTAAAAAGAGGTTTGTGTAAAAATTACATGTGTCATTGCCTACTTAATTTTTCATTCTTAAAATCAATTTCCCAGCAACAGAAAGATGCAGGAATTCTTATAATCAGATACAGTGTGATTTTAGTCCTTGTCAACTATAGCAGTGTACTTAAAGCAAAGATTCACTGCTTCCCTCCATGAAAAGATTCACTATATCAGTCTGTGAACTGCAACAGAAAGAAATACTTAAATAAAGAATGGAGAAAATGATTGAAAGCCATCTCAACATTACACAGGGCAGATGCAGGGTGCAACCATGGCAATGACGGCAAATAGATTAACGTTTTAGGCCTACACATTTTTCTAAAATACTCAACAGCAGCAAGATTTTGGACTAGATTCTCCACAACTTGTAATTGCATTGACTGCATTGGAGTGGAGGAGACACAATACATTTTTCATAAACTGCTAAATTATTGAGAAGAAACAAGAAGCTGCCAGAGCATTATAATTCTCTTGGAACCAAGGGGGCAAATTTCCAAAATTACATCTTCCATCTGAACCAATGCATGTATGATTGATGAGAAGGCACAATTGTTTCATTTTGTATTTTGTAAAATTTCACATTAGGGTGCTAGAATTTCAAATTACTTTGACATCACCATCATTTTAAATTCACCTGTGATCTTCATATTTCTCTAAGCTCAAAGAGCACACACAGTTACAATCTGAAACAAGTAAGTATGCAAATAAACTGAAAGGCAGGCAACTTGTGGGATTTTAGGAAGCTTTACAATATGCAAAAGCTGCTAAAAGAGTTTTTGCGTATGTCATCTTTGGCTATAAAATAGGCTTGTTTAGTGACAGCTACCTATGTAATAAAAGCACGTAATAAAAGGAGTTTTCTCAGACAGCTATGATAAAGGAATGGAAAAAAATCAAGTAATAGGCTGCATCTCTGTGAACCAAAGCAACACTTCCAAAGGAAAATGCAAACATGCATGGCAGAAACATTTTTAATATAGTTCTAGCATGTGTGATGCTGGATTCTCTATACACATTTGTGTAATATTGATGTTTTTCTTTGTTTTCGTATGTAAAACATTCACCTTATACTCCCTAAACTGGGATTCAGGCAAACGTCTTGTACTAAGAAGAATAAAGTCAATGCTTAACAAGAAGCATGCTCTGAAGCATTGCTTTTAGTAGAACACCAAGATTTTACATTTTAATACTTTCTTGAATTAAGGTTAAATTACAAAACCCAGGTAGCATTTTATTTCTTCAAAATTAATTCCATCACATGCTGACCATAAATCTTTGCCAGTATGAGCTGTTGATTGTTCTAGATACTTTTATTGTAGGCTTTGCTTTGTAGCAAAGGGTTTATGTAAAGAGTGTTAAAATATCAGTAAATAGACAATTAGGCAAGAAAGCACTAATGGAATGACTAAAGTGTCATTTTGCCCAGCATACTTCTCTGCCAAACCACTATGTTTCCAGAAGGAAATCAAGCCTTGAAAGATACCTATTATCTAACTGTCAACGGGAATATTATGGAGAATATGAGCACAAGCTGACCTATCTGAATGTGCTAGTGTCTCTCAACAGTCATGGTCTTTATCGCCTTTTATTTATATGACTGCTTTGAAATGAAAACACCTACTGTTTTGTCCATTTTTGTTTTGAAACGTCAACTTATTTCTTTCCTCTTCAAAGTCCTACTCATGCCCTTGCTCAAAAGGCTTGCCCAAAGTCAGCAAAACCTTGGTTTTAAGAGAAGCCTGGTGGTATATTATCACTGAGAAGCATAATTAATCAGCAATGATTTTTCCTGAAAGTAAGGACTCTATCACGTGGGCTTTGGGTAGTGCAAAACATGCTGTGCTAAGTTACACATTTCTCAGGTGTTATGAGCAGTGCCCTGAAGAACTACAGAAGTTTGAGGACTGACCAGCTAACGAGCTCCTTGAACGCCATCTCATCAGAGAGAACTGCAGACCCACACATGGGCACTGCTCCTCAGGGTGAGGTGGCTGGCTCTTCCCCAGAGATTCTGGTGCTTCGTAACACTGAAGACAAATAAAATCCTCTTCAGTGTCACCAAGAGCTCAACTACTATTTCTGGACTTGACATGCTGAGCAAGCGGCAAATCCAACCTTAATAGCTGACAAGGGTGAATGCACAAGAGCACATCAGTAAGAAGACATTGGTAAACCAGTGTGGTGCTTCACTGAAGGTGCTAAGCAAGGAAATAGCTTATTATGAGAGTAATGTTCTTTTAAGAAAACAAAATGACAGAATGGATTGAAGGCATATATCCAGATCCCATCTTATGCACTGGATCATTTTTTTAGTTATAAAGATCTAAAAAGCCGGATCCTGTCTGCAGTTAACCCAAAGGTTATTTTTCAGAAAGGAATACTTCAGATGGAAGGAAGCTCCTACCTGGTCAAAAGCCAGCAGAAGCGGTAGCAAAATGAGGGTGGGTTCTAAGAAGTGAGTGAAGAGGAAGCACTCTGGGGATGAGCGAGAAATCCTTCTTTTATCCCAACCCATCCCTACAAAACCCAGTGTGTGCTGTCAGTTCAGTAAGTCAGCGCAGCTCTGAGGCTGGACTAGTGCCTGACCACTGAAAGGCAACCCAGCTCACTGAGCATGCCCTGCTTCCCTCCCCTGTGAACAAATTCACACTCAAAAGAAGAGATAATCGAACTCATGCTCAGTGTGCTTGTTTTAGGTATTGTAGAAGAAGCAAATCCTAAAAAAAAAATAAAAAAAAAATAATTGTGGAAGTTTAGTTCTACGTAAAGACACGGCAGCAGTAAATGAAATCATCTCAGATCACGCCAGTATTTGATATAACTGGCCTCTGCATAAATATGCTCAAAGTTAATATCA
This sequence comes from Falco rusticolus, assembly GCF_015220075.1. NCBI lineage: Eukaryota > Metazoa > Chordata > Aves > Falconiformes > Falconidae > Falco > Falco rusticolus. The sequence continues at coordinate 27,548,419 of NC_051188.1, forward strand.
CTAAGTTAAAACAATCATGAACAAAAATATTTTTATTAAGTGGGCAGACCAAAATATTATTTTGCAATTGCTCTGTACTAAGCCCAATGCCTTTTACAAGAAAATACAAGAATAGTTATAGCACGGGATTTAGTACAAATACCTACCATCTATTATATATAATGTTATATAATAGTGTATGATATACATGGCGTATATATAGTGTGTACATATACACACTATGTATTTTATACATAGTATATAATAGTATAATATATATAATATTATGCCATCAATTTGCAATCTGTGATCTCTGTGCCGTAGGTGCCAGGTTTCCGATTAGTTTTAAAAAAATTAGTATAGCATATACTTCATATTAGTCTTAGGAGGCTTTATTAATCATTATGTGGCGTGATGAAGTACTTTGAGTTAAAACACTTGAAAAATAAAGGCGTAGTTCATATTTGCTAACCTAGGAATCCAAAACACTGGCATCCAAGGCTGGTTTGTCACCCCAATCTTTCTTTATTAGAAATGGGAAGAAATGCACGCTCTGCAGAGGGCAATTAATTTCCTTCAAGATAGGTCACATGAATCACTCTCTGAAGTTACTAGGTTCCTTCTAAAAGCTATAAAGACTAGCTTTGACTCACAGGTCTGATGTTAAGGTGTCGAGATGAATTCAAAGACAAGCAATTACTGCCTGTTGAATGACGGGTTTGTAGCTAAGAGGCTTAGGGCAAACTAGACAACTGTTTGGCAGGCAACTTGGTTTTGGTTTTATTCATGGCCAGAATTCCTTCTGCAGGGTATCTGCTAGGCGGTTAAATAAAGCCACCACAGGGAAAGCATGCGTTTTTTAAATTGACAGTGTTGCAGGTACAAGTGTACTAAAGAACACACCAAATGTGAAAATCAAACTCACCAAGTAGCATGAACAAGTTCAAGGGACTGACAGCAGTACTAATCGCTTTAAGTGATTACCAGCAAAAATTAAAGGGAAGCATCTCTCCCAAACTAAAACAAAATGTTGCCAGTATGAGCGAAACACAAATGGGATATTTTAGTTATTTTCCAGTGGAAGATAGGCAGTTTGTATGTAGCAGTCAACGCTGAAGCATAGCGAAAGGATTTATTTTGAAGTGTTTTGGTAATAATGAACATTTCCACAGGAACAGAGATTAAAACCACTCCGTCATCACTGAAAGATGATTTCTGTTGTAATTAGGTATTCAGTAGGCTAACGTACACTGTGGAGATGTCAATGTTGAGAGCATCGGAAGAGAATCTGTGCCTCCTTTCCCTGGCTCCACAGATGCAGCATGTTCTCTCCAGAAGAGACACCTTGCACTCGCAGGAGGCAGGATGAGAGTGCCCAGGACAGTGCGTTCTTCTTTTACAAGGGTCCAGCTGACACTCCCATTCCCATTGCCACAGCTACAAGCCGTATTTCAGCTACCCAATCCAATCACAAATTCCTAAAAATTCTGAAAGCAGACAACAGGATATTTGAATTACGTTGTAGTCATCTAGTTATTGTTACGAAGTGACATCATCGTCTGCATCAGTACCATGAAGGTCTATAGGACCCTGAGAGACCCTAGAAGAAAACAGACATCTCTATTCTGTCCCCTCTGAATATGTTTTTTTAATTATTTTTTCGATACCAGTAAGGTGAGATTCACCTTGCCTTACTTTACCTGTGTGAAATCCAACAATCATCAACAAGAAATACCCGATTCCCCCCACTCTCTGTCAGGTGTATGAATCAGATGGATTAATTTGTCCACTGGAGGTTTCCGTTTCTCTCCAGTGACTATACAAGGAACATCTATGGTTGGTTTATGACTGGCAATCAGATTTGTGGTGGCTACATGAAAAAACCCTGAGCTTTGGTACAAAAATCCCTTTTTATAGCTTTTCAAGATTTGTCAGCAATCATGGTTTTGATATAAATTACTATATAAAAATGTACTGGGGTTAATTTTAAATCAGAGACAATACGACCCTGTGTCTTCTCTGATAAACCTACTGTTCATTCCTCTACTCAAAAAGTAAATTGACCTGTTCTACTTTTTAGAATGGAAATGATAGTAGCAATCAATGCATGAAATAAATTTTTTATTGGCAAATACAAACTAAATTTAAAATATATCAATTCTTAGAATCAAAACCCATATAAATACAGAGGACAATGGAATTTTCATTGGGAGCAAATTTGTTGCTCCCTCTTAGTCCAGTACTCTCAAGTCTGATACCAAACTGCTAATCTGCTAAACTATTAGAGATTTTATCTTCAAAATAGAATCCTTTAGTATTCTTCCCCTGATTTAGGGTAACACAGAAGGAACACAGGCAAAACCGTGTCCATTCATCTAATGGACACAGGACTGCATTGATTTTCCTAGGACTGCTGTCCTCCTCTGATGTGAATGGGTACTTTGGTTAAATGATGGTTAAAATGAGAAATTTGAATTCTCAGTCGATCCTATACGGAGCCTCCTGCAGGAAGGTCTTTACCCACAGAATGCCTCTATCTCTCTCACAAGGAGCAGCAAAGCTCTCGGGTCAGGCCAACTTGTCACCACACATTTTGGGGCAGATAAGACAGTTGTACTAATGCTCCTCCCTCTCATTCTCTATGACCTAGTTTAATAATCACCCCTGCTGCTTGGCCTTCACTGAGAAAAATGTCATCTCTTTAGCAGCTGCTGCCTCTCGCTGACTGGCATGAGAACCAGACACCTGAGCTGAAAAGTGACAAATGTTTTAGGTAATTGACAGTTTGCAAAAGACTATATATATTTTGAAGAATCTTGTGTGAGGAAACTGGATTGCAGAGGTGGCAGCTGGCATACTCCCAGAAGTGTGCATTCAAGGGGCAGTTGTGAGTTCATGCCATTTACGGAGCGTTTTAAAGTTAGCACAGCAGCTTGGAGCATGTGCATGTGTATGCATGTTTTGATTTGGTTTTTTGGTTTGGGGTTTTTTTTTGTTTTGTTTTTGGGTGTTGGTTTTTTTAATATGCATTTTAGTCTGATTATAGCAACCATTTGTCCTGGATCTACTGACCTCTGTGCTTATTTAACCTTTATGCTGTACAGCCTGATCTGCACAAGCTAGGTTAGCTGAATCCAAGCTAAGAAGGAAGGTTCCTTGTCTTGGGTCTTACTGCACAGTTAGCAAAGAGAGACAGGCATCTCTGGAGGATGCTTGCTCTGCTATAAAGGAGATGACAAAATACAGAGGATGGCTCACTTTCTGCATCTGCCTTTCTCTTTCCGGGAAAGGAAGAGAGACACTACATACAGGTTCACCTCAATAGCTGACGAACAGGTATTTCATGTCAGTTCAGGGTATCAGGCATAGCTACAAAAGGCTTGTCTGTATGCTACAAGACCTGCAGGAGACCAGCATCCATCTAGAGTGGCAGTTGCAAGTCAACTGAACTGTGCTTCACATGACTAGCTGCCACCAGGACATGAGGACCCTGGTATCTATTTTTCAAGTCTTTTCTTAGATGTGAATGCAGGTAGCATAAACTTTACAATTCTCTGAGCCAAGGAAGGCTGTATTTTTAGTCCTTAAAACTGATAAAAGTAATCACTTAATAATAATAAAAATAATAATTTGTGTGTCATGGAAAACCAGCATGTGTTGACCTAGGACTGGAAGACCTTAGGGGCACCACCACAAGACCTGGCTGCTCAATGACTGTCCACGCACCAGTGGTGGCATGGGGGCCTTTGCCTCTTGGGGAAAGGTTGCTTGCTCCTCAGAAGTTGTCAGTAATATGTGGAAAGTATCTCCAGAATAATCCCACAACCTCTGTCTCAGGAAAGCCCAGTGAAAAATCTTTCTCTAGCCACTGTTCCTGTCTCTACCCATTGCATAATATAACAGGTAATGCTATTGTCATAGCATTCAGATGGTTCACCTGACATGCACAGGTACGTGAGAAGCTTTTCTGATGAGTGTATTAGCAGAGGCTCAGCAACCAAGCAATTGCAGAAGCTCTCATAGACTTCAGAGGTTAGGTTTGTTCGGGTTCATACTCTTAGACATATGTAAAATTCACTCAAATTTAAGGAAGTTTTCCTGTCCCACTTCAGCCCACAGTCTCTGAAAAACAGCTTAGCTGTAAAAAAAAAAAAAAAAGTAATTTTTACCCAAGGTTCCTTTCAGTTTTTGTTTCACACCAGTCACTTTCTAAATTATAAGTGGTTGTAAAACAGTGGAAGAAGTACTTTGAGAATTTAAACCAAAACAGAAGTTTGAAGGGAGCAAAAACCCAAACCTAGCCACAACTCTAAGAAAAACCTGTTACAACAAATAATTTTCATTTATTTGTTGCTTTTGCCTGTGTGGCACACCAAAAAACCCTTTTAACGTCTTTAAAACCTTCACTGTGCAAAAGAATTGTGTCTTATTTCCAGGTGTTCCTCTTTTAGCAGTTTCAAATTCTAGTTGACTGAAAGCTAATGCACCTATGAAGGATTTCTGCATGGATATCTGTTACAAAAAGATTTAATTTGCTCAGCCTTCCTCTGTGTTCACTATTTAAAACTGTATTAATTAATATGTATTTAATCAGGTGAATTTGTTTTGCAGGAACAAACCACAGTGGACATGAGGATCCTGGCACCGTTGTTGCTAGTGTTATACTAATGCTATATACTACACTACTTAAAAGTAGTGTCAGTGTAGTAAAGTAAGGGCAAGTCTGTCTCATCATCCTCAATGGATTCAGGGCTTCTAAAACAGATGGTTTCTGGGATTTTTTTTGTTGTCACAAAACATGGTGATGGAAGATTGATTTATACGCAAAGTTTTATCTTCAACCTGTTTTCAGTAATTTTAAATATTATATTTGATAAAGCAACCAGAATATAATCCAACACAACTGAAATCTGAACAGAAAAGGTAACAGTAAATTTGACACTCATAGAAACCATTAAGTGTCTGAATAGAACAATGCTTCCTCTATTCTTGTCTGCTTTTTCTTGAAACAGGTTATAAAAAAAGTCTTTTCTTCCAGCTTCTTGCTGCCTTTCCACAAGACAAGCCATGGTGCTTTAGTCATCATTCTCAAAAGGAATTCAGTCCCTTTTAGCACTGATTACCAGAATCACTAGAGGCAGGCAGAGATGCTGCACAGGATTTTCCCTGTTGGTTTTACCACCTCACTCCAATGAATCATGTCCCAGAAAACACTGACAGATTCAATAGTGCAGTGGCATGGAGACGGGTCTCAGGTGTTGGGAAGAGCAGTCATGCTCATTTTTACTTGTCATTTAAGTGAGGCAATATACACACACACACACAAAAAGGTGAAAGCTAACCCCTTAAGTGTTTTCTCTACATGTGTCCCCTGATACATACTTGGCGGGCTTTCCAACGTGGAATAATGGAAATCCACTTTCACCAAGAGTGGAGCCACATTGCTCAGGACCCAGCATTTTCAGCAGGCACATTCAAAATCATACCAGATCTATAGTGACCTCAATCGACTTAAATTCCAACTAGCAGTATTTGGCTCTAAATAAGATGAGATAAAAAGAAATGGAATTTCTTTCTGGAGCTATTTTAAGGGCCATGACTACTATATATAGAGCCAGAATAAGTGGCTGAAGTTGAATTTAAAAGACAGACGTATTTTTGTTTTGCTGTTTCCAAATACAGTCTCATCTGTTCCTAAGTCTGAACAACAGAAGAAAAAGAAAAATTATATTAAAGAACCTGATCCTTCTGCAAGCAAAACCAATGTTTTCCAGTATAGAAGGCAACACCCAAGGAAAGCTAAACTGTGCATGAGAGTTTCAGATCTTTTTTCTATTACAGTACAAAGCCTATTTTGGAGTCTTGCCTGAAAAAGGGGTGTAAACTCAGGTCTTCTGTAAGTCCAGAATTTCTGCTATTCTAAGACAGTTCTAAAGCAGTCTTACTCAGGTGCCTGGCTTCGCTGACTGTACAGAAAACTCTTGCTTATGAGAATGAGGTTAAACGATCGGAAAAAAACCTGTAAGTTTGCGTAGATAACCTTACAAAGGTATCCAGGCCTCGGCTTTGGAGAAAGTAATGTAAACACTGAAACATGCTATGTCACTGCAGTACAATTAAATTTGAAATTTCAAGTAGACTGGATTTAAAGGTGCTGCAATATTGGCATTTAATTCAGTGTGTAGGACTTAGAATAAACTATTTCCTGTTCTGTCTGTACTGTAGGAAAACACAATTCTTACAAAAAGAAGTATTTCTTTCTTGGACAAAACTGAGGTGCAATCTCAGTTTTATTATTTTTCATTCATTTTTTGGAGTAGTAACCATTCTCTGGAAGAAAAAGACAGACTGGAAAGCGGGTTTAGTTTCTTCCACCTCAAAGGTGTTTTAGCATTGCAACATCCATCTCACGAGGCACGCTTTGAGAAATCTAAATTTTGGTTGCCATGCTAACAGGAACGGAGTCCAGTGAAACAAAAGTGCATGAACGACATTTTCTTGTAAAAACAGGGAAATACTAGATGAACGAGGCTGCAGGTTTTACCAGCTGCAGTGCATCCCACAGCAGTGCCCCTCCGCAGAGCGCAATTTTCTGTCCGCATTCGAGACCCCGGAGCATCAGCTGCTTTTCCAACAGGACCGGGCGGCTGGTGCCCGCCCGCCGCCGGGCTGCTGCCAGCGTGAACCCGAGGGGGGACGAGCCCCACCGGGCACCACACGCACCCAGCAGCCGTCCCACGGCCCGCTCCGCCGCGCTCCCTGCCCACCTGCCCGCCGCTCCACCGGCTCCCCTCGGGGGCTCCCGGCAGGACCTGAACCTTCCCAGGGGGTCCCTGCGGACCGCACCGCCGGGGAGCCGGGTCCCTCTCCAGGGGGACAGCGGGGACGCGCCAGCTGCGCCCCGGCTCCCCGCCAGCACCCAGCGGCGCGGGTCCCTCAGCCCACCCAAGTGCGTGGGGCCGCGCTGCCCCCCACCCGCGGCCGCCCTCGCTGCTGCCCGGCGCGGGGGGCGGCCGCGGAGCGCCCCACCGTGTCGCCGTGCCCGGCCGGCTGCTGCCCTGCAGGTGTCACGCTGCGCCCAGCCACCGAGGGATGCCGCGTCCCACGGCAGCGGCTGCGAGCGAACAGCACACGCTTACTACGCGCAAGAGAAAAGAAGGGATCGCAATGCTCCTCCGGACTGTGACCGAAGAGGTGCACAATGTGGCTTTACGCTTGCGTCGGCGCAAAAGTTACCCCAGACCGCCCTAGGGACTTTTTTTTTTTTTTTTTTTTTTTTGGTAGAGGGGCAAGAAGGGAGTCAAAGATTCAGAAAGAGAATATATCAAAGTTGGTGACAACTTACTTGGTTTAGGTGCATGCGTTGACTGCCGGCATCTTCCTCCAACAGTTTTAGAGGTTACATTTCCCCTTGGAATAAGTACCCTTTTGTAAATGAAATCCCGTTAAAAGGTGTTTGTTTTATTTCACTGGCTCTCATCCATCTCAGCCACTTTTCCCCATTTTTATTTTCTTCATGTTTGCCACACATGCAGGCACTCTCGGATACACGCCCACGAGTTAGCGGGTGTCCATCACCTCCAGCTGCGGGGATCGCGCCTGCAGCCGGGCTCCGGTGCAACAGATGACAGGCAGGTCCTTCCCCGGCTGCTTAGTGCGGCACCTCCTTATTCCCTCGGGGAGCCTCATGCCGGCTGTAAAAAGTAACAGCTCCTTCCGATGCGACGGTTCCCACCGAAGCGCAGGCTGCGCAGCATGGGGAGGGAGGAAAGACACGGAAATAAAGGCAAAAAGAGCGCAGAGGGGCAAGCGCTGGGGTTTCCCGTCCTCGCCGATGCTCTCCCTCCCCGGCCGGCGGCGAGGTCTGCCTCGGCGGGCCCCCTCCCGCCGCCCCCGCCGCGCTGCCCCCGCCGGCCCCCCGCGGCCGCGCCGCTCTCCTCGCCCGGCGCCCCCCGCGGCCGCGCCCGCACCGCCGCTGCCCGCCTGCGCCCCCCCGCGGCCGCGCCGCGCACCGCGGCTCCGCGCCGGGCTGCGCCGGGCTCCGCGCACCGCCCTGCCTCTGCGCGGATGCTCCGCGGCCGGGTGCGCACCCAGGTGTGTCCCCCGGGCAGAGACGCGGGGGAAGGCGCAGGCGGGCGCGCACCTGGAGCGGGAGCCCGGCTGTAGGTGAGCCGAGACCACGCACCGCGCGGGATCGCTCGCAGGCGAACGCACCGGCGAGCGGCGGCCCGCGCCGCAGAAAGTTTGCCGTTACGTCTCTCTGCAGCCGGGAAAGACCTAAGCCGCTACCTGCAGTCGCAGCGGGGTACTGTGCGTGCCCCTGCCCGGAGGCCGCTCCCGGTGCGCCTCGAGCGCGGGGCGGCTGGGCGGTCCCGGTACCGGCCGCGCTGCGCCTTCCTGAGGCGCCGCGAAGCCTCCGGCCGCGCCGCCCAGCGGGGGCTCGGGCCAGGCTGCGCCCGGGTACGCCCTGCCGTGCGCCGGCCGCCCTGCAGCGTCCGTGCCCTGCGCTGCCCCAGCCTGGCCCGCTGCAGCCAGGGCAGGCCGGCCTGGGCGCTAACGGGGTGCGGGGCCGAGCCGAGCCAGGATGCGTAGTAGAGGATCGGGCGGAATAAGGCTAGACAGCGTTTCCTCCCTTTGCTCTTTCTTTCCCTAAAAATCTGGGAATTTACATGCACGAGCTTAGAAATGGTAGGAAAAAGACGCAACGTGCGGAGACAAAGATGCACGACAAGATAGTCCGGTCTTTTTTTTTTTTTCTTTTTTTAGAAGCGTTTGGACTCGGCTCCGCGTTGTGCTCTGGACACGGTGCAGACACGGAGCTTGGGGGGGAACCTGCCATCGTACGCGAAGCCTGCGGTGGCTCGGCTGCGCGGCGGGCGCTGCCCCCAGCCCGGGCGAGACCCCCTGCCACCCCCGGCCCCGCCGCGGGGCTGACTGCCGCCCGACACCGCTGCGCGCCGGCCGGGCTCGTCCGGTGGGTGAACAGCGCCCAAGTCCGCGTTCCCGCGGGGACGGGGGTTGAAATTAGCCCGGGGCAGCGCAGGGCAGGAGCCGCCAGCGCGGCCGAGCCCCGGCGGGGCGCGCAGCGGGGCGCGGGCAGCGCGGCCACCGGCAGCCTCCGCGCTGCCCGCCGAGCAGCGCCCTCACAGGGCCCGGCTGCCCGGGCCGCGGGGTGTGGGGTGTGTCTGTGTGTTTGTGCAAGAAATGCAAAGAGCGAGAGTGTCCGTCGTGCTGCGCTTCATTCCTGTCTCTGTCGCAGGCGTCAGCGCACTGAGCCGTGAAGCGCCTGAGCAGGCAGGCGAACCTGAAAACGCCGCTACAGCCAACGTTAGGGAGCTGGCAGCCACAGCGGGCTGGGTGGCAGCTGCGCGCACGGGCAGCACGGCTCCGGGGGCAGCACGGCTCCGGGGGGAGCAGAGCACAGCGAAGCTGTGATGCAGCTACTCCGCCTGAAGTGCGGCCGGAGCTGAGCGGTGAGGATGCCGATCGCAGGTTGATTCTGCTCTGGGACTTCCACGGTTGCAGCATCAAGCCTCTGCATCGGGCTGCTCTGGGGAACCACCGGCATGCATATTTGAGATGTGCCCCAAATCTGTTAGGATTTCGGCAGAAACATCGTGCCTTTGGGGAGCTGCTCGGGAGGCAGGCTAGTGTGCTGAGCGGCATGTGATGCAGGCTCGCTGAAGCAGGCCTCTGCATGGCTCCCCTGAGAGATGTTAATTGAACTCATGAGATCAACTCGTGTTGATTCAAATACAGATCAAATGCCAAAAGCAGCTGTTATGGGAAGCTGAGCCAGTTGTTCTAGTACACACGCATACGTGTGTGCAATGCATGTATATACATAGACCCATACGTGCACATCCACACAAAAGCAAGGGGAGAGAATTGGGTAAGTGGAGGCTCCCTAGTGCACAGAGAGCCTGAAAGCCTGCAATGAAGTGTGGGAAAGGCTACACCATTAGATTGCATTGAAATTGTTAGTGTGAGCTGATCTGCCTGTTACTGTAGCGTTTGTACCCCTTGTGCATGCTATGCCCACTACTGAGACCACACTGTGTTACTACAGGTTGGAAGTGTAGACAAGAGTTACTTTCAGAGGTATTTGATGTTCACTTTCCCAGAGCAGCGTGCTTTTCCCCCCGTACATTTCCTTACTGGGTCTTGAGAAGCCAAGTTCTGAGTGTAATGTTTAATTTTCCACAAGCAAATACCTCTAATAGTATTTCCTTTGTCTTTTTATGTGTCGCTTGTGACCTTTCTCCTTTTCAGCGGTGAATGCAACATGGCACTATCAATGTGCTTTACACTTTCTGGCATTTTACACACGATAACCTGTTTGCAGCCTCCTGTGGGTCTTGAGCAATGCTTATAATTCCCGATTAAACTAACATTCAGATAAAATCTCTGTGGTATTACTCAGATGAAAATGAAGTAAATACAATTTTATCTCTGGTTCAGGACAGTGGGGTCTGGATCTTTGCAACGTTCTGAGTTTATGCTAGTATATTTTATTCCTAGCAGGCAGCTAGCTGCCAACTGTTTCTCAGCAGTAAGTATTGTGGCAGGGAGAGAGAGGTATAGGGGGAAAATTAAACATTCTGTGAAACCCATATCACATATTGAGGTTTTAGAGGATATGTGGTAACTGGGCCTTCCTTTAATGTGCTCACAGTGTCACACTAAATTACGTTGCCCTTGGGATCTTCTCTGTTTCTATCCCCATGTTACACCATTCTCCTCAGAACACCTGACGCACGCCTGGCAGCTGACCATTTGCAATTCAGCTAAATCTTATATATCCAAAATACCAAGCAGACTGGGATTTTTCCCTCTGCAGTTTGTGCAAATATCACTGGGGCATATCTCTTGTTTTATGTCATGAACCACTACGAAGAGAAAACCAAAGATTAAAAGCAGCTTGAAAAATATGACCAAGTTGGAGCATTTATAAAATACGAATTGATTTTGCCTTCTGATATCAATGGGTACCAGTAAAAACATCTGCAGCAGATGCAAATCAATGTAACTTTACCCAAATCAGTGAAGCTGAACTGGCTTACCTGAAGAGATGGCTCATTATCTTTAGAGAGGAAAGAAAAAGCAATGCAGAAGGTTTAACCAGATTTGCGCTGGTGCCATAATATTCCTACGTCTCAGCATCTTTTCTTTTTGTATTAATGAAAGCTTTTCTTACTAGTAGCACGAAAGTTTAAAGGATTATGAAATTTTCACTAAGATGGAGATTTACATATATAAGAAAGAAATTCAGAGCAGTTCTTTAAAATAATCTTAGCCAATTAATTAAAACATGAATTGTATTAATTTTTATTAATTTAGGATACATGGAGGAAGATTTTCTCAGGTTTCTGTTTTGCATGTAGTTTTAAATATGCTTCCACTGGTCTATTACTCATTAGCAATGGTGTAAAATGTGAAATCACACAGTACAATAATACCTTGTTGCAGTTTAAAATTTTATCTATGTTTGTTTTGGAGACTACATTGTTGCAAAGAATAAGGATTACATTTTTTTTCTCTGTATTATTCTGATTTATGAAATCTGTAACAAGTTAATTCTGTTAGTTCTATTGTTACAAGCCATGTACTTCTCCCAGCCAGAACTTTTTGCAAGCGCTAAATTGTTCTGTGTGCCAGCCCACACCAGGCATTCCATACTGTTAAGCTTCCCTTCCACATAACTCAGCGTATTGCCATTTATGTGCTTAAATACCATTAGTCAAAACTCAAGTTTTCAAGACTTGAGAAAAAAGAGATTCTTTTTATTGAATTATTGAAGAACATGAGGAATTTGTGAAAGAAGGGGGGGGGGGAGACACAATGATGGGGAACAGACAGCGGAAATATTTGATCTTTATGAAACATTTATTGGTGAAGAAATTGCTCTTGTGAAGGTTTAGTGGGGGAAAAGGGTCAGAGTGAAGAGAGAGACAAGAACATACAAGGGAAAAGAGAAGCAAAGGACATTGATCCAAGGAAGTGAATAAACAGTAACACTTTCCTTAAAGCAAGTACTGACCTCAGCTGTGGGGCCCTTACACTCAGGCTCTTTTTCTATGCCAGGTCAACCAGATTCTTGAATCATATTGCTTTGTTTCTTTTTTAGTTTGTTTTCATTAAAAGGGGGGTGGGGATTGGGGGTGAAGACAGGGCGAAACACAAGTAAACTACTGAAAAATTTCCAATACCAAATTTTGGTATTTTCTTTATCTTAATTTTAGGTCATGACAAGCAGATTCTTGTCTGACTTTCTCAAGACTTCCAAGTTATTCAGGTGAGAAGATACTTGGGTTTGTATTTTAAAAGAGGAAATCAGGTCCCTTAGCTTATTGGCAATTAAATTGCTATTTAATTTTATTTTTGCAGATTACATTAGAAGCATGCAGAATCCTAAGTAGGCTTCCCATTTAGTTACTATTTAAATCCCAACAATTCATATTTTTAGTGGACAGCAAGCAATTAAACTTCCTTTACCTAGCTACATTTGTCAGTTCTCCAGAGTTCACGTTATTCTTACTGAAATGCTACAAACACTTTCTCCTTTCCTCTCCTACCCAGAGTTTTTGAATGATTTAAGCTTATTTTTCTGACATCAGAGGGTGGAAACTGGTGCACTACAGTTCACTGCTGTCTGTTCCATTTTTTTAACTAATAGCAGAATGACATCCTTTAAAATTTTGGTGTTTTTCAAAGCCATTTAGGTTTTGTCATCCATGATTTTCAAATGTCTGTGCTTCCAAGTAAGCACTTAAATTCTTTCAGAATACCCAGCTGTCACATTTTTGAGATTTTTCTGACACAGTCTTTCAGTGTAGAGGTTTTAGGAAGGCACAGGTCTAACAGATCAAACCCAGTGCAGAAATACGATTCAGCTCCAGATTTAAGGCATCTAAATTTAGGTGTACACATCTGAACTGCTGAGTGTCTTAAGCTCACTTTAGAGTCCGTGGAAATCTATTCAATACAGTCATGGGATCTTAGAGAAAAGTTCAGCTTTGAATGTGAGTTTTGATTTCCAGATGAGCTAAATAGTCACTAAGCACTCTGCTGAAGGGGGCAAACACTGGAGCAGAGGTACTTCATGCTGTTTGAGGTTCTCAAGGCTATCCAAGGCACCTGCAGAAGGCAAACAGATAGGTTTGTCTTGCCTTGCCAAGGAACTGGTCTTATAGGCGACCTGTACCTTTCTGGAGGTTAGTTCAGATACTCCAGCATCTCACAGGGCACTGGACACACGTGCACCGGCACCTGAATCCACTAGATCCCTTTTGGCTCCTGTAGGAGATTGGACTCCTGTGTCACATGTAAACCCCAGCACTACAGACACACAACATTAGGTGTTTGAATCATGATCCTTACAGTTACATGGCAAAAGCATTCAGCAACATTGGCAAAGCACAGTTTGTTTAAGAAGAGTAAATGTAAACCTAAGCAATGATCACTTTCTCATTTTCTGAGAGAGTTGAAACCTTTACCTGTGTTTATAAGGGTGTTAACCTGGTAAAAGACCTGAAATCTTGGAAACAAGTGGGATATTTCAGTCAGGAGATAAAAAGAAACAAGAGACAGGGTTCCAGGGCAGCTAGCCAGACATTTTAGGCATCTCTAACAGTATGAGGAATAAACAGAAAGAACGAGATGTCTTGCTACACAAACAAAGCTATAACTTAATTGGCAAGACAGAGACTTTGTAGGATAAATCAAAGGATTGTAGTGTTGATGTCGAAGGGTACAGGCTGTTCAGGAAAGAAAGGCTGGGAAAAGAAGGCAACATTATATTACCAAGAATGTGTTCATGATCTTGTAAGAGAAGGCAGATACCTCAGAGGTCTGTAAGGGAAGAAAAAACAGGGTTTCAATAAAGAGGTCTACCTCAAAACAATTTGGGAGAGGAGGTAGTTGAACATCTTTAACACAAGCTAAAACATTACCCGCCCACTCCCACCCCACGCCACCCCCCCCCCCCAAAAAAAAAAAAAAAAAAAGAAAAAATAAGAAAAAAAAAGGAGACTTCTCTTGGAATTGTCAAGATGTGTGTTTACATCCTCAGCAGGTAGAGTGTAAAGATTTTTTTTTTTCTGTTTTATTGGGGCAGAACAGCTGAAAATGTAAAGATGAAGGCCTCTCGGATCTGGTAAAAGTGAGTTTGAAATAACAGGAATGGGAACACCAGAGAACAGCACTTGAAAAGAAAGAAGGTGGTGACATACTTAGAAAGCTGGTAGGAAAAGTTGTGAGGTTCTAATGGCACATGCGCTCGGAGAGTCAGCCATGAGAAGCTGCTGCAAAACCAGCAGTATTGACAAGAAAGCAGTAGTTGTTCAGAATGTAGTAGTGGGAGTGTAACACATGAGAAATCATGATTTTGCTCTAGCCAAGCAACACTTTACATCAACCTCAGACCTCATGTTTGGCAGTGGTGTAAAAAAAACACCTTCAGGGAGCCTAGAGGTCAGCATCATGGATGATAAGGTAATGTCATCTTCCAGAAATATTTCAACTGGGCTTGTTCTGCCTAAGAAAAGATACCTTTAAGCTGTATTATATAGTTTATAGTTGTCTAAAAGACAGTTGTAAAGAGACTGCTAACATATTCATGAGAAGTAGGAGTAACTGATTTTTTGTCTTAGCAAGGAAAACCTGAACTGTACATAAGTAGGTTGTTTCTAACTAAAAAAAGAGTTAAATACTGGAAGATTTCACATGTGAAAGTTGCGGATTCCATATCTTTGAAACATGTGAACTTTTTTCTAAGAGTAGCTTTTTTTCCTATTTTAGGATTCTCTGAGTGCCTGTAATGAGACATTTTTTGTCCAAAACTTAGTGTACCCCTTTTTACAGACGATATTTTGGGAAACTAAGTTTTCATGCTTTTAAGAAAGACATGCAGCCAATCTGTTTGCACTCTCAGATGCCATTTGAACAGCGTGATTCAACTTTGGAAGCATATGTAGCTTAAGAGAGCAAATATCTGTCCTGGCCCTTACATCTGAAAACGGGCAATTCTTCCCCTTGGGCAGAGTCCCATAAAAGCCAGCAGGGCACTAGTGGCTTCGAGCACAGGAATTTGGCTTGTGCCCATTATGGTTTAAGACAATAGGACTGTAAATGAGGAATTCCATTGCCCAACCATCAGCACCATTTTAGGTTCCTTAGGGTATCCCAAAGGTCCATGTAAGGCTGGCAGGTGTAACCCCAGCCTGACAGCAGATCCACAGCTGGCCAAAGGAGCAGACGGGATATCCTGCCAGCCAAGAGCTCTGCAGTGCCTAAAATGACATCAGGCAACTGAATCCTGTCCTTAAAGGTGCTTTTTGGCAGTTTTATCACTTCCATGTTTTTTTCAACTCACACTTTGATAAAGCATACATATTTTTTTCCTCAAACTCTGTTTGGAACTCTGTTGTAAATGAAAATCACAGACTAATTACCCAAGCCTTTAAAAAACCCCATAATTTTCCTTCTCCACCAGACAAATACATCAGTGATGCTTTTAAATTGTGTGATAAAGTGAGATGTTTTTAAAACTTTGGCTTTTACGGTATATTAATGATTTGTTTCCTACAATCTGCAGGATAACAGTTCATCTTGGTGGTGGGTTGTGTTGAGACTGTGTAGAACCTCAGACAGCGTATAAAATTCACCCATTTTGCAGACAGACACTAGAATGAGTAGGAGATGGAAGATATTCAGGCTTGAGACATCGATTCTCTTCCTACATTGTAAATACGTCTTTTGTCCTGTTTCTGAGACTTGGTTTTCTTCCTTACAATATCGCAATCACCTCTTTTTATAACACCGTTATGACTGTGCACTCAGTACCTAGGAAGAAATCATAAATACTTTTAAAACCATCAAATGCCCTGTAAGTAGTAACAATAAGAGATTTGCCTAGAATGAGTTCTGCACTGATTCTGCATTTTAGATAAAAAGTTAATTTTTTTTTTTTTTTTTTTAAATGTTTTCATGAATGTAAAGTGCTGGAAAAGGATTATTTCTGTTTATGAAGGATTGCTTATAACCAGTCTTGCTATGCATACTGAGACTCACTAACAGTTAAGCATAATGGTCATATGTAATTTTCTATGGCAGGTCATATTGATGACATTGAGCCACAGGATATCAAGATGATATTGAAGGATGTTTCAAGATTGAAGTTGCTTTCCTTTAACAATTAGAAAAAAAATCCTTTGCCAGATCTTTTATGCTTGTATATAGCTAGGCAGAAAGAAATTAAAAGAAAATTGACTAAAGGTTTTATTGTTACCATTTTAGAGTGCTTTCATAGCTTTCTGGGTTGGTTTTGTTGTTTTGTTTTTTTTTTTTTTTGTATGTGTGTGTGTAATAGAACAGTATGAAATTGGTTTCCTGGATTTCAAAGAGCTTAATGCAGTCCTTAACTACATTTTTGGTATTATTTTCTCCTAGTGATGTTAAATTCTGACAGAAATTTACTTCACATTTGATTATGTGAAACAGAAAAGCAGGATAATTTGTTGCGTAGATTTTTAGAACATTGATTAATGAGTAATTCTGAGAGAGCAAGCTCCTATTTATCTTAAAATAAATGGATGCCATTGTATTCCCCAGTTCCTCCAGTGTGCTGTGTCCATACCTGTTAGCTGAAGAGAAGTGACAGAAGCTGGACAGGCCAGTGGGAAGAACAAGCGTGGTGTGTAGCTCCCAGGTGTGTATTTTCAGCAGCACGTTTCATGGCCAAGGAAATACCGATAGATGGTGCTGTGGAGACAATTTGCGGTCCCTGCACAGCTGTGTAAGGTGCTCATCTATGTAAGGCATGAAATAGGCTCACATAAAGAATAAATTTTACCCTTCTCTTTCTTTTATTTCTTATCTCACACACTTTATAGAATTTCATGCTCAATTCTAAACCAATGAATAAAAACCATGTACGATCTTATTGAAAAATGTGTGTCATGTATGTGTGTAGCTATTTTTTATTGAAGGAGAGAAGCTGGTCAGTATTTTATGGCACCATACTCACCATAATATAGTCACACAGCCATTCGATTTGTTTGATGAAGGTGTAGTACAGCATGTTCTCTCTGGGTGTTTTGTGCAGGTATGTCTTAGTGCACAGAGCTTTAGACTCATCGCTTGATGACTGACTGTGTGGGAGTAAGGGGCAACAGCTTTGCTGCATCTGTTCCCTGACTCTGGTCACTGCTGCCCTTGCTGCGGGAAGGGTGATTGATTTACACAAGAGTATGTTTTCCATCAATGCTATGGTGGGACCACTAGCTGGGATCAAGAAAATAGAGATCTATCATAGCCATACTGTCATCTCCTCAAGAACCTGAAGCCTCCATATCTCAGGATAGCTTAGCATGTAATATGGTGCTCAGATCCTGCTTCCATGGGTGTCTCATTTCTATGCAGGTCCTAAGAACTCCAGTGAGATCCACCTCACCAGATGTTAAAAAAACTGCAGTATAGATGTTTGTATGAGATACTTTCTTGTATATAAGCTGCACTGCAATCAATGTAGACAAAATGCTTAGGCAAAATATTTTTATGGATGAGATACATCTTGCCACAGGAATGCCACGTTCTCCTCAAGACAGAACATGGCACTTAGCCTTCATATAAATATCTGCAACGGATCTCAGCCTTGTAGCCCACAGAAACACAACCGAGCATAGCCTTCTGGGAAGGACATGTAAGCAATATTGCAACTTGGAATAAGGAATTTACAAATGTCATGTCCGTAAGTGTATGGAGTAAAATGAGTTACATCGTCTCGACTGCATTCTTTTAAGTCAAGATCCAGATTGCTTGATAATCTATGAGTCCTTTCATTTTCTAGGCACCACATGGTCTATAAAGTGCCATAACTGGAAGTGAGGGTTAGTGAGGACTTGGGCAGGCAGCTATGGTTTGTGCCTTCTGGGCCCTCAACCTAGACATGGTCTGATGCTGAAGGGGTACTACATTTTCCAGTAAGAAAATTTAGACCTGTCAGACATTGAGATGGGATAAACAACTGAGAGACACAATAAAAGAGTAACTGTATTTCATGGCACTATTTTTCAACTGAAAATTTCTATGAAGCAACAGAGTATGATGTGAACATAATTTGGACCTGTACTGTCTTATTCTACACACTCTCTGTGGAGCCTAGTGGAGTTACTGAATTGCCTTTTTCAGGGTCTGTAAAGACTCTACAATCACAATTACTCAGACATCAGAGGCAGAACTGAGAAAAATATTGAAACAACTGTTTCATCGCTTTGAAATAAATCAGTTTGTTCATAATCAGTTCCTTAACGTTTCCTTACATTTACTTCAACTTGTTCCAGATCAGTCTTGAGTATCTACATTTTGTAAATGCTCTGATGCATTCTCTTAAATTTACTAAAATTCTGAAAATTCCTGACTATGAATACAATAACTAGAATGATCATGCAGATAAGAATGCAAAAGGAGAAGATACAGTTAATCTAAATATACTTTAAATGTCAGAATGAGAGATAATGAAGATGTGTTTCTAACAGTCATCCGCTTTATTCATGACACTTCTCTAGGGGAGAAAAATATTTGAAGCAGCTGTTTAGATAATTTGAGGTAGAGATTAAAGACTTTGGAATGCTACTGAAGTAATACATGTTGTTGCTGTAAAAGAATGGTAATAAATAAGTGTACAAAAAGTGCAAAAAAGATGTTTAGTGCAATAGAGTAGCCTGTGCTTGTGTAAACTAGAACAGCACTGTTGGTAATAATGACTTATAAAAAGCTAATGCTGATTTTGCCGAGTAAGACTTTATGGAAAAAGAATTAGATACATTGCAAAAAAGACCTGAATACGGAAATCCAAAAGCTTTATCAATAACTGCCTTCTGGAGTTTGGTTAAAATCATATCCATTGTAAAACAATGTAATGCTGGCACTTTCACTGAGATTATACACTTTCCATCGTTGCTACCCAAAGACTTTGCCTAAATACATAATGTAGTATTTCATGACTTGCTAGAAATCTTCCCCCCACGCCCCACCCCCACCCCCCTCAATAATTTTGTGGGTGGAAATACTCCTTCGTGTAGTTGTGTAACATTTATGCAAGCAACTGTCAAGGTTTTCAAGAATTTTTAGTTTTAGTATGCACGTTAAAATCTATGAATAGTTTCCCAAAACTAAAGAGATTGCTTGACCTATGGGAAAATCAAATATTCTAATCACTGAGGTCCTGTGACTGTTAAATCATTTTCTTTCTGGATGTGACTTCTGTAACAGTTTTATGTCTATAGAGACCTTTCCCTCTGCTAAAATATTTGTATTTGTCATCATTTGGTTTTAACATTAAATCACTTCATAATGTTAGAACCATTTCATCTGTCACCCTAGAAAAAAATTCCTGTGCGCTAGCTGCTTTCATACCTTACACATGAATAAAGAACTTCTTCATGCTTTGTCTCCTAAACAACAGTTTCCAAAACAGGCAATATCGACCATCAAAAATGCTAAATTTGAAGAAGGTAATTTAAAAAAAATAATAATAATGACACTTTTCCATCTTGTTTCTATCTGGGAAAACTGCTGAAGTCTGATGGCTCATTAAATTAATATAATTAATTTAGAGACAATAAATCTTTTAAAATTAACCTTCTGCATTAGTGTTAATAGGTTACTGTTAGTGAAAAGAAATAACCCACGTAAACAGTAAGACATAACACCATTATGTGTTAATAAACAAAACATATGTTGGAAAGAATTTCAGTTAGGTTATTTTTGGTCTTTGGAGAAATCCTACAGGAGGGGAATGGGGTAGAAATCCTCTTCATGGAGCACAGCCTTACGTTTCCCAGTTCTTGGTTCTGCTGTCTCTGCCCCATGAGAGGATAGCACTGGTGCCAGATAGCCCTGGGTCTGATCTGTCCTGTTAGACAGAAAACAGGACCGCGATCATGGTGCAAAAGTGTCCTTAATTATTGTCCTGATATGGGAGACATCTCTCACTTCATCACTGTTCCAGCCACAGGGGAGGGCTGCTGGAGCCAGGAATGCAGCAGCCCCAAGAGATGCAGTGATGCTGCGGGAGCTGAGAGATGCACTCAGATCTGTTTTCCACTTCACCAAGCTGGGTCTCCAAAATCAAAACACAAAACACAGCTACTGAGTAATTGAACTATTAGAGGAAAAGACACACAAAAAAGGCAGGATACTCAGTCTCAGACTCTGCATTAGGACCTCTGTAAGTCCTGAAGCACGTCAGGGGTGGTGGCTGCAGTGTCTCACTGGAGAGTAGCTTTCTGGAGCTGCTAGGAGTGCTGTGGTGGAGAAATTAAAACATCCTAAAGCAGAACTGGCCACCACGGAACGCTGCCTGACAGATCCTTGTACAGCTCTATACTATTTTTAAGTTGGAAATACCATAGTCCTGCCACCTAAACCAGTCTAGCGCACAATTCCCAGTGTTGGTAGAAAGCTTCTCCTCACGTCTAGACTAACGCCTCCTTTTGTAATTGTGCAAACTGTTATATAAACTTAATTGGACTGTTAATAAACTGATTTTTGTGGGAGTCATGACCCTAAGGAGCAAGGAAGGAACAAAGGAGATCTCATATGTGTGACAAAAGCTTGAGGAGAGGTTAGGAGTTAGTTGCAGGTAGGAGTTAGAAAGGACTCAGTATCATGATGTGTCATCTTACCCAACCATGACAATTTACCAGCCTTAGGTGGATGGGCCATCTTACTTAACCCTGATAAGGAACACATAAATTATATGTGTTCAATAAATAAGCTATGTCATCCAGGTCCTGTGGAAAGAGCTTTTTAAATTCACTTTTGCAACCCTCATGCGCATACTTAAAATACTGCTTTCATATTTCTTCTCAGTTTTATTCCCTTTAAAACACCCAGGACAAATGCTTTTCATCATTGATCTCTATTACTGACCACTTCTATGCAAATAAATATTCTTTGTTGTTGCCTGACCAAGCTGTACACTTCTATTAATATTCTTGTCAGCTTCTGATAAGCCAATTAAAGTATTGACTTCTATCTTCTTAAGGATTTTTTTCTTTTTAATGTATGTTTCTTGCACTGATATGCAGGCAATTTGAGATATTCAGGAGACTTCTCTTTTATCTCCTTTTTGACTGTTTTTCAGAGTGACACTGCATCAGCCTAATTACACAAATAGTCGTAGC
This sequence comes from Falco rusticolus, assembly GCF_015220075.1. Lineage (NCBI taxonomy): Eukaryota > Metazoa > Chordata > Aves > Falconiformes > Falconidae > Falco > Falco rusticolus. Next base: position 27,569,586 of record NC_051188.1, read on the forward strand.
TCTACTGCCTTGGTAACCTTGCTGAAACATCGCCAGTTGTCATTCAAGCGTGAGGCAGTGACAGTCAAACAGCTGGATGGGTATGAGACATTTTTCAGACCCCTTTGGATTCCCCTTAAGTCAGCACGTGCCATGCCAGCTTGATGGGGTGGGCTTCTCCACCCGCAGGCACCAGCGTAGCTGGTTGCAGCCCCCCAGTCCTTTGGGATCCCCGAGGGCAGGCATGGGCATGGGGACCTACAGCTTGGGTTGCTCCTTCCCACCCCAGCATCCACAGCCAGCTCTCAACAGCTGGCTCAGCATGCCTCTCCCCCGACCCAGACCACCACCCCAGCTATACTGTCCTACCAACTACAGCGGAGAAAATATCCTCTTTGTATAGAAATAATCCAAATTTCCCTCTTTTTCATTATTCTAAAAAAACCCCACACTGAGAGCAGTGCGTGCTGTGTTGTAGTTGTTTCTTTATCACAAGATGATAGAGAAAATTATTTTAGAAGCCCAAAATGCTTTATTAATAACCCTGTTAGAAGCACTAAATCACACACAGACATGCTTGAACTTCCCTGGCTTTTTACTTCTGGATTCAGACATTATATAGAGAACTACTTTCTTTTAAGGAATCAGATATGGTTTTTTTGCAGTGGTATTCTCTCTCACAACTTAACTGGCTTGTACTAAAAGATCAAAAGCAGTTTAGATGAGGAAATTTTTCACCAGGAGCATAACCAGTAATTCTGAAAGTCAAGCTCAGCTGACCTTCCTAGCTATGCTCCAAAAATGCTCTTTAATTTTGCTATTTTGTTTGACATGTTTCTCTGAAGTATTATTTTCAGATGTATTTTCAGAAATGTTTTTCAAAGCTACTGAAGCTCATGGGAAGGTTTGGAGGAAGTCAGCTTAATCCAGAATTACCTCACATGGAAAGTTAACTCTGTATTTTGCATGGATTTGTAAAATATTTTATTTCTTGGCAACAAATGGTCTCAGTCACCATCTGCTGCACCTTGCCAGTTTCATCTGAAGAAATAAATCTTCTCTGATAGCAGGACATGACCCAAACTGAACATTGGCTATTTTCTGTCTATCGCCTGTAAAAGCATGTGTCTAATAAAAAATAAATCCATCTTAGAAAATGACAGAGAAGCTGAAGGAAAATATATACAGTCTTCCTTCCTGTGATTAAAGTCTCTTTACGTAATACAGAGGCAGTGTTCCAGTTCTAGCATTTAGTCCTATGTCTTGGTGTCCCACCTGGAATATTCTAGGTAACGATATGAATGGAAATGCTTGTTGTTTTTCTACTTTCTGTTTTTCTTTATTAATCTTCATTAGGCAACCTCCAACCTATGATCTAGAAGGACCCAGACATTAATGAATGTGTTTCTCAGGCTGCTACCCAATCTGCCTGAAGATGTGGGTGACATGAAACTATTCATAACTGTCTTGTTCAACAAGCAGCCCTTTGTTTATAATGGAGCTTGGTAAGGTTTCATCTTATGTCATTAATGATACACAGAGAACATCTGTATTTTTAAACAGAGGACATACATGATCACAGAATCTGCGCATGTACTGGCAAACCTAAACTGTAGTGATCAGATTTTACTTGCTTGGGGTCTCTTGTAGTTGTGAGGTTTGGGGGATATTTTTGTTTATTTACTTTTTGTGCCCCCACCCCCACCCTGTTCAAAGCATCCAAAACAGTCTGAGGACTGTACTACAGTGCTATTTTTTTATGGCAAGAAACAAAGCTGTAAGTTGAATGTCCAGGGGTGTGACGTGAAGTCATGGGTGGGTGCTCGGAGGTGCAGACTTTGCTGGGATAGTGTTGGCAAGGAGGGGAGGGGGGCAGAGCATGTGCTCCACACCTATCCTGCCATGCTGAGCTTTTTTTTGGGAGAGGAACACTCAGAAAAGAAACTCCAGTATAAAATAACTGTATTGCTATATGGACAAAGGCCCAGGAGTGCAATGAAGAGCCAAGTTTTTTGACAGTGCAAAAATACCCAGAGCTTCACAAAGAAAAGCTACCATGTCTTTTCCTATTTCTTGTTTTAAAATTGTCGTATATACCGTAGCACAATGAATATAACCATGGTGAAAAATGTACTAAATAAAAGTCAGGGAATGAGCTTGAACATTGGGCTTCAACTATCCATACAGTTTAGGGGGTTTTTTTGGACCCCTCTAACTAGCTGTTAAACAAATGTCACCAAACGCTGCTGAGTATTTACCCACCCTCTCACAATTTAATTTTGTCATCTATTTGCAGGGAAGTGCCTATTGTAAAGAGACTATATATATGTTGATTGATTACATCAATCTGATATGAGTAAATGAAGTTACTGTGCATGAATGAGCATAGTTTGGCTATAATAATAATGTTTATGTGCTCTACAGTGCACATTTGCTGATACTAATTTTCTCAAATGCAATTGCACTGTTCTTTTTTTGGACCTGAATATTGCTGAGATTCCTTGAAGCAAGGTATGTTTGTCTGTTGTGCTCATTTATTGAAATTCAGAGCAACTATATTGGTTGTTCATTTCTTCATAGACTTTTTTTACTGTTATTATTTATGTGTGGATAATTCTATTACTCACTTGGCAAATATACTCATAAATGTATATTTACATACGTGTATTTCCATGACATAAAAGTCATGGAAATGCCATATTATCCTAAGAATAAATGTTATAACAATTCAGAAAGCCAACAATTAACTATTTATTTCATGTTTAAGTCACCAATATCCATTTGAAGATACTTGTGTAGATCTATTTTTGCATAAATAGTCTTTATTCACATGAAAGTAATTACAAAAATTTGAAAGCACATTTTGAGCTATCATTTACTGCACTTTTATATCCCACTTTGTATAGCTTAATATTCAAATTTTATACATTTAAAATCTTTGGTTTATTTTTTAATTATTTTGACATTAAAGTAACTCAGAGTCAGACTTTATATGGCATGTTCATACATTATTAAGTGTGTGATTGCACATATTTAAACAAAATAAACAAAATTAAAACAAAAATATAATTCATTAATTCATCATAAAGCTATCAAATTCATTTTAGCTTTGTAAGAGAGGAAGTGTGTTTTTTTCTAATTCTTTTACATTCTTACATACATTTTTTCCCATTCTTTCCTTATTATTACTGTCTCACTTAGACATTTGGTTTGAGAAACAATAAGTACACGGAAAACCACACACACAAATGCCAGTTACCAACCTTCCCATTGCTTTATTTAAATAGACACTAAGGCAATATCCCCACTTAAGAGAATTTTGATATCTCTCTCTCAGGGAAAAATTTCATTTTTTTAATTTATGTTTTTTTAACTGAGAATGGTTATGATGACTAGATAAGCATATGTGTAGGAGAGTGTGCACTTGTGTGCAGGCATGCAAGCATCAGAATGAATTGAGAATTATCAGTACGCTGTGACAGCACTGCCTGAGACTACAGAGCTACGGTATATGCGCTTTATGTTAAAAGCATCCATCACAGCATGGGTGGTGTCAAGTGGTGATGAGGTGCCATTTGTTCCCTATAGTGATACCACTGTCATCATCCCTGCCTTTAATGAAGAAGAGTAACTATTTATCAGAGGGTGCTTAAACCACTAAACATGAAAACTGAGGACTTGTGTTTCTGGCAATCACTATCTAGTTGGGTACAGAGGTGTCTTGGGTGGCTCCGTGGAGCTCACGACATGGGTAAGCAGTGTGGCCAGGAAACAGGGATCAGGCTGGTGCTCCTGCCGCAGGCACACAGCCTCCACAGGGCCACCACGGAAGCCCTGTGCTGCCCTGCAGGACTTTTGGCCTCATCTTCTGTGAATTTAGGTAGTAATGGCAGTTTGAGAATAGCAATGAAAGACAGGAGGATAAAATCAAACAGAAAGACTGTGCAGGGACTTTGACAAGTCAGCAACTGGGTGAAGTAACAGCCTTACTGAGGACAGTGAAGAAGTTGATGCCAGATCTCCTAACCACAAATATATACTTAATTATGAAAACCACACTGCATAATCATTTGCAATGCCTCCTGTTCTAAAGATAGCTAAAACCTGTAAGTGTGTTTCTGGCAAAATGTAATTATCTGAAGTACTCTGCTCTACATAGAGGTAAGTGAAGGTCTTTCACTCAAGTGTTGTAGAGAACATAATCCAGTAGCTCTTAATAATTTATTTATTTCAGCACAATGAGCGGACAAACATTGTGACAGAAATTTGGAAAGAATCAGTGATCATCATATGGCCCCAGGCAAAATGTATGGAACAAACCAGGGCTGTCTGGCAGACAATATCAATCCATAGCCTGTCTCAGGGAAATGGTTTAAACTATGGTAAATAACATACTGAGAAAGAAAAAAAGGAAAAAAAAAGAAATAAAAACAAACAAAAAAGCAAACCAAAAGCCAGTGATAGCATACAAAAATAAGAATGGATAAAAATTTTACAGTTCTTAGTCAATGTATAATTAAATGGCATTCTATACCAAAATAATGAAATTTATTTTTTTTTCTTTTAAAGGTTGTATTTTCAAATGAAATGAAAAGAAGTTCTTTCTTAGATGGACAGTCAGGCAGCCTGCTCAAAGATAAAACAAGTTATTGGCACTATGAGAAAGACTTTAAATGTTATAGCTGTGATGGTATCAGGAATGACATTTATTTTGTTTTCTAGTGATTTTTTTGAAGTGAATTAGTTTGTAGTTTTGTAGAATTGCCAAGGACAGTTCTATTTCCTTCTAAAGCTTAGCTTTTCAAATTTTTCTAGAGATAAAAATATGGACCACTGGTAGCAATAATAATAGAGGTCTCTGGGTGTGAAACATTGTTAACTACAGGAGCTGTGATGAGGATGCTGTTTTTTAAGAACCCCATTCACAGAAAGGAATTGTCTTGTTCAAAGTTTTGTACGTGCAAATGATCATCCAAAAATATGAACTATAAGCCCATGTACAGATGTGAGACAGCATCATGTATTATAAAAACACAGCTGGGTCCAAAATATTAACAATGAACACCAAACAAGTACCCTATACATATTTAGAATAAAACTTCTGAAGGCAACGAACCAAACCTGAAGGGAACATCAGAGTGAATGTGGCGTCTCTCTAGATAACTTATGCCCAAATTTTAAGTGTTCTTCCACAGTCACTTGTGCAACACTAGGTATATTTGATTGACCTGCTCTTTGGGCACCAGGTTGTTTTCTAATGGATGTATTTTTGCAATTGACCCAAGCACAGGTTACACCAGCATGTTAAACTCTCTTTCTAGGCTGTTGACTGATGAAACACAATGGTTTTCATTCTGGTACAGGTAGAGTGCTGCAATGAAAAAAAGAAAAAGCATAGCCCTGGATAATGCTGATGAATATCATATTTAAATAGTCCCCATGGCCATTTTACTAAAGAATTGTGGAAATGCATTGCATCTTGAAAAATACTAGGTCTACATGTTTTGCTACTGCTGATGGCAAGTATTGCTGTCGAAATTGTTTTCTGGTTCAGTAGCTCTTTGAAGGGAGAAAAGTAAAAAATCCTTACCACATCTATGACTGTAGCTGGTTTTTTGGCCCTCTTCCCCTTTGCAGCTAAAAGAAATATGGAAATAATGAGTGAAGGAAAACACATTAATTTCTTAAGTATGATTTGCATCTTTCCTTTTGAAAGCAGTTGCTTATCTCCTTTCCTTTTATTGATTTAAATTATAAACATTACTGAACACAGATATTCTTTTTATTTTTATTTTATATTTGGCAAAAAATCTATAATAAAACACAATTATAATTAACAAATAAGAACTTCTCCATCTACCTGGAAAAAACCTCAAAACAACACAATGCTAGATTTCAACTTTCATTGAAAATTTACTGCTTTCACATGTTAACAAAATTCATGCTTCTGGACAAGAATTCACTGACAAAGAACATTTCTTACCGACGAAATACAGATGCCTGTATTGAAAACAGGAGACAGAGGTAGTCATTAAACAAAATGTAACAGCAATACACAACTGAGTAAGGCAAAAGAATCTCACATTCAACTGAACCGCATTTTGTGCAAAATGCAATTACCCAATGCAATTCCCCACCAAAAATCAGGTCTATGATCCCATCAGTACAAACAATTCCACTGATGGGTGTTTTTATAACAGTGGTTCCGGCTGCTGGTTTTGTTTTTGTTTTTGTTTTTGTTTTTGTTTTTGTTTTTGTTTTTGTTTTTGTTTTTGTTTTTGTTTTTGTTTTTGTTTTTGTTTTTGTTTTAAAATAATGGTGTCTTCTTTCCACAGAACAGCAGGAATCAATCCTCACATTAATGTGTGATCAATTACAGACTTGAGGGTCCTTTCCCTTTCTCTGATACTCTAAAGCAGTTGGTGAGCTTTTGGAGGGACCTGTTGCAAGATGAAGTAAATTGTGTGGCCATAGTAGAAAAGCCTAAATCTGTACTTATGAAGGTAATTATGAATTGCCCAGAAAAAAATTGCAATGACCCAGGAACTACTGATGATGCTCCCCAGCAAAGATAATGGTGAAGGCAGAGGCTGCTTTATTCACCACACTGAGGTTTTCCTAAGTTGCAGTATAGTCTCACAGTCCCAAAGACAAAGAGAATGCGTATGATGGTCAGAGATGAGGGTATTCAAATTTTCGCAATGCAGGTTCTTTGCTAGTAGGCGGGAAACACATAAGTCAATGAATCAAGATTCCTTGGCAATAAAAAATGTCTCCAAATTTGCTTGGCTGAGTTTCTGAAGGACAGGTAGGACCACGTCCAAAGGAAAAAAAAAAAAAAAAACAACAAAACACAGACCACACATGCAATCCCAAATACGCTAACTGGAATTCCACCCTCCTCTTTCCAGCACTAATGAAGCCAATAGAAATTACATGCAGACTGGCAGAAATTAGTTCAGACCCAAGGTTTTGAAAACTTCAGTGGTCATTAACAGAGTTGTGTGAAAATCATCAAGTGGCTTCCTGAACTCCTTGTAAGCTTTTTCTTTTGTTCCTCAGGCTTGACTCTGGGACTTCTGGCTTCATAAAACTCTTAACACTCAAAGCAAAACATAGGCTAATATGTTATGTTCCCATGTAAAAGCTTTGTAAGGTTTCCAATGGAAACCACACTGCCTCCCTGGCATATCCTACCCTGGCATCAGCAGGTGTCATATTTTGTGAATTATTTAAATCACATTGGAAGGTTATAGTTAGGAGCCAGCATGAATATGGAGAAAAGGAACAAAAGAGTTTAAGAAACTTATCAAAACTGCAATTTCAACTTATGCACAGAAAAGAAAGAAAAAAACCCCACAAACCCACCTGAAGTCTCTCAGTAACTGTTGGCAAGTCAATGAGCTTAATATAGATCAACAAAGCATACCTTGTTATATCCTGTCACTTACTATCAGAAACGTTCTTACTATGCTGGTAATAATTATGATGACTTCATCTTACTGACTGTGGTGGATGACGTTAGATATTCTATTCCTATCTTTACATCAAATGATAGAAACATAACTGTGAATTGGTGATAAAATTATATCTCGATATCGTAGATAATTCCTTAGAAATCTAATGCTTTTCTAAATGTCATTATTTAAAAAAAACAGTTTAATTCAGGACTTTATTTAGAAGTCTGCAGTGCTGAAGAAACTGTCAGTTGGAAATACAGACTGCAAACCTGAGCTCTCAAATGCTAAGAAAATATTTGATAAAGATTATAGAAAAGACAGGGACATACAGCTCCATCCATAGAAACCTGGTGACATAAGGACATACTGTGTTAGCCCACAAAAATGGCATCTGCAGGTTCTAGTAACCACTGGAAAGAAAGAGGGAGTTACCTATAGTATTAATGAAACAATTTGTCAGCACTTGAGAGGTCTATTAGCCTGCTGGCACATCACTTCGAAGAAGTACTGGGAAGGAAAGTTCTGGATCCGAGGGTAGATGTGATGATGATGGTAGCCATGAGACACCCCACAAGAGATCAAGAAAAAGGAGGGTGAGTATAAGAATTGTGATTTTAATGTGTTTGCTGTGGGTAGCAGACCATCTCAAGAGGTACTGTTCATTGAGGGTGTTTATTTAAGTTTAAACTTAAATAAAGTCATGTTATTATGACAGATACTATTGAGAGCCTGGGCTGGCTCAGCGTGCAAAAAGATACATCAAAAACCCCAGAGGCAAGTTACATGGCATATCAACAAAAGACTGTCATTCAGACCAAAGATTTTCTTTGGTCACTCTGAAAGGCCTGAAGGTGGAAGAGCGGTGAGTGTCAAATTGTTCATTGCCCCTGTATTCCTCTCTGCTATTGTCAAACAGCTTTTGTGAATGGCTTTGCCAAATCCCGCACTGTTGGGTAAAATGGGAAGTCCAATACAGGCCAACAGATACCTGAAGACCTTGTGTTCCCTCACTGAAAAACACCATGTGGCAAGCTGTTAGACATAGAAAACAAAGAAAGGTTATTTAATACTTTAAGAAATAGAGTAAGATTACGTGATCCATCATTATACAGTAAATATTTCTCAGCTGAAGCAGGGAGGAAAAGGCCAACAAAAGAGCAAATCCTAAACCACTGCCATAGTTATTTTATTTCTTATGATGAAATCAGGTGTGATCCTGTTTGTACTCTGAGTACTGTGAGTAAGGAATACAAATGTCCCTCAGATCTCCATGAATATGAATGTTTACCTACTAGGAGAGAACCAGAATAATCATAATACTGGGAATAAGTATATCTCTTTTGCATTTAATTAGGATCGAACCCATGTAAAATTTATTTTCTTTTTCATGCCCATGTTATGTTTTATCAGTAGAAACACCAGTTACCTAGCTGATTACATTAGCATGAATCAGCATAAGCAAATTTGACATTCAGGTCATCATTTCCTAGACTGTGAAAACAATTTGATGTTGAAGCTCGTTATATACATAATAATAAAAATGTAGGTCTAGGGAGAGCTGCAAGGCACCCTGCAATTCATCCTATATTGTAAAGCAGAATTAAGTGTATCCTACACTTGGTGTCCTTCCAAATATTTGCTTAATTAGTTCCTGAAAATCCTGTTTGATAGGAATTTGCTGACCTTGTGATGCAGTTTGCTGAAGTCATTTAACAAACCTCAAGTTAGAAAAATTTTTTACTAATATTATTAATATTTCTTCTAAATCAGATTTTCTGCAGAATAAGTTGGTACAGCTCCTCCTGCCCATAAGGAACACAGATGGAACAATCAATCAGCAGCTTCTTTTCAAAAACATGTTCATGTCACCTTTTCTGGTTGTTTTTCCAGGTCACACAAAAATGTAATTTACATATGCTTTGTTCAGATATCTTATTTTCTTATGCCTTATACTTTTCTCTTTCCAACTCCTAGCTTGTTTGCAGTTTGGAAGGTGTGGATTCCAACAGTGGACATAGGTACTCCCATCAAAGCATAACTAGTTCTGAGGACTTTTCATGTCTCACATGTAAGATGCTTGTCAGTTTTGAATAACTGCATTTCACCGATGACTTGTTTTCCCCCTATGATTCAGTTGAAGCTGAGATGCATTGTTGTGGTAGTTGTCTCTACCCAGTTTTCCCTCTTTCATATTCTTGCCTTTCAATTTTTTTTCTCCTTGACTTCTGTGAAAACAGTATCAGGCAAGATCTGAGGGAAGAGGAGGCTCACAATGTGCTCTAGCCAACTCCTGTCCTGGTGGCTTGGAGGACCCAAATCCCGGACATCAGCACAACATTTCCCCAGTGTGCTCTCCAGAGGTTGCCTATGAGACTTCATTGATAGGGTCCTTCAGTTCAACTGAAGTCTTTGACTGGTCTTTCAGTTAGTCTGAATGTTGTCTTTCAGTTAGTACCTACCTTACAAAATCACTGAATCCAGACCATGGTTCTCTATTTTGCTTACAATAATGTAATTTGGGATACCATAAAGCCTTACATAAGGCAACAACTATGGAGTAATCTACTTGTCTCTTACCAGGTGGTCTAAAAGGTTAAAGAAGAAAAATGCATATAATTGGCATAATAATTATTGTTAATTCACACTCACTATCATCTTCTCTTATCATCAAGAATATTTCAACACTTACAAATTTAATGCTGCATTTTTTTTTGTTGGATCCCTTTTGATATTGAAGCAAGTCTGCCTGATCTATAAATTCCTAGACTACTCATTTTATACCTTTTGAAAAATAGCTATGGTGTTTGCCCATTAAAGATCTTTGAGGTCTTGTGTTTCCTCCAGGAAATCCTGCAGTATACTTCTTGTCTTGCTGACAACTCCAAATACCATTTTTTCTGGTTTGACCTGTGCTTCTGTTGGTAATTGTGCTGAATGTATAGCTATTGTTAACCTTTTTACAGAATCTTGAAACAAGTTAGATAAATAACATTAACATGAATATTAATATAAATGTCAATAATAATAATAACAACAACAATAATAATAATAATAAAGAAAAAACACAAATTCATTCTTTTCCATGTCAAAAACCTATTGTCTTCCTTACAGAGGCCTATACTGCTCTACTTTTTCTAATGTACCTTTTGTGCCTTTTCAGTTTTATGTGTTTCTTTGTATATTCCATTAAGTGATTTATTTTTCCTTGAAGTACAAGCTTGTACTATACTTTTCTATGTATCCTTGTTACTTTCTCTGTGAGCCTCTTTTTTATATGACTGTTAATGTTATGGTCATTACAAGCCTTTTGATACTGCAATGGTAACGTATAACAAAAGGGCAGTTTTTTCCTTCACATTTAATATTGCCTCCCTTTAAAAACTGCTTGCTCATCTGAACCATGTTATCCTTTGGAGAACCATCTCAGAAGCTCTCACTGTTTTCTTGAGTTTGTGGAAAACTGCCACATGGGAATTTCTTTCTCCTTGTTTACAATCACAAACACCTGTGTTGGAACTGCTTTCATCCAAATTGCTTTCCATCTTCATGTTCTTAGTCACCTACTGTGAATCAGATCTAAACCAGCAAAAGCCTGATTCCTTTTCCCAACTACTGGATGAAGGATGGGTTTTACCTTTCCCTGAAGTTTTTGGCTCATTCTATCATCACAGATACTGATGGTCATAAGTATTTTAGTTCTCTCATCATATCGTACATAAAAGTGTGGCAAGAAAGTGATAGATGAAATGATTTAAAGATAGTGTAGTACAGTGTCTCATTGAACGCTAACATTTTAAATCTAAATGTTAATATGTCATTGGGATACAAGACACTGTACAGCAGACTGCTTGACTAAAAATGGGTTAAAGCAGGCCACTCCAGGTGTTGAAGAAAACGTGTTTTGAAATCTGTAGGATTCACAAGGATTACAGAAAACATTTGAAAACATAAGCGTAAATCCCTTCTGAGATATGATAAAAATATTATAGACATGTCCAAAAAAGAGTGGGAAGGAGAGATGTGGTAGACCTCCAAGACTAGAAAGTTTTGGAAGTAAAATAATTATTATTTTAAATATATTTGAAGGAACTAAAACACCAGCAGGAAATGCAGTGGGGGAAGGGGGTGGGGGTGGGAAATCACTTTGAAGTCTTTGGGTTTCCAGTCTGTAGAGGAAAATATTTTTGAAAGATTTTACATTTTCAGATACAATCGACTACCATCCTATCCTGAAATAGAAATAACATATTTACAATGCTTTTGATTACAAGAATTTTATTAAAATAAGCTTTTTTCTGTTACTTCTGTGCTAAGGAAATCTGCAATACCACACTTTCTGCGGAGCCTGATAAAAGATCACTGAGATTAATAGACCCTTTTACTGACACCAGTGCTCTTGGAGTAGATCCAGGAATACACTACAGGCCAGCTTTTGCACTACTCTGTAAAAATGCTTGTATTTTACTAACTTCTCCAGAAAAGAATTGTTGAATTCAATATACTAACAGTCGGAAACGTTAGGAATGAAGTGGTAAGAGCTGTAGTTAGAAGAGCAAGGGAATAATATATTTTTTTTGCATTCATCACTTAAACAAGTGTGAATTCCATAATATTGGCTTATAATTAGTGATTTGATATTTTCAGATTATATCAAAGTTAATAAAAAAATAGTGTGAAAATATGTCCTTAATAATTGTCATAAATAAATGGATTTTTTTCAGTATGATTTTAAGAATACCTTCCTTAAATTAAAATTCTTTAAAGTTCATATTATAATGTCTTCAATATTTTTTTGTGAAAATAGAAAACATTGATATGGAAAGTCTTTTGCAGGCATTTTAAAATAATATTTTTTTATTTAATCTATTTATTTATTTATTTTGTTAATTCCTATCACAGGAAAACAGTGACCATATACAAGTACAAGGTCCTCTCCCTCACAGAATAGTGGAGCACCTAAAGAAGGTATTTCATACCCTTTAGGATTTGTGGGAGCACAGCTGAGGATGTAGAAAGTGTTGGAAATATGTTGCCGTGGGTGGAGGATTCAGGTAAGTGCAAAAAGAACAAGTGTATGCTTGTTCTACCTCTGTAAAACTACACTGTAGAGTTCAGCAGCTTTCAGTCCAATTCTGCCATGTTTTACCTTTGAATGCTACACCTACACTTCATAGTGAAAAACAAAGCAAAACAACAGAACCCCAAATTTTCCTAGTGGAAATTGAGTTTTGATTAAAGATATTTTTCTTCAAAGCAGACCAGATCACATGAAAATTTTTAATTAAAACAATGGAGCACTGCACATAGGAATCTAATGTAATTCACTGAAAATATATTTTTCTGTTTAGAAATGCCTGTGTCATAGAAGTTATAGTGTAATTTCCTGCTGTTGCCACTTTCTCCTTCTGGTCACCTTCCCCAGTCAGGCTCAGCCTTCAATGATTCCCTAAAGATAGAAGTCCCAGGAGCGGGAGGCAGTAATGCATTACAGAAAAATGTATTCCAGACAGGAAATCTGTCATATGGAAGAGAGTAATAACAGAAAACATGTGAACTACTTTTACTATCAGGCTGGGGTAAAAGCTGTTACAGTTTTTCTGTATAAAAATGTCTGTTTTCAAATTTTCAAATATTTTCATCACTTGATTTTCCAATGAAATATAAACAGCTATTATGAGAGGGGGAAAAAAGCTTTTGTCCTCATCTACTTAAACAAAATATCTACATTTTAATGTTTCATCCATACAGGAATGAGTGAAATGTAAATAGATAGCAGCTATGCTAAATCAGGTTTAATGATATTTCTTAGAAACCATGAGGATACTTTTTAGATAGTATGTCATTGTCATCAAAGTTGAAATCTAGCCATTACAAAGAAGAACGGGGAGGCACACATTTCTGTAGGTAGCAGAGAGCTGATTTTTCTGTTTTAATTAGCTCATTATATTGATAGCCATAGAAGTCAGGAGCAGAAGTGTGATGTTTAACTTGCCAAACTGAACAGCTCTCGTAAACCAAAATTGGAGCCAAAGAGGCAACACAAAGAGTTTCTGATTCTATGAAGCCAGCGTGTTTGCCTGTTTATAACAACAGTGAGAAATATGAGCCTAATTTTGAGCCTGCACAAAATGGGATGAAAAACATGGTAAAACTCCATTACAGTTAGAGGGGGGCTGTGGATGTGCTGTAACTGAGGAGTTGCCTTTAAGCTTGATTTTACAAACTTCATGAAAACAGGTCATGGCAAAATTATTGGTGGGAAAGACAGTCAAGATACAAAGGCTGTCTTGGACTCACAATGTGAAACAGGAGTGTCATGGTCCAGCTTTCTCTACTTTCATGGGGAATATTCTGAGTTTCTACTACATTAAGTACCACTTCAGCACTTCAGTTATAAACCAAATATCTGTTCTATTTGTTGAACTCCACTAAAGAGGATAATAATGATGAGGAACATCTTCCAGCAAAAGAATAGCCTTATAATTTAAAATGGATGCAACAGGATCTGTAACAGCATATCTGCAAAGTTTAAGCAGCATGCAGGCAGATAAGGGCAGATTTGTCTGTATCTGCTTTGCTTTTTTATATGTCTGCAAACTATGTAAATTGTATGTTATCAAGGCTATTGTTAGAATAGCAGTAAAAACAAATAACTTTTTATTTTCAATATTGCTTTAACAGATGCCATTCAGAAAATTCCCTGTCAGAGACAACTCCAGGGGTTTCTGAAAGTTGCTGACAGGAGACTATAACACATCCAATAAAATGAAAAGCTGTACTGATAATTTCCATCTGGTCTGACAGTACTGCCCTGGTGCCCTCAGAGTTGATTTACATTATTTCCTTTCTTGTTTCCTTGTTAGATTGTGGTTTTGAAATTTTAAACTTCCTCATGTTCTTAGTAGTAGCAGTAGCACTAGAAGTAGTATGATGATTCCTAGAGGTCCAAGCTAGGTTGTCTACTAATATTTAAGGAAGAGATTATCTCTGTATTGAAGGCTGAGATTTTATTCACAGTGGAGTAAAACTTGTATTTCATCTTGTCATAACAATGCCATCCTAAATACAACTAGCACACAAAACAATAGCAATAGTGAGGTTCGCTATTGATTTCAGCATACACTAGCAGCCTAGGCACATATCCAGGATCCTTGCTGTGCTTCTGGAGATTTCACTGAAGCCTTATGCCATCATGCCTGTATTACAGTTATGTGTATATAAAGGAATATCCCTTCTCGTCCACAGGTGGATAAATCAAATGGATGTGGAGAATACAAGGATAAATATTAACTCATCAGCATGGGGAAAGTGATTATAGAAAACCTGCTAACTAGATTTTCTTATTTTGGTAGACAACTTGGCAGAAGAGTATTTCAGGGAGGGGTGTAGAAAGGATAAAAAAGCAGTGTGATTGCATGCAGCTGGATTTGTCATTCAGACAGTCTTTTTTTTGGACTGTGGCTCTCTATAGGAGCTCTGTGTACAACAATATATAAAAAATGAAAGATTAAAAAAACCCAAACTTAAGTGTGGGAAAACTAATGTTTTTAAAAGTGATGTTTCAAATTATATCTAAAGCAAAATACATTTTTCTGCCTATTAATGGCATAAGGAGTCAGTCCTCTCAGTGTGACACTCATTCTTGCATGGAGAACGTGAAGAAAACATACGCAATGCTTTAAAATCTTATTCTGGGCATACAATAGAACTAAATGTACATTTCATTGCCAGAAGAGAAATGTCATGATTCACTGGCCCTCATCCTTTCTGAGAAGTACAAATATAAGTCTGATCTCATCAGCTACATCTCTGAATCAAACGTTGCCACAGCCTCTGATTATTTCCTTCTCTGTATTCAGTTTCTTCTGAAATAGATTTATGCAGTTTACTTCTATGTTTTAACCAGTTGGGGTATAAAGAAATAAAATCTCAAAATGCTTACAAATTTGGGCTGTCCCTTAGTGATAATCCTTTGAAACAATTACTTTTCCCTTATCATGATACTTTATGCTCCTAGTACTGTTGCTTATGTGTGTTTTCCCCCAGAAACTTTTGAGCAGCCTCTTGGAGATTTACCTCATCTCCCATATGCACTGAAAAATAAATTTGGAGCATGAAGTTGGGCCTATCTTTTATTCGTAGCAGGTGTTGGCTCACTAGCGGTTTTAAATTTAGTCCCTCCTGAGTATGAGAACAAAATGTTTCAAACTGGCCTGGTTCTGGCTCTAAAAGCACTGTTTACATTAGAGATGGGAGATAAAACCAAGGGATTTTATGACTTTAAAATAAAATGAATGGCTTTAAAAGGTTTCAGGATGATATCTCCTAAGACAATGCTCATATGTCAATGGTACAGTGATGGGATAATTATTGAATGCAGACAGTCATATTTCTTACCCCTTTAAAATTTCAAGTCTTCAAAAACATTTCTATTACTCATCCAGTTAGAAAAAAAACAAACAACCAACAAACTTATCTCCAAGTTTTCCACAAAGCAGTAGGTACAAACTGAATCCTAAATGGTCAAACCTCTACAGTCATATGGCATTCTGCATCCCACTTAATTGCTTTTATAGTTAGATAAGTTGGTCTTCAGAGCCTGGTTTTATTTCCTTTCTTCTGTCTATCCCCCTACAGCTTTAAACTTTTCCAGTGAAAGCTCCCTTCACCCAGACATGACTGGTTCAGTTTTTGTTCCGTCAGTATTTTATCACCAGAAAACCTCAAACAGAAAACACCAAAGGAAATTCCTGAGCGTATGCACGTGGTGAAGGCAGCAGGGCTGGGCTGTGGGTCTGTGCTTTGGCCATAGGTCACCCTACTTGGGCAGGACTCAGCCTGCTGCCTGGTGTGACGGCAGCCCCTAACAGCCAGCACTGTCTCAGTCTCACAAGTTTTCCCTGACATCCCTGGACAACAATGGTTTAGTCAGGGCAGACTCCTGCTGACTGGGCTCACGTGGGACCCAAATGAAAGCAAAGCTAAAAGTCTCATCAAAACAGCCAGCCTGGGGGGAAATGTTATAAGGAATTGTCCTGCAAAAGCAGGACAGCTATTCCACATGGATGCACTCTTACTTCTACAGAGATGAATTTAGGTCACACAGATTGTCATGCCTTTTTCACAACATATAGGTTTATCTTTTTGAATGTCAGTCTAATTAGAAAGTTAATCAATTATGTCACCTTAACTTTCTCCCAGTTTCTTGGTTGCCTACCTATCTGTTAACAGCATCCGCTTTGGGGAAGAAAGGAAGGAAGGAAGGAAGGAAGGAAGGAAGGAAGGAAGGAAGGAAGGAAGGAAGGAAGGAAGGAAGGAAGGTAGGTTTAGGGATGCTCTTACCCAGCATGTGTATTGCTATCTACCTGTTTCAAGGAGGACCCACTGAGGGAAATTCCTCTCAGATGAGGGGCTGGGATCTGCGAGTATGGTAGCATAGTGCTGTCTCCTTTCAGTCTCTGGCTGGAAAACCTTTGAAGAAAGTTAATTAAATAAAAGAAAGAAACTGCTGAAGAGGCACTTGGGGGATGAAATGGGCATAATACCAGAAATAAGCACTTCTGATAGCTTCCAGGAATGGGTTGAATCTGTGCCTTTCTCTTTCTTCCTCTGTGCATCCCCACTTCTCCATATTCCTGCCATCATCTTGTAAAGAATGGCAGTCATGCTCCTAAAAAAACAGGAGAAATGTTTTAGTTAGAACTCAGAAGGGCAAAAGCTCAACAGCTGGTCCGTAGGCTGGAAAGGTGCCTGTAAAAACAAGCTGTGATATAGGCTAAACATTTTTAGTTCTTTCTGGGTACTTTGGAATATTTTTTTCAGTGATTTAAAGGAGTTTATAGTCTTGTTTAGATCCATTCTCCAAACAGTGTAATGTATTGTGATACTATACTGCAATATAATAATACTATGATATAGTTTGATACTATAAACTATAGTGTATAGTATGATAGCTCTGAATTCAGTCTTGATTTTAAATTTCACTGATTTATGTGGTTTTCTATGACCTGTGGGAAGTTAATGTGATCTAGATCCAATGCTGAATTTATCCTGAAAGCTGGTTTTTGTTCAAACATAAAGTTCTCCCACAAGGAAAATTAATAGCTGCTGCCAGTTATATAGATTGCATTTAGACTTACTGACTAATGCATATTGTAACGTACCCTGGAATCATAGTTCCTGACTACAGTAAAAAATATGATGGCTCCTCGTTGAACAGCAAGATGTTACCAGGGTATACAGATCAAGACGTTAACTAGGAGAGGCTCTCACATCTGTAATACAACCATGATTTAAAACCCCAGTATTTGCATGCTCCTGCATAGCTTGAACATAGCTTCTAACTGGATTTATCTGGATTTTTATTTGCAGTTAATTTACTTTTCAGATAGCTATAATGTTCTTATTTATAAGTTAAACAAGGTATCAAAATGATGACTACAAATATAGTATAGGATCAAAAATGTCAAAAACAAATATATGCATAGAAAAATGTATTGTTTTCATATTAAGCAGTAATACAGACACATACTCAATTAGATAATAATGTTCTACAAAATGAAGGCTAATGCTTTCAGCCTGGCTGAAGGTTTAGCCCTGGAAGAGTCCCTTACAATAAATGGATTAAGATGAGGAAGGCTAGCAGAATGGAGTCCATGATCAAATTAGACAGCGCTAGACTTAATAATGCTTGAAAAACCTTTTGAACACATGTGCTTTCTTCTCCTTTATGGACATTTGAAAGAAGCCAGCAGTTTAACGCTATAACTATAGCATGTAGCTATTTTGTTTCCAAATGGAATACTTAACCCCCAAACCTGATTTTTACATATCTGTAATGTCATACAATCTGATTTTAGAGGTTGGCCTATTTTTATACCACAGTTACATGTCTAATTAAAGCATTATGACTTCTTATATTTTATGATACAGGAACTTTAGAAATATTTTTTTCTCAAAATGAGTCTGATAACTTTTTAGAAATTTTTTAATGGTAAACACTTATGTACTAGAAGTATGTGCCATACTTCTAAAAGGAATACAAATACAACTTCCTTTGAATTGTGCAAATAAATCAATTTCCCTAAGGTTAATAGTCTTCCAAACATGCAAATAAGTTTCATGGTTATATCAGATTTATTTACTCACATCCTGACAGAACAAAGAAGCAGAACAATGAGTTATCATTATAAATAAATATACCATCAGAATATTTAGTATCAGTTTGTTTAAGCTGCAATTATACATGAAGGATTAAAAAAGACTAATTCAGAATACAGTTTGTTGTTATAAACAACATAAAACCAAAGATCGCTATTCAGATATATAGCAGATTGTCTTCATGTCTGAAAAAGAGGAATATGGCAACAATTATTTCTTGGAAAATTAGAATTGATATCAGATCTAGTTAGTAATTAACATTTTGAATGCACTGTAGAACTGAATATTTAAAATTATAGGTACAAAATTTAGTAAATAGTACTGTATCAACTTTGCTCAGTCAGTGTATTGGTTGATTATTGACTTGCATAAATGTAGGTTTGATGCATGTATCAGCATCCGTCAGTATGTATATGCACCAAAACAGGACTTTAAGAGAGGGGATTTTTTTTTTTTATGTTGGACAAACTGATGCAGCTGGGAAAACAAGCAAGAATTTTTTGCACAAAACTCCTTCTTTGCATTTTAAATGGAAAAAAAAAAAGTAAAAGTTCTTAAATCAATGAAACATTGTCTCTTGTTTAGAACAGATGCACTGCAATCAGAAGACCTTCATGTCTATCACAACTTTCTACAATGCATTTTCAGAAGTAATCTTTGAAGGTAGGCATGTTATGTTCCATGAGCTTTATTCACATGGTAGCGTAATGTTCATAATGTTACATGATTTCCTACCATATGTTTTCGAAAGCAAAAGCACTTCTACCAATATTGTACCATTCTGATTCACCTCTCAGGCTCCTTTTACTATAAACTGTATGATATTATTCCTGAAAAAGAAAAGGGGAAAATTAGAGGTTATTAACTTTTGATATAAAAATAAAACTCTTCCCTGATGGCTCCACAGCAGCCCAAGTGCATTTAATCTCTGATTTTAATCTCCTTCCTTCACATTCAGACAGTTGAGAGAAAAGATTTGGGTGCAAGCTAATTCGCTGAATTTAGGAAAAATTCCTTTTCAGACGGAAAAAAAATCCTTTCTCACATTATGGTGAATGTCATCAGGTCATGGAGGGGTCTAGTGATTTTCAGACCTGCTTTCAGGTGAAGAATGAAGGTGTTAATCCTGGAGATCAGGCATGGGGAGATCAGAGGAAGTTCACCATCTCCCATAAAACAATGTGCTAAGTCAGAGCCATAATGAGCCTTGAAATAATCACACATGCTAATAGCCAACCATCAGTTTAGCCAAGCCATGAATCTATGAGCAAAACATTGTGGGAACAGTTGTAGATATGTAAAAACTAGATTAGCTCTTTAAGCAAAACAGAATGAACATAAAAATCTTTTTATTTTTTGGATTTTTTTTTTAATTGAAAAAGCCCAAAGATTGAGGTTTGTTTTAAGTTGTGACATTCTCCTCAATGCCAAAAAAGTGGTGGTTTCCTTCCAGCAGCAATCTTCTAGTGGATAGTCCTTCACATTTTGTTTGCCTGAAGACATTTCCCCACCTCCCAAAATCAGTGAATAGAATGCAGAAAACAGAACAAATTATTACATTTGCTTACATGTCTTCACATAACTTGTCTTTTGACAAATAGGCTGCCAAATTGCCTTCCCCCATGATTTATTGAGGTGAGTAAGGTCTACTTCATGATCAAAGACTTAATTTAGTTTGTAGCTTTCTGTGAGAGTAGAAGAGCTGCATTTACTCATAGGAGCTCGTAAAATTTAGGATTACTGATCTGAGTCTGGTGTTAAAATCATATCTTCTGAGACTGGATTTGTTTTTTCTCATACAAAATCTGTCAGTCCTTTGCATCTGTAGGATTTAGTTTTAACCAGAGACAAAACAGAAAGGGGGTAACAAAATAACCCTTGTAAAGGGTATCTTGAAAGAGGGAGCATAGTGAAAGTATCTTTTGTAGCATGAATTATCAGTGTCAAAATGGTAACTAAAAAAATGGTTCTGCAGCAAGCCATACTTCCTAAACCCATGAGGGCTTAGAGAGGTTGATGGGAATTCCTACAGCCATAATTAATATGCATTAAGCTGACAGTACTGTGTAAATTATGGCTACTTATTTTTAGCTAAGGAAAAAGCAAAGAAATTAATGGTGTATTTATTGAAGGGATGTCACAGCAGAATATATTAGTCACACTATCTGGAACTTCCTCAGGTCTACAAATAAAAATCTTGAATAATCTCATTACCAGCACCAACCTAGAGTTACACTACTGAAGTAATAGTCAGTCTATTAAAATACAAACAGAATAATTAGGAAAGAGATCAAGCTCAAAGTATGCCCAATAGATCTGCTTTTCCTGTTCCATTTACATGCCCAATGGCTTTTGACTGTCTTACTGATTTCCACTGTAAGAAAATTTAACTTATTCACCATTTGCAATTGGACCAGTTTTCCTTAATTACTGGTGGTATCTTTTGTCTCATAGGCCTATAGAATAAATGCTGCACTCTGCATCTGGCATCCACCAGTGCACTGTGTCCCTTGCAGACCCATATCAGCATTCTGTAGCCTTTTTGTTTCTCTTTAAATTGTGATTAAAGGAAGAAACATCATTGGGTTTTGTCTTAATTTACTATTGTCTGCTGATTAAGGAGAGTATGATGGCTTTTTCATTGAATAACAGGCTGTTCAGGATTCATCTTGACAAGGGGAATGCCATTTTTTTCTCCGACACTAATAAATTGCTATTGGCTGTGATAGATGGTGACTCAAGGGTAATGGATTATAGCCTGTAATTCTTATTCTTTTGATATATGCAGCGATTTTATTCACATACTCAAGAAACAAGCATTTTAAACTATAGGCTTGCTGTAAGCTTTAAACCCTGTATATTTTGGAAGTAACAAAACTCAGAACATAGGGTCCGATAGTCTTCTCCATAAAAGAAAAATAACAGTCCATTCAGGTAGGCATGGAAATCCAGGGATGAGCTGAATTCACTGTTCCTGTCTTGCAGATGTCTGTTAGCTAAGAGAGATTCTTTGACTTTTAATGTCATCTGAGACTGTTTCAGCAGAAGGCAAAGCAGCAGACAGCTTCATACACAGCTCCATATAACCATATATTTTGCTTATTTTTTTCAGGATGTATCATTCTGCAGCAGGTAACATTTAGGGGCAGGGCAAAAGGACATTTTTCAAGGGTTCATGTAGTGGCCTGCCCCAGTATGAATATTACAACCGATAGATGCTATTCTGACAACACCCATGTCTTCTTGTCATATTAACGTTACTGTTTATACCAGTAAGTACATTTCTTACTTCTTTATTGGGATATGGACCTGGTGTTTCACTCAAAAAAAATTTGTTTTGGTAAAAAAGAAAACACATCTTCTGTATAAACTCAAGCGTTTATTAGTATAATTAAAATCTTAACAGTCTAATTGAAGAATCGTTGCTAATCCAAGAGTAATTATTGCAGAAAGGGAAAGAATACATCTATGCAGAAAATTTTCCAGTAATGATAACAATGCAGTTAAACTCGTTATACATGCTTCTCTTGTTTTCTACCCCTTTTCCTGGTTTTATGTTCATCTTCCTCTGCTCCTCAGGGTCATAAATTCACTGGTTTCATCCTGGTGTTGGCACTGGGGCTATTACATGAAGCTGTCAGTGTCTGGAGTCCTTTGATGGGACAATTAGTATGCCCGTGTTGGTGGTTTCTTCTTACTCGCTCTAGGATTCATTCAGGGTCATTCAACCCCCAAAATGTGTTTTGTTGAAGTCCAGTCCAATGTCTCTGCAATTGACCACTAGTGAGTTGTTTATAGCCATAAGGTCTCCAGTGCCAGCCTCTGCCCCATCTCTTACCATCCCATCCCTGTACTCCCCTACACCACATCCTGCATCTCCACTTCTCAAGGCCTCTGCTGTTGTATCAGCCTGTCTTCCTCTGCACTATGTGAAAACCCTGATCTATAGAAGATCTGGGAAAACCTCAATTATCAATGACCACTGATGCACTGCTGAGTTGTAGCTTCACGTCAAATATCCACCTTGGAACAACCCCGAGTCTCCAGTGACAAGAGGCAGTAGCTGTACTTGTACATACATACCTACGCAACTTATATGTCCCCAGGTGTTTCTTCTGTTAAAGGAAAGGGATGGGGAGGAGAGGGACTCTGTCATCAGAAATCAGAAATACAAGCAGCAACCCATGTGTCCTCTTTGCCAGCACACACTGATACCGTGGGCCAGGATGCCCATGTTGGCAAAGCATGGAGCTGAGGACTGGGGCAAAACACACAAAAGGGAGATGGTTGCAAAACAGCCAGGCACAGAAACAGCAGAATGCCTTGGACTGAGATTTTACTGTTTCCACACCCTGGAATTCAGCAGAAAAAGCTCCACAGAGCTTAAAGAACAGGCAGAGATCCTAAAGGATCTTGGTTTTGCATGTCTCTGTTCCTTGTAGATTGCAGGAGAGATGAAGGAAGATACGGAGTGCTGAGATATGAAAATGATGATACCCCTTTTTTCTGGAAAAAATCACAGTGTCAGTTATTGCGTACAGGGGACACAACACACTGTAAGCTACTGAGAAGCATGTGAACCTTATTCATGGAAGGTCTTGTATTTCAAAGAATAAAAATCAGCACAGCAAGCACACAAATATTCAGAGTACTTCAGTGAAGAAACACTTTGTTAGGATGTGTTAAAGGTGGTTAAATAGTGGTGAAAGATTCCTAGGAATAGCACTGGTTTCATGTTGAGGGGTTTGGGGAGATTAATATAAAATGAGAATTTGAAACCACCTTTTTCTTGATTTCAGTTCATTCTGCAGAAATCCAAGCAGCTTTGAGAAAGGTGAAGAACTTTGATTTGCACCACCAGGTACAGTGTCAAAAATAAAGACTGGGTGTAGCTGAATCTTCTGGAAAGAGTTGCTGGAAATTTATGTTTATTGTTTGTCCTTCCCTTTTGCTCTTCTCTTCTCTGCCTTCTTCCCATCCTTGCTCCCAAACGATCTTTCTTCTCTGTCAGCAATTTGAAGAAAGCAGCATTCACCTTGAATCACTGGATGGTGGAAGCCAAGCATTATGAAAGATTCAGACCAGGACAGGGTTTCTAAAAATTTAATTTGAAGTGAGAAATTTAAGTGAGAAAAAAATGCTCATTAGCCTGAAGTGGGGACTTTCATGTTTTCCATAAGAATTTTGTTTCATAAGACATACTGACTTTTTTGGCCTTGTTCTAGTGTAGAAGTAAAAATAAATAAATCTGAGTAATTTCCCATTAAGCCAGGAATCCAGTTCTCTCCCACTTTTCACTTAGGTTCAATTTATATTGGTCTAAAACCTAGCACATCATCAGATTGGAGGAAGTAGCATTTTTGTTCAAGAAGTCTCTTTTTCAACACACCAAGAAATATGGTAGCTATTTTGTTCGTGACACTCTCACTCCTTCTTGTTTCATTATTTGTATTGTATAAATTTGAGGTTTTTTTAAGTTAATTAAATTTCTAAAAGCATCTGAGCAAAACCAGAGAGATCTGTATTGCAGCCTAAAAAAAATTTTGAGTCCACAGGAATATCATTTTTGAAAATAATTTTATTCGAAATTGCATTATAAATACTTCCATGATTCCCACACCTTCTCAACTCTGTTGCTTTTCAAAGTTTGCATTCTTCAAGACTAATTTAAAATGGATATCTTAAAGGTTACAATCCAGGCTGTTTCTAGAGACTACAGGAGAACTGCACATAATATGTGCATTTTATTTTTAAGAATTCAAATTCTTCTTTTTTGATTTAGGTTGTCTGGTAGTCTTAACAGTGCAGTGAGGAAGTTCTAAGCACGGTATATTTCTCATTACAATCTATATGAATGCTGCCTACTAAAACAGCATTTTTGGGGTAAAAATTCCCCAAAATTTGTGGAAATGTCTTCAACTTTTTCTATAAATGTATTTAAGCTAAAAAAATGTGTTGTTTTTTCCAGGTTTTTTAGCAAAAATAAATGTTTAATCTTTATAGTCAAAGAGTTTCAGATTCTTGTTTCAAAATTACACATTATTTTAGAGATTTACTTATATATAGTATAGAAAATGTAAAGAAAAATATTGTAAAACACACCTGGATGTCTAAGTTTTGTTTCTTAACAGAAAAAAAAACTGTTTTACTGGGGGATACTGAAAATGTGGCCAACAAGTTGAAACATCACTTACTTGAATCTGTCTCTTGGTGTGTGTGTGCACATTACAGACTTTAGGTAGGTGGAGTATATAAGGATTGCCTCCTTGGCCAGTCCATAGGGGCTTGGCAGCCTCTACAGCAGTTCCTATATGAGGAAAAGTCTTGAAAGCGTGCCTCCAAATTTGATCACCATGTGCATATTACCCTGTCCAAAGGGTCACTCTTTATTGGCATGCCAAGTGTTGGAAAAATAATGTGTGCTTTATGGAACGATCAGCAGCCAAATGATACTGGCACAGCATTTGCACTGCCCACCTTTGCAGAATAGCTATCAAATGGAAAAGGGATGCCCAGGCCATGGAGGAAAAACACTCTGAAGACCAAGTACCAGCCCTGCGCCTGGAGCACAGGACCTGTCCGGCCTGGTGGGCTGGCTGCCTCCTGCAACCACCAACATGGGCAGCCAGCTGAGAGGGTTTCCAGGAGGCCCAAGGGACACCCACCAGGGCAGTCCATGCCAGGCTTAGTGGTGTTAGCCAAGAAGCTAAGAACAATACTTAGCAGAAAATCAGGGAAGATTTACCAAAAGCCACATATTCACAGAAACTTTGCTTTTGAAAAAACAGCATTTTCTGGAGGAAAAACAGCACATTGTAAAGTTTATGCTCCTTTGTAATGATAAATACCTTTGTGGTGGTCCTTGGCATGGCGTGTCAGAAATTGAAGCTTTCTTTGAAACGTTTGTTTCCATTTGCATTTATTCTTAGATTCATTAGCAGAGTTCAGCTGTCATCCACTGCATCAGGAATAGCAGAATTCAAACTTACAAATCTTCCTAGACCCAATTTTAAACAATTAGAACTTACAAAATTTTTGTTAAATTATCTATTAATTATAAATTAATGTTTCTTAAAGAACAAAAAATACCAAGCCCTAGAAAATTACCCTTTGTGTGCAGCAATAATTAAAAAAAAAAAAAAAAAAAAAAAAGAAGGGAAAAAAAAAAAAAGAAGGAATTAAAATCCACAGGGAGTACCAGTCTGGGGGTGCAAACATCATAATAACGTATTTTCTATCTTACGTATCTTCATTTTTCTTAGTATTCCAGCCAACATGACCCATTGTTCTGAAAGCCAGTGATAAAGATCAGTGTGCTAATGAATATGAAAAATAACTTTGAAAAGAAAAACTTGCAGATATTGAGCCTAGGTTTTAGGGAAGGGGTCACCATCATCAAAATTACCTGCTAGTCTTTTCTTGTCCAACTGTTTAAATTCCTAACACCTTTTTTTCTTTTGTACTCATAGGAAACTTCTGTTATGCCCTCAGGTACAAAAACTTTCCCTAAAAACTTTTTCTCAAAAAGCGACTTATTTTGTAGATGAGAACAATTTGTAATGATAGAGCATCTTAAGGATACTTTGATCATTTGAGCCTGTTCTGAGACATGAATGCATAAACTTTTGGCATCTAACAGTCTACACATTCCATTTTTTGAAGTTCATTCCTTAAGGTGTTGGATTTTTATAAGGAATTGAGTTAACCATTCTGACTGAGTGTCAGGTATGTCAGCTAACAATTATAACCGATAAATCTCTGCTGGTTATACTATTTCCAGACCAAATAAAAATCTCAAATGCTGACATAAAAATGATCACTGAGACACAGGAGGACATGAGTCATAGTGGAAAGGAGACCATTGCCAGGCAGAGGCTTCATCAGCTTAAAATAAAAAGAAGACCCAAGTCCTGACTGCATTACTTTGCAATGGGATTGTACTAAGGCAAATGGTACATTCAGACTATTGTAGCTGTTAAAATAATCTGGGAATAAATACCTGCACTTGAGTAATATAAAGATAAGGCAGAGATTCAATGTGGTGTGTTCTTAGCCTGAATATGCCAGTACAGAGGCACAGTGATCTCACTAAGACCACTCAAGGTCTGGCTTTGGAGGAGCAGGTATTGCTGACAGTGGGACAGCTGAACGGCTTCGCGCCCCAGGTCCCTGTTGCTGCCTCAGCTATGCAGGTTGACTCTTGTGGACTGGCTCCTCCAATGCCACAATTTGGAGGGTGGTGTTTCAAAATCTGTGCTGATTAGCTTTAAAAATGGATGGTAAAATTCCACAGAAGAACAGTTTCAGTAACAATTGAACTGTCTTCGCTAGGGTGGCAGAAGGTCAGGGTACAAACCCTGAGTCAGTCCTGGTTCCTGATATGTCAGAACTATTCTCAAGGATCTTATGAGTTCGGGATTTGACATTTTGCACTTCTATTTTTATATGTAACATGTTATATGGCTGGCTTTCTTCTCACCTTCAGAAAGCGCATGCAGGGCTTTGGATCATGTACAATATACAGTAAGATGAAAAATGGTGTTCATTAGGAGATTTGGCACACAGTGAGGCTGCTTTGAAGTCTGATTCCATAATAAATCTTACATAAACTCTCTTGTTCAGATGTTGATTACTTATTAGAGGTCCTTTCCCTGCAACAGAGATGCACAATATTCCAGTTTGGATGATATCTTACCATAAGAAAGATATTTAAACAACAAATACTTTTAGCCACAGGGTTTTCAGACATAGCAGGGAAAACAAAGATTCAAGGGAAACAAATACATGACAAAAGTTAAGAATGTAAAACATGAGCAATGTATAGAGAAAATAAAACATAGTGATTTATTGCCTCAGCTATTAAAATCTTATTCCAAAGATCTAACTTACATGGTATGTGTTGTCCACTTGGACAGACACCTCAAGAAATTGATTGCCCTGCAGAAATGCCCCTAGCTGACTGTATCAGTGTAGTGACTTCATTCAATGTTTATGACTTACAAAGTTAGACATAGTAGGGAAAAATCCAACTAAAACTATTTTGGCAGAAAATTCTATTTCATTGAGCTTGAAATGTTTACTTTCTAACATGTCAGATTGGAAGTATTTTTGTCTGGATGCTTGATGAACTGCCCTACAAAGAAGTTTGTGTTTTCAGTGTTCCTAGATCTGTGTTAAGGAATCTGGCACGTTTACTTTGGAAATGAAAATGAATTGCTTTAAGACCCTGGAAGCAGTGTGTTCCTAAACCTACAAAATTCTGCCTGACAGAATGACAGGGTGTGTAACAGTGGGATAGCTACGGATTATTCCAGGACTGACAGTTTTAGGCATGAAGTTGCTCACCTGCAAAACATAGCTGAGTGGGGGCTGAGCTCCAGCCTCACATAAAGTCAGAGCCTTCAGGCACTAGGGATCCTGGAATTGCTTCAAACTTGGCTTCCCAGGGAAAATTACACTTACTTTTTCTTTTTTTTCTTCTTTTTTTCCTGTTTTATTGCTGCTGTTCTTGGCTGTTAAAGGTGTTCAGTGGATATGGGCTGTGCAATGAGTTGTGCATTATGAGCAGACGCAAAGGCATGTGCTATATGGTATTTCTGCTGTTCTTTTTCTTACCTGGTAAGATAAGGCAATATCAAAAATAAGGTAACACCTTCCAGGACAGCAATCTTTGATCTCCTTATTCGGTGCTGCTTCTTAGGATAAAAATGTCTGTGAAAGGACAAAATAGCTACCATTTCCCATGGCATGCCACGCTCCCTGGAATGTGGTTACAAAGAGGTCCTGGTGCTCCAGTGAGGGGCTGACACACTCCTCAGGTAATACAACTTGTAGAATGTTAAAGGTAACTGTTCTGGATGCAAAGCCTTGGCCCCTAGTTGAACTAAGTATTTTTCGATCATTTGAAAGCATTCCTTTTGACTAATGTGCTTAAGAAGAAACACCCCTAACAAGCAATATGGACAGATAGAAAGTCTGTTATGGGATGTTCACAGTCTGCCTCCTGCACTGTAAATAATGATCCTAGATCCCAAAACATTTGATATCTTCTGTAATGGTTTTGTAATATAACAGCATAGATTGAAGATAAAATAAACAAAGCCAGTAACTTTTGATTATACTGTGCTAGATTGAAATACCAAAGTTTGAGCCCTATATTATGAAAGCCCTCCTGACCACAATAAAAAAATTGTTCGGTGAACTGGATATGAGACAGAGAAAACCTTTAGTAACCTTTCTTTTGCGTATTGCCTAGCCTGATGAGCCAGACTTGGTTCGCAGGCTGGCTGACACATGAATTCTCATGTCTCCAGCTTCCTTGTCGGGAAGCCTGTGGGTGAATGGTTCTTATTTGAGCCCACTTTTATGGGGGAAGAAACACCCATGCTAACAAATATTTGGGATCCTTTGAGGTAATGTTTTAATGTAATGAGCAATTATGTTGACACTACATGAAGAAAGAAACTGAGTAACCCCTTTCTTGCTAGGTTACTACATACCTAACAGATTTCAGCCACCTACACCTTTACCGATGCACAGATGAGAATTTTTAATGTGCCTGTAAAATACATTGCTCTCCCACTTCTCTCTTTTTCCACTGTCTGTTTTTCTTAACTAGCTGTTGTTAAGTAGTTAGAAAAAAAAACCTCAAATACCTAGAATAGGTGACTTAAATTACCTTTCTAGTTTTCATGCACACTAAGTTAGGGGAAATGGCTCATTTTTAAACAAAAGAAAAAAGAATAAAGCTGAAGTAAAAAAAAAATGTGCCACAAAGATCCTTTGAAATGCGTAATTTTATCTGGGCAGATAGATAATTAGGTTATATGAGACCTAATTCTTTTTAACATCTGAAGTGTAGGTGGACTTGAGGAAACAAAGCATTAAAGCTCAATTATATATTTTTTTAATTGTCTTTGCACACTTGTCTCTGTTTCCTGTGATGCCAGCCATCTGTCCAAGCCCATGTGCCTCATAGGACATGTTTTGGTATAATACCACAAGAGTCTTGGGCACCACTGTGTTTAGTCCAAATCTCAGACTCTGAGTTCTGCATGCACATCTCTTACTTTTAAATTTGTCTTATGCTTGGGTGTGAGTTCCAGTCAAATGTAAAACATGAAGGATCAATATCCTTTAAGGAATGTCAATCCTTTATATTTAAAGGTAAAAAAGATAGTACCATGATGCCAAGCATTCAGCTAAACAAAGTAAGTACGTATAAAAAGTAGACTGCTTCTCATGAGGTTTCGTTGGCCATTTTGGAGACTTAGATGGTGGCTGTTGGTGTAGTAGAGAATTTTTTGTATGACAAGCATTAGGTAGAGGCTGTACTGCACAAAACAGGATGGCCTGCGTGACAAGATGGCTTAGCAAATCTGTAACAAAAATTGGAGCTAAAAAGCATGCAAACTAAAGATTTTGAAGTTAGGTGTAAATAATTCATTTGAAGTAATAACATTCCTACCACCACCCTGAGTTAACCATGCATAGCATCCAGTGTGGGTTGAATTGTGCTTTATCAGCTTAGAAGTGATTTGAAAATTAATGAGAAACAAAAGCTTTTGCAACTGCATTTGTTTCTGTTGCTTATTTTCAACACTCAAGATTTTCAGAATGGGGACACTGCTGGGTCTGAATGGTCCTCAAATGGTGAGAAAGAAGGGTATATTGAAAGAAGAGTACTGGAGATCATGGCTTAGTGTCTGATTCTGCTGCACACATTCTGCATGACCTTGAGCAAGTGACTGAACTTTGGATGCTAAGAGCTTCTAAACATTTTCAAAAATAAATGTATCTGCGTCTATTAGGTCAACTTCATTGATTCACTGTTGTTTAAAAACCTCAACTGAGACTTCCTGGAAGAAAACAGTCTGGCTGGTTCTAACATCAGCCATGTCATTTTACCATATTTTTAGTTGAATCAGACTTTTAAAAATGACTAATGTATCCTAGTTTTAAATGTTCAATGTCAGGAATATGCCCTGGGAACTATTGTAAATTTTCTTAGTGAGTAATTAGGCTGAAACTGTAAAAAATACATCTTTAATTTAACCTTAATTTGCCTAATCCGACTTCCAGTATGGATTGTATCTTGTTATATCTTTGGCAGCTGGACTGAAGTACCTGTTATCCAGTTATCACAGTATAGGTACTGAAGGGAAGTCTTTATCACTCTAGAATTTTTGATAAACAAAATAGCTTCCTCTCCCAGGATGCCATTATAAGGCAAGATTTTTGATTTCTCAGTTTCCAGGCTATCAACAACCCTCACAAATTGTGACCAGCATATGTGGATAAGATGACAGTCACAGCTCTATCAGTATAAAGGAAATGTAGCCACCCAAGTCCTGCTTGGGTCTGTATACTGTATACTGGTCTTACAGACATTCTGTAAGAGTTCAGCTGTTGCTCCTCCATCAACCCAGAGTCCTTTCCAGAAGCACCGCCAACCAGCAGAAGTTCTCCTGTTCTCTCAATAACACCTATTTTCCAGATGTTTAACTTCCACTGACAGTACAAAAAAGCATCTTATCTGCTTCCATTTAGCAGACAAGGCAATCCATTTGCTCAGCCCTGGGGAATTCACCTTCTCCCTTCATACTTACTATTTTGCAAAAATACGTGCCATCAACAATATTTGTCAGTGGTTTTGCTTTATTCTAAGTTATTGAAAAGAACTGCATGTTTCAAAAAGAACTCACTCTTGCAGTTCCTTCTGCTCTCTCAGAAACACACTGGCTGATTCTCTAATTATCTTTGAGATCTGTCATGGCTATTTTTAATGCATGCACTTGGTGCATCATGTTAATTTCAGATCATTTTAGTTCTTAATCAAAATGTCAAACAATATTGAGTCATTATCATTACAGAAGTGAAGGTATGCTACACCAGCATCCATTACCTTTAATACCCAAACTGAGATCATTAAAAGAGCAAACTACGTGGAAAATATCTAATGGTTTTCCATAAATCATTAATCATTCTCTTAATTGTTCATTTAACAGTGTGTCAGCCATTCCCGTATTTACTGATGCTGGTCAGATTGGTCTATTTTTAAATACTTTGAGCAACATTGTAAGCGCAACATTAGCCTTTTCCAGTCTTCAGGAACCTTCCCAATATTGCAAGAATTATTGAAAATCAGTATTCAGTAACTAGAGAACTCCTTAGTCAACTCTTTAAAAATTTGCAGGTAGATGTTTATAAAGTTTTTACTAGTTGCTGCCTTATATTGTATTCAGTCACAGTTGGCATTTCTAGAAAAACTCTGGAAATGTAGAACTTTTTATTAATTTCCTATTTTTTAATTACTGGACAATTAGTCCTTTATCAGCTTTAGAAAAGGCCAGAGAGAATGAACAAAGCACAAAGGAAATGGAAACAAATTTTCCCCTAGAAAGGAAGAAGACAATGAATGATGCTCTTATATGAACAATAGAATTGATGTCAGTGGCACTGCCCTGTAAGTAAAGATGTATGTAGTCAAAGTATATTTAGAACTTCTTGTGGATTAAAGTTAAAACCTACCAGCACTGTGATGGGTTGCCACTGGCTGGACACCAGGTGCCCACCAAAGCCGCTCTATTGCTCCCCCCTCAGCTGCACGGGGGAGAGAAAAGACAAAGAAAGGTTCATGGGCAGAGAAAAGGCCAGGGAGAGATCACTCATCCGGTACCGTCACAGGTAAAACAGACTCGACTTTGTGAAATTAGTTAATTAATTACCAATCAAATCAGAGTAGAATGACGAGACAATAAAAACCAAACCTTAAAAACGCATTCCTCCCACCCCTCCCTTGTTCCCAGGCTTAACTTTACTCCTGATTTTCACAGCCTTCTCCCTACAGCCAGTGCAGGGGATGAGGAATGGGGCTACGGTCGGTTCACTAGGCATTGTTTCTGCTGCTCCTTCTTCCTCAAAGGAGAACTCCTCACACTCTTCCCTGCTCCAGCGTGGGGTCCCTCCCACAGGAGACAGTCCTCCTCAAACTTCTCCAGCGTGGGTCCTTCCCACGGGCTGCAGTCCTCACACCCTGCCCCAGCCGGGTCCCCCCACGGGTGCCGTCCCTCAGGCACAGCCGGCTCCAGCCTGGGTCCCCCCGGGGTCCCCAGCCCCGCCAGCAAACCTGCCCCAGCCCGGGCTCCTCTCCCCGCGGGGCCACAGGCCCTGCCAGGAGCTGCTCCAGCGTGGGCTGCCCACGGGTCACAGCCTCCCTCGGGCACCCACCTGCTCCGGCGTGGGGCCTCCAGGGGCTGCCGGTGGGGATCTGCTCCTCCGTGGGCCTCCCCGGGCTGAGGGGGACAGCCTGCCTCAGCGTGGGCTTCACCGCGGGCTGGGGGGAACCTCTGCTCCGGGCCTGGAGCCCCCTGCCCCTCCTGCCTGCCATGGCGGCTGCGGGGATGTGCCTCTCGTGCGTTCTCGCTCTTCTCTGGCTGAAGTTGTTGGGGTTTTTTCCCCCTTTTCCTAAATATGCTATCCCAGAGGTGCTACCACCATTGCTGATGGGCTCGGCCTTGGCCAGCGGTGGGTCCCTCTGGGAGCCGGCTGGCACTGGCTCTGTGGGACACAGGGGAAGCTTCTAGCAGCTTCTCACAGAAGCCATCCCTGCAGCCCGTCCTCCACTACCAAAGCCTTGCTGCACGAACCCAATACAAGCATTAATTTAATGATGAAATTGCATTACTATGAAGAACTGAGTCACACTGAGACAAAGACTCGGGGTTCATGTAGCATAGCTTCAGCTATTGAAAATTTAGGTATCTGTTCTAAACTAGCCATTTATGCCCTCTTTTTAATTACTGGGAAGACATAAGATGATCTGGAGTACAATTCATCCATCCCATAGATGCAGAACAGCTGAGGGTGGCTCAGCTGTCTTGTGTGGGTGCCCATCTGTCTCCATGCAGTCCAGGAAAATTAGATTAAACTAGATGACTAACATATATTTGTCTAAAGACAGGTGAAATGAATTCCATCCAACATGACTGATCCAAGGACATCTATAGCGGACAATATCCCACACCACTCCTCCCATCTTGTACAAAAATATAATTGTTACACAGTTCTTTCCAACTGAGATCAGAGTTTACTGAAATAGAATAAAAGTGTTGGTTTAAATGCAATTTGCATTTCAGAATTAAGGTTTTTTATTGCCTTTTCATAGAAAGCAGCCCTTAGAGATATGCCAATTATTGTACAGTAATCCTCTCTAATTGGAACAAAACATCTCTCCTAAATAAAATATGGATACATTTATAATCATTGTATGACTGTTCGATTGTATGAAGGTGTGTCAGCCCTTTTATTGAAAGCAAAGCAATGCTCATTTGAAATTATTAACTGAATATATTGGATAGATGTAACTTGTGTCTGCTGCATTGCTCATACAGAATACAACAATTTCCAGTTTAGATTTCAGTCTGTATGTACTCAGTCAGGGGGGAAACTGTTCCTCAGAAAAGAACCCCCATCTTTGAAAAGCAGTCTTGACTTTGATTCTTCCTTGTTCTATGGCAAAACATAAAGTGCAGTCCTGCTTCCCAGGATGACTTGCTTTCTTCCTCCTCTCACCAAATCAAACACACTGTCTAGCACTCTGAGACAGGAGAAAAGAGCAAGACTGTGCCCAATTCACACGCAGTAAAGAGAAGAAGGGAGGCGATATGCTTGATTAACCATTACCTTCTCTGTATTGCTATCAACAATACAGAGCACCTGTGGAGAAAGCCTGAGTACCCCTTTATGCCTCACTTGATGCACAGATTCACTTGATTCACAGATTGAGAATATGGTCTGTGATGAGTAGTGAGTAATGTTCAGTAATGAGGAGTAAATTTCTTCTTAGCCAAATGTTGTCTGCTGACAAAATAATGAAAAAAATAAAAATTAGTGAAAAAAAAAAAAAGTCTTTTTGGCAGAGAAGAAACTGGAACTTTAAAAACCCCAGTATTATTAAAAATCTTAGACCTTAGCAAATGATTGACAATATTTCAACAACAGGGAAATGGTGACTGGGAATTTGTCTGTGAAAGCAGATGGTGCTTAACTCTTCTCTGGAAGAACCCATCAGCCCCATTAGAAGACCAGGTCATCTAGATTAAAGGGAAAAAAAAGAGAATATGCTTGTACTAAAATGATCACTACATAACTTTAAAAAAATAACGTTACCTGGAGAGCAGGTAATGTCGTGCATTAATTGCATAGTGAACACTGCAGAGCTGGTTGAGGTGACATGGCCTGTCAGAAGGTGTATGTGGTGCAGCAGTCTGTAAAAAGCCTTGTTCTGGATGCAGAGGATGGATGTGTTTGTGTAAGGGAAATTGCACACACATACATAAATATAGATGGTTATCTCCTTTGACTGTGGGTGGCATACATGCATGTGTATGTGTATAGATAGACAGAGACACCAACACGTATATACTTCAGCAAAGAAGGTAAGAACTGGCCTGAGTTGTCCTACAGACATTTAGTGCTGTTTTAAAAATCCTGTTTTATCTCAGATACCTACTTGATGGCATGTTTACAGGCAACTTACAACTTTCTGGAGCTCCAGCTAGAAGCTTGCAGGCTACCCCCACAGTGCCTAATGTGACAGTAGACACATATGTTTGTGTGGCTGAATCCACCCCACATACTGCAAAGAGGAATGTAGACTGTCACCTACTGCTTTATGTGTTCACCTTATGACGTATGTCACAATGACCAAAAAAACCCCCAAAACCCCAAAACCCAGTGCTTTGTCTGTTACAAGCAGTCTTATTTTATTATTGAGAGAAGGTTCTCTCTCACTAATTTAATCTGGTCAAAGTGTGCTGCAGTTTGTTACTTTCATTTGTGAGTCACCCTGTTTCCCCCTGTGGCTTGCTCACTCAATGAAATGTGTGAAGAGACATGGCACATGCAGCAAATCAGCTGGCTTCATACACCAGCTTTGGTGTTTGAGGCTGTGAGTGAAAGAGCCTCAAGTTTATTTTTACTTCTACTTTGCACTTGGGAAGTGACTGACAAGTTCTTCTTAATAAAAGCCACTGTAGAAAACCAAACCTGACATCCTCTAAGGAAAAAAAAATACACTTCCTCTATTAAAAATATATATACACCTTACTAAACACAGAAAATAAATAACTCAAGGAGCATTCAATGCTATGCTATGGTACTACAGCTGTGTTATTTGCTATCACAGTCTTTTATTCAACAGTAGAGAGAGAATCATCTGGTACGCTTTCTTCATTGAAACACTACTGCTTTTCCCTATATTTTACCAATAAAAAAGGAACAATGTTATTACAAATTTCCAAAACAGTAGTATTCCAAATTATTTTATTTGTACATTTAAAATGCCCAGTGACATTTATCTGACAGTTTGATCTAATGTATCCTTGTAAGTATGTTCTTTATGCTTTGAAAGCTAGCTATTTTTGTGTAGCGTTTCACACTGATTTGCAGAGGCAAGCACACATTGTGTCCCTGTCTACAAGTCTTCTTTTACTTTCCTACAAAAGCATAATAGACAATCTTGCCATGGAAGTTTTCTTAATTTTTATATATATATATATATATATATATATATATATATATATATAATAGTAAGTATTAATCTGCAGTTTTAGGAGTAACTAATTGTTTACGAGTATCCCAGACAGTCTACAGCTCAACAATGAAAGACTGGGACATGGGAATATTCCTAGAACTCAGAGACAGGTGTGATCCGTTTTGTGACTTAAAAACTGGGATGAGAACCAGGTGTGGACTGTATGCTTCCTATGCCTTGCTTTCCATGAGTTGTGAACTCTGATGGTATTATTTGAAATTTCAGTTGACCCACTTCAACTTTTGATCTAACATTTGATCTAGCTTTTGTCTTGACTATCTTGAGAAAAACATTTCCACATTTGCCACTTTCAGAGTTCAGTATTCTCTGACCAGGAGAGAACCATCAAATTTACTTATTTGGTATATTTGGGATTTTGATTTAGCAGAGTAATGCAGCAATGTACTGAAATCACAACAGAAAAATAATATACCACTTGCAGTGTACTGGGTGAATCGTAGTAAAAACATGTTTCTGGTTACCAGTTTCTGTATGCTCATTGTCACGATGCTGGGTGTCCCCAGTCTCTAGGAAGGCACGCCTGAGTTGAAGCCTGATCAAGGTCTCTTCCGAATCTGTTCTAGTAGTTGACCAGCTTTTGTAATTTCTGTTGGGCCGAGCCATGTGTATGCCCTCCCACCCCTGGCATGCTTATCTGGGTAGCTTAGGAAGACATTATTCTGTATTATCTCAGGGAACCTGATGATTCAATGGTGCGGCTGTCTTATCTAAAACTAACATTACCCTCCAGCCTCCCTGGTGCTGAGACAAGTTTAGTTTTCTTTATGGTACATTCTTCCCTGAGCTCATTGATTTTTTTGCCCTTCTCTGAACTCTCCTCTGCTGTGGAGGTGTGCTGGTTGGTCACAGCCACATGACAGCTGCTTTCACCCATGTATAAACTCACAATATATTTTCCCAACAAATGCACTACATGTAGTGGGAACATTACACCTCAGGGTTTTCTTCTGGAACAAAGTATAC
The DNA here is from genome assembly GCF_015220075.1 of Falco rusticolus. Classification (NCBI taxonomy): domain Eukaryota; kingdom Metazoa; phylum Chordata; class Aves; order Falconiformes; family Falconidae; genus Falco; species Falco rusticolus. Next base: position 27,606,765 of record NC_051188.1, read on the forward strand.
AGGAGATGGGAACAGTCTAGCACAATGCAAACCGCGGAACGCAGCACCTAGTCTTACCTGCTGGCCTCTTTTAATGGAGTATGACTGTAGCAAGTTATTAGTTATAATTTACCTTCTGGAAAATCTTCCGTTATATTATTTTTTTTTAATTTATTGAGGATTATATTCTACTTTGAAACACAACAACCTAAATACTATGAGAAGGTAGAAGATATGAGAAGAATTCATCATCCCTATGATGCTTAGATTAATATTGAGAGAAGACAGGGAGTCAATGCAGATATTCTGCTTGGAAACATCCTGCAAGAATTAATGCTTTCCCATAGCTGAGTCATGTAGTGTAGAAAATCATGCAGAGAGGTCATTGCTCAGGTTAATCAAAGGGCATAAAAATTACGACTCTTCTCTTTTGCCCCTCAGATAAGAATTTTTCTTTCTTTTTAAAGTAGTGGATGTGGAGAATACAGAAAATGTTGTTTTTCTAGTATATTTTCTCAAGAAATCCTTTCTAAATAAAGCATGCAATATGAGAATGCAGCACTCTAAATGGGCTACTTCTACTACTTTTTTTTTTTTTTTAACTCATTCACATAACACCCAAAGTATGTATCCAGGTTTGCTTTTCTGTGTAAGGCAGTATCACTGCAGTTTCTGCATAAAGCATCAACATACAAAAAAATTAAGTAAAGAGGAGTTAAGGGACTCACCCAAATACAGTCACAGGTGGTGTCTATATAAGTATACTGAATATGCCTCAGAATATTTCCAGGCAAACCAGTGTTTATTAGCATTGATTCAGTCACAGCTTGGACAATACGGTTAGATGTGTAACACAGATTTCTTTAGACTCACAGTTGTTTGGGATCCTAATCTGGATTTGTACATCACATTGCTGAACCTCTGTTTTGACTCTAGGACTAAACTCCATGGCTGTCCACCTCGTCCAGCTCTTGGAATGTTTTGAAAAAGTCCCTTCATGAATGAGTAAGGTGGGTATCTTGCACGTATCTGTCCTCTCTGATTCCTTTTGGGCAGTTTTCAGATAGTTCAGAGGAAACAGGATCATTATATGTAGGAACTGAGTCTGAACCACAAAATCATCTTCCACCTGCTCACTGCCTGCTGAGTGCCTGCTAATGGCATGATGCTTATTTTGGTTCTGGGTCATTACTGGTGTATCTTTCAAAGCCATTAAATTGAACTTCTGTTGCCACCAGAAAGTAAGAATTGGACTATAATATCAACAAAGAATATTTTCTGAAGACTTCCTTTCCTTTTACTAACTAGAGAAATGAGGTTAACCATCACACTTTTAAATTATTCAAACTTCATGTTTGTATATTAATTTTCTTAATTTGCAGCCTAAAAGGGAGGCAGTGTGATGTTTGTATGTGAGAAATGAAAATGATTGATACGTCTCAGGGAGAGCTGTAACTTTCCAACGATTCTCTGATCTTTCCTTAATTTCCATAATTTACTTAAATGTAAGAAAAAAGGTCTATCCTGATTGGCTGCTCTCATTATGGTTTATTTTCTCCTTCTAAATTAGGGAATATGTTGACCTACTTCTCTGACTAGATAACCTAAATTCTTTGCCTCTCCTTTCTTTTTGGATAACCAGTGAATCCCTTAGATTTTTCAATTAGTTAAACTAGGGAGGTAGAGTGTTTTATACATCTGCTCTGATGATGATAGTGGAGGTGTCTTCAGGTAGTATTTTCTGTCTATACTATATGTAACATGCCAACTTGGATTGTTAGGCTTCAGAGAAGTACCTATAACTGTGTGACTATGGTATACAAAAGTGTGTGAAAACTGGAATTTATTTCTCCTGTTTTAGTTGCAAAGATCTACAGCTGGGCTAATCCTCTTATCAAATATCCCATACTTGAGAAAAATGGGCACTTCTATGTGATTCATCTGACATATTGTAAACATCTGACATTTATTGTAAACATAAAAAGACTAAGCAGTTTATCAAAGAATATCCTTTAGGTCCTAACATTTTGCTTTACTGGATTTTAAGAAATCTCAGGAATTCATCTGCAGTTGCTGGTTCACCCAGGACTCTCTAATTTCATGGTCATGCAAAGGAGATGTACACCAAGAGCAGCAGGATCCTTTTTGGTTTCAAAAGTAGCAACTGAATTTACTGCCGACCTACATAACGGTAGTGTCACTCCTCTGTTTACAAGATGAACGTCTTTAACTGTGGCCAGTATCCCCAAAACACCATCAGAAAACTTGTCTTTTTAGTTCCTTCAAACCATATACTAGCTGAAAAGGTTTAATTGAGACAAGAGAAAGTTCCAATTTATTTCACGCTTCCCGACTTGATCAGTAAAGGTTGGTGGCCTTTCTTGAAGTGGGAACTAAATACCTAATATAAAAATGTAATTTAATTGCCTGTAGCAAGAAAGCAAATCTGTTCCTGAAAAACAGTTCATTTCAGCAGCACAGAGGCAGCATACTATGCTGTATTCAGACCAGCTACTGTCATTGCCACGCTGATGTTGGTAGCATCTTTATGATAACACATTTAAGAAAGGGTAAAAAAATGGTGGGAAAGAGGGGTTAGAAAATGTAAGACAAAGAACTCTGCAGACACCTGGGTCAGTGAAGAGGGAGGGGCAGGAGATGCTCCAGGCACCAGAGCAGAGATCACCCTGTAGCCTGTGGTGAAGACCATGGTGGGGCAGGTTGTTCCCCTGAAGCCCATGGAGGACCACAGTGGAGCAGATATCCACACTGCAGCCTGTGTAGACCCCACACAGATGAAGGTGGATGTGCCCTGAAGGAAGCTGCAGCCCATGGGAAGCCCATGCTGGAGCAGGCTTCTGGCAGGATTGTGGACCCCATGGGGGACCCACGCTGGAGCAGCCTGTTCTTGAAGGACTGTACCCTGTGGAAAGTATCCATGCTGGAGCAGTTCTTGAAGAACTGCAGCCTGTGGGAAAGACCCACATTGGAGCAGTTCATAAAAGATTGTCTCCCATGGGAGGCTGTGGTGGGTTGACCTTGACTGGACACCAGGTGCCCACCAAGCCGCTCTATCACTCTCCTCCTCAGCAAAACAGGGGGTAAGAAAATAAGATGAAAAAAAGTGTGGGTCAAGATAAAGACAGTTCAATGAACCAACAGCAAAAGTCACACATGTGGAAGTGAAGGAAAACAAAACATGTTATTCTCTACTTCCCATCAGCAAGTGACATTCAGCTGCTTCCTGGGAAGCAGGGCTTCAGTATGTGTAGCAGTTGCCTCAGAAGACAAACACTGTAAATAATGAATGCCCCCCCGTGTTTCTCCTACTTTCTTTTAGCTTTTATATCTGAGCAGACATAATATGGTATGGAATATCCCATCCCACTGGTCACTTTGGGTCAGCTGTGCTGGCTATGTCTTTTCCCAAGATCTTGCCCACCCCCAGCCTGCTGGTGAGAGGAGGGTGGAGGCTGGACAGGCAGCCTTCATGCTGTGTGAGCACTGCTCAGCAGTAGTCAAAACACTGGCGTGTCATCACCACCTTTCTAGTCACCAGTACTATCAGCACAGCGCTATGAGGGCTGATGTGGGGCTCAGCCAGATCCAGTACAGGGGCACCCCCACACTGGAGCAGTTGAGGAGTGTGAGGAGGAAGGAGCAGCAGAGACAAAGTGTTAAGAACTGACCACAACCCCCATTCCCCATTCCCCATACCCTTGTACTGCTCACAGGGAGAGGCTAGAAGAGTTGGGGATGAAGTTGAGCTCAGGAAAAAGGGAGGGGTGTGGGGAAGGTGTTTTACCTTTGTTTGTGTTTCTCATTATCCTGCTGTTTGACTGGCAATAAATTAAATTAATTTCCCCAAGTCGAGTCTATTTGGCCTGTGATGGTAACTGCTGAGTGACCTCCCCATCCCTACCTTGACTCAGAGCTTTTTATCTTATTTTCTTTCTTGTTCGCTTGGTGGAAGGAGAGCGATAGAGTCACTTGATAGGTGAAAATGTTAGAAAGCCGAATAATTGTGGGGAATTTTTGTGGTAATTGTGGTGAAGGGATGGGAGGTGGCGTCTGTGTAAATAGTACACATTTGTTGGTGTTATGATGATGTTATTTTGATTTTTGCTGTTTTTGTAAGAAATTGAGGTCTTTTAAGGATGAATAGTTTAATCTAAATTTAATTAATTTATACTATTGGACAGCCAGCAGCCACTGAAACACCTTTGCTAGTCCAGGAAGAAAGTCAAGTGGTTCCAAAGCATCATCCTGTTTTGGATACCTTCTTTTTTTAGGCACCTAACCTAGTGTAATTTTCCTTGGAGGCATTTTGTTACAATTCTTTTAGGCTTTTTTTTTTTTTTTTTTTTAATTACTTTTGTAGCCTTTTTTAAGATACTAACATATACAGGATCTGGAGTCCTTCTCTGCAATATATATATATTTCCCTTAATTTCTCTGGAGTCAGATTCAAATGGAAGCAGCATTATAAAAGCTATATTGTTGTATGCAAATTATATCTTTGTTATAAATAAAATAAATATTTCATACCTTAAAAAAATATTTCTAGATCCACAAGTCACTGTAGTACTAATCTCTATTAATGAAAATTGCATTTCTTCTTGAGACAGTTTTGGGTTTCTGACTGTGAAAAGACAGAATTTTTTACTAAAGCGAATTTATTTTAAAAACAGAAGCTACATTAATCAGCTTCTGATCAGCTCTAATTAATGGTCACTTCAAAATCTATTATTTCTCCATCGCATCTTTTTTCCTCCCATGAATTACTTGTTAATCGCAGACATGACTGGAAAACAGAGTGCATTAAAAAATTCAACCCACAGGTAATATTTTGGTGCTCCTAAGACATTAAATTTAGGCCAAGGTCTCTGCAACACTGTGTACATACTGCAAAAGAGTAAAATAGTTAAAAAGCCAACAAAGTATTTTCCCATAGTCAAGTTAAAAGACTAGAAGCAATATTTTTCCTATTGCTCTTTTTTTTTTTTTATGTTACTAAAGTTACAGATGCTGATTGGAATCTTGTCCACAACAAAATCCTGCTGAAACCACTCTTTTACAAGTGCCTTTAGTAGGGCTGACCTACTTTTTTTTTTTTCTCATGGCTAATGACTATGTATTCCAATTTTTTTCTCACCTGTCACTGACATTTTATCTTTCCTCTCAACTTGGTCCCAGCACTCCCATTGCACCTGCAGTGTTAGGACTTTGTTATCATGCAGAATTCCAGCTAAATTACTGGAGTCCTGCATGGAAGCAAAGGCCTGTTCGTATAAGCCAGTTGTAAAACAGAGTCCTAGTGTAGTCAAAAATTAAATGGTGCCAGGCAACATCACTTGTACTGTAGAAATCAATTCACTCTAGGTTGTTAGAAAAGTCTGAGCCATAAATTTCACCTCTGCGAGCTAGCCAGCTCTCTCAGACAATAGCAGGGAATGGCCTGGGAGCTACAGCAGGCCAGGGACAATTTCTGAAAGGCATTTGCCTATTTTTGGAGCGTAGGGAAGTTTGAGAATATGGAGACAGCTGTTGCATACCAATTGTTCTTAGTACTGGAGACTGTTTTGACTATATTTAATTTATTGTATAGACATATCCTTAATGTCTCATGGCATGGTCTCCACTGGTGAAGTACCCAAAAGTTAAGTGCTGCTTTACCATCAGTAGCAATCTAAGGGCTTATGGAGCAGTAAGCATAACACGAATCTCATGCTAGCCTCAGCACTGAACCAGGGTGTGGGTAGGAGCTGTGCAAACTGGATGTTACTGGCCTTGTCTTCACTGCTGTAGGTGCCTTATCTTACAGAGACATTCATGGCACAGCACTCTAGACACAGCGCAGAAATAGTTCAGTGCTTCCATCTCAGCAAGCTCTTTTGGTACTGAGATAAGCAAAATGTAGGCGATGTAATCCTATTGCACATAGAGCAGCAACGGTAAATAAAACCTTCTTTTGCCTTTTTCTCACAAAAGTGTGAATGCAGTACTGCAAAGAAAACCTTTCTGATATCAATACCTAAGGTCAAATCTATATGTTCATCCATGCTGCATATCATGTCCGTCATGCCTCCTTTCCACTCTGTGTGTCTTTTATCATCATCAGCTCCGACCATCACTTTTTCTAGTTTCTAGACCATCCTTTTCTAGTTTCCCTGGGAGGAGAACCTCCCAACAGCCATCCTCTGCCTCGATTCCCCTGTAACATCATGTGATAACTCCACCAGAAAGCAAAATATGGATTGTTTCGATCAGCCTGTAAAGACCATCTTGGATGATGAAAAGGTGCATTTGAGGAAATGCAAAAAACTTTATGAAGCTATGTTATAATGCTAAGTGAGGTGAACAGGATGTGAGAATAAAGACCCAGAGGAAATGTGGTGCTATAATCTACTGTGCTATATTTGTGGTAGCATTGTACTCACTGTGCACTCAGAAAAGAAAAGGCTTTTCTTCTTAATGTATCTAGAGAAATGATGTTGTGATAATGAAAATCTAGATAAAGACAGACAGAGATGTTTAATTCCAGCTTCTGCTTCAGTGGTAATACTAGCCTGGCTATTAGTGAAATTGTTAACTGAAAAGGACACTGTTTTTTTAGTGTAGTGTATCTTATAAATATACTGCATTAAAAATGGAAAGGAAAATCCATGAAAGCATATTTTCAGCATCTGGTTGTACCAGTTAGGAACAGTATTTAGTTCTGTGGCTATAATTTTACAGGTGAGATTAACTGCTGCTATGTACTCACTTCCAATATAAGCTGACAGACTGGACAAGCAGGTGCCTGTCATTTCGGTGGTTGTGTTGTGGTTCAACCCCAGCTGGTAACTAAGCACCACGCAGCTGCTTGCTCCCCCCGCCAGAGGGATGGGGAGGAGAATTGGAAAGGAATGTAAAATTTGAAGGCTGAGATAAGAACAATTTAATAATTGAATTTAAACAACAATAATAATAACAACTGCCATTATAATGAAAAGAAGGAAGGGGAGAGGAATGAAATCCAAAGGGAAGAGAGGAAAGAAAACAGGTGATGCACAATACAGCTGCTCACCACCCCCACCCTCCCACCCCCACCCCGACTGATGCCCAGCAAGTCCCCCAGCAGAGATCGGCAGCCCTGGCCACCACCCCCAGTTTATATACTGAGCATGACATCACATGGTATAGAATATCCCTTTGGCTAGTTCAGGTCAGCTGTCCTGGCTGTGTCCCCTCCAAGTTTCTTGTGCCCCTCCAGCCCTCTGCCTGGCAAGGCCTGAGAAACTGAAAAGTCCTTGACTTTGTATAAACATTACCTGGAAACAACTGAAAAAAAATCAGCACGTTATCAACATTGTTCTCAAACCAAATCCAAATCACAGCGCTGCACCAGCTACTAAGAATAAAATTAACTCTATCCCAGTTGAAACCAGGACAGGTTGGTTTGTTCTTCATGAATAACTTCTTCCTAAGTTTTGCATAAAGATAAACAAACATTAAAAGAGGGAAAACAAGTTTCAGAGATTATTTTAAACAGAATTCAAAACATATTCAACTAAATCCCATATTTTGAATGAGATCACTGTGTGAAATTTTGTTTTATTTGTAACAACACAAGAAAAATAATTAGAATTTTATCATCTTAATTTTATCATCTGATGTTAAAATATACTGAGCTTCTACATGCTGGATTTTTTTGGTGCTTAAAACAACTCAATCATTTCTAATTTTCACAGTCCAAACTATACATTACATTTAGGAAGTTTATCTACTGTACATTTTATGAATTTAAATAAGGACTGGATACCCAACATCAATATGTACAACATAATTTAAAAGAAGAAAATCTTTAAAAAAAATGAAGGGAAAAAATATATGATACGGATGGTGACCCTATTGCCAAACCTGCATTTTTTTCAATGAGTACATGCAATTATTTTTCACCACGTTTGCCTTTTTAAAACAGAATTTCATTCTCATATCTTTAGAGCTGCTAAAAGGTAACACAATGGCAAGAAATTTTGATTGAATGTTTTTAAGTGAGGCAAATCAAATAATAAAAAAAAAAAGCAGGTGCCATGTAAAGTGCCTGATTTGAGAGGAGAATGCAGAGCAGGACATGATCCATGAGTTTAAGCAAAGAGGGAGAAAGAGGTTCAGGATGCTTCATGGGAGCATGGAGGAAAATCTTGGGATTCTGCTCTCTCACTGCAATATTTCTGGTTGTCCAGTGTATAACATGTCCATCTTCTGTTTTCATTCTAGGAAGGTGTTGGTGGCAAGGTTTTGCTAACAGGTGGAGAAGCTGCACCTGCAAGGGGAGGCCAGGGTCTGCTGCTTGCTGGATAAAGCCAACTCCAGATAGCTCCCAAAGAGACCCACTGTAGGACACAGCTCAGCCTGTCAGCCAAGCTGGAAATATCAAAAATTTATTTAAGAAAAGACAAAACACCAAACAGCACTTATTTTGGAACTGTGCTTCTGTTTCAATTTATGTCATAGATTAACCTATACCTAACAGATTGCTGATGGTTTTTCAATGCAAAGCTATTTAAAAGACTGTAAAACATTAAAAAAAAACCCCAAACAACCCAACCCAACCCAACCCAACCCATTATATTATATCCTAGAAAAATTTTGAGAAGTAGTAGTATGGGTTGTGCACTGAGATCCCTTCATCCTAAACCTCCCTTCCTGCAGAAGCAATAGCCTTTCCTTATTTAAAATTGGATCTGGCAGAAGAACCTATTCATGGGTGTGGAGAAAGGCCAGACTAAAACACATCGTTGTTCCAGAGGCTTCAAATGCCCTAGAGACAAAAAAGGCTGAAGTTGAACACAAGCTTTGATATAAATCTGAATCTGTTGAGGTGTAAAAAGTTGAAACTTGTTCCCCTTGACCTCCGTGGCTGGACATCTGGTGTACGGGATGGTCACTGAGGTCTATAAGTCCCGATTCATCGCTGTGAGACTCAGATCCAAAGAAGCCCAGTTTCCTACAAATTTTTTATGCAGGGTTGAGTTCCTCTGCCTGTGTGACCTCTGATGCCAGGCTTCCATAATGGAGGCAACAGCAGAAACTCCCTTCTTCCTCCAGCCTGTTTCCACAAAACTGGTATCTTTGAAAGCTCTGTCTGTCATACCTGGTTGAAACATAGGTAGCCTTTGGCTGAAAAGGGCCTGGTTTCTAGAAAAAGTAAGAATGTGAAACTTGGATCTAAGAATCACAGAACCCTGATCATAGAGAAAACCAGCTAGCCCTGGGGCCACTGGACCTAATGGAGCTTGGGCTCTGGTGGGTTTGTAACTTAAATTACCTCATATCTGCTAAGGTGTGAACTTGGATCAAAGCTTTCTCTGTAGCTGGAGTCATTACAACTTCTTGTTTCCAAGCATAATATTGATTGCATAACATACATCAGATGAGCTGTTACCCCTGCTTTAACTGGGGAGACTAACCTCTTCTTCTACCCAGCTTTCCATTGCTGTAAAAGCTGAGGAAGCCTAACTTTCCTTTCCTCTGTGAAACCCAGTTGCAAGTGACAAGACTCAGCCATTAAGGTGGAAGGGCAAAGGACTTTTGAATAGACTGATACACCCTTGCACACTTAAACAGCATGTCCTTGGGACGCTTGACTAAAAGGCGTTGACACATACACAGAGTCACCGGACCTACACCAACCAGTCCTACTGCTATATTTAGCAGACAGCTTCCAACAGCACGATATCTCTGTAGTGTGAGCACGCTTGTCCCCTGTGTCTGAGGCCATGTACAGGATGTGCTGTTTTGATGTCAGTAAAAGGTCTGATGTAGTGGACATCACAGCGTTCGCCTTGCAGTTGTTCAGAGCCCCAGAGATAGCATATAAGAGAAAACATAAACTCTTCCCTCTGGTTTTGAGTATTTGAATTCTTTTTTTTTTTTTAATTTATTGCATAACTTTGCTGCTTGCCGGTCTTGCATCACCTGCTTTCTTATCCAAACTGTGGATGATAAACAGGCAGAAATCTCACATTGTGACAGACAAGGATTTTGATTCTGCTCTGTCAGCCATGCTTCTGATATCAAGTGGAACATCTTCCACTGCTGAAAGTGAGAACACTTAGAAAATATGGGGGTACTGAACAGTTCCTGAAATTACAGAGAAATCTCCCTAAAACATTTTCATAAAGATATTTAGTAAACTTATGAAATGAGCCAGACATGCTTCACTGTAGTGTGGGAGCTTCCAGCAGAATGGCTTTGGTATCTGTGTGTGTGTGTGTCACTGTTTGTGAAAATCCCTAAAACATTGTCATAAAGATATTTAGTAAAATTATGACATGAGCCAGACATGCTTCACTGTAGTGTGGGAGCTTCCAGCAGAATGGCTTTGGTATCTCTGTGTGTGTGTCACAGTTTGTGAAAGTGGGATGTGAAATGAAGGCTTAAGCCAGGTGACATGAAGGATGAACATGCTTGCAATAGCAGAGAGACTATCACAGTGTATTGTGTTTCTGTGGCAAAGTTTTGGCAGCAGGGGGATTGCAGGGGTGGTGCCTGTGGGAAGAGACCAGGGTCTGCCCATGTTGGTCACAGCCAGTGCCAGCCCACCCAGTCTGACCCACCACAGGACACAGCTGATCCTGTCAGTGATGCTGGTGACACTTCTGTGATAACATAGTTAAGAAAGGGTAAAAATGGTGTGCAGCACCTGTGAGAAAGCAGTAAGAAAAATATGAGACGAACAACCCTGCAGACACCAAGGTCAGGGAATAAGGAGGGTGTGGAGGTGCCCCAGGAGCTGGAGCAGGGATTTCTCTGCGGCCTGTGGAGAATAACATCAGAGGAGACATCAACAATGCAGTCCACGGAGGACTCCATGCTGCAGCAGGTGGATATGCCCTGAAAAATGGTGCATCCCATGGAGGGTACATGCAGGAGCAGGGTCCTGGCAGGAGCTGCCACCTATGGAGAGGAGCCCACTGAGGAGCAAGTTTTCTGCAGGAACTGTGGCCCATGGGGAAACCACACTGGAGCAGTTTGTGAAGGACTGTCTCCTGTGGGAAGGACCCCACACTGGAGCAGGGGAAAAGTGTGAGGAGGAAAGAACAGCGGAGAGGAGCCTCTGGGACCACAACCCTTATTCCTCATCCCGCTGTGCCACTCTGGGTGGAGGGTGGAAGAGTTGGCAATAAAGGAGTAAAGCTAAGCCTGGGAAAAAGCAGGTGGTAGGGGGAAGCTTTTTCAGTTTTGTCTTTGCTGCTCAACATCCTACACTATTTTTAATTGGCAATAAAGTAAATGAATCTTCACAAAGTTGAGTCTGTTTTTCCCATTATGGTAATTAGTAAGTGATCTCTCTGTCTTTATCTCAGCCCACAAGCTTTTCTTCATCTCATTTTCTCCCCCCATTCCTGTTGAGGAGGGGGAGTGATAAAGTAGCTGGGTGGGCGTCTGGCAGTAAGTCAAGGTCAAAGCCAGCACACAGAGCAAATTACGAGTTAGTGGAATAAATAAGGTTTGATCACTTCCTCCTTTTCAGGAAACATTGCTACAGTTTGGTTGTCATCATCCCACTGCTCAGACCTGTGCGTTTACAGAGACAGGGAATGTAGGGCGTTTAGCAAATGCTGATGGTTTCCAAAGAGAAAGCTTCCTGTCACTGTGATCCTTCAAAGACAGGTGTCTCAACTGTGACCTCTGTCAAGGATGCTTGGATTACTGCTTAAGGATGATTTATAATGGTACAGAAAATAGGGTAGCTGCATAGTCATTATATCTGAATTGGTGGTTATACGCCACTGGGAGGGAAGTCAAATCCTCCGAGTTAAAACAGCTGGGTGTAGTTTTGAAATGTGATCTCAGACAGAATTGCTAACGTAAGGCAAATTTTGCAAGTAGAACTGTAGGACTAACTCACTCATGGTGAATGTAAACTCCAAGCAAAGAAAAGTAAAGAAATAAATAGAAATGTAGGCAGAAATCAAGACAAAAATCTTTTATTCTATAGCTTTTGTCATTATTGTCCCTGAAAAGATATAAGAAAACTTACCACTGACGCACCTTTAGGAATCTTGCTGGGAAGACACGTCTGTTCCTAAAGCTGGGATCCTGCTTACCACTTCATTCCCAGATGGGCTTATCTCCTGCCTAGCCTGACTGCAGCAGTCCTTATGGCTCCATCACAAGAAGAGTCCTACTTCCCTTTGTTTGATAAGGGTGGGCAAAAGCTCATCATAAAAACTAAACAAAACTAGGTCAAACATTTTCACTAACTTTTCTACAGTTTTTGAACATATTTAAATGTTTCCAAAAGCAAAAGTAAATGAGAATGAAAAAAAAATAAATCTGACTGTTTGCAGCACTTGGGATTTTATTTCTGTTGGGTTGCAGCAAAAATGAGTCCTTTGCTTTGATTCAAGTGTCTGGCAAGGTCTTGCCCTCCAAAGTTGCTTCTCATCAGATAGACCCCAGCCTGCTTTGTTGCATGGAGTTATTACAAAAGGTACTTCATTGACAAAGCTCTGTCTATTGCTGGACATTTCCATAATATAACTCTTGTAGCTTTCAATTTCTTATATAAAAAAATTACATTTTTTAAATTTCTTTCTCATGAATAAGTCTCAATATACTTCACACATGGGAAATACTGATACCTATTTTTTCAGGAAAAGCTACATAGAGGTCTGATAGTTTGCCCAAGTTTATTCACCACATTTAGGAAATCTGGAAGGAGAACTGAATCTTTGTGATCCCTCATCCACAACTTCTTCACTGTGAAAGGAATTAAACAAATAACCAGAAAGACACTATGTTAATAGCTGGCTTCTGCCCAAATGTTAGTGAGACACCTGCCATTAATGGAAGAACTACTGTCCTTGCAGCAAAGAAGGCTAACGATATCCTGGATTGCATTAGGCACACCATTGCCAGCAGGTCAAGGGAGGGGATCTTTCCCTCTACTCAGTCCTGGTGAGGCCACACCTGGACTGCTTTGTCCAGTTCTGGGCTCCTCAGCACAAGAGAGAGATGGAGTTACTGGAGAGAGCCCAGCAGAGGGCCATTAAGATGATGGAAGGACTGTAACATTTTTCATATGAGGACAGGCTGAAAGAGCTTGGACTGCTCAGCCGAAGGAAGAGAAGGCTTAGGGCAGGGACCTCATCAATATGTATAAATACCTGATGAAAGGCTGTAATGAAGAGGGAGCCAGGCTCTTTTCAGTGATGCCCACTGACAGCCCCAGAGGCAATGGGCACAAACTGAAACACAGGAGGTTCCTTCTGAACATCAAAACCCACCATTTTACTGTGAGGATGACCAAGTATTGGCACAGGTCACCCAGAGAGGCTGTGGAGTCTCCATCCTTGGGGATATTTAAAAGCCATCTGGACACAGTCCTGGGCCAAGTGCTTGAGCAGGTGGGTTGGACCAGAGGACCTCCCAGAGCTCTTCCAACCTCAACCATTCTGTGATTCTGTGAACTGCTCAGAGCTTGAGAGGTGTTGATCTCCTGGATACACACTGTTACTATACCAGTGGTATGTGATTATTGAAAAAATGTAAGTAAGTGGTAACTAAGGTGTGGTAATACTATGTTAAGAGAAAGAAGAGAATCCTGGATCATGGAGCTCTGAGTAGTGTGCTTCTACCTGTATCTTTCACTCCGCTAATGTGTTTAATCTACATTTTCCAGATGTTTTTCAAGATGGGTGAACTGGTATTTTTATAATAACAGCTTCACATTTACCAGTGTTTCAATGTGAATAATCTTTAGGTCCCTGAAAATTCAAATCTTCAGTGAGTTGAAAATCATGTAAGGAAAATCATCATGAGCTAGGCAAACATTTTGCTCATTTTTTCTCCTATTCCAGCCATAGTAACAGCTTTTTCTTTCCCAGTCAGAATCGTAGTTCTGCTTCATTAGAGAAAACCATTTCCCTATTGCCATTACAGGATCTGTTCTCATTGCCTGCTAATAGGTTTCTAACATAAACTGTGCACAAGTAATCATAATTGTAGCCATAACTATTGCTTACCTCTAACCAGGGGCTTCTGAACCACCTGCTTTAATATTCCCAATTCATAATTTTGTTTTTCTCTACAGCTGTTGAAGTCACTCATCTCAGTTTTATAGTTTTGTGGAAATGGAGTTTTATTTCAGATGTGTTCAGGAAAACTAAACATCATTTTTTATAGGTAAGTAAAATGACCATTTCTGTAAACTCATGAAAATAAGAAATCTAGGGGTAAACCATTAAAGAAATACTGGGGAATTTATCCATGTGTTAGAAATTATTGTACCCTTGGGAAAAGAGCATTTACTTTCATTGGGTAAAAATGCCAGTCAGCTCCCAATCACAGATCACCAGGGTTAGAAAGAGTGGCATTGCAGTGAATTCACAGTGCTGACTAACTAGAAATCAATGACTAACTGAATAACAGGCTCCCCATCAGACTCAACCTGAGTTTGGTTGTTCAAGTGATTTCTGAAAAACACAAAGATGGACCAACAACAGATTCCCCAGGGGTCTTCCTGGGATTTCTGGTAGGTATACAGCACCTAAACCTTGCTGACCGTTGCTTGCTAGACTGTCACTTCTCCACAGGATTGCTCTGAGTACCCTGGTCATACATGTTCTTTTATCTTTTTCGGGAAAGCATCTTTCAGCAGGATCAGAGGATTCTTTGTACGAAGTGTGGAGTTTAACACTGAACTCAGTTATTTTTATTGGAATAGTGGAAAACAGCAGCAAAAAAAAAATCTTTTAGCACAGCTTTACATGACACTTAGATATGATTTTAACTGCATCTAGCCCTTTGTTTCCTGAAGGTAACATCTCAGTGCAAGGCAATGTGAGTCATGATTCCCTATTTATCAATATCTAAAGAAGCTGGATTCCAGAGCTGGGCTTTGCTTTCAACAAACCATTTCTTAATTTCTTCTTGAAATATTGGATTTATTTCTGTGACGGATTTTTACTATAATGTACCAGTTCTACTTAATATCTTGTCATGAAACTTTATAGTTTAGGGTCATACAGCAAAATAGTGAACCTGACCCTGCCCTCTCATTAGTTCACCTGTACAGGTTATGGAAGACCAAGGCTTTTTAAACTGCATAGTCAGACTGATCTAGACCAAGAGTTTGACCTTGTAGTGTGTTATTCTTCAAGCTAGCACTCTGCTCAAGAGGTATAGTGAAATAATAAGCTGCTACTTCTCTCAGTTTTCATGATTCTCTGAAAGAGACTTCTCTTGTTACAGTAAAAAATGTGATTTTATGTTTCTTAATTTGATGTCTTTGCAAGAAAAGAAACATTTTTTCTTCTTACTTCTCCTGGACTCTTCTGTCTCAGAAAGCCTGTCTGAGGAAAGAAGTCAGCTGTTCCCACCACGGATCTCATTTTGATACAAGTGCCTAACTTGCAAAGGTATCCTCTCAAAACCCTCTCAAATGTCTAAATTTTTTTCTGACTCTTCACAGCCCCCATGCACTACAGTGTGGTAACAGGGTAACACACTGGCAAGGTTTTGGAAGGACAGTTATGGAAAAGAGCAATATAGTGTTTCAAAGATGTGTCCAAAACTACTAAGGATGAGTCAGATTCACAAATTAACTGCTCACAATGAACACAAAGATAAAGTGTGACTAGCTTCTTAGTTTTGTGGCTGGCAGACAGAGAGATGCTGAACGTGCAGCTGAACTATATTCTTTTCACCATGATATGGTCAGTATTTTGGTGTCTGGAGACATGCTAAAGAAAAACAGCGTTCTACTGTTGCA
Organism: Falco rusticolus; assembly: GCF_015220075.1. Taxonomy (NCBI): domain Eukaryota; kingdom Metazoa; phylum Chordata; class Aves; order Falconiformes; family Falconidae; genus Falco; species Falco rusticolus. The sequence continues at coordinate 27,622,510 of NC_051188.1, forward strand.
ACCTCAACTACATTTTTAATACAAAAGGTAAAAGCTGGGCTTTCAGTTCATTTCCAGCTGTTGCTTCCTATTCTGCTGCTAGTATAAACCCAAAGGTCTTGCAGCTTTCCATATGAGTCATTAATTTATGCAGCTGCTTTTTATTTGGCCAGTTCCACAAGATGCAGAGCATAATGGCTTGTGTACCTGTTAGCATTTTTACTGAGGGCCTCAAACACTGAGGCAGAGAAAGGGCTATAACAATCTATATACCCAGAGTTCACATACTGCAAATGATGTACAGGAATGGCTTAAAAATTACCTGTTAGAAGAGAAACACTCAGTATGTGCACTGAACACACTGGACTGACATATAAAATCTTATTTATTTCACATCTTGAATTGTTACTTGCCTTCTGTGTTCAGTTTATTTCTGGTCAATAATTCATTCAGCAATTAGTTTTGAATCTTTATTATTATAAGACCATTGGTTAAGCTACAAGGCAAACAATTTGTGTCGTGTGAGCTGAAATTAGTAAGAGAAGTACTATTATAGTAAAAAAGCTGAACAAGCCTATGCATATCTGATAAGAAGCCCATGAAGGTCAACTAATGAGCAGCCAAGTGTAAGTCCTTGAGGGAGACTAGAAATGTCATCGGATTTGCTACATGAATTTGCATACATAAACTCATCACAAAATAGACACTTTTGAAATATCACTGGGACTCTCAAGAATTAATCTAATACCCTTCCAGCATGTGATTTACCAATACATATAATTTCTACTGCTCTTAGAAGGTTGCTGCTGGTTTTGTATACTAACTAGACAGATGTACAAAAAACTTTTGAAGAGTCATCATTTGCATTTCCAAACAGATCACATCTGTCTATGTCTCTTTCCTGTCTATCTCTTTGGAATAACTCAACATGAGACTGAGGGGAATTGGATAGGGCAGTTACAGATGTTGCTTGATTATTTGCTCTGTACACAAATGATTGCAAGTACAGGCAGGCAATAGTGCTAAGGGAATACGGGAGATACTCTCACTGCTATGGTTTTGGAAGATCCATCTCAGACACTAAATGCTAAAGACCTTCATGATATCAAACAAAATGAAAAATAGCAATTCTGTTTTCTCCATAGCCTTTTCATCCACATGGAACTCAGCCCTCCAAGTGCACAGCTGTACTTAAGAGCTCTGCACAGAGGTCTGCAGGCATCCTTGGTCGTTTCCTTAGCAACAGGAGCCATCTGAACTGCTCTTCCTACGCCAGGTTTCCTTGGCAGCAAGGAAAATGTTTAGAAGTATAAAAAAAACCAAGGAGGCAGACCAATTCCAAGACAGGAGTGAATTTCCACGGTTCACCTATGCAGCCCAGGCTGCAGAAAAAAATATTGCACTTGCTGAAATCAATATTTTTAAGCATCTGTATGGACCTGGGCTTTCTTTTGCTAAGACTGTCAGAGAAAATGCAGGGATGACTGTGTGTGTCTGGCCCATCATGCTATCATGGCTGTCTGCACACCAGAGCCTGGTCCCAAGAGATTTGCATACCTGCAGTAGCAGTATCTTCCCCTGTAGGTGAGGTGGACGTGGTGGCCCTGGGGAAGCACCTTGCACATCAGCTGAGGAGTTGTCACCCAGAGCTGGGTGCTGCCAGTGAGCTCAGGAGGACAGCCCAGCAATTTGTGGAAGATATTGCTTAACTTAGCCAAATTTCTCTAGCAGGAGATGACCTTCACTACCAACAACATGAATCATTTCGTCACAAACCAACCTGTGCTCACCATTGCTTATAAGATTAGGAAGGAAAAAGTACACACACTGGCTGTGGCTGCTCACTGGTTATAAGCTTATCCACCGTGCAGGCTGCAGGCTAGGATACATCCATCCATCATGTAAATAACCAGGTAAATCCAGCTCCTTGCCATGGCAGATTAACCCTTGGATTGTTGTATAGTACAGAGACTCAGGAATAGATGTACCAAGACAGCTAGCCTAAAATGTTTAAATATTTCTATGCAAGACTGCATCTGAACTGTAAACTGCTTCAGTAAGTAGTTTTCTTTTTGTGATTTCAGGCACATTAAACTTTAAGATTAGTTAAAATCTAAAATACACACATTGAATCATCTAGCTACCCGATAATGAGATTTTACATTTTATTTCTCAAATAAAACACAAAATAAAAAAATTATTCTTTGTGTTATGACTTAGGGCAACAATACTGCCTGAAACGTCAGCTGATGAGGTACTCTGGCAGAAAGAATAATGGACAAAAGCTTGATGACTAAGGACTTAAAGGAGTTTTCTGGCAGCAGTTTCTTACATCTCTGTACAGAATTTCAGTGGTTTTAGGGGCACATTCTGAGTCACCCATTTTTATAAATGAAAGAAAATGGTTTATATATATATATACATAATGCATATTTATATACATACAAACACACAGTGCTCAAATGATCCATTACTTATATTAGAAAGAGAATAGTAACTTGAAAAGAAATTGAGTTCAGAAAATTATGTAAACAAATGCATAAATTACAAAAATCATGAGAACATTCTAACTGATTTTTTTAGAATTCACAGAAGTTTTTTAGGAGTTCTTACCACTCTTTTTTTATGAACTTGAATCAATTCCTACTGAATTCAGTGGACATGGGTGAGATCATTACTTTCCTCAGACTTACACTGAAGACTTCTGCGATAGCCATTCTAGATTTTCCATTTGCCCCTTCATAATGAATTTCTGTCCTAGACTATTGCTACCCTCCCCCCTCATCATTTAAACTTGCTCAAATCTCCAGGAATATTTCCGACATTTGAAAAGATGCCTGGGGCAAGCAGCTGCAGAAGCAGCATTGCTAATCGGAGATGGCAGCACTTAGCTGCTACAACTGAGGTCCTGGTTCAGCTGCCTGAACAAGCTGGGTGCCGCAGTCCTAAAAAAGGCATGGTCTTCATTACATGCATTCATAAATTTGCTTTTAAAACAATTTCTTGTAAGTGCATGTACTGTCTGTTTAAATATACCTTTTTGTCTCAGATTTTTGTTGGCCCAAATTGTTGCACAATACTAATACTGATTTCTGTATGCCTCTGCAGTGGCTGATGCATTTTGGGGTCCTGTCAAAATCCTGGAGCTATTAGACAGCTATATCGGGAAGCCTATTTACAGCAAAGCTTTTACAATCCGTTCACAGCCTCTCATGAAAATGTACTAAGGAAAAAAAATGACTGTATTTCCTTATTATACTGTCCCCTGCTTAGCTGTCTCTAGAATTATTTGTTTTAATGTTTTACTTTTTTGAAAATGAATAAGAAGGCAGTGCTAGAGGCACATATAGCTATTTGTCTTCAGGGTTCTATGATCACAGGAGCTTATTTTATAGGCACCCTGATGTGTAAGGACTATTTCAATCACCAAGAGAACTAATGAGTGGGACTTTGAACATACTGTCACTCAGACTGAATTATAAAATTGGAAATTAGTGACAGAATTTCTGTGGCACATAAGAACGGTAAAGAGGAACTGAAGGGCAATACTTCTGCAGTAGAGTTACGATCTCTGAAAACATCCCTTCAGTCAAGAACATTTTTGATTACCATGAAGAATCAGCTAGCTACCTCTTGAAGACTATTTTAAACTACTGCAAAAACTATCTGCACACCCTTGGACTAATGGTGAAAGAGGCATGTGATGCTTAAGCCCACAGAGTACAATTTGTACATATATGCTAGTGCTCCTTCATACAAAAATGGCATGCTGGAGAGGATGAGTAAAGAACAAAATCCTTTCAACATAGCATATTGTTAAAGTAGATGTACACAGTCAGCAGTGAAATTTTATTCATATTTTGAGTATAAAAAGTTTATTGAAGTGCCATATTTTTGTTCTTCATTTGTTTCAGTTCACAAGGTTTGGGGTGAAATCAGGAGTATCACCACAATGAGCAACTCGGAGACCTGACCAGTTGCAGTCCTTTGGAAGCCAAGTGTTACAGAGCTAATCATGATCACTGACCTTTTCATCTTTCCAGGACAATAAATTCATGATGGTGTATCTAGCAGCTGACTTTGTTGAACAAGCTTCCTTTCCTAGTGTGGTAAGGCTTTCCCAGTAAACCTCAAAGCTTTTAATGACTTTGCTGGAATCTTCTACTCCCAGTATTACAACGTTACATGCTGGCTAGCAGCTTTGCAATATGGTTTTATTCCAGGCAGTGACAGTAAAATAAACAAGGATTTACAGAAGAACTGAGGTAACGATCTATGGCACTTCAGTTTAAGATTTATTACTGTTCCTGTAGTCCTACTCAAATGCCTTGGTTAGTGGGGGCCTTTGGCCGGTACGCTGCTACGGAAATGGAAACAATATGACACTAAGGACAGTGTTTCTGAGCAGACTCCTCTCCTTGAGTTTTTTTGGTGAGAAGAGCACCCCACTAGGAGGGCATGTTTTTAAAGACAGCATTTTCTGCATTAACTTATTCCTAAAAGCAACATACCCAGCATCAAGAAACCTGGTTCATGTTTTCTCCTTCAGTATGTGCCTGCTCCAGCAGGTCCAGTGGAAAGCTATCTATCTGATTTACTAGGGGCCAGGTATCTCTGGGTACCTTTGCTACACACAGAGAGCAGTCTTTTTTATCTATTTATCTTTTTATTAGTGTTAGTTATCAAGCAATTCTTAAGACTTAATGCAGCCCTTATGCATAAAAGACACGTGCTTTCCCACATTCACCAGTCTTCTGAGATGCTTCATCAAATTCAAGGCAGGCAAATCCTTAATCAGGCAGAGAAGAGCCACTGGCCTCTGCCCTTCGTGCAGATTAGGATGAGTCTCACTGGCAACAACCAGCCACTCTCAAAACTGCTGTTTCTATTTGTTATCAGCTGAATTGCCTGGTCTTCACTCTTAGGAAAATAATTGTTTCTTCATTCTTCATAGACACAGAATCATCTACTTGTCTTCAGTATATTATTCTGACGGACTAAAGACGAGCACGTGCTTCTTCCCTTAATAGATGCTGCTGCTGACTGAAGGCTATCAGTGAGACAGCAGAGGTAACATTAAACAAGCTGGTCAGGGTGTGGGTAGAAGTTTAGGGGCAATATAATAAACTTATTTATCTTGTTTATTGCACATGGGAACAATTGAGAAGGGCTATGGGTTGCAATACAGGAATTTGCTAGTCATCTTCCATCTATAAACCATATTGACAGCTGGTAAAGACATAATGCTAGGTTCTTTCATGGGTTGTCTCTGCACTTCTCTTTTCTCCCCCATTGCACCTCTTAAATATAAAAGTAATGCTTAGCTGGAATTTGTGGTGATCTACCCTTTTCAGTCATAGCTAAAGTGCCAATAGTAGCACCATCTAGATTTAGCAAATAAATTGGATCTTTCCAAAGTAGTTTTAGTATGTCTGCACCACACTAATATCATAGTAACACCAGGTCTTAATTTTTGCTGGTGTTAGACTCCCTTGTTATTTCTGCTCCTATAGGGGAGAAGACAAAAAAAAATAAAAATCAGTGCTTCTCTAGAGGCACTGGAATAGGCTTCACAATCCTATCTGATCACCTTAACAATCAACTAACATCACCTCCACATGTACATCAAAAAAATAAGAGGGTCACTTAGTAGAAATACCTGTGTATTTACAGCAGTGCACTTACAGAGCAGAATTTGATCTGTAAGCTATATGGAGATATAAGAGTTGGGAGCCTAGAACTGTGTCTGAGAGGAACTGTGGTTGCTATTTAATTATTTTTCATTTACAGAATCCTAAATCTTGAGTCATTTATTTTAAGGAAAACCTGTGTATGCCACACTTACTGATAGTGTGGGGGAGATTTGTAGTACCGCTCATTAATAAGACTCAGATGCCTACTGCTGGCAATTTCCTACTGCAAGTAAGAATAAACCATTTGGATTGATATATGCAAGATGAGTATTTCTGCACTGTGCTGATATTTTCAGCCAGATGTCTCAATCATTCTGAAGATAAACACATTAAATACAGGAACACTATACAGGAGGGAACCTCTTAGATACTTGTCTTTGACCTTGCTATCTCAGGCAAATATGTCACAGAATCCTAATTTTTTTTCAGTTTTTTCTTTCTCATCCCCTCACTTACTAACTGGAAAACCATTCAGATTCTTGCAGCTGTAAACCTGGTATTCACAATCAGGTTTTTTTTTCTGTCTATGCCAATATTCTCCTTAGCTTAAACATCTCTTCTTCTCCTCTGATATTTACTTTCCTGGTATATTTATAGAGAGCAATCATACCGTTTTGAGATTCCATTTCACTAGGCTAAACAAGCTAAGCTTTTCCTGTCTTCTCTGAAACTGTACACTTGTAACAAACAAAAAAAAAATCTATGGATTAACAACCCAAAATAATTCATAATGAAATTAATCATTCATTTTAAAGTGCTGATTAGTGGAAATAAATAAAAAACTTCTTATTGACTTTATAATGCTAAGTCTAATCTTGCATATGTGGGAATACTTCCAAGTTCCAGATCTGGGTGTACAGCACAACAGTATGTTAGATTGATACTGGGGACAAACCATGGTACCACTAGCCACAGAAGAAAAAAGCATTGATCAAATCCTACATGTGCTGATGGAAAGACACATATTAACTATCTTGTGGAAATGAAGCCTGAATCAGCCAGAGATAGCTTACAAAAGACTGTGCAAAATTACAAAATAAAATATTGCATCAAAATTGTCACTGGGCATACAAGAAGTTTTGTAAGAGCATCCCTGTTTGCTGAGCCTCGGATATTTCTCTCGAAACATGCCTGGCTCATTAAGCTTTACCCAAAGATCTCCAACGAAAATAGACAATAATGTCAGTTTCTCATTTCTGCTTGCTATAAAAATTAAGAAAAAACATTTTGGTCAGATTTGAATCAGAACTACGTTTCAGAAGACAACATCTCCTGTATACCAGAAATGCAGCTCTAATTACAGAGCATACAAACACAAGATAGAACTGATTCCAGACCCCAGAAACTATTCTACTTTGCTCTTTTAATTTCTAATGTTCAATTTTCAGTGTTCTTTTATCGCAGCTATAAGCATGCATGTACAGGTGAATTTATCTCATTGTTCTGGCAAACAAGATGAGTGCTCCATGGTTCTCAGTTGTATACAGATAAGGCAGTGGAAGAATTTCAGATTCCAATAAGGCAAGGAAAGGAGGAACAAACAAACAGAAGTATTCAGGTAGAGGGCTGTACTTCCACCACCTCTTCCAGTTTCTACAATACAATACAATAAAGGGTCTATGTGGACTCAGCAAAGCAAAGACATAGAGCCCCATGCCTTCCAATCCTGCACTTTTCATGCCATCAGTGAATTCAAATAGCACCTATATACTGATCACCAACTGAAAAAAACTGGACATTTCCTAGTAGGCAGTCTGACTATGATCTTAGTGTAATTCTTAACAGCTGTGCCTCACAAGAACTGCTGTTTTCACAGTGGGTTCAGGTAGAGTCCCACTTTGACTTCTTTTTCCAGCCCAATCTTTTTCTTGTAACTGGAAACACAGACAGAAGAGGTGTCAAGAGACAGTTGGTGATGGAAGTGGGAATGCTTTTCAGTTGCGCTTCTCAGGGCTCCAAGACCACTCCCTGATGTGTCAGCCACTGAAGGAAAGGCAGAAGGTTACCTACCCACACTTTCTTTTTTAATGGAGAGTGTCTGGGGAGCTGCCCCAATCAAAGATGCTTTAAACCAGGTACACTAGTGTGATTTCAAAATTGGATCTGTAAGGTGTCTTTTCAGTAAAACCACGGTGTTCCTCCCTCCTGCCTCAGCATTTTTCTCATTCTTAGGCTAGTTCCCTTTAACAATTCAAGGGTGTCAAAGTCTCAGAAACATTAAATAAAAGATTGGAAGAGTAATAATCATGATGGAAGTGAAAAGAAGCCTCTATTGCCTAAACCACACCTAACAATAAAAGTTCCCAGCTACCCTAGAATATCTTCTTGCTAGCTCACAGTCTGGTGGATTTGTGGGACTTCAGCAGGTCTGTAGAAGAGTCATCGTGATGGGGGTGGGAAGATGTAGTCTTAGTAGATCTTAGTAGATGCATGGTATGTTGCTGTTGGTTTGCTATTTGTTTTCAAGCAAACAGATGAGTGACAGGAAAAATATGAACTTCTCTCTCTGCTCATTTCTGGTAGTTATGTTGCTGCATTTTAGCCTACCTCAGGTTGTCTCCAGAGAGACTGTTCTACCAAAGCTTGACCTTCAGTCTGGACCACTGCTGTGGTACTGGGTTCAGTTGTGCAAGGCAGAGAGAACAGTGGTCCAGCTCCAGCACAGGGAACTTTCTGAGGGACAAAGCAATAAATGAAGGATGTTTTAGTTAGACTGAAATGCATCACAGCATCTATTGTCTGCTTCAAAAGAAATAATTAGTGTAAGAATATCTGATTGCCAGGGCTTACGAAGTTGTGAGTACTGAGGGAGAAGGTGAGGTACAGAATGAGCTAAAAGACCTACTGGTGGCTCTAAAGACAATACAGGCCCTGCACAGACCCTTAAGCATGTGTAACAAAGCAGTTTAAGATTTCTTGTGCTGAGGTGCCTAAACAAAAACCTTATGTAAAAAAAAAAAAAAAAATCACCAGAAAAAATGATTTTCAATAAGGCTCAAAGTCTTTCTAGGCAGTACAGGAGAGTGACAGGAGAGCAACAAGAGACTGCAGCAGGAGAAGTAGACAGTATTTGTATTTCAAATATTTGTTCTAATTATAGTATAAAGTAGGGAATGTGGGAGGCGTTTGCAGCTCCTGGTAGAAGCAAGTGGGCAGAGAAGGAGGGTTTTTCATTTTCATGAGTCTGTGAAATGATGGCTTAGAACAGGAACTGGGGTGGGCAAGCACTGCTGGAGAGGACAGAAAAAGGAGCAGTTATTAGAGGGCAGCTTTAAAACATGATCACTATCTTCAAGGTATATTGGAGTGGGAAGCTCATCAAGAGACAACAGATGAGGACTCTAACTGCCTGTGTTATTTTGAATGCAAAGATTCATTTTAAGGTAAAGTGACAGATTAGTGGAGCTGCCTCAGACTGCTGAGCACTGCCTGTTAATTGCACTAATTAACCAAACTCACAATTGTTATGTAATGCAGTAGAGATTATAAAGAAGGGACTTTCTTCCCCAAAGTTTCTTGAGCATTATCCTAGAATTCATCTTACAGAAATGGATTCTTTAGGGCATACTGAATGCCAAAGAGCCACAAAAAGAATGGTTACTGATAATACACATTTAGTTTTGCTGATTATCTTTTTGTTGTTGTTGTTATTAAGAGCTGTTTGATCCCTCCAAACTCTCCATCTATTGGTTTTGGTACGAGTCCTCATGCAATAACAGCATAATTGTACATGGTAATATAGAACTCAGAGGTGTGAGGAATTTCAAGAACTCTCAGAAGATGTTTCTCTTTAGTTAAGAAAAGGTTTCTTAAAGAAAACTGAAGACAAAGGTTTCTGTTTAGGGAAGTAAGAATCTCTCTCACAGTGAGCCTTTCACTGCATTGTGCTCTTCACCTGTGAGTGAGTAGAAGCAGGAACTGATGCATGTGAAGGAGACCTTTGAAGGAAGAATGGGGGAAACAGCCAGTGCAAATGCTGGTTACAGTTATACTTCTCTCTCCAGTGCTCTTAATCAGTTTTTTTCATAAAGAAGTGCTCATCTTTACAGTCTTGACTCTTTCCATACTTCTTGGAAGTCAGTATGTGGTATAACCAAAGAATTCTAGAGTGTGTGGGAACAAAGGACCGAGAAATGATTCACTTGATTTGGGGCCGGGGGGGGGGGGGGGGGGGGGGGGGGGGGGAAGTGACATCAGGGAAGACTGGTATTCTGAAAAGATTCATTCATTCTGATGTATTAAATCAATGTGTGGATAATTAGCTGATGTTGTCTTCAATAAATTTCTATGTAATTTCTCTTGCAGCATGACCATACTTAAAACTGTACTTGTATAAGGGAAGTTTTGCATTCCACTTTAAATTCTGAGAACATTTTCTTCCTAGTATAAGGTTAACTCCAAGAAAAAATGGTGTATAATGTTAAAGAAAATGTATTTTGAATTAAGAAATGTAAAGTGCTGAAGCTGCTAAATGGCAGAACCAGGCCTTGTCCCTTGTATAGCTCTAATCCAAGACGGGTTTAAAACTTAGTCAAGTTAATCAGTGGGAGAATAGAGAAACAATAGGTCATCAATTTAATATTTGTTTTTTTTAAAAAAAAATGTGCTGTAGAAGAGGTTGCCCAGCAAGGTTGCTGAGTCTCCATCCTTGCAGGGTATTCAGAACCTGGCTGAACATGGCTCCAGGCAACTAGCATTAGGTGTCCCTGTCTGAGAGAGGACTCAATCGTGAAGCTTTCCAGCCTCAACTATCTTGTGATTCTGTGACTCTGTGTGCAAACTTATGGTCTTTCCCCAATATAATAATGTTGCAATTTTTAATAGTTTAATAAGTTTGGAACTTTGACATTTTTAAGATTAGTTTTTAGATTGCAAATGGGATCTATTTATATTGTTTTAGTTTAAGACGTCCCAGTGTTGAAGCTGATTTCTGAGTAGTAATACATCCTGTACTGATGGATAAGCATAACTATATTACTGTTTTCATCATTCTGCTCTTGAGACCTTGTGAATATGTCAGGCTAACATGAGTTTGACATGTGGGTTAATGGTACTGTTTGCATTACTCACATACAAAGTTTATAACTCTGGTTTTGTTTTTTTTTTACATCAGAAGTGCTAACTTAAAAATTTCATTAATATAGCTTTACTAGAGATATTAAATTTAATAAAATTTCCAGGGAGTACTGGTGGATGTTTATTTACCAATAATTAGCAGAACAAACAGAATCCAGACAATTTTAACACTTTTACACATGTATGCACAAGCACACATATCATTCATGACCCCCTTATTAAGGCAGGAAAAAAGTCATAAAAGTAAACCTTAATTTCAGGTCTTTTAATTATCTTTTAAGATATTTCTTCTATGTTTGAAAGGCAGCTTGTGCTACTATCAGAAAAGGTTATTTAGGTAACCAGCTGATATTAACTAAGATAATAACTTTTACATTCCTAACTCTAGACCTTAAACATCCACATATTTTCTGCTGTGATATTTTATATCTTTCATTAATCAACATATGAAATAAAAAAAACCCACAAGCTAATTAATAAAAACTCCACCAAAATACTGATTTCAGTGTTTTTGTTTTCCCATGAAAGATGTGTTTGGTTTGATAGACCATATCCATTCAACCTCCTAAAACCAGATTTGTAAGATGTTCTCAGGGAAATAAAATACAGCCACCTGTTATTTTAAATCTGTTCTACGACTATGATGAAGTGTAAATCTACTGATTTCCCTAAAAGAAGGCCTTGGAAATACTGATCATTTCTGAAAGGCCCATTTTAGGTTGTTTTTCTTTGCTTGTTTGTTTGTTTTCTGATTTTCTTTCTTTTTTTTTGGGGGGGGGGGGGGGTAACTTCCTCACAATGTTTTATCATGTTTTGCATTTTGACTTAGAGAAATTGTTTTAGAACATGGCAAACGCATGGTTCTTTCCTTACATCTCTAATGCCCTCTTAGATTGCTAGCAGAAAAGCTTGTATAAAATACCAAATGCATCTGTGAAAAATGGACTCTAGAGTCTTTAATATCTTACCTGATTGAATCTGATCACAAATTATATGTGTATATTATACTTCTTCAAACTCTAGATATTTATTAAAGTCCAAACATCTTAGCATTCCTACAGTCAAGAGAAAATGGAAGGCATAAGTAAATACTTTATCAGAATCAAATTTTTTGTGGGAAAAATTATCTGGGGATTTGAGATAAAATGGTTGAACAAGGATGGGTCATGGGTCAAGACTAAGACTGTGAGATGCAGATTAATTTCTCTTTTTGTTAGACACTGTACAGAGATGTCTGCTTGCTGTTTGGACTCTAAATAGCGAATAGTGAATATGAAAAAATATGAAAAATAAAAAGATCTAGTAAGCTATCCAGAACTTTTCTATGTGAATGTCTATGTATCAATAAGATTAAATCAGAAGTAAAACCAGGGGAAATAGCTGCCAGATATTGGGAGAGGACCCTGAAATAATTGATAGTGCTTAGATATATTTGTGAAAATATGCAGAATTTAATAGTGTTGGTCCTGGCATGACCAGTGTTTTCTGTTGGAAAAGGTTCTTCAGAATATTGTGTGACTGTTATGCTTCCTGGTCTGTGCTGTGAAGATAATTACTTTTTCAGTTCAGTGGCCTGTATGGTGTCAGGTCTCTTTCAGTCCCTCAGCTGAAGCAATCACCCACACCTCATTTAATTACAAGAGGTTAACTATCATGTCAAGTCATCCCCTGCTGCCAGCCTCCGTTGCCTATTACATTTTGCAGACCCAGCTCATACTCTTTTGCTACTTCTTGTCCTCACTTCCCATGTTAATATCTGCAAATTTATCTCAGTCATCTGAAGAAGTTATAAGGCCTATAAAAGACTAAAAGAAAATGATACATAGAAAAGTCTGGTTCCAAAAAGATATACAGATATATTACCATTTTGGTTATTCAGGTGCTTGTATCTTCTGAGTATCTCAGACCAATATTAATTTAATACATGGGCTAATAATACCGTTGACATTACTCAGACATGAAGTCTTTGTTTCTGTAATTTTTTTACAAATCAGAAGTGTTAACTTTAAAATTGTCTTTCAGATCAATTGCTGAAGTTCTCGTTTACTGTGAGAAAACTTAACCAAGTGGTTAGGTTTAATACAGTGGCCAGAACATTTTTACAGCTGCCTGTTACGCTGATCATAAAGCTTATCAGTTCTTTGTTCTCCTTGATTTCCAGAGTTTGCACAGGTCTCTTATTCCCTGTAATGTAGTATATAAGGCACTGAGAGCTGCTGACCTGAAGACCTGCATTAAAGTGGTCTAAGTATCCGAGTGTTATGCTTATTCCTTATGTTGGCGTCATGGAACCTGAGGTCTTATAGAGTTAGGACAAGTACCACAGACTTTCTATGATCTTTTTTTTTATGAAATGGAATGAGAATTTCTCAGCAGTAAGACAATAGTCTTTACTGCTCGGTGCCTATTCACATTCAATATCTGCAATGTTGTAGGATAAGTTATTTTTGGTCCACATCATAGCCAGACGTCATTCAGAAAAAAAGATAGAAAATACTACATTCTAAGTACAGGAGGTATAAAATAAAACAGAATGAAGAGGACAATCGAAATGGAACAATGTGCCTGAAATGTTCTTACTGAAGCCAAGGCTCAAGGTAATGCCTGTGTGTTTTTCTAGGACATGTATCAAAACATTCATTTAAAGAGACTATAAGGACAATACATGACTAAGAGAAACTTATAGCAAAAAATAGATGCTTTGGGATAGAAAAGTCTGATTCCAAAATAATATAGAGTATGGAATAAGGAAATGGCTAGTGTGGTGGCTTGACCCCTGCCAGCTGCCATATGCCTACCCAGCCACTCTGTCTCACACCCCTCTCCTCAAGCAAGGCCAGAGGGGAAAGAAGGTGAGATAGTCCATGGGTTGGGATAACGGGAAGGAGATCATTTACAAATTACCAGCACAGGCAAAAAAGACTTGGCTTGGGGGAAAATTAATTTATCACCAAATGAAATAGATTTGGATAGTGAGAATTGATTAATTAAAATTGCACTTTCTCCCCTGCCCTTTTTCCTAGGCTCAACTTCACTGCTTCATTCCCAACTCCTCCACCTTGTCATAGCCTTTCTAAATTTTAGTTTAAACTCTAGTCCAATTAGTTTGCTCAAAGTGGAAATACTAATAATAACATAAAATACCACTTCTTTTGATTGGGTGTTTTCTCTGGTCATTAGCAAACACTGTCTTATAAAGAACACCAAGACATTATCAGGATTGGTAGTAGATGCTACAGTGAAAGATTCCTTAAACTGTATGGTAATCAAGGGCATCAGAATGAACACAAAATAGAACACAAAGAGATTTAAGAATGAATGTCCAGACTGAGTAGCAGGAGAATTCTCCATTCTTGAATTTATCAGTTAACTTACTTGTCTTATAATCAAAACACAAAGGGCATTTCTCTAGATGTGTTCAGAGATCATCACTGTAACATTACAAATCTTGTTTTTCTCCTGTATTTTTGCATAAATACTGTGTTATTTACCTGTAAAGTGAGCAGTGTTGAAGTCTGTGTTGACAACTTTTAGAACGACACTTGAAGGATTGCACTTTTGTATGTGGTAATGGCCATACTGAGTGGCCAGGAAAGGTTTATTTCCTGGCACCTGACATATGTGTGGATGGGTATGTGTGTGCATATGAAGCATTGGTGTATGTATGTGTGCACACTTGAATACATCCGTATTCTCACAGTGAGAAATGTCTTTGCCTTTTGATCAGCAGGGTGTCCTTCTGAGGTATGAGAATCCTGTAGCAAGAGCTTCTGGTCAGAAGCTGGTAGACTACCCACTGCTTCAAATGAGCTGGCAAGACTTCAGATACCTTACTTCTTTACTTTTTTACAATTGCCTGTGAGAAATGAGGGGTTCGCTGTCTTTCCTGAAACAACAGTTTCATTTTGGCTAAACTTCAGTCTGTGGCATGCTTCAAGGAGAACATTCTTGCTTTGCTGGAGGAAAGCTGAGGCCTGATTATCATGATTCGCTGACCAGCTCTGACACACATATTAGACCAGTCTGGGCTGTTTAACTGACAACTCTCTACTACCCCAAACTGGCCAGAACTCCTGGCTCTCTGAACATTGTTTCTTTCCACTCCTTATAAAGAGGAAGGGGGTTTTGTGGGATGATGCAAAATCTGTACCAAGTGTCAGAGAGATTATGTAAAAGCTTGTTCTTCCACCACAAATGATATGTGTCATAACATCTCTTTGGCCTGTGCAGACTCGTGCTACTTTAAAGTTGTGGTTGGTTTGAAACTTCTGCAGAGGGCTTACCTAAGTATAAATAGTGTGAAGAAAAATCTCTCTGAGGGTGCATTTTCAGTATGATAGGAGAGGTAATCATTCTGATCCTATTAACACCTAACAGGATTGTTTATAAAACCTTTCCCGTACCTACCACTTGCTTTAAAACTGCCTAGAGGGCTGCCCTTAAAAAATCATGGGACTTAATCCTACTCCCAGACAAAAGAAGCAGGATCCCAGCCACAGTTTGTAAGCAGAACTGAGTGTAGCTCATGGAGGTGAGATATCTGCAAACATGAGGAAATATTTTGCTGTCAAAATTTTGCTGTCAAAATTAATCTAAATGTGGAAATCCTTAATATTTCTATCACTTGAACTCACATGGCGAATTTTGTGCCTGATAAATAGAACCAGTCAGTGGAGTGCCACCAGGACTAAAGTCAGAGAAAGAATTTGTTTAAGGATTAGTAAATACATCTTTTTTAATTTACCCTGTCTATGAATTAAGAGTAGATGCAGCCATCAAGCCAGGTTGTTGCAGTTGAGCACCCTTGATGGCATACATTTCAGAGCTTACTGAGTGTTGTACTCATGTTACTCTCTACTTTTGCTCATTTTTTCTTTGTTTGGCTGGGTTTTTTGCATTCTGTTGCACATGTTTACACAAAATAGTTCAAGATAAAATTTCAATCATTTGATGTTTAGACAACTTTGAAACACAGTAAGATGAGACTAATTTGCCCCCTTCTGTTGCATACTACATCAGTACCTTGTGTAATTTTTTGAAGCAATTCTTTTGGACAGAAGGTTTTAAGAAGTTTTTTATCTGATGAATACTTTATAAATTTTAACTCCACTCAACCTGTTTCATAGTGAACATGTAATAGATCTGATGCCCTCAGTTCACCAGACCATTTGATTCTAGGTTCTCCTGGTTTCAAATTGTAAAAGGGCATTACATGATGGGTTAAAAAAAGCCACAAAAATTATGTTAAGGCTGGAAAATTACATTGGGACTTTTAAAGAGCTTAAGCTATTTAGCTTAGAGGACCAAGAAGTTACTTGATTACAGCATGTAGATGTTTTAAAAGATGAAATTACCTTTGGCTCAGCTCCTTTATCCATAAGGGAAAGACATATGACATAAAAACATAGAACCAGGCAAATGCCAAGTAGAAATTAAGTGTGAGTGGTTTTTTATAGCATTGTATTAATCATAGGAAACAAAAATATTTATCACAAGAAAAAAAAAAAGTAGATTCCCCATACCTCATGTCTTGAAACCAAAGCTATATGGCTTTTCAGAAGTTATGCTTCAGTCAGTTGCAGTACAGAGGTTCCATAGAGGGGTACCTGGAATGGAGCAGTCTCTGCTCTGCAAACAACTACCATCTATTCTGTTACAAAATCTCTCATCTGAAATTAATCACAGCAAATATACATGGTAATATGGATTATACAGAAAATATCTACATCTGTGTTAGTTTTCCATTACCTTTTTCATTATAGCTACTGGAAAGAAAAAACACTTCTATGGTGGAGTCTTCTGTTCCTGAGGATATTTGTCTTTGGTCATAGGAATGACATTCTAAAACAGCTTAGTTCTCTCCAGTAACTATAAAGAGAAGCTTGACTGACTGGTGTAGTCTAAAGTTAGGTGGTATAATTTCCATTTCTACCTTCAGTGGTAATAATTGTGATAGTGGTTAGCAGCTCCAGGAATGCCAGAAATGTCATTCAGGGGATTTCCTATCTCATTCATACAAAACACAAACCAATTCTGCACCTGCAAGAAGTTGAATCTGATCAAAGTAAGCCTATAATTCTATACTCTTTGCTTTTCTGGGGATCTTTCAGACTGTAAAGTGTTCTCTGAATTTATATATCATGAATCCAGGTATGGTGCATGTTAGGAATGCCAATGGACAATTATAGTTGTGTAAATCAAATATATCTTAAAACTTTTCCCATTGCCTTTGTTATGCCTAGGTTTCTCTCTTAGCATTGGGGAAAGTTGTAACCATGTCTTCATTGCTATTGACTACAGCTGCCCTCGTAACTACACGGCATTTTGGAAAAGTGCACAGTATTTCTGACATTACCTCAGTGTTGAGTAGTTGCTGGAACAACATTAATTCTGTAACTGTTCGTTGTGAGCACCACATGAGGTTTTCTGACTCTTGACTCCCTACTGTCTAAAAGCGTTAACAACTACTAGGTACGTTTGGAGCTGATCTTTGAAGTGAATATAAATTTCTCTTCCTTTGATAAGCCAAAGGTTTGGGCCAGCTCCTCAGCTTGTATAGGTGTAACCGTTTTCCAACAGGTCACTCAAGGTCATATGATCTGAGGAAAGATTCTATAATCCTTGCTCTGAATTTTAATGATTTATGCACAACTACTTTTATGAGTAGTCTCAAAGACTTCAACAGATGGACGTGTTTGAGTTAAATGGTGTAAGGGATTGAATAATTTGGATGAAAATCTGTTTTCTTACACATATATTTGAAAGTTATTTGGTAATAACATCATTGTCTCTGAAATGTTTATATTCAACCTTTATTCTATATTTAACAAATTCTAAAAGTTTACATGGTATTTTTCATCCCACTCTGAGATTAGCAGGTTGCCTTCTTGTATCATGACCTAATTACTTCCTCCATATCTCAAGTTCATATCCCCACTGACTGTGATGGGAGCTGCTTAGGAATGACAGCAACTTCTTCCTCCAACCCCAGCTAAAGCCATGTTTAAGTTCAGGCTACTCAGCACTGCTCAGAATTGAGACCATACATAAATTTAAATTGTTAGTCCTTTGGTTCAATGACAAACACCTTCTTCAACACAGTTTAAAAATAAGGTGATGAAAAGAACAAAATCTGTTGCTTACAAAATTAGATCACTTAGAGTGTTCACAAGCACCCAGAATCCTTTTCAAAGCCTCAGGGCACTTTTTGCTTTCTAATATATATAACCTTTAAGAAATACTGACATCTGCTGTCAATATGGGACTGCAATGAGCCTGGTGTAAGCTTTTGGTTAAGGTACTACATTTTCCACCTTAGATGACCCCAAGACTTTCTCTGTGCTTCAGGGTATCATATTATTTCTTCTTGAAATAAAACATGAAAGGTATTAGTAGAAGTGAGTGTGATTTTGGGAACTATTTGGAACATTTTCCTTTGTTGTCATTGGCTTAGGCCTAGCTGAGAGTTGGCAACAATCAGACATGATTCTGTTGTAAGTATTAGTTAATGGCTCATATAAAGAGATTCTGACATTTGGATTTTGCAGTCTCTTTCTAGTCTGAAGTAAGTGTCCACGCCATCACATCCATAACAGGAAGTTATCACTAAGAAACAAGGACAAAATCAACAAAAACAACAAAACATCTAGGTTTTATAAGTTAAAATAAATAAATGAATGAATAAATACATAAATAAATAAAGGAAATAATGACAAAAAATAAAATAGAAGTTGAGGATATTGACAGAACTCTGCTTTGAAAGCCTCCATTGCTGTTGAACAAAAATGTGTACTTCATGTATACTTCAAATTACTTGCATATAAGTAAGAAACACTTTGCATGTTGTGCAGTATAACTGCTCTGATTTGCTCACTAAGCTTCATGTAGGATTCGTCTTTGGGCAGTTTGGTTAAGCATCTAGCCAAAGGCTATCTACAATTTCCTGATAGTGGGCTGATAGTAGGTTAAGATAGGCTGCCTTAGCAGGCATCTTAAAGCATCCATGATAGAGCTGAGAATCTCTTGCTGGATATGCCATGGGTTTTTTCATTTGCTCTATGCTGTCAATGCCTAAAACTAAGTGAAATGAGTTTTGAATGAAAACTGTCATTGTAGCTTGACAAACTGAACATGTAACACTACTCAGAGGTTGAAAGTGGCTTGCTCATTAGGGCTTGATGGCTAAGTGTCTCATGAAGAAAAATACTGGTCAGTTACTGCTTTGCTTATCATTTAGACGTTATACCTTCATTTACTAAAACTATTCCTGAAAAAGTTTAGTTTTCTAAAAGATAAATATTTGCAAGTTACTTTTCAGCTTTTCATGTTCTCCTGTCAAATGTAACTGTAGCCTTGACACATGTCATAAGTGCAACATATTTCACTCTAGAAAGACCACCACATAAGAGCAGATTCAGATGCATTGGCAGTGGGGAGGCCAACAATTCCTATTATACTGTAAATATTCCAGATAATTTTGATAAGATCATAGAAGGGCAGCACAGATGTCAAATACATATGCAACATTTGTGGGGATTTTTAAGGATCATGAAATTAAAAACACCTATCTGATTGGCTTTTATTTTGTCTACTGTTTGAAAAATACCATGTCTTACAACTTTAACATGGTTTTCAGTTAAAGGAATTCCAGGTCCATCCTAGATTTAAGAAAAAAAAAAAAAGGCACAAATAAGGCAAGATATGAAGATACAGAACAAAAGTATACAGCCACTGAGTTATTCATCCCTCAGTTCATTCTTTCAATAATAATTAGAATAAATCTTCTTTTTAAATGTATTTGAATTTTACTTTGATGTATGCTGCTAATATATGTGACATAATTTATATTATACTTTTTCTAGACAGAAGAAGAATTGACTATACTGACAAATATATAAATCAATAAATCAGAGGTGACTGCGGCATTTTGTGACATGTAGAATGGAGCGAAAATCATGTCGCACAATCATTTTTAGAAAAAGGTGACATATCATAGCTTAAAAAGCCAGCTTGTGATCTGCCTTTATTATTCCTGAAATAGGGATGCCACATGCCACAAAATACTGCCTCTCAAATAAAAACTTGATTGGTGTTGGCAGAACACCAAAGAGACAAAAAAATTAGCGCGAGTGTGCTGGAAACCTCTACTACTTCCCTACTGACAGTATGACACTGGAAAAATTCCTCTTTCTGAATTTCTGTGTCCCATGCTCTGCTTATTGTATGCCTCCATGTACAAAGTTCAGTTCTGGCTTGTAAACTTCCACCTGAAGACAAAGATCTCTACGTGCACTTGCAGCTCAGAAAGCCAGTCTTATCCTGGGCTGCATCAAGAGCAGCATGACCAGCATGTCAAGGGAGGTGATTCTGCCCCTCTGTTCTGCTCTGGTGATACCCCACCTGCAGTGCTGTGTCTGTATCTGGGTTTCTCAGTACAAGAAGGACATGGACCTGTTTGTGCGGGTCCAGAGGAGGTCCACAAAAACAGTCAAAAGGCTGGACCAGGACAAAGGTCAAAGGTTTTAAACTGGAAGAGGGCAGGTTTCTCTTGGACATAAGGAAGAAATTTTTTACATTGAAGATGGTGAGACACTGGAACAAGTTGTCTAGAGAAGCTGTGGATGCCCCATCCCTTGGAAGTATTCAAAGTGAGGTTGGATGGGGTTTTGCGCAGCCTGGTCTAGTGCAAGATGTCTGTGCCCATGGCAGGGGATTGGGCTAGATAATCTTTAAAGGTCCCTTCAAACCCAAACCATTACATGATTCTTTGAATATATTAGTGGGAAGATGGAGGAAAATTAGACTGGATAGATAGTTTGATTATTGTGAAAAGAACCATGACAATGTTACCTGGAGTGGTGGGCAGAACTCTACACAGCTGTTAGCACCGTAAGAAAATCCCACTGCTGTGGAATCTTTGGCATTAGCTCACTGAGCAAAAATGAGATTTTTCCATAATAGACTTGTTTTACTGTCTCAGAAAGGTGTTTTCCATTAGATTTTTCTCCATTTCGTATGAAGTCTTTGTCTTCTATGACATAGGCAGCAAGGATAATTCTATAAAATCTCCTTCAATTATGCATCTCAGTCACTGAACAATAATATAAATGTCCAGCAATGTCAAAGGTAAGTATGGAGAGGATGAAAATGGAGGAACAGCCTCTTCCTTCTAGGCTGGGGAGGAAAAAGATAGAGGTGAGGGAAAGAATCATATGTATGTGGGAGTACAGTAAAAGTGTTGCCTATGAAAAGAGTGAACTCACAAGAAAAGTGAGAAGAGATAAAGAATTATACTAAGAGCACTACAGGGGGTAAAATATTAGTATTAGAGGGTAGAGGAGACAAAGCGTTGAATATTAGTGGAAGAACAGAAAGAAGCAGATTGGCATTTACATAGAAACATTGAGGATAAAAAGAGGAAAATACAGGCTGCAAATGAGTAGTTGTTGCAGCCAGACAATCCCCAGGTCCTCTGTGGTTACACCTCTACTAGTAAATTAAACAGTGTCTAGAAACTTTCCTGGGTGCTAACAATAATGGAATATACTTTAAAATTATTTGAATGATCCTTGAAATGGCTTTCATGCATTTCCAAGTTCAGCAGCTTAGCAAGCAGCAAGCACTGTTCCCAGTAGGCTGTTTTCATGCACATGCCCTATTTTGGAGATAAAAATATTTCATTGGGTGTGTATGAACTGCTTTGTTTCAGACTTTTCCTCGAACACATTTCTTTCACTAGTATAGATATAAACGATCCATCTTGTTCCAAAGAGCAGCAGTGGCTAAAAGTGATTGCATTTCTTCCAAAGCCTGAAACATTTTTATCAGCCACAGGTAGACATGAAATAAATGGTCCAACAGACAGGTTCCCTGAGAAGCAACCAAATAGTCACTGCATGCACACAGCAATCTGCTTTGCCAAACAGCATTAAAAAGAGTTGCAGCTTCCCACAAGTCAGAGGGAAATGATGTAACTGCTCTGAAGTAAAGGCTATGCTGCTGTTTGGGCAATTGGACAATATAACTGTTGCAGGTCCCTTCCAACTGAACTCCATTCTATTCTATTCTATTCTATTCTATTCTATTCTATTCTATTCTATTCTATTCTATTCTATTCTATTCTATTCTATTCTATTCTATTCTATTCTATTCTATTCTATTCTACTCTATTCTATTCTACTCTACTCTACTCTACTCTACTCTACTCTGCTCTACTCTACTCTACTCTACTCTACTCTACTCTACTCTATTCTATCCTATTCTATTCTAACAAACACTGAAGAGGTAGTCCTAGAGTCACGCAAAGAGCCTCTCCCATCCTAAACAAATAAAATGTGGTTATCTTTCTTTCTTATCATTCCAGAACTGAATTTCTTTCTAACCCTCGATTTTATCACTGTAGGTAATCTCCCATGCTGTGTGTACACTTGCAACAGCCCTAGGAATACAGGAACATGCGTGAGAGCACTTTCTCCTTTATTCTTTCCTACTAAACTTCACCTGCAGTTTTCACCAGCTCTTTCATGCAGTCATAAAGGGAGGCTGAGTCAAAGAATTAAATACATTTCATTCTTCACAGCATGCAAAGCATGAGATTAGAAATAAAATGGCCTATTGGAGGTCACAGATTACAGAGGAAAAGAGCATTTACTCTCAGCCCACAGAAGGTCTTGATTTCTATTGACTTAATTTGAACCCCTAAGGTTCTGGGGGAGAAGGAGATTTCAGTTTGTTTTGTTTTGGGGTTTTTTAAAGAGCTAGTTCCCACAGAGTAATTTTGAACATTACAGAGAAAAAGTTAAAAAGCCTTTTCAAAGGCTCTATTTATTCCATAATGAAAACATGTTAGCATTCAAAGTTCAATCGGCTCTACACATTAAAAGTATTTTCTAAAGGGAATATTTACAAGAACTAAAGAAGCATACTTCTCTTCCTATTTACACCAGGATTATCCTATTCACTTCAGGGAATTTAGTCCCTAGCTACACAGGGATAAATGAGAGAAGAATTTGAATTTAGCTGTTTACCTTAGATTACAGAATCCTGTGTTGCACAGATTCCTAGATCTAAAGGATAAGTAGGCAAATGCTTAAAATGTGCCATAGTGCTCAAAAGAAAGTTAGGCAAGAACCTTCATACACTTAGAATCATGGAATCTTAGAATGATAGAACTTTTTAGGTTGGAAAAGACCTTTTAGGTCATCGAGTCCAACTGTAAACCTAACACTGTCAAGTCCACCACTAAACCATGTCCCGAAGTGCCACATCTACATCTCTTTTAGATACCTCCAGGGATGGTGACTCAAGCACTTCCCTGGGCAGCCTGTTCCAATGCTTGATCACACTTTTAGTGAATATATTTTTTCCTAATATCCAATCGAAACCTCCCCTGGCACAACTTGAGGCTGTTTCCTCTTGTTCTATTGTAACCTGGGGAAGAGACCAACACTTAAACAGTCCCAGTTCCCTCAGCTGCTCCTCACCAGACTTGTGCTCCAGACCCTTCACCAGCTCCGCTGCCCGTCTCTGGACACGCTCCAGCACCTCAGTGTCTGTCTTGCAGCGAGGGGCCCAACACTGAACACAGGGTTCAAGGTGCGGCCTCACCAGTGCCCAGCACTTGCCCTGCTGGCCACACTGTTTCAGATACAAGCCAGGATGCTGTTGGCCTTCTTGGCCACCTGGGCACACTGCTGGCTCATATTAAGCTGGCTGTCGGTCAGCACCCCCAGGTCCTTTTCTGTGAGGCAGCTTTCCAACCACTCTTCACCAAGCCCGTACTGTTACATGGGGTTGTTGTGACCCAATATACTTGTTATTTTATATGTGCAGTATTAGACAGATCAACTCAGAACAGTTAAATATGTGTTAGACAAGTCTGGTGGGGAGCAAATGAAGAAAAAACAAACCTCAAGACTTTACAGTCATCTTCTCCCCAAGGGTCGTATTTCCCATCATTCAGGAACATAGGCCCTTAGGACACGTGTTCAATTTATCAGTTGTTACCTTATTTAGGCAATATTGTGATAGTAAATGCTGGAACATTACAGATCAGATGATAATATGCACTGGAGCACGTCCTCCCTTCAGGATCTCACTCCCTTTTAATACACAGTCACCCTGTACAAACAGCATCACAACCTTGCCTTCCACATCTGTACTTGCTGCATCTTGGAGTAGCTAGCTGGTTTGTTAGTTTATTCCTGTGTTCAATCAAGCCTCTCTGCAGGCTCAATAGTTCATTTACAAACTGGGATTACAAAGTCAGGTTGTACATCTTCTTCTTTTATCAAGGTCTCCCTAATCAACCTTGCACCTCCAGTCAGCTGGGTTCGGGCATACACCCTGCACGGTGAGACACAATTCATGGTAAATTTTTCTGTTCAGTCTGTCAGATTCCTGCTAAGCTGTGTATTAAGATTTCTTTTAGCATTTATTACATTCTCGAAATATTGAATGCTGTAATGAAACAGAGGAGATGAGGTCTTTAGAAGACATAATTTTAGATAAGAAGCAAAACAGCCGGTGAGATTGAATTATTGTATCTTTTATAGTATGCCATTGGTAGTTTTCTTCATAAAACAAAGTCAATTTATCTGAATATGAAGAATAGATTTTTTTAGGTAAATTTGTCTCATTTTGAACTGTTGCATTCATGGGAACCATGTTCTGTCATTCATGCCTTCCAGTGCCTGGAACAGTGCTAAGAACAAATTGTAATGAGAGATTTCATGCTACAGCTTCTCCATAGGTGTCAGTAAGCAGACCAAGGGCTTCTATGTTGTGACTAAATGAATTTCTAGTCAAAGGATTTTAAAAGAATGAGGGTAGCTGAGTGCTGAATCAATTTGCATTTGACAATGTATTCACTTATCTTCTTCCTTCAGTTCTTCAAATACAATGAGCCAGGCCAAATCCTGATATAAATGAAGTCCAGGCTGTGCTACTTGATTCAGAACATCCCACAGCTGATGACTGTGCTGAGCTATCAGTGCTGGGAGGTTAATTAGAAGCTGAATCAAGCAAATAGTCATAATTTCTCCATAAGAATCATGGGCCGGAGGGTTCAAAATAGCATGGATAGATGCTGTCTTCTGGATCAAGCAGTGAGATTTTTACCTATCCCAAGTGCTCATTTATCACCCTTTGGAGATTTCCAGCTCTATAGCTTTGCTGATATCAAGGACTGTATAGAAATATTTTCTAATACTCACCAGACATGCTCAAAACAGCTTCCCTTTTTTTGCCTAATTATATGTTTCCCTAGCAGAGCTGTAGCAACAGCTGTACCTAGGGAAGGGAAAATGAAAAATAGTGTGAGGTGGCAATATTTTAAGCTGGCACAGATTTTTGGAAATAAACACCTACTGACCACTCAGTAGGAGTAGAGAGGGAACCATGAGGTACAATCTGACTTAATCTTTCTTAGGAACCGGAATATTGCATTAGGTCTGTGCCCATATCAATAAACAGCATTGGATTTGCATTTTTAGGAAAAGCAATAATCAATGAAATATGCCTTATTTGTTTGCTTGGAGCCACTAAGAAGACAGTCCTGGGAGGTATACATCATATTAAATCTGGAAGCAAAATAATGTAAAACTCTCTCAAAATGGCACTGAAGCCAAAGGTTTGATTTCTGTCTCTAGGTCTGCCAGGTAACTCACACATTATCAAAAATGCATATATATATAAAAAATTATTTTCAATTGTGCAAGGCAGCCAAATGATGAGGGCAATCATGGGGTAGTTTGGAATCATGCTTTTAAAAATACAGCTTTCTCATACATGTGTTCTCTGAGGTATAGTATTTGGAAAGTACTGAGACAACAGGGGGAGGAAGCAAGTATCTGAACATTATTATTAGTATGGAGAAGACAAGCTGCTTGATGCTGGAGAGCAACAAAATGCTGATTTGTTTTCATTTTTAATTTTTATTTTAATTTTTATTTATTTTTAATTTATTTATATTATAAATAAATAAAATATATTTAATTTTCATTTTTAAATTTTCCTTTTGGGAAAGGAAAAAAAATCACTTAATTCACTTGAAAGAAATTATATATTTTTTTTTAAATTTTAAATAATGAATGTTTAAATCTAACTATACATCCTGAAAAGGAAAATACCAGTTTAGGTCAGCTCCTCTGTGAGAAACACAGTACACTCACTGAAAATGCACTTATATGTAAATTTGGCAATTTAAAAAGATCCTTTTGAAGAGGCTGGAGCTAAGATGATTGCTTAGTGATGTCCTAGAGTTAGAATATGACTAATATATTTAATTGAAAATCAATTTTCAGTGTCTTGTGTCCATATTACCTTAATACAGACATAACTTTGTGTAAAACAGCGTGGAAATTGTGGTGATACTGCTGTGTTATATCTTAGAAGAAGGATTATTTTTCTTCGTAATGCAAAACACACTACTTTGTAAGCATCAGTTATTGGGATACTTGAATAATATGCAGTGTGTGAGAGAGAAACATTCCGTTAATTTACAAAAACACAGATCATTCATAGAACTTGTACACAATTTCTTGTATACATACAATATTCTTACATTAGGGTAGGAGGAGAAGAAATAAAAGATTACCAAATTGCTAAGGAGTTTTAAAACATATAATTTTAGGACATCAGCTAATGGTCTGACTCACAGAAAATAATATCTGTCACAGTAACTTGCTTATCCATTAATAAGTAAACACAGAATAATAATTTTAATTTTAGATCAAGGCTCAGAAGGGTGTGCACAGTATTGTATTCTCCAGGTGAAATTCTGGCTTTGCTGGAGCCATTACAGCCCATGTGTAGGTTTTCCAGG
This sequence comes from Falco rusticolus, assembly GCF_015220075.1. Classification (NCBI taxonomy): domain Eukaryota; kingdom Metazoa; phylum Chordata; class Aves; order Falconiformes; family Falconidae; genus Falco; species Falco rusticolus. Next base: position 27,649,081 of record NC_051188.1, read on the forward strand.
CTGGAATCAAAGCGTATGAGTAGTGCAGTACAAGTACAGCCTTTCTCCTGTGCTGTGTCTGCTTCAAGCATAAATGTTGGCCATCAGTGCCACTGCATTTCTGAAACTTGCTCCAAGACCCCATTTATACATCGAGACTTGCCGTGTATGTGTATTTACATCCTATTGCCATCAACAGAACTGAAACAGACACATAAATAATGCTTTAGTATGAGTCCACTCAGAATTTCTCCATGTCTCTGAAAAGATGTTTATAGCAAGTTCATAAGCACACTGCTGTCAGATGTCGAGCTAAACAACTTTTCATTTGTTTGTTTGTGTTTTAAACTAACATTTCATTTAGAGAAAAATGCTTGTTTTTTCAACATAAACTATTCAAAAGTAATTTCAGGACTCACATAATCACAGACCTAAACAGCCATTGCAGCTAACATTTGCATAAATTGCCAATACCTCACTGAAAGTGAGTGAGCAGCCCCTTCACTGAACAACCTATGCTAGGCTTTGGGCAGCTCCTAGGGCAGGGAAGACTTTGACTAACATCAGTGCTCTGAAGAAGGGGGAAAAACACTTAAATCCTTGTTTCTCAATGTTCTATCATGATGGAGAAGCCAGAATAGAAAAGGAATGATGAATCACTTCCCACACACTTCGGGTAGAGTCCCTTAGTTTTGTTCCAATATGTGTGATCAAATGCTTACTGGAATTTATACATGTGCTAATACTTTGAAAGACAATTCTGTGTGCAAGCTAGGTGCTGTTATCAACAAGATTCACCAGACAATCTGAATGGAAACACAACATAAAATTGAGACTATCATAAGAGCTTTTTTGCCAGTGTACATGCCAAAAAGCTGGTGGTACAATAGCAAACATATTATTTAGCACTTGAGGGTTTCTAAATAATTCAAAGTATGCTAATTTAGTTTTTTAAATGTCAATTATTCAAAGAAATATTTCCAAAAAATAGGTTGAGCAATACCTATATCAGATATCCTGGTTATCACCAACTTTTGTACTATCCAATAACTTCCTAGGAGTAAAAAGACAACATTAATAAGATACGTGTCTCAGTCAACATTTTCAAAACTGAGTGTTTATGGATCTCTTTCAAAATTTCAGTACCTTAGTAGAGGTGGCTTACTTTTAGATATGTTCAGTGATTTGTTAATCCTAATAAAGTCAAAATCCAAAGCACTTATTTGGTTGATTACAAATGGTTACTGAAACCTATGTCACCCAAGCTTGAACACAAGATGGGTTGATTTTAAGACATGTTCAGCATCTGATGTTCTTTGGTGCCTACAAGAAGACCTGCATTTGTGATAGCTGCCTACTCAGACAAATGCTGGAGGAATGTGAACTCTTACATATATTTAGATTTCAGCAGAAAAATGTGGGTGATACAAAGGAAAAGTTGTCCTAAAGGCACCACAGTAAGAGTATAGATTGCCTGGTAAATTTAGGTAATCTCTATCACTGAGTGTTAGACAGATTTCTGTCACAAATGGTTTAGCTGTATCCTGATGGGTTGGACTGGATTACCTGGAGTACCTGTATTCCCAGCAGCTTTATAATTCTACAGATAGGAAAATCAATATCTGAAATTGTCATAAGAGTAGAATCTTCCAGCTTCCTTGGCAAGATCAGATAAAGGACCACAGCTAGAATAGTTTTCTAAAAGTTACTGGGGGTATACAAAATAATTACAAATAAAGATTTCATACACCTCATGGTATTTTTGTGGTTTTAGACAAAGGTAATTCTTGCAAAAGAGATTGGTAGAAGTGAAGTTTTGCCCAAAAAGGGAAATAAATGAATCTACTGCTCGTTCTGTATAAAAGGAGAAAAAAAATATTAAAAAAAATAATAAATGGGAAAACAAATAGGAATAGTTTCTGAGAGAATATTCTGTTGGTCAGTTTTGGCATACACAGTGAGAAGTGATTCTCACCTGAACTTGTAAGTATCTCCATCTCCACCAACCCAATTTGAAAAGATGTAAATTATGTGGATGGTCCCGGCCACACTTGCCTTGTTTGTGGCCCCCTCAGCAAGCTGTTGTGCTAGGAATGTCTTTTCTCTAAAGTTTCCAGCATCTGCCTGTAGAAGAGACAGAAATGAGAACTTCCCAGCAGAGCAGCTTCTACTCTGTGAGGAGAGGGGATGAAGAAGAAAACAATAACAAATCCTTGGTGGGTTTGGTTGTTGGTTTTGTGGTTGGTTTTTGGTTGGTTGTTTTTGGGTTTTTTTTCCAGAACAATTAAAAGTCTCTAATCGTCATTTCTTTGCATCCTGCAGCTCTCTTCCCTCCCTTTCAAATGAAATACTTCCTTTTCCTCTTCCAAAGGAACAGCCTGGGACAATGGCTACATGAGCTGTGGATGATGGCTCTGAGAGCCTGAGTGATGCCCCATGTTCTGTGCATGAGTCATGACCTGCAGATAGCTAAGGGCATACTCCCAGTCATTTTATCTTGTCATTTTGGATTAGCTGATCAGTGAAAACTGATAACTCACTCCTACCCAAGGTAACGAAAATTAATCTGCCTGAGACCACTGTGCCATGAATTCCTTTCTACTGGTTTCACAGAAAGAACAAGAAAATCCAGAAGAAAGCACATGACCTGGGACATTTGCCTGTGTGAGCTTTTCCTCCTTCAGTTAACTTGCAATTGCAAAGCTGTGAGGAATTTTTAATTGGTTTTCACAAAAGATGAACCTTTATCTTGAATTTTCTAGCCTGGCACCCTACAGATTTCAAGCTCCCCTACACTGCTGTGCTCTGGATGTCTCATCATTAATGACAAACAATTACAAAAGGTTCATTTAAGAAAAGTTAGATTAATTTTATGTTGTTGAATAGAGTTGTATTGTTAAGAGCCACCTCTGTCATGCCTCCAGTTTCTTCTTGTCTCCTAAGCATCACCAGATTCAGGGTATAAGCAAAAGATGAGTGAGGTAGTAGGAATAACTTCAACTGACAGAAAGAAATACCCTATCAAAAAAAATTTTAAAAATTACCATGATTACTCAGTTGAAGTGCAGGTCTCACAGGGCCATACTGTCAGCATGCACTGGGAGGGATGATCCTTGTCTTTCCAATTTCATCAAGTGAAGAAGAAAAGGAGGGTTAGGGGAAACTGAGACACAGACCAGGAACGTTACTTACCCCAGTCATTACAGGCAGTAGCAAGAGCTCATTGGTGTGCAAGTAGTATACATTTTAAGACCTTAAAAAGCTCAAATTACCTGCATCTAGTATTGCCAGCTTTTTACTCACAACTTTTCTCAATGTTTGTTTGATATAACGAGGAATTTGCTGCTGCAACTGAATACACATAAGTCTATGAGATTCATCCCAGGGTACTGAAAGAGTTTGAAGATGCTATTGCAAGACATCTCTTAGTTATTTATTAATGGTCTTGGAAATCTGGGGAGGTCCCGGTTGACTGGAAGCTAGGAAATGTTATTCCAGTCTTCAAGAAGGCAAGAAAGAAGACTCTGGTAATTATAAGCATCGGTCTTACTTTGGTACCCGGTAAAACTATGGAGAAGATTACTCTGGGAGTTATTGAAAAACACTTGAAAGACCGTGCAGTCATCAGTCAAAGCCCACATGGGTTTATGAGGGGAAAATCAGGCTTTACTAACTTAATTTCCTTTTATGACAAGGTTACCTGTCTAATGCATGAAGGGGAGGCACTGAATATGGGGGGGGGGGGGGGGGGGGGGGGGGCGGGGCGGGGTGTGTGTGCTAAAATTTATTTTAGAGAGGTTTCTGATACTGTCTCTCACAGCATCCTTCTGGACAAAATGTCCAGCACATATCTAGACAGGTATACAATATGATGTGTGAACAATTGGCTAAGGGTCAGGCTCAAAAAGTTGTACTATATGGGGTAACATTTAGTTGGTGTCCAGTCACTAGTGGTGTTCCCCAGGGCTCAATGTTATGCACAGTTCTCTTCAATGCTTTTATCAATGACCTGGACACAAAAGTTGAATGCACACTATGTTTGTCAACTATACTAAACTAGGAGGAGCAATTGACTCCCTCAAGGATAAAGAGGCCTTACAGAGAAACCTTGACAGATTAGAGAGCTGGGCAACCACTAGCAAAGTGAAATTTAACATGGACAAATGTCAGATTCTGTACCTGGGATGGTGTCATTTTCTGGACATGTGTATTCATTGGGAGACAAAAGGCTGGAGTGCAACTCTACAGAAAGAGAGGATGAGGTTGATGGTAAGCTTGATATGAGCCAACAATGTGCCTGCTGGCCAAGAGGGCCATCTGTACCCTGGGGTGCATTAGGCCCAGTATAGCTAACCAGTTGAAAGAAGTGATTGTCCCACTATATTCAGTGTTGGTGCTGCCTCACCTCGAGTACAGTGTTCATTTTGGGATTCACAATATGAGAAGGATATAAAAATACTAGAATGTGTCCAAAGGAGGGTAGCAAAGATGGTGAAAGGACTAGAGGGGAAGCCATACAAGGAACAGCTGAAAATACGTGATTTGTCCAGCTTAGAGAAGACTGAGGGGTGACCCCATTGCCATTTACACCTTCCTCACGAGAGAGCACAGAGGGAGGCGCTGATTTGTTCTCCCTGGTGTCCGATGATAGCACGTGGGGAATGGCTTAAAACTGTGTCAGGGGAAGTTCAGATTGGACATTAGGAAAAAGTTTTGAAAGGGTGGTCAAACACTGGGAAAAGCTCCCCAGGGAAGTGGCATCAGTATTCAAAATGTATTTGGACAATGATCTTAGATGTGTGGTTTAACTTGTCGATTGCCCTGTGTGGAGTTGATCCTCATGGGTCCCTTCCAACTCGGGATATCTTATGATTCTATGAATCCCGGAAACTGGGGTTGGAAAGGAAGCATTTGTCAAGGAACCATGAAAAAAATGAATCTATTTTAAAAGACAAGAAATAATTCCATTTTCAAACAAATGACATGGTTTCTTGCCTGAATTTTTCACTTAACTTTTTTAAGAATTTCAAACATATGTATGTTCAGAAAAATACATTTATCAAATGTTTAAATGTACTAATTAAGCACCTCTTCTAGTCTGACACTGTGAGATTGATATGAAATATTTCTATTTTATGAACACAATGGGAATCTGATTAAAACTAAAAGAAAAAAACCAAAAAAACCTACCAAACTTGGTTTCTATGAATAGTAAGTTAAATATATACCACTGTTTTAGAACAGATTTCACTTTATTTTTCATGGTTTGAATCTTATACAAAGAATTATAACAGATCTTATTCTTCAGCTTACATTTGACAGCATTTATTCTCACAATTCTTTTTATTCTTTTCCCCTAAATGGAATTTAGGATTGTGATTTACTGTCAAATTCATTATTTAGTATTTTGTGCTTGGTAGTGTAATGATGTACAATTTGCAGCAAAACATTTATTTTGTTGACTGCACTGTATGTTCTTCAGTATTATGTATTTCAAACTATTTTTAAGTATGTATGAATGTTATATGTAAAACCTTTAAAAATATTCTTTTGTGCTTTCTTATTTGACAAGTGTTTCTTATGAAATCTTCCATTTAGGTGATTGAAAGTGGTTTTCAGGAGGAAGTGATTTGTTTATACTCATAAAAAAGTAACACTTCACTTTTTTTTTAATTAACTGTATTTTCTAGTCCGCCCACTTTTGGGATGAGAAGAAAGACTTCTGAGCAGTATACTTCTTTTTATTTCTTATTTAGCTTTAGTTTTGGGCTATCCTACTGAGTTCTGGTTATAGTGTAACCTGTATTTTCTAAACCATGTGAATAAACTATACGTCAAACTAAAATGTCATATTTGATTAAAAAAGAACCTATTCAGACATTATGACTTGTACCCCTTAGTGTGCAAGTAAAGGTTGGAACTGCCATTGTGTTTGCTTTTAGCTAAAGATGTAGAATACAGTCTTTGATTAAACTGTGTTAGGATAGGTTTAGCATTAACAACCTATCGAGACAGAGTTACCTAATGATATTTCACAGAGTGACCAAAGATAGTCCCTTATATGAAAAAAGAGGCTCTAGAGAACGTTGCAGTGGGTAAGTCTGATGATTAATGACTGCCATTAAGGTATACCCATCATCTGCATATAGCCCATCGTTATAGCATTCTTCTAGTTGACCTTGAAGGCCTATTCAACTCACCTGAACGTATTCTCAAACAAATCTATTTCTGACATAAAGGTAATAAATTTCCAGACAATAGCAACAGGACAAATTCCCTAGCAGACAGGCAGGAGCGAGCTTGGGCAATAATTCGGCAGCCTCTGTACATCATCATTAATTTATCACATCCTGGTGATCCTTTTTCTTTATAGAAATGAACCAACCTGCCAGCTTAAAAAGTTTATTGCTTTATCTCATTCTTAGAGTTTTTTATTTGTGCTACAGAGTTTATTTGCCCACACTTCAAATCTGACTAGGCTAATGAATACTCCAATCCTCTTACAATATACAAACCCCTTACATTATGTCCCAACTGACTTTATGGACCAAACCCCGCTTAAAACTATATTCATGGATACTTGGATATACAGTAGTCCTATTTGTGAAAATCTCTGATCTATCTCCTCTTTTTCGCAACGGATCTTACCCTTCCAACATTGTGATTCTTAGAAAATTTAAGGTGGAAAGAAAAATAATTCTTTCTCCCACAGAAAATTCACTGTATTACTGCAGTCAGGGAATTCATAAAAACAAGCTGATGAGTTTTTTCCTCCAAAGGAAATACTGTCTAGGTATTGACAACCACTTTAGCCATTTTACCTCTCCCTTGCTACATAGTCTGGGTTGTAAATGGTGCATGAAACTGAGCAAGCAGAGCACAAGACTCACTAAGGATAAGAAAACTCCTTTTACAATAATCGCATAGCTGCAACGGAGGCCTGTTGTTCTCATAAACATACAACAGCACTGTGAAGACTTTAAAATTATCGTCTTTTGAACCCAAAGACAAGCATGCTAATATAACATACCCATACAAGCTAATAAAACCAGTACTGCCATGCTAGCAACAGACCTTTTGCTAATTGTGCTTTATGCTAAGTTAGCAAGACCCCAGTCCTGGACTTTCAGGCTTCTTACCAACTTGGTATAAGAAATTACTGTGGGAGAGAGACCTTGATTCCATGTTTTTCTTGTTAAGATATACAATTTACACCTGGGATAACAACAAAAGCTTTGAAAATATGAGCACAGGTTGCAAGGAGACACCTGAGAATTACAACTTGCTGATGATCAGCTGTTAAACATTGAGAAAGCACAGTCATGAGAGATGGAGGGGAAAAAAATATATCTGTTAAAAAAAACCCCAAAACCGAAACAACACAGCAACAACAAAGCAATGGAAATAAAACAGCCCACATCAGAATGAGGCACCTGTTGTGACCTGTGAAAACTATTCTTCTGCCCCAAGTGTTGTGCAGCACATAGTCCAGGGTGGAGGCCAAAGGCTGGCAATGCTCCAGAAAGTGAAACATCTCACAAAGGGACAAGATCACAAATTTGAGAAGGTGAGTAGAGCTGAGCACCCACCTATGCACTTACTGACTTCAAATCTGGCTTCTTTTACTGACATGCCTGTGAACCTGATAATCTTGACCTCAGTAGCTAAAACCATCAAGGGCTGTTGCCATCAGAGCTAACAATACGGGATTAGCCTCGAGGTGTTGCAGGATTTGGTTGGTAAGGGCTGACTGCTTTGATTACATAGCAATAATGAGTGAAAATGAGTAAGAACCATTAGCTCATAGATGTCCTGGTTTCACCTGGGGTAGAGTTAATTTTCTTAGTAGCTGGTGCAGTGCTGTGCTTTGGCTTTGATGTGAGAACAATGTTGATTACACACTGATGTTTTAGTTGTTGCTGGGTAATGTTTATACTAAGTCAAAGACTTTTCAGTTTCTCAGGCCTTGCCAGTGAGAGGGCTGGAGGGGCACAAGAAACTTGGGGGGGTGACACAGCCAGGGCAGCTGACCTGAACTAGCCAAAGAGGTATTCCATACTATGAGACATCATTCTCATGTACTGGGGGGGGTGGGTGGTGGTGGAGGGTGGTTGGCTGGGGCTGCTGATCATTGCTCGGGGTCTGGTGGGGCATCGGTCAGCAGGGAGTGAGCAGCTGTATTGTGCATCACTTGTTTTCTTTCCTCCCCTCCCTTTGGATTTCATTCCTCTCCCCCTCTCCTTCCTTTTCATTATAAATGTCATTGTTGCTGCTGTTGTTATTATGTTGTTATACTTGAAAGTATAACGTTCCTTTCCAATTCTCTTCCCCATCCCTCGGGGAGGAGTGAGCGACTGGCTGCGTGGCACTTGGTTACTGGCCAGGGTTAAACCACAATAGAGTATATTGTTAAGGATTTTCAGCCTTGCAAAGCTTATTTTAGAGTTCAAAACTATATCTAATCATTCCCATCACAAAGAACTCTAACTCCCTAGCTGACACATATATATACACATATACATACAGAAATATACATATATACATACATATGTATCCAGCTGCAACAGTTTATTTTCCATGGACTAGAGTCAGAATGATATCTTTAAATGTTCTAACTCAATCAGAGTATAGAGAGCTGGGCATATCTGATCACAGAACTGCAAGGCTGTCTTTGAAAATCTGAGCACGGGAAACCTTAATATTTAAATATAACTCTTGGCTTAGCCATTCCCAAGTGTGGCAAACTGGGACTTAATAAGAAACTGCCCAATAAGCTTCTTCTTTTATTTGGGTGTATTTTCATTTTATCTGTCAAGGGATAGTCATTCTGACTTTGTGAAGTAGCACTCTGAATTAATCAATTTCTTTTGTCTGGTTTTGCATGAATTTGCATGGCGTGAACATATACATACATTTGTGTTGTGTATTATGAGACATTCTGTAAATACTTTATTTAATACTGCTTAGATTTGCAGTAAGGATTGATCAGCAGTCAGAAATTCATTCATCTCATTGACTTCACTGCATAGCAGTCCAGCATCAGGGAAAGGCACCTACGCTTTAGAGGGAATTCAAGTATTAGAATTGGATACTTAATACTCGACTCTCACGATCTATTATCACCTCTGTATCTGTAGTGCTTTGTGAAATGCCCCTAGCCATCCAGATATTTGTTAGGCTGAATGTGTAAGAAATAATGGACTCTTTAAAAATACTTTTGAGATTGATTTATTCTAATATTCACATGAAGTAGCAACAGACGAGAGGAAATGAAGTGATTAATTATGTGTACTTCAGAGGTGAAAGATCTTATTTTCATCATCTAGTTGTTGCTTCCCCACAGTTTGAAGACAGCCTTTAAACTGGATTTACACAAAGATACATTTCTGACTAGATAAAGCTTTGGTCTTTCAGGTATTTTATGCTTTTCTATCATACTAAGTAGTCCAGTGTTCATGGGTGTGGTGTGCTCAGGCTGCGATCTGGGCCTCTTTTGTATAGATGAGTGCAGAGCTGCTGAGTTTTAAAGGTCTGTGAAGTAGGTATTTGAATCTCAGTCAGTGTTCCTAAATTTCCTGAATTCCCTTTATAGCCAAAGGAGAGGCAGTGATTTAATTCTAAGTTAAAAGTTTAGAACAGGATCGATGACCAGAATCCTTTATGAGTTTGTTTCTCTGTATTGGAAGCATTATGTTTAAATAGGTAACTGTGTTGCAAGTTATTTTCCTCAAATGTAGGTAACCCCACTGTCAACATAAGCACACCTTACCAATGCAAAGTCCATATATCAAAGTCATATATCTTACACTCTATTTCTTCTGAAACATATTGGACAAATTAAATGGAACTAGTGGTTTGATTCACATCATTTGTGATTTTTCATGAATGAATGAAGCCTCTGGAAACTGATACGGAAGCTGGAGAGAGCTCCATTAATGCAGATGTGCTGGAAAGTAAAGTGGGGAAAAGCACTTGGTAATCCAGCTGATTTTTTCCTGATAAATCTTTTGTTGTGACAAGGGGTCATTTTGAAGTCATCTGGCATGGAGTTCTGATTGCCAAGGACTTTAGATAGACAAACTGCAACAAAAAAATATAACATCTCTTTTTTGCATACTTTTATCTGTGTTTATTTCCTTAGGAAATGGTACAGCCATCTTTTACACATTCACCATTATTTCCAAGGACCATTAGGCACTGGAAAAATGGGAGCCTGAATAAAAGTCCTTTAAAACATGGCATGTCAAATTTCTCATACTTACCTTATGATTAAAATCCAACAGAAACGGGATGTCCTTTGAGGCATCAGTGTGACTAAGGAAGAAAAGATGTCATTGAGAAGAAGGGTTAACATGAAATGGCACATGGCTTTCACAGGTTCTGTTAAAGGACAGACCCTAGGTGAAGCAAGACAAAGCTCTGAATTTTAGCTTGCCATTAGACCCTAGATAAAAAGGGAGTGAAAAAACAAAATATTTATCTTTCCAATGCCAAAAAAAAGAAAGAATGTTCCTAAGTACTAAAGCAGGATCTTGCACCCACGTGGGTGTTTTGGTGCTCCCTATAGTTAATTGGATCTGGCTGCCTTAGATCTGGCTGGGGGGCCACCACTTTTCCTGCCCAATGTGCGGGAATCAGGAGCGTGAGGAACATTTTATTTGTCTTGGTGATTCACCCTTGGATATTTTTTGTGGAGCTTAAAGTGTGCACCCTTCCTTTTCAAATGAATCAAAGGTCGCTCTTTGAAAACCCTCTCTGAAATGTCACAGCCACCTTTTCAGCAGTAGCTCAGGTGTTACAGCCCTCAGACAAGGTGGGCAGAGCAGCACCGATTCCCTCTGCTCCCTGAGATATTTTCAGCTCACTTTTCTTTCCTCCTCACTGACTGATCTCCTCACCGGGCTACCTGGCCCAGGAGCATTTTCCTCACTTTTCTCTGAAACTGAGACACTAGTTAAACACATGGCTTAGGGCAGAGAAGGGAGCAGGAGGGAACATTACCCTCTGTCAGGTGCTTCCCCTTAAAGAGAGGCATGAGTTATTTTCCTAGCTGGAAGGGATTAGGGACAGTTTATGATGCAGACATCATGCACTAAGCATGAGTTAAGTGCTTAAGGGCACAGTCATTAAGTCACACTGGGGCAATTCTGGGCATATACAGAAGCAGGTTATGTTACCTAGGGAAATGTAATGTTCAAAAATAGACAATAATATAGTTTTTAAGCATCTCTAGGGTTAAGCTGATGCAGTTTAGCAGTTCTTCAGATCACTAGGAGCCTAAATACTTCCAAGTCTTTCTTAAGCCACATAAGTCCTTTTTCGGGTCTGGCTCTTAGCTTCATCCAGATTTCCTTCAAAACCAATTTATTTATAGCTGCCCGTTATGACGTATGACACACTACATAAACATCAAGTCACTCGGATGGGCATATGCTGCATGTTTTCCCAATTTGACTTGGGGAGGAGAGGATAACACAAAGTTTACTACAAGTTTGTAAAAGTTGCAGATAAAGTAGAGTTTGTGTGATCTGCAGGCAAAAATCCTGATGGATTTTTCCTTCCGTATACTTTGAAGGTCTAATTTGAGATAATCAATCTGTTGCCTGTTACTAGGAATTTTTTCCTAGGAATTAATTTTTGAATGTTAAAGAAATCAGTTTTATATGAATTTGAAGAATACTGAGCTTAAAATTAATCATATATATTCAGGTCTGTAATGTGGAACAATAGGTTACTGTTGCTTTACTACCTTTAATTATAACGAAGTGGTTTGTTTTACCAGTTCAAATATCCCTTGCAGTATTTGGACCTAGAAAGGTGCAATACTGTAACAGCTCATGGCAGAGAGAATGTTCAAAATTGTAAGTAGTTTATTTTCAGAACCCATACACAACAAGATGTAAGTGTATAGATATCATAAATAATCAACATTATGGGGGTTCCAGATTTTCAGCTTTAAATATATTGGTCTACCTACTGTAAAATCCAGATAGATATTATGGCTATTAGATTTATCATGAGACAAGAGGAATCTCATCTGTAATATGATTCTCTTCCCTCCTTCAAACCCTGGAGGACCACATCCTTTAAGTTAACTGATTTTTAACCTCGGCTTTAAGAAAATGGATTGAAAGTCAAGTTTTAAAATTACAACTTCATTTCACCTTTTTTTAAATGAGATGTTTCTTTCAAGGTAATTGCCAGACCATTTTTATGGCTGCCTCTACATACGGAATATGGTCTTTCTCTTTCACAGGCTGGACTCACAGCCCCTCATTTTCCAAAGCACTCACACAAAACACAGCTGTTCCATGTTCTGAAGTGATCACAGACCGAGGGGTGATCAGGATAATGGCACTATAAAGTTGGGATGCTGTTAAGCTATACAAAGAAGTTAATACCACTTTGAAACAAATATGCAGATTAAATAATGGAATGCATGTAACACTCAGATAAATGATCTGTATAGCAGAAACTACTGAAAATATCACCATGCACTTGAATAAACAGCATATATTTGCCATCTAATTTCTGCCTTATGTGTTGTTTATCTCACAAGTACACAGCAATCCCTTTCAGCTGCGTTACAGTCCATATCCTCCAGTGATCATTCTTATGACACAACAGGAGTTTTTTCAACCTCATAGAAATTCTGTTCTGTGCTTTTTTTTCCACCCACCCTTCCTTGGTAACGAACTGCACAGCAGCCCACTCTCAGCAGCTCTTTTCACAGATGAAATTTAGCTCTTGTAATTGCACTACAGCTCCACTTCCCTTGTACTTCTCATGCATGCATCTGAAAACTTCAATGAAGTAATTATCAAACATCTTCAGTTTTAGATTGAAGAAGGTAAATATCTGTGTTTAGATGGTCAGTTTCTCTTGATTTTGCTGACCCATGCCTTTTCAAGGTAGACCATATTATTTTTATAGGAGTTGTCTGTCCTTTAAGTTTATTTCTAATACGCAGTTACTTAGTACTGTTTTTTTCTTAAATTACCAACGAATCTATATTCAAAAGCACTCACGCGTCATCTGATTAAGCATTCCTTGGGATCAGTGATAAAATGCTTATTTTAGAATACAGAGGGAACAAAGTTTGACCAAAGAAAAAGACCTGTGAAAATGTTAACCTCATTTTTTCAATACACTGTCCTGAAAATACAGGCTATTTCTAAACCCAGGTAAAGTAGGAAAATTCTCTCCTACCCTTTCTTACACACACCACACACCCCAAACCCCAAAATGGTGAGGATAACTACTTCCAGGCAATTTCTGAAGCTTCACAGAACCTTCCATGAGATGCATTATTACAAAATTACTTCCTTGTAATCCCAAAGCATCCACACACACTCTTTCAAATCCTTCATGTGTAAGTTTGAATCACAGCACATAGCAGCAAAATGACCTACCACAATCTAAAAAGATTATCTGTCATGGGATGTTTGGACTATATGTCAAAAATGTTTAATCATATTGTATATCCAGATTAAACAGTGGCCTGTACCTTTGAGATATAAGAAGAGATGAAAGGTCCGCTGTAACCAAATGTACAGTTTAACAACAGCTAATCAGTAAATCATTAAATACAAACATTCATGAGCCATCCAGTGCAATTATTTTTCAAAGAAATATTTGTGTAAAGTATTACATAGGACTTCTATTTATATATATTGATTTTATTCCTACAGGCTATTTACAGATTCTTTTTCTCATGCTGGGGTGTGTTTGTTTAAACATCCATTTCTCACTAAGATGTTTTAAATCAAAGTTTGTGTCAACGCAAGATTCAGATCTCACTATATAGCGTATGTTTTACTACATATTACACTCATTTCCATTTCAGTCAGATTAAGGCAGCCTAAGCACACTATTATTTATAGGTGACATAAGTTCAAGAATCTAAAGACCATATTCAGTTTACTCATGACAGTACCTAAAATAGATTTCTGGGATTTCTGTGATGTTTAAATTCAGACTAGTGATTCAAACCAGATATTGCCAGAGGGTGCACTTTCTGGCTCCATATACATCAATGGATATCTAATAATCTTATTTAGACTTCAGTCACAATATCAACTGGTTTGTTAATAATTCAGTGTTTAAAAGAAAATAAATCTATTCTTAAGCCAAAATATGGGGGAGGGGGAGTGTTACAATTTGCATAATCACTTTGCTTATCTTGTTCCATGAGATTTTATGGGTCAGATGGTCAGCTGATGAAGAAATAGTTCCAGGACACATTCCACATAATTCAAGACACAAACCTTTGTTCTGTGATTCCTATTTCTTGCCAAGCTGTGCAAAACATTTGCTCCCCTGCTCTCTGTCTGTAAACAGAACACATAGCTTTCTGAATCACAGAATTGCCTTCTATTTTCATAACCAAACTGGAAAAATGAAGAAGGTATTTGGGGTTATATTGGATGTTTTCTGTGATTTATGTTTCCATGCACTACCAAGTATTTTAGACTTCTACCTTTTAAAAAACCCACTAAAACATGAAGTAAAATAAGAGCTTGGTCAATCTTCAAATGAAAATGCTGTTTCCAAAAACAAAGGAAAAAAAAGGTTAAAACAAGAATTGCAAAAAGTTTGGACAAGATATTCTAATATTAATTTTTTTTTCAGTTTTTAAATGACTGTGAATTTTTGTGCTTCCCAATACTACAAAGAAAAAAAAAATATGTTTAGCTCTGCTCCCCAGACTTTTAATGTTCCTTATTGAAATGAAAGAGCCTGAGCTCATAATTAGATCTTATATCTCCAGGCCGTGCCGAGATAGCCATATGTATGCAAAAAGAATGGAGGCTGTACACCATGGTCATTTACCTTTGAGAGCATCACACCAGAAGCCATAAAGAAAAGGCAATAACGTTCATTAGCTGACTGCATTGTGTCTGCTCCTGGGTGTGTCGATATTCATTAAAAGACCAGACTGCTAGATTAGGCCCAACTATATAATAATGCAAAATCCTGGAAGATTTTGTGCTATTTTTTTCCTCCCTTTTTAAAAATAATTCCCCACCCCCCTTTTTTTTTCCCCTCTTCTTTTCTTTTCTTAATAGCTTTTCTGGCTTTTTCTAAATCCATCATCCCTACATGCCAGGATTTCTTCTTTCTAATTTCCATCATTGTTCTGATCAAGCATCTTGCAGTCTTTGACAGACAAAAGCAGCAAGACTGTGTTAGAAAATCAGGTGGAATAATAACAGGCATACAGAAAGTATCAAGCCAAAAACTTGAGGATGAAAATCTTGGATATAATGCAAAAAATATGTGATTCATTAAAGCTTTGGAACTTATTCTGGTAGCAGATGCTTGACTAGACAGGAAGGAACAGAAGCACTGGGAGGCCAATGATGAGCAATGAAGGACTTAGAAAATCCACCCCCGTTCACCTCTTGCTTTGACGGTATCAGAAACATTTCACTGTAGGTGATGGAGCGGTCTCACTGAAATCTGTGTGAGATCAATGTGTTCTCTTCCATATTATCTTCTGGGCTTGTAAAACACATGTAAACCACAAGCCTTGAGAAAACAGTACTCCATAAATTCTTTGCAAATAAAATTTTCAGAGAAATCCATTAATTTCTCAGCTACTGAGAATCTACAAATCCAATATGATTTGAGGAAGCCGAGTTCCTTTTAAAAGAATTCATATTCGACCAGGAACTTAAATATTGATTTAAGAATGCAGATTTCATCTTTGAAGGCTGAAAATCCTAGTTTAGAAGGATGAATTATCAAAACACTGGTCTTCAACTAGTGACTAGTGATTTTTAATGGATTGGAAAAACAACTTTTAGAGATTCTCTTTCTTCAGAGCTAAAAGGTTCAAAAATTTAAAAAATAATTATATAATGTTATTTTATTTTTGGCCAAAGATATGACTGTCCTAAGGAGAGAATAATTGTGGGAGTCAGAATGATTACACTCTGGTGTATTTACTGAGATATGTTTTTTTTCTCAAATAATTCTGTATTTTTGAAAAAGTTATACAGTAAGGATTTAATAATTTTTAAGCAATTGGGAGTGTCATTCTTCCAGACAGCAGGCCTGTCTGAGTTGGGGGCATGGCTGTAGAACTGCTGGGGTTTTTTCCTAAAGATGGACAAGTGAAAGAAAGAAAAGAAAACATGGAAATCTGAAATTTCAATGGCCAAATATGCTCACTAAAATTGTGTGGAGTTTTTTTTCCTTTCAGACTTCAAAATGACTATATTCCAGCAGATTAGTGGTCAGTGGGCTTGCTCCCTAGTGACAGGATAGCACAAGGTAATAGACGTATCTTAGAATATGACACCATTTCTGTTCTAGACCTAAAACCAATTTCACCTGGGAAAAAAAGAAAAGAAAAAAAAAAAGATATTTGACTTCAATAGATGTTTTCTAGCTCTAACAATTTTCTTGTGGATACACAATCAACAATCTAATAAACCACACAAGTGCATTACTAGCATCAACTATTTGATGTTTTCCTATTTCAGAGTGGATCTATAATTTATAAAGGGCCTCAGTTAACTACAGACAGTAGGCTCATGTTTCACATATCAGATACCTCATAATTTAAATTAGAGGAAATCAGCAGTGCTGACAACTGGGTAGTCAGGAGAAGGAACTGGGGTGCACAGAACAGGGTGGCAGGAACTAGCAAATGTTCTAGTATTTTTTACTTGTTATATGTTGAAATCTTTTTATAATTTTGCATATCAGATCAGTAATTATGTGTCAGAAAGGAACACAAGACTACTCCTTTTCAGGATATGCACGATCACTGATGATAACGTCTCAGAGAGACAGAATGTGTTATCACATTCAGCATATCCCCAGAAATCTACTATTCAGTCACAATTCATTAAACCACATTCAACAGTTCATTAAATAGAGGCAAACAACTTATAGCTGTTAATAGGAAAGCACGTGTCAGTGTGTACAGAGGCATGTTTTAAAAGCATAAATGTAACTTGAAGAAAAAGATACATGGTTGCAGTTATTGCGTAATATAATGCTTATTTTGAGACAGTTTATTTTAGCAGAAAAACAATTAGAAATGGAATGTTTCATTTATTAGAGATAGACAGCAATAATTACATTCACAATGCAAACATTTCTAGTATGATATGGTATGATGTAATGTGTTCCATTTCAACTGTACTTTAAAAAGGTTTCCTTCAAATTCATGTCATGCTATTACCCAAGACATTTGGTCATTGTGAACCCTTCAGACATTATTTATAAACATTTGTAAGCAAATGTTCATTATAAAGTAGAAAATTTTATATTTCTCTAGTTCTGAGCATGATGTGACATTACTGTTAATGTAAGCGATGATATACTAAGAAAAATGTAGTGCAGGGCAAGTTTGAGAAGCAATATCACAATGCAGCATGTAATGGCACAGCTATTTGTGCATATTTGCTTTATCTAAATTGTTTGCATATGGTATGAACCAGAGCTAAGCTTAATTTAATTATCCTTTAAATTCTCAGGAAGCTCACTGAACACCTAATTTAGCTTACTGACACTCTGCTTCTGCTTCCCATTCTCCACCTACTTCAGATGTAGAAGTAGGTATATCAAAATGGATTCATCTCACTTTTAATTCCAGAAGAAATACAATCTCACCTGGGATTTGTTGTGATGCATACCCCCAAGCTACATGACCGGACTGAAACCCAGCCCTTCAACAAACACAAATTGCAGCATCTCTGTGTCTTTTCCATGACACAAAGCAGGGGCTCTAATCTGGAGAACTCCGTGCTGCCTAGTACTGAAAAGACTGTTTTCTTATTAGCTACCACTCTCTTGCTAACTTAGTAAAAGGGAGGGGAGGACATATGGAAAGCAATGAAAAGCCTTTATTCTTTTGCAATGTGTGAACTCCTGTTGCTCACATAACCTTCTTTGCAGATTAAAGCCTGATGGGGTGTAAAAATGTCATTGGTCTTACCAGTGAATATTTTTTTCTATTAGCAGGTATAAAGTAAGGACACATTCTACTTATATCCTGATATACTGTATTTCCTTAAAATTCTATTCCTTGAAATTTGGTTACATCAGCAAAAGGAGCTGAAAAGGGTTAGGCAGGACACATGAACAAAGCTGTGTCTTCTCGCTGGGGCTGCCAAAACCAACTGCACTTCTTTTGCGTATCTCCACTCTCTCTGGTTTGATGCGAAAGGGAACTCTCAGGAGAGTTTGATGTGACAGTGATGCCATGAATGACACAGAGCATGCATAGAGCATACCTTTGTTTCTTACTGGTTCCTAATGTTGCAGCATCTTCCTTCTAGTGTTCCAGGTTTCACAGTGTTACTGACTGGAAAAGCAGTGCATTAAAAAAAATAATAAATAAAATGCTGACTATGTAATATCTGTCAAAAGAAATGGAAGTCAAAGCAAATAAAATAGAAAAGTGCTTATTACAGCAATTAAAATAAAAATAATAATTAAAAAAATTCCTTACTTAAGAGATAAAGTTTAACGCTTTAAATCCAGGTTGTAGGTATGCTTTGCTCTTCGGATTTAGAGACACAGAGGAATTATTTCATATAATTTCTCTGGTGCATATATGACCTTCAGTTAAACACAGCAAGTTCGCTGAGTTTTGACCTTGTGATATTGATTTAGTTCCTCTGTCCAGATCTGGTCACAGCGAATATGCCCTCTTGCACTGCTTTGTCCCTTAATTAGTAAAGCCCATTTCTGCTTTTTTCATTTACTCCATAGATATGGGATCTGTGTTTTTATGTTAGAGTCTTGCGCTCTGTACCACCTGAGCTGCTAACAGACAATGAGTTTAAGCATCAGCTGGCCGTGCATACATCATGTCCTTGCTTCTAGCTGAGCCATGTTTGTGGGTGTTGATCAGCCATAGATGCAATGGCAGTAACACCAGTGCTGCCAAGACCTGCTTTACATTAAGGCAACATTTTCACTGTCTTCCAGTGAACAATTTTCCACCTCTAGGAGAGGTAGAAAAGGCAAGGTGGTCTTCACCGTCTCCCAGGCATAGAAAACTTCTACTACTGTCATCCAACTAAAAAGACATTCCTAATCTCATCTCTTCCAAAACTCTTGGGTCTCTGGTGTCCTGATTACCTACGTGTCGTGAAACTTGTACAATTGACTGAACAAGTGAGGACATGGGCTGAAGGGGTAGGATTCACAGCAGTAGCCAAAATCCTTAGATCTGGGATAGCCGAAGTGAGAACAATGTTGGGATTCATAGCAGCAGTGAGGATCAGCAGTAGGACAACAGCGGCATGGGAGGGGAGGTGTAGAAGTGTCAAGGGATCCCTTGCAGGGCTGAGGTGCACACCTTGAGGAAACTGTCTTTCTCTGTCAATAATGGTACATTTATTTGTCAGGGGTTTAGTTCCTGACACTCACTCCAAAGTTTATGGCTTTATCCTAAGGCTTCCTATTCAAAAGAGGAAGAGTTGCTGCCTGCTGACTTTTTTTATAAGTCAAGATCATAGTGGTTGTCACTTCCCTATAAATGGGGACCCTGAGACTTATGACCATGTCCATCTGAAAGCATACAATTTACATAGTTCTCATAATGTGGGCAAGTATCTTGGTCACGAGGGAGCAGGGAGATGCAGCAGCAAGGCTGCTGTGCAAGGGAAGGTGAGCCTGGAACCAAGGGGCACCAAGGCAAGCAGGGCAGAGGCCCTTGGACAAAGAACCTGTCACACTTTACTCAAGCAAAAGGAGCACAGTAGGTCTGGTGATGGCAACCAGGAACAGCTAATAGCCCTGACTGCCTGTGGTGGTGGAACAGCAAGTCAGCAACAGGTCAGCATGTCACAAGGCTGGACACAGGCCGTGACGTGGGCAGGGGCTGTGAGCCAGGTCTGAGCCCGAATGCAGCTCCTGAGCCCAGGGGAGGCCCCAGTGAGGCTTCTCCTGGCTCTTTCTCCCGCAGTTCTTTTCCAGCAGCTGGACCCAAGGTTACAGCCACACTGTGCCAGAGATGGTCTGAAACACCCACAGCCAAAGTGCTGGAGTGGGTGCAATAGGTTCTGCAGAACCTGTTGGTGCACTCAGGTTTTTGGGAATGACTTGGTATGAGCTGTTACTACTCATTCTGTTCTGCCCCTCTGCAGCTAAAAGTTAATAAAATAAAAAAGGGACAAGGAGGAAAACAACCTAATCCTGACACCGTAAGCTTGAGGCACTCAGCAAACAATGCCTGGAGGTGCAGTTCCTGTTCCTCTTATGACAAGTTTTTTACGGCTGCTCAGCAGAAAAACCTAAAGTGGGACACCCACTGCCTTCCCTGTCAGAGCTGAGTTCCAGAAAAAAGCCCCATTAAGAGCCCTAACCGCAAAGGTTTGATATGAAAAGTCTAAGTATTGCCATCCCTACCCATGCTGACTTGCCTTCAGGAAAGGAAGAGGTGAGGAACCTTCCTCCATCACTAACAGAGACATCTAGAGAGCCAGTTAACAAAGTGCGGGCTCTGCAAGCATAGACAGTAGCACACCTGAACAGTTCAGTAAGGGTCTTCCTGGACCTTCCTCCTCAACTTAAACAACTGTGTTCTGCCCATGTGACACACAGTAGGGTTGCAGCCCTTCCTGAGAAAACTTACTACGGACTCAGACACACGTGAATCTCTCAGTGTTCTTGATTGTTCAAGACTTGGGACAATTCTGTTTCACTGACTGGGGGGCAGGTCCCCATCTACTCAGCAAGGATGATGTTGGAGTTGACTGATGCTGAACTCTGTTTCTTCTTTCAGACCTTTAACAAGCAATTAAGTAAAACATTTAAGTCTCATGTGTTCATCTGTTTGGTTTTGGCCTGCCTTCCCATTTCATCCCTTTCTTCTAAGTTAATTTGCAAAGTAAAAATTGTGTTTCTGATTTCCAGGTATTGCTTTCTTTTGAGGTCTCACATGACTGTGTGGTGGTGGGCTCCTCACCCCTCATCCTGACCTTTGTTCCTGTGGCAATGCTCCAGTGATCACCACCAGCATCTGACTTAAAGTGGATTTGGAGGAGACAGATAAAGACACAACAGCCAGGGACTGCTGTGAACAATGTGCCCACTTAAAGGTGCTGGTCAAGGTCCCACTCAAGCCAAGCGTGGAAGAACCTAACTTCTGTAGTCAATACTCCCATATGACTGAGTCGATTATCTTACTCCATAAATAGTGGACAGCCCAGAGCCAGTCGAGTGCTCCTGCACGGCAGCGGGCTGCACTCCGGGATCTCCCCTTGAGTAGGGATGCCTCTCAAGGATACACCTTGAGGCTGAGAGATTCCTTGCTGCAACAGATTCTTGGTAAGTGATTAAGAGCATGCTAAACTGAAATCTTAGCTAACTGGTACAAAGGATTGATTGTGCACATATAATCCTTTAGAATAAACCATTGACTAAGTCTGGATCTAGCCACATCTGAGAAGGAGTTTGGAGGGCAAGGGAGTCCTTTCTGAACCTCAATGACTCAATGGGAGGGTCTCCCTGACAGTTTTGTCTGACCCTGTCCTCTGTGCAGTAAACACTCAAGTGAACCTTGCTATCGAATCATGTTAAACCACTGTCACGTTTGCTATCAAACTTTGTTAAAGCTCTGTTTTATACCAATAAACATATTGCTACTTCTCTCTTATGAGGGAATTGCACCACTCCAGCTGCAACAGACTGCTTGTATTTATGTCTTCTGTGTATAACAGCATTGATTCACTGTTTCAGGTCCTATTACAGATCAATATGACAAACCAACTTTCCTTGAAAAACCTGTCTGCAAATTGAAAGACAGGGGGAAAAGGTGAGATGTTTGCAGATTTACTGACATTTAAAACAGCAAACAGCTGCATGTGTAGTTCTGTAGCTAGCGTATCATTACCTAGTCTAAAAATATCTTTCTTAAAGTTCAGTTGTAACAAATATTATAAATTTTAATTAGCATACACTTAGCCAAACCATCAGACTGAAGGCCAAATCAATGCCAAGAAATCACTTTGTTATAGTCACTAAACACATCACAGAGATGCAGTTTTAAATTTAAAACACTTAACCCCAAAGTCAGAGTAATTTTTTTACTAAAGGAAGAATCCATTTTATTTTCAAAATATTAAAAAAAGTTCTTACCTGAGTAACCTTCAATCTTTTTAATATCCAGTAAGTGCAGCATATTTTTCTTCCCTAAATTAAACTCTTTGTTTCAAAAGCCTGTTCAGAACTTCAGCCCCCCCCCTGCTGTTTGACCATGGCTTGCTGGGAAGTCTCTTCTGCATCCTCTGTGTTGCCTGTGTTTGGTGATGTGATTCAAAGTAACTCTGATTCTGGAAAGACAGATTATCTCCATGAAAAGGTTCTGGTGCCTTCATACCATCTTCCAGCAATCATCATTTACCAGTACTGCAAGACAAGGGTGCTTTTTGTTTTACTTCACTGAATGTTAACACTAAATCACTAAACTAATTTCTTAAAGGCAAATATAAAAATTGTATGCCATGAGCAAGCTATTGGGTTAACAGCTTTTTGCAAGCCTAATTTGGAAAGAATATAGATTTTAGGGACTAATTCATGTGTCCATGGCACATTTTAATCAATATAAAAAGCCAACATGTATATCTATACATGAAAGATTTATCCTTAACATAAACATGGGAATTCTAAAGGTTTTTATATAGAGTGTGTTTATCTACAGGGGCATATTCTGTGAGACGCAGACCCTGAAAAGCCCCTTTAGCCTCAGCTGTAACAAAATTAAAATAACAGACATATATACTATCTTTAGATATAGTCCTTGAATGTTGTTTGTTAGTTTGTAATATTCATTTCCAGTGCTGAAAATTAATTAGTCATGGCTTTTAGCTAAATAAGTTAGCTGCTAGTCATGATTTGCAAAAGCCTGGCCCACCCAAAATACTTATTCATGGAAACTGGAGATGGAAAACACATGCTAAAGAATGTCTTTAAATTAAGTATAACTTTAAACAAATCCATCTTCTCATAAGAGTACCACTTATAAATAATTCTTAAATTTAAGATGATTAGAAAGCTCATATGCTGCTATTCTGATATTTCATATACACTCTGTGTGGGTGTGTGTGCATGGAAATATACTGTGAAAGAACGCATGATTGCACATTTCTTTCACTATTTTTATGCCCCCAAATTAAAATTTTAGTATGAATTCTACATTCATCAGTCAAGATTGGTTTAGGCTTTTGATGCTATGGATGGTCTGGAAGGGCTCCGAGTATGATTTTCATTACTATTTTTTATGATGATTATAATATTACTATTATCAAATTATGCTTCTTGAAAGGCACTGCATGGCAAGGCCAATTTCTGAAAATTATGTTCTAGATCTAGAAGTAGCAGAGGAATCAGGGATGTACACAAAATGGAAGCAGTCACTGTCAAAGACCAAAAGGTTTTTTTGAACCTTAGAAACTAATACTGGTAATAGAAGCTCTGTAACTGGCTTCCCAGCACTCTTAGATGTGCTGGTATAAGCAGGGAACAGAAAGCATCATGGATAAAAGTGTGCCACCTATCCACTCAAGGGCCTGATTCATGGTACCACATCAGCTGCTCCATGGTCCACTCAGTCTTAGCTACAAATACACCTTACCATGGCTAAGACAAACGATTACAGCTGCAGTGATGCTGAAATGACTAGCCAAGTCAGCTTATGAACAAACCAGTAGCTTCTGAAAAATGACAGTTCTCTCATGATCACAATGCTTTTCCTGCCATCACACTTTATTATGCTTTCAACTACTGTCATTAATACCAATTATTCTCTTCCTATAGAAAAATTATTCATAGTTGTTACGTGACAAACAAAGGTCTAAAGCAGTACAATGGAGTGATTCACAGTATTCCTCTCATTTTTCCCTTTCTTCTGCCCAGCCACAGTCCACAATACAGTAATTAGTAAACATGGGGCTTCTATACCCCTATCTATAGGGATAATTAGTATACATAGAGCTTCTATATTCCTATTTATATTTCTTTG
Organism: Falco rusticolus; assembly: GCF_015220075.1. Lineage (NCBI taxonomy): Eukaryota > Metazoa > Chordata > Aves > Falconiformes > Falconidae > Falco > Falco rusticolus. The sequence continues at coordinate 27,673,049 of NC_051188.1, forward strand.
ATTTATAGCCTATTAGCCTATGATTTGGTTCAAGAGTACCATCAGGAAGCATAAGGGCACTTTTAAATCTCGACTGGTTGCTTGCTAATCAAGCTGCCTATTGTCTATGAAAAACTGTTCCTGGCATCAGGCTGCAAACAAGGTGTAGAACTGGTTCCTTGTAAGAGGCACAGAACTGTGCAAGCAGATACTCTGAAATGGTTCAATGCATGGTCAAGAATGTTGTCTTGGAGCTGATTTTCAATAAAGCTTTAACAAGTGGAATACATCTTTAACAAGTCCTAGAATCTCAGGTCAGGCCATTAACTTTTAATATGTGTTAAATCATTAATAAAATCTCTGAATACAATCTGCATATGAGAAAGAAAACAATGGATTGAATAGCATTTATCAACAACCTGCTGCCAAGATAGGAAGGTTTGTGTTGTTTGAGAGATCTTATGATCTCTGATGTCTTGGAATAATTTCCATCACTTTTGAACCTGTAATTGAAGTGGTTGGCATCTGGAAAAAACCTCACAGTTTTGTTTGTTTTGCAACAGTCTGCCCCAGACAAAATGCTTTCATATCGACAAGACCCCACTTTACAAGATATATTACAATAAAATATGTTTGGCAAGCTTAGTAAACAGAAAAGAAAGAAAGAAAAAAAAAAAAAAAGAAAGCTTTTGCCTGGCACAAGAGGAAGAAAATCCATCATTAAAAGTAAGAAAAATACTGTATCCCATGGCGGGGAAGAACAACTATGCATATATTACATAGGATAGATGCTAAAATTAAATGTTGGCAGTATAGTTATCTACAACAGAGAGAAAGAAGACCTTAAAAGGAGTGAATCATTTCTTCCTAAAATGGATATTGAAAGAGGCCAGAGTAATATACTTCTGCTTCCTACAGACAATAAAGGCAGTCTAGGGAAGGTGGTCAGATGTAGATATTTACATTTTCAGCTGTGCACGTGTGCAGTCAGATAAGAGGAATCCCATCAACAGGATCACACAAAGTTTGACACCTGTTACCTAAACCAATAAAGCTAGGTACATTACATTGAATTCAAAAGGTAAATGAAATTAAAAGTAGAACAACATGAGTATTATAAGAGCTAGGACATATCTACAGGCTCAGGGCAGATGGGATAACTCCTGTGTTTATTGTTCTATAAAAAACACAATTGAAAGTCTAGTGACTTAAATAATGGAGACTAATATTTTCTAAGGAGCTTCAAAGCTCCTTGTAGATTCCTAGATTTGATGGCAGTGTTACAGGAAGACATGTCTAATCCTACCTTACCAATAACAGAAATTGGTACCTAAGTCTCCTAGCACAGCATTTTCAAAGAAGCTTAAATCAGTACAGTAACACCAAGCAGCAGAAGACATTTCTAGTCAAAATTCTACCACTGTCTTTTAAAAAGTCATTTCCTAGGAAAATTGCCTTTGCACAAAGCCTGAACCAAAGCCTATTCCAAGCAGTTGTGTGTGGGTACTTGTGATTTTGGAGGTTCATTTTCACAAAAATGAAAGACTTGAGTATCTCCAAGTGTATTTCTTCACATAAATGATATACTTCTTTTCAATCAACACAAAATACTTTTAGGCACAGATTCAACAGAGTTTTACTCTTAGCATTGCTACCATGAATTTCAATGCCTTAAATACATCCTTATGGAAAATCCAAGGATTTAGGACTGTAAGCACTCTATTGGCCTCTAGTCCTCATATGTTTCATTACATTTGTAATAAATAAAATACTTTAAGTACAGGCACCATAAAGCTTAATCTACCTAATTTGAAAGGGAAGTAAGACTGCAAATCCTGCTGATCCTACTTCAGGAAGGGTCAGCTTCCTAAAAGCCAACACATCTCTGAGACTGGTGTAATCTGGTGCTCTATTAAAGCAAAATATTTACTCTTCCAAAGTGGTGTTTAAGCCCACCACACCACTGCCAGAACTTCACAATATTTAGAAAGAATTTAATTCAAAGGTAGGATATTTTTTTAATGAAATTTCCCACCAATGGGAGAAATCTCAGCAGGGGACAAGGAAGACAATATCTCCAGGAATGTGATCTTTGGAAAAGAGTGAGTTGCAGTAAGGTCAGGCAAACCAAAAGGTGCATTAGAAATCCTAAAACTTAAGGCATTTGAATTCTTCTTTCCTTCTACCCTTCAACCCAGCTTTCCACTGGCACATGTTACAACTATTTAGCTTCCATCTTGGAGTTAATATTCAGGGGGCGGGGAGAAGGAAATCCATTCACAAGGCTGCAGATCAAAGCCTGAAATTTCATGACACACCGTCATCTTATCAGAGATCGCTGACTCAATTTTTAAACTATGCAGACAATCCGTGGGCTTTCTGGCTCTCACTTATATACATATTTCTAAGTGAGTGAAGTCAGTCCTTAGAGATTTTTCATGAGTCATTTTCCATCTAAATGTTCTTCCTTGGTACTGGGCTGATTCATAAGCAGGGAGTCAGGACTTCAGCTTCTTAAAGTTGATCTGTGTGTCTTCTAGGCCTTTATTTTAAAAAGGTTGATTTAAGTCAGTACATAAAAGCCTTACTAAATGATTATAAACAATTTTGCCTCACAGCTGTAACTGCTGGCCAATCTAATCTATAGATTACTCAAAAGAGCTTTGAATCACCACCTGGTTGGTTCTGCTTTGTGTAATTTTAAAACTATTTTTATAAGAATAGATCTCTATAAATGTACATAACTGCTAAAACCCAAAAATAGAACCATACTAAGGGACTAATACTGCATCTGATGTTCCAAGGCTTTTCTGAATTTATTGGATATAATTGAAATTATTTTGGAATTCTGTAACATCAAGCTATTCCTTCAGCATATGCTTGCTCCCAGTATGTTTACATGTAAAGTTACATGATCTTTTCAACTCCCCCTTTTTTTTAAGTTCCAGGAAAAATTTCACACGCAAGATAGAATTGCCTACAGACATGTATTTTTAGAACAGCCACACACATTAATATTACATAAACCTCAATGAAATGAAATATTCCTTCTACCTTTATACTGGGCACTTGCAGATGTTCTGTGGATAGGATATGAAGACGTAGGATCTGAAAGATCATCCTACAGTTATAGCTTCCCTTGTCATTGCTTTTTTGTCCTGCTGAATTTGGAAAAAGTATTGCTAACATTCCATCAAACAGCAGGACACTTAAAATTGTTGTGGTGCATTTTATTCACACGGTTGTTAGTATGGAAAAAAGCCTTATTCCCTCTGTGCTTTTTACCATAAACCTGCATTTGGAGTTCCTTGGCTGTTGCAGCCTGTTTCTAAAAGATTCATAAAAGGTCACTAAGAAGCAAGCTCAGTGTCAGCATGTTTATATCTTTATACCTGCTTTAGAAGAAGGGAAGTGTGGAGACCTATAAATTTAATTAGCTAAACCCTAAAGTTCTAAGTCCACATGCTGTGAATATATACACGAGCTGCATATCACTGTTTTTAATGGTGTGTAAATGGATGATAAGCGAAAAGCAAACCCAGAGACAGCTGTCAGAGTGAGGACTGGTAAGAGGAAAACGTTCAGGCAACCAAGGACCAACGGCTAGATCCGTGAAAGGACAGATGGAAGGACTGTGTATCTAAGTCATGTACCTCTGTGTGGGTGGAAATACTTCATCTGGCTGGGCAAATTACCCCATGCAGAACTAAGGACTACAGCAGCTAAAGTGCTTATTCATGAACTATGCTGCACTAAACACGTGACTTCAGCCTGCACACCACCTGTCTAATGTAAAAGCCACCTCAATTAACAGCAAGATTTCCTGTGTGTAGACAACCCTGTCTTTCTGTTTGCTTAGTATTATCTTTCCCAGGAAGACAAATAGTGTAAGCATATAAATTACTTTTTTAAATTGTTATTTTTTAAACAAAATATCTTGCAAAGCTTTCCACAAAGCTTTCGCAGATCTTTAATGCTGCTATTAACAGGCAGAGTTTCTTGGTTTGAAAAAATTATTTGCTGCTTTCCAAAGGCACTCTCTCTTGTTTTGCTAGAGTTCTTTTGATCTATATATCTCATTTCCAGTTCAGCACACCAAAGCCAAAGATTTCAGAGGAGATAGCAGTGTCCCCACACTCTGCAGGTTCTATTTACTAAATAAGGAAAAAAGAGCCGAGGAAGCTTTGCCAAAGCTGGCTCTGTCTGGCTTACGATCCTAATTGAATTCTTAAAACTTAAAGAAACTCCTTCACCTCTGGAGACAAAATCCTGAAGCATCAATATGAAATAGTGGTTCTGATCTCAAAAGAAAAATATGCTCGCCATAGAAGATTACAGGTACTGAGTTCAGAATCAAAAAATCCATAAAGCAATTTTTTGGACAAACTGCGCAGTAGCTGCTTTGAACTCCAGCCTAAAGCATTTGACAAGAAGTGAAGGGAAGGTGCTACATTTATTTATTTATTTATGAGGGAATTTAATCGGGTCCAAGAAGGTGTGGATCTGTAAAGCACAGTGTGATCTTCATAAAATAACTGCCTTATGTTACCTCTTTAGAGTCTTATTGTGCTTCTGACAGGACATATAAGGAATAACATTTTCTTATTGTTCAGCAGTGTGGTAGGAATTCCTAAATTAAGCAGCCTTTTATAAGGGAGCTGCATATAGGACTATTTTTGATAGAGAAAACATAAGAGATTTGATCCATAATGCTACTTAAACTGGGGCTTAAGTGGAATTCAGACACCACAGACACTCTTTTTTTTTTTTTTTTTTTTTTTTTTAATTCAGTATAATTCCCTAACCTAAAAGCTCTCCCAGGCAGTTCAGCAACTGTGTCAAGCCTTCATGGGGTGTCTTGTTTAGGTCCTTTCATTTATAACCCTTGAAAGGTGCAAACTGGTAAGCAAAACTAGAATTTGCCCCCAACTTTTTACAAACATCTAATCTGCAAAACCACATTGTTTAAGTTTAGCAACGATTATGTGCTGCTCCTGTACAATTTCCCAGTTGTTAAAAGTAAGTCTCTCCAGATTAGAAGGCTCAGGTGCAATAACCTCCTCTGCTTGTGGAAGCACCAGAGTTACAGTTCATAAAATCATAGAATCATTTAGGTTGGAAAAGACCCTCAAGTTCATCAAGTCCAGCTATAAACCAAACACCACCCAGCCCACCACTAAACCATGTCCCTGAGTGCCATGTCTACTCATCTTTTAAATAACTCCAGGGATGGTGACTTAACTACTTCCCTGGGCAGCCTGTTCCAACTCCTGATAACCCTTTCGGTGAAGAAATTTTTCCTAATATCCAGTCTAACCCTTCCCTGGCACAACTTGAGGCTGTTTCCTCTTGTCCTATCACTTGCTCCTTTCAGGCAGTTCTAGAGAGTGATAAGGTCTCCCCTGAGCCTCCTTTTATCAGCTGCTTCTCATAAGACTTGTGCTCCAGACCCTTCACCAGCTTTTTTAGACTTCATTGGCCTTCTTTCTCACCTCCTTGAAAGTACCAGAAATGTGAGTGTTCTGATGTGGAGGCTTTTTACTTTTCTATTGATCATTCTACCCTGTGAGCAGCAGAAGGAAAGATTTATTGAAGCAGTCATAAGGAGTGAGTGGGATCTTTGTTTTCTAGGAAGGTGAGCAGGACCGTACTGCATCAGAGAGGGGAAACAGGAGTTCTAGTCCCTGTTAAACAGACCATTTTTGTGTACTTCATATTAATCAAAAACAGGGTAAGATTCATGGATCTTTTCCTAGCTATAAACAGGACTACTGTTTTCATGGAACTGTAAGATGTACAGTATTTCTTCCCATGAGATTCAAAGCTTTTGCATCCTGCAGTTCCACTCATGCTGCATAGAAGCACAGAGCACACAGTGATTTCTTGAGAGACATTTGTGCTCATTTTGGAAAAGTGCAGTTACACTAACAATTTGTTACTTTGTTTGATTTGAGAACTCTTGTACTTTGGGGGCAAAGTGGATAGAAGTGTGAACAAAATCTGAAACACCTCATCAAAAAAGCACACCCAGAGGCATATTGTCAATGAATACAGAAAATGCTTAGACCATCTCATTTAGCTACTGTATTTACTGCTGCCTGCTCACTCACCCATCCTTCTGGAAATGTAAAAGGAGTCATTTTTTGTTATGTTCCTCTACTTCACAGGCAGAAGTATGACTGATGGTCTTTGGGGGTTGGTTCCATGTATTACATCCCCTTTATATGTCTTGCTATTGCTTAAACACTGAGTCATTAGAAGCAGGTCCTGTCAGAAATTCCTTACCCAAGCAGTAGTTCTTGCATGTGTGTTGTACCATTCACTACAAAAGCAATATTTGGGGTGCCTGCTTATGGGAGAGGTTGTTTCCAGATAATATGGGACACCTAGGGACATGGTTTAGTGGTGAACTTGGCCGTGCTAGGTTAGTGGTTGGACTTGATCATCTTAAAGGTCTTTTCCAACCTAAACAATTCTATGATTCTATTTAGGCTGCTTTACAGAAGCAAGTTTTAGGCAATCATCCCATTTTAATATGTGCGTATGCTTGTGTTCCCACACTTTCTTGTTCTGTACACCTTTAGGCAAAAAGCTCTCATAGTTCCTGCAGGTTTCATGGCCACAGATAGCTGCGTACCAAAGCACTATGTGTACGTTGGCAGAGAGGAAGGTGGAGCTGGAGGTCTCTCTGTGTCCTGCATTGATCATACGGATCCCAAGCCCTCTGAACAGTTTAATTCTGAGTGGTGATAGTATTAGATAACCACAAAGTCAACCACTGCACATAAATATACAACAGGCAATAAGTAATTCTACCGCTCATATAAAGGCTTTTTTTTTCCTAAAAATCTATTCAAACTAAGGAGATTAAATACTAGCTAATTATCATTAATATAGTCCTTGGCTAACGTTGGTATCGGCACTATTTAAATAAACAAGAGGAGTAAAAAACACTAGCTAATAGTTTTGAAGTATGTCTTATTTTACTAATTAGACAACACTTAATAAATTATATTCTATCTTATACAGGGGTCAGTAGAACACCTTCAGTTCTATTAGCAATCCTAAAGGAGTTAATTTTCAGCCAGACTGAAGCAAGTAGTACAGAGAGGCAGATTTCTCCCAATGTTTGGGTTTCTTTGGGGATAATAACTTGAATGACAATACAATCTCTTTCCACATCAGAGTATATAAGCATTTTGCATATGCTGTTTGGCAGATCTGTTACTATGACTCAGCCAGACTATTGTAACCCTGCATCAACAATGTCTGTCAGGGCTGTCGGAAAGACAGTCTTTTTGAGAAGTGTAATACGAGTTTCTCAGCTGTTGAAAATCAACAGAGATCCCTGAGCTTTCAGTGCTAGGCACACTTCAAGTTGTAGTTCATGTCCTCAGCAATTCCCAAATCACCTCCTTTGATGCATATGCCAGAACATCAGACTCCAGCAATCAAATCAGTACATACAGTGACGGAGCTTGGAAGCAGTTCGTCTAGTCCAGCATATCACAACAGCAGTTCCACATACTCTCAGCTAATCCACAATTAACTAGAACATCAGTAGGTGAAATAAAACAAGTATTCAGCTCGTCTGTAGACTTCTCAAATCTGCATACACTAAACTATGATTTCTCCACTCCTGCTGAAACCCATTCAGTTGCCTGATTGCAATACGATTCATTCCTACTTCTGCTCAAACAGTAAAGTCAGTGGAGCTTGGGAAATTATGCAGGTCACCAAGTGTAGGTGCTTACTCCAGACGAAAAGTTTTCTCAACTCAGTGGACTGCTTACCAAAGGCCCACAATCTACTATGGGACCTGAAGCACATGTGGTCATCTCCACTATAGACACTTACACATAGGTGTCTGAATTTCAATTATCCCCTTCAAACCTAGTCAAAGATACGCTCAAGTGAGAAGCTCCCTTGGAAGGGTAAAACTTTAATTGTGTGCATGGCATGTATCGGTAGAGAATTGCAAGATTCAAATGCTTGGTAGAACAAAAGGGACAGTGAAAGAACAGCCAGACTATGGTTATCAACAACAGAGGGTTCCCTGATGCCCTCTGAAAACCTTTCAGGAAATATGAAATGTTGGAGATGTGCACAGAAAATGGGCAAAAGCTACCACTTAGCAGAATATCAATGGAGTTCTGTCATGGGGAAGCAAAAACAAAGGAGCAGTGGTTAAAGCTGGTGACACTGTCATGCATGAGTTAATGAGGATATAAAGTCAAAGATAGGATGGACCTGTTTTATGTAGTAGTAATGGAGCTGGAATAAAGACAATTAAGGTATGCACAAGATAAAGCAACAAGGGTATATGGTAGTCCATTGTCAGGGATCTTACTCTGTTCTGTCATTTCTGGATGTGGTACTGGAAGAATTAAGGTTATTGTGGTGGTAGTCAGGGTGTAGGCAGCCTGTGAAAGCAAGAGAAAAAACAAATCAGACAGTCACTTCTTACACAGCAAGATGGGATTTCATGTTAGCACCAATGTTCATGCAGTATTATAAAACCACACAGTGCTTTCCAAAGTACTATGACCTATCACAGTTGCAGACAGCTTATAACCTGGCTCAAAAATAGAACAGCCAGCTAGGATAAGCTGTGCAAAAGTTAATGCTGAGGCTAATAATGGGAAGATATTAGTTTCAAGGAAGAATGTGTGAAAGAGATGAGTGAGTCTTGCAGGTCAGAACTGTGATGTTACTAGGTCACTGTGACTGACTTCATAGCATAGGTACTAAAACAAGCCATAGCAGCAAAAGCACTGTTAAGGAAAGGAATTGGGCATACAGCAGAAAGAGGAAAAAAGATATAGGACCAAGTATAGTGCTTGTCAATTCAGATGTAGCACAGAGGCATGGGGATTTCTGTGGATCAGTGGATACATATTAGAAACAACAGGTTATGGAATGCACTATCCTTTTCCTTCCTAGTTTGAGCAGAAAGATGAGTGATGGCATGAGGGGATTTTAATGAGAAGCTTTTCCGTGAAAGCCACATCTACCTTCCTGTCAAGTTATAAGCCAGTGGTCAAGGATCCTGAAATATCTCTTATTTTCATGTAACATAAGTCACCCCTTAAACTGCAAGAAAGGTGCTAGAAAATAAGTCTGTGTGACCATCACAATGCATATATCACACCTTGTTCTTGAAAGGTTGTTCTACAAGATTTAAATATAGTCTTCCTTGACTGTTCATTCAGGATGTGATTCCAACAATACAGTTGTCTTTGTCTCTATGTCAGTCTTAACAACTTTGCTATGCCCCAAATATTATTGCGCTATAAAAATGAGTTGTAAATGCACAGAGCCTACATAACTCAGCGTACCTGATTGCCATCAGATCAGCCACGGTATTGTGTGTGTGGTCTTTATTCTCAAGCATTATTCATTTTTCATGAACTTCTCTGTCAAATATGTTTTGATACAGCAAAAATATTGTCAATGCTTTCCAGACATGTCTTGGTTTATGTGGATCAATTTGCATTCTGAACAAGTGTCAGATGAAAACTCATGCATTCATATTTCAAAAGGCATCAACTGGTTTGAATACTAAACAGGCCTAAACTTTTCTGATAGCAGGATACTTTATTTTGGTCATTGTTTCCCACAGCAGATGCTAGAACATAAGTTGTGAAAACTTTACAGTCTAAACAGTCAGGTTGTTTTGCTAAATTGCATGTAAGAGTTTGGAAACAGGAGATGAAAACGAGGGGGGGTTTTTAAGACAGAAAGCAGGAAAAATGAATGTAATGTGATTCACTGGAAAGGAAAAAAAATGTTCACTCACAAAAAGAGGCTGATACCTGTGAAAGATGGACAGGTGATACAAATCTTTCAAAATTGTAATTTGCTCAACTGAATATTTGATAGTAGAATGACAATTAACAGGGTAGATCTTACTATGGCAGAAATAATAATAATAAAAAAATAAAACAGGGGAAAGGAGTATTTTTTGTGAACTGAGGCAACAGCCAGCCATCATTCCAACAACATGGATCTCTAGTACTGTCTCATGTTAGTGTATTTGACCCAATAGCTGCCAACTGTGAACAGACAAGACAAACAGCAAGATCCTGTTTTAACAGAGTAACTCTAGAATGTAAGTAAACAGCACAGGTTATACCAAAAAATATTACAAATCCAGCTCCCATAGTGCACATCACTAAAATTCCTCCCTCCTCCAGCCTGCTCACCAAACTGGAATAATTCTGACATGAGTGGTTTTGAGGCCATATATGGCGTTCTGCAGATATATTCCCAGATCCAGTTGCTGAGCCATGAACAAGCACAGTTTATCTTAAAGCAACTGTAATGGATAGTACCCTGAGCCACCAGCAAGGACCATTCAGCAGCTTATTTACAGAATGACTGACAAAGAAAACCAAAGTCAGTGCCCATTTACTTTAATATACCAGGTTGAAAATTGTGGTAGGTCAACTCTTGCTTCAAAACTGGTTTGTCCCAACCCTGTAAGAAAAGTGGTAAAACAGCTGAACACAGAGCTGTGCTAGTCATCCTCATCTGTGAACACAGAAAGAGTAACTCTTGTGATCTCTGTATTTGAGATGCTGCATAAATCATTCAGGCTTCTTAAGGTCTGTATACAACTGGTAAGAAAATATCCTTGCAACACCTACCTTCAGCAGCAATGATAAACTGTGTGAAGACATCTTGGCCTACCTTACAATAGAAATAAAAATAAACAAACAAATATAGAATAAAAAAACAGATAACAATGCATTGGAATTAAGAAGAATTATTTTTTTTTTAAATCAAGAGCCAAACTAAATGTTAACCTCTTTTCTTACTCAGTCTCAGAGGTATTTCTGGTATTTCTGCCCCTGGTATGTCTCTTTGTAGCATTATCCTGCTACAACCACCTACACAATTCTGTAATTCCCATTTTTCCACCTCTTTATGTTCTGCCTCTGAGGGAGGTTCTGCAAGCCATTATCCAGCAGCTCAACTCAAACTTTCAAATGTTAGACATGCTGAGAGGGCAAGGGTAGGAGGAAGGAAAACAGAAGAAAAACAGCCATGAGAGATGCTTCGTCACAATAATACCTGCCAGCCTTTCTCCTAAGGGTTATGCTGTTTCTTTCCTCCTCCTTCCAGCATGCCAACCTTTCAAATGCCACTGCGTATCACTGGAGACCAGCCAAAGCTGTTGGACCTTAAAGAAGCAGGTGTGTTATCCCTGGCTGTTTACTGTCCCTGTGCCACCCAGCTTGCCCCTGACACCAAAGAAGGGGAGGCAGCAGGGACTGGGTTTGGTTTTCTTTACCACGTGGATGGTGCCCACTTGACAAACATCATCCACCAGACAGTGGCAGTATCCCAACTCTTGACCTGGTGCTAGATGGGGTCTCTCCCTGTACAGACTGCAGTGACTCTCTTTCCTATGATGCTGACTCTTATTTTCTGAGTCTTTTGGGGGACCACAACCATGTAGCATAGCTGAGACAGCCTTGCTGGTGCTCGCACAACCTCATCAGCAATGAGCTGGATGAGGAACAGCGAGTCTGGGTCAAGATCAGGCCAGGGACAGCATCTGAGGTTACCTGCCAGCTGGTGATGTCCCACTGAGCTTGCAGCATTGGGGCAGGCCTTGGGGAGCCAAGCCGGTAGGTTTGGCTCAGCATCAAGGAGGTAGGAGGCCAGGTATAGGGTACAGCTGCTGCACAGCTGGTTCCTGCTCATGCTGCATCACCTCAGCTTAAAAACAGCTCCCGAGGAAGAGCCATGCCACTATTTCTACCCTTCCCCACAACGGTTCAGTCCACTCAACTCGCCAGCTCAGCCAGGGATACTCCTTGGAGGAGGATGTGCTCTGGGTTCCAACACTGACTGCCTGGACACATAAATCCCCTTTCTTTTTGGCTAGCTGACAAGATAACACAGGGCAAAACCTCTGTCTATAAATCGCTCACAATAGCAGTGTGTGCTATTGCTGCTCTCTCTGGGGACAGAAGGTGGGAGGCAGAGACAAAGATCATCACAGCACTATTAGAAACTGTTGCTTTTTTCTTCTGTTCTTGTCCTTAACTCTTCCAGATTCTGAGAGGGAATATGGATGTGGATGTGGATTTGCATAAAGATATATAGACTCTTCCTTCGCTGCAGATATTGCAGGGCATCCTCAGATATGCATCCTTCTGCTGACAAGGAATTGGGATGATTCTTGAATTTAAAAAATTAATTTAAAGCCTGGCACCTGTTAAAATCCACCCTTTCAAATAAACGGAAGTCCTGCCACTTGCCACACTAAAACAGATTTCATCACATGCAATATAATTTTTCTTCTTGTTATGCTGGGTGCGTAAAACATCATGTAATAGAGATTAAAAGGGAAATTAAACTTTTTCCTACCTTCCTTACAATAAAAAATAGACAAGATCTCTTGAGAAGTGCTACTGGACAGAGGATTTAGAAAAAGTTACATGGAAAATCCCAGGGTTACTGTTCACTGTAATCCTAAAAACCAACGAGAAAAAAAAAACTGATTTTATTTAAATGCAGCCAAAATTCAAAACAATTACTCCCCTACCTCTACTGATCACAAACTGCATGACAGCTACACATGGAAAATATAATGTAAATTATATTTATATAATATATAAATTTTAATTTTAAATAATAATTATATATATTACCAGCTTTTTACATTTTTGAAATCTTTGACAAATTTCAGTTCTTCTGATTTGGAAATGAGGGAAGTCAGACACTGCCTGCTAGGGGTGCTTTTCATTTTGTTGTTAAAAAAAAACACCAACACAAAACCCCCAAAACCTTCCAGTAGATCAGGATCAACCACTATTACAAGGAAAACCATTCTATAAACAGTTGTGGTAGTGCATACCTTTTAAATCATTGCCCATTAGTAGTACTGCTGCTTGCTAGATAGCAATTGATTACTAGCCACTTAACTCACTGGCAGGCTGTCAAATGTAATCTTTTGACAAGTGATTCATTTAATGACTAGGAGGATGCTCAGACAAGCCAAACAGGCTGTATTAGGATACTGCTAATAATACAGTCCTTCTACCCAAAAAACAGCCCCACACTGCTCCCCCCCCCCAAAAAAAAAAAAAAAAAGAAAAAAAGAAAAAAGAGAGCAAAGAAAGAAAGAGAAAAAAAAAAAAAGACAGTGAAGGAAGGAAGGAAGCATGGAAGGAAGGAAAGAAAGAAGGAAGGAAGAGAGATAGAAAGAGTAATAAAGAAAAATAGGAAGAAGGGAGGAAAGAAAGAAGGAAGGAAAGGAGGGAGGAAGGAAGGGAGGGAGGAAGGAAGTATGAACAATGTAGAAATTTCTTATTTATTCTTATTTTCTCTTTTGCTTCTGGACAGACAAAGCAATGTGGATGACTTCTTTGCCAAAGCCTCTCTTTAGAGGACCTAATTTTTATAGAGGATGTGTTACCCTTGAAAAACCTAGTGTTGAGTGACATGAGGCCAAGAATCTCTGATACACACACGTCAACATAAATTATTAATAAAAACTAAAACAATTAAATTCAGTGAACACAATATTTAAAAACTGAAAAATAACCACCATTAAGACTGTGTTTCCTCAGATGTTTTCTTGCTTTATTCAGGGCACTGACTTGAGTCAAATGTCTTTATTTTATGCTTGGGCTTCACAGATAAAATGTCCATCTGCCTTTCTGTGTTCTCCTAATGAGCAGCTTCACTTTAGCATCTAGTTCCTTGTCTCTGCAGTCCAGTATGGGAATAGTGATCTGGAGCACTAATGGCAGATGATGGCCTCCCCCCAAAAAAAATAATGAAATGTTCACATTAGGCTTAAAGGTGGATTTACAACATTTATACATGCTAAAATATGGTGTCAAAATTCTGAAGATGCAGGCTCGCTAAACTCTCCTTCCCTGCCTTGAAAAACTTTTGAATGGAAGGTGGCGTTACCCCAGTGAGAGCCTGCACTCAAGATGATGCCTGTTGTCTCCAGAATAAAGTCTGAGAAGAAGCTCAGGTCTCACAACCATTGCACAATCCAAAAGACTGAGCATATTCCTTCTCCACTAGGCTGGGGAAGCAGTTGAATGTTCATTTAGCGGAAGTTTTTATTTCACATTTTCCTCCTTTGCAAAAAGATTTTTTTTAAGGACAGTTGCATAAGTATATAGTCATCCCAAAATTCTCCTCCTTTCTTACTGGAGAACACACAGAACAAGACAAAAGGAATACAGCTTTATGGAGAGCTGACTCCTGCCACTCTTACAGGCTGCACGGATTGTTTCTTGTTTAACACTATCAAGATCATCAAGGTGGTGAGGGAAAAGACTGATAGCCTATGTCTGCCTGCAAAAAAAGATTTAATATACAGTCAGCTCTTGGTAAAAGAAATAAAAATAGGAGTGGGTTAGGACAGGTCATAGTGACCAGGTTACCTGGTTTCTTTGCATCTTCTATGACTTCAAGCAAGTTACTTATCCTCTCTCTATTCATCCAGCACCTCATCCATCCATATAGTGCATTATGAGTTCAGCTAAGAAAAAGCAACTCTGGCAATCACTTGTCATTGAGTTGGATTTGATTTTTTTAAATGTGTACACCAGCCCTTGATAGTCCTGCCAGCAACCATATCAGTAACTTCACAATCCCAGAGCAGCATCCAAAATGTATGATATTGCTCAACTAATTTCTGCAGAAGCAGGAAAGTACAGTAATGACATTTTTTCTGAGGAAAAACACATGATCTCAATTTTCCTTATAAGCCTTACCAGAAGTGATTTTTTTTTTCTCACAGCGAGTCCTGGAGTTCCACATATATGGGCTATTTCTGGGCAACAGTAGAGATGTCTTCACAATAAACATCTTTATCCTCAAAAAGGAATTATTTGGAAAAAAAAATACTACACACTGGAAACAGCCCTTCTGCTTGCTCTTTTTTCTTTGTGGAAGGATGGTTTTGCAGGTTTCTACTCTGTTTAGTGTACAACCATGTAGATTCCTTCACAGAGTGACTGATGCTCAGTTAAACATTTGGCAGCCACTCCCCTTCTAGAAGAGAAGACCCTCCTTGGGGAGCAAACAGGCAGTCAAGCCAAGCTGCTGCCAGATGAGAATCTCATAAGGCAAGAAAGGTGTCTATGCAGCTCTCTCCTCTGGAAGCAGTGCATATTTCTAGTACACTTTTATCTTTGAGCTGCTATCTCAGAGCAACCACTGAAGCTAAAATCAAGACAGGAGGTGACAGGGACTGGATGGAAAAACAGCTCTTTTGGGGCATACATGCAATATGATTCTCCTCCATCTCACTTTATTACTATTGAAATATTATCCCTTAGTGCTTAATCATTTGATGTCCAACAAGACCATAGGCTGCAGGACTGGGCTATCTGTTAGTTGGCCCCAATGGCTCTTCGTTGGCAATCTTGTTTGTTTTTGTCAGCATCCCTGACTAGGCATTAGGAAGCATGAGTAAGGATGACTGATTTGAACATTTGTCCTGCCCTTATGGCCTTTCATGACACAGCCCCTAAATTCACCTTGGGGAAAAGATTTCTCTACTCAGTTTAGAATACAAAATAATTATGCATTCCAAAACTTCAGATGAATAAAGAAAAAAAAAAATCAGTCCTTTTCTGAAACAAACAGTTTCTCTCTCTGCTGCTCTGGTCTCTGCATGAGGCCTAGCAGCCTGGATGGAGGGTGACATGTAAAATGAGATGAATCTTCATAACTGATATCAAGATGGAGTCCCTATGAGTGAAATAACTTCCTTCAGATGACAGCAGTAAGAAAACAACCCATTTCCCCCCTCCTTTTCATCCCCTCTAGAATGCTGGGCCCGTTTCCTTTACTACAGACAGAGAGTTATTCTGCACACAAAGATTGAGAGAAATATAATTTTTTTTTCCTTTTATAGGCATTTTACAATTGCGGAGAGCAGTTAAACCCAGTCTTTCCCTGATGAAAAGTCTGGTCTTTGCCAGAATAGATGAGGCTGGGCAAAGGATGGCATCTTCATTCCACTTAGAGAGCAGCAATGTTTACTGTGGGTTGGCTTTTTCCTAATTGCTAAATTAACTAACAGTCCTCTCCCCTCTTCCCCCAAGCACTGCTGAGTCCTAGGCCTCCTGAATATATATAGTTTCTTTCTTGTCCTCTCCCTGCTTTCTGCTTAAGTGTTGAATTCTTTCTTCATTTGTGAAATGTGCCACATTGGCACAGAATTCACATTCAGAAACAGACCATGCTGTCATGCACAAAATTTTGCAGTTTTAGCAGCTCCTACAATTTAAGAAGCGGTAGCCTTCCTCAAGCTACTAACAGGTACAGGCAACCCTCACGCAGCCAGGGAAGAGCTACCAGCAGAACTAAGGCATAGAGCTGGTAAATGTGAGTGGTAGGTCTGATTTACCAGGCACAAATAAGGGCATGCCGTACATACTGCACAAACAGGTCAGGACTGACTGCATGTGCCTAATAAGTTGCTCATTTCCTCAAAATGCCATGTCCTAAGGGGTGTGCAGAGAGACATGTGGGAGGCAGAGACACATAGGACTCTGCATTTAAAAGAGCCAGTTTTGCAAACACCACTTTCCTTCCAACTTGCAAATGAGAGCAGTTGTTGAAAAGACTTGCCATTTTTCTGTTTTCACAGAAGTCCAGTTCCTATAAGTAATAATTCTACTAGGCTGTCAGGTTTTATAAGCACAGTGCATTTGAAATAAAAGCATAGGGCTTGAATGATGGAAAACATTGCTATGCCCATCACAGTCATGGTCTTAAGGGCAAAAAATGAAACTGATTTATTTCCGTCTTCACTGTAGGATGACAAGTGCTGAGCCTTGTACTTTCTGCACAGCCAATTACTCATTTTCAGTTCAACACTTTGATTTCTGTCCTTCCAAAAGAATATCCAATACCAAAGATGCCTCTGGGATGATTATTAGCCAGGAAACTGTACCTGAGCAGGATCATTCAGATTCAAATTAGTTAAGAGTGTACCATTGATTTTCACTACTTTCAGTTTGTTCTTATCTTTAGATTCCATTGAATTTTGACAATTTCAGTAGAAATCTCTGAACTGAGAGGTATACCAACAACTGCAAACTGCTTTTGCTTAGATTCCTGAATAAAGAAAAATGAATGGTAGCAATGCGCTGCTGATACCATATCTACTTCCCTTGGTCCATAATAAACATGTTCCCATTTGCTGTCTTCACCATGAACCTACTTGCTCAGTGAAGTTCTGGACTGTCTTTTGAACATACTTAGGTCTGAAACAGACTTCATATTTTTGCTGACATCAGACATATTGCAGCATTATTCCATGAAAAGCATTCTGTGAAATTGCAATTTCCAACTGAGATTATATCCAGGTCATTGTCTTTGTAAAGGACTTTCTCCTGAGTTGAATATTTCATCCTTATACTTATCTTGCACCTCTTACTTTACCTTAAACATAGATGCATAGTATAGCTAGGATTTTTTAGTCTTCTGAAGAAAAGGCCACAACATTTTATGTTACCTGCAGTATCTTTTCTAGACATGTATACATCTCATAATATTCAACAACAGGAAAGAAAGGATAAAAGGATGTGCTGAAGTAAGTAGGGATTGTCTGTCATCTGTCTATCAAATCAAGGCAAGTCAATAACATACATTCATGCTGGTTTTGACTAGGGTAAAGTTAATCTTCTTCATGGTAGTTTCTTCATGGTATCTGGTATGGGGCCGTGCTTTGGATTTGGGCTGGAAATGGTGTTGATAACACAGGGATGTTTTCATTATTGCAAGCAGCACTTACACAGAGCCAAGGGCTTTTCTGCTTCTCACACCACCAGCAAGCAGGCTGGGGGTGCATGAGAAGGTGGGAGGGGACACAGCCAGGACAGCTGGCCCCAACTGACCAAAGGGCTATTCCATACCATATGACACCATGCTCAGCATATAAATCTGGGGGAAGAAGAAGGAAGGGTTGGGAGTGATGTCATTGGGCTTCCTCAATAACCGATAGGCATGTTGGAGCCCTGCTTTCCTGGAGATGGCTGAACACCTGCCTGCCCATGGGGAGTGGTGAATAAATTCCTTGTTTTGTTCCACTTGCATGTATGACTTTTGCTTTACCTGTTAATCAGCCTTTATCTCAATCCATGAGATTTCTCACTTTTACTCTTCCGATTCTCTCCCTCATCCCATCAGGGGGAAGCCAATGGCTGTGTGGGACTGAGTTGCTGGCTGAGGTTAAGCCACGACAACACTGAAAATCCAGCCTTCTGTAAGGAAAATCAATTAAAATCAAACATACATTCCAAGACACAGACACACACATATAGGTATAGAATTTTATACTTTCTAAGGAAATTTTTGTATTTAACTTATTTGAACATTGAAATAAATCACCCTGTAAACCCATTAGCAAAATACATAATTCTGAGATTTTAGAGAGTTTAATCTGTATAACATAGAAACTATAAGCTAGATATCAGGATATGAGTAATTACTTTTATGGTTCTCTACCTTGGAAACAAAAATATAATTTATTATTTATATTAAGAAACATTTTGTCCACAACATTTCTAGTTTTCTCCATTACAAGAAAAGCATTTATTTTAGTTTTCAATAACCACAGCTGTAAATGGTATAATTCAATCAATGACAGGAGTTCACCGAGGAACAGAAGTCCAAATGTATAAGTTACAACATTATGTTTACAAATACAGAGGAACACACACCTTACCTGCTCATATAGATGACCAATTTGTTTCTGGGTAAGTGAGCATTTTATTCAAAATACAAGTTAGATCACTAGGGTACTGACAAGTTATATGGGTAAGAGTCATAGTGAAATGTATCAATGATGAAGGTAATGCATCTTTATATTTCACTGGACTTCAAAGTGTGAAAAATTTTCAATCTTTTTTTCCAAGTCAGTTGTTGATAAACTTAATCCACAGTCTTTTTCCATCTCCGTACATGGACAAATAATGACAAGCAGAAATGCCACAAATCCATAATAAAATATGCCCTACTTTCCCTGCATTATCTATTTGGACTTAATTTCTCATACCATTGCTTTTCCCACCATGCAAATAATGATGTTTTTTCTCAGCTTAGCAGAGTGAAATCTAACAGTCTGCCTGATGTCATTTCTCAGTTTGCCTCTTAACACAACAACTTCGGAATAGAAAGCATGACGAGTTTCAAAAAAACATATTCCTGTAGACACTCAGTCTGAGCACAGAACTTACTCATTTGTCCCTGATGTTTCCTCATAGGCATAGCTGCCTCACACAAACACATAGCAGTGCCTCTCTAGCTTCAGTCCGTATCTAGTGTACAGCATCATAGTGGCTAGTTGTCAAAGAAATCCTCATGGAAGGCAAATCTATGCTGCTGTGGTATCACAGGAGTGCCTGTGCCTGGCTGGACTGAGAGGGACATCTGCCATGGGAACCCAGCTGCATCCACTTGGGGTGCGGATAACCAGCACATTCCTGTGTTATGATGCATGGACTCTCATGGTTTGTGTTCATAGAGACAAGCCATGTAGTCTGTGTTACTTTGTAAAATATTTATAGTTCTTAAAGGTCTTAACTGCAATTGGGTCCTTCTTGTGCAGCTGTCACAAACACGGTGACTAGCCCAAAGAGCGCACTTCCAGGGAGGAGCCTGAATTAAGTCTGATTTCATTCCAAAAGCACTGCCATCAGTAGTGGGCAAAGTATCTGGACAGGGCAACATTCTCTTTGCAAATCCTCCTGTTAGGTGAAGAACAAGTAATTAGTTCTGCTTCTTGCTCAGGTACACAGAAAAGAAGTCCAAGGACAGGGCTGAACAGAGGATTCACCTGGAGGTGACTGGACCATTTCCAGTAGGTTTTCACTGCGCAGGTTATCAGTATTTCCTCACTCATTCCCATGTGTCTGGGGAGGGCTGCTGGAGCAGCCATGGAAGAAATCTTTTTCCATAGGAGAAGATAAAGGTCCTGGGGCAGATGATAGGGGCAATGTAGTCTACAGGTAAAAAATGACTAGCCTGATCCTTCTGACAAGTTTGTGGGGCAGATGTCCTTTCTTAATTCCTTGCTTTACCTCCCAAATAAAGGAAGAGCCCTTACCACAAATGTAACCTGCTCCCAGCTTCCCTCTGCACAGCACTGCCCAGCCTCGGCCAGGCTAAAGTTCCACGTGCTGGTTTAGCAGCAGCTTCACCCCATGTTGAGCTGTACCACAGAACATAGGATGAACCCGAGTCCAAGTGTGCTTAAGGTTTGCAGTGATGACTGGTGTTCAATATAGATGCTGCAGTTACACCAGAGCAGCAGGTAAATTAGGTAGCTGCTGGATTTTGGTTCTTTTAACCTCACTCCAGCAAACTACAGGGACTAGCAACAGAATGCACAATTATGCAACCTGAATAAATGCATAGGACTCGATCCTAATTAGAGAGGTATTGCTAATGTTATGTTTTAAAACAGCTTACATGCACATCTGATCTTGCAAATGCTTTTTCTCTGCGGCTTTGATCTTTTCCAGTATCCGTAGCCTTTTCCTTTTATACAATTTAGCAATTTGCCATCAACGATTGCTGTCTTACTCACATGCGGCAATTAAACACTGTAGCTAGATTTTAAAAGCACAAATAGCTTTGTGACCATCAACAGCACATAAAAGTTACACCTACCAAGCTGTACAAAATGTCCGATGATCTGAACTCAACCAGCAGTTACTAAGAAAACAGAACTTGCTTATCTTCTGTAGGATTTACAACAAACTCCCTCACATCCTTTCAGTTTTTCCCAGTATCTAAGAAAAGATGAAAACTAACTACAGGCTCAGGTTTAAAAGAGTTTATTTTCTTCAAGGTAAGTCAGTCACTACCTTTACCCCATGAAGCACTTGTTCTCCCTGGTGTCAGTCTGACATTAAAGTTTCACTTTTTTGGGGTCTTAGGGTTTCACCTTAAACATTAGGCTGCAAATGGCAATAGCTTAGCACTTACTTCATGAATAGCTGGCAATCTGCACAGCAGGGCAAGCACAGCTGACTAGACACAGCAATCCCGTGAACTGCTTCACTATAAATCATTCCTGCACCTCAGCTAGAGCCTTCTTGGTTTTGTTTCTAAATCTCAAGAAACAGGCCCAGCTACCTAACTCTATATGTTTAAACATTTTAAACCTCAGCCTGAATCATACCCCCCTGGCATCATTTCACACTCACCCGGTAGACTGGCCATTTCTCATTCCTGGGACAAGCAGGTCCCAGCAGCTCTGGGATGCTCAGGGACTTACCCCGCAGCAAAGCCTCAAGGAACTAATGGCCTTGAGAAGGGCAAGAGGAAAGTGCCTGGGATGTGGCAGGCCAAGGATCAGACTGGTCCTTTCTTGGAAAAGGTTTGAATTCACCTTTTAGGAGAAGACCCTCACCCCTAATGAGTAAACACCAGACACTATTTTCTCCTTTTCCACCAGTAATTCCAGCAGAAAACTCATGGATTTTTGCACTCCAAGAGAGTGACTCCCTGCAGCTCACAGTTAGGCTCTCACATCCTTGAAAATGCTAGTTTTTAAGCTCATCCACCACAGTGACATGTCTTACTGGGTAGCGACTGGTATGCTGAACTGGGGTTTTGTGGATCCCATCATCAAACCTTGCAATGCACAAGGGAGCCCCTGGGTGACCTGAGCCCGGCACTGCTGGAGTCAGCCAGCACAGCACAGATCCAGACTCTATTCATGTATGAGACATGATTGCATGTCCAACGCTGCACTGTCTTAACTCTATTACTTTAAAAAATAACTACCTGATGAAAACTGATATAAAATTTCATCACCATTAATTCTTAGAGCACAAAAATAACCGTGAAAACTTGCATGAACACTTATTCATGAAGTCAATTGCTCACCAGAGCTGTTTTAAGTGCTCAAACCCACTTTTTTTTTTTTTTTTTTTAAACACAGAATAATTTGTTAACAATTACCAAGAGCACAATAAACTTTTAATTCATTGCTTGCTTATGGATAACAATTGTCACACAGGGCTTCTTCTAATTTGGTAAATTCATGGTATAGTCAGCTGGAAGAAAAATCCTTTTTTTATTGTGTAATCTTACACAGTCATGTCCAAAAGACAGCAGTGGAGTGAGCTGATCAAATTTGGTGATTTCCCTGTTGTTTTCAACTTAGTACAAAAAAGTGAAATGTATTAACTACACTGCATAAGTAATCTCTGTGGATAAAAAAAGCATGAAACTTGTGTCTTGAGATACCTGGTCCAAATTATGAATAATTTTTAAATCTATTGAGTTTGTATGAAGTGTCTTTCTGTAACTGCATTTTCATCTGGATCATAGATTTTAAAGCCAGAGGGCCCATTATAATAGTCTAAACTGATTTTCTGTCATAAAATCATAAATTAATAATTTTTCTTTCAGTGAACACAGTGACTTATGATTGAACTAAAAATTATATTTTTTAAATCCTAGCCCATGATAGTTTAATGATTTCCTGTGATAATGTACCACACCTCTCAGTAAATGTTTCCAGTGGTTAATTACACACACAGTTGTTATTTCATGCTTGAACCTGCCTTAGTTCTTTTTCCAGCCACTGGGTCTTGACTTCATTGTTATCTTCAAGATCAAGACTGAGCCTGCAGTATATTTTTCTTAAAAGTTTTGCAGTTCAAATCTTCTTCAGCAAATATCACTGAAGGTATCTTTCTTAAATTTAATCACTCAGAATATCAATGTCAGTTATCACCAAAATAAGATCTCCTACCAATGTTATGACATTAATTTTCTAGACTACTTATACACCAATGCACAATTATTATTTCTTTTATCTTTGTTCTTCAACATCTGTTTTGCAACACAGTTTATATATTTCAACGTAGAGATGTGGCATTGGGTGCATTTTTCTCTTGTTGTAGTGGTGCTAAATATTAGTAGAAGACTACATTTTATATTATTTAAGGAACCTGCTGTTTTATTAGACAATACAAATTCTAAAACACAGCTTACAATTTTCCCATTTTAACTAGTTAAATAAGGTAAAACTTTCTGGAAACACTGGTCTGGAACCCAATATTATTACCTACCCGAGAATAATATAACCAAAACTTCTCTCCTGCCTCCTTTGTTTTGCCGCTATGCCAATGATGATATTTAAAACATTTTTATATTTTAGAGCCATCTTTCTTTTCCATATCAGACTACTTCAAAATTATCCCCAAAACATTTAACAACTTCTCCTGATAAATTAAAAAGAAAAAAAAAAGTTGAAGGGGGGAATGAGGTTCAAACTCTTTCTTAGCTCCCTTTCTGTTTGCATTTTCCTATGTTTTTTTATGGGGATTTCCCCTCGCCTTTTTAACCATCCTGTTGTTTTTCCCATTCAGTCAGGTGTACTTATCTCGCACAACCACTTTATAAATTTTCAGTCATCCTTATTAATTCAGCAGAAATATTTACCCTTTAAAAAGAAAATTAAAAAAATCTCTTATCCTGTGTGCACTGCATCACAGTGTTTCAGTTTTTCCTGAAGAGATGGCATTTCTTGATAATCTGTACATTAAACTAGTTTGTGATGACATTTTCAAGTACTCACCACTGTTCTCATTATCCTGTTTGAGGTCTTATAAGCATTATCCTCTAAATCGGCTTCAGCCTTGATAAAAAATGGAAGCTGAATATTTAAGCAGATGGTTTTAGAACCTACTGAAATTATAATAGATGTACATGGTTAATTCATTAGAATTCCACACATATGAAGGACATAGTTCCTCAGTCAGAGGGTTTTTTTCACATTTTCAACTAGCAACCATGGAAATTATGTTAGGGCTGTATCCATTACACGCCCATACATACTCTGGAAAACTGAAATTATGTTTCTTCCTTCAATATAGATTTTTGGGTACAACTTTTACATCACCTTAGTATATTTTACCTGTGAGGAGCACGTTTACTTATTTAACAACGAGGAGCAAAATTACTTCTCTAGCTCCATAGATGAGATAAAAACATCAAAATTACTAGATGTTAAAAATACATAAACCTGGTTTCCTGTGAGTACCAAAGGCAGGTGATGGACCATTGAAGAGACTGGATCTCACCTGCAGATATTACACCGTATCTGTCCAAGTGAAAGGGCATTAGAGTTGCCACAGCTGCACTAATTTTCAGGCTATTTCATGATGTCAGAACTTTGTCAGAAGCATAAATAAATGTCTGACCCAATAAGTAACAGCTACTGTCAAGAAGACTTTCTTCTGGTCTTAGTGGAAGTTAGCCACACTGAGAGCTAGTCCACAGCTGATAACAGTCCTTTCTTCTGCTGACAGCCTCTAATTCATTTAGCTCCCATGAAGAGCAGATGAACTGGCAAAGAATGCTGGAAGTTAGTCTTCCACCTCCACACTAGGCACACATACTTAGACCTCTCACTAGGAAAAAATAATATATTCTGGTTTCTCAGATAGAGAAAACAACAAGTGGATACATATTCTCAATGCAATATTCTTCAATAAGATATAGGGTCAACTTTAAGCTTAATACTAGAAAATAACACTACAACGAATTCATAATTCCCAAGATGACAGTTAACCAAATTGACTATACTTGATAGCAAAGAAAGCAAAAACTATGAATAAAATACCTTTGGCAGGAAAAAGTAATAATTCCAGAACAAAAAAATCTATATTTGTCCAGTGTTTGTTTAATCACAGACTCAGCTGCAACAGAAGGAAGGACTGATGATGTAATTTGATAATTTTCTCTGCTAATCTTATCTCTGTTGAAACAGAGATGAATGGAGGATTGGATTCTGACTGAAAAGCCTCAATCACAGGGCATTTTACAGCTGTGTATTTCATTAACTTTGATGGAGTTTTTCCCAATTTATGGTGGCATGAGCTAAACACAAACTGGGATTTAAGGCTGTTCTAACTCGAACAAATCATGGGAAGAACTTTGAAAACCAGAAATATCATGATATTTCTTGAGATTATACAACTTACTCTGACCCCTAAAAAAATTCTATCTTTTCTTTATCTGTCATTGGAACAGAATTCAAAGTTTCCATCTCTTTTTATGCTTTTTAATTTTTTCTTTCCATTTAGGGGTATGTTGGAAGCAGGGTAGCATAATAATAGCAACAGCAATTAATAAGTGCAACAACAACAAATTCATGTAAGTTAACAGGTGACAGTGGTGGTAAATATTCATTCCTTTGGAACAGGTTGCCTTCTTTTATTAGTTATCATAACCTAAAAAGTTAACTACATAGCAATGACTAGAGGGTTTATTAGCTGTAAAATTAACCAACAAGAAGGGCAGCAGCCAGGAATTTCACCAAAGAGATTTTTGAAATAGATTTTACAAAGAATAATAAAAAAAAACCGATAGCATAAACACTACTTTGCTGAAAATCTCTTCTGTCAATTTTGCCTCGGCCATCAACTGTGAAGTCCATATCCACAAGGGAAACAAAACTCTGCCTAAATTTAAGAGGATTATGGTTTGATTTATCTACCTGTGAAAATCACAGAGGTAAAAAAATCCAGGATCACAGATGCTTCCTGATGTTGTTTCTGACTAACGCAGAAACCCCACTGAGCAGGTCTTCAGTATCACTGAATCATCACCTTCCACCAGCTCACTCAGTGCTGATACACCAACAACTTCTCCCACAGGTTCCTTGCCTGACTAGCCTCCCCGTTTTCTTCTTTAAGATTTAGCATTTTCCCATGATGTTGTTTTCCTGCCTGAACGCTTGAGCTGCTAACAACGTCACAGGCTCTGCTCATTCTGAGTGATTGGGGTCAAACTTTTGCAGCTGTGCCATATCACAGCTGGACATCGTTTCCTTGATGCAAGAGCACTGAAACCCTGGGGAAAGGAGGCTCACAGCAGCACCCACAGACAAATAAAGGTCCAAGGGATAACTGTGACCTGTCACAGAGCAGGAAAAGCCATGTGTGCTAAAGATTATGAGATGAGCGCCACGGCCCTTAGTAGAAAACAAAGTGACTCCCTTCTGAAAAGAATGGAGAAACTAATCTGCCAAACAGACCTGTCACCATGCAACATGCTTCATGTCCGAGAAGCCCACATCTGACAGGTTACCAAGGCCTGTCTGCCAAATTAGCAAACACTATTTATTCATGTTGGCACTAATGACAGCCAGAAGTACTCCTGAGCAGACAGATGAAAAATGAGTCTGTGAGCAGAGCTGAGCTACAGATACCAAGACAGATAACTTCAATAAACTGAGAACTAGTAGATAAACCTCACAGGGCACAAGTTTAAGGGGCAAAGGACTTCAAGAAGAACTGCCAGTTCCTCAGAGAAATGAGACTGAGGACACAAATGGGAAGCCCATTCAATGGAAAACTCAACCACGAACTCATCATTGTCTTCAAGCACAAAGAAAAATTGAGGGAATGAGGCTTGCTGTTCCTTCACACCCCCCTTTCTTTGAAGCTACTTTTTCTCTTACTTTTTTTTGCACTACTAGGAATTCATCAAAATCTGAAATAGATCTCTCAAAAAGGTCAGATGGAATTGCATATTTCTGGGTGATGACCTGATAGGATTTCCAAAGATGACATCTCCGTGTAGCTTACTAACATGAAGTGGGACAGATCTCTTTTATTGTGCCACATTCCCGCTTTGTACATTTACTGGATCCCAGTGAATGTTGTCACTCTGGAATGTGCAGCAGCAACTTCCTCACTCCATTAAGGTTTACTTATATAAAATGGTATAACTACAATACAGTGACGCTTGCATTTACAAAAAAGTGGTTTATGACTTCTTCTTAAGAACATTATCAAGAATACAGTAACCAGCTGTCTTAGTCACTGCTCACCAACTAATCGCTTCATTATTAAAACAATGTTTTCTTTAGGCAATGATACAAATCACAGAAATTTTTGGAAAGTGTTGGCAAAAAGTTGACACAGTTCTTAACTAAAATAGTAGTTCTTATATGACATAATAGCAAACTTTGCTTAGAATATAGGGAAAACTTGAATCAGGAATTCACATGAACATTTTCAGGCTCGTGGACTCAAGCCAGACATCTCCCTATATGCCTTAATTTTGAGAATTGCTGAATACCTCCAGCTTTTACAGGTTCAAGTAAGAGCTGTGAGTGCTCACCACATTTACCAGTCTACTCACTTTTTGTTGCCAAAGCTTGGGTTTCTGTGCATACCTTTAGGCAGATTGGAAGAATCTGGATATAGTCTGAGACTCTTCTTTTTTTTAATTACCAAGTGAAACAATATAGTACCAATGAAAAGAGTATATATCTTACAAGTTAAAACTAAAAGCACATTCTGAATATTTTCGCAAAACTCCAATGCAAATAAAATGGGGTTTAAAACTATTTGCTATATTTTCATTATGTTTCAGTATACTAAAATTGTTTTCCCCTTTACAGGAAGCTCCAACCAAGGAAGAAAATCTGTACACTGAATTTTCTTTTACAGAACATAAATTTTGCTGACAACTGGTTATTCAGTTTTCCCTCATTTTCTTATCTTTTCACAGCATGAATATTCCTAGTACTCTCCAACACATTCCTTTCACAAGTACTCTCAGTTTGATTTAAGAAGGGAAGCCTTTTTTCAACTCCATTGCCCAGAATAATACCAAGCTCTTTTACACCACAAAATACATTGTGTGGGACTGCAACTGTTTCATCTTGTGTCAGAGAACAAGTGTTCAGGTGCAAGACCGCAACCAGCATCATCACCTTAATATTATGGTCCAAGCTGATTTTTCTGTCTGTCACAGGTACATTTGTACATGCACCTTCTCTTTTAAATGACCTATGTGAATGCTTGCTTAATAAGCAAGGACAAGAAGACAAATAACAGCTTTGAAAAGCGTCTGTGTTGAAAAGCCCTTTCTGCAGTGTTATCCTTACAACCCCCAAGGCTGGGTTTCTGCAGGGCAGAAAGTTTATAGCAGACAAGGCGGGAAGGGAGATAGGGCAAACCTTAATAGATTACTGTGCTTTCATTTCTTTCCTTTAAGAGTTTAAAAAAATTGTATGTATGTATGTAATTGTATGTAACACATACTGTTACAATACTGAACCTCTTACAAAGTTTTATTTAGTAGGTGTAAGCATAGAAATATGGGAAATGCAAATAACTCAGTTCAATAAATGAAGACAAAGAGAACCTAAGGAATCAAAATGTCATGGATTGTTCTCATCAGGTCCCATCAGTGCTTCCGATAGCACTATAGTGCTATTTAAAACCACAAATCATTTAGCTTGTCAACAAAGAGATATTTTTCCTGCTTTAGGCCTAGAAAAAAAACAAAAAAAAGGTAGATCAAAGAGCAGACTGAAATGATCTTATTTTTGAGTAGCAGGTGCTGTTACATGTTTCTTACTGCGCATGTAAAACAATTTCAAGCTGCCATTTGATCCCCCTCTTAAATCATAGCCCCTTCCATTTCAGCTACTCATTCCTGTAGTGAGACCAGTAACTTCTGTTTGATTGAATCATGCCTTGTGTTTGATTAATGTAAAACTTTCCAAGACATCTAGCTTTGATTTTAAAATAGAAAGAGATATGCCACGTCGCTTACAGCATCTTCTAAAGCTTGAAACTCTGAATTTGTCTGTCTCTTGCTTTTAGCTGTCAGCTGCTAAATTAGGGAGGCATTCAGGCTGGTAGTCAGTGAGTCTGACTGTACCCCAGGGAAGCAGTGTCCATGAGCTCTGGCTCCAGGCAAAGACCCTCCTGGGAGCAATTCAGAGCACCAGAAGTCTGTCTGTCTTCTGCTCTGATTGTCCCCATGAGCAGACTATCTTTCTATACAGATTGGAGAAAAAGCCTGCAGAAGCAAGGTCCTGGGCTGAGAATTAATCTGTGCAAATATCACATCCCAGAACTCCATATATTTTTCCGTGGAGGTACATGTACTCAGGAATCAGGTTGTCTTTAAGTACCCTTTTTAATGAGACGAATTTGTTGAACTACTTGAGCACAACTTCCCTCTCTCCAAGCCAGGGAGTATTTATTTGGCTTTTCATTGGAATTTTTAATTTAGTTAGTATCAGAAATATATATCCATCTCATTGAATGATCTCATTAATTATTCCATTTATATGAAAACTCATGAAAGTTGTACAAAGAAGCAACTCTATGTTTCTTATTAAATTCCTACTTACAAACTTGTCTAAACATTCAGGAGGCCCAAAAGTCAATTGCTTGTTTAGGTCTTGGGAGTTTTTTTACATCAGCACAGAGAGGTCAAAATTACTTTCTTCCTCTGGTGGCCCTGAATGTCTTTTGGAGAGAGAAGATACAGTCAGAGGAGACCTCATGAACTCATTTACCTTAAGGCAAGACAAAGGGATCATATGAACCTACATCATTCAACACAAATCTGTGTCTTTTAAATTCTTCCTTATTCTTATATCTCTTGCTTGGCTGTGGTAGCGTCTAACTCACCTCGCAGTCAAAATTTCCCACATATCTAATCTGAAAATTTATTGAGGTGAATTACATCAGCTATTTGTTGTTTCATATTCAGTGAACATTGAGGACAACTCAGCACCTTCTCCTCTTAAACTGTGTTTTGAAGTTGTTATATTCTCCATTAGCTTTCTCTTTTCCAAATGAAAGAAGCTCAGGTTTTTTCTAGTTTCCAGTCTTTGGATGGCTGTCTGAGCTGATTTCCTTTTTATTGTTGCCCATCTCCAACACATGAACCTGCTTGGGAAGCAAGCCCAAAGCTGGGCACAGTACTTTCCACAAAGCCTCTCTGGTACGAGGTACATTTGAATGGAAATTATTCCTTCACACAGTTTACATTGCTATTAATATATCCTGGACTGACATATGAATTTTTGTGTGTGTGTGTGTCTTTTGTTTTTGCTTTATTACAGCAGCATTATATTTCTGACTCTTGTTCAATTTGTGGTAATTATTATTCCCAGATCCTTTTCTGCAGTAATGCTGCCGAGACAATAAGTCCCCATCTTGTGTTTATGCGTTCCATTTCTCCTTTCTTACGTAAAGCACTTTGCTTTTGTCTGCACTACTTTATTCTTGTTGATTATCAAACCATCTCCCTAATTTAACACAGACATTTTGAATTTTCATCCTGTCTTTCAGTACTTGTGAGGCAGGAAGCCATCCATAAATTTTACAAATCACTTCTAATGAGAGGTCAACAACATTAACAAAATTATTCAATAATACCAGACCAAGACAGGCCTCTATGGTACTTACAGGAAATGTCCTTTTAGTCTGACAGTGAATAGCTGATAAACAGTCTTTGAGTATGGTGCAAAATGTCCTATTTCTTATGTTCTTTTCAGGCAATCACCCATTTCACTTTACTAGAGATTTCAGCAAACAGATTTATATAACAAATAGAAAGGAAGAATGTACCATAAACAGTCCAGGAAGATAAGAATAGAATATTTGCAACATGTAGTAGCTCATGGTTGGTTTTAGTTTATTATAGAAATGCATTTTCTGTAATAAAAGCTATGAAAAATTATGAAAGCAATTATATAAGGAATAGTTAATCATAAGTGTTTTCCACTTACTACTGTATGATGTAAAAAACAGCATTGCTATAGAAATAATGAAAAAGTTATTAAAATTACCCATATTGTATCTGTACAGGAATCCTCTACAAATTCCATTTTTTTATCACTTTGTGAATAAGTTCAGCTATTGGTTACAGCCACTTCTTGTTCTTGTCTGCTGTATGGGCTGTCAGAATACCAAGTTCAAAACCTAGCTTTTCCAAAGCACATACACATCTGTGGAGAAAATGGAAATTATATTACAGCTAACAATGTTTTGTTCTGTCTAATGCTATTCTTCTGCCTCAGTGCAAAACCAGTACAAAGTAAACGCAGCGCTGCAGGAATAATGGACCATGTTTGCCTAAACACAAAATACACAGTTAGTTTAGCTTTCTTCTGAAAAGATCCAGATTTGTTTTATAAACAAAAAATCTTATAAATTACTGTCATGGACTTTATAGTTGATTTTGGGAAATTATAATCATCATAACGACGTCATAACCCAGGCCTTGGTTTGTTTAAACATGTCTGTGTGTATCTTTTGTTTGGGAACGGAGTACCATTCCAGTAGTAATTTGGGGGTTTGTTCCAGTTTCTCTGGAGGAATAGTGAGTGAAACACACATTATTATTTCTGAAATATGATTTAACAAAACATGAGTTGCTCAGCTTTCTAGTGGAGTCACTTGTCCTGCCAGTGTATGCAACGATGTTTTGGGAAAGAGGTATCTGATGAAACCTCTGAGCAAACCTGCTTGAAATACTGTTGTGATTTGCCAAATTGGTATGTCTAAAACATTACCTTCCCAAGTTTTTGTTTTAATTACATAAAAATGTTTTTTATAAATATAGCTCTATAGTTTATATTCAATAAATACACATCTTAACATTGCTGAATTTTATCTATGCTGTCTCCAATTTATTCCTGTAAGCATGTATGCACATGTGCATATGCATACACGCTTTTAAATAATTGTCCACATATAACTATATTCACCTATATGATACATATGGTTTTATATTTGTGCATATGTAAAGTATAATTATATAATTAGCAGTGTGTGTACTTGCAAATAGTGACCGGGTTAGACTGAGAGCAAGGCAAGACCTACAAGTCTGGGCTGCAGTTCGGTTAATAAGAAGAATAAGGAGCAGTATTCAGAATTGCCGAGATAGTAAAGAATTTGGAGACAGAAACTAAGCCTATGGCCAGCTCTTTGAACTCAAAGGAATCAACCCAAACTGCCTGCAACCAATGGAGGATAAGATCCTGATGGACTAATAAAGCCCATTACACCTACTTTGGGGAAGGCTCCGGGAAAAACAAGATCAATGAAACAAAGGATATTTTTGTCTGAAGGGATACTTTGTTTTGTGTTTAGAATATGAAACAGCAAAAGAAAACATCTCAGTCCCATGCTATCAACACAGAGATGAGAGATCATTAACCTGCCGTCTGTAAAACTAGCATAATAAAGTTTACTGCTATATATTAATAACTAGGCAGTTTTAAAAAATACACACAGCAGTCAACTATATCTTATCTTCTGATTTTTTTTTTTAATTTTGAAAACACAGACAAACCATTCTGACACCACTATGGTCTTAAGAACACCTAATGTGAAAGTGAACCATGTATTTGCCACCAGAAAGAGATGCTGTTTTAGAAGAATTTGAAATCCATGCAGTAATAACAACAATAATAGCCTGTTTAGCTTTAACAAAACATATTTTATTAAATTATTTCAGTCAATTGCAAAGATCAGCTTCAATATTAAAGCATAATTATAGTATATGCCAGGTGAATGTTATTCTCTAAAATTAATTACCATAGAGTGGTCTCATTATAGTCTATGATAGAGTTCATTCATTTTTTAAGAGCTATGTGTTTCCATTAAATGCAAATCAAGACTTTAGAGTAAATAATTAAAAGGTGAGGTGCCCTTTTACAGAGACCTTCAAGGAAAATGGAAGAGTAAAATCCTACCTAAGGTGAAATGACAGATTTTCTCTGAGGAGCAGATCCTAATCAACCGTTCTGCTATTAAGTGTTGCATACTCACCATTGTTTGGTGGGTAGAAGGAAAGAACTCATGACCCCTCTAATTCACTTAAAGGCCTGAAAAATTATCTGCTGCAGTTCACCAAGGAGTCAGAAGGTATTATTTCAAGAAACATGGAAAAAACTTCTACTGAGATAAATAAAGCTTGGTAATTTATTATCCACCTACTAAGGCATTTATAACTTTTTTCACAGACAAAAAAGGTAATCAAAAGTTCATTCAAATGTGGAACATCTAAAAATAATAGTCTAAAGTCTAATTAGTCTCAATCCTCTAATTTTCACTAAAAAGATTGTCTGTAAATTCTGTTTCTTTAATCAGTCATCTATGTGGTACCAAATAATTTACTCCCAAAATCAGTTTTTGCTGAACTTTTTCAATCCCAAATGATCTGAAAGAATAAATGTCTTTCCTTACTGATTCAGTCAGTAAGGAAAAAATTCTTCTAACATTTTCTGTAAGGAGATAGCTCCTTTTTCAGTTTCTAGATGGTCTGTATTACTAGATGTATTAGATTGAACTGAGCAGTGAACTCAGCTTTTTTTCCTTTTCTTTTCTTCTTTTCTTTTCTTTTCTTTTCTTTTCTTTTCTTTTCTTTTCTTTTCTTTTCTTTTCTTTTCTTTTCTTTTCTTTTCTTTTCTTTTCTTTTCTTTACTTTTCTTTTCTTTTCTTTTCTTTTCTTTTCTTTTCTTTTCTTTTCTTTTCTTTTCTTTTCTTTTCTTTTCTTTTCTTTTCTTTTCTTTTCTTTTCTTTTCTTTTCTTTTCTTTTCTTTTCTTTTCTTTTCTTTTTTCTTCTCTTCTTTTCTTTTCTTTTCTTTTTTATTTTATTTTCTATTATTTTATTTTTTATTTTATTTCCTTTTATTTCCTTTTATTTCCTTTTCTTTTTTCTTTAATTTATTCTCATTTTGAAGACTGAAAGCAACATTTCCCTGACTTTAATTTGAAAAATTGTGATAAATAGCCATTTTGACTGTGAATAGATCTGAAACCGGAGTAGTTTGAAGCTGAAAGAGAGCACAAAAAGTTAATAAACCAACAGTATGAATCAGTTTGCTGGTAATGTCATAGTACCGCTGCACAGAAATGTTCTCAAATAACTGTTAAGTACCCACAGGAGAAATAAAGCTCCTGTATTTGAAGCAAACAAACTACCACTGAATCTCTGGGAAAATGTGCACTGTAAAAGGCAACAGGAGCTCTTTGGTGATGAAAAAAATTAATGTGAAGATGTGAAAAAATGTATGGAACTTCTGTCTTTCTCCAGCCCTTGAACACAAATCTACTATGCATGCCTGATGTGTATATATGTGGCTGTGCGCAAGAATGTGTACAGAGGCATAGATGACACACTCAACTTAGGTGTTGCAAAGGCTGCCAAAGCTAGTAGATGAAGGGAGGGGAAGAAAAGATTATATTTGTTGACTTAACTGGTTCAAAGCACACTAACTGCAATGTTCTGAAACTACCATTTGTACCAAAGGCAATGACTTGTGCATTTACTTTAGCTTGCTCTAAAAAATGAGTTTACTTACAATTATGTCTGGTTTTACCGATATTAGAGGACCATTCTCCAACTCACCTTTGTTATAGAATTAACCTTTCATACAGAATAGTTGAATAAATATCATGCTGTTTATTCCATTCACTTCCCATATAAACGCTGCATTCAAGCACATATATGGCAGGCAGTATTGTAATAGTTAATACGTGAAAAACACACATCTCTAACCACTGATTTTTGGAAAATTGTGTCATCGTACCCTGCATTCTGCCATGAAAAGATTGTGCTCTAACAGGCATCCAGCCGATGAAAGTGAAGAATTGCCTGGTGACACTACAAGAAAACTTTTGCTCCCTTTAGTTTCACTGAGGTTTAGACTCTCCGTTTGACCACAGAAAAAGCTTTCTTTTGCAAATTTACACTGCAAGGGTCTTCTGGCATCACAGCTGTAGAACTGGTTGTGCATAGACAGCTCATCGAAAGAGCATGACTGCAGTGAAACACAGTCTTTTTTCATTTAAAATTTGAGAAGTGTTGGCTTACCACCTGGTGATATTTGGAAGGAACAAAGCTACTCTCCTAATGTTTTGTTAAAACTCCCTTTTAACAAGGTGCCGGCAAAACGCTCATCAATGGACTTCGACCACTCCGGCTTACCATTTACTGTATCCCAGCTTTAATACTGCAGCTTGCTGGTTTTGTTTACTGTACAAACTGCATCATATCATCATTGCTTATGTGAAACATCAGGGCCAAGGACTGATTCTTTCTTGAGTGAGTAATGATGCCAAGGTCATGACTAGAAAACAGTATGCAGTCCATCTAACTTCGTGGAGTGTCATCCTACTCATCTACCCCCAGGATCAAATATTTGCAAGTTGTAGTGACTGTCACCTCTGCTAAAACACCTGATCCACAGACTCTGTACTTAGCCCAGGTGAGCCCTGCTCTACGTCTCCACTCAGCTGATGGATAATGGCAGTGGAAGTACTTTCTCCCCACCATCAATACCAGAAATATCTGACTAAAAAGTGAACAGGAGAGGGAGAAATTGAGTTAAGCTTCAGGTGGGTGAGAAAAAAAGATTTCTGGCTCCACTTCTGAGATTGTTTTATCCAAGAGAAAAATGTGGGATGATGCAGATGTCTTTTTTGCATCACCACTCAATATCTGAAACATCTAGAGAACATAGCAAAATAAAATGTGTTTGGCTCAGAACGTACAGAACTTCATTAAATATTTGCTTGTTTTCAGTTTCTAGAAATCATAGAAAATCAGGCTGGAATGGGATCTTGGAGGTATTGCCTAGAGTAGTTCTTCATCACAATGCAGAGTTAACTGCAATTAAAATATTTTGGACTTCTGTTCAGAGGTGGTTAGATCACAGCGACAGTCTGTTTTGTTGTATTGTCACTAAATTAAACCTGACCTTGGTAGGAAAATTGTTTGCTTTGTCAGCCGGACAGCATTTTGTTTCATTTTGTTTTTTGGGGTTCTGTTGAGTGTTTATATCTATGTTATTTTTATGATTCCAAGACAAACCATAAAATCTAAAAAACAGTATCAGGGTCCACAAAGCTCTGTTAGATTTTGGGGTTTGTTTTTTTTTTTTTTTCATTTTGTTTTGAAACCTTTTTAGTGCAATTACCAAAAGCCATTAGATGAGGTCGGTTTAATGAGTGCAACGCCAAAGGAAAAATCAGTTCTGTGGGGAACGGGTATTGCATCGCTGGAAAAGGGCTTCCTGTCAACAACTTTCTATCCATCATGGAGAGAGCGGTCATGTTCATGAAATTAGCATTGCAAGTGAAACAGCAAACAATCAGTCAGTGATATTTCCCCAAATCATACAATGTTCACTGAGGACACCTCTACACAGAAAAATCACTG
Source organism: Falco rusticolus (assembly GCF_015220075.1). Classification (NCBI taxonomy): domain Eukaryota; kingdom Metazoa; phylum Chordata; class Aves; order Falconiformes; family Falconidae; genus Falco; species Falco rusticolus. The sequence goes on from NC_051188.1 coordinate 27,709,037, forward strand.
AGCTGTGTAGTTCAGTCATTTGTGTCATGAGATGCATTAATTTACATGAGTATAAGTAGTCTTTTGTTTTTACATGCATGGAGTTTTAGCAGTAACAGTATCACACCCTCTTCTCTCAGACTTTATATGTTGTGCCAGATAGTATATGCATATTCCAATATGATTAATATGTTTGTATCAAATGATTAAACCATGTATTTTCCACATAACATATTAATAGGTATCACTAATATGCCCCTGTAGAATTGTTTTTACCAGCTTCTGAAGTTCAGAATGAAAGATTAAGAGTAATAAAACAAATAAATCATTTCAGTTAGCTAAAGAGATATCATTTTCAAACCTTTAAACCAAAACAAAAAACTGCTTTCAAACCAACAGCTGTTGGAGCCAATGGAAAAAACTCCAGGAAACAAAGAATTTCCGAGCATTGTCCTCTGCAGGAATTTATACATATATATTTTTATATATCTTTATTTCAGTGGTTGGAAGAATGAAAAAAAAAAAAATTCAAGTCAGGCTTAAACAAGTCTGGAAACAAAGCAATCATAAATAAACCACTTCAAATAAAGCATTGTGTATGGTCTGTGCTTTAATTTTTTTAGGCATTTTTAATAAAAATAAAGAATTGCACTCACAGAGAGCTGACATCATGAAACACTTTAAAACTTCCTGCACAGAAAAAGTTGGAAGCAGGTCTCCTGTCTCAGCGGAGAGGAAAATCTACTGTGCTACCAGTGAAAGGCCATAAGAGCAGGAGCACTGTCTCTTGAATTTTTGAGAATTGTATCCTAATTTCTCTACCTTTCTGTTTTTCTCTGTTCATCCTGAATTAATGAGTACTTGTGATCAGAAAAAAAAATACTAGAAGAAAATAAAAGTTTGTTCATTAGATAAAAGAAAAATTGCTGTATCCTGTTTGGGGCTCACGCTTCTCATTTCACAGGATAAAAACTACTTCAGAAAATGTTTTTTAGGACACAGTTTCTGCTGAAAGATAGTTTTACTAATTATTTTAAAGAATATTTTAAGAAAAAAAAAAAGTCAAACATCCCGTTTCAGATAGCAGTGTCTTGGATTTCTGCAACATACGCACTTTACGTTTTGATTTAGGCTGGTTCTCACCCTACCTAAAACAAGTAAGGCATGAAGAAAGCATTTTATCTATTAATTTTGTGCTTTTCATCCTTACCGTTCTTGAGGCCCTTGAGAAGTATTTCATTTCAGATGTTCTATTTGAAATAGTTTTTTTGGTACTGTTAGGAATTGGGGCTAAGTTATTATTTGCTTGGATACATAAACTGACATTTATGACTTTACTAAAAGGGAGATAGTACCTCTGGTCAAAGTGGAATTTCCTAACACTGTCTGCTGTGGGCCATCCCCTTCACACCCGACACATAATCTGGAGCCACCTACCCTTTTGTTCACAGCAGCACCACACCATAAGTGACCATAACCCCAGCTGTCTCCTGCGCGGGAAGATGGAACTCCCTAAAACATTGCTGAATGAAGGCTGTTTCTCTCTCTCCTCTGATAACAGTCCATCATCACAAATGAGCTATCTATTTAGAGAAGGCACTACTTACTAAGACATTACTTCAGCAAAAAAGCACATTTTAAAATCATCAAGTCAACATGAGTAGCTTTATTTGGTAGGGAGGTTCACCTTTGTCAGCTTCCCTTCTCTTGCATAGGGGCCATTTGCTAGCTGGCTCCTCTTTTAGGAGACTATCTTTTTGATCTTCTTGGTCCCAGCCAGCAGAACAGCTGAGTCCTGTGGCTTGGAAATGTGCCGTTAACCTGCAATTGTCTCCTTGAAGCTTGTTGTGTGGTTGCTTACCTATATTACTTTCAGGCTTGTTTTTCCCATTGCATCCTATTAAGCTAGACCAAATTCACATCAAAATGCTTATAAACCAATATGCTATTCACCTCACTGAAAAGGTCAAAAGCAGGTTTTCTAAGACTATTATACATCAGTATTCTTAGGTGATGGTATAATATTCGGGTCTATCACATATAGACAATTACTGTGGCAACCTGAATATTTAATGGCTGTTTAAAACAGTTATTTATTCAGAGCATTTTAACTGATTTGTACATTTTTTGGGTATAAAAACCAAAAATTAATTTTAGGCATTGTGACATCTTTTTGCTTAGGAAGACATGATGCAAAGTAATCAAACAGTCTCTTGAACCAGCAAAATGTTGCTAAGTTAGCAGAAGAGCCTGTTTTCACCATTAAGAGAAATAAACAAAAAGTATTTGTTAAATAAGATGGCAATTTGTAGATGAATGTATTTTGAGTGGTGAATTGAATAACAAGTGAAGTTCTTCATAAATCTTTCCATATGATCAAATGTCACCAACATGACACTGGAAATGTTATGAAACCCTGCTGTAGAAAATAAAACCAACTGTCTTCACCTCTTACAGATTTAACCACTTGGCAATCAATACTGTTGATATACTGAATTTTGTTTGTTTGTTTGTTTATTTGCTTTTGCATCTTTATTTTCGGAAGGTCCTTAATTCTAACATAATTTCACCCAGTTGCAGGGTTCCATGAACATGCCATACTTGCCCAGCACTGTGCAGCAACACCTTTCTTCCTTTTCCTAAATGATGCGACTCAGTTTCCCAGATCATGGTGAAAACTGTCATGACAAGACATTTCTCTTGGTTTTTTGCTTTTGCTTTGGAGGGCTTCTGCATCCTTTGTAACTTTCCTGCTTTCTCAGAGAAAGATCAGTACACAGCAATCTGAGGCAGATGGCTTTGCTGCTTAAGGTACACGTCCTCTCCAAAACAAAGAGAGGCAGAGGAAGGCTCAACCACCAGGTCCCTGATCATTCACACCATTTAAATCTTAGCTTGTTCCTCTGGGTTTTCGTTGGACCACAGTGACTGGTTTTTCTCTGGTATGGTTCAGAAGATGGTGCACTTGCTGCCAAGTGTAGTTCAAATGAGCAGTTTCCCTGAAGCTGTACTTGTTTTCACTCCTTCCATCTTACACAGCCTCCCAAACCCACCTTCAAAGGCTTCGGAGGTGGCTAGCAGTCGGCTTTACCGAAGGAAGCTAATCCATCCTGCCAGGTTTCAGTGGCAGGGAACAACCCTTGCTCCTCTTGCTTATCACTGTGTAGAAACAGGCTCAGAGCTAAGGCTTTAGCCATCTTATTTTGTTCTTCTAATGATTCAGTAGATGCCAGTTACTGGAGGGTCTGTTTATACAGTCCTGACTAACAAATATTTACTTAATAGACATTATAAACCCAAGGATCTGCACTCCAGTCGATAAGTATATTTGCACGGACGCATACTGTTCAGCAATAGCTGCAGAGTTGCAGTGCAGAGCTGCAAGCTGCAATAGCTCACACGTGTTGCTGGGCACATGGTAACAGCCTTCAAAATCATGACAAAATCATGATTTTAGTGACTGTATTGAAGGAATAAAAATATTGCAAACACTACTGAAAACTATCCTGTGAGAACATTCACAAGGAATAAAATGTGAATATAAACCCTTAGCTGAAACTTGCAGAAAACAATGAGAAAAAAATTCCTGTTTTTTAAAGCAAATCTTTACATTTTTAATTTACCCAGCCATAGATGGTGCAAACTCCACTCACAACACTGTGACTGCAGAGGTTTTTTCTGCTAAAACATTGGGGGGGTTGCCACTGGAATAAGTCAGAATACCTGATTAATGACTTCTTCTTTCATATGAATTTAATCTTTTCTGTGTCCTTTGTTCAAAAGGAAATAAATTCAAGGGCCTCTATCTGTGGCTTTGGCAGACTCATGGCACAGCAGATGCCAACAAATGACATTTCTTTTTCTTTAATCACCTTCAGCCCTGCCATTGAAACAAAAAGAAAGTCTGATGAGGTTCTGAATTATTGCTGTCAGATTGTCCTCCCCATGCATAAACCAAGCTTATCAATTTTCACAAACATTTTCCTTATAATATTTTGAATATATAGAGAAGAACATACTAAGCCTATTGTGCTTTAGCAATTTAATATTTGCTTTGGTCAATTGTCTGAACTGGAAAATCTCCGTGTTTCAGAGTTTATTCCAAATACTGAATAGGCAGGATAATTTTTTTTAACATCAGTATAGCTCTTACATTTCAAGACTGCAAATAGATACGCTACCTTTGGCTGGTAGGTAGACACTCTGTGGGACTCAGAAGTCTTCAACTTTTATTACTCTGAAGAAAATATAGAAAATATAGACTGTGGGTGCTGTAGTTGCACACTTGTGAGGAATAGGGCATAATTATGGAATAATGAATAATTTAATTATATAGAGAAAGGAAAGCCTTTGAAAAGGTAGACTTTTCACTTAGCATTCTGACTAGGGAGGTGGATTTTATGTGAAGCAATGACAAAAAAAAGTAGCTCCCAACAACTGTGAGACAAAAGTGAAAACTAGTGCAAGCATGTGCAACAAACAAAACCTGCCAGGGTAACGACTTGGTAGCTTTATATTACTTCACCACATTATCATTTATAAGCTGTATTATACAGTATGCATTTTGATTTCTACACAGCCTGGTCCCTCTCCAGGAAAAAGGGTTTAATTACAGAGAAGGAAGCAGATCCACTAGTGAGGAAAGAGAAGTACCTCCATGTAGATTAGGTGTCTGAGACATACTGTTGGCATTCTGTATTGAGAAAACTTTTTGCATTTGCAGATGTTCCTGCTAGGAAGGAATAATGTGCCATAACCAGTTTGCAAGTTGTAACTCTGATGTACCATGGCTTGCCATGCCCCCTTATATATATATATATATATTAGCCTGTCTGGTTTTTAATATTTTTTGAAGATATGCAGTCATTTAAACAAATACTATGGAGCTGAAGTTTTATTGATATTAAGTAGAGAGAGAGTTTTACAACTGTCTGAGTTGTAGCCTCTGAAGTTAGGCTTCTGTCCTAAAAGCTTTTAGTCACACAGAAATTACTAAGTGGAAATTTTTTTGTGGGTTTTGGTTTTTTTTTCCTCCTTCAAAATGCAGAAGGGAGCCAGACTGATAGCATGATCATAACAGTTTAATAGGCATTAAAAACAGCCTGTCTAACATTATCTCTTCTTATTTCGTGAGTTATGAGTGTTGGAACGAAAATGACTCACTAAGATTTCCTTCATTTAAAGTTAACATTTATAGAATGTTCTGTCTACTACAACCAGTTACCGTGCGTGTAAGATGTAATGTGAGTTATGAACGCCACAAAAACCCCAGGAGGACTCTGAGCTGGGCTTTCTGCCTGGGACGGAGGGATCTGGATTCCCTCAGGCAGGGTGAAGTGGATGCCACCTCAAGTCGCTGATCCAACCATCACACTGCTGAACTGATGCTAAAGCAATCCAGCCACCCCATCCACCAGCACACATCTACCTCCTCTCCAAACTCTTGATTTTGTGTTTGAGAAGCACGCAGTGGTGGTGCTGTCTTTGTGCTATGGCTGTGCTATGTTTGCCATGCACAGGAGTAGAATTTAATTTTGAGGATTTTCATAAAATGTGAATGTTTTGCCACCCTTAAGTCCAAATTTCTGGACTTAAATACTTTTGTCCTGCTTTGATTCTACAGATGTGTCCAAATGTTTGGGGTTTCTAGTGCACGCCAATAATTAGAAAGATAATGCAGCTTAATAAAGAAAGAAAGTAAAAAATCTGGATCACTTTAAGAGCTAGGTTTTACTCATTGACTTCTCTTAGTAGGCAGTTTATCTACTTCTTCATTCCAAAGTAGAAGTTGAAAATTAGATTTAAAACAGCAATCCATGAACACACTTTTTATACGAAGGAGAGTTTAACAAAAAGTATTTAACAAAGCTAAAGGCACACAAGTTGCCATCGGTTAAAAAACTGAATGCATAATCCTAATTTCAGCTGTCATTGACGTGAGTATCCCTAAGTACCTTGTTGAGAGATACACCAGCTTCTCTTACCTGGGGCAACGCTAACCCTACATGTGTTTAGCATCCCTCTAGGTGAAGGGCTCAGATCCGCACTATTTCCCCTCTCCTCTGGTTTCTTTGTGAAGGAAGACCAGATATGAGCCTCAAGAGGGAATCAAAAGTCGCTTTGATGAAGTGCCAGTTTGGACAGTCAGGAGATAATAGCCTCAGACCTGCACAGCGTTCACCAAAAAATTACTCTCGTCACGGCTTCAAATTCTGAGCTGAAGAGGGTAATTTCATCCTCCAATGGTGAGTTGCCCACCTTTTCTGCACACGTTCAAGCAAGCTTATCACCAAGGTAGACTGTTTTTTCTACATGCCACCTTGTAAATAACGAGAATTGGCCACCCTTTAGCTTGTTTATGATATATATAGAGGAAATCTTTCTCCTTATTTGTAGAGGTCATTGTCTGTTGTAGTTTCCCTAAAAATCACATTCCTTTAAAGGAACTGTTGCTTTAAAAAATCATTTATAATTGAATAATTTAAATGTTAAAATTTATAAAATAACTTATATTTAATATATTATTTAGATATGTTTAAATGATTTTTTTAAAATTATTTTTTTACAAAGGAATAATAAATCGTTTTCTTTTTTCCTAAGAAATTGTTTCACGTTGAGTAACATTAATATAACAGCTCATTGAGTGATATTTGGAAAAAAAAATAAAGTGTAATCAGTCATTTCCAGGGTTAAATAGAAATCAAGTGAATTCTGTTATCAGTGTGTGAGTAATTCGTAAGTCATCTCTATGCACTGCTGCCCTCTCTTATCCCATAGCTCTTCTAGTTAAAAATGGCTTCACTGGAATGAAGTAATATATTCTATGTGAATTTAGTTTCCAGAGTCATCTTCCATCCATATTTTAGACTTGTTCATCGGTGTTCTACTGTTAAATGAAGAACCTAGGTCCCTGTAACATGGTGGGACATATGAATGACGATGTGCATTACATACACGTCCTTCATGAAAACTCAGGGAATTTCTGTTTTCTCCTGGTCTTTGGCAACAAGATGTTCTACAATGATTTCTTAGGGGTCCCATGTTATCAGGCACTAGTGACCCTGTTCATGTTTCTGGCCACTCTGTGACTCAGTTCTGTAGTTGCTATGGTTTTACTACATAAACAGACTACAAGCTGTACCCAAAGGGTGAAAGAAATAGCTGCAGTAAATGAGTAAGGAACTTGTGGCTGCTCTGCCATAACTCTTTGAGGTGCTTTTATGCCACCACACCACACTATTTATTTAGCAGGCTTCACACAATGCTAGCATCATGATACCCGCTTGTGACCGCTGCCTTTTAAGGTGAGAAAGCACAAGAGGGAATTTTTTAACGGTCACATATGGCAAGGTTTGTTAGAGCTGTGAAATCCTGGCCAAGGTTCTCAAGCATTTTTTTAAAAAGATACAATAACAAAACTTCTGTATTTTATATTTCATGTCATCTAGAGGATTTTCAATATTAAATACAATTGAAAAAACATAGAAAGTAAAAAACCAAACCAAAACAAAACAAAACCACAAAACAAGAGGAAACATGGAAGTCTTTTGTGAAGCTAGTATGCATTTTCAGAGATCAACATCAAGGGAAGAGAACATAATGTAATCAAGCTTCACAGCAACAACGGTAAATTCAATTGCTGACCTAACAAAAAGACATAGCTATGTCCTTAAAAGGCTGATGACATCTGAATGCAAACATATTAGGAAATGTCTCAAAAATTATTTTGAATGCAGCCAGCGTCTTACTGCTCTTCAAGTCAGGAAAAAGACAGCAGCTGATAAATGGATTTTGTATTGAGGGATTTAGAAAGATATAGAAAGATGTTAGTGAGCCTAGTACAGCCAAATGCCCTGAATAGTTAACTTTTAAGAAGCGGAAGATGAGACAATACAGAAAAAAACTTTTAAGATCGTTGTGCATTTTTCAGCAAAAGCATCCAGTCGCATTTCCTATTTTCCATTAGAACCACAGGCCATAATGACTCTGTCTATATTAATGTATTAAACGGTGCCCAGGAAGGTTCGCAGACACTGGTACATGTTCAGCTGCATTGCCAAATGGCTGAAATATTCCCTGGTGTGGTTTCGGCATACATTCTCCCTAATAATTCCCAGGCATGATACTGAAGTAGGGGGTACTGCAGGGGGCTTTCCCACAGGATCTTTTGCATGTGGTCACTCTGTTTTGGAGACGAGGAAAAGTACCAAAGGAGATCTGCCAGCTGGCTGTGGTGCCTGGGAGGTACGTGTAATCTGCTGGTACAAGCACAGTCGTGCATGTCAGCCACTGAAAGACTATGGGACTGGCTTGCCTTGCAGTGTCACTAAGGCAAACCAGAAATAACCTGACTGAAAAGGAATTAATATTTAAAATGGTGAAAATGAAAGAGAACTCCAAAATTCAAATAATGTATACCAAACAGTGTTCCAAATAAACTCTGTCTTCCAGCAATTACACATAGTAAGGCTGTTGCTTGACAGCATCATAACAAAAAATAGTGAGCAAAGAAACCAAGCATGCGGAAAGAAGTTATTTTTCCTTTAATACAATCTACCAGAGAAGAACACAAAATTTATAATTATTGATGGCTAATATAACTGATCCTTAATTCATGCATTATATAATATATATATTCTTGTTATTGTATATACCACAGATATGTTCATGTAGATTAGTTTCTCTCAGAAGCAACATGTCATCTTCGTCACTTTTGAAGAATTCTTGACAGGAAGCTGAAATAATTTAGAGACAGAATATCCCTACAAGTTAATCTAAATATAGTTTGGAAAGAGAAAACAAACAAAACGTTAGATAAAGGCAATATCTAGAAAACTACTGACAGTTCAGGAAAGATGCCATGAGTAGAAATCAGATGACTTTTGCTTGGGTCCTGATGTTGTCTTATGCAACAACTTAAACCAATATTGCCTCTGATAACGGTACTATACATCCACATGATTCAGTTCAGGAAGCAGGATTTAGCTCTGCAAGAGATTTGCTGCATGGTTCCTATGGATTGTGTGTGTCAACTATATATAACCATGACCCACAAGGCTTGCTTGGCAATTAATTGGCCTGGCCCCAGACTTCTTGGAAGCATGTAGGATTTTATTTTAGAAGGCTGCTTTTCTCAAAAGTATTTCTGCTAATCTTGAGACCCACCTTCTTACTGACTTGGTCTCCTGAAAAGCTAGGCTGCACGAACATACTAATTACATGTCTCTCCTGAATTAGTGCTCATTCTATACCATCAAGAAAAGTGGTCTGGCATGGCTCATGTCCATATGACTAAACTCCTTTATGCCCTAAAAATATGATGGTTGCGCCTATACTGCCTAGCAAAAAGTCTTTGATCCATGCTGTCTCCAGAACTGTGGGGGATACGTGGAACTGGAGATTTGCCTGTGAGAGGGCTCATTCCGTGTGTATGGCAGCAGGGACTATTCTGGTAACTGACCCCTGAAATGACCAAGGGGCAGCGTGTGAGTCTGAACTCTGGTCCAATGCAGTTTTTCAACACAGGTGGGCACTCCTTTGTCCTAATAACTTTTGAAACTTTTAGGTCTTGCTGGCTTGCACCCGCTTGCCTTTCTGAGCCCTAAGAAATGCTGTACCAGCAGGCAGGTTTTCAATTAACATGAAGAAATTTATTTTTATTTGGTCTAGAAAAGTAGGTATATAAAGATAGAACAATCATGGCCTTCACAGAAGTTAGAAGATATGTTGGAATTAACAGTGTTCTTAACTGAAAGAGATATCAAAAGTACCAGCCTCAAAGAAACCAGCTGGATAAGGAAAAATAATTTAGCCTTTCACAATAATTGCTTTTAGTTAAGCCTTTTACCTTGATGACATCAAAGAAAATATCAAACAATTTATCAGTTCTTGATCCAGAAAACTATAGGAAAGATGAATCTAGTGGACTAGCTAAAAAGCTGCTTTTGGACAAACAGTATAATTTGAAAATGTCTAGAAAGATCAAATTCCTTCAAAATGACTATAAGAATTTGTGCATGCTGGGAGTCAAATCAGTCTTCTCAATGGCTGCACAAAATCACATTTCTGTTAGAGCTTAAAGGATATCAAAACTGTTCATACAAACAGCAGTGAAATTAGGATTGCAAGAAACTAAGTTCAGAGACAATTATTGTTTCTTTTTCTTTTGTATCTTTTCACTATTGAATCTAGGAAAAGTAATGCTTGGATGATTTAACCTGTTTCTGCTTTATTTCTGTAAATATTTGCATATATATTTATATAACTGTGTATGTCTACATACACATGCAAGTATATGAAATTTAGCAGCTATTTATACAAACATAAATCTCTGTGTAGTTTCCTGCTTTTAAAGGCACCCTAGAAACCTGAGTAACACAAACTGCTTCTGCTACATTGATGCCATAACGAGGAGGTAATAGAAGAACAGAACTTCAGAAATTCAGCATGAGATATTTCTGACAGTAGTAGGTAAATCTACCATTTACTTGGGCGTCCTCAGAAGTCTGACTTTTTACAATAAAATTTTCAACACTGTGCTGTTCTTACGATTAACTTCAAACACTGAATTTAACCACAGAGGCAAAATTCTTTATAATGTTTACTTAAAATAGTCCACAAATTGTCTGCTGTGATACAAGGACCACCAGCTCTGTAAGACAGCCGTGATGACAAATTTTAGGATGAAAGCCAGTGTATAAAGCTTCCTATAAATTTGGAGAACACATTTCCTTCCCTACTTTGTTGCAAATCTCTATTTTGCAACTGTAACTGAGAAAATAGAAAAGCTATTTCTAATGCAAAGAGATTTTGACTATTTTTTTTCTACAATTAGACCCATTAAATGGCCATTTTTTGCCTTCAATCATCAGGCAACAAAGGCAACAGAGCTGAAATTATAATGTCAAGGAGACACATGCTGTACATGTATCCCTAGTGGACACAACATTTTTGGCAGTTTGTCTTAGGTTTTGTAAAACCTATCATTTGTGCAATCTGAGTAACTTCCTTAATGAGGCATCAAAAATTATGTCCCATAATTGCCCATTTTTGAAGGTTCAAGTGATCTCTTCCTTTCAGACACTGCCATACAAGGGTGAATTTTCTCAGAAATTATGTGGCTTAGTAACATTCATGCTCCTGATGATGAAATAAATGTTAGCTTACCAGCAAATGACTTAATACAGTTATTATATGGATCACAGACTAGTGCTCCCAGTTGAAATGTTTAATTGTGGAAATGAGACATTTTCAGATACTAAACTGAATACCAGTGAAGACATACGCTGTATTAAACAGAGTAAAGACATGAACAATAAGTGTATACATACAAAAACACACATACTGACATACTCGTTAGGTGTGAAAAGCTAACTGAAATGTTCCTGTAGGTTGCCTGTATGTGCAAACTACTTTAAACATTTAGATTAACTATTTGTTTGGTATAACCCTTTTTCATGGATCTCTTTTTGGGATCTAGGCTCAAATTCAGAATCATAATTATCTTGCTTTGCTACAGTTTTCCAAAATTGACATAATATATCAGATTTTCAGCAGAATCTATCTTACTGTAATGAACATGTAGTTCATTTCACACAAGTCTACTTTATTTCCCCAGGGATATACTTTCTAGTTAATAACTACCAAATCTCAGAGAGTTCAAAGCCTAAGCAGATACTGCATTAAGTTTTTGGGGTACAGTCATTACTACAAAGCTTCTGGTAACTGCTGTTTAAAATGTGTTTAATGTTAAGAGTTGCTTTGTATCCTGATTTAGTCTAATTAACAAAGTAAAAACTGCCCCAAATCATATTTTCCTTTATGAGCCTAATTTGCACACTTTGTAGAGAGATTTTAAAACATTACAGGCTGACTTTTGATTGTTTTATTTCAGTAGAATAAAAGTATCTGAAAGAAAACTAAAATACGGAAACTGCTTTTTGGTTTCATCTAAGAAATCAGTGGTTTAACTGTAATCAAGCTGGGTGTTTTCTCCTGTAGCTGAGAGCTGGGAGAACTAAAGTCAATTGCCCCCATATTTTATAGTATTTAAATCTGAATATGTAGGCAGAAAGTCTACTTGATTCTTCACAGATATTTTGTGAATTGTACTTTAATTTCATATTTATTCAACACAAAAGTCCATTGGCTAACCATACAATATATTTCTATGTGGGATTTCATACTGCATCTCTTTACCTGAGAAGTATCCTTCTTGTTTAGCTGTGAGATAAAGACTCCTGCTTATGACTTATGCGAGTCTAAAAAGAGTAATGTAAGAAATCAATGTCTATATATATTGTTGCTCAATTATTTGACAGCTCAGCTGGTGTAGTTGAGCTGTCTCCTGATTTTAGCTAACGAGGATGGCCAAGAGACCCTCATATACTTTATAAGCAAAGTAAGGTACAAAGTGAACAAACCCAGCTGTGCCAGTAGCACTACTTTGGGAATAAGGTTCCTGAGTAAAATGATTGGCATCCATAAAACTATGCCCTCCACTGCCAAAGATCAGTCACTATTTCCTTTTGTTGTTCATGGACGGAAAACTGAAGAAAATAAAGAACCTATCCTTGGAGGACAGAAGGAGAAAAACTTTTTGAACTCATAGTGAGAACACAAATATTCATTGCAATGGCAATACTAGCCAGAAAAGAGCTAAAGTAGAAATCAGCATCTCCAGCAAACTGCAGTAGTTTACTGCTTTCTTTGAAGTCGTATTAAAAAAGTGACTATTCCTCCCCCCCCCCAAAAAAAACCCAAAGGCAGATGACTATGAGTGTGACAGGGGGGTCACACAAGCCAACTTACTTCAACATACTGTCTACTTTGCATGGATATCTTTACTTGTGTAGTTAGGTTTTGATTTGTTTTTTCTTGACAGAACTGCAAACTGAAGAGACTGGGCATGGAAAGGATAATATCCATGACATTGGAACACTTGTCCTCTCACCTGGCACTGCTTCTGGCACCTGTTAGTACAGAGCCCAGGCCTTCTCAACAATAATCTGAAACATGTTTGGACAAGTGTCGCCAGTGTCACTGTCTTTGAATTTGTGTTAAAAGAAGAAATAGAATTTACTATACCCTTTTTGTTTATGTTTCTGTTGTGACTCATAATTGGCAATTAGTTTTACCAGATTATTATGTTTCAATTTATGTTTAATTTAATGATCAGATTAATTTTAAAATTTTGTTACATCTATTTAAAATTACTCATTTTTAATTTAAATTTTTATAGGGTGAATAAAAAGGATGACCTTAATAAGGATTTAATCCAGGATAGGAACTACACTGAGATTTGATTTTTGCAAACCTATACACCAAAACAATTGGCACAGTTACAAAAGTCATTACACACCAAAAGAAATGAAGTTAAACTATCACAAATTAGATGAATGGGGCTTCAAGATTCTCTGGTGAGACACTGCAGAGAGGATTCAGATGCTCTTGCTGCCACAGCAAATGTCTGTCATAGCTATGTGTGAGTGCTGCATTTGACCTGTGCATCAGAATGCTTTATTTATGGAGCACTTGGCTGAGATTAAAAATGCCTTTTTTCTTTGGTGATTTTTTTTTTAAATAAATGGACTTAAAGAAGCCATCTCTTGATAAACCCACTATAGCTATCAAGAAACAGTACCACATGAAATAAAAACCTTGGTTCTTGTCCTGTTGCAGGCACAGTTTCTATGTGTGGCCCCAGGGAACCAGGAGGTAAATGCTTTCAGCCAGGCTGCTTCTGCTTAGCCTCTCTTCCCAGCTTTGCAACGTAACACTCTTAACACTGCGGAGTGCAGATACACAACCTCAGCAGTGAGGATGGTGAGTTGCCCCTTATTAGCGAAGCATGTGCTTCGTGGTTGGATTTGTGTCTTGGCTAAGGAGCAGGGGAAGTCAAACCCTCTCAGACTGAGCAGTACCCAGAACCAAGGTCTTCTGCTTCCTTTCCTCTACCTTGGTAGAAACCTTGAGGTAAACCTCCATGTGTTATGAGTACATCAGCATGACAGACACCCTGTACGCTCTGATGAGTTTGAATTCAAATCCTAGACCCAAGCTCCCTGAAAACATTGAGAGACTTTAAATCCATGGGGGGTGGAGGTAGAGTGGAATTCTATGCAATTACAGAAGTGTTAAAACTTATTGAATGAATGGGTGCACCATGACAACCAAATAAATGAAACATCAAAGTTAGAAGAAAAATAAAATAAAATTAAGATTGCTTTCAAATGAACAGCCCAGGTCTATCTCGATAATCTTTGGGATCTGATTTCACCCAGGAGTACAAGTTCTTTTCCTGTCTTTCAGACACCAGAATTGTTTTGTGGTGTAATTATATCAGTTGCTTATTCTGTCACAATTTGGTATGATGCTTTCCCCTCTCTGCATCTTAAAATTTTCTCACTGAATATTTGTTCTCCTGCTCATTCAACCCTCTAATACTTTCTAATATTAATAAGATAAACAATAAAATGACACTTCATTGTCACAATGGTTGCCATTAGTTCCTGCTGAACATAGTGACAATTTGGACATAATTTTCTGTTGGTCTTGGTGGAGATGCAAACTCCCAACAAACCAGAACAACTTGTCAAATGTGTTAACAAACATACGATGAATAAAAGGAATTCTGCTTTCAAAAATCACATATTTTCTCACTTATGCCTAAGAATCCTGAAGGTGTGAAAGTAACGATACACTTTTCTCCCTAGAAGAAATTACTGGGTTTATGCTGTTGCTTATTTTTCTTTAAAGAGAAAGTGATAAGCAGACCACCAAGCAGAACAAGAGCAGGGATGCAATGAAGACATGGCTCTGAAAGTCCAATTACTTCTCCAAATGACTTAATGGCCTTTTATTTGGTTATATTCTCTAAATGTAGCACAGATTTATCCCTTGTGAGCCATCAGGAAAACTCAATTAGTATCTTTTTTATTGCAGTCTTAATATTAGGCCCCTGTTTTCCCCCCCTAATTTGAGGCTGAAATTTGATGTACTCTGATTTTGCAGAATAGTGTGGCAAGCACAGAGTTATTCCTTTTGGAAAAAAAAAAGGAATTTTTGGAAAATTTGGAGAATCTGTAGTAAACTAACTGCTCCTACTTTGGCTTTGGCTTTTTTCACTTTCCTGGTGAAAAAGCATTTTCCTGAATTTCATGGAGCTGTAGCACTCCAGAACCATATGGGTCTGTGCTAGTTTAAAGAGAACCTTGGATTAGGGACGTGTCAGTGGAACCGCATGTGATTCCACCTGTATCTTCTTGCACCTGCTGCACACCCAGGTAAACATCTCACCTTCCTACTCATGCACAGGTGTTTTTTTCACTTTCTTTCCATACTTTTCAGAACAATCTTCTAAAAGACAGAAACCAGAAACACAAAATAGGATTCTTCTACCAAGATTTGAGCACAAATCTTGAAAGGGACACAAACATATAATGAACTTCTTTGTGATCCTCTGTGGGTCAGGATCCCAGCTAGTGCAGCCCAGCACAGGTCCTCAAAATCAGTTTGCACTAGGTGTGGATGGGACCGAGCCATTCTGCATTGCTCTGTATACGGTAACAAACAAAAATGTTAAATGCTTTATGCCAAACAGTCTCATAACCTTGTTTTAAGTATCCCTTCTTGTGGCACATGGTGAAACACATATCTTAACATATGTAGAAAAACACCTGGACATTTTGATCAATTTTTTTTAATTTGGCAATGTCCCTTGAACAGAATATCTGGATGAGGTCTGCTTGAAACAGAAGCTGAGCAAGGAGAACAAAGAGAATATAGTCTAGTTTTGTCAACTCTAAACTGGGGAAGAGAGCTTAGTCCCTGTCCAAAGACGAGTTTTGCCAAAATACATTCTTTAGCAGAATCTCATTCAATTCTTGCCATTACCTTGGTAAAGAGTCTCACTTAAGCCAGCTGCTGTAATTTACTAGAAGTCCTGTCAAAAGTTTATATGTTTAGAAAGTTGCTTTCCAGGGAAAGAAAAAAACAAAAAGCAAAAAACACCAAACCAAACCAAACCAAACCAAAGTAACTTTTTTACCTGCATTTCTATTTATATTAATAACAGGAGCTCCTATTACTTAAAAGTCATATAGGACTTGCTACGCAATATCTGTAATTTACCTGTGTGCTTTAGTATTCTGATGAATTGTGACCCTAGTAAGCTGGGTGAACCATCAGAGGCAGGCATAAACAGAAAAAATATGATGTGTAAGTAAGAGTTTCAACCTCAAATTGGCTTATATGTTACAAGAAATGCATTAGCTTATTCACTGACCCCTACAAAAAAATAGAAGTATGTGTAAGCATTTTATGATACAGAGCATTTAATTCTGTAGCCTTAGGCAATGATCTTATTTATCACATTATATCACTGCTAAAAAGCAGGCATCTAGAGAAGCAGCGTTAGAAATAAATCTAAAATACTTTTTACAAAGCTAGAAATGTCACTTCTTTGTGAATCTAACTTGACATACCAATAAGAAATTGTTAGAAATAACAGATATTTTATAATACAAAAATATACAGAACAGAAGAATATGCATCAGAAACTCAAATATGTGATATGCTAAAACATAATGGCTTGTCTGCCTCCTGAAACAGGATTAATTACTTGGCTTAGCATTTCTATTGTGTTAGTCTTTACAGGCTCTTATAATAATTTTCAATCTAATAAAAGTGACTTTTATTAAGCTTTAACTGAACAAAGACTTATCACACAATTTACTTGAATAATTGAAAGAGCTGCATGGATGAAAAGATACTCCTTTTTCTCACATTCTCTACAATTTCTGTTCTTTGGGTCACCATAGGTGAAATACAGCCTTGTAGAACACGTTTTGACTTCAAAGTAGCCAAACCAATAATAACTTTACTTTCTCATAACTAATTTTAGAATATAATTAAACTTTTCTCCCTCTTGAAATCCAGTCATTCTGTAAGGCAAGTTATTAGTAGTGTTCTGACTTGAACTGGCAAATTTTTTTTGTTCAAGGGTATTACAGAGTTCTCAGAGGCATATATTTCTTCCTATAACAGTTTTAGCTGCTCTAGGTGTTATATCTTCATGTGATACATATCTGGTAAGGTTTCTTCTACAATACCTCCTGAAATATTTGGAGGTAAACACAACTAGCCAAAAATAGATTTGCAATGAACCGATGTAGCAGTTAGCACCCTTGTCACTGTTTTGACCTACAATAATCAAAGTATTCTGCAGCAAAGACCTGAACAATCCCCAGTCCCCATGCACACATCTGGAGTAAGAAGTGGTTTGTGCACAAGCGAAAAACATTCATTTCATAAGCAACTAAGCAGGAACTCCCCATCATGTTACTTCCAGCCCCCAAAGGGACGTATGGATCTGAATCAGTAACAGCTCATTTAGATATCTTCACACTGCATACAGCCAGGGAACTTGATCTGCCTGGGATAAGAAGATTGTTAGAAAAGTAGTAAAAATGAACAAACCCAAAACCATACACCAAACTAATTCACTTGGTGTAGAAACCATACATTTAAATTCCATGACCTATTTAAATGCAAAATGTGATTTTAATTTCCTTAAAGGAAACCATACTACTTATATGTACTATGATATTAACATTACGTTACTCTTTATGTGAACACCTTGAGACACCCACAGTGTAGATGGAGGTGTCTCCTTTGATTTACCAACCTGACTGCATGGTGCTAAATTATTTGCTGAAGTAGATACAGCTTATGGACAACCAATGAGGAACTGGGCCTGCATTTTAATGTAAAATTGGTTAAAGAACTACAAGGAAGTAGTCATGTAAATGCCACTATCCACATAAGCCCCTGAATAGCAGCTGAATATCTTATAAAAGCTGTCCTCAGGCTGTTGAGTTTGGTGATGCTTTTTAAGGACTTCAAATATTATAAAAATCCCAAGTCCTTTCTCTGCAACTAAACTGTCTGGGTGATTTTGGAGAAGGCAGCAGACTAAATGCTTCTAGAAACTCTAAGTAAGAGTGTAGGTCACAGAGCATACTGAAAACATAAATAAGGGACATGTTCAAGTGCACTTTGGATGTATTCCGTTTGGTGAAGTAATTTCTAAATCCTTATAGAGAATGGGTTTCAAATGTTACATGTTGTCCTCTGCTAATTACAGCTTGAAGACATTTGGCTGCACTCCCTCCAGTTTAGGTTTTTGGCTATCATTTCTAGCTCAGGAAATGATTTAATGCCACTTGCTGGTTCTGCTGTAATACTTAAAGCCCCACTTGAACAATGCTGTTTATATTAAATGAAGGTTGATGCTTTTCAGAAAACAGAGACCACCACATGCTAAGCTGTGCTTTGTTCCTCCCAGGGCAGATGGGGGAGCAGATCCCTCAGGGAAGCTCACACAGTGCACCTTACTACGTGTTTTGGCATACATGCAGGGGATGCTGAAGGGCCAAAGCACTGTGGGTACTCTCATCCCATCTCCAGCTGCACCTCGAGCCTACAGCCATGAGTGGAAGTGAACAAAAGGCACAGAAAACTGTGCTGAACCACCAGGCAGTGCTGCTACATCCCAGGAGACATCAAGTCATGAGCTCCACAACAGCCCTCTCACATTTACTGCTGTGGGCTGTACCCCTGGGGAAAAAAAACACAGTCACTACCATTAAGATGGAACATTAATATGTTATTCACTGTGACCTATACTTACTCTGTAATATATATATTTAATCTGAATATAACATCTCCTTTTAAGTACAGGTGGACTTAGAGACTACTAGCACTTACTATTCACTAGCAGGTCAGTCCTGATGTGTTCTTTGCCCTTTTCCCTTCTGCTCAGAGAGTTTCTATCAGTAGCATACAACATCTTAAGTTCTCACATCAATCCCAGAAAACTGTATTTTCTTGTTGTTATATTTCCAACACTTTTACCCAGAGCACAATTACTACAAAATCTTGACAGGAAATTAAGGAAAAAAATTGATTGACTTGAACCAGTGAAGCAAGGGAAATACTGGAGGAGGGAAAATGTGCAGGGACAAAGAATTGGTACAATGTTTTGTGCTGTTTCCCTGCTAACAGTTGTAAGATAAAATGGTTGTACTAACTCTTAGCCTGTTATGTTGAAATACATTTGGAAAAAGGAAAAATAAATCTGTAATCTTTTGTAAGTTGTTTTAATGCATTTGAGAGATCTGACAATATGGATAGCAACAACAACAACAACAAAATAATCTAGGAACCAAGTCAGATGAAGCAGTGAGTGACCAACCTATACAACAAGAGACTCTGCAATTCCTGTGCAAAGGCCAAGATAATTCTGTGCACGACTGGACTGCATTCAGCAGTGAGACATGTATGCAAGGTCACACAGGTAAGAAAGACAATGCATAGAAAACTTTTGTGTAAATGAAAGGCAAATCCAGCAAAATCAGTGGCAAACAATTTTCATTTCCTTGTGGTTGTTTTGTGGGTTTTTTTGTGTGTTTGGTCAGTATTAGAAGGTAAAACTAATCATGCCTCTACTTTTCTCCACACTCTTTAAGAGCTAATCTACCAGGATTCATTCTCTATCTTAGGAGCTCTGCCTGAAAATAATAATATTGAAAGAAGATTTAATTCTATCCATCATTTTGGTGATTACATATCCAGAATTATTTCAAAAGGGCAAACTGCTTTAAACCAAGCTAAAGTATTCTGATACACAAAAGATAAAGATCATAAGATCTAATATACCATCTAAGCCACTGGGTTTGCTGCTCTATTTGTCCTTATACAGGTTTTTTGTAGTTGCAAGTTTTTCCAATTTGGTACTGAAAATTCATTAAGATATGAATGACCTAGCGAGAATGAAGTTCTGACATCAATATCTTGCAATCAACCTACCACAAATGCTGTGCTGAGGTTGTGATAGTCATTATTCAATATACAAGCTGTACAGATGGTCAGCTAAATCTCATGGCACTGCTTGCAATCTCCGGTGAAAAATGTAATCAAGAAAACCTGCTTCCAGCCAAACTGAATTTTTGGTACTAAAAAGAGATGTTTTGTTTTCGTTATTAAATGAAGTTCATATGGGCCAAATATTCGCTTGCCATAATCAAGTATATGAGCAAAGTCTTCATCCATTCTAAAGCAGTGGCTGGTTTTTTGGAAAATGTAGTAGCAAAACTAGACATAATCCAAAGCAAAGGTCTTCAGGTCCAGATGTATTTCTTATCCTTTTTCAGAAAAACTGTTTCCAGTCTTATTAGGACTGGCTCTTTTCTTTCCTTTCTTCACTTCCATGTACTTTATTCAGAATTGTTTTCTGGGTATGAGTTTCCAAAATGTTAATATGTTTTTCTGTGAACCGAGAGATAACAACATTGATACGTTTTCCAGATTTTACAGGGTCAGGCATCCACAAAACAGCTAGCCAGTGTATCAAATTCAGGTAGTCAGATGGCTGTCAGGCCACAACAATGTTTGTCTACTGAGTTTTTTTACTTGTTTGTTGCAGCTTGTTAGAATTCATATATTTAAATTACCATACATTTTTATGAAAGATGTGAAAGAAAATATAGGTGTTTGACCAGGGACAAAATCTCAAGGTTCTATAATTAGAAATACAAATACTTTTGGGACACATTGTAAATCACAATTTTTGTAACACTTCTGCAGTACCATGCATTCTCTGTGGTTTTGTCTGATTTAGTTTCACAATTTGCAAGTGTCAAAACATCTTCCTCCTGCCTCTATTTACACAGAGAAATAAGGCAAATCCAAGTGCAAAGAGAGCTTGCCATTACCTTTTCTGTCAGGTTTTAAATCCATCATCTGATCAGTTGTTCTGCTTGTATTCCCCCTCATCCCTCTGAAGCAAACTGGAAACTCTGAAACGAAAACTCCTGCAAAAATTGAAAAGAACTTCCTACCCTCCATATGAGACAGGAATTCCAGCCCAGTGAAGGACTTCTCAAAGTGGGAAACAAAAGCACAGGGACAAGCACAACTGGGATTTCTTTCCTCTTTTCCTTAGTGCTAAGCCTATTTTCCCTTCCTTACAGCCCCTCAGAAAGTTTCTCCTCGCTCCACTTAACTACTATATATGTCCATCGTATAATCCTTGTGACCTGAAAAATTGTCTTTATCTCCTTCTTCTCCCTGGGCATCCAGACATCTGAAGGAGATGAACGGGACAGATCAAGAGTGGCTATTGTGCATTTTTAGATAAACTGCTCAAAGACATAAGGTTAAAAAAGAATTGAACTTGTGACTGGAAAAGTGGGAGGAAGATGAATACAGAGCCAATTAAAGCCCGCACACAAAAAAAAAGAGAACAACATCAAAAAGCATCTATCTCCTCAAACTGGCATGTGATGCAATGCTGCTCATTTTCAAAGCAGTACACAAACATTAATTATTCCTCACAATACACCAGTGAGATAAACAAGAATCACTTAATGCTAGCCAATAAAGTAATAAGGAAGAGGAAGACTTTTCTTTTAGAAGTGTATTAGAACAAAAGGTCATAGTGAGGGAATGTACTGGAATTAAGGCTGTTTATGAACAAATAAAGGCAGCAGGGAAACTAGTGATGAGTATAACAACACCAAGATGCTGAATTCTAGTCACTAGAAACTAGGTGTCTAATTGGAGCTAGTCAGCCCAGCGTCCCTTAAAATTCCTTGGAAAAAAATAGTGACTTCTAAGTGTGGTTCACTCTACTTGGATTTCTATCTTTGAGCAGTTCTAGAGGTGTTCATAACTCTTTTTGGCCATGAGAAAAGCCCAGCTGAGACTAGGGATTTGGTCCTGAGTTCTGCGTTATTAAATGAGGAGACAACTCCATTTCTTTGCATCTATCTGCTGCCTTTCTCATCTTATACTGGAAGCTCTCTGGAAAGGGCTGTGTTTTATTGTGTGTTTATTCAGTGTATATACTACAACGTGGCTTTTACCTATGCCTAGGGCTCCCAAGAGGTACTGCAATACACTCAAATTTCTAGGAAAAGAATTTTCTTCAGACAGTGGTAATAAGAAATCAGCTTTTCTGAATATGTGTGAAATTACAGCTTTGGGGAAAAGAAAGTTGAACGTGGCAATAATGCAGCCATGTAGTAGCATAATGGAGTGTAAGTGGTAACCAATATAGTTTGGGGGTTACATTTTTGGGGGGTTACAACTTTTGCTGCAACTACCAGTTTTCCCTTTCAAAGGGAACATAAAAATCCTTTTTATAACAACTAAAGACACTACTACTACAAAGAAAAAAAAATAATCAAAACCTAGTGATACCCTGCAAACTGCCCAGATTGTGGCATTAATCCAGATTAATTATTGTTATTGTGATTTTTAATAATGCACATTGCTATACACCGACTTTGCTGAAGGAGAGCATCTTATATCACGCACAGAGTATTAAAGTCACGGGGTTACTACACTGTTTCTCTGGAATTTTCCAGGAAAAATTTAGACTCGGTCTCATACTTTTTTCCCCAGCATATCTGAGTTCACTTAGGCTGTGGAATACCTTTGTGTGGTAGTCAAAATGCATTGTTTAATTCTTTTGGATTAAGCTAGTTAAAATGTGGCATAATAATAGTCTAGCGACATTTCTGATTCCTGTAGTTCTGTATAGAATTGCTGGATGTAATTGCAGTGAAGCTCAACTGCTCAATACAAAAAAAATAGTTAATTCATCATATTTATGCTTTTTGAAAAAGAGCAAGCCAAGGCCCACATAGGTTCTGAATATGTAATAAACCAAAATGAACATTTAAACCTAGAGTTTTCACTTTGCATTTTCAGAAAGGTTTTTTCTCTGTTTTGTTACTTATTTATTGAAAACCTTTCCTGAACTCCCATCACTGATGTGTCTGAATCATCAGCTTATAAATTGAGTCATTCCATTAATTTGGGCTTGATAATGTTCAGCCAAATCTACGGACAGTAAAACATATTCGTAGGCAAATTACCAGGAAAGAAATAAACAAGAAACTAGTAGACAAACTCTATTCCTAATAACTATAATTAGGCACCCTGTGGTTTTCTGAATTTTGTGTATTTTGATCTCAGTACAGTTTTTATTAGTGAAAGAATTGGTGTTACCCCATTAGGAGACTGATCATTTTCTAACGGACTTCTTTGCTTGGCCAGAATTCTTGTTAAATCCTACCTGTTTCAGGAGACTTTTCCGACATGCACTGCGACTAGGCATGGCAACAGGAAGGCAGCGGCGGGTGGGAAAGCTTGCCTCTCAGAGAGACATGGCATTGCAGTTCAGCTCATCTGGACCACGCGAGAAGCTGCAGCATTTGGCTCCAAGTTCAGACCTTAGCAGGCTTTAACCAGAAGTGACTTTGAACCTTTCTATGAGCTGGAACCTGTTACGGTACTCTTTGCTCAGTCTCTCCCTAGGATTTTAAGTGTGATTTAAGTAAGATTTAAGCTGAGCTGCACCCCAGCAGCCTTGCCCCATGGGAAATGGCATGCCCAGACACAGCAACACAGCTCCACACAGAAACACCCGAGAGCCCCAAGAACTCAGGCAAGCCTGTGTGGTCCAGTGTGGCGCTGATCGCAGGTCTTAGAACCGGGAAGCCACATCAGCCTGATGCTGAGCTCTGCTAACCTGTCTCCCTTCCTACAGGGCTCAGCATGCAGCCCTATGACACCTAATGCAAATCTAAACCTGTCCTGCTGTCCTTCCCAGATCTTCCTCCCATATGTTCCTGACCCTCCCCTTCAGCAGGCACTAGTGTGCCTCTCAGCAATAAACTGCTCCAGGGAGCTGCTCTGGCTGAAAAGAAGTTAATTTTTCATTTGCTTATATTTTCTACAGGGTTTATTTTTGTTCTGGATTGGTTCTCTGGGACGATTTACTGCATGGCCAATTTAGGCAAGAAAGCAAAAACATGAGGGTATACATAGGTGCCATTGAGATGTAGCCAGTGATTACAGCCACGTGGACTTCGCTCAGGCTTTCATGGAAGTTTGTTGCAATTAGAGTAACTGGCTTGTAGTTCCTGAGCTAGAGCACTCACAGATGCCATTGGTGTCTTCCCATAGAGCTGAGCAAACACAGGAAGAACTGACCTTTGAGGGAGCTTGCTATTTAGGTAAGTAACACAAGACAGTGAAAATAAAGGCTGTGCCTTCATTTACTTGAGGAGGCGGTGGCAAGGGGAATGTAATGATCATAACTGGTGAAATCTATTTACTAGACTCTGAGAATTTTCCAGCATAATTTTTTCAGCCTCCTGTCGTACAGAGCTGCAGTCGTTATAGTAACTAAGCAGTTACAAGCAAGAGTTTAGTTGTTTCTGTTCCTGACCCTGCATCTAGAAGGAGTAAATTGGTCTGCTTGTTTTTAAGCATCCAATACTTTACATAATTGTCACCAAATTAATTTTTCTCTTGGTGACAGGTAACGTTGCTGAATTGAAGTTCAGGAGAGGGCACCATACAAACTGCTTACTAAGATGCATAAAATGTCACCTTTCCTTATCCTCATCTGCAGTGAGAAGCTATAGTCTTCTTTTGCTGAGTATTTGCTGGTGTGCATGTTGTCTGAGATACCAGTTTATGAATGCTGGATCTATGATCAGATTAGGATTATATAATGTTAGCATGGATAATACTAGGGTGGTAACAGTACTACTACTAGGTACAACAAAATATGACCTAGAAATCCCCATAAACATCAGCAAATTCAGTGTGAGCAGATACTTTGGAGCACAACACTAGTAAGTCCTCTCTCTTGTACAGGTTCCCTTTCGATGACTTTTTATCCTTCACAAGCAACAAGACAAGTCTTAGAATAAAGTAAGTTTTGAAAGAGCTGTTTGTAGCTTTTAAGATACATAAAATGGAAACACTTTCTGGGCCATTGTGAAAGTACTAACAAGTCCCATCTGTTCTCCCATGTTCATCAGGCATACCAGGGAAATTTATAAAGAATGATTGTTAACACAATCCATTTTAATCTCACTGTGCTTAATTTTTAAGATAGTTTTTAAATATCTTCAGATACATTTATCAGGATGCTGAAAATGTCAGAGAAGAGACAAGAACTTTTTTTCTCATAACTGGAGTTTCATAACTAGCTTTAAGCAAATGGTCTGAACTACATATCTTAAACTTTATCACATAGCATTACTTTTAGAAAGGTAACACACGTCAGAAAGAAAACTATTATAAACTGAATACATCCCGATATAGAAAAGGAGGGATGAGAAAAAGAAACAGCAATATGCTAAAGCTTGTGATCGTGTATTTTGGAAATTTTTTAGCCTGTATGCTAATAAACCTACAAATCAGAAAAAATCATCATAGAACTTACAATTATCTTTTTTTGTTGTTAATAATTAGATTTTTGATGTGGTATCATTAATATCTTCATGAAATTAAATAAGGAGATGTCACCATCAGTTTTGAAGAATTAAGCCTGTAAAAGCAAACAAAAATTCCTCTCATAACTGCAGATTGTTTCCATACAGTTGTCAAACTCCCTCCCAAAATGAAACATTTTAGATATTGAAATTAAAAATTACTTCTCGTCATCATTCTGCTTCCTCACAGCTTCCTTAGGACCTATTCTCCAAGTTACAGTGCAGGCAATTTTTTCTGATTTACACTTTTAGAATTAATGTACTGGCTCTAATGAAACCCTTTGTCAAAATAACTTCTCTCCTTCAAAACTCATTATAAATGTAATATCATTTCATTTTGGTTCACCTTAAAACGTAACTGTTTCCTAATACAAATTTGACTCCAGGATCCATAAAGTAGCTGCCTATTGTCTCAAATTAGTCTTATTATCTAGTTTGCCTGATAAAGAAGTTAACACTGTAGAGAAGCATGCAGAGCATGTGTAAGGAACCAAGAGCAATCCCATCACTGCAAGAAAAAGAGTAAAAGAAAAAGCTGTTATTTCTCATCAACACACAGAAAACTAGATTAGACAAAATGAGACATATGTCAATTATTTTAGGAGTAAGTTCTCTTCCCACCATTTGGCATCCACAGCATAATTACTAAAACATATTCCCAGAGCAAACCCAGGAAATTTAAAGAGTAACTGAGATATTTTACATGCTCATTAGTCTTTTTGTACATCATTAAAATGGCTCTGAATCCAATCTGCTTGAAGAACTGTATGCCTCAATAACAGAAAAGAAAGTAATAACTATAAAGATTTCCTCCTCAGATCTCAAAAGGTGGCAGGTATTTCGGACCAGCATCTGGTAGCATATTCCTCAGGCATGTATAGTCATGGCTATCTGCAGCACTGGCACACTCTGGGACAGAATAATGTCTTTTTCCTATCTGCTCATGGCACCCAGACATAATCTCATCTTACATTTTTTAAACAGCCTCTGCTCATTGTGAGTTAAACCTACCTGTAGAGTAATTTAGCCAAATTCCTCTAAGCTATACTCATTTATAACATAAAGAAATCTGGCACCTCAGTACTAACAGAGCCCAGGAGATCTAATGAATTTTCTTAATGAAGTTTCTTGGAGGCCAAATGAAGTAAGTATTTTTCATGACTTATGGCTGTGGAGAGACCATGCTGCGCTGTGTGTCCTTTGCAGCTGCAGCTGCATTCAAAGGTGACCAAAGAGTGGTACCCACCTGCTAGAGGGAATAGCCCACCCTCGCTTAGCTTTAGTGTACGGAGTTCTGCAGCACCCCCGGCGGCGACTCAGCACTGTATAACCTCATCCTTCCACCCTGCTCTGCTCCCTACCTGAGTGTTCACCTGAAGTGGCCACAGTGAAGCCTGGGTCAGCTCAGCATTGCTGACACCAGTGGAGACACCAGCCGTGAAGCACAGTTCTGAGGCAGCACCAAGGACCAAGGACAGTCAGTCCTGTCCCCCATTCCCATACAAGTCTCTGTTTTCCCAGTTCATATGGGTCATGGCCCCCCAGAGCCCTTCCTCTGCCCTTGCTGCTCTGGGCTCGCTGCTTTCAGCCTGGGAGACATAAAGGAAGACAATTTATGCAGGAAAAAGACCCTGCACCCAAAACCACACCTACCCAGGGTACCCATGCACACACACACCATCCATCAAGTCTGTGTCATACGTGCTTATTTAACCACAAACACATGACTGCTGATGGACCGCTTCTTTACACATACCATATTTCTAAAGCATCTCAGACTGCACTCACTTAGAGATGAAGACTTGCAGCAGCTGATCCTCCCTACAGCTGAGAGGCTGGAGTGAATTAAGGTTTCTAAACCTGCTTAATGGAAGGATAGGGGGCTTGGCACTCCACAGTCCCTCAGGGACCTCTGTCCCGCTGCCCCAGGCTCTGGTGAGTACCATACCAACACACTGCAGTTACGGATCAGGAGGTCTCTGGATATAAATTCTCCATATATGGCTATTATACATTTTTTATAGAGTAAAATTTTCTGGTTGAAGTACCTGTTATTTGGCCTTACTGCCGACATAATTTACTTTGAAGTTAAAGAACAAGGAAAAAGAACGGACTGCAAGGAAAATGTATTCCACCGAGTGAAGCAAGTCCATTAAAGGTGAGTTCCTGAGCACTTTCAAGAATACTGTTCAAACTCTTCAATCATTTATCTCACCTGGATACACTGGTTCCTTGTGTTAAAAACTTCATAGGGACGTGCATTTTGCACTTAATGAGTAATGTGGCCTTTGCCGCATGAAAGGAAATTCATTTTAAAACACCCTTAATTATTACTGTGGTCAGCCTATGATGTTGCTAACTCAGCAGAGGGAAAAACAGTAGTGCAGAACGTGTGTTTGTTCTGGCAGTAACGTGATTTATATATTTACCCATATGCCAGACCAGGAAGGCAGCTGGCCCCAAACAGAATGACTTTCTGAGAGGAAGCCGTGCGGGTAGTGACCCTACTCTCGCTTTACTCAGTGGCAATATCTTGTCTGGAGGCTTCTGCTTATCAAAGTAGGAGAGAGTCATGACACGTGAAACACTAAGCACTTAAACTCGCCATCAGTAAGCACCAAAGGGAAGGAGTACCGATTAAATCCAAGCTCACTTGTGACCAAAGGGGATTTCTGCAGCCTCAGGTATGTGAGATTGGGTTTGACGGCCACAGGCGCTTGCCTGAATCTAATACTGAAGTCAACCTTAAAGAAAAGAAGACTCAGCCACTAGTGAGGCTTGTGCCTGTGCTTTAGGTGGTAGCTGAGGTCTGATGAGCCATGTGGCAATGTGAGATGACACAGGAATACATGTTGCATGGGGCAGGTATTACAGTGGATAAGGAATTTTTGAAGTGGCCTTGTTTGCCTCATTTTTGACTTTCTCCCTCAATACGACTGCCTTCTGGCAGAGAACAATTTCCTGTAAAACAGGAGAAAATGAGGCCATGCCGTGCATAAACTGTGAGTCACTGATGACCCGTTACCCTACATGAGAACTGACATGATGTAAGTTGAAGATGTTACTTCTGCTGAGAGCTGTGGTGCAGTGAAGCCAAGGGACTTGTATGTGTACAAGTCTGTAGGGATAAGCACAGAGAAGGGAAGTCCTGCTCTCTGGACACTTCGTGACTCCCATGTCAAACATCCCAGGGCCTCTCAAGTCCCAGGCAGGCACCCCACCGCCTGACCTGCAGGGCTGTGCTCACACCCGCTCTCACTCTGATACAGAAAGAAATCTCTCTCTTCTGTCCCCGCTGCTTCAGCTGACACAAAGGCAGGCACATCATTTGTATTACCCCTTGACTTTTGCCAATGACTAATGCATTGCAGAGTATATGTATATCCATCAGCACTTGCAGAGTGAAAGCAGCTGTCAGGTGCCGAACTGTTGCGCTAAGGAAGGGATTAAGGTGTAGGGGCTTAAGGGGATTAAGGCACAGGAACGCTTATCTGGTGTGGTCCAAGTGGATTTAGGGTTGAGGGAGCGATGCAGGCACTCGGAGAAAATTTATGCCAGCTGCAAGCTGCACTCCTGGTACCAGTGTGCTATGGTACTGAGTAGCATGCCTATACTGCTGCTGTCACCCACGCCAGGGAGCGATCCTGGAGTGCCGCTCGGGTGGTGTCGAATGGCTCTTACCAACACTGCAGAAAGCAAGCCTCTCTAAAATGGCTTGGTTCTTCTCTAGGCAGTTGCTTTGGTGCCTTCCAAATGTTTCTTCGACTATTCATGATTAATTATTTGAGAAATAAATTTGAGAAAAAAAAAATTAACTGCAGAAAGGCCAGAAACAAATACAGGTAAATGCAACCTTAATGATGGAAAAACCCCACAAATGACAGTGCATGGCAAGTTTATTCAGAGCTAAAATGCTTCTCAAGATAGGTTTGCTTTATCTTGACAGCACTGCTGTTTCAAATCAGCTTTCATAGCACAAATGCATATATTTGTATGAACCTGCACACTATTCATAATATAATTTTATTTTGAAAAAGAAAAATCTCATCAAGTCTGTATGTTGGGAAGAAAAAATCTGATAATGACTTAGCAAAAGTAAATTTGTAAAGTCCATCTTGAATCAAAAATAACCACACAACCATAACGTCCAAGCCTCCTCAGCTGGCATACCTGTGCTCCCAAGGCAGGAAAGTCATTACGCTGGAGATGGAGCCAATGCTTTTTAAGCATTTTAAATAATTTTTGACAGATGGTCCAGATGAGGCCATGGCAGTTAGCTGACATGTAATCAAGATCCACACTGGAGTAACACGTGCTAAGATGGAAGGAGCGCATTTGCTGTAGGTGGGACCCTGGCTCCTGTGCTGCTTGCTGCTCTCAGTCATGACAGCAAGCCTGTTTGTGGGACTGTGCTGAATGTGTTCTCTTTTTAATGGGAAGCTTTCTAAAAGCGGATTGCTTTCTTGTTTTGGAAAAGCATCTGTGGAACAACACTCTCAACCTCACATTCACACACATTCAAAGAGAAGGAAACATTACACTGGAGCCTGTGATGATAAATCTACCACAAAAAGCTGGGACATGGCATGCAGCTGGGAGACAGTGACCACTGATCCCAGCATCTCATGAGCTCTTTTGTGCTGCTGAGTCTTGTCAGGCAACAATTGAATGGTTAATTTATTTTCTGATTTATAAAACAAGTTTCATAAATTTGCTAGAGCTGTATTTTGATTTTGTCTCCAAGCTTGACAAGTTAAAGACAAGCAAGAAAACTGTGCTGGAGAAAAGAAGATACTGCACCTCTACTGCAGCATGCCAAAGTGCCTTTTACATAAATGTTTCATATACAAAATCAAATAAACTAACCGTATCAGCTCTATTTTACAAGCATTCACCTCTACTCTCTTTTAAATGAGGTTTCTTTTTAATTTACCTTTCTATTTTTGATCTATACTACAGATAATTTACTCTCTTTTAGAAGTAGTGCTGTGTTAACCACTGCCTTTAATCAATTACTTTGAACATTTCTTCCCATTGGTTTTCTCTTGAAAACTACCCAAGGATTTAATAGCCCTAAGGTACCCTTGTAATTTCTGACAAAACAAATCTGAACTAAACTCACCTGCCTGATCTCGGTAACGTCAAAACAGGAAAAGAATTTTCCAGCAATAATCTGGTTTTAATTACTTGGTTTTACTTGCTATTTTTTTTTTTTACTTTCTACACTTGTTAATTACTTGCAAAGGTGCTTGCAACTTTGAAAGTCTCAGCTTTACACATATCAGAACATATTTGACTTCTAGCTGTTGTCTTTCAAAAATAATTAATTGTCATTAAAACAGTCCCTTTTAGAAATAACTTCCTTAATGGTTTATATTGAAGGAAATCTATTAAGGTTCTTTTCATATTGCTTTATCTTGAGGGCAAGTTATTTTTTTAATGTTGCTGCAAATAAACTGGGAAACAAGAATGGATTTTAAATTGACATTCTGCTATTATATTACTGAATCATTGTATCTTATAGTAGACACGTTCCAGAATTGAAATTTACCATATTAAATTTACCAAATAAAATTAAAAAACAATGGATGCATATATTACTATATAGAGAGATAGAGATTCTTGAAAATAAATATACTGTGAGAAAACTCATTGCTGGCAAAACAAAGACACTGGAAGGAAAACAATGGCTGAAGAGCTGCAGAAATACTTGCATGCATTTAAGCATAATTTTAATACTTCATAAAATGTACATTTAAAAAACAAAGAGATGATAGATGATATGTTTTTCAGGGATCACTCTGTGGTCAACGAATAGAAGTTATCTCACTCTTCACAGTTAGCTAACTTTTCAAAGTCTCGCTTTTTTCCTCTCACAGTACTTATTAGTCTAACCTATAGTTACTGATTTACCATTCGTACTAGTTCTCTAGCAAAGTGAAAAGAAGGAGAAGAAATTAAAACCTGATCCACTGAAATCATTGCCATTTGCACTGACCTCCATAAGGCCAGGTTTCTATTTATTTTGAAAGCCAGAATATCTCATAACCTCAGCTTGTCTTTCCAGCTACAGGTTATTTCTGCCTTGACAGAACAAAGCTCTGTCTGCGTATCTGAGCCTGTCAGCAGCAACCTAATAGAGAATTTTGCTAGCAGTTATGATGTTGATTTTCTATGTAAGCACTGTTTTTAACTGACATCTGGTGACATATTGGCATAGGAACAATCTAATTCTAAACCAGGAAAAATGTTGGGTAGAGAAGGAAGAGTTCATCCTCACCAGTGAAGACAAATTCTAACAGTTCTCAGAAGTTTCTACAATTGTTTCTTCCTTGGTCATTTTCAAGCTGACTGGCAGATGTCTTTGTTTCTAGGAAGCATCAAAGAAACCCAAAATATCAAAAAACCCCACCAAAACCCAAACCCAAAAGGCAGGAATTCAGCTTCCACTAAGGCTTGCTTGCCTGTATCTAGATTCTCAGTCCTGGACACCAACTTCACTCTGGACTCAACTGCAATGGAATTGAATAAATGGCAAGGGAAGGGACATGTTAAGTGCTATAACTGCTCCCCATGACATGCATTAAAGCAGTGAAAGCAGAAGGTCAGGCTAGCACCAAAGGTCCTTCCCACTGCCCTTCTCCTCCTTTCCTGGGTGAATCTGACAAGCCACGATGGTACAATACGTACAAACACAGAACAAATTCCAGAGGTGTTTTCTGGACAATCTGCATTGGTTTTGGTTTGGGTTTGCTTTTGCTTTCACTTTTGGTTCTGTTGCTGCTGGTTTAATTAATAATGCAATATGATTTTAAAGTATTAATCTAAATTACTTTAACATTCATTATTGTCTTTTATTTGCCAAGTTTTTAAAAGGAGTTTCTTAACTGTGCTTCTCTTCAATTTTTATCCTTGACCATTTTTCTCAATTGTTAAATATAAGGAATAAGTCCTTCATTGCCCCATCAATTTTTATAAGACATTAGATAAATATACCTATTTGCAAGTGTTCTGAAATGTTGGGAAACTGCTTTATTTTTCATCTTGGACATTTGACAGAAAATAAAGGCCTGACATTTTTCTTTTTCAAGATAGCTAACAGGCTGAATACATACCAGGGTAGAAAGGAACTCTTCGATTACCCAGTCTGACTTGCAGCAAAGGACAAATCAGAACATTTCAGTCAGCTATTCTCACAGAGAAATTCACGTCAACCTTCAGTGCATGGCATAAGGGTTACCTTGCTGTCGACAAAGCCCTCCAACTAACATAAGTGGCTGCTGGCTGCTGACATGAAGTATTAAGAACACGGCTGCCCATACTACGTTGCTTGCACAGTGCAGTGCCCATTGGCAAGCAAGGACCTCTTAGTCTGGACCACACAGAGGCATAAACTGAGGGTTTACATTAAGCACATACTGTACCCTTTTGACTCACCCGAGGAGGGTATGAACCACAACACTTTGCTTTGAACTGTCTGAACTGAACAAGTGGACTAAGGAATTCATGCATAACTTAAAGAAGACGTAAGTCTAAACTAGGCAGGTTCCTAAGCTGCCTTAGGCTCCCCTCAGATTTTTGCCTGATATTTGCTGTCTCCCTGGACTCCCCTTCACAGTCTGTTCTCTAGTACCACTTATCAGAAGGAAGGACGGTCTTGGAGGGTTTCTCAATGGGTTGGACATGGGTGACCTTTTTGTTTCTCGTTTTCTCTTCTGGGTAGTATATAGATATGCTAATTTCACCCCCATGACAGAAATGCTCAGCCACAGCCCTGTTATTCCAACAGCCAGCCATACCTTTCCAAAACACTTTCCTTTTGGATTTTCTAGTATGTTTTCAGCCATTGGACATCAAAGACTTTCTATAAGGTTGTATAAAGATTGCCTGAATATGTAGAGCTTCTTGACCATAATCAAATCAATGTTTAATGCAATTCCCCAAAAGCTAAATAGACCATGAAAAGTGTTTAGACTTCACATTATTCCACCTAATTTTTGGGAGCCCTGAAAACCAAATTAATTCCTCTAATTTTCTATAAAATGCCTGGTAGGTTTCCCCCCTAGATTTCTGATGAAAATATCAAAAGAACATTGGTTTGAACAACAATGCTAGCAAGCCCTTAGAAAAATTCACTTTCTCCATTAAACAGGTATATTCTCAGATACATTTTTTGAAAATTTCTAACTATTTTTCAAAAATTAGTCTCATATAAGATCAAGTCTTATAAAGAGATTCTGGTTGCTTCATCTGAGAGAGTGGCAAGATTTCACAGAGTTTTCTCTTCAGCGTTTGTAGCTGGCTGGTCTGCTCTCCACTGAAGTGTTTGATTTTTTGCGTTCAAATGACATATTTCTGGAACCAGGACTCAAATCCTTCCTGTTAACCTCGGACCCAAAGGCTATCTAACCCTATCTAACGGATTTACCTTCCCTAACAGTATTCATGGTTGCAATACTTGATTAGGGACAAAAAGGTCTTTTCCTTTTAATTTAATTTACCACTTGAATGAATCTCAGGGACACTTCTTAAAATCCATAATTTTTCAGAGACAGCTGTACAATGGGTGGAAGAATTCTTAAGGTTCACTGCATATACATTGTCTCAGATGTATGGATAGAAAATGCAACATAAAGGTTGAATAGTGATAAAATTATATAGTGCATAACTTCAGAGAAATAGCCTCAAAGAAGTAAGTGGAAGTCAAACCGTGAAAAATGTCAGCGGACTCTTGTTTCTCCTATTTGAGTAGAGGAATTGTTCTTTCTGGTGAGTAATAATGATCAATATTTAAAAGTTAGGCTACATTGATCATATTAAAAGAAATGTATGGGAAATGTAATATAGAAACTCATTCATCTTTTTTCTGTTAACTTCTCCCTAGAAAATTACCTGAAGATTTATAGTGAGAACAGATCAATCAATTCAGACTCAACAAATGGGTAATTTTTCAGTGCTAAGGGAATCAGAATCAACAGAAAGCTGTTGATAAATGTAGAATAAGGCAATTCTTGACAAGGATCCAGTTATAGAATTTAATTCTCCAATAAAGAAATTAGGGCCCAAATACAGCAAGGGAAACTAAGCACATGCAAAACTACTGAGAGATGTACTGAATACACATGTTTTCCTGGATCTGGTTCCTACTTCAGTGTCCTAAAAAATACACTTTAGACAAGAGGTCATAACTGCACAGAAAGCAGGAGGAGCCCCTTAAAACAGGTAATTGCTAGATTCTGACTAAAAGAATTCATTACAGTATTTTTTTTAAAAACTTGCTGATTCAGTTAAGGAACAGCAATCACAGCAGCTCTGAGAACTACAGAATCAGGGCCAATACTGTCTGAAATATCAGATGAAGAAATTGTAACGAAACACTCTTCACTCAGCTTACATGGAAGGACACTGTATTCCTGCAAAGCTTACTTTTGACAGAAACCTCTTCCATTACTCTACTTTGCTAAGTGTAACATTCTAATTGCATTTATATAAATAATAGGGGAAAAAATAAAGCAAATATTTTTTCAGGAAGGGATGTCTGTAGTTTTGTTAAATGCCCAGAGTACCAGGCTGTCAGCTGGTCCAAGGCGGAGATAAGGTCTCAGTTTCTTCTGTTGAATTAAGAGACACTGGAGGAGGCAAAAGGAGAAAATGGCTCGGAGCATGCCTGTGTGGTGCAGTGGTGAAGTGTCTTCAGCACCCACGTATTACTGTTCACTTTGCCTGTTATTAGCCTGACATTTAAGACACTGTTACGGCTGATAATTCTGAAATCTTTCAAGCAGAGGAAAGAACTCGGGTCCCTAGTATGCCTAGAGATTTCTCTAAAAAATGAGCTTTTTTAGACAAGGAAGCCATTGCTGCTTCTGCACATGCAACTTAAAGACTGAAATCTCTTGCTGTCCACTCTGATTCTTATCAAGAAAAAGGAAAAAAAACCAAAAAACTTCAGATGCTACCTTAAGGAAAGAATACGAGCTGCAAGTCCTAAGCAGAAGGAAGCATCTAGTAGTATCATGTCAGAGCAAACAACCAGATCAAAGCCACAAATGTATTCTCTTCTTCTGTTAACTGAGATAATTGGGTTCTTTTGATGCTGTTTTGGTTCAGTTTAGAAAATACACAGAATTACAGGGCTGGGGGGCAGGGTATCTTCCAGTAAAAGTTTGTCCAAAATAATGTAATGTTGGACCAAAATATGAATGAAAAATAAATGCACATTAGTGATTAAGCCCAGATTTCTGAAAAGAAACCCATATAATATCTTTTACTTTACGGCACAGAGGTTTAATATAAATTAATATAACAACAACAAAAAAAGCTGGACACAAAGGTTGCTTTAGCTGTGCTATTGCAGGAACAATGGAATTCCCCAACAATTCATTCTTTTCTCTTAGAGGCTAGAGAGCTACTTGTAATTAATTTGGTGTCAGGCTACCAAAATATGGACAAATTTGGATATTTATTGATTTTTCTCTTGTTTTTCATCTGCCTGGTTAGAAAAATAAGAATAATAAAAAAAACATACAAGGCTTTTGTGAGGAGTATTTGTGAAGAGTAACTAAGTACTAAAAAACCAATTACATGTCTGTCTTAATTTCCTAAAGAATTATCAAAAATAAAATAAGCAGTAAAGCATCAAATAGCGCCTTTTCTTTAATTTCCTAATTTTAAAGCTTTATTTTTATTCACTTGGTCCAAATATTTCCTGACATCATACAAAGAAAATTGCAATTGCCTGTTGAAGCTCTTACATAATCTTTACTGAAAAACAGCAGGTTTTACATTCCTAATAATAAATACCACTGTGAGAGAAGAAAAACTCTTTATCTTTCATTAAAATTGTCTTAAAGTATCCTATTTAGATATCTGCATCCATAATTAAATCCCCTTAGAACACAGCTTTAAATATTTCTACAAAACTCACCTTCTGACCATCTCAAACAAGTCTTGTGATTTAAGATGAGCTGCCACTGAACTAGAATTTATGGCATCAAGTAATTTCATGGCAAAGACATAGCATCAGGGCCCTGACAAAAATTCATCTCTCCTTAATCATAATCAAAATAATTTAAGAGTAACTTCTAAACTATATACACAATCAATGATTTTCAAGTAAATATGGTTGTTTTTCTTGTTTTGGTTGGTGTTTTTTTTTTTTTAAATTATAAACTAAGTTCTCTCCTTGTCTTTGTGGGAATGTTTAAATGCAAATAAACTGTTCACTGTTTTGTTTCACTTTGTTTTTTAGTCCTCTTGTTTAAAACTTGAAAGATAATTCTTACTAATGCCTGTGAGGAGTTTCTCTTTCATTAAAAGCACAGTTTGCCTGTGTTGCGTAGAACTGTATCAGATAATGCTGGTCCTTTGCCAAGTACAACATATTTAAAGCAAAGCTCTGTTTAATAGCAACTGCATGTTATCTGATCTGTTAAGCTGTTCCTGGGTTGCATTTTAAAACATGAATGTCTTTTTTTTTAAGGAAAAAATACGCTGAATTAGTGTAAAAAACTTCAGGAAATAACGAGGCTTGTCCTTTTAGTATCTTAAGGGAAAGCAAGCCTTAAAGGGTATTATCTATTCACTTGATCAACAAAGATGTTTTCCTGACTTTTTGAATATCCATGGTTTCAAAACTCTATTAAAATGTAACAAATTCAAAACCTGGTTCTCCTTTACTTCAAAGTGTATTTCTTAACTACCCATTTCCCTGTATACTTAATAAGGGCTGGTCTCATTTTAAAATGTTTGATTTATTCTAGTACCACTAGATAAATAGCAGAGCATGAATATATGTTTCATTGGTCTCAGCCTAATATTATGCACAGAGAAAAAAAATGGAATGAAAACTGTAAACAATAGGATTCCACAAAATCATTGTAAGAAACTTGAAAATTATGCTGGAAATCTGAAGAATCCAACAGGGAATGAAATACCAAATAGAGTTTAAAATACTGTTTTACTAAAATTCTGTAACATGATTCAGAACCAAGAGAGAATGTAATAGCTTTCTCTGACTCTTTGCATTGTTAGTATGTTTCATCTAGGGGAGGCAACCAAGCATCGAGCTACATCAAGATTAGGGCAATTCTGGAGAGATGGAAGAAACACCTGTAAGCCACTGGCAAATGAAAAAGTAAACATCAATCCATCAACAAATATCTAAGGCCTTTCAGACATTTAGGCAATTTCAAACAGCTGAAATTGCAAAACTAACATTATGGATGCAGATAACCAACTTCCACCTAAATCCATTCCCGTTATAGAAATCCTTCACCAAATCTCAACTGCAATCTCCAATTTGACTGTACAATGAATTCTGTTTCAAAGTTTCTGTCACAAGGTGGAAAAAGAAACATTAAAGTCACATGACACAAAGTTCTGATTCATAAAATGTTTCTACTCACCCAAATTTGATCAAAAAACAGTGACTGAGAAACTTAATTTGGATGCCTGAACCAGGTATCCTCTGCTTTTTTGCAGCTAATGCAAAACAAGCATAAAAGCATAACAGTGGTCTGAATTCTAGTCGATTTGGTAAGAATGCAGGCTTGTGCTCACATCTGATTAATTTTGTACAATTGCAGAATTAATGGTCAGAGGATGGTGGCCTCCATCTTTCTCATTACACCTATATTTAATACTTGAAATCCTCTTTGAGATCCCAGGAAAATATATGCTCAGGGTGGATCTCAGCTTCATCAAAAGCAAGACTCAAGAACTCACCAACTCGTGCTTCCTCAGCTGCTGTGTACCGTGATTTCCAGTGAGAAACCTCTGAGGTCCTGAGGTGGAAGACCTGGCACAATCCATCACAGTCCCAACTTGGACTGTCAAATGCCCCAGCATGTATTTAAGAAATAGTGATTCAAAACAGAAATCTCACTTAATTATCACTTAAAAGTGATAAGGATAGCTGAAGTAAAGATTAAGAGCTGATCAGCTCCACTTATGACAATAAGATACATTATTGTCCATATACAACTCCATGCAGTTGCTATCAGAACTGTATTTCTCTAAATAAGATATGGGAGAAATTTTGCTCTTCTGCTATGGGCAATCTTTGTCTCCATATTCTTTTAGAAGTTCTGGATAAGACTAGTACAAATACTTCCATCTTGTTACATACAGCTGCAACTTCCTTAGCAGGCAAGGCATGTAATAATAAGCATAACAACATGAGAAGCATCCAAGAGTTTGACAGCTTGAAACTCACATACCAGAAGGGTGTAAAATGTAAACAATTTCATATTAAAAACCACCCATAAGTCTATGATGGTAGCATTGCTCAAGGAAACACAAGAAAAAAATCCTGTTCAATAAAGAGGTATAAGATACATAAAGTCTGCAGAGTGTGGACTATCATATCACCTGATTTGATCTTGTGTAAATCACATTATGTAATTTGTTTCATTTGGTCCCATAATGAGACCAGAAATTCATCTCTGAGAAAATTATGTCTTCCAGGAAAGCATAGCATCTTATTTGAAAGATTTTAAAAGATGCAGAATTCGCCATTCCTATATATAATTTTTT
Source organism: Falco rusticolus (assembly GCF_015220075.1). Taxonomy (NCBI): domain Eukaryota; kingdom Metazoa; phylum Chordata; class Aves; order Falconiformes; family Falconidae; genus Falco; species Falco rusticolus. Next base: position 27,747,910 of record NC_051188.1, read on the forward strand.
TTAATGGCTAATCATTTTTACAGACATATTGCTTTATTTATAATTCAAATTAAATTATATTCAGCATCTGTCTAGGCCTTAGCTGTAGGATTATCCTTTCTTCGCTACAGCAATGCATTAGTTAATAGTCAGCATTTTTCTCTGTGAGGTTACTTATATAAGTTAATTTTAATCATTTTCTTTAATAACTTCACCAGATTAAGTTCTGATAACAGCTCATTTGCTTTCACTGATACATTTTCCTGGGTCTCTTTGATTTATGAATATTGTAAAAATGTACAGAAACTAAGCACAGTACTCCAGCATTACACTCACAAACACAGCGTACACCTCCTCTCTCCTACCCATTACTCCTTTGTAAATATTTATCAATCTTTCTTTTTTCAACATTAGTGTGCTAATTCAGATCAGGAGCATACCTTTGAAGTGAATCTCCCATTTTTTCCCCCATTTACTACACTTTAATTTGCATTTAGGAAATTTATCATTACATTATTTAAGATAACAGAAGAAAAAAAATTCTCATCAGACACAGTTGCCATAGTAGTATCTTAAGAACAGTAATTAGCAAGGATTAAACACAGCAGGTCAACCTTACTATCATTATTTCCTGTGAAAGATTCACCATTTGTAACATTAAAGTCTTAATTATAAAGGAATAAACTCCAGGGTCGCTTACAAAGCTGTATAAAAATATTTTTAATTGATATTCAAATTGTCAAAAACACATTAAGATTTTTCTATTTACATCTGCATATTCAACTACTTTGACCTATAGCAAAATTCTGGGATATTGGTGATGCTTGTTCACTGTTCCTGCAATGTATAACAGCTTTTGGTTACATAAGAGTTTACAGTTATTATAGAAGCTAGGAATCATGCTGTGGTGTGGTTTTTGAAAGCACATACTAGATATAATCTTGGGCTAAATACCTGTATGACAGCTATTTGCAGTTGTAGGTTTGTATAATCTGCCTTTTCCCATCTAGTCCCATTTTCCTATATGATATCCATGGGATTCTGCCAAAGATCTACATGTGGAACTTCTGTGCCATTTTTAGTCCATAAGAACATAAGAATGATTAAACTGGGTCACAAAAATGTCCATTTTCCTAACTATTTATCCAAGAGTGGCCAAAGATGCCCGAAGAAAAGTATAAAACTAGAGCAAATATACATAGTGTCCAAGATAACTTGCGTCCAAGATAAGTTCTGAGACTAGTTTGAGCATTATAGAAAAACTGACCCTAAATGGTGTATTTATCATTGCTGGTTTTCTATTCTCTGGTCTCCATAGATAGACATGAACATCCCAACAAGACTATTCAACCTACCTATTTTAGACGCTTTTACATATGACCACTTACAGTGAATTAGTCTAAATAAAAATGGTGAATGGGTGATTAATATATGTTAAACACACCTTTGTGATGGTTAAAATTAGTCTTTTCCCTGTATCATACTGAAAGGTTTGCTCCCCCTTATTCCCAGCAAAAGAACCAAGAGTGAGGAAAAAATATTACAAGATTTCCTAAATTGTTAAAAATATATATGTGATTTTTCTGTTTTTTAATATTGAAATAAATAAATAAACAAATATTAACAGACAGTCATTCCTATGATAGGATTTCTCTTACTTTTTCATCTTGAATTGATCATGATTTGGTCATCCAAGATCCTGTTAATGTTAATTTCATGTTGTGAGGAGAAGAAAATTTGTGGTGAATCTGTGCCTTCTTGACATGTAAGAGATTTTATATATATATATATATACATATACATATATATATATGTTGCAATTACAAGGCAGAATAAGAATGGAGTCTGTAACTACCAAGTGTTCTGATGTTCAGCACAAAATTCTGAAACATCCTGAAGAAACCCAAAGTGAATCATTAAAGAAGCTTCACTTCCCTTTTACTTTTGCACTCCTCCCCCCTCCCCTCCCCTCCCCTCCCCTCCTCTCCTCTCCTCTCCTCTCCTCTCCTCTCTCTCCTCTTTGGATTTATTTGTTTGTTTGATAACACTTTACACATTTTTTTGCTGATCACAATCCAGTATAGCCCATAGCTCATGAACCTAGAGGACGATCTCACAGAAATTTGTACGTTCCTGTATTATTTGAGTATTAAATTCACAGCTGAAAATCAAATAGAAGTACAAATCTGACACATGTAAGACACACAAGAGTTAAGTCAGGAGGAACTTGGTTAAGAGAGGTTCAGTTCTCTCAGAAGAGGACAGAAACCTACTACTGTCTTCATGCAGCTTTGTTTGGCTTCAGAAAGCAACAATATATATTTTAATTTCTTTACCTTTGTTACATAAATTCCTTTTTGCTAGATCTTACTTTCTTCCTGTTTAGTCTAGATGTCTCTTTCTGTAATATCAAGTACCTATTCAGTATTTTAGATAGGAATTACTCATCTGCTTTCTCTAAACCAGACCTGGTTGCTTTTAAATAGAGAATAACTTTTTTACCTTATAACTGCTTGAGGTACATAAAATTCCACTGAATCACTAAATAGCTGTTTAAAATATTGACTGGAATTTCATCAAATTTTCAAGGCATCCATCACTGTTGCTTGCCTGACTGCACACGGTACGTTGTGTAACAGACACAGCAGGCTGAAGTCATGTGGGTATAGGAACAGGAAAGTTTCAGGTCTGTCTAATGGTTTATAGAACAAAATTAAAGCTTTTTAAAAAAAAAAAAAGTTTTGTTTTATAACACGCAATTTTCATAATCTTGGTATATTTGTTGCTAGCTTTCACATCTGCATTAAAAATGAGAGTAGATGAGGAGATTCTAAGCATGTTTAAGAAAATGTTCCTTTTATTTCCCTCTAATGTTCCTTTGGATAGAAATATGCATAAGGATTAAAAACAGTCAACCAAGAGAAATAAAAAGAAAAGCAAAACCTGAGGGTGATGGGATGTTTAGTAAACCATTGTTAATGTAGCTGCAGAAGAAGGACCTTCTTTCTTGGGCAATAGTAATGTGTAACATGGGGAGACATTCATGTACAATCGACCAGTGAATGTAATTCACTAATGAAAAGTACTTCTTCTTGCCATTAAGAGCAACTCAAACCTACTGCCAGTGGCCTGAAGCCCCATATTTCTAAGTGTAAAAAGGAAAAAAAAAAACAACAATAAATCTAGAAGGTATCTTTAAATCACTGCCTTATGTCTGAGTAATGGAACAGTTTTATCTGGTGATCTGGCCAGAGGACAGCAGCACACACTTTTCCTGACCACCCAGCCACTTGGGCTTTCAGACAGACCAGGCAAGAACAGGGATGACGTTACAGCATAAGTGGAAAAATAAGGGACATGCAGCAGAAGAGGTGTAGGGTAAGAGAGGAAGGAAGACAAAACATTAGCAAATCAGGGAGCCACTGGGATGGACAGTGGGTTGACTCCAAGGAGGTACTGGAACTTCCCAATGGGCCAACACTCACTGAGATCTGCATTGCATCTTCAAGGACCTCCAGACCAAAGGCACTAATGTTACCCTTCTCGTTATTGTTACTGAGGTTTGTAACAAGTACGCAGGCATGAATCTTTCCTCAATCTTGTATGCAGAACTCTTACATTTTGCAGGATGCAAACATGAGGGTTCTGCTGAAGGGCAAGGCTAGGCTCCTGGAAATTATTTTTCTGTAATAATAATTCTTAAAAAAAATCAAACATATCCATGGCAGCTTTAGTAACTCTACCTATCAAATTCTATGCCAAGTATTAGGTAAAAGAAATTAGCTTCCTTTCAAGCATGTTCAAAGCCTCTGCTAATAAGTTTTCAAAAGCATTTATGCACACCTAACTTAGCAGTTCCTTTTATTTTTGTGTGACTTCATTTCATTCTTAAAACACCTTTTCCTATGCAAATATAAATCCTATTAGTTACCCTAGAATGAAAAATTCTCTTTATAATTCAAATCTGCATCTGAGTATCAGGCATCAGGTGAAACAATCTTTCTAATTTATATTCCTATGTTTGTATGTAATCAATGGATAAGGTCTCCGAGGGCTCAGGAGAGGGACTCCTCTAGCTAAATATAACTGCTTAATTAATCCAACACCAAGTTGCTGTGCTTCAAACAGTTTTCATCAAATTTAATCTTTATATGGTGATGTAGAAATATATAAAAGGAAAGGGGAAGTAAGAGACACACAAATGGAAATGGGAGGTAAAGGAAAAAAGGCAGAAACAAAGACTACAGCAATGAACAGGGGAGAGACTGTGGTGCAAAAGGATGATAAACTGTCACAGATCAAGTTCCTAGGAACGTTTCACCTTTGAATAAAGTAAAAATGATAAAGAAGTAACTGCTTGTCCCCATTCACCTGTATGTATTTCAGCAGGGATGAAAAGGGGTGGTTTTGGTTCCTTCACCACTTTTGCAGGTATGTTTTTCAAAGCGCAACTAAGTCTTTAAAAGACAGCACAAGAACAACGTTTCGATATTGATGCTGAAAAATATTTATAGCTGACCTGGAAAAAGAAAGCTTGAGGGAGAAAAAAAGCACTGCTTTCTGTACCATCTTCCACCTTGAGGAGATGACAAGTACAATTTGCTAAGCAATTGCTAAACTTCATTTTTTTGGTTTTGAAACTTCAGTCTGATGCTATTTCAAGAAAAGTTCGATTTATCTCTGATAAATCTTAAAGAAACAGGTTTCTATGACACCAAAGATGCTTTCTGAAATTCATTGGGAGGAGAAAAACTACTATATGATGGGAAGTATCACTAGAAAAAAATTAACTGAGATGCATTTTAGGAGCAGAGTAACTACAATAATAACAGATGAAAGTGAAACTTTTGTTGGAGGGCACAGATTCAGTCCCAGGAAAGTCTGTCCATTGGTAACCTTATACTGAGAAATCTTGTGTGGGGAACAGGTTTCGATAAATTTCAGCCAAGACTGGGACCTAGTGCTCGTTAAGAAATTCCTTAAGCATGAAAGATTTTAAGCTGTCTTCTTTCCACTCTCCCTAAAAGTCCTTCTGAATAGCTCCCTTGGGAGGGCTTTCTTCTGAACAAGCCCAGCTGCTTCAGTTCTCTCTGGCATAAAGTTTCCCCTTTGCAATAAAGGTATTCCGAGAGACAGTCAGGATTCAAGTAAGTCAGGATCCAGAGGACATTGCATGGTCAAGGGCATTTGATAGCCTTTCACAGAATCACCAACAATGCTACACTATTAGATGAAATGCATTTTTTGAAAAAACTGATGATGACTTTTTTGAAAATTAATTTTTTTATTAAGTAGTACCTAACCGGACTATCAGTCCCCAACCGGCTTCTTATGCAAAAGACAATACACTTCAAAAACAGAGAAAGAAAAACCTTTGAAATCTGTTCTTAATGATGCCTCTAAGACAGCAACAGAACTGGAAATAACACTTGAATATTCTTGCTCAAGAAAACAAAAAAGAGAGAACAGATATTATGGGAATAATACACAATTACATGATTGAAATCTTAAATTTGAAAAGGTTTTTTTTCTCAACATTTGCTAAATATGTTTGCCAGAAAAACTCTCCAAATTTCAATATACATGGGGATTATTCATTGATGTCAAATTATGAAGTAATTTTATATTCTTTCCTTTTTTTTTTAAGGGATGAATATATTCATGTGAAGTCTAAGAATTATGCCTAAGCAAAAGTACTGTTTGTGATTTCCACTTGCTCTTACTTTCTGTAACAAAGTTATTAGAACTGTTAGAAAATACATTTTTTTAAATTGCATTCAGCAAAGTGGTCTGGACTTAAAATTTAATTTATAATGTACTAGGGCAAGTGACTCTCAGGAAATCTTGAATTATCAGAGCACAACAGAACAACACACAACTACATTTGAAAAAAGTTTGGAAAAGCTACCCCTGAAATACTAAGTTCTGTGCAACTTGAAACTATCATTCCAGCTAAAGAAGCTTATCTGTTTATGAAATAATGCCTTCTTTTATTTCCCTTGTTAAGTGAACAGGGTTTCTGTATTTTTCTTAAAAACATTGCATTCTGGATTCTTCCCATTTATTTCTGTATTCTAGAATCACTTGAATTTTCTCTAGATTCCCCCATATTTGCTCTAGATTCTGTGTACAGCCACATTGCATTGCTGATATGAGTCTTGTTCTAGTGGTATCTCACTTTTGATTAACATTGGAGCCAAGTGTGAATCTACTCCTACTCTAATCATTTAAATTAGAAAGTAGGTGGGTTGATTATACATCCAAACTCTTCCTTATTTTTCTTTGTTATTACACCCTTATCACCTAGCAGATAGTCAAAGTGTTGAGTCTTGCAGTTTGTTTGTGTTTGTAGGAATATCTGGTGATAGATTAGGTATGTCTTTGATGCAGTTTTTTGCTCATAAATATTGCATGAAGCTGTGTTTTTCAGATATTTTGGTGATAATAAAAGAACAGTAGATAGTTCCTTTGCTCACAGATCCAAGTTTCTTTCAGCAGGACTCCACCAAAATCCAGAGGGGAGTCTGCTTTTTTTTCATGTCACCCTACAAATGTTTCTGTCGTCATCATCATAGTCGTCGTTGTCTTCTTCTTTTTCTTCTTATCTTTTCTTCTTCTTCTCCTTTCTTCTTCTCTTTTCTTCTTCTTCTTCTTCTTCTCTCCTTCTTCTTTGTCTCTTCTTCTTCTCTTCTTTTCTTCTCCTTCTTATTCTCCTCCTCCTTCTCCTTCTCCTCCTTCTCCTTCTCCTTCTCCTTCTCCTTCTCTTCCTTCTCCTCCTCCTTCTCCTCCTTCTTCTCCTTCTTCTCCTTCTTCTCCTAGGAGGGAAAGTATGCTTCCCTAATGCCAAAGATCTGTTGTTGCAGTTCAGGGCTTTTGTTCAGTTTCTAAATTTGGTGTCAAATCCAGGTGGCCACCATTCACCATAAGGTCTCTGACGCTTCTGTTTAACCTATGAATTGCCACTGACGTTCACCTATGGAAAACTGAGCATTACTGAAATCTAAATGGTTTAACATCTAAGCATAGGCACTTCTTTCAGAATGTGGAAGGCTGCAGAAGTTCTTCATATATGTTTCGTCAAGCTTTTCTCCATTTTCTCTCTTTCTGTATTAATTCCTTCAGGGGAAATTGCTTGAAAAAATACTGCTTTAAAAAGTGATTAATACAACCTGTCATATTTTGAGTTAAAAGGTGAACATCTTTAATAAATACTTCCCTAACTAAGGTTTGGTATTTAACTTAGGCTTCCCTGGTTTTTTTCCTTTATGTTTAGAAACTTGTGTTCAGTTTGAGACCAGACCACCCAGACATTCTCTCTATTTATGTCTATTTACGTCTATTTATCTCTGTCTCTCTATTTATTTCCAAATCTTGCACAAGCAAATTCCAGGGAAAGAGGAATGGTTCCCCACAATGTTACTGGAAAAAGAGAAAAAGAAATAACTGTCTCTTGAAATATATTTCATAAACTTGGAGTCTATCCCTTATGCAACACACTACTGGAAAATGATGTGCATATTTTATAAAAGAAAACAAAATCCTTGGGGTCCATGAACTACAAAGTTTTTGCCTGGTTTTTTTGGAAGTTTAGCTGTGTTGTAACTGTAAGGTGTACAGTATCATTTCCGAATTAACAACTCTGTTCCCAGCCATGACTGAAACAGTTCAGGTTTTTGTAGGGCACAGTCTAAAACAATCCAGATAGGATGTTTCCAAAATCATTGGCGGTATGTGAGAAGACTAAACGGCTGCCAACCTGGATTTTTTTATTGAAGTATTGGTTGTAGTAATGACTGATTGTAATATCTAATAGTATTTTGTGATTTGAAGCAAACTGGGTGTAATTCATTTTTCCCCTTTGAAAAGCAACTCTACAAAAAGTGTCACGCACTAAAGAGCTACAGTTTTAAGCATCATCTGCACAGCTGGACTGGTAACTGCTGGTGTGCACTTTCTCCTCCAGTGAATTTTGGAATATGATGGGTACACCTTAATGTTTAATTATGATTTAAGTCACCTCATTGGTGGTTTAATCTAACCTGTCCTTCTTTACTGAGAAAAGACCTCAAAGAAGCTGATGAGTTGCAAAAAAAAAGGCTCTAAAATAATACCCCATGCCATTATAGTTGCATATTTGTCAGTCATACTTCTGTCTGAAATAACATTTTTTTCATCAGAAACAATTCTGTTTCTGTGTGGTGGGCTGCAGAATCAAGAAGATAAAAGTCCTCACAACATATAAGTAACAGGGAATCTCCCAGAAGACATAAGTTTCCAGCTAGACACTATCCCATACTTCTAAAAGTGAAAGGTCCAGCAAAAATGGGTCCATGATGAATTACATATGAAAAGAAATACTTCTTTTGACTGAATATTGTTCCTGGCCCTCTTTTTGGCTACCAGTGCCTCGCTGTATGTGGAACCTTGGTCTTCCAGGCAGTATCCACCTGAACTCAAAGTGATTTTGGGACCTAATTCTTCAGAGGTGGCACGGATCTCCCACCATGTGGATTAGGAGGGATGTGTTCTTAATTTGTTTATTCATTGCAGGCCTTGATGAGCTCTTCATTCAAATGCTGCTTTAAGATATTGTCATTAAATCAACGATTAACAATCAAATGGGTCAGTATAACTGGAAACACTGAGTAGAAAGATGTAGTAGCATACAGAATTAATTTGCTTTTTCTCAGTGTTATGCACTTGATAATAAGAAATTATTTTGCTTTATAATCAGACAAAACAAAATATGATCTAGAAAAATTACATGTATCAGTATGTCAATAATAAAGCACATCCTGTAACTTGAAATAATTTGAATGAATTAAGTTTTCATTAAATCTACATATATTAAGATTGAATATATTTGTGAAATAATTTCATAACAGCATATTCATATAAGTTTAGCATGGCAATTTCTAATCATTAGACAGATCTTAGAATTACCTAAATTCTTAACATAAATATTTTATATAAGATCTTCTCTGCAAACATTTTTTTATAATTTAATACTAAAAATTACCTTGGTGATAGGAAATTTTAAAATACAAAAATTATTTAAGAATAGTTTTCCTTTGTAAGATAATGCTTGCCAAAGCTGGCTTATGATTTTATAAAGAAAGGTTAACTGGCACATTTATTGGGGTGGGAGAGAGAAGACTTCAGCAGTTTTACTCCAAAGTGAAGCAGCAGCTCCCTGTTCTGTGTACCATCATCTTTCCAAAGGACTGTGCGGGTATCAGAGTTGGCTTACAGCCACAGCGTCCTGCACAGCAAAGATGTTCAAAGCTCTAGCACAAAAAAGCATGAAAAACATTTTCCCTGAGGGAAATTAAATTCACCATGGAATATGAGGAACAGGCCTACCATAACATACCCCCATGAGCTTTTGTGCCATGCATATTGTTATTTGAACATTGCCATGAGGCTTACAGGTGTAGCTGTCTCCCCTGCCCTTCTTCTTTCCAACGCAAGGCCCACATGTCACACCTCTTCAGAACAGGGCAATTGCCTTTCTCCCGTTCTGTTGGCCTGTATCTCTCAGTATTTCTTTTCCAACTGGGCATGTCAAAACACTGGAAGAGATTGTGTATCATTAAACCTTTCTTTCCCCTTTATTGCAGTCTTGTAATTGCTGAAGAGATAGCACTTAGTCAGAAGAAGGCTGATATCAATTCCCAAACTGGAAAAATTATTATCAGTAGAGATGCAATGTTACTGCTGTACTACAACTCCACCCTCATGCAGACCAGGGCACACTACAAATCCCCAGAGGTGATGCCCTCAGCACAGAAAGGCAGTCTGACTCAATAAGTACCTTCCCTGAACTAAGGATAACCCCACCCCATCTTCCACAGGTTTTGATGGGGCAATTTAACCTGCCAATTAAGCCAGTCCTTTCAAGTGGCATGGCTCAGTCACACTGCCTCTGGGTTGCCTGTTACAACTTTTCTCTTCCTTTCCATGTCTTGTTTCTTCTACATTGTGCCTTTTAAGATCTTTTAAGTACTTTAGGGCAGAAACTGATGCTGCTGTAAGACACAGGGTCTGCTTAGCTGACCTACTTAGTACAATTGTTGTTAGCAAGTCAGAGTTGTTCCCCTGAAAGATCCAGCATTGAACAGTGCTGAAAAATATCAAAGCAGATGTATTTCTTTTTTTTTTTTATAATAGATCCACATATTCCTAATATGCCTGGTATCTTACAGATGGTATGTGTGTCATGTTTAATGTATTTTAAAAGACTTTTTTTTTTTTTTTTTTTTTCTGTGCAAGCCTTAGGATGCAATTAAATAAAGCCAATACACACAAGACTAGTGGATAAAGGCAATGCATAAGCACTTTGTACCCCAGGGCTGAACTACATATGGATCCTTCCTTTCAAGATTCTTAGATTTTTCATAAATATAAGTGGTTTTGACAGGAGGTAAATGCTTAAGCCTGTTCTTTTTTTGACCTGAGTATCTCTTGTAGGGCTCAGTATTCTTGCTGTACATAAATAAAGATAAATAATGATGCACAGGAGGAAATATGAATTCTAGAAACTCTTCTGTATAAAACTCAAAGGGGAAAAAATCTCTTGCAAAATTAAGGTTGAATTACCTGTCCTAAAGTTATGAGCACTTCTCCTTGAACGTAGTCATTGTCTGACCTTCTTCTGCTTTTCCTCCATTTGACCTTGGGAGATTCTCATGTCATCAACTCAGTAAATATCTTATAATTGTCAATAATTTTATTTACCCTGAGATGTTTTAAAAATCATTTGGTCCTGCAAGAGGGAAAAAGAAATCTGTTAATGTTCTTTTTGGTGTCCCACTGATTTCACTGACAAGGTATCAAACGTGTATTTCCTATATGTTGCAGAGACACAATATTTTTTAATGTTGAAGTAATAATGAGAATGTCTGGTAAAAACAGATAGGTTTGGACATTCAAACATATTGTTTGGAGCTTTTCTTATCTGTTATCTAGTCTGATAGTGTCATTCCCCAAAAAGCTACATTTTCCTTATCTTCTTTGACTACAGGGGTTATGCCACCAGAGTAAGAAATCCTACAATGTTGGCACTTAAGTGAAAATCCAAGATTTGGATTGGTGTTGAACAACTCAAGCTGTGGTGGTACCTAGAAGTAACACTGTCCCTGGGTATCATCCCTCTGGCCCTATTCTCTACCAGTTAACATCGGCACCTGCTCTGCAGTGCCCAATGGAGACCCCTGGATGTATTACTACGACATTCCTGCCTCCTGGCTTACTTGCATACTCTAGGTAGCACAGGAACAGGCAAGAATTGAGATGGCCACAGTTTTCTTCCAGCTAGCTGCACCAAGCATATGAAACCTTATCTACCTTCAGCTGGCAGGGTGAGGAAGACACTAAAAGACTAAAGGGACTTTATATACTGAGTGGTGTTTCCCAGTGTCCTCCCCCAGGATGAGGCCTGATTGGAAGGGTGTTTGCCTTAGCAAGTAAGCTTAAAGATCTCTAAAATCTGTGCCACATTTTTTTTTTTTTTTCTGAGTGAAAGGCAGATGAACAGTATTGGGCAAAGCCTGAGTAAAAAATAGAGATAAATGTACAATATCGGTATAATCTAAAGTGCTAAATTGAAAGACTTGAGTGAGGAATAAAGTGGTTCCAGCTCAGCAAGCTGCTTCACATTTAAAACTGAAAGTCCATGACTAGTCCAATTAAGCCCCAAATAAATACTTCTCCAGTTGACCTGATTCACTCTAATGAAGGAAAGAAAGGCTGCAAGGTCTGAAATTAGTCCTGCCCTGTTTGCATGCCTTTGGTGCAGAAAGTATTTGGCTCTGGCTGAGCCAATTGCATGAGCTGACTTTTGACATTTCATTAAAACACAAAAGCAAGGGCTGACCAGAGTTTTTCTGAAGTTTTCTAAAAAGCCACTTTTGGTTTTGACACAGTAGATCATACTACATATATCCACTAGTCTTCACCCAAAATCTGATGGAAGGAAAGGAAACCTCTATAATAGGGGTCCTCAAACTACGGCCCGCGGGCCGGATATGGCCCCCGAGGGTCCTCAATCCAGCCCCCGGTATTTACAGACCCCCCCCATACCCCCCCGCCGGGGGTTGGGGGTGGGAAACCAAGCAGCCGCAGATGACTGCCTGCCACTGCATCCGCGCGCCGGCCCCCTGGTTAAAAAGTTCGAGGACCCCTGCTCTATAATGTGTTCAGAAAAAGAGCAAAAAAACTTTGACATGTTGCTCCTTCAAGGTAAGACAAAGACCTTGTTTTGTGTTATTCTGAGGCTAAGCCTGGTAGCTACCAGATCAGATGAGTTATTAAGACAATATGGAAAAAACCTGAGTGATATGTGTAAAGTGACTATGGTATGGCCAAGTGAATGTATAACTTGGCATTATCATCTTCAGCGCAGCACAGCTGATCCCAAAGTTCCTTCCTCTCAGTTCATCTGCTCTCCATTTGTTGTTCAGTTCTGTGTTTCACACCATGTTCATTGGCTTTGAATTTTCCGGTAGAAAAATAAATCTGCTGTATCTATTTACCACATACAACTCTCTTTTTGTTTATGGGAAATTCTTCTGTTTGCAGAACAAATATGAGGGTGATTTTTTCTTGCTTGCTTCTTTTTCTGCTCAATAGTTCATCAATTTTCAGAGAAGTTCAAAAGCTTCCTCAGCCTTCTGAAATAAGCTGATGGGCACTGCCAAAATGTCCATGAAATTACATATTTTTTCATGCGTATAAAAAGAGCTCATTGTATTTAAATATGAAGAAATCCAGATCTGCCACTTACTCTAAAGTAATGCATCTTGCAATTGCCTGTTTTTAAAAGCTGAAGAACACAAAATGCTGCTCTATATATGTAATGTTGCAAACAGCAAAACTGGCAGCAGAGTGTCTTCTTCACTTCTGACACAAAATAAATCTGTTCAGGTCAGACATGACTTCAGGAATTATTGAATAACTGCATGACTAGAATTTTAAAGGAATGAGAAATGAAGGTTACTACATGCATCTTGTGATTTTGTTGCAAGTAGATTTTCTGACTTTTTTTTGATTGCCTTAACTCTATAGCACACACCATCTGAACTGGCCTTTGCTTTTAGGGACACTTTGTCCCTTTTTAGGTTGTCATGAGAGCAAATGAAGAGGTGACACAACCACGCTTTGGCTAGGTGTGATTCACCTCACTTAATTTTAGATATTGCTAATGTATATGTTTGCATCTCTGCTACTAACAGGATGCTCAATTTCTAACCAGCAGAAAAAAGAGAGCTGCTAAGGTGCTGTTCAGTTGCGTTGCCAAACTGTGCCCTTCAGCTACCTGCCATTCCAGTAGGCAGCAAAGTTCAGCAGACCAGCCACCATGCAGACAGCCTCACCAAAAGCAGTAAGATAAGGGCAACTAGAAAGCCTTCCAGCTAGCCTTTGAGGGTAGTCAGTTAAATACTGGTTTTCATCATGTTTCACAGCCACAGGTAACCATGTGTTGGTTAATATTCAGCTACCTGCTAACACTTGTAATAAAACTCTCCGGGGTTGTTCTTAAGTAGTGTATGTGTTGTAGGGAAAAATACTGTCTTTCATTACACAGCTTTATATTACCAGACAAACAGGCTAGCTTTCAGACAAACAAGGCCTGTCTTCAGACTTCATTAACAAAAAGTAAAATCCCAGCAAAATGTAAGTGAAAAACAATCGTTCTACATTTAACTTAATTATGTCAAATTTGTATTCATATTTTAGCACTTGAGTAAACATTTGACAGCTTTTGAGATGGCAGGTGAGTGCAGAAGGGGCTGGGAAACAGGTATGACCTTTAAACATGTTAGCAGGAGAGCTGAGAAAGTTCACAGTTAAAACAGCCTTAAGGGTCCCAAAACAGGGGTGTATGATGTAAAGTAGCCTTTGGT